>NW_027136310.1:0-1200000 GCF_039906515.1 Pseudorca crassidens
GTCTCCGAAAGAGAATCAAGCATGTGTACAGGGGCATAAACGCAGCAGTGATAGGATTGGAGAGGTTCGGTGAGCAAATGAAGACCCTTTGAAGTCATATTGCATGGTACCCATTCCACGGGTTTCAACTACCCAGGTTTAAGGTATTCTTCCTTCAGCTAAAACATGCATGTGGAACCTAGAGTATGATCAACCATGTGATCGGGAGACGTGTTCAAATATGTCTCAGTTTTCGTACCCTGGTACTCGGGTGCAACATTCCAGACGCTTTACTAACACCCTCCCGACTTGGAGAGTCAGTCCCTTTAACCTCCTGTTTGGCCCAGTTTGCAATTTCTGCGGAAGATGAACAGGAATAGCGAGAACCAATGAGAGACTAGCTGGAGGTGTCTGGACGGGCAAATTTAACTCTCATTTCCCACCAGGAAGAGGAATTAACCAAAGGCTCAGCGTGCCGTGCCGGAACCAGATTAGGGCCTGAAGCCATCCTGCGGTGTTGCGGCCAGCTCAAAAGAAAGCGAGTTGAAGAAAGGAGCTCAGGGGCACTGTAATTCACAAACCTGCAGAGTTATAAATGACAGCTATCGTCCAAAAATATACTGAAGTAAGGCTGCCAAGAGGACTTGAAAGCGGGGCAGAATTGCAGGAAACCGATTTCAGGAGGCAGACTGGAATTGCATTGAAAGCATAGGAAAAGAGGCAGAACGTCCACAATGATGCACTTGGCCAAAAAGGGCGTATGCGTTTTTTCCTGAATATATTCAGGAAAAAACGCATACGCCCTTTTTGGCCAACCAAGCAAGCTTGCAAAGGAAATCTGCACTACAATGAAGTCTCACTTCCCCCCGGTCAAAAGGGCCATCTGAAAAAAGTGTAAAATCCAGAAAGGCAGGACAGGCCATGGAGAACTGGGAGCCTTGTTATGCTGATGGGCGGGATGTAAATTGCCAACAGACACTCGGGAGAAGTGTATGGTGTTTCCTGAAACATCTAAAAAACAAAGCAACAGAGCCTAGGGCACTTCCACTTATGGTCCTATAGCTTAGGGAAATTAAAATCAAAAAGACACAGCCACCCCAAAGTTTGGGACGCCTCTGTTTACAAGAACCTCGTGTACAGTACAAGTTCAACATCGCAGAAAGTGAAAAATGGATAAAGAAGTTGTGGTATTTACTTACAAAGCAATATCACTCAGCAATGAAATCTATGTCATCAGGCCCTTAGCAGCACAATGAGTGGATTCAGGTATGATGATTCTAACTGAAATAAGTCACACAGAAAAAGAAACATCATAAGATATCAGTAATACACGGAATGTAAACTTGGCTACACAGGAACTGAATTACAGAACAGAACAGGGTCTCAAATTTAGAAAACCAACTTATGCTTGCTTAAGGGGAAAGGTGAGTTGGGGTGCTGCATAAAACCAGAGATTGAAATGAGCACAGATAAAGTTCCTTAAGCCAAATATGGAATAGACAAGAGCTACTCCTTGCTCAACGAAATGGACTCAACACCGCATATTAAACGCCTAAGAATGTACCTGACTAGTAAGTATCTTAAAACCTATGGATTGCTATGTCTCTGAAAGAGAATCAAGCATGTGTACAGGGGCATAAACGCAGCAGTGATAGGATTGGAGAGGTTCGGTGAGCAAATGAAGACCCTTTGAAGTCATATTGCATGGTACCCATTCCACGGGTTTCAACTACCCAGGTTTAAGGTATTCTTCCTTCAGCTAAAACATGCATGTGGAACCTAGAGTATGATCAACCATGTGATCGGGAGACGTGTTCAAATATGTCTCAGTTTTCGTACCCTGGTACTCGGGTGCAACATTCCAGACGCTTTACTAACACCCTCCCGACTTGGAGAGTCAGTCCCTTTAACCTCCTGTTTGGCCCAGTTTGCAATTTCTGCGGAAGATGAACAGGAATAGCGAGAACCAATGAGAGACTAGCTGGAGGTGTCTGGACGGGCAAATTTAACTCTCATTTCCCACCAGGAAGAGGAATTAACCAAAGGCTCAGCGTGCCGTGCCGGAACCAGATTAGGGCCTGAAGCCATCCTGCGGTGTTGCGGCCAGCTCAAAAGAAAGCGAGTTGAAGAAAGGAGCTCAGGGGCACTGTAATTCACAAACCTGCAGAGTTATAAATGACAGCTATCGTCCAAAAATATACTGAAGTAAGGCTGCCAAGAGGACTTGAAAGCGGGGCAGAATTGCAGGAAACCGATTTCAGGAGGCAGACTGGAATTGCATTGAAAGCATAGGAAAAGAGGCAGAACGTCCACAATGATGCACTTGGCCAAAAAGGGCGTATGCGTTTTTTCCTGAATATATTCAGGAAAAAACGCATACGCCCTTTTTGGCCAACCAAGCAAGCTTGCAAAGGAAATCTGCACTACAATGAAGTCTCACTTCCCCCCGGTCAAAAGGGCCATCTGAAAAAAGTGTAAAATCCAGAAAGGCAGGACAGGCCATGGAGAACTGGGAGCCTTGTTATGCTGATGGGCGGGATGTAAATTGCCAACAGACACTCGGGAGAAGTGTATGGTGTTTCCTGAAACATCTAAAAAACAAAGCAACAGAGCCTAGGGCACTTCCACTTATGGTCCTATAGCTTAGGGAAATTAAAATCAAAAAGACACAGCCACCCCAAAGTTTGGGACGCCTCTGTTTACAAGAACCTCGTGTACAGTACAAGTTCAACATCGCAGAAAGTGAAAAATGGATAAAGAAGTTGTGGTATTTACTTACAAAGCAATATCACTCAGCAATGAAATCTATGTCATCAGGCCCTTAGCAGCACAATGAGTGGATTCAGGTATGATGATTCTAACTGAAATAAGTCACACAGAAAAAGAAACATCATAAGATATCAGTAATACACGGAATGTAAACTTGGCTACACAGGAACTGAATTACAGAACAGAACAGGGTCTCAAATTTAGAAAACCAACTTATGCTTGCTTAAGGGTAAAGGTGAGTTGGGGTGCTGCATAAAACCAGAGATTGAAATGAGCACAGATAAAGTTCCTTAAGCCAAATATGGAATAGACAAGAGCTACTCCTTGCTCAACGAAATGGACTCAACACCGCATATTAAACGCCTAAGAATGTACCTGACTAGTAAGTATCTTAAAACCTATGGATTGCTATGTCTCCGAAAGAGAATCAAGCATGTGTACAGGGGCATAAACGCAGCAGTGATAGGATTGGAGAGGTTCGGTGAGCAAATGAAGACCCTTTGAAGTCATATTGCATGGTACCCATTCCACGGGTTTCAACTACCCAGGTTTAAGGTATTCTTCCTTCAGCTAAAACATGCATGTGGAACCTAGAGTATGATCAACCATGTGATCGGGAGACGTGTTCAAATATGTCTCAGTTTTCGTACCCTGGTACTCGGGTGCAACATTCCAGACGCTTTACTAACACCCTCCCGACTTGGAGAGTCAGTCCCTTTAACCTCCTGTTTGGCCCAGTTTGCAATTTCTGCGGAAGATGAACAGGAATAGCGAGAACCAATGAGAGACTAGCTGGAGGTGTCTGGACGGGCAAATTTAACTCTCATTTCCCACCAGGAAGAGGAATTAACCAAAGGCTCAGCGTGCCGTGCCGGAACCAGATTAGGGCCTGAAGCCATCCTGCGGTGTTGCGGCCAGCTCAAAAGAAAGCGAGTTGAAGAAAGGAGCTCAGGGGCACTGTAATTCACAAACCTGCAGAGTTATAAATGACAGCTATCGTCCAAAAATATACTGAAGTAAGGCTGCCAAGAGGACTTGAAAGCGGGGCAGAATTGCAGGAAACCGATTTCAGGAGGCAGACTGGAATTGCATTGAAAGCATAGGAAAAGAGGCAGAACGTCCACAATGATGCACTTGGCCAAAAAGGGCGTATGCGTTTTTTCCTGAATATATTCAGGAAAAAACGCATACGCCCTTTTTGGCCAACCAAGCAAGCTTGCAAAGGAAATCTGCACTACAATGAAGTCTCACTTCCCCCCGGTCAAAAGGGCCATCTGAAAAAAGTGTAAAATCCAGAAAGGCAGGACAGGCCATGGAGAACTGGGAGCCTTGTTATGCTGATGGGCGGGATGTAAATTGCCAACAGACACTCGGGAGAAGTGTATGGTGTTTCCTGAAACATCTAAAAAACAAAGCAACAGAGCCTAGGGCACTTCCACTTATGGTCCTATAGCTTAGGGAAATTAAAATCAAAAAGACACAGCCACCCCAAAGTTTGGGACGCCTCTGTTTACAAGAACCTCGTGTACAGTACAAGTTCAACATCGCAGAAAGTGAAAAATGGATAAAGAAGTTGTGGTATTTACTTACAAAGCAATATCACTCAGCAATGAAATCTATGTCATCAGGCCCTTAGCAGCACAATGAGTGGATTCAGGTATGATGATTCTAACTGAAATAAGTCACACAGAAAAAGAAACATCATAAGATATCAGTAATACACGGAATGTAAACTTGGCTACACAGGAACTGAATTACAGAACAGAACAGGGTCTCAAATTTAGAAAACCAACTTATGCTTGCTTAAGGGGAAAGGTGAGTTGGGGTGCTGCATAAAACCAGAGATTGAAATGAGCACAGATAAAGTTCCTTAAGCCAAATATGGAATAGACAAGAGCTACTCCTTGCTCAACGAAATGGACTCAACACCGCATATTAAATGCCTAAGAATGTACCTGACTAGTAAGTATCTTAAAACCTATGGATTGCTATGTCTCCGAAAGAGAATCAAGCATGTGTACAGGGGCATAAACGCAGCAGTGATAGGATTGGAGAGGTTCGGTGAGCAAATGAAGACCCTTTGAAGTCATATTGCATGGTACCCATTCCACGGGTTTCAACTACCCAGGTTTAAGGTATTCTTCCTTCAGCTAAAACATGCATGTGGAACCTAGAGTATGATCAACCATGTGATCGGGAGACGTGTTCAAATATGTCTCAGTTTTCGTACCCTGGTACTCGGGTGCAACATTCCAGACGCTTTAATAACACCCTCCCGACTTGGAGAGTCAGTCCCTTTAACCTCCTGTTTGGCCCAGTTTGCAATTTCTGCGGAAGATGAACAGGAATAGCGAGAACCAATGAGAGACTAGCTGGAGGTGTCTGGACGGGCAAATTTAACTCTCATTTCCCACCAGGAAGAGGAATTAACCAAAGGCTCAGCGTGCCGTGCCGGAACCAGATTAGGGCCTGAAGCCATCCTGCGGTGTTGCGGCCAGCTCAAAAGAAAGCGAGTTGAAGAAAGGAGCTCAGGGGCACTGTAATTCACAAACCTGCAGAGTTATAAATGACAGCTATCGTCCAAAAATATACTGAAGTAAGGCTGCCAAGAGGACTTGAAAGCGGGGCAGAATTGCAGGAAACCGATTTCAGGAGGCAGACTGGAATTGCATTGAAAGCATAGGAAAAGAGGCAGAACGTCCACAATGATGCACTTGGCCAAAAAGGGCGTATGCGTTTTTTCCTGAATATATTCAGGAAAAAACGCATACGCCCTTTTTGGCCAACCAAGCAAGCTTGCAAAGGAAATCTGCACTACAATGAAGTCTCACTTCCCCCCGGTCAAAAGGGCCATCTGAAAAAAGTGTAAAATCCAGAAAGGCAGGACAGGCCATGGAGAACTGGGAGCCTTGTTATGCTGATGGGCGGGATGTAAATTGCCAACAGACACTCGGGAGAAGTGTATGGTGTTTCCTGAAACATCTAAAAAACAAAGCAACAGAGCCTAGGGCACTTCCACTTATGGTCCTATAGCTTAGGGAAATTAAAATCAAAAAGACACAGCCACCCCAAAGTTTGGGACGCCTCTGTTTACAAGAACCTCGTGTACAGTACAAGTTCAACATCGCAGAAAGTGAAAAATGGATAAAGAAGTTGTGGTATTTACTTACAAAGCAATATCACTCAGCAATGAAATCTATGTCATCAGGCCCTTAGCAGCACAATGAGTGGATTCAGGTATGATGATTCTAACTGAAATAAGTCACACAGAAAAAGAAACATCATAAGATATCAGTAATACACGGAATGTAAACTTGGCTACACAGGAACTGAATTACAGAACAGAACAGGGTCTCAAATTTAGAAAACCAACTTATGCTTGCTTAAGGGTAAAGGTGAGTTGGGGTGCTGCATAAAACCAGAGATTGAAATGAGCACAGATAAAGTTCCTTAAGCCAAATATGGAATAGACAAGAGCTACTCCTTGCTCAACGAAATGGACTCAACACCGCATATTAAACGCCTAAGAATGTACCTGACTAGTAAGTATCTTAAAACCTATGGATTGCTATGTCTCCGAAAGAGAATCAAGCATGTGTACAGGGGCATAAACGCAGCAGTGATAGGATTGGAGAGGTTCGGTGAGCAAATGAAGACCCTTTGAAGTCATATTGCATGGTACCCATTCCACGGGTTTCAACTACCCAGGTTTAAGGTATTCTTCCTTCAGCTAAAACATGCATGTGGAACCTAGAGTATGATCAACCATGTGATCGGGAGACGTGTTCAAATATGTCTCAGTTTTCGTACCCTGGTACTCGGGTGCAACATTCCAGATGCTTTACTAACACCCTCCCGACTTGGAGAGTCAGTCCCTTTAACCTCCTGTTTGGCCCAGTTTGCAATTTCTGCGGAAGATGAACAGGAATAGCGAGAACCAATGAGAGACTAGCTGGAGGTGTCTGGACGGGCAAATTTAACTCTCATTTCCCACCAGGAAGAGGAATTAACCAAAGGCTCAGCGTGCCGTGCCGGAACCAGATTAGGGCCTGAAGCCATCCTGCGGTGTTGCGGCCAGCTCAAAAGAAAGCGAGTTGAAGAAAGGAGCTCAGGGGCACTGTAATTCACAAACCTGCAGAGTTATAAATGACAGCTATCGTCCAAAAATATACTGAAGTAAGGCTGCCAAGAGGACTTGAAAGCGGGGCAGAATTGCAGGAAACCGATTTCAGGAGGCAGACTGGAATTGCATTGAAAGCATAGGAAAAGAGGCAGAACGTCCACAATGATGCACTTGGCCAAAAAGGGCGTATGCGTTTTTTCCTGAATATATTCAGGAAAAAACGCATACGCCCTTTTTGGCCAACCAAGCAAGCTTGCAAAGGAAATCTGCACTACAATGAAGTCTCACTTCCCCCCGGTCAAAAGGGCCATCTGAAAAAAGTGTAAAATCCAGAAAGGCAGGACAGGCCATGGAGAACTGGGAGCCTTGTTATGCTGATGGGCGGGATGTAAATTGCCAACAGACACTCGGGAGAAGTGTATGGTGTTTCCTGAAACATCTAAAAAACAAAGCAACAGAGCCTAGGGCACTTCCACTTATGGTCCTATAGCTTAGGGAAATTAAAATCAAAAAGACACAGCCACCCCAAAGTTTGGGACGCCTCTGTTTACAAGAACCTCGTGTACAGTACAAGTTCAACATCGCAGAAAGTGAAAAATGGATAAAGAAGTTGTGGTATTTACTTACAAAGCAATATCACTCAGCAATGAAATCTATGTCATCAGGCCCTTAGCAGCACAATGAGTGGATTCAGGTATGATGATTCTAACTGAAATAAGTCACACAGAAAAAGAAACATCATAAGATATCAGTAATACACGGAATGTAAACTTGGCTACACAGGAACTGAATTACAGAACAGAACAGGGTCTCAAATTTAGAAAACCAACTTATGCTTGCTTAAGGGGAAAGGTGAGTTGGGGTGCTGCATAAAACCAGAGATTGAAATGAGCACAGATAAAGTTCCTTAAGCCAAATATGGAATAGACAAGAGCTACTCCTTGCTCAACGAAATGGACTCAACACCGCATATTAAACGCCTAAGAATGTACCTGACTAGTAAGTATCTTAAAACCTATGGATTGCTATGTCTCCGAAAGAGAATCAAGCATGTGTACAGGGGCATAAACGCAGCAGTGATAGGATTGGAGAGGTTCGGTGAGCAAATGAAGACCCTTTGAAGTCATATTGCATGGTACCCATTCCACGGGTTTCAACTACCCAGGTTTAAGGTATTCTTCCTTCAGCTAAAACATGCATGTGGAACCTAGAGTATGATCAACCATGTGATCGGGAGACGTGTTCAAATATGTCTCAGTTTTCGTACCCTGGTACTCGGGTGCAACATTCCAGACGCTTTACTAACACCCTCCCGACTTGGAGAGTCAGTCCCTTTAACCTCCTGTTTGGCCCAGTTTGCAATTTCTGCGGAAGATGAACAGGAATAGCGAGAACCAATGAGAGACTAGCTGGAGGTGTCTGGACGGGCAAATTTAACTCTCATTTCCCACCAGGAAGAGGAATTAACCAAAGGCTCAGCGTGCCGTGCCGGAACCAGATTAGGGCCTGAAGCCATCCTGCGGTGTTGCGGCCAGCTCAAAAGAAAGCGAGTTGAAGAAAGGAGCTCAGGGGCACTGTAATTCACAAACCTGCAGAGTTATAAATGACAGCTATCGTCCAAAAATATACTGAAGTAAGGCTGCCAAGAGGACTTGAAAGCGGGGCAGAATTGCAGGAAACCGATTTCAGGAGGCAGACTGGAATTGCATTGAAAGCATAGGAAAAGAGGCAGAACGTCCACAATGATGCACTTGGCCAAAAAGGGCGTATGCGTTTTTTCCTGAATATATTCAGGAAAAAACGCATACGCCCTTTTTGGCCAACCAAGCAAGCTTGCAAAGGAAATCTGCACTACAATGAAGTCTCACTTCCCCCCGGTCAAAAGGGCCATCTGAAAAAAGTGTAAAATCCAGAAAGGCAGGACAGGCCATGGAGAACTGGGAGCCTTGTTATGCTGATGGGCGGGATGTAAATTGCCAACAGACACTCGGGAGAAGTGTATGGTGTTTCCTGAAACATCTAAAAAACAAAGCAACAGAGCCTAGGGCACTTCCACTTATGGTCCTATAGCTTAGGGAAATTAAAATCAAAAAGACACAGCCACCCCAAAGTTTGGGACGCCTCTGTTTACAAGAACCTCGTGTACAGTACAAGTTCAACATCGCAGAAAGTGAAAAATGGATAAAGAAGTTGTGGTATTTACTTACAAAGCAATATCACTCAGCAATGAAATCTATGTCATCAGGCCCTTAGCAGCACAATGAGTGGATTCAGGTATGATGATTCTAACTGAAATAAGTCACACAGAAAAAGAAACATCATAAGATATCAGTAATACACGGAATGTAAACTTGGCTACACAGGAACTGAATTACAGAACAGAACAGGGTCTCAAATTTAGAAAACCAACTTATGCTTGCTTAAGGGGAAAGGTGAGTTGGGGTGCTGCATAAAACCAGAGATTGAAATGAGCACAGATAAAGTTCCTTAAGCCAAATATGGAATAGACAAGAGCTACTCCTTGCTCAACGAAATGGACTCAACACCGCATATTAAACGCCTAAGAATGTACCTGACTAGTAAGTATCTTAAAACCTATGGATTGCTATGTCTCCGAAAGAGAATCAAGCATGTGTACAGGGGCATAAACGCAGCAGTGATAGGATTGGAGAGGTTCGGTGAGCAAATGAAGACCCTTTGAAGTCATATTGCATGGTACCCATTCCACGGGTTTCAACTACCCAGGTTTAAGGTATTCTTCCTTCAGCTAAAACATGCATGTGGAACCTAGAGTATGATCAACCATGTGATCGGGAGACGTGTTCAAATATGTCTCAGTTTTCGTACCCTGGTACTCGGGTGCAACATTCCAGACGCTTTACTAACACCCTCCCGACTTGGAGAGTCAGTCCCTTTAACCTCCTGTTTGGCCCAGTTTGCAATTTCTGCGGAAGATGAACAGGAATAGCGAGAACCAATGAGAGACTAGCTGGAGGTGTCTGGACGGGCAAATTTAACCCTCATTTCCCACCAGGAAGAGGAATTAACCAAAGGCTCAGCGTGCCGTGCCGGAACCAGATTAGGGCCTGAAGCCATCCTGCGGTGTTGCGGCCAGCTCAAAAGAAAGCGAGTTGAAGAAAGGAGCTCAGGGGCACTGTAATTCACAAACCTGCAGAGTTATAAATGACAGCTATCGTCCAAAAATATACTGAAGTAAGGCTGCCAAGAGGACTTGAAAGCGGGGCAGAATTGCAGGAAACCGATTTCAGGAGGCAGACTGGAATTGCATTGAAAGCATAGGAAAAGAGGCAGAACGTCCACAATGATGCACTTGGCCAAAAAGGGCGTATGCGTTTTTTCCTGAATATATTCAGGAAAAAACGCATACGCCCTTTTTGGCCAACCAAGCAAGCTTGCAAAGGAAATCTGCACTACAATGAAGTCTCACTTCCCCCCGGTCAAAAGGGCCATCTGAAAAAAGTGTAAAATCCAGAAAGGCAGGACAGGCCATGGAGAACTGGGAGCCTTGTTATGCTGATGGGCGGGATGTAAATTGCCAACAGACACTCGGGAGAAGTGTATGGTGTTTCCTGAAACATCTAAAAAACAAAGCAACAGAGCCTAGGGCACTTCCACTTATGGTCCTATAGCTTAGGGAAATTAAAATCAAAAAGACACAGCCACCCCAAAGTTTGGGACGCCTCTGTTTACAAGAACCTCGTGTACAGTACAAGTTCAACATCGCAGAAAGTGAAAAATGGATAAAGAAGTTGTGGTATTTACTTACAAAGCAATATCACTCAGCAATGAAATCTATGTCATCAGGCCCTTAGCAGCACAATGAGTGGATTCAGGTATGATGATTCTAACTGAAATAAGTCACACAGAAAAAGAAACATCATAAGATATCAGTAATACACGGAATGTAAACTTGGCTACACAGGAACTGAATTACAGAACAGAACAGGGTCTCAAATTTAGAAAACCAACTTATGCTTGCTTAAGGGGAAAGGTGAGTTGGGGTGCTGCATAAAACCAGAGATTGAAATGAGCACAGATAAAGTTCCTTAAGCCAAATATGGAATAGACAAGAGCTACTCCTTGCTCAACGAAATGGACTCAACACCGCATATTAAACGCCTAAGAATGTACCTGACTAGTAAGTATCTTAAAACCTATGGATTGCTATGTCTCCGAAAGAGAATCAAGCATGTGTACAGGGGCATAAACGCAGCAGTGATAGGATTGGAGAGGTTCGGTGAGCAAATGAAGACCCTTTGAAGTCATATTGCATGGTACCCATTCCACGGGTTTCAACTACCCAGGTTTAAGGTATTCTTCCTTCAGCTAAAACATGCATGTGGAACCTAGAGTATGATCAACCATGTGATCGGGAGACGTGTTCAAATATGTCTCAGTTTTCGTACCCTGGTACTCGGGTGCAACATTCCAGACGCTTTACTAACACCCTCCCGACTTGGAGAGTCAGTCCCTTTAACCTCCTGTTTGGCCCAGTTTGCAATTTCTGCGGAAGATGAACAGGAATAGCGAGAACCAATGAGAGACTAGCTGGAGGTGTCTGGACGGGCAAATTTAACCCTCATTTCCCACCAGGAAGAGGAATTAACCAAAGGCTCAGCGTGCCGTGCCGGAACCAGATTAGGGCCTGAAGCCATCCTGCGGTGTTGCGGCCAGCTCAAAAGAAAGCGAGTTGAAGAAAGGAGCTCAGGGGCACTGTAATTCACAAACCTGCAGAGTTATAAATGACAGCTATCGTCCAAAAATATACTGAAGTAAGGCTGCCAAGAGGACTTGAAAGCGGGGCAGAATTGCAGGAAACCGATTTCAGGAGGCAGACTGGAATTGCATTGAAAGCATAGGAAAAGAGGCAGAACGTCCACAATGATGCACTTGGCCAAAAAGGGCGTATGCGTTTTTTCCTGAATATATTCAGGAAAAAACGCATACGCCCTTTTTGGCCAACCAAGCAAGCTTGCAAAGGAAATCTGCACTACAATGAAGTCTCACTTCCCCCCGGTCAAAAGGGCCATCTGAAAAAAGTGTAAAATCCAGAAAGGCAGGACAGGCCATGGAGAACTGGGAGCCTTGTTATGCTGATGGGCGGGATGTAAATTGCCAACAGACACTCGGGAGAAGTGTATGGTGTTTCCTGAAACATCTAAAAAACAAAGCAACAGAGCCTAGGGCACTTCCACTTATGGTCCTATAGCTTAGGGAAATTAAAATCAAAAAGACACAGCCACCCCAAAGTTTGGGACGCCTCTGTTTACAAGAACCTCGTTTACAGTACAAGTTCAACATCGCAGAAAGTGAAAAATGGATAAAGAAGTTGTGGTATTTACTTACAAAGCAATATCACTCAGCAATGAAATCTATGTCATCAGGCCCTTAGCAGCACAATGAGTGGATTCAGGTATGATGATTCTAACTGAAATAAGTCACACAGAAAAAGAAACATC
The DNA here is from genome assembly GCF_039906515.1 of Pseudorca crassidens. Taxonomy (NCBI): domain Eukaryota; kingdom Metazoa; phylum Chordata; class Mammalia; order Artiodactyla; family Delphinidae; genus Pseudorca; species Pseudorca crassidens. Next base: position 12,352 of record NW_027136310.1, read on the forward strand.
ATAAGATATCAGTAATACACGGAATGTAAACTTGGCTACACAGGAACTGAATTACAGAACAGAACAGGGTCTCAAATTTAGAAAACCAACTTATGCTTCCTTAAGGGTAAAGGTGAGTTGGGGTGCTGCATAAAACCAGAGATTGAAATGAGCACAGATAAAGTTCCTTAAGCCAAATATGGAATAGACAAGAGCTACCTCTTGCTCAACGAAATGGACTCAACACCGCATATTAAACGCCTAAGAATGTACCTGACTAGTAAGTATCTTAAAACCTATGGATTGCTATGTCTCCGAAAGAGAATCAAGCATGTGTACAGGGGCATAAACGCAGCAGTGATAGGATTGGAGAGGTTCGGTGAGCAAATGAAGACCCTTTGAAGTCATATTGCATGGTACCCATTCCACGGGTTTCAACTACCCAGGTTTAAGGTATTCTTCCTTCAGCTAAAACATGCATGTGGAACCTAGAGTATGATCAACCATGTGATCGGGAGACGTGTTCAAATATGTCTCAGTTTTCGTACCCTGGTACTCGGGTGCAACATTCCAGACGCTTTAATAACACCCTCCCGACTTGGAGAGTCAGTCCCTTTAACCTCCTGTTTGGCCCAGTTTGCAATTTCTGCGGAAGATGAACAGGAATAGCGAGAACCAATGAGAGACTAGCTGGAGGTGTCTGGACGGGCAAATTTAACTCTCATTTCCCACCAGGAAGAGGAATTAACCAAAGGCTCAGCGTGCCGTGCCGGAACCAGATTAGGGCCTGAAGCCATCCTGCGGTGTTGCGGCCAGCTCAAAAGAAAGCGAGTTGAAGAAAGGAGCTCAGGGGCACTGTAATTCACAAACCTGCAGAGTTATAAATGACAGCTATCGTCCAAAAATATACTGAAGTAAGGCTGCCAAGAGGACTTGAAAGCGGGGCAGAATTGCAGGAAACCGATTTCAGGAGGCAGACTGGAATTGCATTGAAAGCATAGGAAAAGAGGCAGAACGTCCACAATGATGCACTTGGCCAAAAAGGGCGTATGCGTTTTTTCCTGAATATATTCAGGAAAAAACGCATACGCCCTTTTTGGCCAACCAAGCAAGCTTGCAAAGGAAATCTGCACTACAATGAAGTCTCACTTCCCCCCGGTCAAAAGGGCCATCTGAAAAAAGTGTAAAATCCAGAAAGGCAGGACAGGCCATGGAGAACTGGGAGCCTTGTTATGCTGATGGGCGGGATGTAAATTGCCAACAGACACTCGGGAGAAGTGTATGGTGTTTCCTGAAACATCTAAAAAACAAAGCAACAGAGCCTAGGGCACTTCCACTTATGGTCCTATAGCTTAGGGAAATTAAAATCAAAAAGACACAGCCACCCCAAAGTTTGGGACGCCTCTGTTTACAAGAACCTCGTGTACAGTACAAGTTCAACATCGCAGAAAGTGAAAAATGGATAAAGAAGTTGTGGTATTTACTTACAAAGCAATATCACTCAGCAATGAAATCTATGTCATCAGGCCCTTAGCAGCACAATGAGTGGATTCAGGTATGATGATTCTAACTGAAATAAGTCACACAGAAAAAGAAACATCATAAGATATCAGTAATACACGGAATGTAAACTTGGCTACACAGGAACTGAATTACAGAACAGAACAGGGTCTCAAATTTAGAAAACCAACTTATGCTTGCTTAAGGGGAAAGGTGAGTTGGGGTGCTGCATAAAACCAGAGATTGAAATGAGCACAGATAAAGTTCCTTAAGCCAAATATGGAATAGACAAGAGCTACTCCTTGCTCAACGAAATGGACTCAACACCGCATATTAAATGCCTAAGAATGTACCTGACTAGTAAGTATCTTAAAACCTATGGATTGCTATGTCTCCGAAAGAGAATCAAGCATGTGTACAGGGGCATAAACGCAGCAGTGATAGGATTGGAGAGGTTCGGTGAGCAAATGAAGACCCTTTGAAGTCATATTGCATGGTACCCATTCCACGGGTTTCAACTACCCAGGTTTAAGGTATTCTTCCTTCAGCTAAAACATGCATGTGGAACCTAGAGTATGATCAACCATGTGATCGGGAGACGTGTTCAAATATGTCTCAGTTTTCGTACCCTGGTACTCGGGTGCAACATTCCAGACGCTTTACTAACACCCTCCCGACTTGGAGAGTCAGTCCCTTTAACCTCCTGTTTGGCCCAGTTTGCAATTTCTGCGGAAGATGAACAGGAATAGCGAGAACCAATGAGAGACTAGCTGGAGGTGTCTGGACGGGCAAATTTAACTCTCATTTCCCACCAGGAAGAGGAATTAACCAAAGGCTCAGCGTGCCGTGCCGGAACCAGATTAGGGCCTGAAGCCATCCTGCGGTGTTGCGGCCAGCTCAAAAGAAAGCGAGTTGAAGAAAGGAGCTCAGGGGCACTGTAATTCACAAACCTGCAGAGTTATAAATGACAGCTATCGTCCAAAAATATACTGAAGTAAGGCTGCCAAGAGGACTTGAAAGCGGGGCAGAATTGCAGGAAACCGATTTCAGGAGGCAGACTGGAATTGCATTGAAAGCATAGGAAAAGAGGCAGAACGTCCACAATGATGCACTTGGCCAAAAAGGGCGTATGCGTTTTTTCCTGAATATATTCAGGAAAAAACGCATACGCCCTTTTTGGCCAACCAAGCAAGCTTGCAAAGGAAATCTGCACTACAATGAAGTCTCACTTCCCCCCGGTCAAAAGGGCCATCTGAAAAAAGTGTAAAATCCAGAAAGGCAGGACAGGCCATGGAGAACTGGGAGCCTTGTTATGCTGATGGGCGGGATGTAAATTGCCAACAGACACTCGGGAGAAGTGTATGGTGTTTCCTGAAACATCTAAAAAACAAAGCAACAGAGCCTAGGGCACTTCCACTTATGGTCCTATAGCTTAGGGAAATTAAAATCAAAAAGACACAGCCACCCCAAAGTTTGGGACGCCTCTGTTTACAAGAACCTCGTGTACAGTACAAGTTCAACATCGCAGAAAGTGAAAAATGGATAAAGAAGTTGTGGTATTTACTTACAAAGCAATATCACTCAGCAATGAAATCTATGTCATCAGGCCCTTAGCAGCACAATGAGTGGATTCAGGTATGATGATTCTAACTGAAATAAGTCACACAGAAAAAGAAACATCATAAGATATCAGTAATACACGGAATGTAAACTTGGCTACACAGGAACTGAATTACAGAACAGAACAGGGTCTCAAATTTAGAAAACCAACTTATGCTTCCTTAAGGGTAAAGGTGAGTTGGGGTGCTGCATAAAACCAGAGATTGAAATGAGCACAGATAAAGTTCCTTAAGCCAAATATGGAATAGACAAGAGCTACCTCTTGCTCAACGAAATGGACTCAACACCGCATATTAAACGCCTAAGAATGTACCTGACTAGTAAGTATCTTAAAACCTATGGATTGCTATGTCTCCGAAAGAGAATCAAGCATGTGTACAGGGGCATAAACGCAGCAGTGATAGGATTGGAGAGGTTCGGTGAGCAAATGAAGACCCTTTGAAGTCATATTGCATGGTACCCATTCCACGGGTTTCAACTACCCAGGTTTAAGGTATTCTTCCTTCAGCTAAAACATGCATGTGGAACCTAGAGTATGATCAACCATGTGATCGGGAGACGTGTTCAAATATGTCTCAGTTTTCGTACCCTGGTACTCGGGTGCAACATTCCAGACGCTTTACTAACACCCTCCCGACTTGGAGAGTCAGTCCCTTTAACCTCCTGTTTGGCCCAGTTTGCAATTTCTGCGGAAGATGAACAGGAATAGCGAGAACCAATGAGAGACTAGCTGGAGGTGTCTGGACGGGCAAATTTAACTCTCATTTCCCACCAGGAAGAGGAATTAACCAAAGGCTCAGCGTGCCGTGCCGGAACCAGATTAGGGCCTGAAGCCATCCTGCGGTGTTGCGGCCAGCTCAAAAGAAAGCGAGTTGAAGAAAGGAGCTCAGGGGCACTGTAATTCACAAACCTGCAGAGTTATAAATGACAGCTATCGTCCAAAAATATACTGAAGTAAGGCTGCCAAGAGGACTTGAAAGCGGGGCAGAATTGCAGGAAACCGATTTCAGGAGGCAGACTGGAATTGCATTGAAAGCATAGGAAAAGAGGCAGAACGTCCACAATGATGCACTTGGCCAAAAAGGGCGTATGCGTTTTTTCCTGAATATATTCAGGAAAAAACGCATACGCCCTTTTTGGCCAACCAAGCAAGCTTGCAAAGGAAATCTGCACTACAATGAAGTCTCACTTCCCCCCGGTCAAAAGGGCCATCTGAAAAAAGTGTAAAATCCAGAAAGGCAGGACAGGCCATGGAGAACTGGGAGCCTTGTTATGCTGATGGGCGGGATGTAAATTGCCAACAGACACTCGGGAGAAGTGTATGGTGTTTCCTGAAACATCTAAAAAACAAAGCAACAGAGCCTAGGGCACTTCCACTTATGGTCCTATAGCTTAGGGAAATTAAAATCAAAAAGACACAGCCACCCCAAAGTTTGGGACGCCTCTGTTTACAAGAACCTCGTGTACAGTACAAGTTCAACATCGCAGAAAGTGAAAAATGGATAAAGAAGTTGTGGTATTTACTTACAAAGCAATATCACTCAGCAATGAAATCTATGTCATCAGGCCCTTAGCAGCACAATGAGTGGATTCAGGTATGATGATTCTAACTGAAATAAGTCACACAGAAAAAGAAACATCATAAGATATCAGTAATACACGGAATGTAAACTTGGCTACACAGGAACTGAATTACAGAACAGAACAGGGTCTCAAATTTAGAAAACCAACTTATGCTTGCTTAAGGGGAAAGGTGAGTTGGGGTGCTGCATAAAACCAGAGATTGAAATGAGCACAGATAAAGTTCCTTAAGCCAAATATGGAATAGACAAGAGCTACTCCTTGCTCAACGAAATGGACTCAACACCGCATATTAAATGCCTAAGAATGTACCTGACTAGTAAGTATCTTAAAACCTATGGATTGCTATGTCTCCGAAAGAGAATCAAGCATGTGTACAGGGGCATAAACGCAGCAGTGATAGGATTGGAGAGGTTCGGTGAGCAAATGAAGACCCTTTGAAGTCATATTGCATGGTACCCATTCCACGGGTTTCAACTACCCAGGTTTAAGGTATTCTTCCTTCAGCTAAAACATGCATGTGGAACCTAGAGTATGATCAACCATGTGATCGGGAGACGTGTTCAAATATGTCTCAGTTTTCGTACCCTGGTACTCGGGTGCAACATTCCAGACGCTTTACTAACACCCTCCCGACTTGGAGAGTCAGTCCCTTTAACCTCCTGTTTGGCCCAGTTTGCAATTTCTGCGGAAGATGAACAGGAATAGCGAGAACCAATGAGAGACTAGCTGGAGGTGTCTGGACGGGCAAATTTAACTCTCATTTCCCACCAGGAAGAGGAATTAACCAAAGGCTCAGCGTGCCGTGCCGGAACCAGATTAGGGCCTGAAGCCATCCTGCGGTGTTGCGGCCATCTCAAAAGAAAGCGAGTTGAAGAAAGGAGCTCAGGGGCACTGTAATTCACAAACCTGCAGAGTTATAAATGACAGCTATCGTCCAAAAATATACTGAAGTAAGGCTGCCAAGAGGACTTGAAAGCGGGGCAGAATTGCAGGAAACCGATTTCAGGAGGCAGACTGGAATTGCATTGAAAGCATAGGAAAAGAGGCAGAACGTCCACAATGATGCACTTGGCCAAAAAGGGCGTATGCGTTTTTTCCTGAATATATTCAGGAAAAAACGCATACGCCCTTTTTGGCCAACCAAGCAAGCTTGCAAAGGAAATCTGCACTACAATGAAGTCTCACTTCCCCCCGGTCAAAAGGGCCATCTGAAAAAAGTGTAAAATCCAGAAAGGCAGGACAGGCCATGGAGAACTGGGAGCCTTGTTATGCTGATGGGCGGGATGTAAATTGCCAACAGACACTCGGGAGAAGTGTATGGTGTTTCCTGAAACATCTAAAAAACAAAGCAACAGAGCCTAGGGCACTTCCACTTATGGTCCTATAGCTTAGGGAAATTAAAATCAAAAAGACACAGCCACCCCAAAGTTTGGGACGCCTCTGTTTACAAGAACCTCGTGTACAGTACAAGTTCAACATCGCAGAAAGTGAAAAATGGATAAAGAAGTTGTGGTATTTACTTACAAAGCAATATCACTCAGCAATGAAATCTATGTCATCAGGCCCTTAGCAGCACAATGAGTGGATTCAGGTATGATGATTCTAACTGAAATAAGTCACACAGAAAAAGAAACATCATAAGATATCAGTAATACACGGAATGTAAACTTGGCTACACAGGAACTGAATTACAGAACAGAACAGGGTCTCAAATTTAGAAAACCAACTTATGCTTGCTTAAGGGGAAAGGTGAGTTGGGGTGCTGCATAAAACCAGAGATTGAAATGAGCACAGATAAAGTTCCTTAAGCCAAATATGGAATAGACAAGAGCTACTCCTTGCTCAACGAAATGGACTCAACACCGCATATTAAACGCCTAAGAATGTACCTGACTAGTAAGTATCTTAAAACCTATGGATTGCTATGTCTCCGAAAGAGAATCAAGCATGTGTACAGGGGCATAAACGCAGCAGTGATAGGATTGGAGAGGTTCGGTGAGCAAATGAAGACCCTTTGAAGTCATATTGCATGGTACCCATTCCACGGGTTTCAACTACCCAGGTTTAAGGTATTCTTCCTTCAGCTAAAACATGCATGTGGAACCTAGAGTATGATCAACCATGTGATCGGGAGACGTGTTCAAATATGTCTCAGTTTTCGTACCCTGGTACTCGGGTGCAACATTCCAGACGCTTTACTAACACCCTCCCGACTTGGAGAGTCAGTCCCTTTAACCTCCTGTTTGGCCCAGTTTGCAATTTCTGCGGAAGATGAACAGGAATAGCGAGAACCAATGAGAGACTAGCTGGAGGTGTCTGGACGGGCAAATTTAACCCTCATTTCCCACCAGGAAGAGGAATTAACCAAAGGCTCAGCGTGCCGTGCCGGAACCAGATTAGGGCCTGAAGCCATCCTGCGGTGTTGCGGCCAGCTCAAAAGAAAGCGAGTTGAAGAAAGGAGCTCAGGGGCACTGTAATTCACAAACCTGCAGAGTTATAAATGACAGCTATCGTCCAAAAATATACTGAAGTAAGGCTGCCAAGAGGACTTGAAAGCGGGGCAGAATTGCAGGAAACCGATTTCAGGAGGCAGACTGGAATTGCATTGAAAGCATAGGAAAAGAGGCAGAACGTCCACAATGATGCACTTGGCCAAAAAGGGCGTATGCGTTTTTTCCTGAATATATTCAGGAAAAAACGCATACGCCCTTTTTGGCCAACCAAGCAAGCTTGCAAAGGAAATCTGCACTACAATGAAGTCTCACTTCCCCCCGGTCAAAAGGGCCATCTGAAAAAAGTGTAAAATCCAGAAAGGCAGGACAGGCCATGGAGAACTGGGAGCCTTGTTATGCTGATGGGTGGGATGTAAATTGCCAACAGACACTCGGGAGAAGTGTATGGTGTTTCCTGAAACATCTAAAAAACAAAGCAACAGAGCCTAGGGCACTTCCACTTATGGTCCTATAGCTTAGGGAAATTAAAATCAAAAAGACACAGCCACCCCAAAGTTTGGGACGCCTCTGTTTACAAGAACCTCGTTTACAGTACAAGTTCAACATCGCAGAAAGTGAAAAATGGATAAAGAAGTTGTGGTATTTACTTACAAAGCAATATCACTCAGCAATGAAATCTATGTCATCAGGCCCTTAGCAGCACAATGAGTGGATTCAGGTATGATGATTCTAACTGAAATAAGTCACACAGAAAAAGAAACATCATAAGATATCAGTAATACACGGAATGTAAACTTGGCTACACAGGAACTGAATTACAGAACAGAACAGGGTCTCAAATTTAGAAAACCAACTTATGCTTGCTTAAGGGTAAAGGTGAGTTGGGGTGCTGCATAAAACCAGAGATTGAAATGAGCACAGATAAAGTTCCTTAAGCCAAATATGGAATAGACAAGAGCTACCTCTTGCTCAACGAAATGGACTCAACACCGCATATTAAACGCCTAAGAATGTACCTGACTAGTAAGTATCTTAAAACCTATGGATTGCTATGTCTCCGAAAGAGAATCAAGCATGTGTACAGGGGCATAAACGCAGCAGTGATAGGATTGGAGAGGTTCGGTGAGCAAATGAAGACCCTTTGAAGTCATATTGCATGGTACCCATTCCACGGGTTTCAACTACCCAGGTTTAAGGTATTCTTCCTTCAGCTAAAACATGCATGTGGAACCTAGAGTATGATCAACCATGTGATCGGGAGACGTGTTCAAATATGTCTCAGTTTTCGTACCCTGGTACTCGGGTGCAACATTCCAGACGCTTTACTAACACCCTCCCGACTTGGAGAGTCAGTCCCTTTAACCTCCTGTTTGGCCCAGTTTGCAATTTCTGCGGAAGATGAACAGGAATAGCGAGAACCAATGAGAGACTAGCTGGAGGTGTCTGGACGGGCAAATTTAACTCTCATTTCCCACCAGGAAGAGGAATTAACCAAAGGCTCAGCGTGCCGTGCCGGAACCAGATTAGGGCCTGAAGCCATCCTGCGGTGTTGCGGCCAGCTCAAAAGAAAGCGAGTTGAAGAAAGGAGCTCAGGGGCACTGTAATTCACAAACCTGCAGAGTTATAAATGACAGCTATCGTCCAAAAATATACTGAAGTAAGGCTGCCAAGAGGACTTGAAAGCGGGGCAGAATTGCAGGAAACCGATTTCAGGAGGCAGACTGGAATTGCATTGAAAGCATAGGAAAAGAGGCAGAACGTCCACAATGATGCACTTGGCCAAAAAGGGCGTATGCGTTTTTTCCTGAATATATTCAGGAAAAAACGCATACGCCCTTTTTGGCCAACCAAGCAAGCTTGCAAAGGAAATCTGCACTACAATGAAGTCTCACTTCCCCCCGGTCAAAAGGGCCATCTGAAAAAAGTGTAAAATCCAGAAAGGCAGGACAGGCCATGGAGAACTGGGAGCCTTGTTATGCTGATGGGCGGGATGTAAATTGCCAACAGACACTCGGGAGAAGTGTATGGTGTTTCCTGAAACATCTAAAAAACAAAGCAACAGAGCCTAGGGCACTTCCACTTATGGTCCTATAGCTTAGGGAAATTAAAATCAAAAAGACACAGCCACCCCAAAGTTTGGGACGCCTCTGTTTACAAGAACCTCGTGTACAGTACAAGTTCAACATCGCAGAAAGTGAAAAATGGATAAAGAAGTTGTGGTATTTACTTACAAAGCAATATCACTCAGCAATGAAATCTATGTCATCAGGCCCTTAGCAGCACAATGAGTGGATTCAGGTATGATGATTCTAACTGAAATAAGTCACACAGAAAAAGAAACATCATAAGATATCAGTAATACACGGAATGTAAACTTGGCTACACAGGAACTGAATTACAGAACAGAACAGGGTCTCAAATTTAGAAAACCAACTTATGCTTCCTTAAGGGTAAAGGTGAGTTGGGGTGCTGCATAAAACCAGAGATTGAAATGAGCACAGATAAAGTTCCTTAAGCCAAATATGGAATAGACAAGAGCTACCTCTTGCTCAACGAAATGGACTCAACACCGCATATTAAACGCCTAAGAATGTACCTGACTAGTAAGTATCTTAAAACCTATGGATTGCTATGTCTCCGAAAGAGAATCAAGCATGTGTACAGGGGCATAAACGCAGCAGTGATAGGATTGGAGAGGTTCGGTGAGCAAATGAAGACCCTTTGAAGTCATATTGCATGGTACCCATTCCACGGGTTTCAACTACCCAGGTTTAAGGTATTCTTCCTTCAGCTAAAACATGCATGTGGAACCTAGAGTATGATCAACCATGTGATCGGGAGACGTGTTCAAATATGTCTCAGTTTTCGTACCCTGGTACTCGGGTGCAACATTCCAGACGCTTTACTAACACCCTCCCGACTTGGAGAGTCAGTCCCTTTAACCTCCTGTTTGGCCCAGTTTGCAATTTCTGCGGAAGATGAACAGGAATAGCGAGAACCAATGAGAGACTAGCTGGAGGTGTCTGGACGGGCAAATTTAACTCTCATTTCCCACCAGGAAGAGGAATTAACCAAAGGCTCAGCGTGCCGTGCCGGAACCAGATTAGGGCCTGAAGCCATCCTGCGGTGTTGCGGCCAGCTCAAAAGAAAGCGAGTTGAAGAAAGGAGCTCAGGGGCACTGTAATTCACAAACCTGCAGAGTTATAAATGACAGCTATCGTCCAAAAATATACTGAAGTAAGGCTGCCAAGAGGACTTGAAAGCGGGGCAGAATTGCAGGAAACCGATTTCAGGAGGCAGACTGGAATTGCATTGAAAGCATAGGAAAAGAGGCAGAACGTCCACAATGATGCACTTGGCCAAAAAGGGCGTATGCGTTTTTTCCTGAATATATTCAGGAAAAAACGCATACGCCCTTTTTGGCCAACCAAGCAAGCTTGCAAAGGAAATCTGCACTACAATGAAGTCTCACTTCCCCCCGGTCAAAAGGGCCATCTGAAAAAAGTGTAAAATCCAGAAAGGCAGGACAGGCCATGGAGAACTGGGAGCCTTGTTATGCTGATGGGCGGGATGTAAATTGCCAACAGACACTCGGGAGAAGTGTATGGTGTTTCCTGAAACATCTAAAAAACAAAGCAACAGAGCCTAGGGCACTTCCACTTATGGTCCTATAGCTTAGGGAAATTAAAATCAAAAAGACACAGCCACCCCAAAGTTTGGGACGCCTCTGTTTACAAGAACCTCGTGTACAGTACAAGTTCAACATCGCAGAAAGTGAAAAATGGATAAAGAAGTTGTGGTATTTACTTACAAAGCAATATCACTCAGCAATGAAATCTATGTCATCAGGCCCTTAGCAGCACAATGAGTGGATTCAGGTATGATGATTCTAACTGAAATAAGTCACACAGAAAAAGAAACATCATAAGATATCAGTAATACACGGAATGTAAACTTGGCTACACAGGAACTGAATTACAGAACAGAACAGGGTCTCAAATTTAGAAAACCAACTTATGCTTCCTTAAGGGTAAAGGTGAGTTGGGGTGCTGCATAAAACCAGAGATTGAAATGAGCACAGATAAAGTTCCTTAAGCCAAATATGGAATAGACAAGAGCTACCTCTTGCTCAACGAAATGGACTCAACACCGCATATTAAACGCCTAAGAATGTACCTGACTAGTAAGTATCTTAAAACCTATGGATTGCTATGTCTCCGAAAGAGAATCAAGCATGTGTACAGGGGCATAAACGCAGCAGTGATAGGATTGGAGAGGTTCGGTGAGCAAATGAAGACCCTTTGAAGTCATATTGCATGGTACCCATTCCACGGGTTTCAACTACCCAGGTTTAAGGTATTCTTCCTTCAGCTAAAACATGCATGTGGAACCTAGAGTATGATCAACCATGTGATCGGGAGACGTGTTCAAATATGTCTCAGTTTTCGTACCCTGGTACTCGGGTGCAACATTCCAGACGCTTTACTAACACCCTCCCGACTTGGAGAGTCAGTCCCTTTAACCTCCTGTTTGGCCCAGTTTGCAATTTCTGCGGAAGATGAACAGGAATAGCGAGAACCAATGAGAGACTAGCTGGAGGTGTCTGGACGGGCAAATTTAACTCTCATTTCCCACCAGGAAGAGGAATTAACCAAAGGCTCAGCGTGCCGTGCCGGAACCAGATTAGGGCCTGAAGCCATCCTGCGGTGTTGCGGCCAGCTCAAAAGAAAGCGAGTTGAAGAAAGGAGCTCAGGGGCACTGTAATTCACAAACCTGCAGAGTTATAAATGACAGCTATCGTCCAAAAATATACTGAAGTAAGGCTGCCAAGAGGACTTGAAAGCGGGGCAGAATTGCAGGAAACCGATTTCAGGAGGCAGACTGGAATTGCATTGAAAGCATAGGAAAAGAGGCAGAACGTCCACAATGATGCACTTGGCCAAAAAGGGCGTATGCGTTTTTTCCTGAATATATTCAGGAAAAAACGCATACGCCCTTTTTGGCCAACCAAGCAAGCTTGCAAAGGAAATCTGCACTACAATGAAGTCTCACTTCCCCCCGGTCAAAAGGGCCATCTGAAAAAAGTGTAAAATCCAGAAAGGCAGGACAGGCCATGGAGAACTGGGAGCCTTGTTATGCTGATGGGCGGGATGTAAATTGCCAACAGACACTCGGGAGAAGTGTATGGTGTTTCCTGAAACATCTAAAAAACAAAGCAACAGAGCCTAGGGCACTTCCACTTATGGTCCTATAGCTTAGGGAAATTAAAATCAAAAAGACACAGCCACCCCAAAGTTTGGGACGCCTCTGTTTACAAGAACCTCGTGTACAGTACAAGTTCAACATCGCAGAAAGTGAAAAATGGATAAAGAAGTTGTGGTATTTACTTACAAAGCAATATCACTCAGCAATGAAATCTATGTCATCAGGCCCTTAGCAGCACAATGAGTGGATTCAGGTATGATGATTCTAACTGAAATAAGTCACACAGAAAAAGAAACATCATAAGATATCAGTAATACACGGAATGTAAACTTGGCTACACAGGAACTGAATTACAGAACAGAACAGGGTCTCAAATTTAGAAAACCAACTTATGCTTGCTTAAGGGGAAAGGTGAGTTGGGGTGCTGCATAAAACCAGAGATTGAAATGAGCACAGATAAAGTTCCTTAAGCCAAATATGGAATAGACAAGAGCTACTCCTTGCTCAACGAAATGGACTCAACACCGCATATTAAATGCCTAAGAATGTACCTGACTAGTAAGTATCTTAAAACCTATGGATTGCTATGTCTCCGAAAGAGAATCAAGCATGTGTACAGGGGCATAAACGCAGCAGTGATAGGATTGGAGAGGTTCGGTGAGCAAATGAAGACCCTTTGAAGTCATATTGCATGGTACCCATTCCACGGGTTTCAACTACCCAGGTTTAAGGTATTCTTCCTTCAGCTAAAACATGCATGTGGAACCTAGAGTATGATCAACCATGTGATCGGGAGACGTGTTCAAATATGTCTCAGTTTTCGTACCCTGGTACTCGGGTGCAACATTCCAGACGCTTTACTAACACCCTCCCGACTTGGAGAGTCAGTCCCTTTAACCTCCTGTTTGGCCCAGTTTGCAATTTCTGCGGAAGATGAACAGGAATAGCGAGAACCAATGAGAGACTAGCTGGAGGTGTCTGGACGGGCAAATTTAACTCTCATTTCCCACCAGGAAGAGGAATTAACCAAAGGCTCAGCGTGCCGTGCCGGAACCAGATTAGGGCCTGAAGCCATCCTGCGGTGTTGCGGCCAGCTCAAAAGAAAGCGAGTTGAAGAAAGGAGCTCAGGGGCACTGTAATTCACAAACCTGCAGAGTTATAAATGACAGCTATCGTCCAAAAATATACTGAAGTAAGGCTGCCAAGAGGACTTGAAAGCGGGGCAGAATTGCAGGAAACCGATTTCAGGAGGCAGACTGGAATTGCATTGAAAGCATAGGAAAAGAGGCAGAACGTCCACAATGATGCACTTGGCCAAAAAGGGCGTATGCGTTTTTTCCTGAATATATTCAGGAAAAAACGCATACGCCCTTTTTGGCCAACCAAGCAAGCTTGCAAAGGAAATCTGCACTACAATGAAGTCTCACTTCCCCCCGGTCAAAAGGGCCATCTGAAAAAAGTGTAAAATCCAGAAAGGCAGGACAGGCCATGGAGAACTGGGAGCCTTGTTATGCTGATGGGCGGGATGTAAATTGCCAACAGACACTCGGGAGAAGTGTATGGTGTTTCCTGAAACATCTAAAAAACAAAGCAACAGAGCCTAGGGCACTTCCACTTATGGTCCTATAGCTTAGGGAAATTAAAATCAAAAAGACACAGCCACCCCAAAGTTTGGGACGCCTCTGTTTACAAGAACCTCGTGTACAGTACAAGTTCAACATCGCAGAAAGTGAAAAATGGATAAAGAAGTTGTGGTATTTACTTACAAAGCAATATCACTCAGCAATGAAATCTATGTCATCAGGCCCTTAGCAGCACAATGAGTGGATTCAGGTATGATGATTCTAACTGAAATAAGTCACACAGAAAAAGAAACATCATAAGATATCAGTAATACACGGAATGTAAACTTGGCTACACAGGAACTGAATTACAGAACAGAACAGGGTCTCAAATTTAGAAAACCAACTTATGCTTGCTTAAGGGGAAAGGTGAGTTGGGGTGCTGCATAAAACCAGAGATTGAAATGAGCACAGATAAAGTTCCTTAAGCCAAATATGGAATAGACAAGAGCTACTCCTTGCTCAACGAAATGGACTCAACACCGCATATTAAACGCCTAAGAATGTACCTGACTAGTAAGTATCTTAAAACCTATGGATTGCTATGTCTCCGAAAGAGAATCAAGCATGTGTACAGGGGCATAAACGCAGCAGTGATAGGATTGGAGAGGTTCGGTGAGCAAATGAAGACCCTTTGAAGTCATATTGCATGGTACCCATTCCACGGGTTTCAACTACCCAGGTTTAAGGTATTCTTCCTTCAGCTAAAACATGCATGTGGAACCTAGAGTATGATCAACCATGTGATCGGGAGACGTGTTCAAATATGTCTCAGTTTTCGTACCCTGGTACTCGGGTGCAACATTCCAGACGCTTTACTAACACCCTCCCGACTTGGAGAGTCAGTCCCTTTAACCTCCTGTTTGGCCCAGTTTGCAATTTCTGCGGAAGATGAACAGGAATAGCGAGAACCAATGAGAGACTAGCTGGAGGTGTCTGGACGGGCAAATTTAACCCTCATTTCCCACCAGGAAGAGGAATTAACCAAAGGCTCAGCGTGCCGTGCCGGAACCAGATTAGGGCCTGAAGCCATCCTGCGGTGTTGCGGCCAGCTCAAAAGAAAGCGAGTTGAAGAAAGGAGCTCAGGGGCACTGTAATTCACAAACCTGCAGAGTTATAAATGACAGCTATCGTCCAAAAATATACTGAAGTAAGGCTGCCAAGAGGACTTGAAAGCGGGGCAGAATTGCAGGAAACCGATTTCAGGAGGCAGACTGGAATTGCATTGAAAGCATAGGAAAAGAGGCAGAACGTCCACAATGATGCACTTGGCCAAAAAGGGCGTATGCGTTTTTTCCTGAATATATTCAGGAAAAAACGCATACGCCCTTTTTGGCCAACCAAGCAAGCTTGCAAAGGAAATCTGCACTACAATGAAGTCTCACTTCCCCCCGGTCAAAAGGGCCATCTGAAAAAAGTGTAAAATCCAGAAAGGCAGGACAGGCCATGGAGAACTGGGAGCCTTGTTATGCTGATGGGCGGGATGTAAATTGCCAACAGACACTCGGGAGAAGTGTATGGTGTTTCCTGAAACATCTAAAAAACAAAGCAACAGAGCCTAGGGCACTTCCACTTATGGTCCTATAGCTTAGGGAAATTAAAATCAAAAAGACACAGCCACCCCAAAGTTTGGGACGCCTCTGTTTACAAGAACCTCGTTTACAGTACAAGTTCAACATCGCAGAAAGTGAAAAATGGATAAAGAAGTTGTGGTATTTACTTACAAAGCAATATCACTCAGCAATGAAATCTATGTCATCAGGCCCTTAGCAGCACAATGAGTGGATTCAGGTATGATGATTCTAACTGAAATAAGTCACACAGAAAAAGAAACATCATAAGATATCAGTAATACACGGAATGTAAACTTGGCTACACAGGAACTGAATTACAGAACAGAACAGGGTCTCAAATTTAGAAAACCAACTTATGCTTCCTTAAGGGTAAAGGTGAGTTGGGGTGCTGCATAAAACCAGAGATTGAAATGAGCACAGATAAAGTTCCTTAAGCCAAATATGGAATAGACAAGAGCTACCTCTTGCTCAACGAAATGGACTCAACACCGCATATTAAACGCCTAAGAATGTACCTGACTAGTAAGTATCTTAAAACCTATGGATTGCTATGTCTCCGAAAGAGAATCAAGCATGTGTACAGGGGCATAAACGCAGCAGTGATAGGATTGGAGAGGTTCGGTGAGCAAATGAAGACCCTTTGAAGTCATATTGCATGGTACCCATTCCACGGGTTTCAACTACCCAGGTTTAAGGTATTCTTCCTTCAGCTAAAACATGCATGTGGAACCTAGAGTATGATCAACCATGTGATCGGGAGACGTGTTCAAATATGTCTCAGTTTTCGTACCCTGGTACTCGGGTGCAACATTCCAGACGCTTTAATAACACCCTCCCGACTTGGAGAGTCAGTCCCTTTAACCTCCTGTTTGGCCCAGTTTGCAATTTCTGCGGAAGATGAACAGGAATAGCGAGAACCAATGAGAGACTAGCTGGAGGTGTCTGGACGGGCAAATTTAACTCTCATTTCCCACCAGGAAGAGGAATTAACCAAAGGCTCAGCGTGCCGTGCCGGAACCAGATTAGGGCCTGAAGCCATCCTGCGGTGTTGCGGCCAGCTCAAAAGAAAGCGAGTTGAAGAAAGGAGCTCAGGGGCACTGTAATTCACAAACCTGCAGAGTTATAAATGACAGCTATCGTCCAAAAATATACTGAAGTAAGGCTGCCAAGAGGACTTGAAAGCGGGGCAGAATTGCAGGAAACCGATTTCAGGAGGCAGACTGGAATTGCATTGAAAGCATAGGAAAAGAGGCAGAACGTCCACAATGATGCACTTGGCCAAAAAGGGCGTATGCGTTTTTTCCTGAATATATTCAGGAAAAAACGCATACGCCCTTTTTGGCCAACCAAGCAAGCTTGCAAAGGAAATCTGCACTACAATGAAGTCTCACTTCCCCCCGGTCAAAAGGGCCATCTGAAAAAAGTGTAAAATCCAGAAAGGCAGGACAGGCCATGGAGAACTGGGAGCCTTGTTATGCTGATGGGCGGGATGTAAATTGCCAACAGACACTCGGGAGAAGTGTATGGTGTTTCCTGAAACATCTAAAAAACAAAGCAACAGAGCCTAGGGCACTTCCACTTATGGTCCTATAGCTTAGGGAAATTAAAATCAAAAAGACACAGCCACCCCAAAGTTTGGGACGCCTCTGTTTACAAGAACCTCGTGTACAGTACAAGTTCAACATCGCAGAAAGTGAAAAATGGATAAAGAAGTTGTGGTATTTACTTACAAAGCAATATCACTCAGCAATGAAATCTATGTCATCAGGCCCTTAGCAGCACAATGAGTGGATTCAGGTATGATGATTCTAACTGAAATAAGTCACACAGAAAAAGAAACATCATAAGATATCAGTAATACACGGAATGTAAACTTGGCTACACAGGAACTGAATTACAGAACAGAACAGGGTCTCAAATTTAGAAAACCAACTTATGCTTGCTTAAGGGGAAAGGTGAGTTGGGGTGCTGCATAAAACCAGAGATTGAAATGAGCACAGATAAAGTTCCTTAAGCCAAATATGGAATAGACAAGAGCTACTCCTTGCTCAACGAAATGGACTCAACACCGCATATTAAATGCCTAAGAATGTACCTGACTAGTAAGTATCTTAAAACCTATGGATTGCTATGTCTCCGAAAGAGAATCAAGCATGTGTACAGGGGCATAAACGCAGCAGTGATAGGATTGGAGAGGTTCGGTGAGCAAATGAAGACCCTTTGAAGTCATATTGCATGGTACCCATTCCACGGGTTTCAACTACCCAGGTTTAAGGTATTCTTCCTTCAGCTAAAACATGCATGTGGAACCTAGAGTATGATCAACCATGTGATCGGGAGACGTGTTCAAATATGTCTCAGTTTTCGTACCCTGGTACTCGGGTGCAACATTCCAGACGCTTTACTAACACCCTCCCGACTTGGAGAGTCAGTCCCTTTAACCTCCTGTTTGGCCCAGTTTGCAATTTCTGCGGAAGATGAACAGGAATAGCGAGAACCAATGAGAGACTAGCTGGAGGTGTCTGGACGGGCAAATTTAACTCTCATTTCCCACCAGGAAGAGGAATTAACCAAAGGCTCAGCGTGCCGTGCCGGAACCAGATTAGGGCCTGAAGCCATCCTGCGGTGTTGCGGCCAGCTCAAAAGAAAGCGAGTTGAAGAAAGGAGCTCAGGGGCACTGTAATTCACAAACCTGCAGAGTTATAAATGACAGCTATCGTCCAAAAATATACTGAAGTAAGGCTGCCAAGAGGACTTGAAAGCGGGGCAGAATTGCAGGAAACCGATTTCAGGAGGCAGACTGGAATTGCATTGAAAGCATAGGAAAAGAGGCAGAACGTCCACAATGATGCACTTGGCCAAAAAGGGCGTATGCGTTTTTTCCTGAATATATTCAGGAAAAAACGCATACGCCCTTTTTGGCCAACCAAGCAAGCTTGCAAAGGAAATCTGCACTACAATGAAGTCTCACTTCCCCCCGGTCAAAAGGGCCATCTGAAAAAAGTGTAAAATCCAGAAAGGCAGGACAGGCCATGGAGAACTGGGAGCCTTGTTATGCTGATGGGCGGGATGTAAATTGCCAACAGACACTCGGGAGAAGTGTATGGTGTTTCCTGAAACATCTAAAAAACAAAGCAACAGAGCCTAGGGCACTTCCACTTATGGTCCTATAGCTTAGGGAAATTAAAATCAAAAAGACACAGCCACCCCAAAGTTTGGGACGCCTCTGTTTACAAGAACCTCGTGTACAGTACAAGTTCAACATCGCAGAAAGTGAAAAATGGATAAAGAAGTTGTGGTATTTACTTACAAAGCAATATCACTCAGCAATGAAATCTATGTCATCAGGCCCTTAGCAGCACAATGAGTGGATTCAGGTATGATGATTCTAACTGAAATAAGTCACACAGAAAAAGAAACATCATAAGATATCAGTAATACACGGAATGTAAACTTGGCTACACAGGAACTGAATTACAGAACAGAACAGGGTCTCAAATTTAGAAAACCAACTTATGCTTCCTTAAGGGTAAAGGTGAGTTGGGGTGCTGCATAAAACCAGAGATTGAAATGAGCACAGATAAAGTTCCTTAAGCCAAATATGGAATAGACAAGAGCTACCTCTTGCTCAACGAAATGGACTCAACACCGCATATTAAACGCCTAAGAATGTACCTGACTAGTAAGTATCTTAAAACCTATGGATTGCTATGTCTCCGAAAGAGAATCAAGCATGTGTACAGGGGCATAAACGCAGCAGTGATAGGATTGGAGAGGTTCGGTGAGCAAATGAAGACCCTTTGAAGTCATATTGCATGGTACCCATTCCACGGGTTTCAACTACCCAGGTTTAAGGTATTCTTCCTTCAGCTAAAACATGCATGTGGAACCTAGAGTATGATCAACCATGTGATCGGGAGACGTGTTCAAATATGTCTCAGTTTTCGTACCCTGGTACTCGGGTGCAACATTCCAGACGCTTTACTAACACCCTCCCGACTTGGAGAGTCAGTCCCTTTAACCTCCTGTTTGGCCCAGTTTGCAATTTCTGCGGAAGATGAACAGGAATAGCGAGAACCAATGAGAGACTAGCTGGAGGTGTCTGGACGGGCAAATTTAACTCTCATTTCCCACCAGGAAGAGGAATTAACCAAAGGCTCAGCGTGCCGTGCCGGAACCAGATTAGGGCCTGAAGCCATCCTGCGGTGTTGCGGCCAGCTCAAAAGAAAGCGAGTTGAAGAAAGGAGCTCAGGGGCACTGTAATTCACAAACCTGCAGAGTTATAAATGACAGCTATCGTCCAAAAATATACTGAAGTAAGGCTGCCAAGAGGACTTGAAAGCGGGGCAGAATTGCAGGAAACCGATTTCAGGAGGCAGACTGGAATTGCATTGAAAGCATAGGAAAAGAGGCAGAACGTCCACAATGATGCACTTGGCCAAAAAGGGCGTATGCGTTTTTTCCTGAATATATTCAGGAAAAAACGCATACGCCCTTTTTGGCCAACCAAGCAAGCTTGCAAAGGAAATCTGCACTACAATGAAGTCTCACTTCCCCCCGGTCAAAAGGGCCATCTGAAAAAAGTGTAAAATCCAGAAAGGCAGGACAGGCCATGGAGAACTGGGAGCCTTGTTATGCTGATGGGCGGGATGTAAATTGCCAACAGACACTCGGGAGAAGTGTATGGTGTTTCCTGAAACATCTAAAAAACAAAGCAACAGAGCCTAGGGCACTTCCACTTATGGTCCTATAGCTTAGGGAAATTAAAATCAAAAAGACACAGCCACCCCAAAGTTTGGGACGCCTCTGTTTACAAGAACCTCGTGTACAGTACAAGTTCAACATCGCAGAAAGTGAAAAATGGATAAAGAAGTTGTGGTATTTACTTACAAAGCAATATCACTCAGCAATGAAATCTATGTCATCAGGCCCTTAGCAGCACAATGAGTGGATTCAGGTATGATGATTCTAACTGAAATAAGTCACACAGAAAAAGAAACATCATAAGATATCAGTAATACACGGAATGTAAACTTGGCTACACAGGAACTGAATTACAGAACAGAACAGGGTCTCAAATTTAGAAAACCAACTTATGCTTGCTTAAGGGGAAAGGTGAGTTGGGGTGCTGCATAAAACCAGAGATTGAAATGAGCACAGATAAAGTTCCTTAAGCCAAATATGGAATAGACAAGAGCTACTCCTTGCTCAACGAAATGGACTCAACACCGCATATTAAATGCCTAAGAATGTACCTGACTAGTAAGTATCTTAAAACCTATGGATTGCTATGTCTCCGAAAGAGAATCAAGCATGTGTACAGGGGCATAAACGCAGCAGTGATAGGATTGGAGAGGTTCGGTGAGCAAATGAAGACCCTTTGAAGTCATATTGCATGGTACCCATTCCACGGGTTTCAACTACCCAGGTTTAAGGTATTCTTCCTTCAGCTAAAACATGCATGTGGAACCTAGAGTATGATCAACCATGTGATCGGGAGACGTGTTCAAATATGTCTCAGTTTTCGTACCCTGGTACTCGGGTGCAACATTCCAGACGCTTTACTAACACCCTCCCGACTTGGAGAGTCAGTCCCTTTAACCTCCTGTTTGGCCCAGTTTGCAATTTCTGCGGAAGATGAACAGGAATAGCGAGAACCAATGAGAGACTAGCTGGAGGTGTCTGGACGGGCAAATTTAACTCTCATTTCCCACCAGGAAGAGGAATTAACCAAAGGCTCAGCGTGCCGTGCCGGAACCAGATTAGGGCCTGAAGCCATCCTGCGGTGTTGCGGCCAGCTCAAAAGAAAGCGAGTTGAAGAAAGGAGCTCAGGGGCACTGTAATTCACAAACCTGCAGAGTTATAAATGACAGCTATCGTCCAAAAATATACTGAAGTAAGGCTGCCAAGAGGACTTGAAAGCGGGGCAGAATTGCAGGAAACCGATTTCAGGAGGCAGACTGGAATTGCATTGAAAGCATAGGAAAAGAGGCAGAACGTCCACAATGATGCACTTGGCCAAAAAGGGCGTATGCGTTTTTTCCTGAATATATTCAGGAAAAAACGCATACGCCCTTTTTGGCCAACCAAGCAAGCTTGCAAAGGAAATCTGCACTACAATGAAGTCTCACTTCCCCCCGGTCAAAAGGGCCATCTGAAAAAAGTGTAAAATCCAGAAAGGCAGGACAGGCCATGGAGAACTGGGAGCCTTGTTATGCTGATGGGCGGGATGTAAATTGCCAACAGACACTCGGGAGAAGTGTATGGTGTTTCCTGAAACATCTAAAAAACAAAGCAACAGAGCCTAGGGCACTTCCACTTATGGTCCTATAGCTTAGGGAAATTAAAATCAAAAAGACACAGCCACCCCAAAGTTTGGGACGCCTCTGTTTACAAGAACCTCGTTTACAGTACAAGTTCAACATCGCAGAAAGTGAAAAATGGATAAAGAAGTTGTGGTATTTACTTACAAAGCAATATCACTCAGCAATGAAATCTATGTCATCAGGCCCTTAGCAGCACAATGAGTGGATTCAGGTATGATGATTCTAACTGAAATAAGTCACACAGAAAAAGAAACATCATAAGATATCAGTAATACACGGAATGTAAACTTGGTTACACAGGAACTGAATTACAGAACAGAACAGGGTCTCAAATTTAGAAAACCAACTTATGCTTCCTTAAGGGGAAAGGTGAGTTGGGGTGCTGCATAAAACCAGAGATTGAAATGAGCACAGATAAAGTTCCTTAAGCCAAATATGGAATAGACAAGAGCTACTCCTTGCTCAACGAAATGGACTCAACACCGCATATTAAATGCCTAAGAATGTACCTGACTAGTAAGTATCTTAAAACCTATGGATTGCTATGTCTCCGAAAGAGAATCAAGCATGTGTACAGGGGCATAAACGCAGCAGTGATAGGATTGGAGAGGTTCGGTGAGCAAATGAAGACCCTTTGAAGTCATATTGCATGGTACCCATTCCACGGGTTTCAACTACCCAGGTTTAAGGTATTCTTCCTTCAGCTAAAACATGCATGTGGAACCTAGAGTATGATCAACCATGTGATCGGGAGACGTGTTCAAATATGTCTCAGTTTTCGTACCCTGGTACTCGGGTGCAACATTCCAGACGCTTTACTAACACCCTCCCGACTTGGAGAGTCAGTCCCTTTAACCTCCTGTTTGGCCCAGTTTGCAATTTCTGCGGAAGATGAACAGGAATAGCGAGAACCAATGAGAGACTAGCTGGAGGTGTCTGGACGGGCAAATTTAACTCTCATTTCCCACCAGGAAGAGGAATTAACCAAAGGCTCAGCGTGCCGTGCCGGAACCAGATTAGGGCCTGAAGCCATCCTGCGGTGTTGCGGCCAGCTCAAAAGAAAGCGAGTTGAAGAAAGGAGCTCAGGGGCACTGTAATTCACAAACCTGCAGAGTTATAAATGACAGCTATCGTCCAAAAATATACTGAAGTAAGGCTGCCAAGAGGACTTGAAAGCGGGGCAGAATTGCAGGAAACCGATTTCAGGAGGCAGACTGGAATTGCATTGAAAGCATAGGAAAAGAGGCAGAACGTCCACAATGATGCACTTGGCCAAAAAGGGCGTATGCGTTTTTTCCTGAATATATTCAGGAAAAAACGCATACGCCCTTTTTGGCCAACCAAGCAAGCTTGCAAAGGAAATCTGCACTACAATGAAGTCTCACTTCCCCCCGGTCAAAAGGGCCATCTGAAAAAAGTGTAAAATCCAGAAAGGCAGGACAGGCCATGGAGAACTGGGAGCCTTGTTATGCTGATGGGCGGGATGTAAATTGCCAACAGACACTCGGGAGAAGTGTATGGTGTTTCCTGAAACATCTAAAAAACAAAGCAACAGAGCCTAGGGCACTTCCACTTATGGTCCTATAGCTTAGGGAAATTAAAATCAAAAAGACACAGCCACCCCAAAGTTTGGGACGCCTCTGTTTACAAGAACCTCGTGTACAGTACAAGTTCAACATCGCAGAAAGTGAAAAATGGATAAAGAAGTTGTGGTATTTACTTACAAAGCAATATCACTCAGCAATGAAATCTATGTCATCAGGCCCTTAGCAGCACAATGAGTGGATTCAGGTATGATGATTCTAACTGAAATAAGTCACACAGAAAAAGAAACATCATAAGATATCAGTAATACACGGAATGTAAACTTGGCTACACAGGAACTGAATTACAGAACAGAACAGGGTCTCAAATTTAGAAAACCAACTTATGCTTGCTTAAGGGGAAAGGTGAGTTGGGGTGCTGCATAAAACCAGAGATTGAAATGAGCACAGATAAAGTTCCTTAAGCCAAATATGGAATAGACAAGAGCTACTCCTTGCTCAACGAAATGGACTCAACACCGCATATTAAATGCCTAAGAATGTACCTGACTAGTAAGTATCTTAAAACCTATGGATTGCTATGTCTCCGAAAGAGAATCAAGCATGTGTACAGGGGCATAAACGCAGCAGTGATAGGATTGGAGAGGTTCGGTGAGCAAATGAAGACCCTTTGAAGTCATATTGCATGGTACCCATTCCACGGGTTTCAACTACCCAGGTTTAAGGTATTCTTCCTTCAGCTAAAACATGCATGTGGAACCTAGAGTATGATCAACCATGTGATCGGGAGACGTGTTCAAATATGTCTCAGTTTTCGTACCCTGGTACTCGGGTGCAACATTCCAGACGCTTTACTAACACCCTCCCGACTTGGAGAGTCAGTCCCTTTAACCTCCTGTTTGGCCCAGTTTGCAATTTCTGCGGAAGATGAACAGGAATAGCGAGAACCAATGAGAGACTAGCTGGAGGTGTCTGGACGGGCAAATTTAACTCTCATTTCCCACCAGGAAGAGGAATTAACCAAAGGCTCAGCGTGCCGTGCCGGAACCAGATTAGGGCCTGAAGCCATCCTGCGGTGTTGCGGCCAGCTCAAAAGAAAGCGAGTTGAAGAAAGGAGCTCAGGGGCACTGTAATTCACAAACCTGCAGAGTTATAAATGACAGCTATCGTCCAAAAATATACTGAAGTAAGGCTGCCAAGAGGACTTGAAAGCGGGGCAGAATTGCAGGAAACCGATTTCAGGAGGCAGACTGGAATTGCATTGAAAGCATAGGAAAAGAGGCAGAACGTCCACAATGATGCACTTGGCCAAAAAGGGCGTATGCGTTTTTTCCTGAATATATTCAGGAAAAAACGCATACGCCCTTTTTGGCCAACCAAGCAAGCTTGCAAAGGAAATCTGCACTACAATGAAGTCTCACTTCCCCCCGGTCAAAAGGGCCATCTGAAAAAAGTGTAAAATCCAGAAAGGCAGGACAGGCCATGGAGAACTGGGAGCCTTGTTATGCTGATGGGCGGGATGTAAATTGCCAACAGACACTCGGGAGAAGTGTATGGTGTTTCCTGAAACATCTAAAAAACAAAGCAACAGAGCCTAGGGCACTTCCACTTATGGTCCTATAGCTTAGGGAAATTAAAATCAAAAAGACACAGCCACCCCAAAGTTTGGGACGCCTCTGTTTACAAGAACCTCGTGTACAGTACAAGTTCAGCATCGCAGAAAGTGAAAAATGGATAAAGAAGTTGTGGTATTTACTTACAAAGCAATATCACTCAGCAATGAAATCTATGTCATCAGGCCCTTAGCAGCACAATGAGTGGATTCAGGTATGATGATTCTAACTGAAATAAGTCACACAGAAAAAGAAACATCATAAGATATCAGTAATACACGGAATGTAAACTTGGCTACACAGGAACTGAATTACAGAACAGAACAGGGTCTCAAATTTAGAAAACCAACTTATGCTTGCTTAAGGGGAAAGGTGAGTTGGGGTGCTGCATAAAACCAGAGATTGAAATGAGCACAGATAAAGTTCCTTAAGCCAAATATGGAATAGACAAGAGCTACTCCTTGCTCAACGAAATGGACTCAACACCGCATATTAAATGCCTAAGAATGTACCTGACTAGTAAGTATCTTAAAACCTATGGATTGCTATGTCTCCGAAAGAGAATCAAGCATGTGTACAGGGGCATAAACGCAGCAGTGATAGGATTGGAGAGGTTCGGTGAGCAAATGAAGACCCTTTGAAGTCATATTGCATGGTACCCATTCCACGGGTTTCAACTACCCAGGTTTAAGGTATTCTTCCTTCAGCTAAAACATGCATGTGGAACCTAGAGTATGATCAACCATGTGATCAGGAGACGTGTTCAAATATGTCTCAGTTTTCGTACCCTGGTACTCGGGTGCAACATTCCAGACGCTTTACTAACACCCTCCCGACTTGGAGAGTCAGTCCCTTTAACCTCCTGTTTGGCCCAGTTTGCAATTTCTGCGGAAGATGAACAGGAATAGCGAGAACCAATGAGAGACTAGCTGGAGGTGTCTGGACGGGCAAATTTAACTCTCATTTCCCACCAGGAAGAGGAATTAACCAAAGGCTCAGCGTGCCGTGCCGGAACCAGATTAGGGCCTGAAGCCATCCTGCGGTGTTGCGGCCAGCTCAAAAGAAAGCGAGTTGAAGAAAGGAGCTCAGGGGCACTGTAATTCACAAACCTGCAGAGTTATAAATGACAGCTATCGTCCAAAAATATACTGAAGTAAGGCTGCCAAGAGGACTTGAAAGCGGGGCAGAATTGCAGGAAACCGATTTCAGGAGGCAGACTGGAATTGCATTGAAAGCATAGGAAAAGAGGCAGAACGTCCACAATGATGCACTTGGCCAAAAAGGGTGTATGCGTTTTTTCCTGAATATATTCAGGAAAAAACGCATACACCCTTTTTGGCCAACCAAGCAAGCTTGCAAAGGAAATCTGCACTACAATGAAGTCTCACTTCCCCCCGGTCAAAAGGGCCATCTGAAAAAAGTGTAAAATCCAGAAAGGCAGGACAGGCCATGGAGAACTGGGAGCCTTGTTATGCTGATGGGCGGGATGTAAATTGCCAACAGACACTCGGGAGAAGTGTATGGTGTTTCCTGAAACATCTAAAAAACAAAGCAACAGAGCCTAGGGCACTTCCACTTATGGTCCTATAGCTTAGGGAAATTAAAATCAAAAAGACACAGCCACCCCAAAGTTTGGGACGCCTCTGTTTACAAGAACCTCGTGTACAGTACAAGTTCAACATCGCAGAAAGTGAAAAATGGATAAAGAAGTTGTGGTATTTACTTACAAAGCAATATCACTCAGCAATGAAATCTATGTCATCAGGCCCTTAGCAGCACAATGAGTGGATTCAGGTATGATGATTCTAACTGAAATAAGTCACACAGAAAAAGAAACATCATAAGATATCAGTAATACACGGAATGTAAACTTGGCTACACAGGAACTGAATTACAGAACAGAACAGGGTCTCAAATTTAGAAAACCAACTTATGCTTCCTTAAGGGGAAAGGTGAGTTGGGGTGCTGCATAAAACCAGAGATTGAAATGAGCACAGATAAAGTTCCTTAAGCCAAATATGGAATAGACAAGAGCTACTCCTTGCTCAACGAAATGGACTCAACACCGCATATTAAATGCCTAAGAATGTACCTGACTAGTAAGTATCTTAAAACCTATGGATTGCTATGTCTCCGAAAGAGAATCAAGCATGTGTACAGGGGCATAAACGCAGCAGTGATAGGATTGGAGAGGTTCGGTGAGCAAATGAAGACCCTTTGAAGTCATATTGCATGGTACCCATTCCACGGGTTTCAACTACCCAGGTTTAAGGTATTCTTCCTTCAGCTAAAACATGCATGTGGAACCTAGAGTATGATCAACCATGTGATCGGGAGACGTGTTCAAATATGTCTCAGTTTTCGTACCCTGGTACTCGGGTGCAACATTCCAGACGCTTTACTAACACCCTCCCGACTTGGAGAGTCAGTCCCTTTAACCTCCTGTTTGGCCCAGTTTGCAATTTCTGCGGAAGATGAACAGGAATAGCGAGAACCAATGAGAGACTAGCTGGAGGTGTCTGGACGGGCAAATTTAACTCTCATTTCCCACCAGGAAGAGGAATTAACCAAAGGCTCAGCGTGCCGTGCCGGAACCAGATTAGGGCCTGAAGCCATCCTGCGGTGTTGCGGCCAGCTCAAAAGAAAGCGAGTTGAAGAAAGGAGCTCAGGGGCACTGTAATTCACAAACCTGCAGAGTTATAAATGACAGCTATCGTCCAAAAATATACTGAAGTAAGGCTGCCAAGAGGACTTGAAAGCGGGGCAGAATTGCAGGAAACCGATTTCAGGAGGCAGACTGGAATTGCATTGAAAGCATAGGAAAAGAGGCAGAACGTCCACAATGATGCACTTGGCCAAAAAGGGCGTATGCGTTTTTTCCTGAATATATTCAGGAAAAAACGCATACGCCCTTTTTGGCCAACCAAGCAAGCTTGCAAAGGAAATCTGCACTACAATGAAGTCTCACTTCCCCCCGGTCAAAAGGGCCATCTGAAAAAAGTGTAAAATCCAGAAAGGCAGGACAGGCCATGGAGAACTGGGAGCCTTGTTATGCTGATGGGCGGGATGTAAATTGCCAACAGACACTCGGGAGAAGTGTATGGTGTTTCCTGAAACATCTAAAAAACAAAGCAACAGAGCCTAGGGCACTTCCACTTATGGTCCTATAGCTTAGGGAAATTAAAATCAAAAAGACACAGCCACCCCAAAGTTTGGGACGCCTCTGTTTACAAGAACCTCGTGTACAGTACAAGTTCAACATCGCAGAAAGTGAAAAATGGATAAAGAAGTTGTGGTATTTACTTACAAAGCAATATCACTCAGCAATGAAATCTATGTCATCAGGCCCTTAGCAGCACAATGAGTGGATTCAGGTATGATGATTCTAACTGAAATAAGTCACACAGAAAAAGAAACATCATAAGATATCAGTAATACACGGAATGTAAACTTGGCTACACAGGAACTGAATTACAGAACAGAACAGGGTCTCAAATTTAGAAAACCAACTTATGCTTGCTTAAGGGGAAAGGTGAGTTGGGGTGCTGCATAAAACCAGAGATTGAAATGAGCACAGATAAAGTTCCTTAAGCCAAATATGGAATAGACAAGAGCTACTCCTTGCTCAACGAAATGGACTCAACACCGCATATTAAATGCCTAAGAATGTACCTGACTAGTAAGTATCTTAAAACCTATGGATTGCTATGTCTCCGAAAGAGAATCAAGCATGTGTACAGGGGCATAAACGCAGCAGTGATAGGATTGGAGAGGTTCGGTGAGCAAATGAAGACCCTTTGAAGTCATATTGCATGGTACCCATTCCACGGGTTTCAACTACCCAGGTTTAAGGTATTCTTCCTTCAGCTAAAACATGCATGTGGAACCTAGAGTATGATCAACCATGTGATCGGGAGACGTGTTCAAATATGTCTCAGTTTTCGTACCCTGGTACTCGGGTGCAACATTCCAGACGCTTTATTAACACCCTCCCGACTTGGAGAGTCAGTCCCTTTAACCTCCTGTTTGGCCCAGTTTGCAATTTCTGCGGAAGATGAACAGGAATAGCGAGAACCAATGAGAGACTAGCTGGAGGTGTCTGGACGGGCAAATTTAACTCTCATTTCCCACCAGGAAGAGGAATTAACCAAAGGCTCAGCGTGCCGTGCCGGAACCAGATTAGGGCCTGAAGCCATCCTGCGGTGTTGCGGCCAGCTCAAAAGAAAGCGAGTTGAAGAAAGGAGCTCAGGGGCACTGTAATTCACAAACCTGCAGAGTTATAAATGACAGCTATCGTCCAAAAATATACTGAAGTAAGGCTGCCAAGAGGACTTGAAAGCGGGGCAGAATTGCAGGAAACCGATTTCAGGAGGCAGACTGGAATTGCATTGAAAGCATAGGAAAAGAGGCAGAACGTCCACAATGATGCACTTGGCCAAAAAGGGCGTATGCGTTTTTTCCTGAATATATTCAGGAAAAAACGCATACGCCCTTTTTGGCCAACCAAGCAAGCTTGCAAAGGAAATCTGCACTACAATGAAGTCTCACTTCCCCCCGGTCAAAAGGGCCATCTGAAAAAAGTGTAAAATCCAGAAAGGCAGGACAGGCCATGGAGAACTGGGAGCCTTGTTATGCTGATGGGCGGGATGTAAATTGCCAACAGACACTCGGGAGAAGTGTATGGTGTTTCCTGAAACATCTAAAAAACAAAGCAACAGAGCCTAGGGCACTTCCACTTATGGTCCTATAGCTTAGGGAAATTAAAATCAAAAAGACACAGCCACCCCAAAGTTTGGGACGCCTCTGTTTACAAGAACCTCGTGTACAGTACAAGTTCAACATCGCAGAAAGTGAAAAATGGATAAAGAAGTTGTGGTATTTACTTACAAAGCAATATCACTCAGCAATGAAATCTATGTCATCAGGCCCTTAGCAGCACAATGAGTGGATTCAGGTATGATGATTCTAACTGAAATAAGTCACACAGAAAAAGAAACATCATAAGATATCAGTAATACACGGAATGTAAACTTGGCTACACAGGAACTGAATTACAGAACAGAACAGGGTCTCAAATTTAGAAAACCAACTTATGCTTGCTTAAGGGGAAAGGTGAGTTGGGGTGCTGCATAAAACCAGAGATTGAAATGAGCACAGATAAAGTTCCTTAAGCCAAATATGGAATAGACAAGAGCTACTCCTTGCTCAACGAAATGGACTCAACACCGCATATTAAACGCCTAAGAATGTACCTGACTAGTAAGTATCTTAAAACCTATGGATTGCTATGTCTCCAAAAGAGAATCAAGCGTGTATACAGGGGCATAAACGCAGCAGTGATAGGATTGGAGAGGTTCGGTGAGCAAATGAAGACCCTTTGAAGTCATATTGCATGGTACCCATTCCACGGGTTTCAACTACCCAGGTTTAAGGTATTCTTCCTTCAGCTAAAACATGCATGTGGAACCTAGAGTATGATCAACCATGTGATCGGGAGACGTGTTCAAATATGTCTCAGTTTTCGTACCCTGGTACTCGGGTGCAACATTCCAGACGCTTTACTAACACCCTCCTGACTTGGAGAGTCAGTCCCTTTAACCTCCTGTTTGGCCCAGTTTGCAATTTCTGCGGAAGATGAACAGGAATAGCGAGAACCAATGAGAGACTAGCTGGAGGTGTCTGGACGGGCAAATTTAACTCTCATTTCCCACCAGGAAGAGGAATTAACCAAAGGCTCAGCGTGCCGTGCCGGAACCAGATTAGGGCCTGAAGCCATCCTGCGGTGTTGCGGCCAGCTCAAAAGAAAGCGAGTTGAAGAAAGGAGCTCAGGGGCACTGTAATTCACAAACCTGCAGAGTTATAAATGACAGCTATCGTCCAAAAATATACTGAAGTAAGGTTTCCAAGAGGACTTGAAAGCGGGGCAGAATTGCAGGAAACTGATTTCAAGAGGCAGACTGGAATTGCATTGAAAGCATAGGAAAAGAGGCAGAACGTCCACAATGATGCACTTGGCCAAAAAGGGCGTATGCGTTTTTTCCTGAATATATTCAGGAAAAAACGCATACGCCCTTTTTGGCCAACCAAGCAAGCTTGCAAAGGAAATCTGCACTACAATGAAGTCTCACTTCCCCCCGGTCAAAAGGGCCATCTGAAAAAAGTGTAAAATCCAGAAAGGCAGGACAGGCCATGGAGAACTGGGAGCCCTGTTATGCTGATGGGCGGGATGTAAATTGCCAACAGACACTCGGGAGAAGTGTATGGTGTTTCCTGAAACATCTAAAAAACAAAGCAACAGAGCCTAGGGCACTTCCACTTATGGTCCTATAGCTTAGGGAAATTAATATAAAAAAGACACAGCCACCCCAAAGTTTGGGACGCCTCTGTTTACAAGAACCTCGTTTACAGTACAAGTTCAACATCGCAGAAAGTGAAAAATGGATAAAGAAGTTGTGGTATTTACTTACAAAGCAATATCACTCAGCAATGAAATCTATGTCATCAGGCCCTTAGCAGCACAATGAGTGGATTCAGGTATGATGATTCTAACTGAAATAAGTCACACAGAAAAAGAAACATCATAAGATATCAGTAATACACGGAATGTAAACTTGGCTACACAGGAACTGAATTACAGAACAGAACAGGGTCTCAAATTTAGAAAACCAACTTATGCTTGCTTAAGGGGAAAGGTGAGTTGGGGTGCTGCATAAAACCAGAGATTGAAATGAGCACAGATAAAGTTCCTTAAGCCAAATATGGAATAGACAAGAGCTACTCCTTGCTCAACGAAATGGACTCAACACCGCATATTAAATGCCTAAGAATGTACCTGACTAGTAAGTATCTTAAAACCTATGGATTGCTATGTCTCCGAAAGAGAATCAAGCATGTGTACAGGGGCATAAACGC
This sequence comes from Pseudorca crassidens, assembly GCF_039906515.1. Lineage (NCBI taxonomy): Eukaryota > Metazoa > Chordata > Mammalia > Artiodactyla > Delphinidae > Pseudorca > Pseudorca crassidens. Next base: position 44,284 of record NW_027136310.1, read on the forward strand.
AGCAGTGATAGGATTGGAGAGGTTCGGTGAGCAAATGAAGACCCTTTGAAGTCATATTGCATGGTACCCATTCCACGGGTTTCAACTACCCAGGTTTAAGGTATTCTTCCTTCAGCTAAAACATGCATGTGGAACCTAGAGTATGATCAACCATGTGATCGGGAGACGTGTTCAAATCTGTCTCAGTTTTCGTACCCTGGTACTCGGGTGCAACATTCCAGACGCTTTACTAACACCCTCCCGACTTGGAGAGTCAGTCCCTTTAACCTCCTGTTTGGCCCAGTTTGCAATTTCTGCGGAAGATGAACAGGAATAGCGAGAACCAATGAGAGACTAGCTGGAGGTGTCTGGACGGGCAAATTTAACTCTCATTTCCCACCAGGAAGAGGAATTAACCAAAGGCTCAGCGTGCCGTGCCGGAACCAGATTAGGGCCTGAAGCCATCCTGCGGTGTTGCGGCCAGCTCAAAAGAAAGCGAGTTGAAGAAAGGAGCTCAGGGGCACTGTAATTCACAAACCTGCAGAGTTATAAATGACAGCTATCGTCCAAAAATATACTGAAGTAAGGCTGCCAAGAGGACTTGAAAGCGGGGCAGAATTGCAGGAAACCGATTTCAGGAGGCAGACTGGAATTGCATTGAAAGCATAGGAAAAGAGGCAGAACGTCCACAATGATGCACTTGGCCAAAAAGGGCGTATGCGTTTTTTCCTGAATATATTCAGGAAAAAACGCATACGCCCTTTTTGGCCAACCAAGCAAGCTTGCAAAGGAAATCTGCACTACAATGAAGTCTCACTTCCCCCCGGTCAAAAGGGCCATCTGAAAAAAGTGTAAAATCCAGAAAGGCAGGACAGGCCATGGAGAACTGGGAGCCTTGTTATGCTGATGGGCGGGATGTAAATTGCCAACAGACACTCGGGAGAAGTGTATGGTGTTTCCTGAAACATCTAAAAAACAAAGCAACAGAGCCTAGGGCACTTCCACTTATGGTCCTATAGCTTAGGGAAATTAAAATCAAAAAGACACAGCCACCCCAAAGTTTGGGACGCCTCTGTTTACAAGAACCTCGTGTACAGTACAAGTTCAACATCGCAGAAAGTGAAAAATGGATAAAGAAGTTGTGGTATTTACTTACAAAGCAATATCACTCAGCAATGAAATCTATGTCATCAGGCCCTTAGCAGCACAATGAGTGGATTCAGGTATGATGATTCTAACTGAAATAAGTCACACAGAAAAAGAAACATCATAAGATATCAGTAATACACGGAATGTAAACTTGGCTACACAGGAACTGAATTACAGAACAGAACAGGGTCTCAAATTTAGAAAACCAACTTATGCTTGCTTAAGGGGAAAGGTGAGTTGGGGTGCTGCATAAAACCAGAGATTGAAATGAGCACAGATAAAGTTCCTTAAGCCAAATATGGAATAGACAAGAGCTACTCCTTGCTCAACGAAATGGACTCAACACCGCATATTAAACGCCTAAGAATGTACCTGACTAGTAAGTATCTTAAAACCTATGGATTGCTATGTCTCCAAAAGAGAATCAAGCGTGTATACAGGGGCATAAACGCAGCAGTGATAGGATTGGAGAGGTTTGGTGAGCAAATGAAGACCCTTTGAAGTCATATTGCATGGTACCCATTCCACGGGTTTCAACTACCCAGGTTTAAGGTATTCTTCCTTCAGCTAAAACATGCATGTGGAACCTAGAGTATGATCAACCATGTGATCGGGAGACGTGTTCAAATATGTCTCAGTTTTCGTACCCTGGTACTCGGGTGCAACATTCCAGACGCTTTACTAACACCCTCCTGACTTGGAGAGTCAGTCCCTTTAACCTCCTGTTTGGCCCAGTTTGCAATTTCTGCGGAAGATGAACAGGAATAGCGAGAACCAATGAGAGACTAGCTGGAGGTGTCTGGACGGGCAAATTTAACTCTCATTTCCCACCAGGAAGAGGAATTAACCAAAGGCTCAGCGTGCCGTGCCGGAACCAGATTAGGGCCTGAAGCCATCCTGCGGTGTTGCGGCCAGCTCAAAAGAAAGCGAGTTGAAGAAAGGAGCTCAGGGGCACTGTAATTCACAAACCTGCAGAGTTATAAATGACAGCTATCGTCCAAAAATATACTGAAGTAAGGTTTCCAAGAGGACTTGAAAGCGGGGCAGAATTGCAGGAAACTGATTTCAAGAGGCAGACTGGAATTGCATTGAAAGCATAGGAAAAGAGGCAGAACGTCCACAATGATGCACTTGGCCAAAAAGGGCGTATGCGTTTTTTCCTGAATATATTCAGGAAAAAACGCATACGCCCTTTTTGGCCAACCAAGCAAGCTTGCAAAGGAAATCTGCACTACAATGAAGTCTCACTTCCCCCCGGTCAAAAGGGCCATCTGAAAAAAGTGTAAAATCCAGAAAGGCAGGACAGGCCATGGAGAACTGGGAGCCCTGTTATGCTGATGGGCGGGATGTAAATTGCCAACAGACACTCGGGAGAAGTGTATGGTGTTTCCTGAAACATCTAAAAAACAAAGCAACAGAGCCTAGGGCACTTCCACTTATGGTCCTATAGCTTAGGGAAATTAATATAAAAAAGACACAGCCACCCCAAAGTTTGGGACGCCTCTGTTTACAAGAACCTCGTTTACAGTACAAGTTCAACATCGCAGAAAGTGAAAAATGGATAAAGAAGTTGTGGTATTTACTTACAAAGCAATATCACTCAGCAATGAAATCTATGTCATCAGGCACTTAGCAGCACAATGAGTGGATTCAGGTATGATGATTCTAACTGAAATAAGTCACACAGAAAAAGAAACATCATAAGATATCAATAATACACGGAATGTAAACTTGGCTACACAGGAACTGTATTACAGAACAGAACAGGGTCTCAAATTTAGAAAACCAACTTATGCTTGCTTAAGGGTAAAGGTGAGTTGGGGTGCTGCATAAAACCAGAGATTGAAATGAGCACAGATAAAGTTCCTTAAGCCAAATATGGAATAGACAAGAGCTACTCCTTGCTCAACGAAATGGACTCAACACCCCATATTAAACGCCTAAGAATGTACCTGACTAGTAAGTATCTTAAAACCTATGGATTGCTATGTCTCCGAAAGAGAATCAAGCATGTGTACAGGGGCATAAACGCAGCAGTGATAGGATTGGAGAGGTTCGGTGAGCAAATGAAGACCCTTTGAAGTCATATTGCATGGTACCCATTCCACGGGTTTCAACTACCCAGGTTTAAGGTATTCTTCCTTCAGCTAAAACATGCATGTGGAACCTAGAGTATGATCAACCATGTGATCGGGAGACGTGTTCAAATATGTCTCAGTTTTCGTACCCTGGTACTCGGGTGCAACATTCCAGATGCTTTACTAACACCCTCCCGACTTGGAGAGTCAGTCCCTTTAACCTCCTGTTTGGCCCAGTTTGCAATTTCTGCGGAAGATGAACAGGAATAGCGAGAACCAATGAGAGACTAGCTGGAGGTGTCTGGACGGGCAAATTTAACTCTCATTTCCCACCAGGAAGAGGAATTAACCAAAGGCTCAGCGTGCCGTGCCGGAACCAGATTAGGGCCTGAAGCCATCCTGCGGTGTTGCGGCCAGCTCAAAAGAAAGCGAGTTGAAGAAAGGAGCTCAGGGGCACTGTAATTCACAAACCTGCAGAGTTATAAATGATAGCTATCGTCCAAAAATATACTGAAGTAAGGTTTCCAAGAGGACTTGAAAGCGGGGCAGAATTGCAGGAAACTGATTTCAAGAGGCAGACTGGAATTGCATTGAAAGCATAGGAAAAGAGGCAGAACGTCCACAATGATGCACTTGGCCAAAAAGGGCGTATGCGTTTTTTCCTGAATATATTCAGGAAAAAACGCATACGCCCTTTTTGGCCAACCAAGCAAGCTTGCAAAGGAAATCTGCACTACAATGAAGTCTCACTTCCCCCTGGTCAAAAGGGCCATCTGAAAAAAGTGTAAAATCCAGAAAGGCAGGACAGGCCATGGAGAACTGGGAGCCCTGTTATGCTGATGGGCGGGATGTAAATTGCCAACAGACACTCGGGAGAAGTGTATGGTGTTTCCTGAAACATCTAAAAAACAAAGCAACAGAGCCTAGGGCACTTCCACTTATGGTCCTATAGCTTAGGGAAATTAAAATCAAAAAGACACAGCCACCCCAAAGTTTGGGACGCCTCTGTTTACAAGAACCTCGTTTACAGTACAAGTTCAACATCGCAGAAAGTGAAAAATGGATAAAGAAGTTGTGGTATTTACTTACAAAGCAATATCACTCAGCAATGAAATCTATGTCATCAGGCCCTTAGCAGCACAATGAGTGGATTCAGGTATGATGATTCTAACTGAAATAAGTCACACAGAAAAAGAAACATCATAAGATATCAATAATACACGGAATGTAAACTTGGCTACACAGGAACTGTATTACAGAACAGAACAGGGTCTCAAATTTAGAAAACCAACTTATGTTTGCTTAAGGGTAAAGGTGAGTTGGGGTGCTGCATAAAACCAGAGATTGAAATGAGCACAGATAAAGTTCCTTAAGCCAAATATGGAATAGACAAGAGCTACTCCTTGCTCAACGAAATGGACTCAACACCCCATATTAAACGCCTAAGAATGTACCTGACTAGTAAGTATCTTAAAACCTATGGATTGCTATGTCTCCGAAAGAGAATCAAGCATGTGTACAGGGGCATAAACGCAGCAGTGATAGGATTGGAGAGGTTCGGTGAGCAAATGAAGACCCTTTGAAGTCATATTGCATGGTACCCATTCCACGGGTTTCAACTACCCAGGTTTAAGGTATTCTTCCTTCAGCTAAAACATGCATGTGGAACCTAGAGTATGATCAACCATGTGATCGGGAGACGTGTTCAAATATGTCTCAGTTTTCGTACCCTGGTACTCGGGTGCAACATTCCAGATGCTTTACTAACACCCTCCCGACTTGGAGAGTCAGTCCCTTTAACCTCCTGTTTGGCCCAGTTTGCAATTTCTGCGGAAGATGAACAGGAATAGCGAGAACCAATGAGAGACTAGCTGGAGGTGTCTGGACGGGCAAATTTAACTCTCATTTCCCACCAGGAAGAGGAATTAACCAAAGGCTCAGCGTGCCGTGCCGGAACCAGATTAGGGCCTGAAGCCATCCTGCGGTGTTGCGGCCAGGTCACAAGAAAGCGAGTTGAAGAAAGGAGCTCAGGGGCACTGTAATTCACAAACCTGCAGAGTTATAAATGACAGCTATCGTCCAAAAATATACTGAAGTAAGGTTTCCAAGAGGACTTGAAAGCGGGGCAGAATTGCAGGAAACCGATTTCAGGAGGCAGACTGGAATTGCATTGAAAGCATAGGAAAAGAGGCAGAACGTCCACAATGATGCACTTGGCCAAAAAGGGCGTATGCGTTTTTTCCTGAATATATTCAGGAAAAAACGCATACGCCCTTTTTGGCCAACCAAGCAAGCTTGCAAAGGAAATCTGCACTACAATGAAGTCTCACTTCCCCCCGGTCAAAAGGGCCATCTGAAAAAAGTGTAAAATCCAGAAAGGCAGGACAGGCCATGGAGAACTGGGAGCCTTGTTATGCTGATGGGCGGGATGTAAATTGCCAACAGACACTCGGGAGAAGTGTATGGTGTTTCCTGAAACATCTAAAAAACAAAGCAACAGAGCCTAGGGCACTTCCACTTATGGTCCTATAGCTTAGGGAAATTAAAATCAAAAAGACACAGCCACCCCAAAGTTTGGGACGCCTCTGTTTACAAGAACCTCGTTTACAGTACAAGTTCAACATCGCAGAAAGTGAAAAATGGATAAAGAAGTTGTGGTATTTACTTACAAAGCAATATCACTCAGCAATGAAATCTATGTCATCAGGCCCTTAGCAGCACAATGAGTGGATTCAGGTATGATGATTCTAACTGAAATAAGTCACACAGAAAAAGAAACATCATAAGATATCAGTAATACACGGAATGTAAACTTGGCTACACAGGAACTGAATTACAGAACAGAACAGGGTCTCAAATTTAGAAAACCAACTTATGCTTGCTTAAGGGTAAAGGTGAGTTGGGGTGCTGCATAAAACCAGAGATTGAAATGAGCACAGATAAAGTTCCTTAAGCCAAATATGGAATAGACAAGAGCTACCTCTTGCTCAACGAAATGGACTCAACACCGCATATTAAATGCCTAAGAATGTACCTGACTAGTAAGTATCTTAAAACCTATGGATTGCTATGTCTCCGAAAGAGAATCAAGCATGTGTACAGGGGCATAAACGCAGCAGTGATAGGATTGGAGAGGTTCGGTGAGCAAATGAAGACCCTTTGAAGTCATATTGCATGGTACCCATTCCACGGGTTTCAACTACCCAGGTTTAAGGTATTCTTCCTTCAGCTAAAACATGCATGTGGAACCTAGAGTATGATCAACCATGTGATCGGGAGACGTGTTCAAATATGTCTCAGTTTTCGTACCCTGGTACTCGGGTGCAACATTCCAGACGCTTTACTAACACCCTCCTGACTTGGAGAGTCAGTCCCTTTAACCTGCTGTTTGGCCCAGTTTGCAATTTCTGCGGAAGATGAACAGGAATAGCGAGAACCAATGAGAGACTAGCTGGAGGTGTCTGGACGGGCAAATTTAACTCTCATTTCCCACCAGGAAGAGGAATTAACCAAAGGCTCAGCGTGCTGTGCTGGAACCAGATTAGGGCCTGAAGCCATCCTGCGGTGTTGCGGCCAGCTCAAAAGAAAGCGAGTTGAAGAAAGGAGCTCAGGGGCACTGTAATTCACAAACCTGCAGAGTTATAAATGACAGCTATCGTCCAAAAATATACTGAAGTAAGGTTTCCAAGAGGACTTGAAAGCGGGGCAGAATTGCAGGAAACCGATTTCAGGAGGCAGACTGGAATTGCATTGAAAGCATAGGAAAAGAGGCAGAACGTCCACAATGATGCACTTGGCCAAAAAGGGCGTATGCGTTTTTTCCTGAATATATTCAGGAAAAAACGCATACGCCCTTTTTGGCCAACCAAGCAAGCTTGCAAAGGAAATCTGCACTACAATGAAGTCTCACTTCCCCCCGGTCAAAAGGGCCATCTGAAAAAAGTGTAAAATCCAGAAAGGCAGGACAGGCCATGGAGAACTGGGAGCCTTGTTATGCTGATGGGCGGGATGTAAATTGCCAACAGACACTCGGGAGAAGTGTATGGTGTTTCCTGAAACATCTAAAAAACAAAGCAACAGAGCCTAGGGCACTTCCACTTATGGTCCTATAGCTTAGGGAAATTAAAATCAAAAAGACACAGCCACCCCAAAGTTTGGGACGCCTCTGTTTACAAGAACCTCGTTTACAGTACAAGTTCAACATCGCAGAAAGTGAAAAATGGATAAAGAAGTTGTGGTATTTACTTACAAAGCAATATCACTCAGCAATGAAATCTATGTCATCAGGCCCTTAGCAGCACAATGAGTGGATTCAGGTATGATGATTCTAACTGAAATAAGTCACACAGAAAAAGAAACATCATAAGATATCAGTAATACACGGAATGTAAACTTGGCTACACAGGAACTGAATTACAGAACAGAACAGGGTCTCAAATTTAGAAAACCAACTTATGCTTTCTTAAGGGTAAAGGTGAGTTGGGGTGCTGCATAAAACCAGAGATTGAAATGAGCACAGATAAAGTTCCTTAAGCCAAATATGGAATAGACAAGAGCTACCTCTTGCTCAACGAAATGGACTCAACACCGCATATTAAATGCCTAAGAATGTACCTGACTAGTAAGTATCTTAAAACCTATGGATTGCTATGTCTCCGAAAGAGAATCAAGCATGTGTACAGGGGCATAAACGCAGCAGTGATAGGATTGGAGAGGTTCGGTGAGCAAATGAAGACCCTTTGAAGTCATATTGCATGGTACCCATTCCACGGGTTTCAACTACCCAGGTTTAAGGTATTCTTCCTTCAGCTAAAACATGCATGTGGAACCTAGAGTATGATCAACCATGTGATCGGGAGACGTGTTCAAATATGTCTCAGTTTTCGTACCCTGGTACTCGGGTGCAACATTCCAGACGCTTTACTAACACCCTCCTGACTTGGAGAGTCAGTCCCTTTAACCTCCTGTTTGGCCCAGTTTGCAATTTCTGCGGAAGATGAACAGGAATAGCGAGAACCAATGAGAGACTAGCTGGAGGTGTCTGGACGGGCAAATTTAACTCTCATTTCCCACCAGGAAGAGGAATTAACCAAAGGCTCAGCGTGCTGTGCTGGAACCAGATTAGGGCCTGAAGCCATCCTGCGGTGTTGCGGCCAGCTCAAAAGAAAGCGAGTTGAAGAAAGGAGCTCAGGGGCACTGTAATTCACAAACCTGCAGAGTTATAAATGACAGCTATCGTCCAAAAATATACTGAAGTAAGGTTTCCAAGAGGACTTGAAAGCGGGGCAGAATTGCAGGAAACCGATTTCAGGAGGCAGACTGGAATTGCATTGAAAGCATAGGAAAAGAGGCAGAACGTCCACAATGATGCACTTGGCCAAAAAGGGCGTATGCGTTTTTTCCTGAATATATTCAGGAAAAAACGCATACGCCCTTTTTGGCCAACCAAGCAAGCTTGCAAAGGAAATCTGCACTACAATGAAGTCTCACTTCCCCCCGGTCAAAAGGGCCATCTGAAAAAAGTGTAAAATCCAGAAAGGCAGGACAGGCCATGGAGAACTGGGAGCCTTGTTATGCTGATGGGCGGGATGTAAATTGCCAACAGACACTCGGGAGAAGTGTATGGTGTTTCCTGAAACATCTAAAAAACAAAGCAACAGAGCCTAGGGCACTTCCACTTATGGTCCTATAGCTTAGGGAAATTAAAATCAAAAAGACACAGCCACCCCAAAGTTTGGGACGCCTCTGTTTACAAGAACCTCGTTTACAGTACAAGTTCAACATCGCAGAAAGTGAAAAATGGATAAAGAAGTTGTGGTATTTACTTACAAAGCAATATCACTCAGCAATGAAATCTATGTCATCAGGCCCTTAGCAGCACAATGAGTGGATTCAGGTATGATGATTCTAACTGAAATAAGTCACACAGAAAAAGAAACATCATAAGATATCAGTAATACACGGAATGTAAACTTGGCTACACAGGAACTGAATTACAGAACAGAACAGGGTCTCAAATTTAGAAAACCAACTTATGCTTTCTTAAGGGTAAAGGTGAGTTGGGGTGCTGCATAAAACCAGAGATTGAAATGAGCACAGATAAAGTTCCTTAAGCCAAATATGGAATAGACAAGAGCTACCTCTTGCTCAACGAAATGGACTCAACACCGCATATTAAATGCCTAAGAATGTACCTGACTAGTAAGTATCTTAAAACCTATGGATTGCTATGTCTCCGAAAGAGAATCAAGCATGTGTACAGGGGCATAAACGCAGCAGTGATAGGATTGGAGAGGTTCGGTGAGCAAATGAAGACCCTTTGAAGTCATATTGCATGGTACCCATTCCACGGGTTTCAACTACCCAGGTTTAAGGTATTCTTCCTTCAGCTAAAACATGCATGTGGAACCTAGAGTATGATCAACCATGTGATCGGGAGACGTGTTCAAATATGTCTCAGTTTTCGTACCCTGGTACTCGGGTGCAACATTCCAGACGCTTTACTAACACCCTCCTGACTTGGAGAGTCAGTCCCTTTAACCTCCTGTTTGGCCCAGTTTGCAATTTCTGCGGAAGATGAACAGGAATAGCGAGAACCAATGAGAGACTAGCTGGAGGTGTCTGGACGGGCAAATTTAACTCTCATTTCCCACCAGGAAGAGGAATTAACCAAAGGCTCAGCGTGCTGTGCTGGAACCAGATTAGGGCCTGAAGCCATCCTGCGGTGTTGCGGCCAGCTCAAAAGAAAGCGAGTTGAAGAAAGGAGCTCAGGGGCACTGTAATTCACAAACCTGCAGAGTTATAAATGACAGCTATCGTCCAAAAATATACTGAAGTAAGGTTTCCAAGAGGACTTGAAAGCGGGGCAGAATTGCAGGAAACCGATTTCAGGAGGCAGACTGGAATTGCATTGAAAGCATAGGAAAAGAGGCAGAACGTCCACAATGATGCACTTGGCCAAAAAGGGCGTATGCGTTTTTTCCTGAATATATTCAGGAAAAAACGCATACGCCCTTTTTGGCCAACCAAGCAAGCTTGCAAAGGAAATCTGCACTACAATGAAGTCTCACTTCCCCCCGGTCAAAAGGGCCATCTGAAAAAAGTGTAAAATCCAGAAAGGCAGGACAGGCCATGGAGAACTGGGAGCCTTGTTATGCTGATGGGCGGGATGTAAATTGCCAACAGACACTCGGGAGAAGTGTATGGTGTTTCCTGAAACATCTAAAAAACAAAGCAACAGAGCCTAGGGCACTTCCACTTATGGTCCTATAGCTTAGGGAAATTAAAATCAAAAAGACACAGCCACCCCAAAGTTTGGGACGCCTCTGTTTACAAGAACCTCGTTTACAGTACAAGTTCAACATCGCAGAAAGTGAAAAATGGATAAAGAAGTTGTGGTATTTACTTACAAAGCAATATCACTCAGCAATGAAATCTATGTCATCAGGCCCTTAGCAGCACAATGAGTGGATTCAGGTATGATGATTCTAACTGAAATAAGTCACACAGAAAAAGAAACATCATAAGATATCAGTAATACACGGAATGTAAACTTGGCTACACAGGAACTGAATTACAGAACAGAACAGGGTCTCAAATTTAGAAAACCAACTTATGCTTGCTTAAGGGGAAAGGTGAGTTGGGGTGCTGCATAAAACCAGAGATTGAAATGAGCACAGATAAAGTTCCTTAAGCCAAATATGGAATAGACAAGAGCTACCTCTTGCTCAACGAAATGGACTCAACACCGCATATTAAATGCCTAAGAATGTACCTGACTAGTAAGTATCTTAAAACCTATGGATTGCTATGTCTCCGAAAGAGAATCAAGCATGTGTACAGGGGCATAAACGCAGCAGTGATAGGATTGGAGAGGTTCGGTGAGCAAATGAAGACCCTTTGAAGTCATATTGCATGGTACCCATTCCACGGGTTTCAACTACCCAGGTTTAAGGTATTCTTCCTTCAGCTAAAACATGCATGTGGAACCTAGAGTATGATCAACCATGTGATCGGGAGACGTGTTCAAATATGTCTCAGTTTTCGTACCCTGGTACTCGGGTGCAACATTCCAGACGCTTTACTAACACCCTCCCGACTTGGAGAGTCAGTCCCTTTAACCTCCTGTTTGGCCCAGTTTGCAATTTCTGCGGAAGATGAACAGGAATAGCGAGAACCAATGAGAGACTAGCTGGAGGTGTCTGGACGGGCAAATTTAACTCTCATTTCCCACCAGGAAGAGGAATTAACCAAAGGCTCAGCGTGCCGTGCCGGAACCAGATTAGGGCCTGAAGCCATCCTGCGGTGTTGCGGCCAGCTCAAAAGAAAGCGAGTTGAAGAAAGGAGCTCAGGGGCACTGTAATTCACAAACCTGCAGAGTTATAAATGACAGCTATCGTCCAAAAATATACTGAAGTAAGGCTGCCAAGAGGACTTGAAAGCGGGGCAGAATTGCAGGAAACCGATCTCAGGAGGCAGACTGGAATTGCATTGAAAGCATAGGAAAAGAGGCAGAACGTCCACAATGATGCACTTGGCCAAAAAGGGCGTATGCGTTTTTTCCTGAATATATTCAGGAAAAAACGCATACGCCCTTTTTGGCCAACCAAGCAAGCTTGCAAAGGAAATCTGCACTACAATGAAGTCTCACTTCCCCCCGGTCAAAAGGGCCATCTGAAAAAAGTGTAAAATCCAGAAAGGCAGGACAGGCCATGGAGAACTGGGAGCCTTGTTATGCTGATGGGCGGGATGTAAATTGCCAACAGACACTCGGGAGAAGTGTATGGTGTTTCCTGAAACATCTAAAAAACAAAGCAACAGAGCCTAGGGCACTTCCACTTATGGTCCTATAGCTTAGGGAAATTAAAATCAAAAAGACACAGCCACCCCAAAGTTTGGGACGCCTCTGTTTACAAGAACCTCGTTTACAGTACAAGTTCAACATCGCAGAAAGTGAAAAATGGATAAAGAAGTTGTGGTATTTACTTACAAAGCAATATCACTCAGCAATGAAATCTATGTCATCAGGCCCTTAGCAGCACAATGAGTGGATTCAGGTATGATGATTCTAACTGAAATAAGTCACACAGAAAAAGAAACATCATAAGATATCAGTAATACACGGAATGTAAACTTGGCTACACAGGAACTGAATTACAGAACAGAACAGGGTCTCAAATTTAGAAAACCAACTTATGCTTGCTTAAGGGTAAAGGTGAGTTGGGGTGCTGCATAAAACCAGAGATTGAAATGAGCACAGATAAAGTTCCTTAAGCCAAATATGGAATAGACAAGAGCTACCTCTTGCTCAACGAAATGGACTCAACACCGCATATTAAACGCCTAAGAATGTACCTGACTAGTAAGTATCTTAAAACCTATGGATTGCTATGTCTCCGAAAGAGAATCAAGCATGTGTACAGGGGCATAAACGCAGCAGTGATAGGATTGGAGAGGTTCGGTGAGCAAATGAAGACCCTTTGAAGTCATATTGCATGGTACCCATTCCACGGGTTTCAACTACCCAGGTTTAAGGTATTCTTCCTTCAGCTAAAACATGCATGTGGAACCTAGAGTATGATCAACCATGTGATCGGGAGACGTGTTCAAATATGTCTCAGTTTTCGTACCCTGGTACTCGGGTGCAACATTCCAGACGCTTTACTAACACCCTCCTGACTTGGAGAGTCAGTCCCTTTAACCTCCTGTTTGGCCCAGTTTGCAATTTCTGCGGAAGATGAACAGGAATAGCGAGAACCAATGAGAGACTAGCTGGAGGTGTCTGGACGGGCAAATTTAACTCTCATTTCCCACCAGGAAGAGGAATTAACCAAAGGCTCAGCGTGCTGTGCTGGAACCAGATTAGGGCCTGAAGCCATCCTGCGGTGTTGCGGCCAGCTCAAAAGAAAGCGAGTTGAAGAAAGGAGCTCAGGGGCACTGTAATTCACAAACCTGCAGAGTTATAAATGACAGCTATCGTCCAAAAATATACTGAAGTAAGGTTTCCAAGAGGACTTGAAAGCGGGGCAGAATTGCAGGAAACCGATTTCAGGAGGCAGACTGGAATTGCATTGAAAGCATAGGAAAAGAGGCAGAACGTCCACAATGATGCACTTGGCCAAAAAGGGCGTATGCGTTTTTTCCTGAATATATTCAGGAAAAAACGCATACGCCCTTTTTGGCCAACCAAGCAAGCTTGCAAAGGAAATCTGCACTACAATGAAGTCTCACTTCCCCCCGGTCAAAAGGGCCATCTGAAAAAAGTGTAAAATCCAGAAAGGCAGGACAGGCCATGGAGAACTGGGAGCCTTGTTATGCTGATGGGCGGGATGTAAATTGCCAACAGACACTCGGGAGAAGTGTATGGTGTTTCCTGAAACATCTAAAAAACAAAGCAACAGAGCCTAGGGCACTTCCACTTATGGTCCTATAGCTTAGGGAAATTAAAATCAAAAAGACACAGCCACCCCAAAGTTTGGGACGCCTCTGTTTACAAGAACCTCGTGTACAGTACAAGTTCAACATCGCAGAAAGTGAAAAATGGATAAAGAAGTTGTGGTATTTACTTACAAAGCAATATCACTCAGCAATGAAATCTATGTCATCAGGCCCTTAGCAGCACAATGAGTGGATTCAGGTATGATGATTCTAACTGAAATAAGTCACACAGAAAAAGAAACATCATAAGATATCAGTAATACACGGAATGTAAACTTGGCTACACAGGAACTGAATTACAGAACAGAACAGGGTCTCAAATTTAGAAAACCAACTTATGCTTGCTTAAGGGGAAAGGTGAGTTGGGGTGCTGCATAAAACCAGAGATTGAAATGAGCACAGATAAAGTTCCTTAAGCCAAATATGGAATAGACAAGAGCTACTCCTTGCTCAACGAAATGGACTCAACACCGCATATTAAATGCCTAAGAATGTACCTGACTAGTAAGTATCTTAAAACCTATGGATTGCTATGTCTCCGAAAGAGAATCAAGCATGTGTACAGGGGCATAAACGCAGCAGTGATAGGATTGGAGAGGTTCGGTGAGCAAATGAAGACCCTTTGAAGTCATATTGCATGGTACCCATTCCACGGGTTTCAACTACCCAGGTTTAAGGTATTCTTCCTTCAGCTAAAACATGCATGTGGAACCTAGAGTATGATCAACCATGTGATCGGGAGACGTGTTCAAATATGTCTCAGTTTTCGTACCCTGGTACTCGGGTGCAACATTCCAGACGCTTTACTAACACCCTCCTGACTTGGAGAGTCAGTCCCTTTAACCTCCTGTTTGGCCCAGTTTGCAATTTCTGCGGAAGATGAACAGGAATAGCGAGAACCAATGAGAGACTAGCTGGAGGTGTCTGGACGGGCAAATTTAACTCTCATTTCCCACCAGGAAGAGGAATTAACCAAAGGCTCAGCGTGCTGTGCTGGAACCAGATTAGGGCCTGAAGCCATCCTGCGGTGTTGCGGCCAGCTCAAAAGAAAGCGAGTTGAAGAAAGGAGCTCAGGGGCACTGTAATTCACAAACCTGCAGAGTTATAAATGACAGCTATCGTCCAAAAATATACTGAAGTAAGGTTTCCAAGAGGACTTGAAAGCGGGGCAGAATTGCAGGAAACCGATTTCAGGAGGCAGACTGGAATTGCATTGAAAGCATAGGAAAAGAGGCAGAACGTCCACAATGATGCACTTGGCCAAAAAGGGCGTATGCGTTTTTTCCTGAATATATTCAGGAAAAAACGCATACGCCCTTTTTGGCCAACCAAGCAAGCTTGCAAAGGAAATCTGCACTACAATGAAGTCTCACTTCCCCCCGGTCAAAAGGGCCATCTGAAAAAAGTGTAAAATCCAGAAAGGCAGGACAGGCCATGGAGAACTGGGAGCCTTGTTATGCTGATGGGCGGGATGTAAATTGCCAACAGACACTCGGGAGAAGTGTATGGTGTTTCCTGAAACATCTAAAAAACAAAGCAACAGAGCCTAGGGCACTTCCACTTATGGTCCTATAGCTTAGGGAAATTAAAATCAAAAAGACACAGCCACCCCAAAGTTTGGGACGCCTCTGTTTACAAGAACCTCGTTTACAGTACAAGTTCAACATCGCAGAAAGTGAAAAATGGATAAAGAAGTTGTGGTATTTACTTACAAAGCAATATCACTCAGCAATGAAATCTATGTCATCAGGCCCTTAGCAGCACAATGAGTGGATTCAGGTATGATGATTCTAACTGAAATAAGTCACACAGAAAAAGAAACATCATAAGATATCAGTAATACACGGAATGTAAACTTGGCTACACAGGAACTGAATTACAGAACAGAACAGGGTCTCAAATTTAGAAAACCAACTTATGCTTGCTTAAGGGGAAAGGTGAGTTGGGGTGCTGCATAAAACCAGAGATTGAAATGAGCACAGATAAAGTTCCTTAAGCCAAATATGGAATAGACAAGAGCTACCTCTTGCTCAACGAAATGGACTCAACACCGCATATTAAATGCCTAAGAATGTACCTGACTAGTAAGTATCTTAAAACCTATGGATTGCTATGTCTCCGAAAGAGAATCAAGCATGTGTACAGGGGCATAAACGCAGCAGTGATAGGATTGGAGAGGTTCGGTGAGCAAATGAAGACCCTTTGAAGTCATATTGCATGGTACCCATTCCACGGGTTTCAACTACCCAGGTTTAAGGTATTCTTCCTTCAGCTAAAACATGCATGTGGAACCTAGAGTATGATCAACCATGTGATCGGGAGACGTGTTCAAATATGTCTCAGTTTTCGTACCCTGGTACTCGGGTGCAACATTCCAGACGCTTTACTAACACCCTCCCGACTTGGAGAGTCAGTCCCTTTAACCTCCTGTTTGGCCCAGTTTGCAATTTCTGCGGAAGATGAACAGGAATAGCGAGAACCAATGAGAGACTAGCTGGAGGTGTCTGGACGGGCAAATTTAACTCTCATTTCCCACCAGGAAGAGGAATTAACCAAAGGCTCAGCGTGCCGTGCCGGAACCAGATTAGGGCCTGAAGCCATCCTGCGGTGTTGCGGCCAGCTCAAAAGAAAGCGAGTTGAAGAAAGGAGCTCAGGGGCACTGTAATTCACAAACCTGCAGAGTTATAAATGACAGCTATCGTCCAAAAATATACTGAAGTAAGGCTGCCAAGAGGACTTGAAAGCGGGGCAGAATTGCAGGAAACCGATCTCAGGAGGCAGACTGGAATTGCATTGAAAGCATAGGAAAAGAGGCAGAACGTCCACAATGATGCACTTGGCCAAAAAGGGCGTATGCGTTTTTTCCTGAATATATTCAGGAAAAAACGCATACGCCCTTTTTGGCCAACCAAGCAAGCTTGCAAAGGAAATCTGCACTACAATGAAGTCTCACTTCCCCCCGGTCAAAAGGGCCATCTGAAAAAAGTGTAAAATCCAGAAAGGCAGGACAGGCCATGGAGAACTGGGAGCCTTGTTATGCTGATGGGCGGGATGTAAATTGCCAACAGACACTCGGGAGAAGTGTATGGTGTTTCCTGAAACATCTAAAAAACAAAGCAACAGAGCCTAGGGTACTTCCACTTATGGTCCTATAGCTTAGGGAAATTAAAATCAAAAAGACACAGCCACCCCAAAGTTTGGGACGCCTCTGTTTACAAGAACCTCGTTTACAGTACAAGTTCAACATCGCAGAAAGTGAAAAATGGATAAAGAAGTTGTGGTATTTACTTACAAAGCAATATCACTCAGCAATGAAATCTATGTCATCAGGCCCTTAGCAGCACAATGAGTGGATTCAGGTATGATGATTCTAACTGAAATAAGTCACACAGAAAAAGAAACATCATAAGATATCAGTAATACACGGAATGTAAACTTGGCTACACAGGAACTGAATTACAGAACAGAACAGGGTCTCAAATTTAGAAAACCAACTTATGCTTGCTTAAGGGTAAAGGTGAGTTGGGGTGCTGCATAAAACCAGAGATTGAAATGAGCACAGATAAAGTTCCTTAAGCCAAATATGGAATAGACAAGAGCTACCTCTTGCTCAACGAAATGGACTCAACACCGCATATTAAATGCCTAAGAATGTACCTGACTAGTAAGTATCTTAAAACCTATGGATTGCTATGTCTCCGAAAGAGAATCAAGCATGTGTACAGGGGCATAAACGCAGCAGTGATAGGATTGGAGAGGTTCGGTGAGCAAATGAAGACCCTTTGAAGTCATATTGCATGGTACCCATTCCACGGGTTTCAACTACCCAGGTTTAAGGTATTCTTCCTTCAGCTAAAACATGCATGTGGAACCTAGAGTATGATCAACCATGTGATCGGGAGACGTGTTCAAATATGTCTCAGTTTTCGTACCCTGGTACTCGGGTGCAACATTCCAGACGCTTTACTAACACCCTCCTGACTTGGAGAGTCAGTCCCTTTAACCTCCTGTTTGGCCCAGTTTGCAATTTCTGCGGAAGATGAACAGGAATAGCGAGAACCAATGAGAGACTAGCTGGAGGTGTCTGGACGGGCAAATTTAACTCTCATTTCCCACCAGGAAGAGGAATTAACCAAAGGCTCAGCGTGCCGTGCCGGAACCAGATTAGGGCCTGAAGCCATCCTGCGGTGTTGCGGCCAGCTCAAAAGAAAGCGAGTTGAAGAAAGGAGCTCAGGGGCACTGTAATTCACAAACCTGCAGAGTTATAAATGACAGCTATCGTCCAAAAATATACTGAAGTAAGGTTTCCAAGAGGACTTGAAAGCGGGGCAGAATTGCAGGAAACCGATTTCAGGAGGTAGACTGGAATTGCATTGAAAGCATAGGAAAAGAGGCAGAACGTCCACAATGATGCACTTGGCCAAAAAAGTAGTATGCGTTTTTTCCTGAATATATTCAGGAAAAAACGCATACGCCCTTTTTGGCCAACCAAGCAAGCTTGCAAAGGAAATCTGCACTACAATGAAGTCTCACTTCCCCCCGGTCAAAAGGGCCATCTGAAAAAAGTGTAAAATCCAGAAAGGCAGGACAGGCCATGGAGAACTGGGAGCCTTGTTATGCTGATGGGCGGGATGTAAATTGCCAACAGACACTCGGGAGAAGTGTATGGTGTTTCCTGAAACATCTAAAAAACAAAGCAACAGAGCCTAGGGCACTTCCACTTATGGTCCTATAGCTTAGGGAAATTAAAATCAAAAAGACACAGCCACCCCAAAGTTTGGGACGCCTCTGTTTACAAGAACCTCGTTTACAGTACAAGTTCAACATCGCAGAAAGTGAAAAATGGATAAAGAAGTTGTGGTATTTACTTACAAAGCAATATCACTCAGCAATGAAATCTATGTCATCAGGCCCTTAGCAGCACAATGAGTGGATTCAGGTATGATGATTCTAACTGAAATAAGTCACACAGAAAAAGAAACATCATAAGATATCAGTAATACACGGAATGTAAACTTGGCTACACAGGAACTGTATTACAGAACAGAACAGGGTCTCAAATTTAGAAAACCAACTTATGCTTGCTTAAGGGGAAAGGTGAGTTGGGGTGCTGCATAAAACCAGAGATTGAAATGAGCACAGATAAAGTTCCTTAAGCCAAATATGGAATAGACAAGAGCTACTCCTTGCTCAACGAAATGGACTCAACACCCCATATTAAACGCCTAAGAATGTACCTGACTAGTAAGTATCTTAAAACCTATGGATTGCTATGTCTCCGAAAGAGAATCAAGCATGTTTACAGGGGCATAAACGCAGCAGTGATAGGATTGGAGAGGTTCGGTGAGCAAATGAAGACCCTTTGAAGTCATATTGCATGGTACCCATTCCACGGGTTTCAACTACCCAGGTTTAAGGTATTCTTCCTTCAGGTAAAACATGCATGTGGAACCTAGAGTATGATCAACCATGTGATCGGGAGACGTGTTCAAATATGTCTCAGTTTTCGTACCCTGGTACTCGGGTGCAACATTCCAGACGCTTTACTAACACCCTCCCGACTTGGAGAGTCAGTCCCTTTAACCTCCTGTTTGGCCCAGTTTGCAATTTCTGCGGAAGATGAACAGGAATAGCGAGAACCAATGAGAGACTAGCTGGAGGTGTCTGGACGGGCAAATTTAACTCTCATTTCCCACCAGGAAGAGGAATTAAGCAAAGGCTCAGCGTGCCGTGCCGGAACCAGATTAGGGCCTGAAGCCATCCTGCGGTGTTGCGGCCAGCTCAAAAGAAAGCGAGTTGAAGAAAGGAGCTCAGGGGCACTGTAATTCACAAACCTGCAGAGTTATAAATGACAGCTATCGTCCAAAAATATACTGAAGTAAGGCTGCCAAGAGGACTTGAAAGCGGGGCAGAATTGCAGGAAACCGATTTCAGGAGGTAGACTGGAATTGCATTGAAAGCATAGGAAAAGAGGCAGAACGTCCACAATGATGCACTTGGCCAAAAAGGGCGTATGCGTTTTTTCCTGAATATATTCAGGAAAAAACGCATACGCCCTTTTTGGCCAACCAAGCAAGCTTGCAAAGGAAATCTGCACTACAATGAAGTCTCACTTCCCCCCGGTCAAAAGGGCCATCTGAAAAAAGTGTAAAATCCAGAAAGACAGGACAGGCCATGGAGAACTGGGAGCCTTGTTATGCTGATGGGCGGGATGTAAATTGCCAACAGACACTCGGGAGAAGTGTATGGTGTTTCCTGAAACATCTAAAAAACAAAGCAACAGAGCCTAGGGCACTTCCACTTATGGTCTTATAGCTTAGGGAAATTAAAATCAAAAAGACACAGCCACCCCAAAGTTTGGGACGCCTCTGTTTACAAGAACCTCATTTACAGTACAAGTTCAACATCGCAGAAAGTGAAAAATGGATAAAGAAGTTGTGGTATTTACTTACAAAGCAATATCACTCAGCAATGAAATCTATGTCATCAGGCCCTTAGCAGCACAATGAGTGGATTCAGGTATGATGATTCTAACTGAAATAAGTCACACAGAAAAAGAAACATCATAAGATATCAGTAATACACGGAATGTAAACTTGGCTACACAGGAACTGAATTACAGAACAGAACAGGGTCTCAAATTTAGAAAACCAACTTATGCTTGCTTAAGGGTAAAGGTGAGTTGGGGTGCTGCATAAAACCAGACATTGAAATGAGCACAGATAAAGTTCCTTAAGCCAAATATGGAATAGACAAGAGCTACTCCTTGCTCAACGAAATGGACTCAACACCGCATATTAAACGCCTAAGAATGTACCTGACTAGTAAGTATCTTAAAACCTATGGATTGCTATGTCTCCGAAAGAGAATCAAGCATGTGTACAGGGGCATAAACGCAGCAGTGATAGGATTGGAGAGGTTCGGTGAGCAAATGAAGACCCTTTGAAGTCATATTGCATGGTACCCATTCCACGGGTTTCAACTACCCAGGTTTAAGGTATTCTTCCTTCAGCTAAAACATGCATGTGGAACCTAGAGTATGATCAACCATGTGATCGGGAGACGTGTTCAAATATGTCTCAGTTTTCATACCCTGGTACTCGGGTGCAACATTCTAGACGCTTTACTAACACCCTCCCGACTTGGAGAGTCAGTCCCTTTAACCTCCTGTTTGGCCCAGTTTGCAATTTCTGCGGAAGATGAACAGGAATAGCGAGAACCAATGAGAGACTAGCTGGAGGTGTCTGGACGGGCAAATTTAACTCTCATTTCCCACCAGGAAGAGGAATTAACCAAAGGCTCAGCGTGCCGTGCCGGAACCAGATTAGGGCCTGAAGCCATCCTGCGGTGTTGCGGCCAGCTCAAAAGAAAGCGAGTTGAAGAAAGGAGCTCAGGGGCACTGTAATTCACAAACCTGCAGAGTTATAAATGACAGCTATCGTCCAAAAATATACTGAAGTAAGGCTGCCAAGAGGACTTGAAAGCGGGGCAGAATTGCAGGAAACCGATTTCAGGAGGTAGACTGGAATTGCATTGAAAGCATAGGAAAAGAGGCAGAACGTCCACAATGATGCACTTGGCCAAAAAGGGCGTATGCGTTTTTTCCTGAATATATTCAGGAAAAAACGCATACGCCCTTTTTGGCCAACCAAGCAAGCTTGCAAAGGAAATCTGCACTACAATGAAGTCTCACTTCCCCCCGGTCAAAAGGGCCATCTGAAAAAAGTGTAAAATCCAGAAAGGCAGGACAGGCCATGGAGAACTGGGAGCCTTGTTATGCTGATGGGCGGGATGTAAATTGCCAACAGACACTCGGGAGAAGTGTATGGTGTTTCCTGAAACATCTAAAAAACAAAGCAACAGAGCCTAGGGCACTTCCACTTATGGTCCTATAGCTTAGGGAAATTAAAATCAAAAAGACACAGCCACCCCAAAGTTTGGGACGCCTCTGTTTACAAGAACCTCGTTTACAGTACAAGTTCAACATCGCAGAAAGTGAAAAATGGATAAAGAAGTTGTGGTATTTACTTACAAAGCAATATCACTCAGCAATGAAATCTATGTCATCAGGCCCTTAGCAGCACAATGAGTGGATTCAGGTACGATGATTCTAACTGAAATAAGTCACACAGAAAAAGAAATATCATAAGATATCACTAATACACGGAATGTAAACTTGGCTACACAGGAACTGAATTCCAAAACAGAACAGGGTCTCAAATTTAGAAAACCAACTTATGCTTGCTTAAGGGGAAAGGTGAGTTGGGGTGCTGCATAAAACCAGAGATTGAAATGAGCACAGATAAAGTTCCTTAAGCCAAATATGGAATAGACAAGAGCTACTCCTTGCTCAACAAAATGGACTAAACACCGCATATTAAACGCCTAAGAATGTACCTGACTAGTAAGTATCTTAAAACCTATGGATTGCTATGTCTCCGAAAGAGAATCAAGCATGTGTACAGGGGCATAAACGCAGCAGTGATAGGATTGGAGAGGTTCGGTGAGCAAATGAAGACCCTTTGAAGTCATATTGCATGGTACCCATTCCACGGGTTTCAACTACCCAGGTTTAAGGTATTCTTCCTTCAGCTAAAACATGCATGTGGAACCTAGAGTATGATCAACCATGTGATCGGGAGACGTGTTCAAATATGTCTCAGTTTTCGTACCCTGGTACTCGGGTGCAACATTCCAGACGCTTTACTAACACCCTCCCGACTTGGAGAGTCAGTCCCTTTAACCTCCTGTTTGGCCCAGTTTGCTATTTCTGCGGAAGATGAACAGGAATAGCGAGAACCAATGAGAGACTAGCTGGAGGTGTCTGGACGGGCAAATTTAACTCTCATTTCCCACCAGGAAGAGGAATTAACCAAAGGCTCAGCGTGCCGTGCCGGAACCAGATTAGGGCCTGAAGCCATCCTGCGGTGTTGCGGCCAGCTCAAAAGAAAGCGAGTTGAAGAAAGGAGCTCAGGGGCACTGTAATTCACAAACCTGCAGAGTTATAAATGACAGCTATCGTCCAAAAATATACTGAAGTAAGGCTGCCAAGAGGACTTGAAAGCGGGGCAGAATTGCAGGAAACCGATTTCAGGAGGTAGACTGGAATTGCATTGAAAGCATAGGAAAAGAGGCAGAACGTCCACAATGATGCACTTGGCCAAAAAGGGCGTATGCGTTTTTTCCTGAATATATTCAGGAAAAAACGCATACGCCCTTTTTGGCCAACCAAGCAAGCTTGCAAAGGAAATCTGCACTACAATGAAGTCTCACTTCCCCCCGGTCAAAAGGGCCATCTGAAAAAAGTGTAAAATCCAGAAAGGCAGGACAGGCCATGGAGAACTGGGAGCCTTGTTATGCTGATGGGCGGGATGTAAATTGCCAACAGACACTCGGGAGAAGTGTATGGTGTTTCCTGAAACATCTAAAAAACAAAGCAACAGAGCCTAGGGCACTTCCACTTATGGTCCTATAGCTTAGGGAAATTAAAATCAAAAAGACACAGCCACCCCAAAGTTTGGGACGCCTCTGTTTACAAGAACCTCGTTTACAGTACAAGTTCAACATCGCAGAAAGTGAAAAATGGATAAAGAAGTTGTGGTATTTACTTACAAAGCAATATCACTCAGCAATGAAATCTATGTCATCAGGCCCTTAGCAGCACAATGAGTGGATTCAGGTATGATGATTCTAACTGAAATAAGTCACACAGAAAAAGAAACATCATAAGATATCAGTAATACACGCAATGTAAACTTGGCTACACAGGAACTGAATTACAGAACAGAACAGGGTCTCAAATTTAGAAAACCAACTTATGCTTGCTTAAGGGGAAAGGTGAGTTGGGGTGCTGCATAAAACCAGAGATTGAAATGAGCACAGATAAAGTTCCTTAAGCCAAATATGGAATAGACAAGAGCTACTCCTTGCTCAACGAAATGGACTCAACACCGCATATTAAATGCCTAAGAATGTACCTGACTAGTAAGTATCTTAAAACCTATGGATTGCTATGTCTCCGAAAGAGAATCAAGCATGTGTACAGGGGCATAAACGCAGCAGTGATAGGATTGGAGAGGTTCGGTGAGCAAATGAAGACCCTTTGAAGTCATATTGCATGGTACCCATTCCACGGGTTTCAACTACCCAGGTTTAAGGTATTCTTCCTTCAGCTAAAACATGCATGTGGAACCTAGAGTATGATCAACCATGTGATTGGGAGTCGTGTTTAAATATGTCTCAGTTTTCGTACACTGGTACTCGGGTGCAACATTCCAGACGCTTTACTAACACCCTCCCGACTTGGAGAGTCAGTCCCTTTAACCTCCTGTTTGGCCCAGTTTGCAATTTCTGCGGAAGATGAACAGGAATAGCGAGAACCAATGAGAGACTAGCTGGAGGTGTCTGGACGGGCAAATTTAACTCTCATTTCCCACCAGGAAGAGGAATTAACCAAAGGCTCAGCGTGCCGTGCCGGAACCAGATTAGGGCCTGAAGCCATCCTGCGGTGTTGCGGCCAGCTCAAAAGAAAGCGAGTTGAAGAAAGGAGCTCAGGGGCACTGTAATTCACAAACCTGCAGAGTTATAAATGACAGCTATCGTCCAAAAATATACTGAAGTAAGGCTGCCAAGAGGACTTGAAAGCGGGGCAGAATTGCAGGAAACCGATTTCAGGAGGTAGACTGGAATTGCATTGAAAGCATAGGAAAAGAGGCAGAACGTCCACAATGATGCACTTGACCAAAAAGGGCGTATGCGTTTTTTTCCTGAATATATTCAGGAAAAAGCGCATACGCCCTTTTTGGCCAACCAAGCAAGCTTGCAAAGGAAATCTGCACTACAATGAAGTCTCACTTCCCCCCGGTCAAAAGGGCCATCTGAAAAAAGTGTAAAATCCAGAAAGGCAGGACAGGCCATGGAGAACTGGGAGCCTTGTTATGCTGATGGGCAGGATGTAAATTGCCAACAGACACTCGGGAGAAGTGTATGGTGTTTCCTGAAACATCTAAAAAACAAAGCAACAGAGCCTAGGGCACTTCCACTTATGGTCCTATAGCTTAGGGAAATTAAAATCAAAAAGACACAGCCACCCCAAAGTTTGGGACGCCTCTGTTTACAAGAACCTCGTTTACAGTACAAGTTCAACATCGCAGAAAGTGAAAAATGGATAAAGAAGTTGTGGTATTTACTTACAAAGCAATATCACTCAGCAATGAAATCTATGTCATCAGGCCCTTAGCAGCACAATGAGTGGATTCAGGTATGATGATTCTAACTGAAATAAGTCACACAGAAAAAGAAACATCATAAGATATCAGTAATACACGGAATGTAAACTTGGCTACACAGGAACTGAATTACAGAACAGAACAGGGTCTCAAATTTAGAAAACCAACTTATGCTTTCTTAAGGGTAAAGGTGAGTTGGGGTGCTGCATAAAACCAGAGATTGAAATGAGCACAGATAAAGTTCCTTAAGCCAAATATGGAATAGACAAGAGCTACTCCTTGCTCAACGAAATGGACTCAACACCGCATATTAAATGCCTAAGAATGTACCTGACTAGTAAGTATCTTAAAACCTATGGATTGCTATGTCTCCGAAAGAGAATCAAGCATGTGTACAGGGGCATAAACGCAGCAGTGATAGGATTGGAGAGGTTCGGTGAGCAAATGAAGACCCTTTGAAGTCATATTGCATGGTACCCATTCCACGGGTTTCAACTACCCAGGTTTAAGGTATTCTTCCTTCAGCTAAAACATGCATGTGGAACCTAGAGTATGATCAACCATGTGATTGGGAGTCGTGTTCAAATATGTCTCAGTTTTCGTACCCTGGTACTCGGGTGCAACATTCCAGACGCTTTACTAACACCCTCCCGACTTGGAGAGTCAGTCCCTTTAACCGCCTGTTTGGCCCAGTTTGCAATTTCTGCGGAAGATGAACAGGAATAGCGAGAACCAATGAGAGACTAGCTGGAGGTGTCTGGACGGGCAAATTTAACTCTCATTTCCCACCAGGAAGAGGAATTAACCAAAGGCTCAGCGTGCCGTGCCGGAACCAGATTAGGGCCTGAAGCCATCCTGCGGTGTTGCGGCCAGCTCAAAAGAAAGCGAGTTGAAGAAAGGAGCTCAGGGGCACTGTAATTCACAAACCTGCAGAGTTATAAATGACAGCTATCGTCCAAAAATATACTGAAGTAAGGCTGCCAAGAGGACTTGAAAGCGGGGCAGAATTGCAGGAAACCGATTTCAGGAGGTAGACTGGAATTGCATTGAAAGCATAGGAAAAGAGGCAGAACGTCCACAATGATGCACTTGGCCATAAAGGGCGTATGCGTTTTTTCCTGAATATATTCAGGAAGAAACGCATACGCCCGTTTTGGCCAACCAAGCAAGCTTGCAAAGGAAATCTGCACTACAATGAAGTCTCACTTCCCCCCGGTCAAAAGGGCCATCTGAAAAAAGTGTAAAATCCAGAAAGGCAGGACAGGCCATGGAGAACTGGGAGCCTTGTTATGCTGATGGGCGGGATGTAAATTGCCAACAGACACTCGGGAGAAGTGTATGGTGTTTCCTGAAACATCTAAAAAACAAAGCAACAGAGCCTAGGGCACTTCCACTTATGGTCCTATAGCTTAGGGAAATTAAAATCAAAAAGACACAGCCACCCCAAAGTTTGGGACGCCTCTGTTTACAAGAACCTCGTTTACAGTACAAGTTCAACATCGCAGAAAGTGAAAAATGGATAAAGAAGTTGTGGTATTTACTTACAAAGCAATATCACTCAGCAATGAAATCTATGTCATCAGGCCCTTAGCAGCACAATGAGTGGATTCAGGTACGATGATTCTAACTGAAATAAGTCACACAGAAAAAGAAATATCATAAGATATCAGTAATACACGGAATGTAAACTTGGCTACACAGGAACTGAATTACAGAACAGAACAGGGTCTCAAATTTAGAAAACCAACTTATGCTTTCTTAAGGGTAAAGGTGAGTTGGGGTGCTGCATAAAACCAGAGATTGAAATGAGCACAGATAAAGTTCCTTAAGCCAAATATGGAATAGACAAGAGCTACTCCTTGCTCAACAAAATGGACTAAACACCGCATATTAAACGCCTAAGAATGTACCTGACTAGTAAGTATCTTAAAACCTATGGATTGCTATGTCTCCGAAAGAGAATCAAGCATGTGTACAGGGGCATAAACGCAGCAGTGATAGGATTGGAGAGGTTCGGTGAGCAAATGAAGACCCTTTGAAGTCATATTGCATGGTACCCATTCCACGGGTTTCAACTACCCAGGTTTAAGGTATTCTTCCTTCAGCTAAAACATGCATGTGGAACCTAGAGTATGATCAACCATGTGATCGGGAGACGTGTTCAAATATGTCTCAGTTTTCGTACCCTGGTACTCGGGTGCAACATTCCAGACGCTTTACTAACACCCTCCCGACTTGGAGAGTCAGTCCCTTTAACCTCCTGTTTGGCCCAGTTTGCAATTTCTGCGGAAGATGAACAGGAATAGCGAGAACCAATGAGAGACTAGCTGGAGGTGTCTGGACGGGCAAATTTAACTCTCATTTCCCACCAGGAAGAGGAATTAAGCAAAGGCTCAGCGTGCCGTGCCGGAACCAGATTAGGGCCTGAAGCCATCCTGCGGTGTTGCGGCCAGCTCAAAAGAAAGCGAGTTGAAGAAAGGAGCTCAGGGGCACTGTAATTCACAAACCTGCAGAGTTATAAATGACAGCTATCGTCCAAAAATATACTGAAGTAAGGCTGCCAAGAGGACTTGAAAGCGGGGCAGAATTGCAGGAAACCGATTTCAGGAGGTAGACTGGAATTGCATTGAAAGCATAGGAAAAGAGGCAGAACGTCCACAATGATGCACTTGGCCAAAAAGGGCGTATGCGTTTTTTCCTGAATATATTCAGGAAAAAACGCATACGCCCTTTTTGGCCAACCAAGCAAGCTTGCAAAGGAAATCTGCACTACAATGAAGTCTCACTTCCCCCCGGTCAAAAGGGCCATCTGAAAAAAGTGTAAAATCCAGAAAGGCAGGACAGGCCATGGAGAACTGGGAGCCTTGTTATGCTGATGGGCGGGATGTAAATTGCCAACAGACACTCGGGAGAAGTGTATGGTGTTTCCTGAAACATCTAAAAAACAAAGCAACAGAGCCTAGGGCACTTCCACTTATGGTCCTATAGCTTAGGGAAATTAAAATCAAAAAGACACAGCCACCCCAAAGTTTGGGACGCCTCTGTTTACAAGAACCTCGTTTACAGTACAAGTTCAACATCGCAGAAAGTGAAAAATGGATAAAGAAGTTGTGGTATTTACTTACAAAGCAATATCACTCAGCAATGAAATCTATGTCATCAGGCCCTTAGCAGCACAATGAGTGGATTCAGGTATGATGATTCTAACTGAAATAAGTCACACAGAAAAAGAAACATCATAAGATATCAGTAATACACGGAATGTAAACTTGGCTACACAGGAACTGAATTACAGAACAGAACAGGGTCTCAAATTTAGAAAACCAACTTATGCTTGCTTAAGGGTAAAGGTGAGTTGGGGTGCTGCATAAAACCAGAGATTGAAATGAGCACAGATAAAGTTCCTTAAGCCAAATATGGAATAGACAAGAGCTACTCCTTGCTCAACGAAATGGACTCAACACCGCATATTAAATGCCTAAGAATGTACCTGACTAGTAAGTATCTTAAAACCTATGGATTGCTATGTCTCCGAAAGAGAATCAAGCATGTGTACAGGGGCATAAACGCAGCAGTGATAGGATTGGAGAGGTTCGGTGAGCAAATGAAGACCCTTTGAAGTCATATTGCATGGTACCCATTCCACGGGTTTCAACTACCCAGGTTTAAGGTATTCTTCCTTCAGCTAAAACATGCATGTGGAACCTAGAGTATGATCAACCATGTGATTGGGAGTCGTGTTTAAATATGTCTCAGTTTTCGTACACTGGTACTCGGGTGCAACATTCCAGACGCTTTACAAACACCCTCCCGACTTGGAGAGTCAGTCCCTTTAACCTCCTGTTTGGCCCAGTTTGCAATTTCTGCGGAAGATGAACAGGAATAGCGAGAACCAATGAGAGACTAGCTGGAGGTGTCTGGACGGGCAAATTTAACTCTCATTTCCCACCAGGAAGAGGAATTAACCAAAGGCTCAGCATGCCGTGCCGGAACCAGATTAGGGCCTGAAGCCATCCTGCGGTGTTGCGGCCAGCTCAAAAGAAAGCGAGTTGAAGAAAGGAGCTCAGGGGCACTGTAATTCACAAACCTGCAGAGTTATAAATGACAGCTATCGTCCAAAAATATACTGAAGTAAGGCTGCCAAGAGGACTTGAAAGCGGGGCAGAATTGCAGGAAACCGATTTCAGGAGGTAGACTGGAATTGCATTGAAAGCATAGGAAAAGAGGCAGAACGTCCAAAATGATGCACTTGACCAAAAAGGGCGTATGCGTTTTTTTCCTGAATATATTCAGGAAAAAGCGCATATGCCCTTTTTGGCCAACCAAGCAAGCTTGCAAAGGAAATCTGCACTACAATGAAGTCTCACTTCCCCCCGGTCAAAAGGGCCATCTGAAAAAAGTGTAAAATCCAGAAAGGCAGGACAGGCCATGGAGAACTGGGAGCCTTGTTATGCTGATGGGCAGGATGTAAATTGCCAACAGACACTCGGGAGAAGTGTATGGTGTTTCCTGAAACATCTAAAAAACAAAGCAACAGAGCCTAGGGCACTTCCACTTATGGTCCTATAGCTTAGGGAAATTAAAATCAAAAAGACACAGCCACCCCAAAGTTTGGGACGCCTCTGTTTACAAGAACCTCGTTTACAGTACAAGTTCAACATCGCAGAAAGTGAAAAATGGATAAAGAAGTTGTGGTATTTACTTACAAAGCAATATCACTCAGCAATGAAATCTATGTCATCAGGCCCTTAGCAGCACAATGAGTGGATTCAGGTATGATGATTCTAACTGAAATAAGTCACACAGAAAAAGAAACATCATAAGATATCAGTAATACACGGAATGTAAACTTGGCTACACAGGAACTGAATTACAGAACAGAACAGGGTCTCAAATTTAGAAAACCAACTTATGCTTTCTTAAGGGTAAAGGTGAGTTGGGGTGCTGCATAAAACCAGAGATTGAAATGAGCACAGATAAAGTTCCTTAAGCCAAATATGGAATAGACAAGAGCTACTCCTTGCTCAACGAAATGGACTCAACACCGCATATTAAATGCCTAAGAATGTACCTGACTAGTAAGTATCTTAAAACCTATGGATTGCTATGTCTCCAAAAGAGAATCAAGCATGTGTACAGGGGCATAAACGCAGCAGTGATAGGATTGGAGAGGTTCGGTGAGCAAATGAAGACCCTTTGAAGTCATATTGCATGGTACCCATTCCACGGGTTTCAACTACCCAGGTTTAAGGTATTCTTCCTTCAGCTAAAACATGCATGTGGAACCTAGAGTATGATCAACCATGTGTTTGGGAGTCGTGTTCAAATATGTCTCAGTTTTCGTACCCTGGTACTCGGGTGCAACATTCCAGACGCTTTACTAACACCCTCCCGACTTGGAGAGTCAGTCCCTTTAACCGCCTGTTTGGCCCAGTTTGCAATTTCTGCGGAAGATGAACAGGAATAGCGAGAACCAATGAGAGACTAGCTGGAGGTGTCTGGACGGGCAAATTTAACTCTCATTTCCCACCAGGAAGAGGAATTAACCAAAGGCTCAGCGTGCCGTGCCGGAACCAGATTAGGGCCTGAAGCCATCCTGCGGTGTTGCGGCCAGCTCAAAAGAAAGCGAGTTGAAGAAAGGAGCTCAGGGGCACTGTAATTCACAAACCTGCAGAGTTATAAATGACAGCTATCGTCCAAAAATATACTGAAGTAAGGCTGCCAAGAGGACTTGAAAGCGGGGCAGAATTGCAGGAAACCGATTTCAGGAGGTAGACTGGAATTGCATTGAAAGCATAGGAAAAGAGGCAGAACGTCCACAATGATGCACTTGGCCAAAAAGGGCGTATGCGTTTTTTCCTGAATATATTCAGGAAAAAACGCATATGCCCTTTTTGGCCAACCAAGCAAGCTTGCAAAGGAAATCTGCACTACAATGAAGTCTCACTTCCCCCCGGTCAAAAGGGTCATCTGAAAAAAGTGTAAAATCCAGAAAGGCAGGACAGGCCATGGAGAACTGGGAGCCTTGTTATGCTGATGGGCAGGATGTAAATTGCCAACAGACACTCGGGAGAAGTGTATGGTGTTTCCTGAAACATGTAAAAAACAAAGCAACAGAGCCTAGGGCACTTCCACTTATGGTCCTATAGCTTAGGGAAATTAAAATCAAAAAGACACAGCCACCCCAAAGTTTGGGACGCCTCTGTTTACAAGAACCTCGTTTACAGTACAAGTTCAACATCGCAGAAAGTGAAAAATGGATAAAGAAGTTGTGGTATTTACTTACAAAGCAATATCACTCAGCAATGAAATCTATGTCATCAGGCCCTTAGCAGCACAATGAGTGGATTCAGGTATGATGATTCTAACTGAAATAAGTCACACAGAAAAAGAAACATCATAAGATACCAGTAATACACGGAATGTAAACTTGGCTACACAGGAACTGAATTACAGAACAGAACAGGGTCTCAAATTTAGAAAACCAACTTATGCTTGCTTAAGGGTAAAGGTGACTTGGGGTGCTGCATAAAACCAGAGATTGAAATGAACACAGATAAAGTTCCTTAAGCCAAATATGGAATAGACAAGAGCTACTCCTTGCTCAACGAAATGGACTCAACACCGCATATTAAACGCCTAAGAATGTACCTGACTAGTAAGTATCTTAAAACCTATGGATTGCTATGTCTCCGAAAGAGAATCAAGCATGTGTACAGGGGCATAAACGCAGCAGTGATAGGATTGGAGAGGTTCGGTGAGCAAATGAAGACCCTTTGAAGTCATATTGCATGGTACCCATTCCACGGGTTTCAACTACCCAGGTTTAAGGTATTCTTCCTTCAGGTAAAACATGCATGTGGAACCTAGAGTATGATCAACCATGTGATCGGGAGACGTGTTCAAATATGTCTCAGTTTTCGTACCCTGGTACTCGGGTGCAACATTCCAGACGCTTTACTAACACCCTCCCGACTTGGAGAGTCAGTCCCTTTAACCTCCTGTTTGGCCCAGTTTGCAATTTCTGCGGAAGATGAACAGGAATAGCGAGAACCAATGAGAGACTAGCTGGAGGTGTCTGGACGGGCAAATTTAACTCTCATTTCCCACCAGGAAGAGGAATTAACCAAAGGCTCAGCGTGCCGTGCCGGAACCAGATTAGGGCCTGAAGCCATCCTGCGGTGTTGCGGCCAGCTCAAAAGAAAGCGAGTTGAAGAAAGGAGCTCAGGGGCACTGTAATTCACAAACCTGCAGAGTTATAAATGACAGCTATCGTCCAAAAATATACTGAAGTAAGGCTGCCAAGAGGACTTGAAAGCGGGGCAGAATTGCAGGAAACCGATTTCAGGAGGTAGACTGGAATTGCATTGAAAGCATAGGAAAAGAGGCAGAACGTCCACAATGATGCACTTGGCCAAAAAGGGCATATGCGTTTTTTCCTGAATATATTCAGGAAAAAACGCATACGCCCGTTTTGGCCAACCAAGCAAGCTTGCAAAGGAAATCTGCACTACAATGAAGTCTCACTTCCCCCCGGTCAAAAGGGCCATCTGAAAAAAGTGTAAAATCCAGAAAGGCAGAACAGGCCATGGAGAACTGGGAGCCTTGTTATGCTGATGGGCGGGATGTAAATTGCCAACAGACACTCGGGAGAAGTGTATGGTGTTTCCTGAAACATCTAAAAAACAAAGCAACAGAGCCTAGGGCACTTCCACTTATGGTCCTATAGCTTAGGGAAATTAAAATCAAAAAGACACAGCCACCCCAAAGTTTGGGACGCCTCTGTTTACAAGAACCTCGTTTACAGTACAAGTTCAACATCGCAGAAAGTGAAAAATGGATAAAGAAGTTGTGGTATTTACTTACAAAGCAATATCACTCAGCAATGAAATCTATGTCATCAGGCCCTTAGCAGCACAATGAGTGGATTCAGGTACGATGATTCTAACTGAAATAAGTCACACAGAAAAAGAAATATCATAAGATATCACTAATACACGGAATGTAAACTTGGCTACACAGGAACTGAATTCCAAAACAGAACAGGGTCTCAAATTTAGAAAACCAACTTATGCTTGCTTAAGGGGAAAGGTGAGTTGGGGTGCTGCATAAAACCAGAGATTGAAATGAGCACAGATAAAGTTCCTTAAGCCAAATATGGAATAGACAAGAGCTACTCCTTGCTCAACAAAATGGACTAAACACCGCATATTAAACGCCTAAGAATGTACCTGACTAGTAAGTATCTTAAAACCTATGGATTGCTATGTCTCTGAAAGAGAATCAAGCATGTGTACAGGGGCATAAACGCAGCAGTGATAGGATTGGAGAGGTTCGGTGAGCAAATGAAGACCCTCTGAAGTCATATTACATGGTACCCATTCCACGGGTTTCAACTAACCAGGTTTAAGGTATTCTTCCTTCAGCTAAAACATGCATGTGGAACCTAGAGTATGATCAACCATGTGATCGGGAGATATGTTCAAATATGTCTCAGTTTCGTACCCTGGTACTCGGGTGCAACATTCCAGACGCTTTACTAACACCCTCCCGACTTGGAGAGTCAGCGCCTTTAACCTCCTGTTTGGCCCAGTTTGCAATTTCTGCGGAAGATGAACAGGAATAGCGAGAACCAATGAGAGACTAGCTGGAGGTGTCTGGACGGGCAAATTTAACCCTCATTTCCCACCAGGAAGAGGAATTAACCAAAGGCTCAGCGTGCCATGCTGGAACCAGATTAGGGCCTGAAGCCATCCTGCGGTGTTGCGGCCAGCTCAAAAGAAAGCGAGTTGAAGAAAGGAGCTCAGGGGCACTGTAATTCACAAACCTGCAGAGTTATAAATGACAGCTATCGTCCAAAAATATACTGAAGTAAGGCTGCCAAGAGGACTTGAAAGCGGGGCAGAATTGCAGGAACCCGATTTCAGGAGGTAGACTGGAATTGCATTGAAAGCATAGGAAAAGAGGCAGAACGTCCACAATGATGTACTTGGCCAAAAAGGGCGTATGCGTTTTTTCCTGAATATATTCAGGAAAAAACGCATACGCCCTTTTTGGCCAACCAAGCAAGCTTGCAAAGGAAATCTGCACTACAATGAAGTCTCACTTCCCCCCGGTCAAAAGGGCCATCTGAAAAAAGTGTAAAATCCAGAAAGGCAGGACAGGCCATGGAGAACTGGGAGCCTTGTTATGCTGATGGGCGGGATGTAAATTGCCAACAGACACTCGGGAGAAGTGTATGGTGTTTCCTGAAACATCTAAAAAACAAAGCAACAGAGCCTAGGGCACTTCCACTTATGGTCCTATAGCTTAGGGAAATTAAAATCAAAAAGACACAGCCACCCCAAAGTTTGGGACGCCTCTGTTTACAAGAACCTCGTTTACAGTACAAGTTCAACATCGCAGAAAGTGAAAAATGGATAAAGAAGTTGTGGTATTTACTTACAAAGCAATATCACTCAGCAATGAAATCTATGTCATCAGGCCCTTAGCAGCACAATGAGTGGATTCAGGTACGATGATTCTAACTGAAATAAGTCACACAGAAAAAGAAATATCATAAGATATCAGTAATACACGGAATGTAAACTTGGCTACACAGGAACTGAATTACAGAACAGAACAGGGTCTCAAATTTAGAAAACCAACTTATGCTTGCTTAAGGGTAAAGGTGAGTTGGGGTGCTGCATAAAACCAGAGATTGAAATGAGCACAGATAAAGTTCCTTAAGCCAAATATGGAATAGACAAGAGCTACTCCTTGCTCAACGAAATGGACTCAACACCGCATATTAAATGCCTAAGAATGTACCTGACTAGTAAGTATCTTAAAACCTATGGATTGCTATGTCTCCGAAAGAGAATCAAGCATGTGTACAGGGGCATAAACGCAGCAGTGATAGGATTGGAGAGGTTCGGTGAGCAAATGAAGACCCTTTGAAGTCATATTGCATGGTACCCATTCCACGGGTTTCAACTACCCAGGTTTAAGATATTCTTCCTTCAGCTAAAACATGCATGTGGAACCTAGAGTATGATCAACCATGTGATCGGGAGACGTGTTCAAATATGTCTCAGTTTTCGTACCCTGGTACTCGGGTGCAACATTCCAGATGCTTTACTAACACCCTCCCGACTTGGAGAGTCAGTCCCTTTAACCTCCTGTTTGGCCCAGTTTGCAATTTCTGCGGAAGATGAACAGGAATAGCGAGAACCAATGAGAGACTAGCTGGAGGTGTCTGGACGGGCAAATTTAACTCTCATTTCCCACCAGGAAGAGGAATTAACCAAAGGCTCAGCGTGCCGTGCCGGAACCAGATTAGGGCCTGAAGCCATCCTGCGGTGTTGCGGCCAGCTCAAAAGAAAGCGAGTTGAAGAAAGGAGCTCAGGGGCACTGTAATTCACAAACCTGCAGAGTTATAAATGACAGCTATCGTCCAAAAATATACTGAAGTAAGGCTGCCAAGAGGACTTGAAAACGGGGCAGAATTGCAGGAAACCGATTTCAGGAGGTAGACTGGAATTGCATTGAAAGCATAGGAAAAGAGGCAGAACGTCCACAATGATGCACTTGGCCAAAAAGGGCGTATGCGTTTTTTCC
Source organism: Pseudorca crassidens (assembly GCF_039906515.1). NCBI lineage: Eukaryota > Metazoa > Chordata > Mammalia > Artiodactyla > Delphinidae > Pseudorca > Pseudorca crassidens. Next base: position 79,754 of record NW_027136310.1, read on the forward strand.
TGAATATATTCAGGAAAAAACGCATACGCCCTTTTTGGCCAACCAAGCAAGCTTGCAAAGGAAATCTGCACTACAATGAAGTCTCACTTGCCCCCGGTCAAAAGGGCCATCTGAAAAAAGTGTAAAATCCAGAAAGGCAGGACAGGCCATGGAGAACTGGGAGCCTTGTTATGCTGATGGGCGGGATGTAAATTGCCAACAGACACTCGGGAGAAGTGTATGGTGTTTCCTGAAACATCTAAAAAACAAAGCAACAGAGCCTAGGGCACTTCCACTTATGGTCCTATAGCTTAGGGAAATTAAAATCAAAAAGACACAGCCACCCCAAAGTTTGGGACGCCTCTGTTTACAAGAACCTCGTTTACAGTACAAGTTCAACATCGCAGAAAGTGAAAAATGGATAAAGAAGTTGTGGTATTTACTTACAAAGCAATATCACTCAGCAATGAAATCTATGTCATCAGGCCCTTAGCAGCACAATGAGTGGATTCAGGTATGATGATTCTAACTGAAATAAGTCACACAGAAAAAGAAACATCATAAGATATCAGTAATACACGGAATGTAAACTTGGCTACACAGGAACTGAATTACAGAACAGAACAGGGTCTCAAATTTAGAAAACCAACTTATGCTTGCTTAAGGGGAAAGGTGAGTTGGGGTGCTGCATAAAACCAGAGATTGAAATGAGCACAGATAAAGTTCCTTAAGCCAAATATGGAATAGACAAGAGCTACCTCTTGCTCAACGAAATGGACTCAACACCGCATATTAAACGCCTAAGAATGTACCTGACTAGTAAGTATCTTAAAACCTATGGATTGCTATGTCTCCGAAAGAGAATCAAGCATGTGTACAGGGGCATAAACGCAGCAGTGATAGGATTGGAGAGGTTCGGTGAGCAAATGAAGACCCTTTGAAGTCATATTGCATGGTACCCATTCCACGGGTTTCAACTACCCAGGTTTAAGGTATTCTTCCTTCAGGTAAAACATGCATGTGGAACCTAGAGTATGATCAACCATGTGATCGGGAGACGTGTTCAAATATGTCTCAGTTTTCGTACCCTGGTACTCGGGTGCAACATTCCAGACGCTTTACTAACACCCTCCCGACTTGGAGAGTCAGTCCCTTTAACCTCCTGTTTGGCCCAGTTTGCAATTTCTGCGGAAGATGAACAGGAATAGCGAGAACCAATGAGAGACTAGCTGGAGGTGTCTGGACGGGCAAATTTAACTCTCATTTCCCACCAGGAAGAGGAATTAACCAAAGGCTCAGCGTGCCGTGCCGGAACCAGATTAGGGCCTGAAGCCATCCTGCGGTGTTGCGGCCAGCTCAAAAGAAAGCGAGTTGAAGAAAGGAGCTCAGGGGCACTGTAATTCACAAACCTGCAGAGTTATAAATGACAGCTATCGTCCAAAATTATACTGAAGTAAGGCTGCCAAGAGGACTTGAAAGCGGGGCAGAATTGCAGGAAACCGATTTCAGGAGGCACACTGGAATTGCATTGAAAGCATAGGAAAAGAGGCAGAACGTCCACAATGATGCACTTGGCCAAAAAGGGCGTATGCGTTTTTTCCTGAATATATTCAGGAAAAAACGCATACGCCCTTTTTGGCCAACCAAGCAAGCTTGCAAAGGAAATCTGCACTACAATGAAGTCTCACTTCCCCCCGGTCAAAAGGGCCATCTGAAAAAAGTGTAAAATCCAGAAAGGCAGGACAGGCCATGGAGAACTGGGAGCCTTGTTATGCTGATGGGCGGGATGTAAATTGCCAACAGACACTCGGGAGAAGTGTATGGTGTTTCCTGAAACATCTAAAAAACAAAGCAACAGAGCCTAGGGCACTTCCACTTATGGTCCTATAGCTTAGGGAAATTAAAATCAAAAAGACACAGCCACCCCAAAGTTTGGGACGCCTCTGTTTACAAGAACCTCGTGTACAGTACAAGTTCAACATCGCAGAAAGTGAAAAATGGATAAAGAAGTTGTGGTATTTACTTACAAAGCAATATCACTCAGCAATGAAATCTATGTCATCAGGCCCTTAGCAGCACAATGAGTGGATTCAGGTATGATGATTCTAACTGAAATAAGTCACACAGAAAAAGAAACATCATAAGATATCAGTAATACACGGAATGTAAACTTGGCTACACAGGAACTGAATTACAGAACAGAACAGGGTCTCAAATTTAGAAAACCAACTTATGCTTGCTTAAGGGGAAAGGTGAGTTGGGGTGCTGCATAAAACCAGAGATTGAAATGAGCACAGATAAAGTTCCTTAAGCCAAATATGGAATAGACAAGAGCTACTCCTTGCTCAACGAAATGGACTCAACACCGCATATTAAATGCCTAAGAATGTACCTGACTAGTAAGTATCTTAAAACCTATGGATTGCTATGTCTCCGAAAGAGAATCAAGCATGTGTACAGGGGCATAAACGCAGCAGTGATAGGATTGGAGAGGTTCGGTGAGCAAATGAAGACCCTTTGAAGTCATATTGCATGGTACCCATTCCACGGGTTTCAACTACCCAGGTTTAAGGTATTCTTCCTTCAGCTAAAACATGCATGTGGAACCTAGAGTATGATCAACCATGTGATCGGGAGACGTGTTCAAATATGTCTCAGTTTTCGTACCCTGGTACTCGGGTGCAACATTCCAGACGCTTTACTAACACCCTCCCGACTTGGAGAGTCAGTCCCTTTAACCTCCTGTTTGGCCCAGTTTGCAATTTCTGCGGAAGATGAACAGGAATAGCGAGAACCAATGAGAGACTAGCTGGAGGTGTCTGGACGGGCAAATTTAACTCTCATTTCCCACCAGGAAGAGGAATTAACCAAAGGCTCAGCGTGCCGTGCCGGAACCAGATTAGGGCCTGAAGCCATCCTGCGGTGTTGCGGCCAGCTCAAAAGAAAGCGAGTTGAAGAAAGGAGCTCAGGGGCACTGTAATTCACAAACCTGCAGAGTTATAAATGACAGCTATCGTCCAAAAATATACTGAAGTAAGGCTGCCAAGAGGACTTGAAAGCGGGGCAGAATTGCAGGAAACCGATTTCAGGAGGTAGACTGGAATTGCATTGAAAGCATAGGAAAAGAGGCAGAACGTCCACAATGATGCACTTGGCCATAAAGGGCGTATGCGTTTTTTCCTGAATATATTCAGGAAGAAACGCATACGCCCGTTTTGGCCAACCAAGCAAGCTTGCAAAGGAAATCTGCACTACAATGAAGTCTCACTTCCCCCCGGTCAAAAGGGCCATCTGAAAAAAGTGTAAAATCCAGAAAGGCAGGACAGGCCATGGAGAACTGGGAGCCTTGTTATGCTGATGGGCGGGATGTAAATTGCCAACAGACACTCGGGAGAAGTGTATGGTGTTTCCTGAAACATCTAAAAAACAAAGCAACAGAGCCTAGGGCACTTCCACTTATGGTCCTATAGCTTAGGGAAATTAAAATCAAAAAGACACAGCCACCCCAAAGTTTGGGACGCCTCTGTTTACAAGAACCTCGTTTACAGTACAAGTTCAACATCGCAGAAAGTGAAAAATGGATAAAGAAGTTGTGGTATTTACTTACAAAGCAATATCACTCAGCAATGAAATCTATGTCATCAGGCCCTTAGCAGCACAATGAGTGGATTCAGGTATGATGATTCTAACTGAAATAAGTCACACAGAAAAAGAAACATCATAAGATATCAGTAATACACGGAATGTAAACTTGGCTACACAGGAACTGAATTACAGAACAGAACAGGGTCTCAAATTTAGAAAACCAACTTATGCTTGCTTAAGGGGAAAGGTGAGTTGGGGTGCTGCATAAAACCAGAGATTGAAATGAGCACAGATAAAGTTCCTTAAGCCAAATATGGAATAGACAAGAGCTACTCCTTGCTCAACGAAATGGACTCAACACCGCATATTAAACGCCTAAGAATGTACCTGACTAGTAAGTATCTTAAAACCTATGGATTGCTATGTCTCCGAAAGAGAATCAAGCATGTGTACAGGGGCATAAACGCAGCAGTGATAGGATTGGAGAGGTTCGGTGAGCAAATGAAGACCCTTTGAAGTCATATTGCATGGTACCCATTCCACGGGTTTCAACTACCCAGGTTTAAGGTATTCTTCCTTCAGCTAAAACATGCATGTGGAACCTAGAGTATGATCAACCATGTGATCGGGAGACGTGTTCAAATATGTCTCAGTTTTCGTACCCTGGTACTCGGGTGCAACATTCTAGACGCTTTACTAACACCCTCCCGACTTGGAGAGTCAGTCCCTTTAACCTCCTGTTTGGCCCAGTTTGCAATTTCTGCGGAAGATGAACAGGAATAGCGAGAACCAATGAGAGACTAGCTGGAGGTGTCTGGACGGGCAAATTTAACTCTCATTTCCCACCAGGAAGAGGAATTAACCAAAGGCTCAGCGTGCCGTGCCGGAACCAGATTAGGGCCTGAAGCCATCCTGCGGTGTTGCGGCCAGCTCAAAAGAAAGCGAGTTGAAGAAAGGAGCTCAGGGGCACTGTAATTCACAAACCTGCAGAGTTATAAATGACAGCTATCGTCCAAAAATATACTGAAGTAAGGCTGCCAAGAGGACTTGAAAGCGGGGCAGAATTGCAGGAAACCGATTTCAGGAGGTAGACTGGAATTGCATTGAAAGCATAGGAAAAGAGGCAGAACGTCCACAATGATGCACTTGGCCAAAAAGGGCGTATGCGTTTTTTCCTGAATATATTCAGGAAAAAACGCATACGCCCTTTTTGGCCAACCAAGCAAGCTTGCAAAGGAAATCTGCACTACAATGAAGTCTCACTTCCCCCCGGTCAAAAGGGCCATCTGAAAAAAGTGTAAAATCCAGAAAGGCAGGACAGGCCATGGAGAACTGGGAGCCTTGTTATGCTGATGGGCGGGATGTAAATTGCCAACAGACACTCGGGAGAAGTGTATGGTGTTTCCTGAAACATGTAAAAAACAAAGCAACAGAGCCTAGGGCACTTCCACTTATGGTCCTATAGCTTAGGGAAATTAAAATCAAAAAGACACAGCCACCCCAAAGTTTGGGACGCCTCTGTTTACAAGAACCTCGTTTACAGTACAAGTTCAACATCGCAGAAAGTGAAAAATGGATAAAGAAGTTGTGGTATTTACTTACAAAGCAATATCACTCAGCAATGAAATCTATGTCATCAGGCCCTTAGCAGCACAATGAGTGGATTCAGGTACGATGATTCTAACTGAAATAAGTCACACAGAAAAAGAAATATCATAAGATATCACTAATACACAGAATGTAAACTTGGCTACACAGGAACTGAATTCCAAAACAGAACAGGGTCTCAAATTTAGAAAACCAACTTATGCTTGCTTAAGGGGAAAGGTGAGTTGGGGTGCTGCATAAAACCAGAGATTGAAATGAGCACAGATAAAGTTCCTTAAGCCAAATATGGAATAGACAAGAGCTACTCCTTGCTCAACAAAATGGACTAAACACCGCATATTAAACGCCTAAGAATGTACCTGACTAGTAAGTATCTTAAAACCTATGGATTGCTATGTCTCCAAAAGAGAATCAAGCATGTGTACAGGGGCATAAACGCAGCAGTGATAGGATTGGAGAGGTTCGGTGAGCAAATGAAGTCCCTCTGAAGTCATATTACATGGTACCCATTCCACGGGTTTCAACTAACCAGGTTTAAGGTATTCTTCCTTCAGCTAAAACATGCATGTGGAACCTAGAGTATTATCAACCATGTGATCGGGAGATATGTTCAAATATGTCTCAGTTTCGTACCCTGGTACTCGGGTGCAACATTCCAGACGCTTTACTAACACCCTCCCGACTTGGAGAGTCAGCGCCTTTAACCTCCTGTTTGGCCCAGTTTGCAATTTCTGCGGAAGATGAACAGGAATAGCGAGAACCAATGAGAGACTAGCTGGAGGTGTCTGGACGGGCAAATTTAACCCTCATTTCCCACCAGGAAGAGGAATTAACCAAAGGCTCAGCGTGCCGTGCCGGAACCAGATTAGGGCCTGAAGCCATCCTGCGGTGTTGCGGCCAGCTCAAAAGAAAGCGAGTTGAAGAAAGGAGCTCAGGGGCACTGTAATTCACAAACCTGCAGAGTTATAAATGACAGCTATCGTCCAAAAATATACTGAAGTAAGGCTGCCAAGAGGACTTGAAAGCGGGGCAGAATTGCAGGAAACCGATTTCAGGAGGTAGACTGGAATTGCATTGAAAGCATAGGAAAAGAGGCAGAACGTCCACAATGATGTACTTGGCCAAAAAGGGCGTATGCGTTTTTTCCTGAATATATTCAGGAAAAAACGCATACGCCCTTTTTGGTCAACCAAGCAAGCTTGCAAAGGAAATCTGCACTACAATGAAGTCTCACTTCCCCCCGGTCAAAAGGGCCATCTGAAAAAAGTGTAAAATCCAGAAAGGCAGGACAGGCCATGGAGAACTGGGAGCCTTGTTATGCTGATGGGCGGGATGTAAATTGCCAACAGACACTCGGGAGAAGTGTATGGTGTTTCCTGAAACATGTAAAAAACAAAGCAACAGAGCCTAGGGCACTTCCACTTATGGTCCTATAGCTTAGGGAAATTAAAATCAAAAAGACACAGCCACCCCAAAGTTTGGGACGCCTCTGTTTACAAGAACCTCGTTTACAGTACAAGTTCAACATCGCAGAAAGTGAAAAATGGATAAAGAAGTTGTGGTATTTACTTACAAAGCAATATCACTCAGCAATGAAATCTATGTCATCAGGCCCTTAGCAGCACAATGAGTGGATTCAGGTACGATGATTCTAACTGAAATAAGTCACACAGAAAAAGAAATATCATAAGATATCACTAATACACAGAATGTAAACTTGGCTACACAGGAACTGAATTCCAAAACAGAACAGGGTCTCAAATTTAGAAAACCAACTTATGCTTTCTTAAGGGTAAAGGTGAGTTGGGGTGCTGCATAAAACCAGAGATTGAAATGAGCACAGATAAAGTTCCTTAAGCCAAATATGGAATAGACAAGAGCTACCTCTTGCTCAACGAAATGGACTCAACACCGCATATTAAACGCCTAAGAATGTACCTGACTAGTAAGTATCTTAAAACCTATGGATTGCTATGTCTCCGAAAGAGAATCAAGCATGTGTACAGGGGCATAAACGCAGCAGTGATAGGATTGGAGAGGTTCGGTGAGCAAATGAAGACCCTTTGAAGTCATATTGCATGGTACCCATTCCACGGGTTTCAACTACCCAGGTTTAAGGTATTCTTCCTTCAGGTAAAACATGCATGTGGAACCTAGAGTATGATCAACCATGTGATCGGGAGACGTGTTCAAATATGTCTCAGTTTTCGTACCCTGGTACTCGGGTGCAACATTCCAGACGCTTTACTAACACCCTCGCGACTTGGAGAGTCAGTCCCTTTAACCTCCTGTTTGGCCCAGTTTGCAATTTCTGCGGAAGATGAACAGGAATAGCGAGAACCAATGAGAGACTAGCTGGAGGTGTCTGGACGGGCAAATTTAACTCTCATTTCCCACCAGGAAGAGGAATTAACCAAAGGCTCAGCGTGCCGTGCCGGAACCAGATTAGGGCCTGAAGCCATCCTGCGGTGTTGCGGCCAGCTCAAAAGAAAGCGAGTTGAAGAAAGGAGCTCAGGGGCACTGTAATTCACAAACCTGCAGAGTTATAAATGACAGCTATCGTCCAAAAATATACTGAAGTAAGGCTGCCAAGAGGACTTGAAAGCGGGGCAGAATTGCAGGAAACCGATTTCAGGAGGCAGACTGGAATTGCATTGAAAGCATAGGAAAAGAGGCAGAACGTCCACAATGATGCACTTGGCCAAAAAGGGCATATGCGTTTTTTCCTGAATATATTCAGGAAAAAACGCATATGCCCTTTTTGGCCAACCAAGCAAGCTTGCAAAGGAAATCTGCACTACAATGAAGTCTCACTTCCCCCCGGTCAAAAGGGCCATCTGAAAAAAGTGTAAAATCCAGAAAGGCAGGACAGGCCATGGAGAACTGGGAGCCTTGTTATGCTGATGGGCGGGATGTAAATTGCCAACAGACACTCGGGAGAAGTGTATGGTGTTTCCTGAAACATCTAAAAAACAAAGCAACAGAGCCTAGGGCACTTCCACTTATGGTCCTATAGCTTAGGGAAATTAAAATCAAAAAGACACAGCCACCCCAAAGTTTGGGACACCTCTGTTTACAAGAACCTCGTTTACAGTACAAGTTCAACATCGCAGAAAGTGAAAAATGGATAAAGAAGTTGTGGTATTTACTTACAAAGCAATATCACTCAGCAATGAAATCTATGTCATCAGGCCCTTAGCAGCACAATGAGTGGATTCAGGTATGATGATTCTAACTGAAATAAGTCACACAGAAAAAGAAACATCATAAGATATCAGTAATACACGGAATGTAAACTTGGCTACACAGGAACTGAATTACAGAACAGAACAGGGTCTCAAATTTAGAAAACCAACTTATGCTTGCTTAAGGGGAAAGGTGAGTTGGGGTGCTGCATAAAACCAGAGATTGAAATGAGCACAGATAAAGTTCCTTAAGCCAAATATGGAATAGACAAGAGCTACCTCTTGCTCAACGAAATGGACTCAACACCGCATATTAAACGCCTAAGAATGTACCTGACTAGTAAGTATCTTAAAACCTATGGATTGCTATGTCTCCGAAAGAGAATCAAGCATGTGTACAGGGGCATAAACGCAGCAGTGATAGGATTGGAGAGGTTCGGTGAGCAAATGAAGACCCTTTGAAGTCATATTGCATGGTACCCATTCCACGGGTTTCAACTACCCAGGTTTAAGGTATTCTTCCTTCAGGTAAAACATGCATGTGGAACCTAGAGTATGATCAACCATGTGATCGGGAGACGTGTTCAAATATGTCTCAGTTTTCGTACCCTGGTACTCGGGTGCAACATTCCAGACGCTTTACTAACACCCTCCCGACTTGGAGAGTCAGTCCCTTTAACCTCCTGTTTGGCCCAGTTTGCAATTTCTGCGGAAGATGAACAGGAATAGCGAGAACCAATGAGAGACTAGCTGGAGGTGTCTGGACGGGCAAATTTAACTCTCATTTCCCACCAGGAAGAGGAATTAACCAAAGGCTCAGCGTGCCGTGCCGGAACCAGATTAGGGCCTGAAGCCATCCTGCGGTGTTGCGGCCAGCTCAAAAGAAAGCGAGTTGAAGAAAGGAGCTCAGGGGCACTGTAATTCACAAACCTGCAGAGTTATAAATGACAGCTATCGTCCAAAATTATACTGAAGTAAGGCTGCCAAGAGGACTTGAAAGCGGGGCAGAATTGCAGGAAACCGATTTCAGGAGGCACACTGGAATTGCATTGAAAGCATAGGAAAAGAGGCAGAACGTCCACAATGATGCACTTGGCCAAAAAGGGCGTATGCGTTTTTTCCTGAATATATTCAGGAAAAAACGCATACGCACTTTTTGGCCAACCAAGCAAGCTTGCAAAGGAAATCTGCACTACAATGAAGTCTCACTTCCCCCCGGTCAAAAGGGCCATCTGAAAAAAGTGTAAAATCCAGAAAGGCAGGACAGGCCATGGAGAACTGGGAGCCTTGTTATGCTGATGGGCGGGATGTAAATTGCCAACAGACACTCGGGAGAAGTGTATGGTGTTTCCTGAAACATCTAAAAAACAAAGCAACAGAGCCTAGGGCACTTCCACTTATGGTCCTATAGCTTAGGGAAATTAAAATCAAAAAGACACAGCCACCCCAAAGTTTGGGACGCCTCTGTTTACAAGAACCTCGTGTACAGTACAAGTTCAACATCGCAGAAAGTGAAAAATGGATAAAGAAGTTGTGGTATTTACTTACAAAGCAATATCACTCAGCAATGAAATCTATGTCATCAGGCCCTTAGCAGCACAATGAGTGGATTCAGGTATGATGATTCTAACTGAAATAAGTCACACAGAAAAAGAAACATCATAAGATATCAGTAATACACGGAATGTAAACTTGGCTACACAGGAACTGAATTACAGAACAGAACAGGGTCTCAAATTTAGAAAACCAACTTATGCTTGCTTAAGGGGAAAGGTGAGTTGGGGTGCTGCATAAAACCAGAGATTGAAATGAGCACAGATAAAGTTCCTTAAGCCAAATATGGAATAGACAAGAGCTACCTCTTGCTCAACGAAATGGACTCAACACCGCATATTAAACGCCTAAGAATGTACCTGACTAGTAAGTATCTTAAAACCTATGGATTGCTATGTCTCCGAAAGAGAATCAAGCATGTGTACAGGGGCATAAACGCAGCAGTGATAGGATTGGAGAGGTTCGGTGAGCAAATGAAGACCCTTTGAAGTCATATTGCATGGTACCCATTCCACGGGTTTCAACTACCCAGGTTTAAGGTATTCTTCCTTCAGGTAAAACATGCATGTGGAACCTAGAGTATGATCAACCATGTGATCGGGAGACGTGTTCAAATATGTCTCAGTTTTCGTACCCTGGTACTCGGGTGCAACATTCCAGACGCTTTACTAACACCCTCCCGACTTGGAGAGTCAGTCCCTTTAACCTCCTGTTTGGCCCAGTTTGCAATTTCTGCGGAAGATGAACAGGAATAGCGAGAACCAATGAGAGACTAGCTGGAGGTGTCTGGACGGGCAAATTTAACTCTCATTTCCCACCAGGAAGAGGAATTAACCAAAGGCTCAGCGTGCCGTGCCGGAACCAGATTAGGGCCTGAAGCCATCCTGCGGTGTTGCGGCCAGCTCAAAAGAAAGCGAGTTGAAGAAAGGAGCTCAGGGGCACTGTAATTCACAAACCTGCAGAGTTATAAATGACAGCTATCGTCCAAAATTATACTGAAGTAAGGCTGCCAAGAGGACTTGAAAGCGGGGCAGAATTGCAGGAAACCGATTTCAGGAGGCACACTGGAATTGCATTGAAAGCATAGGAAAAGAGGCAGAACGTCCACAATGATGCACTTGGCCAAAAAGGGCGTATGCGTTTTTTCCTGAATATATTCAGGAAAAAACGCATACGCCCTTTTTGGCCAACCAAGCAAGCTTGCAAAGGAAATCTGCACTACAATGAAGTCTCACTTCCCCCCGGTCAAAAGGGCCATCTGAAAAAAGTGTAAAATCCAGAAAGGCAGGACAGGCCATGGAGAACTGGGAGCCTTGTTATGCTGATGGGCGGGATGTAAATTGCCAACAGACACTCGGGAGAAGTGTATGGTGTTTCCTGAAACATCTAAAAAACAAAGCAACAGAGCCTAGGGCACTTCCACTTATGGTCCTATAGCTTAGGGAAATTAAAATCAAAAAGACACAGCCACCCCAAAGTTTGGGACGCCTCTGTTTACAAGAACCTCGTGTACAGTACAAGTTCAACATCGCAGAAAGTGAAAAATGGATAAAGAAGTTGTGGTATTTACTTACAAAGCAATATCACTCAGCAATGAAATCTATGTCATCAGGCCCTTAGCAGCACAATGAGTGGATTCAGGTATGATGATTCTAACTGAAATAAGTCACACAGAAAAAGAAACATCATAAGATATCAGTAATACACGGAATGTAAACTTGGCTACACAGGAACTGAATTACAGAACAGAACAGGGTCTCAAATTTAGAAAACCAACTTATGCTTGCTTAAGGGGAAAGGTGAGTTGGGGTGCTGCATAAAACCAGAGATTGAAATGAGCACAGATAAAGTTCCTTAAGCCAAATATGGAATAGACAAGAGCTACTCCTTGCTCAACGAAATGGACTCAACACCGCATATTAAATGCCTAAGAATGTACCTGACTAGTAAGTATCTTAAAACCTATGGATTGCTATGTCTCCGAAAGAGAATCAAGCATGTGTACAGGGGCATAAACGCAGCAGTGATAGGATTGGAGAGGTTCGGTGAGCAAATGAAGACCCTTTGAAGTCATATTGCATGGTACCCATTCCACGGGTTTCAACTACCCAGGTTTAAGGTATTCTTCCTTCAGCTAAAACATGCATGTGGAACCTAGAGTATGATCAACCATGTGATCGGGAGACGTGTTCAAATATGTCTCAGTTTTCGTACCCTGGTACTCGGGTGCAACATTCCAGACGCTTTACTAACACCCTCCCGACTTGGAGAGTCAGTCCCTTTAACCTCCTGTTTGGCCCAGTTTGCAATTTCTGCGGAAGATGAACAGGAATAGCGAGAACCAATGAGAGACTAGCTGGAGGTGTCTGGACGGGCAAATTTAACTCTCATTTCCCACCAGGAAGAGGAATTAACCAAAGGCTCAGCGTGCCGTGCCGGAACCAGATTAGGGCCTGAAGCCATCCTGCGGTGTTGCGGCCAGCTCAAAAGAAAGCGAGTTGAAGAAAGGAGCTCAGGGGCACTGTAATTCACAAACCTGCAGAGTTATAAATGACAGCTATCGTCCAAAAATATACTGAAGTAAGGCTGCCAAGAGGACTTGAAAGCGGGGCAGAATTGCAGGAAACCGATTTCAGGAGGTAGACTGGAATTGCATTGAAAGCATAGGAAAAGAGGCAGAACGTCCACAATGATGCACTTGGCCATAAAGGGCGTATGCGTTTTTTCCTGAATATATTCAGGAAGAAACGCATACGCCCGTTTTGGCCAACCAAGCAAGCTTGCAAAGGAAATCTGCACTACAATGAAGTCTCACTTCCCCCCGGTCAAAAGGGCCATCTGAAAAAAGTGTAAAATCCAGAAAGGCAGGACAGGCCATGGAGAACTGGGAGCCTTGTTATGCTGATGGGCGGGATGTAAATTGCCAACAGACACTCGGGAGAAGTGTATGGTGTTTCCTGAAACATGTAAAAAACAAAGCAACAGAGCCTAGGGCACTTCCACTTATGGTCCTATAGCTTAGGGAAATTAAAATCAAAAAGACACAGCCACCCCAAAGTTTGGGACGCCTCTGTTTACAAGAACCTCGTTTACAGTACAAGTTCAACATCGCAGAAAGTGAAAAATGGATAAAGAAGTTGTGGTATTTACTTACAAAGCAATATCACTCAGCAATGAAATCTATGTCATCAGGCCCTTAGCAGCACAATGAGTGGATTCAGGTACGATGATTCTAACTGAAATAAGTCACACAGAAAAAGAAATATCATAAGATATCACTAATACACAGAATGTAAACTTGGCTACACAGGAACTGAATTCCAAAACAGAACAGGGTCTCAAATTTAGAAAACCAACTTATGCTTGCTTAAGGGGAAAGGTGAGTTGGGGTGCTGCATAAAACCAGAGATTGAAATGAGCACAGATAAAGTTCCTTAAGCCAAATATGGAATAGACAAGAGCTACTCCTTGCTCAACAAAATGGACTAAACACCGCATATTAAACGCCTAAGAATGTACCTGACTAGTAAGTATCTTAAAACCTATGGATTGCTATGTCTCCAAAAGAGAATCAAGCATGTGTACAGGGGCATAAACGCAGCAGTGATAGGATTGGAGAGGTTCGGTGAGCAAATGAAGTCCCTCTGAAGTCATATTACATGGTACCCATTCCACGGGTTTCAACTAACCAGGTTTAAGGTATTCTTCCTTCAGCTAAAACATGCATGTGGAACCTAGAGTATTATCAACCATGTGATCGGGAGATATGTTCAAATATGTCTCAGTTTCGTACCCTGGTACTCGGGTGCAACATTCCAGACGCTTTACTAACACCCTCCCGACTTGGAGAGTCAGCGCCTTTAACCTCCTGTTTGGCCCAGTTTGCAATTTCTGCGGAAGATGAACAGGAATAGCGAGAACCAATGAGAGACTAGCTGGAGGTGTCTGGACGGGCAAATTTAACCCTCATTTCCCACCAGGAAGAGGAATTAACCAAAGGCTCAGCGTGCCGTGCCGGAACCAGATTAGGGCCTGAAGCCATCCTGCGGTGTTGCGGACAGCTCAAAAGAAAGCGAGTTGAAGAAAGGAGCTCAGGGGCACTGTAATTCACAAACCTGCAGAGTTATAAATGACAGCTATCGTCCAAAAATATACTGAAGTAAGGCTGCCAAGAGGACTTGAAAGCGGGGCAGAATTGCAGGAAACCGATTTCAGGAGGTAGACTGGAATTGCATTGAAAGCATAGGAAAAGAGGCAGAACGTCCACAATGATGTACTTGGCCAAAAAGGGCGTATGCGTTTTTTCCTGAATATATTCAGGAAAAAACGCATACGCCCTTTTTGGTCAACCAAGCAAGCTTGCAAAGGAAATCTGCACTACAATGAAGTCTCACTTCCCCCCGGTCAAAAGGGCCATCTGAAAAAAGTGTAAAATCCAGAAAGGCAGGACAGGCCATGGAGAACTGGGAGCCTTGTTATGCTGATGGGCGGGATGTAAATTGCCAACAGACACTCGGGAGAAGTGTATGGTGTTTCCTGAAACATCTAAAAAACAAAGCAACAGAGCCTAGGGCACTTCCACTTATGGTCCTATAGCTTAGGGAAATTAAAATCAAAAAGACACAGCCACCCCAAAGTTTGGGACGCCTCTGTTTACAAGAACCTCGTTTACAGTACAAGTTCAACATCGCAGAAAGTGAAAAATGGATAAAGAAGTTGTGGTATTTACTTACAAAGCAATATCACTCAGCAATGAAATCTATGTCATCAGGCCCTTAGCAGCACAATGAGTGGATTCAGGTATGATGATTCTAACTGAAATAAGTCACACAGAAAAAGAAACATCATAAGATATCAGTAATACACGGAATGTAAACTTGGCTACACAGGAACTGAATTACAGAACAGAACAGGGTCTCAAATTTAGAAAACCAACTTATGCTTTCTTAAGGGTAAAGGTGAGTTGGGGTGCTGCATAAAACCAGAGATTGAAATGAGCACAGATAAAGTTCCTTAAGCCAAATATGGAATAGACAAGAGCTACCTCTTGCTCAACGAAATGGACTCAACACCGCATATTAAACGCCTAAGAATGTACCTGACTAGTAAGTATCTTAAAACCTATGGATTGCTATGTCTCCGAAAGAGAATCAAGCATGTGTACAGGGGCATAAACGCAGCAGTGATAGGATTGGAGAGGTTCGGTGAGCAAATGAAGACCCTTTGAAGTCATATTGCATGGTACCCATTCCACGGGTTTCAACTACCCAGGTTTAAGGTATTCTTCCTTCAGGTAAAACATGCATGTGGAACCTAGAGTATGATCAACCATGTGATCGGGAGACGTGTTCAAATATGTCTCAGTTTTCGTACCCTGGTACTCGGGTGCAACATTCCAGACGCTTTACTAACACCCTCCCGACTTGGAGAGTCAGTCCCTTTAACCTCCTGTTTGGCCCAGTTTGCAATTTCTGCGGAAGATGAACAGGAATAGCGAGAACCAATGAGAGACTAGCTGGAGGTGTCTGGACGGGCAAATTTAACTCTCATTTCCCACCAGGAAGAGGAATTAACCAAAGGCTCAGCGTGCCGTGCCGGAACCAGATTAGGGCCTGAAGCCATCCTGCGGTGTTGCGGCCAGCTCAAAAGAAAGCGAGTTGAAGAAAGGAGCTCAGGGGCACTGTAATTCACAAACCTGCAGAGTTATAAATGACAGCTATCGTCCAAAAATATACTGAAGTAAGGCTGCCAAGAGGACTTGAAAGCGGGGCAGAATTGCAGGAAACCGATTTCAGGAGGCAGACTGGAATTGCATTGAAAGCATAGGAAAAGAGGCAGAACGTCCACAATGATGCACTTGGCCAAAAAGGGCATATGCGTTTTTTCCTGAATATATTCAGGAAAAAACGCATACGCCCTTTTTGGCCAACCAAGCAAGCTTGCAAAGGAAATCTGCACTACAATGAAGTCTCACTTCCCCCCGGTCAAAAGGGCCATCTGAAAAAAGTGTAAAATCCAGAAAGGCAGGACAGGCCATGGAGAACTGGGAGCCTTGTTATGCTGATGGGCGGGATGTAAATTGCCAACAGACACTCGGGAGAAGTGTATGGTGTTTCCTGAAACATCTAAAAAACAAAGCAACAGAGCCTAGGGCACTTCCACTTATGGTCCTATAGCTTAGGGAAATTAAAATCAAAAAGACACAGCCACCCCAAAGTTTGGGACACCTCTGTTTACAAGAACCTCGTTTACAGTACAAGTTCAACATCGCAGAAAGTGAAAAATGGATAAAGAAGTTGTGGTATTTACTTACAAAGCAATATCACTCAGCAATGAAATCTATGTCATCAGGCCCTTAGCAGCACAATGAGTGGATTCAGGTATGATGATTCTAACTGAAATAAGTCACACAGAAAAAGAAACATCATAAGATATCAGTAATACACGGAATGTAAACTTGGCTACACAGGAACTGAATTACAGAACAGAACAGGGTCTCAAATTTAGAAAACCAACTTATGCTTGCTTAAGGGGAAAGGTGAGTTGGGGTGCTGCATAAAACCAGAGATTGAAATGAGCACAGATAAAGTTCCTTAAGCCAAATATGGAATAGACAAGAGCTACCTCTTGCTCAACGAAATGGACTCAACACCGCATATTAAACGCCTAAGAATGTACCTGACTAGTAAGTATCTTAAAACCTATGGATTGCTATGTCTCCGAAAGAGAATCAAGCATGTGTACAGGGGCATAAACGCAGCAGTGATAGGATTGGAGAGGTTCGGTGAGCAAATGAAGACCCTTTGAAGTCATATTGCATGGTACCCATTCCACGGGTTTCAACTACCCAGGTTTAAGGTATTCTTCCTTCAGGTAAAACATGCATGTGGAACCTAGAGTATGATCAACCATGTGATCGGGAGACGTGTTCAAATATGTCTCAGTTTTCGTACCCTGGTACTCGGGTGCAACATTCCAGACGCTTTACTAACACCCTCCCGACTTGGAGAGTCAGTCCCTTTAACCTCCTGTTTGGCCCAGTTTGCAATTTCTGCGGAAGATGAACAGGAATAGCGAGAACCAATGAGAGACTAGCTGGAGGTGTCTGGACGGGCAAATTTAACTCTCATTTCCCACCAGGAAGAGGAATTAACCAAAGGCTCAGCGTGCCATGCCGGAACCAGATTAGGGCCTGAAGCCATCCTGCGGTGTTGCGGCCAGCTCAAAAGAAAGCGAGTTGAAGAAAGGAGCTCAGGGGCACTGTAATTCACAAACCTGCAGAGTTATAAATGACAGCTATCGTCCAAAATTATACTGAAGTAAGGCTGCCAAGAGGACTTGAAAGCGGGGCAGAATTGCAGGAAACCGATTTCAGGAGGCACACTGGAATTGCATTGAAAGCATAGGAAAAGAGGCAGAACGTCCACAATGATGCACTTGGCCAAAAAGGGCGTATGCGTTTTTTCCTGAATATATTCAGGAAAAAACGCATACGCCCTTTTTGGCCAACCAAGCAAGCTTGCAAAGGAAATCTGCACTACAATGAAGTCTCACTTCCCCCCGGTCAAAAGGGCCATCTGAAAAAAGTGTAAAATCCAGAAAGGCAGGACAGGCCATGGAGAACTGGGAGCCTTGTTATGCTGATGGGCGGGATGTAAATTGCCAACAGACACTCGGGAGAAGTGTATGGTGTTTCCTGAAACATCTAAAAAACAAAGCAACAGAGCCTAGGGCACTTCCACTTATGGTCCTATAGCTTAGGGAAATTAAAATCAAAAAGACACAGCCACCCCAAAGTTTGGGACGCCTCTGTTTACAAGAACCTCGTGTACAGTACAAGTTCAACATCGCAGAAAGTGAAAAATGGATAAAGAAGTTGTGGTATTTACTTACAAAGCAATATCACTCAGCAATGAAATCTATGTCATCAGGCCCTTAGCAGCACAATGAGTGGATTCAGGTATGATGATTCTAACTGAAATAAGTCACACAGAAAAAGAAACATCATAAGATATCAGTAATACACGGAATGTAAACTTGGCTACACAGGAACTG
Organism: Pseudorca crassidens; assembly: GCF_039906515.1. Lineage (NCBI taxonomy): Eukaryota > Metazoa > Chordata > Mammalia > Artiodactyla > Delphinidae > Pseudorca > Pseudorca crassidens. The sequence continues at coordinate 97,720 of NW_027136310.1, forward strand.
AATTACAGAACAGAACAGGGTCTCAAATTTAGAAAACCAACTTATGCTTGCTTAAGGGGAAAGGTGAGTTGGGGTGCTGCATAAAACCAGAGATTGAAATGAGCACAGATAAAGTTCCTTAAGCCAAATATGGAATAGACAAGAGCTACTCCTTGCTCAACGAAATGGACTCAACACCGCATATTAAATGCCTAAGAATGTACCTGACTAGTAAGTATCTTAAAACCTATGGATTGCTATGTCTCCGAAAGAGAATCAAGCATGTGTACAGGGGCATAAACGCAGCAGTGATAGGATTGGAGAGGTTCGGTGAGCAAATGAAGACCCTTTGAAGTCATATTGCATGGTACCCATTCCACGGGTTTCAACTACCCAGGTTTAAGGTATTCTTCCTTCAGCTAAAACATGCATGTGGAACCTAGAGTATGATCAACCATGTGATCGGGAGACGTGTTCAAATATGTCTCAGTTTTCGTACCCTGGTACTCGGGTGCAACATTCCAGACGCTTTACTAACACCCTCCCGACTTGGAGAGTCAGTCCCTTTAACCTCCTGTTTGGCCCAGTTTGCAATTTCTGCGGAAGATGAACAGGAATAGCGAGAACCAATGAGAGACTAGCTGGAGGTGTCTGGACGGGCAAATTTAACTCTCATTTCCCACCAGGAAGAGGAATTAACCAAAGGCTCAGCGTGCCGTGCCGGAACCAGATTAGGGCCTGAAGCCATCCTGCGGTGTTGCGGCCAGCTCAAAAGAAAGCGAGTTGAAGAAAGGAGCTCAGGGGCACTGTAATTCACAAACCTGCAGAGTTATAAATGACAGCTATCGTCCAAAAATATACTGAAGTAAGGCTGCCAAGAGGACTTGAAAGCGGGGCAGAATTGCAGGAAACCGATTTCAGGAGGTAGACTGGAATTGCATTGAAAGCATAGGAAAAGAGGCAGAACGTCCACAATGATGCACTTGGCCATAAAGGGCGTATGCGTTTTTTCCTGAATATATTCAGGAAGAAACGCATACGCCCGTTTTGGCCAACCAAGCAAGCTTGCAAAGGAAATCTGCACTACAATGAAGTCTCACTTCCCCCCGGTCAAAAGGGCCATCTGAAAAAAGTGTAAAATCCAGAAAGGCAGGACAGGCCATGGAGAACTGGGAGCCTTGTTATGCTGATGGGCGGGATGTAAATTGCCAACAGACACTCGGGAGAAGTGTATGGTGTTTCCTGAAACATCTAAAAAACAAAGCAACAGAGCCTAGTGCACTTCCACTTATGGTCCTATAGCTTAGGGAAATTAAAATCAAAAAGACACAGCCACCCCAAAGTTTGGGACGCCTCTGTTTACAAGAACCTCGTTTACAGTACAAGTTCAACATTGCAGAAAGTGAAAAATGGATAAAGAAGTTGTGGTATTTACTTACAAAGCAATATCACTCAGCAATGAAATCTATGTCATCAGGCCCTTAGCAGCACAATGAGTGGATTCAGGTATGATGATTCTAACTGAAATAAGTCACACAGAAAAAGAAACATCATAAGATATCAGTAATACACGGAATGTAAACTTGGCTACACAGGAACTGAATTACAGAACAGAACAGGGTCTCAAATTTAGAAAACCAACTTATGCTTGCTTAAGGGGAAAGGTGAGTTGGGGTGCTGCATAAAACCAGAGATTGAAATGAGCACAGATAAAGTTCCTTAAGCCAAATATGGAATAGACAAGAGCTACTCCTTGCTCAACGAAATGGACTCAACACCGCATATTAAACGCCTAAGAATGTATCTGACTAGTAAGTATCTTAAAACCTATGGATTGCTATGTCTCCGAAAGAGAATCAAGCATGTGTACAGGGGCATAAACGCAGCAGTGATAGGATTGGAGAGGTTCGGTGAGCAAATGAAGACCCTTTGAAGTCATATTGCATGGTACCCATTCCACGGGTTTCAACTACCCAGGTTTAAGGTATTCTTCCTTCAGCTAAAACATGCATGTGGAACCTAGAGTATGATCAACCATGTGATCGGGAGACGTGTTCAAATATGTCTCAGTTTTCGTACCCTGGTACTCGGGTGCAACATTCTAGACGCTTTACTAACACCCTCCCGACTTGGAGAGTCAGTCCCTTTAACCTCCTGTTTGGCCCAGTTTGCAATTTCTGCGGAAGATGAACAGGAATAGCGAGAACCAATGAGAGACTAGCTGGAGGTGTCTGGACGGGCAAATTTAACTCTCATTTCCCACCAGGAAGAGGAATTAACCAAAGGCTCAGCGTGCCGTGCCGGAACCAGATTAGGGCCTGAAGCCATCCTGCGGTGTTGCGGCCAGCTCAAAAGAAAGCGAGTTGAAGAAAGGAGCTCAGGGGCACTGTAATTCACAAACCTGCAGAGTTATAAATGACAGCTATCGTCCAAAAATATACTGAAGTAAGGCTGCCAAGAGGACTTGAAAGCGGGGCAGAATTGCAGGAAACCGATTTCAGGAGGTAGACTGGAATTGCATTGAAAGCATAGGAAAAGAGGCAGAACGTCCACAATGATGCACTTGGCCAAAAAGGGCATATGCGTTTTTTCCTGAATATATTCAGGAAAAAACGCATACGCACTTTTTGGCCAACCAAGCAAGCTTGCAAAGGAAATCTGCACTACAATGAAGTCTCACTTCCCCCCGGTCAAAAGGGCCATCTGAAAAAAGTGTAAAATCCAGAAAGGCAGGACAGGCCATGGAGAACTGGGAGCCTTGTTATGCTGATGGGCGGGATGTAAATTGCCAACAGACACTCGGGAGAAGTGTATGGTGTTTCCTGAAACATCTAAAAAACAAAGCAACAGAGCCTAGGGCACTTCCACTTATGGTCCTATAGCTTAGGGAAATTAAAATCAAAAAGACACAGCCACCCCAAAGTTTGGGACGCCTCTGTTTACAAGAACCTCGTGTACAGTACAAGTTCAACATCGCAGAAAGTGAAAAATGGATAAAGAAGTTGTGGTATTTACTTACAAAGCAATATCACTCAGCAATGAAATCTATGTCATCAGGCCCTTAGCAGCACAATGAGTGGATTCAGGTACGATGATTCTAACTGAAATAAGTCACACAGAAAAAGAAATATCATAAGATATCACTAATACACAGAATGTAAACTTGGCTACACAGGAACTGAATTCCAAAACAGAACAGGGTCTCAAATTTAGAAAACCAACTTATGCTTGCTTAAGGGGAAAGGTGAGTTGGGGTGCTGCATAAAACCAGAGATTGAAATGAGCACAGATAAAGTTCCTTAAGCCAAATATGGAATAGACAAGAGCTACTCCTTGCTCAACAAAATGGACTAAACACCGCATATTAAACGCCTAAGAATGTACCTGACTAGTAAGTATCTTAAAACCTATGGATTGCTATGTCTCCAAAAGAGAATCAAGCATGTGTACAGGGGCATAAACGCAGCAGTGATAGGATTGGAGAGGTTCGGTGAGCAAATGAAGACCCTCTGAAGTCATATTACATGGTACCCATTCCACGGGTTTCAACTAACCAGGTTTAAGGTATTCTTCCTTCAGCTAAAACATGCATGTGGAACCTAGAGTATTATCAACCATGTGATCGGGAGATATGTTCAAATATGTCTCAGTTTCGTACCCTGGTACTCGGGTGCAACATTCCAGACGCTTTACTAACACCCTCCCGACTTGGAGAGTCAGCGCCTTTAACCTCCTGTTTGGCCCAGTTTGCAATTTCTGCGGAAGATGAACAGGAATAGCGAGAACCAATGAGAGACTAGCTGGAGGTGTCTGGACGGGCAAATTTAACCCTCATTTCCCACCAGGAAGAGGAATTAACCAAAGGCTCAGCGTGCCGTGCCGGAACCAGATTAGGGCCTGAAGCCATCCTGCGGTGTTGCGGCCAGCTCAAAAGAAAGCGAGTTGAAGAAAGGAGCTCAGGGGCACTGTAATTCACAAACCTGCAGAGTTATAAATGACAGCTATCGTCCAAAAATATACTGAAGTAAGGCTGCCAAGAGGACTTGAAAGCGGGGCAGAATTGCAGGAAACCGATTTCAGGAGGTAGACTGGAATTGCATTGAAAGCATAGGAAAAGAGGCAGAACGTCCACAATGATGTACTTGGCCAAAAAGGGCGTATGCGTTTTTTCCTGAATATATTCAGGAAAAAACGCATACGCCCTTTTTGGTCAACCAAGCAAGCTTGCAAAGGAAATCTGCACTACAATGAAGTCTCACTTCCCCCCGGTCAAAAGGGCCATCTGAAAAAAGTGTAAAATCCAGAAAGGCAGGACAGGCCATGGAGAACTGGGAGCCTTGTTATGCTGATGGGCGGGATGTAAATTGCCAACAGACACTCGGGAGAAGTGTATGGTGTTTCCTGAAACATCTAAAAAACAAAGCAACAGAGCCTAGGGCACTTCCACTTATGGTCCTATAGCTTAGGGAAATTAAAATCAAAAAGACACAGCCACCCCAAAGTTTGGGACGCCTCTGTTTACAAGAACCTCGTTTACAGTACAAGTTCAACATCGCAGAAAGTGAAAAATGGATAAAGAAGTTGTGGTATTTACTTACAAAGCAATATCACTCAGCAATGAAATCTATGTCATCAGGCCCTTAGCAGCACAATGAGTGGATTCAGGTATGATGATTCTAACTGAAATAAGTCACACAGAAAAAGAAACATCATAAGATATCAGTAATACACGGAATGTAAACTTGGCTACACAGGAACTGAATTACAGAACAGAACAGGGTCTCAAATTTAGAAAACCAACTTATGCTTCCTTAAGGGTAAAGGTGAGTTGGGGTGCTGCATAAAACCAGAGATTGAAATGAGCACAGATAAAGTTCCTTAAGCCAAATATGGAATAGACAAGAGCTACCTCTTGCTCAACGAAATGGACTCAACACCGCATATTAAACGCCTAAGAATGTACCTGACTAGTAAGTATCTTAAAACCTATGGATTGCTATGTCTCCGAAAGAGAATCAAGCATGTGTACAGGGGCATAAACGCAGCAGTGATAGGATTGGAGAGGTTCGGTGAGCAAATGAAGACCCTTTGAAGTCATATTGCATGATACCCATTCCACGGGTTTCAACTACCCAGGTTTAAGGTATTCTTCCTTCAGCTAAAACATGCATGTGGAACCTAGAGTATGATCAACCATGTGATCGGGAGACGTGTTCAAATATGTCTCAGTTTTCGTACCCTGGTACTCGGGTGCAACATTCCAGACGCTTTACTAACACCCTCCCGACTTGGAGAGTCAGTCCCTTTAACCTCCTGTTTGGCCCAGTTTGCAATTTCTGCGGAAGATGAACAGGAATAGCGAGAACCAATGAGAGACTAGCTGGAGGTGTCTGGACGGGCAAATTTAACTCTCATTTCCCACCAGGAAGAGGAATTAACCAAAGGCTCAGCGTGCCGTGCCGGAACCAGATTAGGGCCTGAAGCCATCCTGCGGTGTTGCGGCCAGCTCAAAAGAAAGCGAGTTGAAGAAAGGAGCTCAGGGGCACTGTAATTCACAAACCTGCAGAGTTATAAATGACAGCTATCGTCCAAAAATATACTGAAGTAAGGCTGCCAAGAGGACTTGAAAGCGGGGCAGAATTGCAGGAAACCGATTTCAGGAGGCAGACTGGAATTGCATTGAAAGCATAGGAAAAGAGGCAGAACGTCCACAATGATGCACTTGGCCAAAAAGGGCATATGCGTTTTTTCCTGAATATATTCAGGAAAAAACGCATACGCCCTTTTTGGCCAACCAAGCAAGCTTGCAAAGGAAATCTGCACTACAATGAAGTCTCACTTCCCCCCGGTCAAAAGGGCCATCTGAAAAAAGTGTAAAATCCAGAAAGGCAGGACAGGCCATGGAGAACTGGGAGCCTTGTTATGCTGATGGGCGGGATGTAAATTGCCAACAGACACTCGGGAGAAGTGTATGGTGTTTCCTGAAACATCTAAAAAACAAAGCAACAGAGCCTAGGGCACTTCCACTTATGGTCCTATAGCTTAGGGAAATTAAAATCAAAAAGACACAGCCACCCCAAAGTTTGGGACACCTCTGTTTACAAGAACCTCGTTTACAGTACAAGTTCAACATCGCAGAAAGTGAAAAATGGATAAAGAAGTTGTGGTATTTACTTACAAAGCAATATCACTCAGCAATGAAATCTATGTCATCAGGCCCTTAGCAGCACAATGAGTGGATTCAGGTATGATGATTCTAACTGAAATAAGTCACACAGAAAAAGAAACATCATAAGATATCAGTAATACACGGAATGTAAACTTGGCTACACAGGAACTGAATTACAGAACAGAACAGGGTCTCAAATTTAGAAAACCAACTTATGCTTGCTTAAGGGGAAAGGTGAGTTGGGGTGCTGCATAAAACCAGAGATTGAAATGAGCACAGATAAAGTTCCTTAAGCCAAATATGGAATAGACAAGAGCTACTCCTTGCTCAACGAAATGGACTCAACACCGCATATTAAACGCCTAAGAATGTACCTGACTAGTAAGTATCTTAAAACCTATGGATTGCTATGTCTCCGAAAGAGAATCAAGCATGTGTACAGGGGCATAAACGCAGCAGTGATAGGATTGGAGAGGTTCGGTGAGCAAATGAAGACCCTTTGAAGTCATATTGCATGGTACCCATTCCACGGGTTTCAACTACCCAGGTTTAAGGTATTCTTCCTTCAGCTAAAACATGCATGTGGAACCTAGAGTATGATCAACCATGTGATCGGGAGACGTGTTCAAATATGTCTCAGTTTTCGTACCCTGGTACTCGGGTGCAACATTCTAGACGCTTTACTAACACCCTCCCGACTTGGAGAGTCAGTCCCTTTAACCTCCTGTTTGGCCCAGTTTGCAATTTCTGCGGAAGATGAACAGGAATAGCGAGAACCAATGAGAGACTAGCTGGAGGTGTCTGGACGGGCAAATTTAACTCTCATTTCCCACCAGGAAGAGGAATTAACCAAAGGCTCAGCGTGCCGTGCCGGAACCAGATTAGGGCCTGAAGCCATCCTGCGGTGTTGCGGCCAGCTCAAAAGAAAGCGAGTTGAAGAAAGGAGCTCAGGGGCACTGTAATTCACAAACCTGCAGAGTTATAAATGACAGCTATCGTCCAAAAATATACTGAAGTAAGGCTGCCAAGAGGACTTGAAAGCGGGGCAGAATTGCAGGAAACCGATTTCAGGAGGTAGACTGGAATTGCATTGAAAGCATAGGAAAAGAGGCAGAACGTCCACAATGATGCACTTGGCCAAAAAGGGCATATGCGTTTTTTCCTGAATATATTCAGGAAAAAACGCATACGCCCTTTTTGGCCAACCAAGCAAGCTTGCAAAGAAATCTGCACTACAATGAAGTCTCACTTCCCCCCGGTCAAAAGGGCCATCTGAAAAAAGTGTAAAATCCAGAAAGGCAGGACAGGCCATGGAGAACTGGGAGCCTTGTTATGCTGATGGGCGGGATGTAAATTGCCAACAGACACTCGGGAGAAGTGTATGGTGTTTCCTGAAACATCTAAAAAACAAAGCAACAGAGCCTAGGGCACTTCCACTTATGGTCCTATAGCTTAGGGAAATTAAAATCAAAAAGACACAGCCACCCCAAAGTTTGGGACGCCTCTGTTTACAAGAACCTCGTTTACAGTACAAGTTCAACATCGCAGAAAGTGAAAAATGGATAAAGAAGTTGTGGTATTTACTTACAAAGCAATATCACTCAGCAATGAAATCTATGTCATCAGGCCCTTAGCAGCACAATGAGTGGATTCAGGTACGATGATTCTAACTGAAATAAGTCACACAGAAAAAGAAACATCATAAGATATCAGTAATACACGGAATGTAAACTTGGCTACACAGGAACTGAATTCCAAAACAGAACAGGGTCTCAAATTTAGAAAACCAACTTATGCTTGCTTAAGGGGAAAGGTGAGTTGGGGTGCTGCATAAAACCAGAGATTGAAATGAGCACAGATAAAGTTCCTTAAGCCAAATATGGAATAGACAAGAGCTACTCCTTGCTCAACAAAATGGACTAAACACCGCATATTAAACGCCTAAGAATGTACCTGACTAGTAAGTATCTTAAAACCTATGGATTGCTATGTCTCCAAAAGAGAATCAAGCATGTGTACAGGGGCATAAACGCAGCAGTGATAGGATTGGAGAGGTTCGGTGAGCAAATGAAGACCCTCTGAAGTCATATTACATGGTACCCATTCCACGGGTTTCAACTAACCAGGTTTAAGGTATTCTTCCTTCAGCTAAAACATGCATGTGGAACCTAGAGTATGATCAACCATGTGATCGGGAGATATGTTCAAATATGTCTCAGTTTCGTACCCTGGTACTCGGGTGCAACATTCCAGACGCTTTACTAACACCCTCCCGACTTGGAGAGTCAGCGCCTTTAACCTCCTGTTTGGCCCAGTTTGCAATTTCTGCGGAAGATGAACAGGAATAGCGAGAACCAATGAGAGACTAGCTGGAGGTGTCTGGACGGGCAAATTTAACTCTCATTTCCCACCAGGAAGAGGAATTAACCAAAGGCTCAGCGTGCCGTGCCGGAACCAGATTAGGGCCTGAAGCCATCCTGCGGTGTTGCGGCCAGCTCAAAAGAAAGCGAGTTGAAGAAAGGAGCTCAGGGGCACTGTAATTCACAAACCTGCAGAGTTATAAATGACAGCTATCGTCCAAAAATATACTGAAGTAAGGCTGCCAAGAGGACTTGAAAGCGGGGCAGAATTGCAGGAAACCGATTTCAGGAGGCAGACTGGAATTGCATTGAAAGCATAGGAGAAGAGGCAGAACGTCCACAATGATGCACTTGGCCAAAAAGGGCGTATGCGTTTTTTCCTGAATATATTCAGGAAAAAACGCATACGCCCTTTTTGGCCAACCAAGCAAGCTTGCAAAGGAAATCTGCACTACAATGAAGTCTCACTTCCCCCCGGTCAAAAGGGCCATCTGAAAAAAGTGTAAAATCCAGAAAGGCAGGACAGGCCATGGAGAACTGGGAGCCTTGTTATGCTGATGGGCGGGATGTAAATTGCCAACAGACACTCGGGAGAAGTGTATGGTGTTTCCTGAAACATCTAAAAAACAAAGCAACAGAGCCTAGGGCACTTCCACTTATGGTCCTATAGCTTAGGGAAATTAAAATCAAAAAGACACAGCCACCCCAAAGTTTGGGACGCCTCTGTTTACAAGAACCTCGTTTACAGTACAAGTTCAACATCGCAGAAAGTGAAAAATGGATAAAGAAGTTGTGGTATTTACTTACAAAGCAATATCACTCAGCAATGAAATCTATGTCATCAGGCCCTTAGCAGCACAATGAGTGGATTCAGGTATGATGATTCTAACTGAAATAAGTCACACAGAAAAAGAAACATCATAAGATATCAGTAATACACGGAATGTAAACTTGGCTACACAGGAACTGAATTACAGAACAGAACAGGGTCTCAAATTTAGAAAACCAACTTATGCTTCCTTAAGGGTAAAGGTGAGTTGGGGTGCTGCATAAAACCAGAGATTGAAATGAGCACAGATAAAGTTCCTTAAGCCAAATATGGAATAGACAAGAGCTACCTCTTGCTCAACGAAATGGACTCAACACCTCATATTAAACGCCTAAGAATGTACCTGACTAGTAAGTATCTTAAAACCTATGGATTGCTATGTCTCCGAAAGAGAATCAAGCATGTGTACAGGGGCATAAACGCAGCAGTGATAGGATTGGAGAGGTTCGGTGAGCAAATGAAGACCCTTTGAAGTCATATTGCATGGTACCCATTCCACAGGTTTCAACTACCCAGGTTTAAGGTATTCTTCCTTCAGCTAAAACATGCATGTGGAACCTAGAGTATGATCAACCATGTGATCGGGAGACGTGTTCAAATATGTCTCAGTTTTCGTACCCTGGTACTCGGGTGCAACATTCCAGACGCTTTACTAACACCCTCCCGACTTGGAGAGTCAGTCCCTTTAACCTCCTGTTTGGCCCAGTTTGCAATTTCTGCGGAAGATGAACAGGAATAGCGAGAACCAATGAGAGACTAGCTGGAGGTGTCTGGACGGGCAAATTTAACTCTCATTTCCCACCAGGAAGAGGAATTAACCAAAGGCTCAGCGTGCCGTGCCGGAACCAGATTAGGGCCTGAAGCCATCCTGCGGTGTTGCGGCCAGCTCAAAAGAAAGCGAGTTGAAGAAAGGAGCTCAGGGGCACTGTAATTCACAAACCTGCAGAGTTATAAATGACAGCTATCGTCCAAAAATATACTGAAGTAAGGCTGCCAAGAGGACTTGAAAGCGGGGCAGAATTGCAGGAAACCGATTTCAGGAGGCAGACTGGAATTGCATTGAAAGCATAGGAAAAGAGGCAGAACGTCCACAATGATGCACTTGGCCAAAAAGGGCGTATGCGTTTTTTCCTGAATATATTCAGGAGAAAACGCATACGCCCTTTTTGGCCAACCAAGCAAGCTTGCAAAGGAAATCTGCACTACAATGAAGTCTCACTTCCCCCCGGTCAAAAGGGCCATCTGAAAAAAGTGTAAAATCCAGAAAGGCAGGACAGGCCATGGAGAACTGGGAGCCTTGTTATGCTGATGGGCGGGATGTAAATTGCCAACAGACACTCGGGAGAAGTGTATGGTGTTTCCTGAAACATCTAAAAAACAAAGCAACAGAGCCTAGGGCACTTCCACTTATGGTCCTATAGCTTAGGGAAATTAAAATCAAAAAGACACAGCCACCCCAAAGTTTGGGACGCCTCTGTTTACAAGAACCTCGTGTACAGTACAAGTTCAACATCGCAGAAAGTGAAAAATGGATAAAGAAGTTGTGGTATTTACTTACAAAGCAATATCACTCAGCAATGAAATCTATGTCATCAGGCCCTTAGCAGCACAATGAGTGGATTCAGGTATGATGATTCTAACTGAAATAAGTCACACAGAAAAAGAAACATCATAAGATATCAGTAATACACGGAATGTAAACTTGGCTACACAGGAACTGAATTACAGAACAGAACAGGGTCTCAAATTTAGAAAACCAACTTATGCTTGCTTAAGGGGAAAGGTGAGTTGGGGTGCTGCATAAAACCAGAGATTGAAATGAGCACAGATAAAGTTCCTTAAGCCAAATATGGAATAGACAAGAGCTACCTCTTGCTCAACGAAATGGACTCAACACCGCATATTAAATGCCTAAGAATGTACCTGACTAGTAAGTATCTTAAAACCTATGGATTGCTATGTCTCCGAAAGAGAATCAAGCATGTGTACAGGGGCATAAACGCAGCAGTGATAGGATTGGAGAGGTTCGGTGAGCAAATGAAGACCCTTTGAAGTCATATTGCATGGTACCCATTCCACGGGTTTCAACTACCCAGGTTTAAGGTATTCTTCCTTCAGCTAAAACATGCATGTGGAACCTAGAGTATGATCAACCATGTGATCGGGAGACGTGTTCAAATATGTCTCAGTTTTCGTACCCTGGTACTCGGGTGCAACATTCCAGACGCTTTACTAACACCCTCCCGACTTGGAGAGTCAGCGCCTTTAACCTCCTGTTTGGCCCAGTTTGCAATTTCTGCGGAAGATGAACAGGAATAGCGAGAACCAATGAGAGACTAGCTGGAGGTGTCTGGACGGGCAAATTTAACTCTCATTTCCCACCAGGAAGAGGAATTAACCAAAGGCTCAGCGTGCCGTGCCGGAACCAGATTAGGGCCTGAAGCCATCCTGCGGTGTTGCGGCCAGCTCAAAAGAAAGCGAGTTGAAGAAAGGAGCTCAGGGGCACTGTAATTCACAAACCTGCAGAGTTATAAATGACAGCTATCGTCCAAAAATATACTGAAGTAAGGCTGCCAAGAGGACTTGAAAGCGGGGCAGAATTGCAGGAAACCGATTTCAGGAGGCAGACTGGAATTGCATTGAAAGCATAGGAGAAGAGGCAGAACGTCCACAATGATGCACTTGGCCAAAAAGGGCGTATGCGTTTTTTCCTGAATATATTCAGGAAAAAACGCATACGCCCTTTTTGGCCAACCAAGCAAGCTTGCAAAGGAAATCTGCACTACAATGAAGTCTCACTTCCCCCCGGTCAAAAGGGCCATCTGAAAAAAGTGTAAAATCCAGAAAGGCAGGACAGGCCATGGAGAACTGGGAGCCTTGTTATGCTGATGGGCGGGATGTAAATTGCCAACAGACACTCGGGAGAAGTGTATGGTGTTTCCTGAAACATCTAAAAAACAAAGCAACAGAGCCTAGGGCACTTCCACTTATGGTCCTATAGCTTAGGGAAATTAAAATCAAAAAGACACAGCCACCCCAAAGTTTGGGACGCCTCTGTTTACAAGAACCTCGTTTACAGTACAAGTTCAACATTGCAGAAAGTGAAAAATGGATAAAGAAGTTGTGGTATTTACTTACAAAGCAATATCACTCAGCAATGAAATCTATGTCATCAGGCCCTTAGCAGCACAATGAGTGGATTCAGGTATGATGATTCTAACTGAAATAAGTCACACAGAAAAAGAAACATCATAAGATATCAGTAATACACGGAATGTAAACTTGGCTACACAGGAACTGAATTACAGAACAGAACAGGGTCTCAAATTTAGAAAACCAACTTATGCTTCCTTAAGGGTAAAGGTGAGTTGGGGTGCTGCATAAAACCAGAGATTGAAATGAGCACAGATAAAGTTCCTTAAGCCAAATATGGAATAGACAAGAGCTACCTCTTGCTCAACGAAATGGACTCAACACCTCATATTAAACGCCTAAGAATGTACCTGACTAGTAAGTATCTTAAAACCTATGGATTGCTATGTCTCCGAAAGAGAATCAAGCATGTGTACAGGGGCATAAACGCAGCAGTGATAGGATTGGAGAGGTTCGGTGAGCAAATGAAGACCCTTTGAAGTCATATTGCATGGTACCCATTCCACAGGTTTCAACTACCCAGGTTTAAGGTATTCTTCCTTCAGCTAAAACATGCATGTGGAACCTAGAGTATGATCAACCATGTGATCGGGAGACGTGTTCAAATATGTCTCAGTTTTCGTACCCTGGTACTCGGGTGCAACATTCCAGACGCTTTACTAACACCCTCCCGACTTGGAGAGTCAGTCCCTTTAACCTCCTGTTTGGCCCAGTTTGCAATTTCTGCGGAAGATGAACAGGAATAGCGAGAACCAATGAGAGACTAGCTGGAGGTGTCTGGACGGGCAAATTTAACTCTCATTTCCCACCAGGAAGAGGAATTAACCAAAGGCTCAGCGTGCCGTGCCGGAACCAGATTAGGGCCTGAAGCCATCCTGCGGTGTTGCGGCCAGCTCAAAAGAAAGCGAGTTGAAGAAAGGAGCTCAGGGGCACTGTAATTCACAAACCTGCAGAGTTATAAATGACAGCTATCGTCCAAAAATATACTGAAGTAAGGCTGCCAAGAGGACTTGAAAGCGGGGCAGAATTGCAGGAAACCGATTTCAGGAGGCAGACTGGAATTGCATTGAAAGCATAGGAAAAGAGGCAGAACGTCCACAATGATGCACTTGGCCAAAAAGGGCGTATGCGTTTTTTCCTGAATATATTCAGGAGAAAACGCATACGCCCTTTTTGGCCAACCAAGCAAGCTTGCAAAGGAAATCTGCACTACAATGAAGTCTCACTTCCCCCCGGTCAAAAGGGCCATCTGAAAAAAGTGTAAAATCCAGAAAGGCAGGACAGGCCATGGAGAACTGGGAGCCTTGTTATGCTGATGGGCGGGATGTAAATTGCCAACAGACACTCGGGAGAAGTGTATGGTGTTTCCTGAAACATCTAAAAAACAAAGCAACAGAGCCTAGGGCACTTCCACTTATGGTCCTATAGCTTAGGGAAATTAAAATCAAAAAGACACAGCCACCCCAAAGTTTGGGACGCCTCTGTTTACAAGAACCTCGTGTACAGTACAAGTTCAACATCGCAGAAAGTGAAAAATGGATAAAGAAGTTGTGGTATTTACTTACAAAGCAATATCACTCAGCAATGAAATCTATGTCATCAGGCCCTTAGCAGCACAATGAGTGGATTCAGGTATGATGATTCTAACTGAAATAAGTCACACAGAAAAAGAAACATCATAAGATATCAGTAATACACGGAATGTAAACTTGGCTACACAGGAACTGAATTACAGAACAGAACAGGGTCTCAAATTTAGAAAACCAACTTATGCTTGCTTAAGGGGAAAGGTGAGTTGGGGTGCTGCATAAAACCAGAGATTGAAATGAGCACAGATAAAGTTCCTTAAGCCAAATATGGAATAGACAAGAGCTACCTCTTGCTCAACGAAATGGACTCAACACCGCATATTAAATGCCTAAGAATGTACCTGACTAGTAAGTATCTTAAAACCTATGGATTGCTATGTCTCCGAAAGAGAATCAAGCATGTGTACAGGGGCATAAACGCAGCAGTGATAGGATTGGAGAGGTTCGGTGAGCAAATGAAGACCCTTTGAAGTCATATTGCATGGTACCCATTCCACGGGTTTCAACTACCCAGGTTTAAGGTATTCTTCCTTCAGCTAAAACATGCATGTGGAACCTAGAGTATGATCAACCATGTGATCGGGAGACGTGTTCAAATATGTCTCAGTTTTCGTACCCTGGTACTCGGGTGCAACATTCCAGACGCTTTACTAACACCCTCCCGACTTGGAGAGTCAGTCCCTTTAACCTCCTGTTTGGCCCAGTTTGCAATTTCTGCGGAAGATGAACAGGAATAGCGAGAACCAATGAGAGACTAGCTGGAGGTGTCTGGACGGGCAAATTTAACTCTCATTTCCCACCAGGAAGAGGAATTAACCAAAGGCTCAGCGTGCCGTGCCGGAACCAGATTAGGGCCTGAAGCCATCCTGCGGTGTTGCGGCCAGCTCAAAAGAAAGCGAGTTGAAGAAAGGAGCTCAGGGGCACTGTAATTCACAAACCTGCAGAGTTATAAATGACAGCTATCGTCCAAAAATATACTGAAGTAAGGCTGCCAAGAGGACTTGAAAGCGGGGCAGAATTGCAGGAAACCGATTTCAGGAGGCAGACTGGAATTGCATTGAAAGCATAGGAGAAGAGGCAGAACGTCCACAATGATGCACTTGGCCAAAAAGGGCGTATGCGTTTTTTCCTGAATATATTCAGGAAAAAACGCATACGCCCTTTTTGGCCAACCAAGCAAGCTTGCAAAGGAAATCTGCACTACAATGAAGTCTCACTTCCCCCCGGTCAAAAGGGCCATCTGAAAAAAGTGTAAAATCCAGAAAGGCAGGACAGGCCATGGAGAACTGGGAGCCTTGTTATGCTGATGGGCGGGATGTAAATTGCCAACAGACACTCGGGAGAAGTGTATGGTGTTTCCTGAAACATCTAAAAAACAAAGCAACAGAGCCTAGGGCACTTCCACTTATGGTCCTATAGCTTAGGGAAATTAAAATCAAAAAGACACAGCCACCCCAAAGTTTGGGACGCCTCTGTTTACAAGAACCTCGTTTACAGTACAAGTTCAACATCGCAGAAAGTGAAAAATGGATAAAGAAGTTGTGGTATTTACTTACAAAGCAATATCACTCAGCAATGAAATCTATGTCATCAGGCCCTTAGCAGCACAATGAGTGGATTCAGGTATGATGATTCTAACTGAAATAAGTCACACAGAAAAAGAAACATCATAAGATATCAGTAATACACGGAATGTAAACTTGGCTACACAGGAACTGAATTACAGAACAGAACAGGGTCTCAAATTTAGAAAACCAACTTATGCTTCCTTAAGGGTAAAGGTGAGTTGGGGTGCTGCATAAAACCAGAGATTGAAATGAGCACAGATAAAGTTCCTTAAGCCAAATATGGAATAGACAAGAGCTACCTCTTGCTCAACGAAATGGACTCAACACCGCATATTAAACGCCTAAGAATGTACCTGACTAGTAAGTATCTTAAAACCTATGGATTGCTATGTCTCCGAAAGAGAATCAAGCATGTGTACAGGGGCATAAACGCAGCAGTGATAGGATTGGAGAGGTTCGGTGAGCAAATGAAGACCCTTTGAAGTCATATTGCATGGTACCCATTCCACAGGTTTCAACTACCCAGGTTTAAGGTATTCTTCCTTCAGCTAAAACATGCATGTGGAACCTAGAGTATGATCAACCATGTGATCGGGAGACGTGTTCAAATATGTCTCAGTTTTCGTACCCTGGTACTCGGGTGCAACATTCCAGACGCTTTACTAACACCCTCCCGACTTGGAGAGTCAGTCCCTTTAACCTCCTGTTTGGCCCAGTTTGCAATTTCTGCGGAAGATGAACAGGAATAGCGAGAACCAATGAGAGACTAGCTGGAGGTGTCTGGACGGGCAAATTTAACTCTCATTTCCCACCAGGAAGAGGAATTAACCAAAGGCTCAGCGTGCCGTGCCGGAACCAGATTAGGGCCTGAAGCCATCCTGCGGTGTTGCGGCCAGCTCAAAAGAAAGCGAGTTGAAGAAAGGAGCTCAGGGGCACTGTAATTCACAAACCTGCAGAGTTATAAATGACAGCTATCGTCCAAAAATATACTGAAGTAAGGCTGCCAAGAGGACTTGAAAGCGGGGCAGAATTGCAGGAAACCGATTTCAGGAGGCAGACTGGAATTGCATTGAAAGCATAGGAAAAGAGGCAGAACGTCCACAATGATGCACTTGGCCAAAAAGGGCGTATGCGTTTTTTCCTGAATATATTCAGGAGAAAACGCATACGCCCTTTTTGGCCAACCAAGCAAGCTTGCAAAGGAAATCTGCACTACAATGAAGTCTCACTTCCCCCCGGTCAAAAGGGCCATCTGAAAAAAGTGTAAAATCCAGAAAGGCAGGACAGGCCATGGAGAACTGGGAGCCTTGTTATGCTGATGGGCGGGATGTAAATTGCCAACAGACACTCGGGAGAAGTGTATGGTGTTTCCTGAAACATCTAAAAAACAAAGCAACAGAGCCTAGGGCACTTCCACTTATGGTCCTATAGCTTAGGGAAATTAAAATCAAAAAGACACAGCCACCCCAAAGTTTGGGACGCCTCTGTTTACAAGAACCTCGTGTACAGTACAAGTTCAACATCGCAGAAAGTGAAAAATGGATAAAGAAGTTGTGGTATTTACTTACAAAGCAATATCACTCAGCAATGAAATCTATGTCATCAGGCCCTTAGCAGCACAATGAGTGGATTCAGGTATGATGATTCTAACTGAAATAAGTCACACAGAAAAAGAAACATCATAAGATATCAGTAATACACGGAATGTAAACTTGGCTACACAGGAACTGAATTACAGAACAGAACAGGGTCTCAAATTTAGAAAACCAACTTATGCTTGCTTAAGGGGAAAGGTGAGTTGGGGTGCTGCATAAAACCAGAGATTGAAATGAGCACAGATAAAGTTCCTTAAGCCAAATATGGAATAGACAAGAGCTACCTCTTGCTCAACGAAATGGACTCAACACCGCATATTAAATGCCTAAGAATGTACCTGACTAGTAAGTATCTTAAAACCTATGGATTGCTATGTCTCCGAAAGAGAATCAAGCATGTGTACAGGGGCATAAACGCAGCAGTGATAGGATTGGAGAGGTTCGGTGAGCAAATGAAGACCCTTTGAAGTCATATTGCATGGTACCCATTCCACGGGTTTCAACTACCCAGGTTTAAGGTATTCTTCCTTCAGCTAAAACATGCATGTGGAACCTAGAGTATGATCAACCATGTGATCGGGAGACGTGTTCAAATATGTCTCAGTTTTCGTACCCTGGTACTCGGGTGCAACATTCCAGACGCTTTACTAACACCCTCCCGACTTGGAGAGTCAGTCCCTTTAACCTCCTGTTTGGCCCAGTTTGCAATTTCTGCGGAAGATGAACAGGAATAGCGAGAACCAATGAGAGACTAGCTGGAGGTGTCTGGACGGGCAAATTTAACTCTCATTTCCCACCAGGAAGAGGAATTAACCAAAGGCTCAGCGTGCCGTGCCGGAACCAGATTAGGGCCTGAAGCCATCCTGCGGTGTTGCGGCCAGCTCAAAAGAAAGCGAGTTGAAGAAAGGAGCTCAGGGGCACTGTAATTCACAAACCTGCAGAGTTATAAATGACAGCTATCGTCCAAAAATATACTGAAGTAAGGCTGCCAAGAGGACTTGAAAGCGGGGCAGAATTGCAGGAAACCGATTTCAGGAGGCAGACTGGAATTGCATTGAAAGCATAGGAGAAGAGGCAGAACGTCCACAATGATGCACTTGGCCAAAAAGGGCGTATGCGTTTTTTCCTGAATATATTCAGGAAAAAACGCATACGCCCTTTTTGGCCAACCAAGCAAGCTTGCAAAGGAAATCTGCACTACAATGAAGTCTCACTTCCCCCCGGTCAAAAGGGCCATCTGAAAAAAGTGTAAAATCCAGAAAGGCAGGACAGGCCATGGAGAACTGGGAGCCTTGTTATGCTGATGGGCGGGATGTAAATTGCCAACAGACACTCGGGAGAAGTGTATGGTGTTTCCTGAAACATCTAAAAAACAAAGCAACAGAGCCTAGGGCACTTCCACTTATGGTCCTATAGCTTAGGGAAATTAAAATCAAAAAGACACAGCCACCCCAAAGTTTGGGACGCCTCTGTTTACAAGAACCTCGTTTACAGTACAAGTTCAACATCGCAGAAAGTGAAAAATGGATAAAGAAGTTGTGGTATTTACTTACAAAGCAATATCACTCAGCAATGAAATCTATGTCATCAGGCCCTTAGCAGCACAATGAGTGGATTCAGGTATGATGATTCTAACTGAAATAAGTCACACAGAAAAAGAAACATCATAAGATATCAGTAATACACGGAATGTAAACTTGGCTACACAGGAACTGAATTACAGAACAGAACAGGGTCTCAAATTTAGAAAACCAACTTATGCTTCCTTAAGGGTAAAGGTGAGTTGGGGTGCTGCATAAAACCAGAGATTGAAATGAGCACAGATAAAGTTCCTTAAGCCAAATATGGAATAGACAAGAGCTACCTCTTGCTCAACGAAATGGACTCAACACCGCATATTAAACGCCTAAGAATGTACCTGACTAGTAAGTATCTTAAAACCTATGGATTGCTATGTCTCCGAAAGAGAATCAAGCATGTGTACAGGGGCATAAACGCAGCAGTGATAGGATTGGAGAGGTTCGGTGAGCAAATGAAGACCCTTTGAAGTCATATTGCATGGTACCCATTCCACAGGTTTCAACTACCCAGGTTTAAGGTATTCTTCCTTCAGCTAAAACATGCATGTGGAACCTAGAGTATGATCAACCATGTGATCGGGAGACGTGTTCAAATATGTCTCAGTTTTCGTACCCTGGTACTCGGGTGCAACATTCCAGACGCTTTACTAACACCCTCCCGACTTGGAGAGTCAGTCCCTTTAACCTCCTGTTTGGCCCAGTTTGCAATTTCTGCGGAAGATGAACAGGAATAGCGAGAACCAATGAGAGACTAGCTGGAGGTGTCTGGACGGGCAAATTTAACTCTCATTTCCCACCAGGAAGAGGAATTAACCAAAGGCTCAGCGTGCCGTGCCGGAACCAGATTAGGGCCTGAAGCCATCCTGCGGTGTTGCGGCCAGCTCAAAAGAAAGCGAGTTGAAGAAAGGAGCTCAGGGGCACTGTAATTCACAAACCTGCAGAGTTATAAATGACAGCTATCGTCCAAAAATATACTGAAGTAAGGCTGCCAAGAGGACTTGAAAGCGGGGCAGAATTGCAGGAAACCGATTTCAGGAGGCAGACTGGAATTGCATTGAAAGCATAGGAAAAGAGGCAGAACGTCCACAATGATGCACTTGGCCAAAAAGGGCGTATGCGTTTTTTCCTGAATATATTCAGGAGAAAACGCATACGCCCTTTTTGGCCAACCAAGCAAGCTTGCAAAGGAAATCTGCACTACAATGAAGTCTCACTTCCCCCCGGTCAAAAGGGCCATCTGAAAAAAGTGTAAAATCCAGAAAGGCAGGACAGGCCATGGAGAACTGGGAGCCTTGTTATGCTGATGGGCGGGATGTAAATTGCCAACAGACACTCGGGAGAAGTGTATGGTGTTTCCTGAAACATCTAAAAAACAAAGCAACAGAGCCTAGGGCACTTCCACTTATGGTCCTATAGCTTAGGGAAATTAAAATCAAAAAGACACAGCCACCCCAAAGTTTGGGACGCCTCTGTTTACAAGAACCTCGTGTACAGTACAAGTTCAACATCGCAGAAAGTGAAAAATGGATAAAGAAGTTGTGGTATTTACTTACAAAGCAATATCACTCAGCAATGAAATCTATGTCATCAGGCCCTTAGCAGCACAATGAGTGGATTCAGGTATGATGATTCTAACTGAAATAAGTCACACAGAAAAAGAAACATCATAAGATATCAGTAATACACGGAATGTAAACTTGGCTACACAGGAACTGAATTACAGAACAGAACAGGGTCTCAAATTTAGAAAACCAACTTATGCTTGCTTAAGGGGAAAGGTGAGTTGGGGTGCTGCATAAAACCAGAGATTGAAATGAGCACAGATAAAGTTCCTTAAGCCAAATATGGAATAGACAAGAGCTACCTCTTGCTCAACGAAATGGACTCAACACCGCATATTAAATGCCTAAGAATGTACCTGACTAGTAAGTATCTTAAAACCTATGGATTGCTATGTCTCCGAAAGAGAATCAAGCATGTGTACAGGGGCATAAACGCAGCAGTGATAGGATTGGAGAGGTTCGGTGAGCAAATGAAGACCCTTTGAAGTCATATTGCATGGTACCCATTCCACGGGTTTCAACTACCCAGGTTTAAGGTATTCTTCCTTCAGCTAAAACATGCATGTGGAACCTAGAGTATGATCAACCATGTGATCGGGAGACGTGTTCAAATATGTCTCAGTTTTCGTACCCTGGTACTCGGGTGCAACATTCCAGACGCTTTACTAACACCCTCCCGACTTGGAGAGTCAGTCCCTTTAACCTCCTGTTTGGCCCAGTTTGCAATTTCTGCGGAAGATGAACAGGAATAGCGAGAACCAATGAGAGACTAGCTGGAGGTGTCTGGACGGGCAAATTTAACTCTCATTTCCCACCAGGAAGAGGAATTAACCAAAGGCTCAGCGTGCCGTGCCGGAACCAGATTAGGGCCTGAAGCCATCCTGCGGTGTTGCGGCCAGCTCAAAAGAAAGCGAGTTGAAGAAAGGAGCTCAGGGGCACTGTAATTCACAAACCTGCAGAGTTATAAATGACAGCTATCGTCCAAAAATATACTGAAGTAAGGCTGCCAAGAGGACTTGAAAGCGGGGCAGAATTGCAGGAAACCGATTTCAGGAGGCAGACTGGAATTGCATTGAAAGCATAGGAAAAGAGGCAGAACGTCCACAATGATGCACTTGGCCAAAAAGGGCGTATGCGTTTTTTCCTGAATATATTCAGGAAAAAACGCATACGCCCTTTTTGGCCAACCAAGCAAGCTTGCAAAGGAAATCTGCACTACAATGAAGTCTCACTTCCCCCCGGTCAAAAGGGCCATCTGAAAAAAGTGTAAAATCCAGAAAGGCAGGACAGGCCATGGAGAACTGGGAGCCTTGTTATGCTGATGGGCGGGATGTAAATTGCCAACAGACACTCGGGAGAAGTGTATGGTGTTTCCTGAAACATCTAAAAAACAAAGCAACAGAGCCTAGGGCACTTCCACTTATGGTCCTATAGCTTAGGGAAATTAAAATCAAAAAGACACAGCCACCCCAAAGTTTGGGACGCCTCTGTTTACAAGAACCTCGTGTACAGTACAAGTTCAACATCGCAGAAAGTGAAAAATGGATAAAGAAGTTGTGGTATTTACTTACAAAGCAATATCACTCAGCAATGAAATCTATGTCATCAGGCCCTTAGCAGCACAATGAGTGGATTCAGGTATGATGATTCTAACTGAAATAAGTCACACAGAAAAAGAAACATCATAAGATATCAGTAATACACGGAATGTAAACTTGGCTACACAGGAACTGAATTACAGAACAGAACAGGGTCTCAAATTTAGAAAACCAACTTATGCTTGCTTAAGGGGAAAGGTGAGTTGGGGTGCTGCATAAAACCAGAGATTGAAATGAGCACAGATAAAGTTCCTTAAGCCAAATATGGAATAGACAAGAGCTACACCTTGCTCAACGAAATGGACTCAACACCGCATATTAAATGCCTAAGAATGTACCTGACTAGTAAGTATCTTAAAACCTATGGATTGCTATGTCTCCGAAAGAGAATCAAGCATGTGTACAGGGGCATAAACGCAGCAGTGATAGGATTGGAGAGGTTCGGTGAGCAAATGAAGACCCTTTGAAGTCATATTGCATGGTACCCATTCCACGGGTTTCAACTACCCAGATTTAAGGAATTCTTCCTTCAGCTAAAACATGCATGTGGAACCTAGAGTATGATCAACCATGTGATCGGGAGACGTGTTCAAATATGTCTCAGTTTTCGTACCCTGGTACTCGGGTGCAACATTCCAGACGCTTTACTAACACCCTCCCGACTTGGAGAGTCAGTCCCTTTAACCTCCTGTTTGGCCCAGTTTGCAATTTCTGCGGAAGATGAACAGGAATAGCGAGAACCAATGAGAGACTAGCTGGAGGTGTCTGGACGGGCAAATTTAACTCTCATTTCCCACCAGGAAGAGGAATTAACCAAAGGCTCAGCGTGCCGTGCCGGAACCAGATTAGGGCCTGAAGCCATCCTGCGGTGTTGCGGCCAGCTCAAAAGAAAGCGAGTTGAAGAAAGGAGCTCAGGGGCACTGTAATTCACAAACCTGCAGAGTTATAAATGACAGCTATCGTCCAAAAATATACTGAAGTAAGGCTGCCAAGAGGACTTGAAAGCGGGGCAGAATTGCAGGAAACCGATTTCAGGAGGCAGACTGGAATTGCATTGAAAGCATAGGAAAAGAGGCAGAACGTCCACAATGATGCACTTGGCCAAAAAGGGCGTATGCGTTTTTTCCTGAATATATTCAGGAAAAAACGCATACGCCCTTTTTGGCCAACCAAGCAAGCTTGCAAAGGAAATCTGCACTACAATGAAGTCTCACTTCCCCCCGGTCAAAAGGGCCATCTGAAAAAAGTGTAAAATCCAGAAAGGCAGGACAGGCCATGGAGAACTGGGAGCCTTGTTATGCTGATGGGCGGGATGTAAATTGCCAACAGACACTCGGGAGAAGTGTATGGTGTTTCCTGAAACATCTAAAAAACAAAGCAACAGAGCCTAGGGCACTTCCACTTATGGTCCTATAGCTTAGGGAAATTAAAATCAAAAAGACACAGCCACCCCAAAGTTTGGGACGCCTCTGTTTACAAGAACCTCGTGTACAGTACAAGTTCAACATCGCAGAAAGTGAAAAATGGATAAAGAAGTTGTGGTATTTACTTACAAAGCAATATCACTCAGCAATGAAATCTATGTCATCAGGCCCTTAGCAGCACAATGAGTGGATTCAGGTATGATGATTCTAACTGAAATAAGTCACACAGAAAAAGAAACATCGTAAGATATCAGTAATACACGGAATGTAAACTTGGCTACACAGGAACTGAATTACAGAACAGAACAGGGTCTCAAATTTAGAAAACCAACTTATGCTTTCTTAAGGGGAAAGGTGAGTTGGGGTGCTGCATAAAACCAGAGATTGAAATGAGCACAGATAAAGTTCCTTAAGCCAAATATGGAATAGACAAGAGCTACTCCTTGCTCAACGAAATGGACTCAACACCGCATATTAAATGCCTAAGAATGTACCTGACTAGTAAGTATCTTAAAACCTATGGATTGCTATGTCTCCGAAAGAGAATCAAGCATGTGTACAGGGGCATAAACGCAGCAGTGATAGGATTGGAGAGGTTCGGTGAGCAAATGAAGACCCTTTGAAGTCATATTGCATGGTACCCATTCCACGGGTTTCAACTACCCAGGTTTAAGGTATTCTTCCTTCAGCTAAAACATGCATGTGGAACCTAGAGTATGATCAACCATGTGATCGGGAGACGTGTTCAAATCTGTCTCACTTTTCGTACCCTGGTACTCGGGTGCAACATTCCAGACGCTTTACTAACACCCTCCCGACTTGGAGAGTCAGTCCCTTTAACCTCCTGTTTGGCCCAGTTTGCAATTTCTGCGGAAGATGAACAGGAATAGCGAGAACCAATGAGAGACTAGCTGGAGGTGTCTGGACGGGCAAATTTAACTCTCATTTCCCACCAGGAAGAGGAATTAACCAAAGGCTCAGCGTGCCGTGCCGGAACCAGATTAGGGCCTGAAGCCATCCTGCGGTGTTGCGGCCAGCTCAAAAGAAAGCGAGTTAAAGAAAGGAGCTCAGGGGCACTGTAATTCACAAACCTGCAGAGTTATAAATGACAGCTATCGTCCAAAAATATACTGAAGTAAGGCTGCCAAGAGGACTTGAAAGCGGGGCAGAATTGCAGGAAACCGATTTCAGGAGGCACACTGGAATTGCATTGAAAGCATAGGAAAAGAGGCAGAACGTCCACAATGATGCACTTGGCCAAAAAGGGCGTATGCGTTTTTTCCTGAATATATTCAGGAAAAAACGCATACGCCCTTTTTGGCCAACCAAGCAAGCTTGCAAAGGAAATCTGCACTACAATGAAGTCTCACTTCCCCCCGGTCAAAAGGGCCATCTGAAAAAAGTGTAAAATCCAGAAAGGCAGGACAGGCCATGGAGAACTGGGAGCCTTGTTATGCTGATGGGCGGGATGTAAATTGCCAACAGACACTCGGGAGAAGTGTATGGTGTTTCCTGAAACATCTAAAAAACAAAGCAACAGAGCCTAGGGCACTTCCACTTATGGTCCTATAGCTTAGGGAAATTAAAATCAAAAAGACACAGCCACCCCAAAGTTTGGGACGCCTCTGTTTACAAGAACCTCGTTTACAGTACAAGTTCAACATCGCAGAAAGTGAAAAATGGATAAAGAAGTTGTGGTATTTACTTACAAAGCAATATCACTCAGCAATGAAATCTATGTCATCAGGCCCTTAGCAGCACAATGAGTGGATTCAGGTATGATGATTCTAACTGAAATAAGTCACACAGAAAAAGAAACATCATAAGATATCAGTAATACACGGAATGTAAACTTGGCTACACAGGAACTGAATTACAGAACAGAACAGGGTCTCAAATTTAGAAAACCAACTTATGCTTCCTTAAGGGTAAAGGTGAGTTGGGGTGCTGCATAAAACCAGAGATTGAAATGAGCACAGATAAAGTTCCTTAAGCCAAATATGGAATAGACAAGAGCTACCCCTTGCTCAACGAAATGGACTCAACACCCCATATTAAACGCCTAAGAATGTACCTGACTAGTAAGTATCTTAAAACCTATGGATTGCTATGTCTCCGAAAGAGAATCAAGCATGTGTACAGGGGCATAAACGCAGCAGTGATAGGATTGGAGAGGTTCGGTGAGCAAATGAAGACCCTTTGAAGTCATATTGCATGGTACCCATTCCACAGGTTTCAACTACCCAGGTTTAAGGTATTCTTCCTTCAGCTAAAACATGCATGTGGAACCTAGAGTATGATCAACCATGTGATCGGGAGACGTGTTCAAATATGTCTCAGTTTTCGTACCCTGGTACTCGGGTGCAACATTCCAGACGCTTTACTAACACCCTCCCGACTTGGAGAGTCAGTCCCTTTAACCTCCTGTTTGGCCCAGTTTGCAATTTCTGCGGAAGATGAACAGGAATAGCGAGAACCAATGAGAGACTAGCTGGAGGTGTCTGGACGGGCAAATTTAACTCTCATTTCCCACCAGGAAGAGGAATTAACCAAAGGCTCAGCGTGCCGTGCCGGAACCAGATTAGGGCCTGAAGCCATCCTGCGGTGTTGCGGCCAGCTCAAAAGAAAGCGAGTTGAAGAAAGGAGCTCAGGGGCACTGTAATTCACAAACCTGCAGAGTTATAAATGACAGCTATCGTCCAAAAATATACTGAAGTAAGGCTGCCAAGAGGACTTGAAAGCGGGGCAGAATTGCAGGAAACCGATTTCAGGAGGTAGACTGGAATTGCATTGAAAGCATAGGAAAAGAGGCAGAACGTCCACAATGATGCACTTGGCCAAAAAGGGCATATGCGTTTTTTCCTGAATATATTCAGGAAAAAACGCATACGCCCTTTTTGGCCAACCAAGCAAGCTTGCAAAGGAAATCTGCACTACAATGAAGTCTCACTTCCCCCCGGTCAAAAGGGCCATCTGAAAAAAGTGTAAAATCCAGAAAGGCAGGACAGGCCATGGAGAACTGGGAGCCTTGTTATGCTGATGGGCGGGATGTAAATTGCCAACAGACACTCGGGAGAAGTGTATGGTGTTTCCTGAAACATCTAAAAAACAAAGCAACAGAGCCTAGGGCACTTCCACTTATGGTCCTATAGCTTAGGGAAATTAAAATCAAAAAGACACAGCCACCCCAAAGTTTGGGACGCCTCTGTTTACAAGAACCTCGTTTACAGTACAAGTTCAACATCGCAGAAAGTGAAAAATGGATAAAGAAGTTGTGGTATTTACTTACAAAGCAATATCACTCAGCAATGAAATCTATGTCATCAGGCCCTTAGCAGCACAATGAGTGGATTCAGGTACGATGATTCTAACTGAAATAAGTCACACAGAAAAAGAAACATCATAAGATATCAGTAATACACGGAATGTAAACTTGGCTACACAGGAACTGAATTCCAAAACAGAACAGGGTCTCAAATTTAGAAAACCAACTTATGCTTGCTTAAGGGGAAAGGTGAGTTGGGGTGCTGCATAAAACCAGAGATTGAAATGAGCACAGATAAAGTTCCTTAAGCCAAATATGGAATAGACAAGAGCTACTCCTTGCTCAACAAAATGGACTAAACACCGCATATTAAACGCCTAAGAATGTACCTGACTAGTAAGTATCTTAAAACCTATGGATTGCTATGTCTCCGAAAGAGAATCAAGCATGTGTACAGGGGCATAAACGCAGCAGTGATAGGATTGGAGAGGTTCGGTGAGCAAATGAAGACCCTTTGAAGTCATATTGCATGGTACCCATTCCACAGGTTTCAACTACCCATGTTTAAGGTATTCTTCCTTCAGCTAAAACATGCATGTGGAACCTAGAGTATGATCAACCATGTGATCGGGAGACGTGTTCAAATATGTCTCAGTTTTCGTACCCTGGTACTCGGGTGCAACATTCCAGACGCTTTACTAACACCCTCCCGACTTGGAGAGTCAGTCCCTTTAACCTCCTGTTTGGCCCAGTTTGCAATTTCTGCGGAAGATGAACAGGAATAGCGAGAACCAATGAGAGACTAGCTGGAGGTGTCTGGACGGGCAAATTTAACTCTCATTTCCCACCAGGAAGAGGAATTAACCAAAGGCTCAGCGTGCCGTGCCGGAACCAGATTAGGGCCTGAAGCCATCCTGCGGTGTTGCGGCCAGCTCAAAAGAAAGCGAGTTGAAGAAAGGAGCTCAGGGGCACTGTAATTCACAAACCTGCAGAGTTATAAATGACAGCTATCGTCCAAAAATATACTGAAGTAAGGCTGCCAAGAGGACTTGAAAGCGGGGCAGAATTGCAGGAAACCGATTTCAGGAGGCAGACTGGAATTGCATTGAAAGCATAGGAAAAGAGGCAGAACGTCCACAATGATGCACTTGGCCAAAAAGGGCGTATGCGTTTTTTCCTGAATATATTCAGGAAAAAACGCATACGCCCTTTTTGGCCAACCAAGCAAGCTTGCAAAGGAAATCTGCACTACAATGAAGTCTCACTTCCCCCCGGTCAAAAGGGCCATCTGAAAAAAGTGTAAAATCCAGAAAGGCAGGACAGGCCATGGAGAACTGGGAGCCTTGTTATGCTGATGGGCGGGATGTAAATTGCCAACAGACACTCGGGAGAAGTGTATGGTGTTTCCTGAAACATCTAAAAAACAAAGCAACAGAGCCTAGGGCACTTCCACTTATGGTCCTATAGCTTAGGGAAATTAAAATCAAAAAGACACAGCCACCCCAAAGTTTGGGACGCCTCTGTTTACAAGAACCTCGTGTACAGTACAAGTTCAACATCGCAGAAAGTGAAAAATGGATAAAGAAGTTGTGGTATTTACTTACAAAGCAATATCACTCAGCAATGAAATCTATGTCATCAGGCCCTTAGCAGCACAATGAGTGGATTCAGGTATGATGATTCTAACTGAAATAAGTCACACAGAAAAAGAAACATCATAAGATATCAGTAATACACGGAATGTAAACTTGGCTACACAGGAACTGAATTACAGAACAGAACAGGGTCTCAAATTTAGAAAACCAACTTATGCTTGCTTAAGGGGAAAGGTGAGTTGGGGTGCTGCATAAAACCAGAGATTGAAATGAGCACAGATAAAGTTCCTTAAGCCAAATATGGAATAGACAAGAGCTACCTCTTGCTCAACGAAATGGACTCAACACCGCATATTAAATGCCTAAGAATGTACCTGACTAGTAAGTATCTTAAAACCTATGGATTGCTATGTCTCCGAAAGAGAATCAAGCATGTGTACAGGGGCATAAACGCAGCAGTGATAGGATTGGAGAGGTTCGGTGAGCAAATGAAGACCCTTTGAAGTCATATTGCATGGTACCCATTCCACGGGTTTCAACTACCCAGGTTTAAGGTATTCTTCCTTCAGCTAAAACATGCATGTGGAACCTAGAGTATGATCAACCATGTGATCGGGAGACGTGTTCAAATATGTCTCAGTTTTCGTACCCTGGTACTCGGGTGCAACATTCCAGACGCTTTACTAACACCCTCCCGACTTGGAGAGTCAGTCCCTTTAACCTCCTGTTTGGCCCAGTTTGCAATTTCTGCGGAAGATGAACAGGAATAGCGAGAACCAATGAGAGACTAGCTGGAGGTGTCTGGACGGGCAAATTTAACTCTCATTTCCCACCAGGAAGAGGAATTAACCAAAGGCTCAGCGTGCCGTGCCGGAACCAGATTAGGGCCTGAAGCCATCCTGCGGTGTTGCGGCCAGCTCAAAAGAAAGCGAGTTGAAGAAAGGAGCTCAGGGGCACTGTAATTCACAAACCTGCAGAGTTATAAATGACAGCTATCGTCCAAAAATATACTGAAGTAAGGCTGCCAAGAGGACTTGAAAGCGGGGCAGAATTGCAGGAAACCGATTTCAGGAGGCAGACTGGAATTGCATTGAAAGCATAGGAGAAGAGGCAGAACGTCCACAATGATGCACTTGGCCAAAAAGGGCGTATGCGTTTTTTCCTGAATATATTCAGGAAAAAACGCATACGCCCTTTTTGGCCAACCAAGCAAGCTTGCAAAGGAAATCTGCACTACAATGAAGTCTCACTTCCCCCCGGTCAAAAGGGCCATCTGAAAAAAGTGTAAAATCCAGAAAGGCAGGACAGGCCATGGAGAACTGGGAGCCTTGTTATGCTGATGGGCGGGATGTAAATTGCCAACAGACACTCGGGAGAAGTGTATGGTGTTTCCTGAAACATCTAAAAAACAAAGCAACAGAGCCTAGGGCACTTCCACTTATGGTCCTATAGCTTAGGGAAATTAAAATCAAAAAGACACAGCCACCCCAAAGTTTGGGACGCCTCTGTTTACAAGAACCTCGTTTACAGTACAAGTTCAACATCGCAGAAAGTGAAAAATGGATAAAGAAGTTGTGGTATTTACTTACAAAGCAATATCACTCAGCAATGAAATCTATGTCATCAGGCCCTTAGCAGCACAATGAGTGGATTCAGGTATGATGATTCTAACTGAAATAAGTCACACAGAAAAAGAAACATCATAAGATATCAGTAATACACGGAATGTAAACTTGGCTACACAGGAACTGAATTACAGAACAGAACAGGGTCTCAAATTTAGAAAACCAACTTATGCTTCCTTAAGGGTAAAGGTGAGTTGGGGTGCTGCATAAAACCAGAGATTGAAATGAGCACAGATAAAGTTCCTTAAGCCAAATATGGAATAGACAAGAGCTACCTCTTGCTCAACGAAATGGACTCAACACCTCATATTAAACGCCTAAGAATGTACCTGACTAGTAAGTATCTTAAAACCTATGGATTGCTATGTCTCCGAAAGAGAATCAAGCATGTGTACAGGGGCATAAACGCAGCAGTGATAGGATTGGAGAGGTTCGGTGAGCAAATGAAGACCCTTTGAAGTCATATTGCATGGTACCCATTCCACAGGTTTCAACTACCCAGGTTTAAGGTATTCTTCCTTCAGCTAAAACATGCATGTGGAACCTAGAGTATGATCAACCATGTGATCGGGAGACGTGTTCAAATATGTCTCAGTTTTCGTACCCTGGTACTCGGGTGCAACATTCCAGACGCTTTACTAACACCCTCCCGACTTGGAGAGTCAGTCCCTTTAACCTCCTGTTTGGCCCAGTTTGCAATTTCTGCGGAAGATGAACAGGAATAGCGAGAACCAATGAGAGACTAGCTGGAGGTGTCTGGACGGGCAAATTTAACTCTCATTTCCCACCAGGAAGAGGAATTAACCAAAGGCTCAGCGTGCCGTGCCGGAACCAGATTAGGGCCTGAAGCCATCCTGCGGTGTTGCGGCCAGCTCAAAAGAAAGCGAGTTGAAGAAAGGAGCTCAGGGGCACTGTAATTCACAAACCTGCAGAGTTATAAATGACAGCTATCGTCCAAAAATATACTGAAGTAAGGCTGCCAAGAGGACTTGAAAGCGGGGCAGAATTGCAGGAAACCGATTTCAGGAGGCAGACTGGAATTGCATTGAAAGCATAGGAAAAGAGGCAGAACGTCCACAATGATGCACTTGGCCAAAAAGGGCGTATGCGTTTTTTCCTGAATATATTCAGGAAAAAACGCATACGCCCTTTTTGGCCAACCAAGCAAGCTTGCAAAGGAAATCTGCACTACAATGAAGTCTCACTTCCCCCCGGTCAAAAGGGCCATCTGAAAAAAGTGTAAAATCCAGAAAGGCAGGACAGGCCATGGAGAACTGGGAGCCTTGTTATGCTGATGGGCGGGATGTAAATTGCCAACAGACACTCGGGAGAAGTGTATGGTGTTTCCTGAAACATCTAAAAAACAAAGCAACAGAGCCTAGGGCACTTCCACTTATGGTCCTATAGCTTAGGGAAATTAAAATCAAAAAGACACAGCCACCCCAAAGTTTGGGACGCCTCTGTTTACAAGAACCTCGTGTACAGTACAAGTTCAACATCGCAGAAAGTGAAAAATGGATAAAGAAGTTGTGGTATTTACTTACAAAGCAATATCACTCAGCAATGAAATCTATGTCATCAGGCCCTTAGCAGCACAATGAGTGGATTCAGGTATGATGATTCTAACTGAAATAAGTCACACAGAAAAAGAAACATCATAAGATATCAGTAATACACGGAATGTAAACTTGGCTACACAGGAACTGAATTACAGAACAGAACAGGGTCTCAAATTTAGAAAACCAACTTATGCTTGCTTAAGGGGAAAGGTGAGTTGGGGTGCTGCATAAAACCAGAGATTGAAATGAGCACAGATAAAGTTCCTTAAGCCAAATATGGAATAGACAAGAGCTACCTCTTGCTCAACGAAATGGACTCAACACCGCATATTAAATGCCTAAGAATGTACCTGACTAGTAAGTATCTTAAAACCTATGGATTGCTATGTCTCCGAAAGAGAATCAAGCATGTGTACAGGGGCATAAACGCAGCAGTGATAGGATTGGAGAGGTTCGGTGAGCAAATGAAGACCCTTTGAAGTCATATTGCATGGTACCCATTCCACGGGTTTCAACTACCCAGGTTTAAGGTATTCTTCCTTCAGCTAAAACATGCATGTGGAACCTAGAGTATGATCAACCATGTGATCGGGAGACGTGTTCAAATATGTCTCAGTTTTCGTACCCTGGTACTCGGGTGCAACATTCCAGACGCTTTACTAACACCCTCCCGACTTGGAGAGTCAGTCCCTTTAACCTCCTGTTTGGCCCAGTTTGCAATTTCTGCGGAAGATGAACAGGAATAGCGAGAACCAATGAGAGACTAGCTGGAGGTGTCTGGACGGGCAAATTTAACTCTCATTTCCCACCAGGAAGAGGAATTAACCAAAGGCTCAGCGTGCCGTGCCGGAACCAGATTAGGGCCTGAAGCCATCCTGCGGTGTTGCGGCCAGCTCAAAAGAAAGCGAGTTGAAGAAAGGAGCTCAGGGGCACTGTAATTCACAAACCTGCAGAGTTATAAATGACAGCTATCGTCCAAAAATATACTGAAGTAAGGCTGCCAAGAGGACTTGAAAGCGGGGCAGAATTGCAGGAAACCGATTTCAGGAGGCAGACTGGAATTGCATTGAAAGCATAGGAGAAGAGGCAGAACGTCCACAATGATGCACTTGGCCAAAAAGGGCGTATGCGTTTTTTCCTGAATATATTCAGGAAAAAACGCATACGCCCTTTTTGGCCAACCAAGCAAGCTTGCAAAGGAAATCTGCACTACAATGAAGTCTCACTTCCCCCCGGTCAAAAGGGCCATCTGAAAAAAGTGTAAAATCCAGAAAGGCAGGACAGGCCATGGAGAACTGGGAGCCTTGTTATGCTGATGGGCGGGATGTAAATTGCCAACAGACACTCGGGAGAAGTGTATGGTGTTTCCTGAAACATCTAAAAAACAAAGCAACAGAGCCTAGGGCACTTCCACTTATGGTCCTATAGCTTAGGGAAATTAAAATCAAAAAGACACAGCCACCCCAAAGTTTGGGACGCCTCTGTTTACAAGAACCTCGTTTACAGTACAAGTTCAACATCGCAGAAAGTGAAAAATGGATAAAGAAGTTGTGGTATTTACTTACAAAGCAATATCACTCAGCAATGAAATCTATGTCATCAGGCCCTTAGCAGCACAATGAGTGGATTCAGGTATGATGATTCTAACTGAAATAAGTCACACAGAAAAAGAAACATCATAAGATATCAGTAATACACGGAATGTAAACTTGGCTACACAGGAACTGAATTACAGAACAGAACAGGGTCTCAAATTTAGAAAACCAACTTATGCTTCCTTAAGGGTAAAGGTGAGTTGGGGTGCTGCATAAAACCAGAGATTGAAATGAGCACAGATAAAGTTCCTTAAGCCAAATATGGAATAGACAAGAGCTACCTCTTGCTCAACGAAATGGACTCAACACCGCATATTAAACGCCTAAGAATGTACCTGACTAGTAAGTATCTTAAAACCTATGGATTGCTATGTCTCCGAAAGAGAATCAAGCATGTGTACAGGGGCATAAACGCAGCAGTGATAGGATTGGAGAGGTTCGGTGAGCAAATGAAGACCCTTTGAAGTCATATTGCATGGTACCCATTCCACAGGTTTCAACTACCCAGGTTTAAGGTATTCTTCCTTCAGCTAAAACATGCATGTGGAACCTAGAGTATGATCAACCATGTGATCGGGAGACGTGTTCAAATATGTCTCAGTTTTCGTACCCTGGTACTCGGGTGCAACATTCCAGACGCTTTACTAACACCCTCCCGACTTGGAGAGTCAGTCCCTTTAACCTCCTGTTTGGCCCAGTTTGCAATTTCTGCGGAAGATGAACAGGAATAGCGAGAACCAATGAGAGACTAGCTGGAGGTGTCTGGACGGGCAAATTTAACTCTCATTTCCCACCAGGAAGAGGAATTAACCAAAGGCTCAGCGTGCCGTGCCGGAACCAGATTAGGGCCTGAAGCCATCCTGCGGTGTTGCGGCCAGCTCAAAAGAAAGCGAGTTGAAGAAAGGAGCTCAGGGGCACTGTAATTCACAAACCTGCAGAGTTATAAATGACAGCTATCGTCCAAAAATATACTGAAGTAAGGCTGCCAAGAGGACTTGAAAGCGGGGCAGAATTGCAGGAAACCGATTTCAGGAGGCAGACTGGAATTGCATTGAAAGCATAGGAAAAGAGGCAGAACGTCCACAATGATGCACTTGGCCAAAAAGGGCGTATGCGTTTTTTCCTGAATATATTCAGGAGAAAACGCATACGCCCTTTTTGGCCAACCAAGCAAGCTTGCAAAGGAAATCTGCACTACAATGAAGTCTCACTTCCCCCCGGTCAAAAGGGCCATCTGAAAAAAGTGTAAAATCCAGAAAGGCAGGACAGGCCATGGAGAACTGGGAGCCTTGTTATGCTGATGGGCGGGATGTAAATTGCCAACAGACACTCGGGAGAAGTGTATGGTGTTTCCTGAAACATCTAAAAAACAAAGCAACAGAGCCTAGGGCACTTCCACTTATGGTCCTATAGCTTAGGGAAATTAAAATCAAAAAGACACAGCCACCCCAAAGTTTGGGACGCCTCTGTTTACAAGAACCTCGTGTACAGTACAAGTTCAACATCGCAGAAAGTGAAAAATGGATAAAGAAGTTGTGGTATTTACTTACAAAGCAATATCACTCAGCAATGAAATCTATGTCATCAGGCCCTTAGCAGCACAATGAGTGGATTCAGGTATGATGATTCTAACTGAAATAAGTCACACAGAAAAAGAAACATCATAAGATATCAGTAATACACGGAATGTAAACTTGGCTACACAGGAACTGAATTACAGAACAGAACAGGGTCTCAAATTTAGAAAACCAACTTATGCTTGCTTAAGGGGAAAGGTGAGTTGGGGTGCTGCATAAAACCAGAGATTGAAATGAGCACAGATAAAGTTCCTTAAGCCAAATATGGAATAGACAAGAGCTACCTCTTGCTCAACGAAATGGACTCAACACCGCATATTAAATGCCTAAGAATGTACCTGACTAGTAAGTATCTTAAAACCTATGGATTGCTATGTCTCCGAAAGAGAATCAAGCATGTGTACAGGGGCATAAACGCAGCAGTGATAGGATTGGAGAGGTTCGGTGAGCAAATGAAGACCCTTTGAAGTCATATTGCATGGTACCCATTCCACGGGTTTCAACTACCCAGGTTTAAGGTATTCTTCCTTCAGCTAAAACATGCATGTGGAACCTAGAGTATGATCAACCATGTGATCGGGAGACGTGTTCAAATATGTCTCAGTTTTCGTACCCTGGTACTCGGGTGCAACATTCCAGACGCTTTACTAACACCCTCCCGACTTGGAGAGTCAGTCCCTTTAACCTCCTGTTTGGCCCAGTTTGCAATTTCTGCGGAAGATGAACAGGAATAGCGAGAACCAATGAGAGACTAGCTGGAGGTGTCTGGACGGGCAAATTTAACTCTCATTTCCCACCAGGAAGAGGAATTAACCAAAGGCTCAGCGTGCCGTGCCGGAACCAGATTAGGGCCTGAAGCCATCCTGCGGTGTTGCGGCCAGCTCAAAAGAAAGCGAGTTGAAGAAAGGAGCTCAGGGGCACTG
This sequence comes from Pseudorca crassidens, assembly GCF_039906515.1. Classification (NCBI taxonomy): domain Eukaryota; kingdom Metazoa; phylum Chordata; class Mammalia; order Artiodactyla; family Delphinidae; genus Pseudorca; species Pseudorca crassidens. Next base: position 133,265 of record NW_027136310.1, read on the forward strand.
TAATTCACAAACCTGCAGAGTTATAAATGACAGCTATCGTCCAAAAATATACTGAAGTAAGGCTGCCAAGAGGACTTGAAAGCGGGGCAGAATTGCAGGAAACCGATTTCAGGAGGCACACTGGAATTGCATTGAAAGCATAGGAAAAGAGGCAGAACGTCCACAATGATGCACTTGGCCAAAAAGGGCGTATGCGTTTTTTCCTGAATATATTCAGGAAAAAACGCATACGCCCTTTTTGGCCAACCAAGCAAGCTTGCAAAGGAAATCTGCACTACAATGAAGTCTCACTTCCCCCCGGTCAAAAGGGCCATCTGAAAAAAGTGTAAAATCCAGAAAGGCAGGACAGGCCATGGAGAACTGGGAGCCTTGTTATGCTGATGGGCGGGATGTAAATTGCCAACAGACACTCGGGAGAAGTGTATGGTGTTTCCTGAAACATCTAAAAAACAAAGCAACAGAGCCTAGGGCACTTCCACTTATGGTCCTATAGCTTAGGGAAATTAAAATCAAAAAGACACAGCCACCCCAAAGTTTGGGACGCCTCTGTTTACAAGAACCTCGTGTACAGTACAAGTTCAACATCGCAGAAAGTGAAAAATGGATAAAGAAGTTGTGGTATTTACTTACAAAGCAATATCACTCAGCAATGAAATCTATGTCATCAGGCCCTTAGCAGCACAATGAGTGGATTCAGGTATGATGATTCTAACTGAAATAAGTCACACAGAAAAAGAAACATCATAAGATATCAGTAATACACGGAATGTAAACTTGGCTACACAGGAACTGAATTACAGAACAGAACAGGGTCTCAAATTTAGAAAACCAACTTATGCTTCCTTAAGGGTAAAGGTGAGTTGGGGTGCTGCATAAAACCAGAGATTGAAATGAGCACAGATAAAGTTCCTTAAGCCAAATATGGAATAGACAAGAGCTACCTCTTGCTCAACGAAATGGACTCAACACCGCATATTAAATGCCTAAGAATGTACCTGACTAGTAAGTATCTTAAAACCTATGGATTGCTATGTCTCCGAAAGAGAATCAAGCATGTGTACAGGGGCATAAACGCAGCAGTGATAGGATTGGAGAGGTTCGGTGAGCAAATGAAGACCCTTTGAAGTCATATTGCATGGTACCCATTCCACGGGTTTCAACTACCCAGGTTTAAGGTATTCTTCCTTCAGCTAAAACATGCATGTGGAACCTAGAGTATGATCAACCATGTGATCGGGAGACGTGTTCAAATATGTCTCAGTTTTCGTACCCTGGTACTCGGGTGCAACATTCCAGACGCTTTACTAACACCCTCCCGACTTGGAGAGTCAGTCCCTTTAACCTCCTGTTTGGCCCAGTTTGCAATTTCTGCGGAAGATGAACAGGAATAGCGAGAACCAATGAGAGACTAGCTGGAGGTGTCTGGACGGGCAAATTTAACTCTCATTTCCCACCAGGAAGAGGAATTAACCAAAGGCTCAGCGTGCCGTGCCGGAACCAGATTAGGGCCTGAAGCCATCCTGCGGTGTTGCGGCCAGCTCAAAAGAAAGCGAGTTGAAGAAAGGAGCTCAGGGGCACTGTAATTCACAAACCTGCAGAGTTATAAATGACAGCTATCGTCCAAAATTATACTGAAGTAAGGCTTCCAAGAGGACTTGAAAGCGGGGCAGAATTGCAGGAAACCGATTTCAGGAGGCACACTGGAATTGCATTGAAAGCATAGGAAAAGAGGCAGAACGTCCACAATGATGCACTTGGCCAAAAAGGGCGTATGCGTTTTTTCCTGAATATATTCAGGAAAAAACGCATACGCCCTTTTTGGCCAACCAAGCAAGCTTGCAAAGGAAATCTGCACTACAATGAAGTCTCACTTCCCCCCGGTCAAAAGGGCCATCTGAAAAAAGTGTAAAATCCAGAAAGGCAGGACAGGCCATGGAGAACTGGGAGCCTTGTTATGCTGATGGGCGGGATGTAAATTGCCAACAGACACTCGGGAGAAGTGTATGGTGTTTCCTGAAACATCTAAAAAACAAAGCAACAGAGCCTAGGGCACTTCCACTTATGGTCCTATAGCTTAGGGAAATTAAAATCAAAAAGACACAGCCACCCCAAAGTTTGGGACGCCTCTGTTTACAAGAACCTCGTTTACAGTACAAGTTCAACATCGCAGAAAGTGAAAAATGGATAAAGAAGTTGTGGTATTTACTTACAAAGCAATATCACTCAGCAATGAAATCTATGTCATCAGGCCCTTAGCAGCACAATGAGTGGATTCAGGTATGATGATTCTAACTGAAATAAGTCACACAGAAAAAGAAACATCATAAGATATCAGTAATACACGGAATGTAAACTTGGCTACACAGGAACTGAATTACAGAACAGAACAGGGTCTCAAATTTAGAAAACCAACTTATGCTTGCTTAAGGGGAAAGGTGAGTTGGGGTGCTGCATAAAACCAGAGATTGAAATGAGCACAGATAAAGTTCCTTAAGCCAAATATGGAATAGACAAGAGCTACTCCTTGCTCAACGAAATGGACTCAACACCGCATATTAAATGCCTAAGAATGTACCTGACTAGTAAGTATCTTAAAACCTATGGATTGCTATGTCTCCGAAAGAGAATCAAGCATGTGTACAGGGGCATAAACGCAGCAGTGATAGGATTGGAGAGGTTCGGTGAGCAAATGAAGACCCTTTGAAGTCATATTGCATGGTACCCATTCCACGGGTTTCAACTACCCAGGTTTAAGGTATTCTTCCTTCAGCTAAAACATGCATGTGGAACCTAGAGTATGATCAACCATGTGATCGGGAGACGTGTTCAAATATGTCTCAGTTTTCGTACCCTGGTACTCAGGTGCAACATTCCAGACGCTTTACTAACACCCTCCCGACTTGGAGAGTCAGTCCCTTTAACCTCCTGTTTGGCCCAGTTTGCAATTTCTGCGGAAGATGAACAGGAATAGCGAGAACCAATGAGAGACTAGCTGGAGGTGTCTGGACGGGCAAATTTAACTCTCATTTCCCACCAGGAAGAGGAATTAAGCAAAGGCTCAGCGTGCCGTGCCGGAACCAGATTAGGGCCTGAAGCCATCCTGCGGTGTTGCGGCCAGCTCAAAAGAAAGCGAGTTGAAGAAAGGAGCTCAGGGGCACTGTAATTCACAAACCTGCAGAGTTATAAATGACAGCTATCGTCCAAAAATATACTGAAGTAAGGCTGCCAAGAGGACTTGAAAGCGGGGCAGAATTGCAGGAAACCGATTTCAGGAGGTAGACTGGAATTGCATTGAAAGCATAGGAAAAGAGGCAGAACGTCCACAATGATGTACTTGGCCAAAAAGGGCGTATGTGTTTTTTCCTGAATATATTCAGGAAAAAACGCATACGCCCTTTTTGGCCAACCAAGCAAGCTTGCAAAGGAAATCTGCACTACAATGAAGTCTCACTTCCCCCCGGTCAAAAGGGCCATCTGAAAAAAGTGTAAAATCCAGAAAGGCAGGACAGGCCATGGAGAACTGGGAGCCTTGTTATGCTGATGGGCGGGATGTAAATTGCCAACAGACACTCGGGAGAAGTGTATGGTGTTTCCTGAAACATCTAAAAAACAAAGCAACAGAGCCTAGGGCACTTCCACTTATGGTCCTATAGCTTAGGGAAATTAAAATCAAAAAGACACAGCCACCCCAAAGTTTGGGACGCCTCTGTTTACAAGAACCTCGTTTACAGTACAAGTTCAACATCGCAGAAAGTGAAAAATGGATAAAGAAGTTGTGGTATTTACTTACAAAGCAATATCACTCAGCAATGAAATCTATGTCATCAGGCCCTTAGCAGCACAATGAGTGGATTCAGGTATGATGATTCTAACTGAAATAAGTCACACAGAAAAAGAAACATCATAAGATATCAGTAATACACGGAATGTAAACTTGGCTACACAGGAACTGAATTACAGAACAGAACAGGGTCTCAAATTTAGAAAACCAACTTATGCTTCCTTAAGGGTAAAGGTGAGTTGGGGTGCTGCATAAAACCAGAGATTGAAATGAGCACAGATAAAGTTCCTTAAGCCAAATATGGAATAGACAAGAGCTACCTCTTGCTCAACGAAATGGACTCAACACCGCATATTAAATGCCTAAGAATGTACCTGACTAGTAAGTATCTTAAAACCTATGGATTGCTATGTCTCCGAAAGAGAATCAAGCATGTGTACAGGGGCATAAACGCAGCAGTGATAGGATTGGAGAGGTTCGGTGAGCAAATGAAGACCCTTTGAAGTCATATTGCATGTTACTCATTCCACAGGTTTCAACTACCCAGGTTTAAGGTATTCTTCCTTCAGCTAAAACATGCATGTGGAACCTAGAGTATGATCAACCATGTGATCGGGAGACGTGTTCAAATATGTCTCAGTTTTCGTACCCTGGTACTCGGGTGCAACATTCCAGACGCTTTACTAACACCCTCCCGACTTGGAGAGTCAGTCCCTTTAACCTCCTGTTTGGCCCAGTTTGCAATTTCTGCGGAAGATGAACAGGAATAGCGAGAACCAATGAGAGACTAGCTGGAGGTGTCTGGACGGGCAAATTTAACTCTCATTTCCCACCAGGAAGAGGAATTAAGCAAAGGCTCAGCGTGCCGTGCCGGAACCAGATTAGGGCCTGAAGCCATCCTGCGGTGTTGCGGCCAGCTCAAAAGAAAGCGAGTTGAAGAAAGGAGCTCAGGGGCACTGTAATTCACAAACCTGCAGAGTTATAAATGACAGCTATCGTCCAAAAATATACTGAAGTAAGGCTGCCAAGAGGACTTGAAAGCGGGGCAGAATTGCAGGAAACCGATTTCAGGAGGCAGACTGGAATTGCATTGAAAGCATAGGAAAAGAGGCAGAACGTCCACAATAATGCACTTGGCCAAAAAGGGCGTATGCGTTTTTTCCTGAATATATTCAGGAAAAAACGCATACGCCCTTTTTGGCCAACCAAGCAAGCTTGCAAAGGAAATCTGCACTACAATGAAGTCTCACTTCCCCCCGGTCAAAAGGGCCATCTGAAAAAAGTGTAAAATCCAGAAAGGCAGGACAGGCCATGGAGAACTGGGAGCCTTGTTATGCTGATGGGCGGGATGTAAATTGCCAACAGACACTCGGGAGAAGTGTATGGTGTTTCCTGAAACATCTAAAAAACAAAGCAACAGAGCCTAGGGCACTTCCACTTATGGTCCTATAGCTTAGGGAAATTAAAATCAAAAAGACACAGCCACCCCAAAGTTTGGGACGCCTCTGTTTACAAGAACCTCGTGTACAGTACAAGTTCAACATCGCAGAAAGTGAAAAATGGATAAAGAAGTTGTGGTATTTACTTACAAAGCAATATCACTCAGCAATGAAATCTATGTCATCAGGCCCTTAGCAGCACAATGAGTGGATTCAGGTATGATGATTCTAACTGAAATAAGTCACACAGAAAAAGAAACATCATAAGATATCAGTAATACACGGAATGTAAACTTGGCTACACAGGAACTGAATTACAGAACAGAACAGGGTCTCAAATTTAGAAAACCAACTTATGCTTGCTTAAGGGGAAAGGTGAGTTGGGGTGCTGCATAAAACCAGAGATTGAAATGAGCACAGATAAAGTTCCTTAAGCCAAATATGGAATAGACAAGAGCTACTCCTTGCTCAACGAAATGGACTCAACACCGCATATTAAATGCCTAAGAATGTACCTGACTAGTAAGTATCTTAAAACCTATGGATTGCTATGTCTCCGAAAGAGAATCAAGCATGTGTACAGGGGCATAAACGCAGCAGTGATAGGATTGGAGAGGTTCGGTGAGCAAATGAAGACCCTTTGAAGTCATATTGCATGGTACCCATTCCACGGGTTTCAACTACCCAGGTTTAAGGTATTCTTCCTTCAGCTAAAACATGCATGTGGAACCTAGAGTATGATCAACCATGTGATCGGGAGACGTGTTCAAATATGTCTCAGTTTTCGTACCCTGGTACTCGGGTGCAACATTCCAGACGCTTTACTAACACCCTCCCGACTTGGAGAGTCAGTCCCTTTAACCTCCTGTTTGGCCCAGTTTGCAATTTCTGCGGAAGATGAACAGGAATAGCGAGAACCAATGAGAGACTAGCTGGAGGTGTCTGGACGGGCAAATTTAACTCTCATTTCCCACCAGGAAGAGGAATTAACCAAAGGCTCAGCGTGCCGTGCCGGAACCAGATTAGGGCCTGAAGCCATCCTGCGGTGTTGCGGCCAGCTCAAAAGAAAGCGAGTTGAAGAAAGGAGCTCAGGGGCACTGTAATTCACAAACCTGCAGAGTTATAAATGACAGCTATCGTCCAAAAATATACTGAAGTAAGGCTGCCAAGAGGACTTGAAAGCGGGGCAGAATTGCAGGAAACCGATTTCAGGAGGTAGACTGGAATTGCATTGAAAGCATAGGAAAAGAGGCAGAACGTCCACAATGATGCACTTGGCCAAAAAGGGCGTATGCGTTTTTTCCTGAATATATTCAGGAAAAAACGCATACGCCCTTTTTGGCCAACCAAGCAAGCTTGCAAAGGAAATCTGCACTACAATGAAGTCTCACTTGCCCCCGGTCAAAAGGGCCATCTGAAAAAAGTGTAAAATCCAGAAAGGCAGGACAGGCCATGGAGAACTGGGAGCCTTGTTATGCTGATGGGCGGGATGTAAATTGCCAACAGACACTCGGGAGAAGTGTATGGTGTTTCCTGAAACATCTAAAAAACAAAGCAACAGAGCCTAGGGCACTTCCACTTATGGTCCTATAGCTTAGGGAAATTAAAATCAAAAAGACACAGCCACCCCAAAGTTTGGGACACCTCTGTTTACAAGAACCTCATTTACAGTACAAGTTCAACATTGCAGAAAGTGAAAAATGGATAAAGAAGTTGTGGTATTTACTTACAAAGCAATATCACTCAGCAATGAAATCTATGTCATCAGGCCCTTAGCAGCACAATGAGTGGATTCAGGTATGATGATTCTAACTGAAATAAGTCACACAGAAAAAGAAACATCATAAGATATCAGTAATACACGGAATGTAAACTTGGCTACACAGGAACTGAATTACAGAACAGAACAGGGTCTCAAATTTAGAAAACCAACTTATGCTTTCTTAAGGGGAAAGGTGAGTTGGGGTGCTGCATAAAACCAGAGATTGAAATGAGCACAGATAAAGTTCCTTAAGCCAAATATGGAATAGACAAGAGCTACCTCTTGCTCAACGAAATGGACTCAAAACCGCATATTAAATGCCTAAGAATGTACCTGACTAGTAAGTATCTTAAAACCTATGGATTGCTATGTCTCCGAAAGAGAATCAAGCATGTGTACAGGGGCATAAACGCAGCAGTGATAGGATTGGAGAGGTTCGGTGAGCAAATGAAGACCCTTTGAAGTCATATTGCATGGTACCCATTCCACGGGTTTCAACTACCCAGGTTTAAGGTATTCTTCCTTCAGGTAAAATATGCATGTGGAACCTAGAGTATGATCAACCATGTGATCGGGAGACGTGTTCAAATATGTCTCAGTTTTCGTACCCTGGTACTCGGGTGCAACATTCCAGACGCTTTACTAACACCCTCCCGACTTGGAGAGTCAGTCCCTTTAACCTCCTGTTTGGCCCAGTTTACAATTTCTGCGGAAGATGAACAGGAATAGCGAGAACCAATGAGAGACTAGCTGGAGGTGTCTGGACGGGCAAATTTAACTCTCATTTCCCACCAGGAAGAGGAATTAACCAAAGGCTCAGCGTGCCGTGCCGGAACCAGATTAGGGCCTGAAGCCATCCTGCGGTGTTGCGGCCAGCTCAAAAGAAAGCGAGTTGAAGAAAGGAGCTCAGGGGCACTGTAATTCACAAACCTGCAGAGTTATAAATGACAGCTATCGTCCAAAATTATACTGAAGTAAGGCTGCCAAGAGGACTTGAAAGCGGGGCAGAATTGCAGGAAACCGATTTCAGGAGGCACACTGGAATTGCATTGAAAGCATAGGAAAAGAGGCAGAACGTCCACAATGATGCACTTGGCCAAAAAGGGCGTATGCGTTTTTTCCTGAATATATTCAGGAAAAAACGCATACGCCCTTTTTGGCCAACCAAGCAAGCTTGCAAAGGAAATCTGCACTACAATGAAGTCTCACTTCCCCCCGGTCAAAAGGGCCATCTGAAAAAAGTGTAAAATCCACAAAGACAGGACAGGCCATGGAGAACTGGGAGCCTTGTTATGCTGATGGGCGGGATGTAAATTGCCAACAGACACTCGGGAGAAGTGTATGGTGTTTCCTGAAACATCTAAAAAACAAAGCAACAGAGCCTAGGGCACTTCCACTTATGGTCCTATAGCTTAGGGAAATTAAAATCAAAAAGACACAGCCACCCCAAAGTTTGGGACGCCTCTGTTTACAAGAACCTCGTGTACAGTACAAGTTCAACATCGCAGAAAGTGAAAAATGGATAAAGAAGTTGTGGTATTTACTTACAAAGCAATATCACTCAGCAATGAAATCTATGTCATCAGGCCCTTAGCAGCACAATGAGTGGATTCAGGTATGATGATTCTAACTGAAATAAGTCACACAGAAAAAGAAACATCATAAGATATCAGTAATACACGGAATGTAAACTTGGCTACACAGGAACTGAATTACAGAACAGAACAGGGTCTCAAATTTAGAAAACCAACTTATGCTTGCTTAAGGGGAAAGGTGAGTTGGGGTGCTGCATAAAACCAGAGATTGAAATGAGCACAGATAAAGTTCCTTAAGCCAAATATGGAATAGACAAGAGCTACTCCTTGCTCAACGAAATGGACTCAACACCGCATATTAAATGCCTAAGAATGTACCTGACTAGTAAGTATCTTAAAACCTATGGATTGCTATGTCTCCGAAAGAGAATCAAGCATGTGTACAGGGGCATAAACGCAGCAGTGATAGGATTGGAGAGGTTCGGTGAGCAAATGAAGACCCTTTGAAGTCATATTGCATGGTACCCATTCCACGGGTTTCAACTACCCAGGTTTAAGGTATTCTTCCTTCAGCTAAAACATGCATGTGGAACCTAGAGTATGGTCAACCATGTGATCGGGAGACGTGTTCAAATATGTCTCAGTTTTCGTACCCTGGTACTCGGGTGCAACATTCCAGACGCTTTACTAACACCCTCCCGACTTGGAGAGTCAGTCCCTTTAACCTCCTGTTTGGCCCAGTTTGCAATTTCTGCGGAAGATGAACAGGAATAGCGAGAACCAATGAGAGACTAGCTGGAGGTGTCTGGACGGGCAAATTTAACTCTCATTTCCCACCAGGAAGAGGAATTAAGCAAAGGCTCAGCGTGCCGTGCCGGAACCAGATTAGGGCCTGAAGCCATCCTGCGGTGTTGCGGCCAGCTCAAAAGAAAGCGAGTTGAAGAAAGGAGCTCAGGGGCACTGTAATTCACAAACCTGCAGAGTTATAAATGACAGCTATCGTCCAAAAATATACTGAAGTAAGGCTGCCAAGAGGACTTGAAAGCGGGGCAGAATTGCAGGAAACCGATTTCAGGAGGCAGACTGGAATTGCATTGAAAGCATAGGAAAAGAGGCAGAACGTCCACAATGATGCACTTGGCCAAAAAGGGCGTATGCGTTTTTTCCTGAATATATTCAGGAAAAAACGCATACGCCCTTTTTGGCCAACCAAGCAAGCTTGCAAAGGAAATCTGCACTACAATGAAGTCTCACTTCCCCCCGGTCAAAAGGGCCATCTGAAAAAAGTGTAAAATCCAGAAAGGCAGGACAGGCCATGGAGAACTGGGAGCCTTGTTATGCTGATGGGCGGGATGTAAATTGCCAACAGACACTCGGGAGAAGTGTATGGTGTTTCCTGAAACATCTAAAAAACAAAGCAACAGAGCCTAGGGCACTTCCACTTATGGTCCTATAGCTTAGGGAAATTAAAATCAAAAAGACACAGCCACCCCAAAGTTTGGGACGCCTCTGTTTACAAGAACCTCGTTTACAGTACAAGTTCAACATCGCAGAAAGTGAAAAATGGATAAAGAAGTTGTGGTATTTACTTACAAAGCAATATCACTCAGCAATGAAATCTATGTCATCAGGCCCTTAGCAGCACAATGAGTGGATTCAGGTATGATGATTCTAACTGAAATAAGTCACACAGAAAAAGAAACATCGTAAGATATCAGTAATACACGGAATGTAAACTTGGCTACAGAGGAACTGAATTACAGAACAGAACAGGGTCTCAAATTTAGAAAACCAACTTATGCTTTCTTAAGGGGAAAGGTGAGTTGGGGTGCTGCATAAAACCAGAGATTGAAATGAGCACAGATAAAGTTCCTTAAGCCAAATATGGAATAGACAAGAGCTACTCCTTGCTCAACGAAATGGACTCAACACCGCATATTAAATGCCTAAGAATGTACCTGACTAGTAAGTATCTTAAAACCTATGGATTGCTATGTCTCCGAAAGAGAATCAAGCATGTGTACAGGGGCATAAATGCAGCAGTGATAGGATTGGAGAGGTTCGGTGAGCAAATGAAGACCCTTTGAAGTCATATTGCATGGTACCCATTCCACGGGTTTCAACTACCCAGGTTTAAGGTATTCTTCCTTCAGCTAAAACATGCATGTGGAACCTAGAGTATGATCAACCATGTGATCGGGAGACGTGTTCAAATATGTCTCAGTTTTCGTACCCTGGTACTCGGGTGCAACATTCCAGACGCTTTACTAACACCCTCCCGACTTGGAGAGTCAGTCCCTTTAACCTCCTGTTTGGCCCAGTTTACAATTTCTGCGGAAGATGAACAGGAATAGCGAGAACCAATGAGAGACTAGCTGGAGGTGTCTGGACGGGCAAATTTAACTCTCATTTCCCACCAGGAAGAGGAATTAACCAAAGGCTCAGCGTGCCGTGCCGGAACCAGATTAGGGCCTGAAGCCATCCTGCGGTGTTGCGGCCAGCTCAAAAGAAAGCGAGTTGAAGAAAGGAGCTCAGGGGCACTGTAATTCACAAACCTGCAGAGTTATAAATGACAGCTATCGTCCAAAATTATACTGAAGTAAGGCTGCCAAGAGGACTTGAAAGCGGGGCAGAATTGCAGGAAACCGATTTCAGGAGGCACACTGGAATTGCATTGAAAGCATAGGAAAAGAGGCAGAACGTCCACAATGATGCACTTGGCCAAAAAGGGCGTATGCGTTTTTTCCTGAATATATTCAGGAAAAAACGCATACGCCCTTTTTGGCCAACCAAGCAAGCTTGCAAAGGAAATCTGCACTACAATGAAGTCTCACTTCCCCCCGGTCAAAAGGGCCATCTGAAAAAAGTGTAAAATCCACAAAGACAGGACAGGCCATGGAGAACTGGGAGCCTTGTTATGCTGATGGGCGGGATGTAAATTGCCAACAGACACTCGGGAGAAGTGTATGGTGTTTCCTGAAACATCTAAAAAACAAAGCAACAGAGCCTAGGGCACTTCCACTTATGGTCCTATAGCTTAGGGAAATTAAAATCAAAAAGACACAGCCACCCCAAAGTTTGGGACGCCTCTGTTTACAAGAACCTCGTGTACAGTACAAGTTCAACATCGCAGAAAGTGAAAAATGGATAAAGAAGTTGTGGTATTTACTTACAAAGCAATATCACTCAGCAATGAAATCTATGTCATCAGGCCCTTAGCAGCACAATGAGTGGATTCAGGTATGATGATTCTAACTGAAATAAGTCACACAGAAAAAGAAACATCATAAGATATCAGTAATACACGGAATGTAAACTTGGCTACACAGGAACTGAATTACAGAACAGAACAGGGTCTCAAATTTAGAAAACCAACTTATGCTTGCTTAAGGGGAAAGGTGAGTTGGGGTGCTGCATAAAACCAGAGATTGAAATGAGCACAGATAAAGTTCCTTAAGCCAAATATGGAATAGACAAGAGCTACTCCTTGCTCAACGAAATGGACTCAACACCGCATATTAAATGCCTAAGAATGTACCTGACTAGTAAGTATCTTAAAACCTATGGATTGCTATGTCTCCGAAAGAGAATCAAGCATGTGTACAGGGGCATAAACGCAGCAGTGATAGGATTGGAGAGGTTCGGTGAGCAAATGAAGACCCTTTGAAGTCATATTGCATGGTACCCATTCCACGGGTTTCAACTACCCAGGTTTAAGGTATTCTTCCTTCAGCTAAAACATGCATGTGGAACCTAGAGTATGGTCAACCATGTGATCGGGAGACGTGTTCAAATATGTCTCAGTTTTCGTACCCTGGTACTCGGGTGCAACATTCCAGACGCTTTACTAACACCCTCCCGACTTGGAGAGTCAGTCCCTTTAACCTCCTGTTTGGCCCAGTTTGCAATTTCTGCGGAAGATGAACAGGAATAGCGAGAACCAATGAGAGACTAGCTGGAGGTGTCTGGACGGGCAAATTTAACTCTCATTTCCCACCAGGAAGAGGAATTAAGCAAAGGCTCAGCGTGCCGTGCCGGAACCAGATTAGGGCCTGAAGCCATCCTGCGGTGTTGCGGCCAGCTCAAAAGAAAGCGAGTTGAAGAAAGGAGCTCAGGGGCACTGTAATTCACAAACCTGCAGAGTTATAAATGACAGCTATCGTCCAAAAATATACTGAAGTAAGGCTGCCAAGAGGACTTGAAAGCGGGGCAGAATTGCAGGAAACCGATTTCAGGAGGCAGACTGGAATTGCATTGAAAGCATAGGAAAAGAGGCAGAACGTCCACAATGATGCACTTGGCCAAAAAGGGCGTATGTGTTTTTTCCTGAATATATTCAGGAAAAAACGCATACGCCCTTTTTGGCCAACCAAGCAAGCTTGCAAAGGAAATCTGCACTACAATGAAGTCTCACTTCCCCCCGGTCAAAAGGGCCATCTGAAAAAAGTGTAAAATCCAGAAAGGCAGGACAGGCCATGGAGAACTGGGAGCCTTGTTATGCTGATGGGCGGGATGTAAATTGCCAACAGACACTCGGGAGAAGTGTATGGTGTTTCCTGAAACATCTAAAAAACAAAGCAACAGAGCCTAGGGCACTTCCACTTATGGTCCTATAGCTTAGGGAAATTAAAATCAAAAAGACACAGCCACCCCAAAGTTTGGGACGCCTCTGTTTACAAGAACCTCGTTTACAGTACAAGTTCAACATCGCAGAAAGTGAAAAATGGATAAAGAAGTTGTGGTATTTACTTACAAAGCAATATCACTCAGCAATGAAATCTATGTCATCAGGCCCTTAGCAGCACAATGAGTGGATTCAGGTATGATGATTCTAACTGAAATAAGTCACACAGAAAAAGAAACATCGTAAGATATCAGTAATACACGGAATGTAAACTTGGCTACACAGGAACTGAATTACAGAACAGAACAGGGTCTCAAATTTAGAAAACCAACTTATGCTTTCTTAAGGGGAAAGGTGAGTTGGGGTGCTGCATAAAACCAGAGATTGAAATGAGCACAGATAAAGTTCCTTAAGCCAAATATGGAATAGACAAGAGCTACTCCTTGCTCAACGAAATGGACTCAACACCGCATATTAAATGCCTAAGAATGTACCTGACTAGTAAGTATCTTAAAACCTATGGATTGCTATGTCTCCGAAAGAGAATCAAGCATGTGTACAGGGGCATAAATGCAGCAGTGATAGGATTGGAGAGGTTCGGTGAGCAAATGAAGACCCTTTGAAGTCATATTGCATGGTACCCATTCCACGGGTTTCAACTACCCAGGTTTAAGGTATTCTTCCTTCAGCTAAAACATGCATGTGGAACCTAGAGTATGATCAACCATGTGATCGGGAGATGTGTTCAAATCTGTCTCAGTTTTCGTACCCTGGTACTCGGGTGCAACATTCCAGACGCTTTAATAACACCCTCCCGACTTGGAGAGTCAGTCCCTTTAACCTCCTGTTTGGCCCAGTTTGCAATTTCTGCGGAAGATGAACAGGAATAGCGAGAACCAATGAGAGACTAGCTGGAGGTGTCTGGACGGGCAAATTTAACTCTCATTTCCCACCAGGAAGAGGAATTAACCAAAGGCTCAGCGTGCCGTGCCGGAACCAGATTAGGGCCTGAAGCCATCCTGCGGTGTTGCGGCCAGCTCAAAAGAAAGCGAGTTGAAGAAAGGAGCTCAGGGGCACTGTAATTCACAAACCTGCAGAGTTATAAATGACAGCTATCGTCCAAAAATATACTGAAGTAAGGCTGCCAAGAGGACTTGAAAGCGGGGCAGAATTGCAGGAAACCGATTTCAGGAGGCAGACTGGAATTGCATTGAAAGCATAGGAAAAGAGGCAGAACGTCCACAATGATGCACTTGGCCAAAAAGGGCGTATGCGTTTTTTCCTGAATATATTCAGGAAAAAACGCATACGCCCTTTTTGGCCAACCAAGCAAGCTTGCAAAGGAAATCTGCACTACAATGAAGTCTCACTTCCCCCCGGTCAAAAGGGCCATCTGAAAAAAGTGTAAAATCCAGAAAGGCAGGACAGGCCATGGAGAACTGGGAGCCTTGTTATGCTGATGGGCGGGATGTAAATTGCCAACAGACACTCGGGAGAAGTGTATGGTGTTTCCTGAAACATCTAAAAAACAAAGCAACAGAGCCTAAGGCACTTCCACTTATGGTCCTATAGCTTAGGGAAATTAAAATCAAAAAGACACAGCCACCCCAAAGTTTGGGACGCCTCTGTTTACAAGAACCTCGTGTACAGTACAAGTTCAACATCGCAGAAAGTGAAAAATGGATAAAGAAGTTGTGGTATTTACTTACAAAGCAATATCACTCAGCAATGAAATCTATGTCATCAGGCCCTTAGCAGCACAATGAGTGGATTCAGGTATGATGATTCTAACTGAAATAAGTCACACAGAAAAAGAAACATCATAAGATATCAGTAATACACGGAATGTAAACTTGGCTACACAGGAACTGAATTACAGAACAGAACAGGGTCTCAAATTTAGAAAACCAACTTATGCTTGCTTAAGGGTAAAGGTGAGTTGGGGTGCTGCATAAAACCAGAGATTGAAATGAGCACAGATAAAGTTCCTTAAGCCAAATATGGAATAGACAAGAGCTACTCCTTGCTCAACGAAATGGACTCAACACCGCATATTAAATGCCTAAGAATGTACCTGACTAGTAAGTATCTTAAAACCTATGGATTGCTATGTCTCCGAAAGAGAATCAAGCATGTGTACAGGGGCATAAACGCAGCAGTGATAGGATTGGAGAGGTTCGGTGAGCAAATGAAGACCCTTTGAAGTCATATTGCATGGTACCCATTCCACGGGTTTCAACTACCCAGGTTTAAGGTATTCTTCCTTCAGCTAAAACATGCATGTGGAACCTAGAGTATGATCAACCATGTGATCGGGAGACGTGTTCAAATATGTCTCAGTTTTCGTACCCTGGTACTCGGGTGCAACATTCCAGACGCTTTACTAACACCCTCCCGACTTGGAGAGTCAGTCCCTTTAACCTCCTGTTTGGCCCAGTTTGCAATTTCTGCGGAAGATGAACAGGAATAGCGAGAACCAATGAGAGACTAGCTGGAGGTGTCTGGACGGGCAAATTTAACTCTCATTTCCCACCAGGAAGAGGAATTAACCAAAGGCTCAGCGTGCCGTGCCGGAACCAGATTAGGGCCTGAAGCCATCCTGCGGTGTTGCGGCCAGCTCAAAAGAAAGCGAGTTGAAGAAAGGAGCTCAGGGGCACTGTAATTCACAAACCTGCAGAGTTATAAATGACAGCTATCGTCCAAAAATATACTGAAGTAAGGCTGCCAAGAGGACTTGAAAGCGGGGCAGAATTGCAGGAAACCGATTTCAGGAGGCAGACTGGAATTGCATTGAAAGCATAGGAAAAGAGGCAGAACGTCCACAATGATGCACTTGGCCAAAAAGGGCGTATGCGTTTTTTCCTGAATATATTCAGGAAAAAACGCATACGCCCTTTTTGGCCAACCAAGCAAGCTTGCAAAGGAAATCTGCACTACAATGAAGTCTCACTTCCCCCCGGTCAAAAGGGCCATCTGAAAAAAGTGTAAAATCCAGAAAGGCAGGACAGGCCATGGAGAACTGGGAGCCTTGTTATGCTGATGGGCGGGATGTAAATTGCCAACAGACACTCGGGAGAAGTGTATGGTGTTTCCTGAAACATCTAAAAAACAAAGCAACAGAGCCTAGGGCACTTCCACTTATGGTCCTATAGCTTAGGGAAATTAAAATCAAAAAGACACAGCCACCCCAAAGTTTGGGACGCCTCTGTTTACAAGAACCTCGTGTACAGTACAAGTTCAACATCGCAGAAAGTGAAAAATGGATAAAGAAGTTGTGGTATTTACTTACAAAGCAATATCACTCAGCAATGAAATCTATGTCATCAGGCCCTTAGCAGCACAATGAGTGGATTCAGGTATGATGATTCTAACTGAAATAAGTCACACAGAAAAAGAAACATCATAAGATATCAGTAATACACGGAATGTAAACTTGGCTACACAGGAACTGAATTACAGAACAGAACAGGGTCTCAAATTTAGAAAACCAACTTATGCTTGCTTAAGGGGAAAGGTGAGTTGGGGTGCTGCATAAAACCAGAGATTGAAATGAGCACAGATAAAGTTCCTTAAGCCAAATATGGAATAGACAAGAGCTACTCCTTGCTCAACGAAATGGACTCAACACCGCATATTAAATGCCTAAGAATGTACCTGACTAGTAAGTATCTTAAAACCTATGGATTGCTATGTCTCCGAAAGAGAATCAAGCATGTGTACAGGGGCATAAACACAGCAGTGATAGGATTGGAGAGGTTCGGTGAGCAAATGAAGACCCTTTGAAGTCATATTGCATGGTACCCATTCCACGGGTTTCAACTACCCAGGTTTAAGGTATTCTTCCTTCAGCTAAAACATGCATGTGGAACCTAGAGTATGATCAACCATGTGATCGGGAGACGTGTTCAAATATGTCTCAGTTTTCGTACCCTGGTACTCGGGTGCAACATTCCAGACGCTTTACTAACACCCTCCCGACTTGGAGAGTCAGTCCCTTTAACCTCCTGTTTGGCCCAGTTTGCAATTTCTGCGGAAGATGAACAGGAATAGCGAGAACCAATGAGAGACTAGCTGGAGGTGTCTGGACGGGCAAATTTAACCCTCATTTCCCACCAGGAAGAGGAATTAACCAAAGGCTCAGCGTGCCGTGCCGGAACCAGATTAGGGCCTGAAGCCATCCTGCGGTGTTGCGGCCAGCTCAAAAGAAAGCGAGTTGAAGAAAGGAGCTCAGGGGCACTGTAATTCACAAACCTGCAGAGTTATAAATGACAGCTATCGTCCAAAAATATACTGAAGTAAGGCTGCCAAGAGGACTTGAAAGCGGGGCAGAATTGCAGGAAACCGATTTCAGGAGGCAGACTGGAATTGCATTGAAAGCATAGGAAAAGAGGCAGAACGTCCACAATGATGCACTTGGCCAAAAAGGGCGTATGCCTTTTTTCCTGAATATATTCAGGAAAAAACGCATACGCCCTTTTTGGCCAACCAAGCAAGCTTGCAAAGGAAATCTGCACTACAATGAAGTCTCACTTGCCCCCGGTCAAAAGGGCCATCTGAAAAAAGTGTAAAATCCAGAAAGGCAGGACAGGCCATGGAGAACTGGGAGCCTTGTTATGCTGATGGGCGGGATGTAAATTGCCAACAGACACTCGGGAGAAGTGTATGGTGTTTCCTGAAACATCTAAAAAACAAAGCAACAGAGCCTAGGGCACTTCCACTTATGGTCCTATAGCTTAGGGAAATTAAAATCAAAAAGACACAGCCACCCCAAAGTTTGGGACGCCTCTGTTTACAAGAACCTCGTGTACAGTACAAGTTCAACATCGCAGAAAGTGAAAAATGGATAAAGAAGTTGTGGTATTTACTTACAAAGCAATATCACTCAGCAATGAAATCTATGTCATCAGGCCCTTAGCAGCACAATGAGTGGATTCAGGTATGATGATTCTAACTGAAATAAGTCACACAGAAAAAGAAACATCATAAGATATCAGTAATACACGGAATGTAAACTTGGCTACACAGGAACTGAATTACAGAACAGAACAGGGTCTCAAATTTAGAAAACCAACTTATGCTTCCTTAAGGGGAAAGGTGAGTTGGGGTGCTGCATAAAACCAGAGATTGAAATGAGCACAGATAAAGTTCCTTAAGCCAAATATGGAATAGACAAGAGCTACTCCTTGCTCAACGAAATGGACTCAACACCGCATATTAAATGCCTAAGAATGTACCTGACTAGTAAGTATCTTAAAACCTATGGATTGCTATGTCTCCGAAAGAGAATCAAGCATGTGTACAGGGGCATAAACGCAGCAGTGATAGGATTGGAGAGGTTCGGTGAGCAAATGAAGACCCTTTGAAGTCATATTGCATGGTACCCATTCCACGGGTTTCAACTACCCAGGTTTAAGGTATTCTTCCTTCAGCTAAAACATGCATGTGGAACCTAGAGTATGATCAACCATGTGATCGGGAGACGTGTTCAAATATGTCTCAGTTTTCGTACCCTGGTACTCGGGTGCAACATTCCAGACGCTTTACTAACACCCTCCCGACTTGGAGAGTCAGTCCCTTTAACCTCCTGTTTGGCCCAGTTTGCAATTTCTGCGGAAGATGAACAGGAATAGCGAGAACCAATGAGAGACTAGCTGGAGGTGTCTGGACGGGCAAATTTAACTCTCATTTCCCACCAGGAAGAGGAATTAACCAAAGGCTCAGCGTGCCGTGCCGGAACCAGATTAGGGCCTGAAGCCATCCTGCGGTGTTGCGGCCAGCTCAAAAGAAAGCGAGTTGAAGAAAGGAGCTCAGGGGCACTGTAATTCACAAACCTGCAGAGTTATAAATGACAGCTATCGTCCAAAAATATACTGAAGTAAGGCTGCCAAGAGGACTTGAAAGCGGGGCAGAATTGCAGGAAACCGATTTCAGGAGGCAGACTGGAATTGCATTGAAAGCATAGGAAAAGAGGCAGAACGTCCACAATGATGCACTTGGCCAAAAAGGGCGTATGCGTTTTTTCCTGAATATATTCAGGAAAAAACGCATACGCCCTTTTTGGCCAACCAAGCAAGCTTGCAAAGGAAATCTGCACTACAATGAAGTCTCACTTCCCCCCGGTCAAAAGGGCCATCTGAAAAAAGTGTAAAATCCAGAAAGGCAGGACAGGCCATGGAGAACTGGGAGCCTTGTTATGCTGATGGGCGGGATGTAAATTGCCAACAGACACTCGGGAGAAGTGTATGGTGTTTCCTGAAACATCTAAAAAACAAAGCAACAGAGCCTAGGGCACTTCCACTTATGGTCCTATAGCTTAGGGAAATTAAAATCAAAAAGACACAGCCACCCCAAAGTTTGGGACGCCTCTGTTTACAAGAACCTCGTGTACAGTACAAGTTCAACATCGCAGAAAGTGAAAAATGGATAAAGAAGTTGTGGTATTTACTTACAAAGCAATATCACTCAGCAATGAAATCTATGTCATCAGGCCCTTAGCAGCACAATGAGTGGATTCAGGTATGATGATTCTAACTGAAATAAGTCACACAGAAAAAGAAACATCATAAGATATCAGTAATACACGGAATGTAAACTTGGCTACACAGGAACTGAATTACAGAACAGAACAGGGTCTCAAATTTAGAAAACCAACTTATGCTTGCTTAAGGGGAAAGGTGAGTTGGGGTGCTGCATAAAACCAGAGATTGAAATGAGCACAGATAAAGTTCCTTAAGCCAAATATGGAATAGACAAGAGCTACTCCTTGCTCAACGAAATGGACTCAACACCGCATATTAAATGCCTAAGAATGTACCTGACTAGTAAGTATCTTAAAACCTATGGATTGCTATGTCTCCGAAAGAGAATCAAGCATGTGTACAGGGGCATAAACGCAGCAGTGATAGGATTGGAGAGGTTCGGTGAGCAAATGAAGACCCTTTGAAGTCATATTGCATGGTACCCATTCCACGGGTTTCAACTACCCAGGTTTAAGGTATTCTTCCTTCAGCTAAAACATGCATGTGGAACCTAGAGTATGATCAACCATGTGATCGGGAGACGTGTTCAAATATGTCTCAGTTTTCGTACCCTGGTACTCGGGTGCAACATTCCAGACGCTTTACTAACACCCTCCCGACTTGGAGAGTCAGTCCCTTTAACCTCCTGTTTGGCCCAGTTTGCAATTTCTGCGGAAGATGAACAGGAATAGCGAGAACCAATGAGAGACTAGCTGGAGGTGTCTGGACGGGCAAATTTAACTCTCATTTCCCACCAGGAAGAGGAATTAACCAAAGGCTCAGCGTGCCGTGCCGGAACCAGATTAGGGCCTGAAGCCATCCTGCGGTGTTGCGGCCAGCTCAAAAGAAAGCGAGTTGAAGAAAGGAGCTCAGGGGCACTGTAATTCACAAACCTGCAGAGTTATAAATGACAGCTATCGTCCAAAAATATACTGAAGTAAGGCTGCCAAGAGGACTTGAAAGCGGGGCAGAATTGCAGGAAACCGATTTCAGGAGGCAGACTGGAATTGCATTGAAAGCATAGGAAAAGAGGCAGAACGTCCACAATGATGCACTTGGCCAAAAAGGGCGTATGCGTTTTTTCCTGAATATATTCAGGAAAAAACGCATACGCCCTTTTTGGCCAACCAAGCAAGCTTGCAAAGGAAATCTGCACTACAATGAAGTCTCACTTCCCCCCGGTCAAAAGGGCCATCTGAAAAAAGTGTAAAATCCAGAAAGGCAGGACAGGCCATGGAGAACTGGGAGCCTTGTTATGCTGATGGGCGGGATGTAAATTGCCAACAGACACTCGGGAGAAGTGTATGGTGTTTCCTGAAACATCTAAAAAACAAAGCAACAGAGCCTAGGGCACTTCCACTTATGGTCCTATAGCTTAGGGAAATTAAAATCAAAAAGACACAGCCACCCCAAAGTTTGGGACGCCTCTGTTTACAAGAACCTCGTGTACAGTACAAGTTCAACATCGCAGAAAGTGAAAAATGGATAAAGAAGTTGTGGTATTTACTTACAAAGCAATATCACTCAGCAATGAAATCTATGTCATCAGGCCCTTAGCAGCACAATGAGTGGATTCAGGTATGATGATTCTAACTGAAATAAGTCACACAGAAAAAGAAACATCATAAGATATCAGTAATACACGGAATGTAAACTTGGCTACACAGGAACTGAATTACAGAACAGAACAGGGTCTCAAATTTAGAAAACCAACTTATGCTTGCTTAAGGGTAAAGGTGAGTTGGGGTGCTGCATAAAACCAGAGATTGAAATGAGCACAGATAAAGTTCCTTAAGCCAAATATGGAATAGACTAGAGCTACCTCTTGCTCAACGAAATGGACTCAACACCGCATATTAAATGCCTAAGAATGTACCTGACTAGTAAGTATCTTAAAACCTATGGATTGCTATGTCTCCGAAAGAGAATCAAGCATGTGTACAGGGGCATAAACGCAGCAGTGATAGGATTGGAGAGGTTCGGTGAGCAAATGAAGACCCTTTGAAGTCATATTGCATGGTACCCATTCCACGGGTTTCAACTACCCAGGTTTAAGGTATTCTTCCTTCAGCTAAAACATGCATGTGGAACCTAGAGTATGATCAACCATGTGATCGGGAGACGTGTTCAAATATGTCTCAGTTTTCGTACCCTGGTACTCGGGTGCAACATTCCAGACGCTTTACTAACACCCTCCCGACTTGGAGAGTCAGTCCCTTTAACCTCCTGTTTGGCCCAGTTTGCAATTTCTGCGGAAGATGAACAGGAATAGCGAGAACCAATGAGAGACTAGCTGGAGGTGTCTGGACGGGCAAATTTAACTCTCATTTCCCACCAGGAAGAGGAATTAACCAAAGGCTCAGCGTGCCGTGCCGGAACCAGATTAGGGCCTGAAGCCATCCTGCGGTGTTGCGGCCAGCTCAAAAGAAAGCGAGTTGAAGAAAGGAGCTCAGGGGCACTGTAATTCACAAACCTGCAGAGTTATAAATGACAGCTATCGTCCAAAAATATACTGAAGTAAGGCTGCCAAGAGGACTTGAAAGCGGGGCAGAATTGCAGGAAACCGATTTCAGGAGGCAGACTGGAATTGCATTGAAAGCATAGGAAAAGAGGCAGAACGTCCACAATGATGCACTTGGCCAAAAAGGGCGTATGCGTTTTTTCCTGAATATATTCAGGAAAAAACGCATACGCCCTTTTTGGCCAACCAAGCAAGCTTGCAAAGGAAATCTGCACTACAATGAAGTCTCACTTCCCCCCGGTCAAAAGGGCCATCTGAAAAAAGTGTAAAATCCAGAAAGGCAGGACAGGCCATGGAGAACTGGGAGCCTTGTTATGCTGATGGGCGGGATGTAAATTGCCAACAGACACTCGGGAGAAGTGTATGGTGTTTCCTGAAACATCTAAAAAACAAAGCAACAGAGCCTAGGGCACTTCCACTTATGGTCCTATAGCTTAGGGAAATTAAAATCAAAAAGACACAGCCACCCCAAAGTTTGGGACGCCTCTGTTTACAAGAACCTCGTGTACAGTACAAGTTCAACATCGCAGAAAGTGAAAAATGGATAAAGAAGTTGTGGTATTTACTTACAAAGCAATATCACTCAGCAATGAAATCTATGTCATCAGGCCCTTAGCAGCACAATGAGTGGATTCAGGTATGATGATTCTAACTGAAATAAGTCACACAGAAAAAGAAACATCATAAGATATCAGTAATACACGGAATGTAAACTTGGCTACACAGGAACTGAATTACAGAACAGAACAGGGTCTCAAATTTAGAAAACCAACTTATGCTTGCTTAAGGGGAAAGGTGAGTTGGGGTGCTGCATAAAACCAGAGATTGAAATGAGCACAGATAAAGTTCCTTAAGCCAAATATGGAATAGACAAGAGCTACTCCTTGCTCAACGAAATGGACTCAACACCGCATATTAAATGCCTAAGAATGTACCTGACTAGTAAGTATCTTAAAACCTATGGATTGCTATGTCTCCGAAAGAGAATCAAGCATGTGTACAGGGGCATAAACGCAGCAGTGATAGGATTGGAGAGGTTCGGTGAGCAAATGAAGACCCTTTGAAGTCATATTGCATGGTACCCATTCCACGGGTTTCAACTACCCAGGTTTAAGGTATTCTTCCTTCAGCTAAAACATGCATGTGGAACCTAGAGTATGATCAACCATGTGATCGGGAGACGTGTTCAAATATGTCTCAGTTTTCGTACCCTGGTACTCGGGTGCAACATTCCAGACGCTTTACTAACACCCTCCCGACTTGGAGAGTCAGTCCCTTTAACCTCCTGTTTGGCCCAGTTTGCAATTTCTGCGGAAGATGAACAGGAATAGCGAGAACCAATGAGAGACTAGCTGGAGGTGTCTGGACGGGCAAATTTAACTCTCATTTCCCACCAGGAAGAGGAATTAAGCAAAGGCTCAGCGTGCCGTGCCGGAACCAGATTAGGGCCTGAAGCCATCCTGCGGTGTTGCGGCCAGCTCAAAAGAAAGCGAGTTGAAGAAAGGAGCTCAGGGGCACTGTAATTCACAAACCTGCAGAGTTATAAATGACAGCTATCGTCCAAAAATATACTGAAGTAAGGCTGCCAAGAGGACTTGAAAGCGGGGCAGAATTGCAGGAAACCGATTTCAGGAGGCAGACTGGAATTGCATTGAAAGCATAGGAAAAGAGGCAGAACGTCCACAATGATGCACTTGGCCAAAAAGGGCGTATGCGTTTTTTCCTGAATATATTCAGGAAAAAACGCATACGCCCTTTTTGGCCAACCAAGCAAGCTTGCAAAGGAAATCTGCACTACAATGAAGTCTCACTTCCCCCCGGTCAAAAGGGCCATCTGAAAAAAGTGTAAAATCCAGAAAGGCAGGACAGGCCATGGAGAACTGGGAGCCTTGTTATGCTGATGGGCGGGATGTAAATTGCCAACAGACACTCGGGAGAAGTGTATGGTGTTTCCTGAAACATCTAAAAAACAAAGCAACAGAGCCTAGGGCACTTCCACTTATGGTCCTATAGCTTAGGGAAATTAAAATCAAAAAGACACAGCCACCCCAAAGTTTGGGACGCCTCTGTTTACAAGAACCTCGTGTACAGTACAAGTTCAACATCGCAGAAAGTGAAAAATGGATAAAGAAGTTGTGGTATTTACTTACAAAGCAATATCACTCAGCAATGAAATCTATGTCATCAGGCCCTTAGCAGCACAATGAGTGGATTCAGGTATGATGATTCTAACTGAAATAAGTCACACAGAAAAAGAAACATCATAAGATATCAGTAATACACGGAATGTAAACTTGGCTACACAGGAACTGAATTACAGAACAGAACAGGGTCTCAAATTTAGAAAACCAACTTATGCTTGCTTAAGGGGAAAGGTGAGTTGGGGTGCTGCATAAAACCAGAGATTGAAATGAGCACAGATAAAGTTCCTTAAGCCAAATATGGAATAGACAAGAGCTACTCCTTGCTCAACGAAATGGACTCAACACCGCATATTAAACGCCTAAGAATGTACCTGACTAGTAAGTATCTTAAAACCTATGGATTGCTATGTCTCCGAAAGAGAATCAAGCATGTGTACAGGGGCATAAACGCAGCAGTGATAGGATTGGAGAGGTTCGGTGAGCAAATGAAGACCCTTTGAAGTCATATTGCATGGTACCCATTCCACGGGTTTCAACTACCCAGGTTTAAGGTATTCTTCCTTCAGCTAAAACATGCATGTGGAACCTAGAGTATGATCAACCATGTGATCAGGAGACGTGTTCAAATATGTCTCAGTTTTCGTACCCTGGTACTCGGGTGCAACATTCCAGACGCTTTACTAACACCCTCCCGACTTGGAGAGTCAGTCCCTTTAACCTCCTGTTTGGCCCAGTTTGCAATTTCTGCGGAAGATGAACAGGAATAGCGAGAACCAATGAGAGACTAGCTGGAGGTGTCTGGACGGGCAAATTTAACCCTCATTTCCCACCAGGAAGAGGAATTAACCAAAGGCTCAGCGTGCCGTGCCGGAACCAGATTAGGGCCTGAAGCCATCCTGCGGTGTTGCGGCCAGCTCAAAAGAAAGCGAGTTGAAGAAAGGAGCTCAGGGGCACTGTAATTCACAAACCTGCAGAGTTATAAATGACAGCTATCGTCCAAAAATATACTGAAGTAAGGCTGCCAAGAGGACTTGAAAGCGGGGCAGAATTGCAGGAAACCGATTTCAGGAGGCAGACTGGAATTGCATTGAAAGCATAGGAAAAGAGGCAGAACGTCCACAATGATGCACTTGGCCAAAAAGGGCGTATGCGTTTTTTCCTGAATATATTCAGGAAAAAACGCATACGCCCTTTTTGGCCAACCAAGCAAGCTTGCAAAGGAAATCTGCACTACAATGAAGTCTCACTTCCCCCCGGTCAAAAGGGCCATCTGAAAAAAGTGTAAAATCCAGAAAGGCAGGACAGGCCATGGAGAACTGGGAGCCTTGTTATGCTGATGGGCGGGATGTAAATTGCCAACAGACACTCGGGAGAAGTGTATGGTGTTTCCTGAAACATCTAAAAAACAAAGCAACAGAGCCTAGGGCACTTCCACTTATGGTCCTATAGCTTAGGGAAATTAAAATCAAAAAGACACAGCCACCCCAAAGTTTGGGACGCCTCTGTTTACAAGAACCTCGTTTACAGTACAAGTTCAACATCGCAGAAAGTGAAAAATGGATAAAGAAGTTGTGGTATTTACTTACAAAGCAATATCACTCAGCAATGAAATCTATGTCATCAGGCCCTTAGCAGCACAATGAGTGGATTCAGGTATGATGATTCTAACTGAAATAAGTCACACAGAAAAAGAAACATCATAAGATATCAGTAATACACGGAATGTAAACTTGGCTACACAGGAACTGAATTACAGAACAGAACAGGGTCTCAAATTTAGAAAACCAACTTATGCTTCCTTAAGGGTAAAGGTGAGTTGGGGTGCTGCATAAAACCAGAGATTGAAATGAGCACAGATAAAGTTCCTTAAGCCAAATATGGAATAGACAAGAGCTACCTCTTGCTCAACGAAATGGACTCAACACCGCATATTAAACGCCTAAGAATGTACCTGACTAGTAAGTATCTTAAAACCTATGGATTGCTATGTCTCCGAAAGAGAATCAAGCATGTGTACAGGGGCATAAACGCAGCAGTGATAGGATTGGAGAGGTTCGGTGAGCAAATGAAGACCCTTTGAAGTCATATTGCATGGTACCCATTCCACGGGTTTCAACTACCCAGGTTTAAGGTATTCTTCCTTCAGCTAAAACATGCATGTGGAACCTAGAGTATGATCAACCATGTGATCGGGAGACGTGTTCAAATATGTCTCAGTTTTCGTACCCTGGTACTCGGGTGCAACATTCTAGACGCTTTAATAACACCCTCCCGACTTGGAGAGTCAGTCCCTTTAACCTCCTGTTTGGCCCAGTTTGCAATTTCTGCGGAAGATGAACAGGAATAGCGAGAACCAATGAGAGACTAGCTGGAGGTGTCTGGACGGGCAAATTTAACTCTCATTTCCCACCAGGAAGAGGAATTAACCAAAGGCTCAGCGTGCCGTGCCGGAACCAGATTAGGGCCTGAAGCCATCCTGCGGTGTTGCGGCCAGCTCAAAAGAAAGCGAGTTGAAGAAAGGAGCTCAGGGGCACTGTAATTCACAAACCTGCAGAGTTATAAATGACAGCTATCGTCCAAAAATATACTGAAGTAAGGCTGCCAAGAGGACTTGAAAGCGGGGCAGAATTGCAGGAAACCGATTTCAGGAGGCAGACTGGAATTGCATTGAAAGCATAGGAAAAGAGGCAGAACGTCCACAATGATGCACTTGGCCAAAAAGGGCGTATGCGTTTTTTCCTGAATATATTCAGGAAAAAACGCATACGCCCTTTTTGGCCAACCAAGCAAGCTTGCAAAGGAAATCTGCACTACAATGAAGTCTCACTTCCCCCCGGTCAAAAGGGCCATCTGAAAAAAGTGTAAAATCCAGAAAGGCAGGACAGGCCATGGAGAACTGGGAGCCTTGTTATGCTGATGGGCGGGATGTAAATTGCCAACAGACACTCGGGAGAAGTGTATGGTGTTTCCTGAAACATCTAAAAAACAAAGCAACAGAGCCTAGGGCACTTCCACTTATGGTCCTATAGCTTAGGGAAATTAAAATCAAAAAGACACAGCCACCCCAAAGTTTGGGACGCCTCTGTTTACAAGAACCTCGTGTACAGTACAAGTTCAACATCGCAGAAAGTGAAAAATGGATAAAGAAGTTGTGGTATTTACTTACAAAGCAATATCACTCAGCAATGAAATCTATGTCATCAGGCCCTTAGCAGCACAATGAGTGGATTCAGGTATGATGATTCTAACTGAAATAAGTCACACAGAAAAAGAAACATCATAAGATATCAGTAATACACGGAATGTAAACTTGGCTACACAGGAACTGAATTACAGAACAGAACAGGGTCTCAAATTTAGAAAACCAACTTATGCTTGCTTAAGGGGAAAGGTGAGTTGGGGTGCTGCATAAAACCAGAGATTGAAATGAGCACAGATAAAGTTCCTTAAGCCAAATATGGAATAGACAAGAGCTACTCCTTGCTCAACGAAATGGACTCAACACCGCATATTAAATGCCTAAGAATGTACCTGACTAGTAAGTATCTTAAAACCTATGGATTGCTATGTCTCCGAAAGAGAATCAAGCATGTGTACAGGGGCATAAACGCAGCAGTGATAGGATTGGAGAGGTTCGGTGAGCAAATGAAGACCCTTTGAAGTCATATTGCATGGTACCCATTCCACGGGTTTCAACTACCCAGGTTTAAGGTATTCTTCCTTCAGCTAAAACATGCATGTGGAACCTAGAGTATGATCAACCATGTGATCGGGAGACGTGTTCAAATATGTCTCAGTTTTCGTACCCTGGTACTCGGGTGCAACATTCCAGACGCTTTACTAACACCCTCCCGACTTGGAGAGTCAGTCCCTTTAACCTCCTGTTTGGCCCAGTTTGCAATTTCTGCGGAAGATGAACAGGAATAGCGAGAACCAATGAGAGACTAGCTGGAGGTGTCTGGACGGGCAAATTTAACTCTCATTTCCCACCAGGAAGAGGAATTAACCAAAGGCTCAGCGTGCCGTGCCGGAACCAGATTAGGGCCTGAAGCCATCCTGCGGTGTTGCGGCCAGCTCAAAAGAAAGCGAGTTGAAGAAAGGAGCTCAGGGGCACTGTAATTCACAAACCTGCAGAGTTATAAATGACAGCTATCGTCCAAAAATATACTGAAGTAAGGCTGCCAAGAGGACTTGAAAGCGGGGCAGAATTGCAGGAAACCGATTTCAGGAGGCAGACTGGAATTGCATTGAAAGCATAGGAAAAGAGGCAGAACGTCCACAATGATGCACTTGGCCAAAAAGGGCGTATGCGTTTTTTCCTGAATATATTCAGGAAAAAACGCATACGCCCTTTTTGGCCAACCAAGCAAGCTTGCAAAGGAAATCTGCACTACAATGAAGTCTCACTTCCCCCCGGTCAAAAGGGCCATCTGAAAAAAGTGTAAAATCCAGAAAGGCAGGACAGGCCATGGAGAACTGGGAGCCTTGTTATGCTGATGGGCGGGATGTAAATTGCCAACAGACACTCGGGAGAAGTGTATGGTGTTTCCTGAAACATCTAAAAAACAAAGCAACAGAGCCTAGGGCACTTCCACTTATGGTCCTATAGCTTAGGGAAAT
The DNA here is from genome assembly GCF_039906515.1 of Pseudorca crassidens. Classification (NCBI taxonomy): domain Eukaryota; kingdom Metazoa; phylum Chordata; class Mammalia; order Artiodactyla; family Delphinidae; genus Pseudorca; species Pseudorca crassidens. Next base: position 162,209 of record NW_027136310.1, read on the forward strand.
TAAAATCAAAAAGACACAGCCACCCCAAAGTTTGGGACGCCTCTGTTTACAAGAACCTCGTGTACAGTACAAGTTCAACATCGCAGAAAGTGAAAAATGGATAAAGAAGTTGTGGTATTTACTTACAAAGCAATATCACTCAGCAATGAAATCTATGTCATCAGGCCCTTAGCAGCACAATGAGTGGATTCAGGTATGATGATTCTAACTGAAATAAGTCACACAGAAAAAGAAACATCATAAGATATCAGTAATACACGGAATGTAAACTTGGCTACACAGGAACTGAATTACAGAACAGAACAGGGTCTCAAATTTAGAAAACCAACTTATGCTTGCTTAAGGGGAAAGGTGAGTTGGGGTGCTGCATAAAACCAGAGATTGAAATGAGCACAGATAAAGTTCCTTAAGCCAAATATGGAATAGACAAGAGCTACTCCTTGCTCAACGAAATGGACTCAACACCGCATATTAAATGCCTAAGAATGTACCTGACTAGTAAGTATCTTAAAACCTATGGATTGCTATGTCTCCGAAAGAGAATCAAGCATGTGTACAGGGGCATAAACGCAGCAGTGATAGGATTGGAGAGGTTCGGTGAGCAAATGAAGACCCTTTGAAGTCATATTGCATGGTACCCATTCCACGGGTTTCAACTACCCAGGTTTAAGGTATTCTTCCTTCAGCTAAAACATGCATGTGGAACCTAGAGTATGATCAACCATGTGATCGGGAGACGTGTTCAAATATGTCTCAGTTTTCGTACCCTGGTACTCGGGTGCAACATTCCAGACGCTTTACTAACACCCTCCCGACTTGGAGAGTCAGTCCCTTTAACCTCCTGTTTGGCCCAGTTTGCAATTTCTGCGGAAGATGAACAGGAATAGCGAGAACCAATGAGAGACTAGCTGGAGGTGTCTGGACGGGCAAATTTAACTCTCATTTCCCACCAGGAAGAGGAATTAACCAAAGGCTCAGCGTGCCGTGCCGGAACCAGATTAGGGCCTGAAGCCATCCTGCGGTGTTGCGGCCAGCTCAAAAGAAAGCGAGTTGAAGAAAGGAGCTCAGGGGCACTGTAATTCACAAACCTGCAGAGTTATAAATGACAGCTATCGTCCAAAAATATACTGAAGTAAGGCTGCCAAGAGGACTTGAAAGCGGGGCAGAATTGCAGGAAACCGATTTCAGGAGGCAGACTGGAATTGCATTGAAAGCATAGGAAAAGAGGCAGAACGTCCACAATGATGCACTTGGCCAAAAAGGGCGTATGCGTTTTTTCCTGAATATATTCAGGAAAAAACGCATACGCCCTTTTTGGCCAACCAAGCAAGCTTGCAAAGGAAATCTGCACTACAATGAAGTCTCACTTCCCCCCGGTCAAAAGGGCCATCTGAAAAAAGTGTAAAATCCAGAAAGGCAGGACAGGCCATGGAGAACTGGGAGCCTTGTTATGCTGATGGGCGGGATGTAAATTGCCAACAGACACTCGGGAGAAGTGTATGGTGTTTCCTGAAACATCTAAAAAACAAAGCAACAGAGCCTAGGGCACTTCCACTTATGGTCCTATAGCTTAGGGAAATTAAAATCAAAAAGACACAGCCACCCCAAAGTTTGGGACGCCTCTGTTTACAAGAACCTCGTGTACAGTACAAGTTCAACATCGCAGAAAGTGAAAAATGGATAAAGAAGTTGTGGTATTTACTTACAAAGCAATATCACTCAGCAATGAAATCTATGTCATCAGGCCCTTAGCAGCACAATGAGTGGATTCAGGTATGATGATTCTAACTGAAATAAGTCACACAGAAAAAGAAACATCATAAGATATCAGTAATACACGGAATGTAAACTTGGCTACACAGGAACTGAATTACAGAACAGAACAGGGTCTCAAATTTAGAAAACCAACTTATGCTTGCTTAAGGGGAAAGGTGAGTTGGGGTGCTGCATAAAACCAGAGATTGAAATGAGCACAGATAAAGTTCCTTAAGCCAAATATGGAATAGACAAGAGCTACTCCTTGCTCAACGAAATGGACTCAACACCGCATATTAAATGCCTAAGAATGTACCTGACTAGTAAGTATCTTAAAACCTATGGATTGCTATGTCTCTGAAAGAGAATCAAGCATGTGTACAGGGGCATAAACGCAGCAGTGATAGGATTGGAGAGGTTCGGTGAGCAAATGAAGACCCTTTGAAGTCATATTGCATGGTACCCATTCCACGGGTTTCAACTACCCAGGTTTAAGGTATTCTTCCTTCAGCTAAAACATGCATGTGGAACCTAGAGTATGATCAACCATGTGATCGGGAGACGTGTTCAAATATGTCTCAGTTTTCGTACCCTGGTACTCGGGTGCAACATTCCAGACGCTTTACTAACACCCTCCCGACTTGGAGAGTCAGTCCCTTTAACCTCCTGTTTGGCCCAGTTTGCAATTTCTGCGGAAGATGAACAGGAATAGCGAGAACCAATGAGAGACTAGCTGGAGGTGTCTGGACGGGCAAATTTAACTCTCATTTCCCACCAGGAAGAGGAATTAACCAAAGGCTCAGCGTGCCGTGCCGGAACCAGATTAGGGCCTGAAGCCATCCTGCGGTGTTGCGGCCAGCTCAAAAGAAAGCGAGTTGAAGAAAGGAGCTCAGGGGCACTGTAATTCACAAACCTGCAGAGTTATAAATGACAGCTATCGTCCAAAAATATACTGAAGTAAGGCTGCCAAGAGGACTTGAAAGCGGGGCAGAATTGCAGGAAACCGATTTCAGGAGGCAGACTGGAATTGCATTGAAAGCATAGGAAAAGAGGCAGAACGTCCACAATGATGCACTTGGCCAAAAAGGGCGTATGCGTTTTTTCCTGAATATATTCAGGAAAAAACGCATACGCCCTTTTTGGCCAACCAAGCAAGCTTGCAAAGGAAATCTGCACTACAATGAAGTCTCACTTCCCCCCGGTCAAAAGGGCCATCTGAAAAAAGTGTAAAATCCAGAAAGGCAGGACAGGCCATGGAGAACTGGGAGCCTTGTTATGCTGATGGGCGGGATGTAAATTGCCAACAGACACTCGGGAGAAGTGTATGGTGTTTCCTGAAACATCTAAAAAACAAAGCAACAGAGCCTAGGGCACTTCCACTTATGGTCCTATAGCTTAGGGAAATTAAAATCAAAAAGACACAGCCACCCCAAAGTTTGGGACGCCTCTGTTTACAAGAACCTCGTGTACAGTACAAGTTCAACATCGCAGAAAGTGAAAAATGGATAAAGAAGTTGTGGTATTTACTTACAAAGCAATATCACTCAGCAATGAAATCTATGTCATCAGGCCCTTAGCAGCACAATGAGTGGATTCAGGTATGATGATTCTAACTGAAATAAGTCACACAGAAAAAGAAACATCATAAGATATCAGTAATACACGGAATGTAAACTTGGCTACACAGGAACTGAATTACAGAACAGAACAGGGTCTCAAATTTAGAAAACCAACTTATGCTTGCTTAAGGGGAAAGGTGAGTTGGGGTGCTGCATAAAACCAGAGATTGAAATGAGCACAGATAAAGTTCCTTAAGCCAAATATGGAATAGACAAGAGCTACTCCTTGCTCAACGAAATGGACTCAACACCGCATATTAAATGCCTAAGAATGTACCTGACTAGTAAGTATCTTAAAACCTATGGATTGCTATGTCTCCGAAAGAGAATCAAGCATGTGTACAGGGGCATAAACGCAGCAGTGATAGGATTGGAGAGGTTCGGTGAGCAAATGAAGACCCTTTGAAGTCATATTGCATGGTACCCATTCCACGGGTTTCAACTACCCAGGTTTAAGGTATTCTTCCTTCAGCTAAAACATGCATGTGGAACCTAGAGTATGATCAACCATGTGATCGGGAGACGTGTTCAAATATGTCTCAGTTTTCGTACCCTGGTACTCGGGTGCAACATTCCAGACGCTTTACTAACACCCTCCCGACTTGGAGAGTCAGTCCCTTTAACCTCCTGTTTGGCCCAGTTTGCAATTTCTGCGGAAGATGAACAGGAATAGCGAGAACCAATGAGAGACTAGCTGGAGGTGTCTGGACGGGCAAATTTAACTCTCATTTCCCACCAGGAAGAGGAATTAACCAAAGGCTCAGCGTGCCGTGCCGGAACCAGATTAGGGCCTGAAGCCATCCTGCGGTGTTGCGGCCAGCTCAAAAGAAAGCGAGTTGAAGAAAGGAGCTCAGGGGCACTGTAATTCACAAACCTGCAGAGTTATAAATGACAGCTATCGTCCAAAAATATACTGAAGTAAGGCTGCCAAGAGGACTTGAAAGCGGGGCAGAATTGCAGGAAACCGATTTCAGGAGGCAGACTGGAATTGCATTGAAAGCATAGGAAAAGAGGCAGAACGTCCACAATGATGCACTTGGCCAAAAAGGGCGTATGCGTTTTTTCCTGAATATATTCAGGAAAAAACGCATACACCCTTTTTGGCCAACCAAGCAAGCTTGCAAAGGAAATCTGCACTACAATGAAGTCTCACTTCCCCCCGGTCAAAAGGGCCATCTGAAAAAAGTGTAAAATCCAGAAAGGCAGGACAGGCCATGGAGAACTGGGAGCCTTGTTATGCTGATGGGCGGGATGTAAATTGCCAACAGACACTCGGGAGAAGTGTATGGTGTTTCCTGAAACATCTAAAAAACAAAGCAACAGAGCCTAGGGCACTTCCACTTATGGTCCTATAGCTTAGGGAAATTAAAATCAAAAAGACACAGCCACCCCAAAGTTTGGGACGCCTCTGTTTACAAGAACCTCGTGTACAGTACAAGTTCAACATCGCAGAAAGTGAAAAATGGATAAAGAAGTTGTGGTATTTACTTACAAAGCAATATCACTCAGCAATGAAATCTATGTCATCAGGCCCTTAGCAGCACAATGAGTGGATTCAGGTATGATGATTCTAACTGAAATAAGTCACACAGAAAAAGAAACATCATAAGATATCAGTAATACACGGAATGTAAACTTGGCTACACAGGAACTGAATTACAGAACAGAACAGGGTCTCAAATTTAGAAAACCAACTTATGCTTCCTTAAGGGGAAAGGTGAGTTGGGGTGCTGCATAAAACCAGAGATTGAAATGAGCACAGATAAAGTTCCTTAAGCCAAATATGGAATAGACAAGAGCTACTCCTTGCTCAACGAAATGGACTCAACACCGCATATTAAATGCCTAAGAATGTACCTGACTAGTAAGTATCTTAAAACCTATGGATTGCTATGTCTCCGAAAGAGAATCAAGCATGTGTACAGGGGCATAAACGCAGCAGTGATAGGATTGGAGAGGTTCGGTGAGCAAATGAAGACCCTTTGAAGTCATATTGCATGGTACCCATTCCACGGGTTTCAACTACCCAGGTTTAAGGTATTCTTCCTTCAGCTAAAACATGCATGTGGAACCTAGAGTATGATCAACCATGTGATCGGGAGACGTGTTCAAATATGTCTCAGTTTTCGTACCCTGGTACTCGGGTGCAACATTCCAGACGCTTTACTAACACCCTCCCGACTTGGAGAGTCAGTCCCTTTAACCTCCTGTTTGGCCCAGTTTGCAATTTCTGCGGAAGATGAACAGGAATAGCGAGAACCAATGAGAGACTAGCTGGAGGTGTCTGGACGGGCAAATTTAACTCTCATTTCCCACCAGGAAGAGGAATTAACCAAAGGCTCAGCGTGCCGTGCCGGAACCAGATTAGGGCCTGAAGCCATCCTGCGGTGTTGCGGCCAGCTCAAAAGAAAGCGAGTTGAAGAAAGGAGCTCAGGGGCACTGTAATTCACAAACCTGCAGAGTTATAAATGACAGCTATCGTCCAAAAATATACTGAAGTAAGGCTGCCAAGAGGACTTGAAAGCGGGGCAGAATTGCAGGAAACCGATTTCAGGAGGCAGACTGGAATTGCATTGAAAGCATAGGAAAAGAGGCAGAACGTCCACAATGATGCACTTGGCCAAAAAGGGCGTATGCGTTTTTTCCTGAATATATTCAGGAAAAAACGCATACGCCCTTTTTGGCCAACCAAGCAAGCTTGCAAAGGAAATCTGCACTACAATGAAGTCTCACTTCCCCCCGGTCAAAAGGGCCATCTGAAAAAAGTGTAAAATCCAGAAAGGCAGGACAGGCCATGGAGAACTGGGAGCCTTGTTATGCTGATGGGCGGGATGTAAATTGCCAACAGACACTCGGGAGAAGTGTATGGTGTTTCCTGAAACATCTAAAAAACAAAGCAACAGAGCCTAGGGCACTTCCACTTATGGTCCTATAGCTTAGGGAAATTAAAATCAAAAAGACACAGCCACCCCAAAGTTTGGGACGCCTCTGTTTACAAGAACCTCGTGTACAGTACAAGTTCAACATCGCAGAAAGTGAAAAATGGATAAAGAAGTTGTGGTATTTACTTACAAAGCAATATCACTCAGCAATGAAATCTATGTCATCAGGCCCTTAGCAGCACAATGAGTGGATTCAGGTATGATGATTCTAACTGAAATAAGTCACACAGAAAAAGAAACATCATAAGATATCAGTAATACACGGAATGTAAACTTGGCTACACAGGAACTGAATTACAGAACAGAACAGGGTCTCAAATTTAGAAAACCAACTTATGCTTCCTTAAGGGTAAAGGTGAGTTGGGGTGCTGCATAAAACCAGAGATTGAAATGAGCACAGATAAAGTTCCTTAAGCCAAATATGGAATAGACAAGAGCTACCTCTTGCTCAACGAAATGGACTCAACACCGCATATTAAATGCCTAAGAATGTACCTGACTAGTAAGTATCTTAAAACCTATGGATTGCTATGTCTCCGAAAGAGAATCAAGCATGTGTACAGGGGCATAAACGCAGCAGTGATAGGATTGGAGAGGTTCGGTGAGCAAATGAAGACCCTTTGAAGTCATATTGCATGGTACCCATTCCACGGGTTTCAACTACCCAGGTTTAAGGTATTCTTCCTTCAGCTAAAACATGCATGTGGAACCTAGAGTATGATCAACCATGTGATCGGGAGACGTGTTCAAATATGTCTCAGTTTTCGTACCCTGGTACTCGGGTGCAACATTCCAGACGCTTTACTAACACCCTCCCGACTTGGAGAGTCAGTCCCTTTAACCTCCTGTTTGGCCCAGTTTGCAATTTCTGCGGAAGATGAACAGGAATAGCGAGAACCAATGAGAGACTAGCTGGAGGTGTCTGGACGGGCAAATTTAACTCTCATTTCCCACCAGGAAGAGGAATTAACCAAAGGCTCAGCGTGCCGTGCCGGAACCAGATTAGGGCCTGAAGCCATCCTGCGGTGTTGCGGCCAGCTCAAAAGAAAGCGAGTTGAAGAAAGGAGCTCAGGGGCACTGTAATTCACAAACCTGCAGAGTTATAAATGACAGCTATCGTCCAAAAATATACTGAAGTAAGGCTGCCAAGAGGACTTGAAAGCGGGGCAGAATTGCAGGAAACCGATTTCAGGAGGCAGACTGGAATTGCATTGAAAGCATAGGAAAAGAGGCAGAACGTCCACAATGATGCACTTGGCCAAAAAGGGCGTATGCGTTTTTTCCTGAATATATTCAGGAAAAAACGCATACGCCCTTTTTGGCCAACCAAGCAAGCTTGCAAAGGAAATCTGCACTACAATGAAGTCTCACTTCCCCCCGGTCAAAAGGGCCATCTGAAAAAAGTGTAAAATCCAGAAAGGCAGGACAGGCCATGGAGAACTGGGAGCCTTGTTATGCTGATGGGCGGGATGTAAATTGCCAACAGACACTCGGGAGAAGTGTATGGTGTTTCCTGAAACATCTAAAAAACAAAGCAACAGAGCCTAGGGCACTTCCACTTATGGTCCTATAGCTTAGGGAAATTAAAATCAAAAAGACACAGCCACCCCAAAGTTTGGGACGCCTCTGTTTACAAGAACCTCGTGTACAGTACAAGTTCAACATCGCAGAAAGTGAAAAATGGATAAAGAAGTTGTGGTATTTACTTACAAAGCAATATCACTCAGCAATGAAATCTATGTCATCAGGCCCTTAGCAGCACAATGAGTGGATTCAGATATGATGATTCTAACTGAAATAAGTCACACAGAAAAAGAAACATCATAAGATATCAGTAATACACGGAATGTAAACTTGGCTACACAGGAACTGAATTACAGAACAGAACAGGGTCTCAAATTTAGAAAACCAACTTATGCTTCCTTAAGGGTAAAGGTGAGTTGGGGTGCTGCATAAAACCAGAGATTGAAATGAGCACAGATAAAGTTCCTTAAGCCAAATATGGAATAGACAAGAGCTACCTCTTGCTCAACGAAATGGACTCAACACCGCATATTAAATGCCTAAGAATGTACCTGACTAGTAAGTATCTTAAAACCTATGGATTGCTATGTCTCCGAAAGAGAATCAAGCATGTGTACAGGGGCATAAACGCAGCAGTGATAGGATTGGAGAGGTTCGGTGAGCAAATGAAGACCCTTTGAAGTCATATTGCATGGTACCCATTCCACGGGTTTCAACTACCCAGGTTTAAGGTATTCTTCCTTCAGCTAAAACATGCATGTGGAACCTAGAGTATGATCAACCATGTGATCGGGAGACGTGTTCAAATATGTCTCAGTTTTCGTACCCTGGTACTCGGGTGCAACATTCCAGACGCTTTACTAACACCCTCCCGACTTGGAGAGTCAGTCCCTTTAACCTCCTGTTTGGCCCAGTTTGCAATTTCTGCGGAAGATGAACAGGAATAGCGAGAACCAATGAGAGACTAGCTGGAGGTGTCTGGACGGGCAAATTTAACTCTCATTTCCCACCAGGAAGAGGAATTAACCAAAGGCTCAGCGTGCCGTGCCGGAACCAGATTAGGGCCTGAAGCCATCCTGCGGTGTTGCGGCCAGCTCAAAAGAAAGCGAGTTGAAGAAAGGAGCTCAGGGGCACTGTAATTCACAAACCTGCAGAGTTATAAATGACAGCTATCGTCCAAAAATATACTGAAGTAAGGCTGCCAAGAGGACTTGAAAGCGGGGCAGAATTGCAGGAAACCGATTTCAGGAGGCAGACTGGAATTGCATTGAAAGCATAGGAAAAGAGGCAGAACGTCCACAATGATGCACTTGGCCAAAAAGGGCGTATGCGTTTTTTCCTGAATATATTCAGGAAAAAACGCATACGCCCTTTTTGGCCAACCAAGCAAGCTTGCAAAGGAAATCTGCACTACAATGAAGTCTCACTTCCCCCCGGTCAAAAGGGCCATCTGAAAAAAGTGTAAAATCCAGAAAGGCAGGACAGGCCATGGAGAACTGGGAGCCTTGTTATGCTGATGGGCGGGATGTAAATTGCCAACAGACACTCGGGAGAAGTGTATGGTGTTTCCTGAAACATCTAAAAAACAAAGCAACAGAGCCTAGGGCACTTCCACTTATGGTCCTATAGCTTAGGGAAATTAAAATCAAAAAGACACAGCCACCCCAAAGTTTGGGACGCCTCTGTTTACAAGAACCTCGTGTACAGTACAAGTTCAACATCGCAGAAAGTGAAAAATGGATAAAGAAGTTGTGGTATTTACTTACAAAGCAATATCACTCAGCAATGAAATCTATGTCATCAGGCCCTTAGCAGCACAATGAGTGGATTCAGGTATGATGATTCTAACTGAAATAAGTCACACAGAAAAAGAAACATCATAAGATATCAGTAATACACGGAATGTAAACTTGGCTACACAGGAACTGAATTACAGAACAGAACAGGGTCTCAAATTTAGAAAACCAACTTATGCTTCCTTAAGGGTAAAGGTGAGTTGGGGTGCTGCATAAAACCAGAGATTGAAATGAGCACAGATAAAGTTCCTTAAGCCAAATATGGAATAGACAAGAGCTACCTCTTGCTCAACGAAATGGACTCAACACCGCATATTAAATGCCTAAGAATGTACCTGACTAGTAAGTATCTTAAAACCTATGGATTGCTATGTCTCCGAAAGAGAATCAAGCATGTGTACAGGGGCATAAACGCAGCAGTGATAGGATTGGAGAGGTTCGGTGAGCAAATGAAGACCCTTTGAAGTCATATTGCATGGTACCCATTCCACGGGTTTCAACTACCCAGGTTTAAGGTATTCTTCCTTCAGCTAAAACATGCATGTGGAACCTAGAGTATGATCAACCATGTGATCGGGAGACGTGTTCAAATATGTCTCAGTTTTCGTACCCTGGTACTCGGGTGCAACATTCCAGACGCTTTAATAACACCCTCCCGACTTGGAGAGTCAGTCCCTTTAACCTCCTGTTTGGCCCAGTTTGCAATTTCTGCGGAAGATGAACAGGAATAGCGAGAACCAATGAGAGACTAGCTGGAGGTGTCTGGACGGGCAAATTTAACTCTCATTTCCCACCAGGAAGAGGAATTAACCAAAAGCTCAGCGTGCCGTGCCGGAACCAGATTAGGGCCTGAAGCCATCCTGCGGTGTTGCGGCCAGCTCAAAAGAAAGCGAGTTGAAGAAAGGAGCTCAGGGGCACTGTAATTCACAAACCTGCAGAGTTATAAATGACAGCTATCGTCCAAAAATATACTGAAGTAAGGCTGCCAAGAGGACTTGAAAGCGGGGCAGAATTGCAGGAAACCGATTTCAGGAGGCAGACTGGAATTGCATTGAAAGCATAGGAAAAGAGGCAGAACGTCCACAATGATGCACTTGGCCAAAAAGGGCGTATGCGTTTTTTCCTGAATATATTCAGGAAAAAACGCATACGCCCTTTTTGGCCAACCAAGCAAGCTTGCAAAGGAAATCTGCACTACAATGAAGTCTCACTTCCCCCCGGTCAAAAGGGCCATCTGAAAAAAGTGTAAAATCCAGAAAGGCAGGACAGGCCATGGAGAACTGGGAGCCTTGTTATGCTGATGGGCGGGATGTAAATTGCCAACAGACACTCGGGAGAAGTGTATGGTGTTTCCTGAAACATCTAAAAAACAAAGCAACAGAGCCTAGGGCACTTCCACTTATGGTCCTATAGCTTAGGGAAATTAAAATCAAAAAGACACAGCCACCCCAAAGTTTGGGACGCCTCTGTTTACAAGAACCTCGTGTACAGTACAAGTTCAACATCGCAGAAAGTGAAAAATGGATAAAGAAGTTGTGGTATTTACTTACAAAGCAATATCACTCAGCAATGAAATCTATGTCATCAGGCCCTTAGCAGCACAATGAGTGGATTCAGGTATGATGATTCTAACTGAAATAAGTCACACAGAAAAAGAAACATCATAAGATATCAGTAATACACGGAATGTAAACTTGGCTACACAGGAACTGAATTACAGAACAGAACAGGGTCTCAAATTTAGAAAACCAACTTATGCTTCCTTAAGGGTAAAGGTGAGTTGGGGTGCTGCATAAAACCAGAGATTGAAATGAGCACAGATAAAGTTCCTTAAGCCAAATATGGAATAGACAAGAGCTACCTCTTGCTCAACGAAATGGACTCAACACCGCATATTAAATGCCTAAGAATGTACCTGACTAGTAAATATCTTAAAACCTATGGATTGCTATGTCTCCGAAAGAGAATCAAGCATGTGTACAGGGGCATAAACGCAGCAGTGATAGGATTGGAGAGGTTCGGTGAGCAAATGAAGACCCTTTGAAGTCATATTGCATGGTACCCATTCCACGGGTTTCAACTACCCAGGTTTAAGGTATTCTTCCTTCAGCTAAAACATGCATGTGGAACCTAGAGTATGATCAACCATGTGATCGGGAGACGTGTTCAAATATGTCTCAGTTTTCGTACCCTGGTACTCGGGTGCAACATTCCAGACGCTTTACTAACACCCTCCCGACTTGGAGAGTCAGTCCCTTTAACCTCCTGTTTGGCCCAGTTTGCAATTTCTGCGGAAGATGAACAGGAATAGCGAGAACCAATGAGAGACTAGCTGGAGGTGTCTGGACGGGCAAATTTAACTCTCATTTCCCACCAGGAAGAGGAATTAACCAAAGGCTCAGCGTGCCGTGCCGGAACCAGATTAGGGCCTGAAGCCATCCTGTGGTGTTGCGGCCAGCTCAAAAGAAAGCGAGTTGAAGAAAGGAGCTCAGGGGCACTGTAATTCACAAACCTGCAGAGTTATAAATGACAGCTATCGTCCAAAAATATACTGAAGTAAGGCTGCCAAGAGGACTTGAAAGCGGGGCAGAATTGCAGGAAACCGATTTCAGGAGGCAGACTGGAATTGCATTGAAAGCATAGGAAAAGAGGTAGAACGTCCACAATGATGCACTTGGCCAAAAAGGGTGTATGCGTTTTTTCCTGAATATATTCAGGAAAAAACGCATACGCCCTTTTTGGCCAACCAAGCAAGCTTGCAAAGGAAATCTGCACTACAATGAAGTCTCACTTCCCCCCGGTCAAAAGGGCCATCTGAAAAAAGTGTAAAATCCAGAAAGGCAGGACAGGCCATGGAGAACTGGGAGCCTTGTTATGCTGATGGGCGGGATGTAAATTGCCAACAGACACTCGGGAGAAGTGTATGGTGTTTCCTGAAACATCTAAAAAACAAAGCAACAGAGCCTAGGGCACTTCCACTTATGGTCCTATAGCTTAGGGAAATTAAAATCAAAAAGACACAGCCACCCCAAAGTTTGGGACGCCTCTGTTTACAAGAACCTCGTGTACAGTACAAGTTCAACATCGCAGAAAGTGAAAAATGGATAAAGAAGTTGTGGTATTTACTTACAAAGCAATATCACTCAGCAATGAAATCTATGTCATCAGGCCCTTAGCAGCACAATGAGTGGATTCAGGTATGATGATTCTAACTGAAATAAGTCACACAGAAAAAGAAACATCATAAGATATCAGTAATACACGGAATGTAAACTTGGCTACACAGGAACTGAATTACAGAACAGAACAGGGTCTCAAATTTAGAAAACCAACTTATGCTTGCTTAAGGGGAAAGGTGAGTTGGGGTGCTGCATAAAACCAGAGATTGAAATGAGCACAGATAAAGTTCCTTAAGCCAAATATGGAATAGACAAGAGCTACTCCTTGCTCAACGAAATGGACTCAACACCGCATATTAAATGCCTAAGAATGTACCTGACTAGTAAGTATCTTAAAACCTATGGATTGCTATGTCTCCGAAAGAGAATCAAGCATGTGTACAGGGGCATAAACGCAGCAGTGATAGGATTGGAGAGGTTCGGTGAGCAAATGAAGACCCTTTGAAGTCATATTGCATGGTACCCATTCCACGGGTTTCAACTACCCAGGTTTAAGGTATTCTTCCTTCAGCTAAAACATGCATGTGGAACCTAGAGTATGATCAACCATGTGATCGGGAGACGTGTTCAAATCTGTCTCAGTTTTCGTACCCTGGTACTCGGGTGCAACATTCCAGACGCTTTACTAACACCCTCCCGACTTGGAGAGTCAGTCCCTTTAACCTCCTGTTTGGCCCAGTTTGCAATTTCTGCGGAAGATGAACAGGAATAGCGAGAACCAATGAGAGACTAGCTGGAGGTGTCTGGACGGGCAAATTTAACTCTCATTTCCCACCAGGAAGAGGAATTAACCAAAGGCTCAGCGTGCCGTGCCGGAACCAGATTAGGGCCTGAAGCCATCCTGCGGTGTTGCGGCCAGCTCAAAAGAAAGCGAGTTGAAGAAAGGAGCTCAGGGGCACTGTAATTCACAAACCTGCAGAGTTATAAATGACAGCTATCGTCCAAAAATATACTGAAGTAAGGCTGCCAAGAGGACTTGAAAGCGGGGCAGAATTGCAGGAAACCGATTTCAGGAGGCAGACTGGAATTGCATTGAAAGCATAGGAAAAGAGGCAGAACGTCCACAATGATGCACTTGGCCAAAAAGGGCGTATGCGTTTTTTCCTGAATATATTCAGGAAAAAACGCATACGCCCTTTTTGGCCAACCAAGCAAGCTTGCAAAGGAAATCTGCACTACAATGAAGTCTCACTTCCCCCCGGTCAAAAGGGCCATCTGAAAAAAGTGTAAAATCCAGAAAGGCAGGACAGGCCATGGAGAACTGGGAGCCTTGTTATGCTGATGGGCGGGATGTAAATTGCCAACAGACACTCGGGAGAAGTGTATGGTGTTTCCTGAAACATCTAAAAAACAAAGCAACAGAGCCTAGGGCACTTCCACTTATGGTCCTATAGCTTAGGGAAATTAAAATCAAAAAGACACAGCCACCCCAAAGTTTGGGACGCCTCTGTTTACAAGAACCTCGTGTACAGTACAAGTTCAACATCGCAGAAAGTGAAAAATGGATAAAGAAGTTGTGGTATTTACTTACAAAGCAATATCACTCAGCAATGAAATCTATGTCATCAGGCCCTTAGCAGCACAATGAGTGGATTCAGATATGATGATTCTAACTGAAATAAGTCACACAGAAAAAGAAACATCATAAGATATCAGTAATACACGGAATGTAAACTTGGCTACACAGGAACTGAATTACAGAACAGAACAGGGTCTCAAATTTAGAAAACCAACTTATGCTTCCTTAAGGGTAAAGGTGAGTTGGGGTGCTGCATAAAACCAGAGATTGAAATGAGCACAGATAAAGTTCCTTAAGCCAAATATGGAATAGACAAGAGCTACCTCTTGCTCAACGAAATGGACTCAACACCGCATATTAAATGCCTAAGAATGTACCTGACTAGTAAGTATCTTAAAACCTATGGATTGCTATGTCTCCGAAAGAGAATCAAGCATGTGTACAGGGGCATAAACGCAGCAGTGATAGGATTGGAGAGGTTCGGTGAGCAAATGAAGACCCTTTGAAGTCATATTGCATGGTACCCATTCCACGGGTTTCAACTACCCAGGTTTAAGGTATTCTTCCTTCAGCTAAAACATGCATGTGGAACCTAGAGTATGATCAACCATGTGATCGGGAGACGTGTTCAAATATGTCTCAGTTTTCGTACCCTGGTACTCGGGTGCAACATTCCAGACGCTTTACTAACACCCTCCCGACTTGGAGAGTCAGTCCCTTTAACCTCCTGTTTGGCCCAGTTTGCAATTTCTGCGGAAGATGAACAGGAATAGCGAGAACCAATGAGAGACTAGCTGGAGGTGTCTGGACGGGCAAATTTAACTCTCATTTCCCACCAGGAAGAGGAATTAACCAAAGGCTCAGCGTGCCGTGCCGGAACCAGATTAGGGCCTGAAGCCATCCTGCGGTGTTGCGGCCAGCTCAAAAGAAAGCGAGTTGAAGAAAGGAGCTCAGGGGCACTGTAATTCACAAACCTGCAGAGTTATAAATGACAGCTATCGTCCAAAAATATACTGAAGTAAGGCTGCCAAGAGGACTTGAAAGCGGGGCAGAATTGCAGGAAACCGATTTCAGGAGGCAGACTGGAATTGCATTGAAAGCATAGGAAAAGAGGCAGAACGTCCACAATGATGCACTTGGCCAAAAAGGGCGTATGCGTTTTTTCCTGAATATATTCAGGAAAAAACGCATACGCCCTTTTTGGCCAACCAAGCAAGCTTGCAAAGGAAATCTGCACTACAATGAAGTCTCACTTCCCCCCGGTCAAAAGGGCCATCTGAAAAAAGTGTAAAATCCAGAAAGGCAGGACAGGCCATGGAGAACTGGGAGCCTTGTTATGCTGATGGGCGGGATGTAAATTGCCAACAGACACTCGGGAGAAGTGTATGGTGTTTCCTGAAACATCTAAAAAACAAAGCAACAGAGCCTAGGGCACTTCCACTTATGGTCCTATAGCTTAGGGAAATTAAAATCAAAAAGACACAGCCACCCCAAAGTTTGGGACGCCTCTGTTTACAAGAACCTCGTGTACAGTACAAGTTCAACATCGCAGAAAGTGAAAAATGGATAAAGAAGTTGTGGTATTTACTTACAAAGCAATATCACTCAGCAATGAAATCTATGTCATCAGGCCCTTAGCAGCACAATGAGTGGATTCAGGTATGATGATTCTAACTGAAATAAGTCACACAGAAAAAGAAACATCATAAGATATCAGTAATACACGGAATGTAAACTTGGCTACACAGGAACTGAATTACAGAACAGAACAGGGTCTCAAATTTAGAAAACCAACTTATGCTTCCTTAAGGGTAAAGGTGAGTTGGGGTGCTGCATAAAACCAGAGATTGAAATGAGCACAGATAAAGTTCCTTAAGCCAAATATGGAATAGACAAGAGCTACCTCTTGCTCAACGAAATGGACTCAACACCGCATATTAAATGCCTAAGAATGTACCTGACTAGTAAGTATCTTAAAACCTATGGATTGCTATGTCTCTGAAAGAGAATCAAGCATGTGTACAGGGGCATAAACGCAGCAGTGATAGGATTGGAGAGGTTCGGTGAGCAAATGAAGACCCTTTGAAGTCATATTGCATGGTACCCATTCCACGGGTTTCAACTACCCAGGTTTAAGGTATTCTTCCTTCAGCTAAAACATGCATGTGGAACCTAGAGTATGATCAACCATGTGATCGGGAGACGTGTTCAAATATGTCTCAGTTTTCGTACCCTGGTACTCGGGTGCAACATTCCAGACGCTTTACTAACACCCTCCCGACTTGGAGAGTCAGTCCCTTTAACCTCCTGTTTGGCCCAGTGTGCAATTTCTGCGGAAGATGAACAGGAATAGCGAGAACCAATGAGAGACTAGCTGGAGGTGTCTGGACGGGCAAATTTAACTCTCATTTCCCACCAGGAAGAGGAATTAACCAAAGGCTCAGCGTGCCGTGCCGGAACCAGATTAGGGCCTGAAGCCATCCTGCGGTGTTGCGGCCAGCTCAAAAGAAAGCGAGTTGAAGAAAGGAGCTCAGGGGCACTGTAATTCACAAACCTGCAGAGTTATAAATGACAGCTATCGTCCAAAAATATACTGAAGTAAGGCTGCCAAGAGGACTTGAAAGCGGGGCAGAATTGCAGGAAACCGATTTCAGGAGGCAGACTGGAATTGCATTGAAAGCATAGGAAAAGAGGCAGAACGTCCACAATGATGCACTTGGCCAAAAAGGGCGTATGCATTTTTTCCTGAATATATTCAGGAAAAAACGCATACGCCCTTTTTGGCCAACCAAGCAAGCTTGCAAAGGAAATCTGCACTACAATGAAGTCTCACCTCCCCCCGCTCAAAAGGGCCATCTGAAAAAAGTGTAAAATCCAGAAAGGCAGGACAGGCCATGGAGAACTGGGAGCCTTGTTATGCTGATGGGCGGGATGTAAATTGCCAACAGACACTCGGGAGAAGTGTATGGTGTTTCCTGAAACATCTAAAAAACAAAGCAACAGAGCCTAGGGCACTTCCACTTATGGTCCTATAGCTTAGGGAAATTAAAATCAAAAAGACACAGCCACCCCAAAGTTTGGGACGCCTCTGTTTACAAGAACCTCGTGTACAGTACAAGTTCAACATCGCAGAAAGTGAAAAATGGATAAAGAAGTTGTGGTATTTACTTACAAAGCAATATCACTCAGCAATGAAATCTATGTCATCAGGCCCTTAGCAGCACAATGAGTGGATTCAGGTATGATGATTCTAACTGAAATAAGTCACACAGAAAAAGAAACATCATAAGATATCAGTAATACACGGAATGTAAACTTGGCTACACAGGAACTGAATTACAGAACAGAACAGGGTCTCAAATTTAGAAAACCAACTTATGCTTGCTTAAGGGGAAACGTGAGTTGGGGTGCTGCATAAAACCAGAGATTGAAATGAGCACAGATAAAGTTCCTTAAGCCAAATATGGAATAGACAAGAGCTACTCCTTGCTCAACGAAATGGACTCAACACCGCATATTAAATGCCTAAGAATGTACCTGACTAGTAAGTATCTTAAAACCTATGGATTGCTATGTCTCCGAAAGAGAATCAAGCATGTGTACAGGGGCATAAACGCAGCAGTGATAGGATTGGAGAGGTTCGGTGAGCAAATGAAGACCCTTTGAAGTCATATTGCATGGTACCCATTCCACGGGTTTCAACTACCCAGGTTTAAGGTATTCTTCCTTCAGCTAAAACATGCATGTGGAACCTAGAGTATGATCAACCATGTGATCGGGAGACGTGTTCAAATCTGTCTCAGTTTTCGTACCCTGGTACTCGGGTGCAACATTCCAGACGCTTTACTAACACCCTCCCGACTTGGAGAGTCAGTCCCTTTAACCTCCTGTTTGGCCCAGTTTGCAATTTCTGCGGAAGATGAACAGGAATAGCGAGAACCAATGAGAGACTAGCTGGAGGTGTCTGGACGGGCAAATTTAACTCTCATTTCCCACCAGGAAGAGGAATTAACCAAAGGCTCAGCGTGCCGTGCCGGAACCAGATTAGGGCCTGAAGCCATCCTGCGGTGTTGCGGCCAGCTCAAAAGAAAGCGAGTTGAAGAAAGGAGCTCAGGGGCACTGTAATTCACAAACCTGCAGAGTTATAAATGACAGCTATCGTCCAAAAATATACTGAAGTAAGGCTGCCAAGAGGACTTGAAAGCGGGGCAGAATTGCAGGAAACCGATTTCAGGAGGCAGACTGGAATTGCATTGAAAGCATAGGAAAAGAGGCAGAACGTCCACAATGATGCACTTGGCCAAAAAGGGCGTATGCGTTTTTTCCTGAATATATTCAGGAAAAAACGCATACGCCCTTTTTGGCCAACCAAGCAAGCTTGCAAAGGAAATCTGCACTACAATGAAGTCTCACTTCCCCCCGGTCAAAAGGGCCATCTGAAAAAAGTGTAAAATCCAGAAAGGCAGGACAGGCCATGGAGAACTGGGAGCCTTGTTATGCTGATGGGCGGGATGTAAATTGCCAACAGACACTCGGGAGAAGTGTATGGTGTTTCCTGAAACATCTAAAAAACAAAGCAACAGAGCCTAGGGCACTTCCACTTATGGTCCTATAGCTTAGGGAAATTAAAATCAAAAAGACACAGCCACCCCAAAGTTTGGGACGCCTCTGTTTACAAGAACCTCGTGTACAGTACAAGTTCAACATCGCAGAAAGTGAAAAATGGATAAAGAAGTTGTGGTATTTACTTACAAAGCAATATCACTCAGCAATGAAATCTATGTCATCAGGCCCTTAGCAGCACAATGAGTGGATTCAGGTATGATGATTCTAACTGAAATAAGTCACACAGAAAAAGAAACATCATAAGATATCAGTAATACACGGAATGTAAACTTGGCTACACAGGAACTGAATTACAGAACAGAACAGGGTCTCAAATTTAGAAAACCAACTTATGCTTGCTTAAGGGGAAAGGTGAGTTGGGGTGCTGCATAAAACCAGAGATTGAAATGAGCACAGATAAAGTTCCTTAAGCCAAATATGGAATAGACAAGAGGTACCTCTTGCTCAACGAAATGGACTCAACACCGCATATTAAATGCCTAAGAATGTACCTGACTAGTAAGTATCTTAAAACCTATGGATTGCTATGTCTCCGAAAGAGAATCAAGCATGTGTACAGGGGCATAAACGCAGCAGTGATAGGATTGGAGAGGTTCGGTGAGCAAATGAAGACCCTTTGAAGTCATATTGCATGGTACCCATTCCACGGGTTTCAACTACCCAGGTTTAAGGTATTCTTCCTTCAGCTAAAACATGCATGTGGAACCTAGAGTATGATCAACCATGTGATCGGGAGACGTGTTCAAATATGTCTCAGTTTTCGTACCCTGGTACTCGGGTGCAACATTCCAGACGCTTTACTAACACCCTCCCGACTTGGAGAGTCAGTCCCTTTAACCTCCTGTTTGGCCCAGTTTGCAATTTCTGCGGAAGATGAACAGGAATAGCGAGAACCAATGAGAGACTAGCTGGAGGTGTCTGGACGGGCAAATTTAACTCTCATTTCCCACCAGGAAGAGGAATTAACCAAAGGCTCAGCGTGCCGTGCCGGAACCAGATTAGGGCCTGAAGCCATCCTGCGGTGTTGCGGCCAGCTCAAAAGAAAGCGAGTTGAAGAAAGGAGCTCAGGGGCACTGTAATTCACAAACCTGCAGAGTTATAAATGACAGCTATCGTCCAAAAATATACTGAAGTAAGGCTGCCAAGAGGACTTGAAAGCGGGGCAGAATTGCAGGAAACCGATTTCAGGAGGCAGACTGGAATTGCATTGAAAGCATAGGAAAAGAGGCAGAACGTCCACAATGATGCACTTGGCCAAAAAGGGCGTATGCGTTTTTTCCTGAATATATTCAGGAAAAAACGCATACGCCCTTTTTGGCCAACCAAGCAAGCTTGCAAAGGAAATCTGCACTACAATGAAGTCTCACTTCCCCCCGGTCAAAAGGGCCATCTGAAAAAAGTGTAAAATCCAGAAAGGCAGGACAGGCCATGGAGAACTGGGAGCCTTGTTATGCTGATGGGCGGGATGTAAATTGCCAACAGACACTCGGGAGAAGTGTATGGTGTTTCCTGAAACATCTAAAAAACAAAGCAACAGAGCCTAGGGCACTTCCACTTATGGTCCTATAGCTTAGGGAAATTAAAATCAAAAAGACACAGCCACCCCAAAGTTTGGGACGCCTCTGTTTACAAGAACCTCGTGTACAGTACAAGTTCAACATCGCAGAAAGTGAAAAATGGATAAAGAAGTTGTGGTATTTACTTACAAAGCAATATCACTCAGCAATGAAATCTATGTCATCAGGCCCTTAGCAGCACAATGAGTGGATTCAGGTATGATGATTCTAACTGAAATAAGTCACACAGAAAAAGAAACATCATAAGATATCAGTAATACACGGAATGTAAACTTGGCTACACAGGAACTGAATTACAGAACAGAACAGGGTCTCAAATTTAGAAAACCAACTTATGCTTCCTTAAGGGTAAAGGTGAGTTGGGGTGCTGCATAAAACCAGAGATTGAAATGAGCACAGATAAAGTTCCTTAAGCCAAATATGGAATAGACAAGAGCTACCTCTTGCTCAACGAAATGGACTCAACACCGCATATTAAATGCCTAAGAATGTACCTGACTAGTAAGTATCTTAAAACCTATGGATTGCTATGTCTCTGAAAGAGAATCAAGCATGTGTACAGGGGCATAAACGCAGCAGTGATAGGATTGGAGAGGTTCGGTGAGCAAATGAAGACCCTTTGAAGTCATATTGCATGGTACCCATTCCACGGGTTTCAACTACCCAGGTTTAAGGTATTCTTCCTTCAGCTAAAACATGCATGTGGAACCTAGAGTATGATCAACCATGTGATCGGGAGACGTGTTCAAATATGTCTCAGTTTTCGTACCCTGGTACTCGGGTGCAACATTCCAGACGCTTTACTAACACCCTCCCGACTTGGAGAGTCAGTCCCTTTAACCTCCTGTTTGGCCCAGTGTGCAATTTCTGCGGAAGATGAACAGGAATAGCGAGAACCAATGAGAGACTAGCTGGAGGTGTCTGGACGGGCAAATTTAACTCTCATTTCCCACCAGGAAGAGGAATTAACCAAAGGCTCAGCGTGCCGTGCCGGAACCAGATTAGGGCCTGAAGCCATCCTGCGGTGTTGCGGCCAGCTCAAAAGAAAGCGAGTTGAAGAAAGGAGCTCAGGGGCACTGTAATTCACAAACCTGCAGAGTTATAAATGACAGCTATCGTCCAAAAATATACTGAAGTAAGGCTGCCAAGAGGACTTGAAAGCGGGGCAGAATTGCAGGAAACCGATTTCAGGAGGCAGACTGGAATTGCATTGAAAGCATAGGAAAAGAGGCAGAACGTCCACAATGATGCACTTGGCCAAAAAGGGCGTATGCATTTTTTCCTGAATATATTCAGGAAAAAACGCATACGCCCTTTTTGGCCAACCAAGCAAGCTTGCAAAGGAAATCTGCACTACAATGAAGTCTCACCTCCCCCCGCTCAAAAGGGCCATCTGAAAAAAGTGTAAAATCCAGAAAGGCAGGACAGGCCATGGAGAACTGGGAGCCTTGTTATGCTGATGGGCGGGATGTAAATTGCCAACAGACACTCGGGAGAAGTGTATGGTGTTTCCTGAAACATCTAAAAAACAAAGCAACAGAGCCTAGGGCACTTCCACTTATGGTCCTATAGCTTAGGGAAATTAAAATCAAAAAGACACAGCCACCCCAAAGTTTGGGACGCCTCTGTTTACAAGAACCTCGTGTACAGTACAAGTTCAACATCGCAGAAAGTGAAAAATGGATAAAGAAGTTGTGGTATTTACTTACAAAGCAATATCACTCAGCAATGAAATCTATGTCATCAGGCCCTTAGCAGCACAATGAGTGGATTCAGGTATGATGATTCTAACTGAAATAAGTCACACAGAAAAAGAAACATCATAAGATATCAGTAATACACGGAATGTAAACTTGGCTACACAGGAACTGAATTACAGAACAGAACAGGGTCTCAAATTTAGAAAACCAACTTATGCTTGCTTAAGGGGAAAGGTGAGTTGGGGTGCTGCATAAAACCAGAGATTGAAATGAGCACAGATAAAGTTCCTTAAGCCAAATATGGAATAGACAAGAGCTACTCCTTGCTCAACGAAATGGACTCAACACCGCATATTAAATGCCTAAGAATGTACCTGACTAGTAAGTATCTTAAAACCTATGGATTGCTATGTCTCCGAAAGAGAATCAAGCATGTGTACAGGGGCATAAACGCAGCAGTGATAGGATTGGAGAGGTTCGGTGAGCAAATGAAGACCCTTTGAAGTCATATTGCATGGTACCCATTCCACGGGTTTCAACTACCCAGGTTTAAGGTATTCTTCCTTCAGCTAAAACATGCATGTGGAACCTAGAGTATGATCAACCATGTGATCGGGAGACGTGTTCAAATATGTCTCAGTTTTCGTACCCTGGTACTCGGGTGCAACATTCCAGACGCTTTACTAACACCCTCCCGACTTGGAGAGTCAGTCCCTTTAACCTCCTGTTTGGCCCAGTTTGCAATTTCTGCGGAAGATGAACAGGAATAGCGAGAACCAATGAGAGACTAGCTGGAGGTGTCTGGACGGGCAAATTTAACTCTCATTTCCCACCAGGAAGAGGAATTAACCAAAGGCTCAGCGTGCCGTGCCGGAACCAGATTAGGGCCTGAAGCCATCCTGCGGTGTTGCGGCCAGCTCAAAAGAAAGCGAGTTGAAGAAAGGAGCTCAGGGGCACTGTAATTCACAAACCTGCAGAGTTATAAATGACAGCTATCGTCCAAAAATATACTGAAGTAAGGCTGCCAAGAGGACTTGAAAGCGGGGCAGAATTGCAGGAAACCGATTTCAGGAGGCAGACTGGAATTGCATTGAAAGCATAGGAAAAGAGGCAGAACGTCCACAATGATGCACTTGGCCAAAAAGGGCGTATGCGTTTTTTCCTGAATATATTCAGGAAAAAACGCATACGCCCTTTTTGGCCAACCAAGCAAGCTTGCAAAGGAAATCTGCACTACAATGAAGTCTCACTTCCCCCCGGTCAAAAGGGCCATCTGAAAAAAGTGTAAAATCCAGAAAGGCAGGACAGGCCATGGAGAACTGGGAGCCTTGTTATGCTGATGGGCGGGATGTAAATTGCCAACAGACACTCGGGAGAAGTGTATGGTGTTTCCTGAAACATCTAAAAAACAAAGCAACAGAGCCTAGGGCACTTCCACTTATGGTCCTATAGCTTAGGGAAATTAAAATCAAAAAGACACAGCCACCCCAAAGTTTGGGACGCCTCTGTTTACAAGAACCTCGTGTACAGTACAAGTTCAACATCGCAGAAAGTGAAAAATGGATAAAGAAGTTGTGGTATTTACTTACAAAGCAATATCACTCAGCAATGAAATCTATGTCATCAGGCCCTTAGCAGCACAATGAGTGGATTCAGGTATGATGATTCTAACTGAAATAAGTCACACAGAAAAAGAAACATCATAAGATATCAGTAATACACGGAATGTAAACTTGGCTACACAGGAACTGAATTACAGAACAGAACAGGGTCTCAAATTTAGAAAACCAACTTATGCTTCCTTAAGGGGAAAGGTGAGTTGGGGTGCTGCATAAAACCAGAGATTGAAATGAGCACAGATAAAGTTCCTTAAGCCAAATATGGAATAGACAAGAGCTACCTCTTGCTCAACGAAATGGACTCAACACCGCATATTAAATGCCTAAGAATGTACCTGACTAGTAAGTATCTTAAAACCTATGGATTGCTATGTCTCCGAAAGAGAATCAAGCATGTGTACAGGGGCATAAACGCAGCAGTGATAGGATTGGAGAGGTTCGGTGAGCAAATGAAGACCCTTTGAAGTCATATTGCATGGTACCCATTCCACGGGTTTCAACTACCCAGGTTTAAGGTATTCTTCCTTCAGCTAAAACATGCATGTGGAACCTAGAGTATGATCAACCATGTGATCGGGAGACGTGTTCAAATATGTCTCAGTTTTCGTACCCTGGTACTCGGGTGCAACATTCCAGACGCTTTACTAACACCCTCCCGACTTGGAGAGTCAGTCCCTTTAACCTCCTGTTTGGCCCAGTTTGCAATTTCTGCGGAAGATGAACAGGAATAGCGAGAACCAATGAGAGACTAGCTGGAGGTGTCTGGACGGGCAAATTTAACTCTCATTTCCCACCAGGAAGAGGAATTAACCAAAGGCTCAGCGTGCCGTGCCGGAACCAGATTAGGGCCTGAAGCCATCCTGCGGTGTTGCGGCCAGCTCAAAAGAAAGCGAGTTGAAGAAAGGAGCTCAGGGGCACTGTAATTCACAAACCTGCAGAGTTATAAATGACAGCTATCGTCCAAAAATATACTGAAGTAAGGCTGCCAAGAGGACTTGAAAGCGGGGCAGAATTGCAGGAAACCGATTTCAGGAGGCAGACTGGAATTGCATTGAAAGCATAGGAAAAGAGGCAGAACGTCCACAATGATGCACTTGGCCAAAAAGGGCGTATGCGTTTTTTCCTGAATATATTCAGGAAAAAACGCATACGCCCTTTTTGGCCAACCAAGCAAGCTTGCAAAGGAAATCTGCACTACAATGAAGTCTCACTTCCCCCCGGTCAAAAGGGCCATCTGAAAAAAGTGTAAAATCCAGAAAGGCAGGACAGGCCATGGAGAACTGGGAGCCTTGTTATGCTGATGGGCGGGATGTAAATTGCCAACAGACACTCGGGAGAAGTGTATGGTGTTTCCTGAAACATCTAAAAAACAAAGCAACAGAGCCTAGGGCACTTCCACTTATGGTCCTATAGCTTAGGGAAATTAAAATCAAAAAGACACAGCCACCCCAAAGTTTGGGACGCCTCTGTTTACAAGAACCTCGTGTACAGTACAAGTTCAACATCGCAGAAAGTGAAAAATGGATAAAGAAGTTGTGGTATTTACTTACAAAGCAATATCACTCAGCAATGAAATCTATGTCATCAGGCCCTTAGCAGCACAATGAGTGGATTCAGGTATGATGATTCTAACTGAAATAAGTCACACAGAAAAAGAAACATCATAAGATATCAGTAATACACGGAATGTAAACTTGGCTACACAGGAACTGAATTACAGAACAGAACAGGGTCTCAAATTTAGAAAACCAACTTATGCTTCCTTAAGGGGAAAGGTGAGTTGGGGTGCTGCATAAAACCAGAGATTGAAATGAGCACAGATAAAGTTCCTTAAGCCAAATATGGAATAGACAAGAGCTACTCCTTGCTCAACGAAATGGACTCAACACCGCATATTAAATGCCTAAGAATGTACCTGACTAGTAAGTATCTTAAAACCTATGGATTGCTATGTCTCCGAAAGAGAATCAAGCATGTGTACAGGGGCATAAACGCAGCAGTGATAGGATTGGAGAGGTTCGGTGAGCAAATGAAGACCCTTTGAAGTCATATTGCATGGTACCCATTCCACGGGTTTCAACTACCCAGGTTTAAGGTATTCTTCCTTCAGCTAAAACATGCATGTGGAACCTAGAGTATGATCAACCATGTGATCGGGAGACGTGTTCAAATATGTCTCAGTTTTCGTACCCTGGTACTCGGGTGCAACATTCCAGACGCTTTACTAACACCCTCCCGACTTGGAGAGTCAGTCCCTTTAACCTCCTGTTTGGCCCAGTTTGCAATTTCTGCGGAAGATGAACAGGAATAGCGAGAACCAATGAGAGACTAGCTGGAGGTGTCTGGACGGGCAAATTTAACTCTCATTTCCCACCAGGAAGAGGAATTAACCAAAGGCTCAGCGTGCCGTGCCGGAACCAGATTAGGGCCTGAAGCCATCCTGCGGTGTTGCGGCCAGCTCAAAAGAAAGCGAGTTGAAGAAAGGAGCTCAGGGGCACTGTAATTCACAAACCTGCAGAGTTATAAATGACAGCTATCGTCCAAAAATATACTGAAGTAAGGCTGCCAAGAGGACTTGAAAGCGGGGCAGAATTGCAGGAAACCGATTTCAGGAGGCAGACTGGAATTGCATTGAAAGCATAGGAAAAGAGGCAGAACGTCCACAATGATGCACTTGGCCAAAAAGGGCGTATGCGTTTTTTCCTGAATATATTCAGGAAAAAACGCATACGCCCTTTTTGGCCAACCAATCAAGCTTGCAAAGGAAATCTGCACTACAATGAAGTCTCACTTCCCCCCGGTCAAAAGGGCCATCTGAAAAAAGTGTAAAATCCAGAAAGGCAGGACAGGCCATGGAGAACTGGGAGCCTTGTTATGCTGATGGGCGGGATGTAAATTGCCAACAGACACTCGGGAGAAGTGTATGGTGTTTCCTGAAACATCTAAAAAACAAAGCAACAGAGCCTAGGGCACTTCCACTTATGGTCCTATAGCTTAGGGAAATTAAAATCAAAAAGACACAGCCACCCCAAAGTTTGGGACGCCTCTGTTTACAAGAACCTCGTGTACAGTACAAGTTCAACATCGCAGAAAGTGAAAAATGGATAAAGAAGTTGTGGTATTTACTTACAAAGCAATATCACTCAGCAATGAAATCTATGTCATCAGGCCCTTAGCAGCACAATGAGTGGATTCAGGTATGATGATTCTAACTGAAATAAGTCACACAGAAAAAGAAACATCATAAGATATCAGTAATACACGGAATGTAAACTTGGCTACACAGGAACTGAATTACAGAACAGAACAGGGTCTCAAATTTAGAAAACCAACTTATGCTTCCTTAAGGGTAAAGGTGAGTTGGGGTGCTGCATAAAACCAGAGATTGAAATGAGCACAGATAAAGTTCCTTAAGCCAAATATGGAATAGACAAGAGCTACCTCTTGCTCAACGAAATGGACTCAACACCGCATATTAAATGCCTAAGAATGTACCTGACTAGTAAGTATCTTAAAACCTATGGATTGCTATGTCTCCGAAAGAGAATCAAGCATGTGTACAGGGGCATAAACGCAGCAGTGATAGGATTGGAGAGGTTCGGTGAGCAAATGAAGACCCTTTGAAGTCATATTGCATGGTACCCATTCCACGGGTTTCAACTACCCAGGTTTAAGGTATTCTTCCTTCAGCTAAAACATGCATGTGGAACCTAGAGT
The DNA here is from genome assembly GCF_039906515.1 of Pseudorca crassidens. Taxonomy (NCBI): domain Eukaryota; kingdom Metazoa; phylum Chordata; class Mammalia; order Artiodactyla; family Delphinidae; genus Pseudorca; species Pseudorca crassidens. The sequence continues at coordinate 189,782 of NW_027136310.1, forward strand.
ATGATCAACCATGTGATCGGGAGACGTGTTCAAATATGTCTCAGTTTTCGTACCCTGGTACTCGGGTGCAACATTCCAGACGCTTTACTAACACCCTCCCGACTTGGAGAGTCAGTCCCTTTAACCTCCTGTTTGGCCCAGTTTGCAATTTCTGCGGAAGATGAACAGGAATAGCGAGAACCAATGAGAGACTAGCTGGAGGTGTCTGGACGGGCAAATTTAACTCTCATTTCCCACCAGGAAGAGGAATTAACCAAAGGCTCAGCGTGCCGTGCCGGAACCAGATTAGGGCCTGAAGCCATCCTGCGGTGTTGCGGCCAGCTCAAAAGAAAGCGAGTTGAAGAAAGGAGCTCAGGGGCACTGTAATTCACAAACCTGCAGAGTTATAAATGACAGCTATCGTCCAAAAATATACTGAAGTAAGGCTGCCAAGAGGACTTGAAAGCGGGGCAGAATTGCAGGAAACCGATTTCAGGAGGCAGACTGGAATTGCATTGAAAGCATAGGAAAAGAGGCAGAACGTCCACAATGATGCACTTGGCCAAAAAGGGCGTATGCGTTTTTTCCTGAATATATTCAGGAAAAAACGCATACGCCCTTTTTGGCCAACCAAGCAAGCTTGCAAAGGAAATCTGCACTACAATGAAGTCTCACTTCCCCCCGGTCAAAAGGGCCATCTGAAAAAAGTGTAAAATCCAGAAAGGCAGGACAGGCCATGGAGAACTGGGAGCCTTGTTATGCTGATGGGCGGGATGTAAATTGCCAACAGACACTCGGGAGAAGTGTATGGTGTTTCCTGAAACATCTAAAAAACAAAGCAACAGAGCCTAGGGCACTTCCACTTATGGTCCTATAGCTTAGGGAAATTAAAATCAAAAAGACACAGCCACCCCAAAGTTTGGGACGCCTCTGTTTACAAGAACCTCGTGTACAGTACAAGTTCAACATCGCAGAAAGTGAAAAATGGATAAAGAAGTTGTGGTATTTACTTACAAAGCAATATCACTCAGCAATGAAATCTATGTCATCAGGCCCTTAGCAGCACAATGAGTGGATTCAGGTATGATGATTCTAACTGAAATAAGTCACACAGAAAAAGAAACATCATAAGATATCAGTAATACACGGAATGTAAACTTGGCTACACAGGAACTGAATTACAGAACAGAACAGGGTCTCAAATTTAGAAAACCAACTTATGCTTCCTTAAGGGTAAAGGTGAGTTGGGGTGCTGCATAAAACCAGAGATTGAAATGAGCACAGATAAAGTTCCTTAAGCCAAATATGGAATAGACAAGAGCTACCTCTTGCTCAACGAAATGGACTCAACACCGCATATTAAATGCCTAAGAATGTACCTGACTAGTAAGTATCTTAAAACCTATGGATTGCTATGTCTCCGAAAGAGAATCAAGCATGTGTACAGGGGCATAAACGCAGCAGTGATAGGATTGGAGAGGTTCGGTGAGCAAATGAAGACCCTTTGAAGTCATATTGCATGGTACCCATTCCACGGGTTTCAACTACCCAGGTTTAAGGTATTCTTCCTTCAGCTAAAACATGCATGTGGAACCTAGAGTATGATCAACCATGTGATCGGGAGACGTGTTCAAATATGTCTCAGTTTTCGTACCCTGGTACTCGGGTGCAACATTCCAGACGCTTTACTAACACCCTCCCGACTTGGAGAGTCAGTCCCTTTAACCTCCTGTTTGGCCCAGTTTGCAATTTCTGCGGAAGATGAACAGGAATAGCGAGAACCAATGAGAGACTAGCTGGAGGTGTCTGGACGGGCAAATTTAACTCTCATTTCCCACCAGGAAGAGGAATTAACCAAAGGCTCAGCGTGCCGTGCCAGAACAAGATTAGGGCCTGAAGCCATCCTGCGGTGTTGCGGCCAGCTCAAAAGAAAGCGAGTTGAAGAAAGGAGCTCAGGGGCACTGTAATTCACAAACCTGCAGAGTTATAAATGACAGCTATCGTCCAAAAATATACTGAAGTAAGGCTGCCAAGAGGACTTGAAAGCGGGGCAGAATTGCAGGAAACCGATTTCAGGAGGCAGACTGGAATTGCATTGAAAGCATAGGAAAAGAGGCAGAACGTCCACAATGATGCACTTGGCCAAAAAGGGCGTATGCGTTTTTTCCTGAATATATTCAGGAAAAAACGCATACGCCCTTTTTGGCCAACCAAGCAAGCTTGCAAAGGAAATCTGCACTACAATGAAGTCTCACTTCCCCCCGGTCAAAAGGGCCATCTGAAAAAAGTGTAAAATCCAGAAAGGCAGGACAGGCCATGGAGAACTGGGAGCCTTGTTATGCTGATGGGCGGGATGTAAATTGCCAACAGACACTCGGGAGAAGTGTATGGTGTTTCCTGAAACATCTAAAAAACAAAGCAACAGAGCCTAGGGCACTTCCACTTATGGTCCTATAGCTTAGGGAAATTAAAATCAAAAAGACACAGCCACCCCAAAGTTTGGGACGCCTCTGTTTACAAGAACCTCGTGTACAGTACAAGTTCAACATCGCAGAAAGTGAAAAATGGATAAAGAAGTTGTGGTATTTACTTACAAAGCAATATCACTCAGCAATGAAATCTATGTCATCAGGCCCTTAGCAGCACAATGAGTGGATTCAGGTATGATGATTCTAACTGAAATAAGTCACACAGAAAAAGAAACATCATAAGATATCAGTAATACACGGAATGTAAACTTGGCTACACAGGAACTGAATTACAGAACAGAACAGGGTCTCAAATTTAGAAAACCAACTTATGCTTCCTTAAGGGTAAAGGTGAGTTGGGGTGCTGCATAAAACCAGAGATTGAAATGAGCACAGATAAAGTTCCTTAAGCCAAATATGGAATAGACAAGAGCTACCTCTTGCTCAACGAAATGGACTCAACACCGCATATTAAATGCCTAAGAATGTACCTGACTAGTAAGTATCTTAAAACCTATGGATTGCTATGTCTCCGAAAGAGAATCAAGCATGTGTACAGGGGCATAAACGCAGCAGTGATAGGATTGGAGAGGTTCGGTGAGCAAATGAAGACCCTTTGAAGTCATATTGCATGGTACCCATTCCACGGGTTTCAACTACCCAGGTTTAAGGTATTCTTCCTTCAGCTAAAACATGCATGTGGAACCTAGAGTATGATCAACCATGTGATCGGGAGACGTGTTCAAATATGTCTCAGTTTTCGTACCCTGGTACTCGGGTGCAACATTCCAGACGCTTTACTAACACCCTCCCGACTTGGAGAGTCAGTCCCTTTAACCTCCTGTTTGGCCCAGTTTGCAATTTCTGCGGAAGATGAACAGGAATAGCGAGAACCAATGAGAGACTAGCTGGAGGTGTCTGGACGGGCAAATTTAACTCTCATTTCCCACCAGGAAGAGGAATTAACCAAAGGCTCAGCGTGCCGTGCCGGAACCAGATTAGGGCCTGAAGCCATCCTGCGGTGTTGCGGCCAGCTCAAAAGAAAGCGAGTTGAAGAAAGGAGCTCAGGGGCACTGTAATTCACAAACCTGCAGAGTTATAAATGACAGCTATCGTCCAAAAATATACTGAAGTAAGGCTGCCAAGAGGACTTGAAAGCGGGGCAGAATTGCAGGAAACCGATTTCAGGAGGCAGACTGGAATTGCATTGAAAGCATAGGAAAAGAGGCAGAACGTCCACAATGATGCACTTGGCCAAAAAGGGCGTATGCGTTTTTTCCTGAATATATTCAGGAAAAAACGCATACGCCCTTTTTGGCCAACCAAGCAAGCTTGCAAAGGAAATCTGCACTACAATGAAGTCTCACTTCCCCCCGGTCAAAAGGGCCATCTGAAAAAAGTGTAAAATCCAGAAAGGCAGGACAGGCCATGGAGAACTGGGAGCCTTGTTATGCTGATGGGCGGGATGTAAATTGCCAACAGACACTCGGGAGAAGTGTATGGTGTTTCCTGAAACATCTAAAAAACAAAGCAACAGAGCCTAGGGCACTTCCACTTATGGTCCTATAGCTTAGGGAAATTAAAATCAAAAAGACACAGCCACCCCAAAGTTTGGGACGCCTCTGTTTACAAGAACCTCGTGTACAGTACAAGTTCAACATCGCAGAAAGTGAAAAATGGATAAAGAAGTTGTGGTATTTACTTACAAAGCAATATCACTCAGCAATGAAATCTATGTCATCAGGCCCTTAGCAGCACAATGAGTGGATTCAGGTATGATGATTCTAACTGAAATAAGTCACACAGAAAAAGAAACATCATAAGATATCAGTAATACACGGAATGTAAACTTGGCTACACAGGAACTGAATTACAGAACAGAACAGGGTCTCAAATTTAGAAAACCAACTTATGCTTGCTTAAGGGGAAAGGTGAGTTGGGGTGCTGCATAAAACCAGAGATTGAAATGAGCACAGATAAAGTTCCTTAAGCCAAATATGGAATAGACAAGAGCTACTCCTTGCTCAACGAAATGGACTCAACACCGCATATTAAATGCCTAAGAATGTACCTGACTAGTAAGTATCTTAAAACCTATGGATTGCTATGTCTCCGAAAGAGAATCAAGCATGTGTACAGGGGCATAAACGCAGCAGTGATAGGATTGGAGAGGTTCGGTGAGCAAATGAAGACCCTTTGAAGTCATATTGCATGGTACCCATTCCACGGGTTTCAACTACCCAGGTTTAAGGTATTCTTCCTTCAGCTAAAACATGCATGTGGAACCTAGAGTATGATCAACCATGTGATCGGGAGACGTGTTCAAATATGTCTCAGTTTTCGTACCCTGGTACTCGGGTGCAACATTCCAGACGCTTTACTAACACCCTCCCGACTTGGAGAGTCAGTCCCTTTAACCTCCTGTTTGGCCCAGTTTGCAATTTCTGCGGAAGATGAACAGGAATAGCGAGAACCAATGAGAGACTAGCTGGAGGTGTCTGGACGGGCAAATTTAACTCTCATTTCCCACCAGGAAGAGGAATTAACCAAAGGCTCAGCGTGCCGTGCCGGAACCAGATTAGGGCCTGAAGCCATCCTGCGGTGTTGCGGCCAGCTCAAAAGAAAGCGAGTTGAAGAAAGGAGCTCAGGGGCACTGTAATTCACAAACCTGCAGAGTTATAAATGACAGCTATCGTCCAAAAATATACTGAAGTAAGGCTGCCAAGAGGACTTGAAAGCGGGGCAGAATTGCAGGAAACCGATTTCAGGAGGTAGACTGGAATTGCATTGAAAGCATAGGAAAAGAGGCAGAACGTCCACAATGATGCACTTGGCCAAAAAGGGCGTATGCGTTTTTTCCTGAATATATTCAGGAAAAAACGCATACGCCCTTTTTGGCCAACCAAGCAAGCTTGCAAAGGAAATCTGCACTACAATGAAGTCTCACTTCCCCCCGGTCAAAAGGGCCATCTGAAAAAAGTGTAAAATCCAGAAAGGCAGGACAGGCCATGGAGAACTGGGAGCCTTGTTATGCTGATGGGCGGGATGTAAATTGCCAACAGACACTCGGGAGAAGTGTATGGTGTTTCCTGAAACATCTAAAAAACAAAGCAACAGAGCCTAGGGCACTTCCACTTATGGTCCTATAGCTTAGGGAAATTAAAATCAAAAAGACACAGCCACCCCAAAGTTTGGGACGCCTCTGTTTACAAGAACCTCGTTTACAGTACAAGTTCAACATCGCAGAAAGTGAAAAATGGATAAAGAAGTTGTGGTATTTACTTACAAAGCAATATCACTCAGCAATGAAATCTATGTCATCAGGCCCTTAGCAGCACAATGAGTGGATTCAGGTATGATGATTCTAACTGAAATAAGTCACACAGAAAAAGAAACATCATAAGATATCAGTAATACATGGAATGTAAACTTGGCTACACAGGAACTGAATTACAGAACAGAACAGGGTCTCAAATTTAGAAAACCAACTTATGCTTGCTTAAGGGGAAAGGTGAGTTGGGGTGCTGCATAAAACCAGAGATTGAAATGAGCACAGATAAAGTTCCTTAAGCCAAATATGGAATAGACTAGAGCTACCTCTTGCTCAAAGAAATGGACTCAACACCGCATATTAAATGCCTAAGAATGTACCTGACTAGTAAGTATCTTAAAACCTATGGATTGCTATGTCTCCGAAAGAGAATCAAGCATGTGTACAGGGGCATAAACGCAGCAGTGATAGGATTGGAGAGGTTCGGTGAGCAAATGAAGACCCTTTGAAGTCATATTGCATGGTACCCATTCCACGGGTTTCAACTACCCAGGTTTAAGGTATTCTTCCTTCAGCTAAAACATGCATGTGGAACCTAGAGTATGATCAACCATGTGATCGGGAGACGTGTTCAAATATGTCTCAGTTTTTGTACCCTGGTACTCGGGTGCAACATTCCAGACGCTTTACTAACACCCTCGCGACTTGGAGAGTCAGTCCCTTTAACCTCCTGTTTGGCCCAGTTTGCAATTTCTGCGGAAGATGAACAGGAATAGCGAGAACCAATGAGAGACTAGCTGGAGGTGTCTGGACGGGCAAATTTAACTCTCATTTCCCACCAGGAAGAGGAATTAACCAAAGGCTCAGCGTGCCGTGCCGGAACCAGATTAGGGCCTGAAGCCATCCTGCGGTGTTGCGGCCAGCTCAAAAGAAAGCGAGTTGAAGAAAGGAGCTCAGGGGCACTGTAATTCACAAACCTGCAGAGTTATAAATGACAGCTATCGTCCAAAAATATACTGAAGTAAGGCTGCCAAGAGGACTTGAAAGCGGGGCAGAATTGCAGGAAACCGATTTCAGGAGGTAGACTGGAATTGCATTGAAAGCATAGGAAAAGAGGCAGAACGTCCACAATGATGCACTTGGCCAAAAAGGGCGTATGCGTTTTTTCCTGAATATATTCAGGAAAAAACGCATACGCCCTTTTTGGCCAACCAAGCAAGCTTGCAAAGGAAATCTGCACTACAATGAAGTCTCACTTCCCCCCGGTCAAAAGGGCCATCTGAAAAAAGTGTAAAATCCAGAAAGGCAGGACAGGCCATGGAGAACTGGGAGCCTTGTTATGCTGATGGGCGGGATGTAAATTGCCAACAGACACTCGGGAGAAGTGTATGGTGTTTCCTGAAACATCTAAAAAACAAAGCAACAGAGCCTAGGGCACTTCCACTTATGGTCCTATAGCTTAGGGAAATTAAAATCAAAAAGACACAGCCACCCCAAAGTTTGGGACGCCTCTGTTTACAAGAACCTCGTTTACAGTACAAGTTCAACATCGCAGAAAGTGAAAAATGGATAAAGAAGTTGTGGTATTTACTTACAAAGCAATATCACTCAGCAATGAAATCTATGTCATCAGGCCCTTAGCAGCACAATGAGTGGATTCAGGTATGATGATTCTAACTGAAATAAGTCACACAGAAAAAGAAACATCATAAGATATCAGTAATACATGGAATGTAAACTTGGCTACACAGGAACTGAATTACAGAACAGAACAGGGTCTCAAATTTAGAAAACCAACTTATGCTTGCTTAAGGGTAAAGGTGAGTTGGGGTGCTGCATAAAACCAGAGATTGAAATGAGCACAGATAAAGTTCCTTAAGCCAAATATGGAATAGACTAGAGCTACCTCTTGCTCAAAGAAATGGACTCAACACCGCATATTAAATGCCTAAGAATGTACCTGACTAGTAAGTATCTTAAAACCTATGGATTGCTATGTCTCCGAAAGAGAATCAAGCATGTGTACAGGGGCATAAACGCAGCAGTGATAGGATTGGAGAGGTTCGGTGAGCAAATGAAGACCCTTTGAAGTCATATTGCATGGTACCCATTCCACGGGTTTCAACTACCCAGGTTTAAGGTATTCTTCCTTCAGCTAAAACATGCATGTGGAACCTAGAGTATGATCAACCATGTGATCGGGAGACGTGTTCAAATATGTCTCAGTTTTTGTACCCTGGTACTCGGGTGCAACATTCCAGACGCTTTACTAACACCCTCGCGACTTGGAGAGTCAGTCCCTTTAACCTCCTGTTTGGCCCAGTTTGCAATTTCTGCGGAAGATGAACAGGAATAGCGAGAACCAATGAGAGACTAGCTGGAGGTGTCTGGACGGGCAAATTTAACTCTCATTTCCCACCAGGAAGAGGAATTAACCAAAGGCTCAGCGTGCCGTGCCGGAACCAGATTAGGGCCTGAAGCCATCCTGCGGTGTTGCGGCCAGCTCAAAAGAAAGCGAGTTGAAGAAAGGAGCTCAGGGGCACTGTAATTCACAAACCTGCAGAGTTATAAATGACAGCTATCGTCCAAAAATATACTGAAGTAAGGCTGCCAAGAGGACTTGAAAGCGGGGCAGAATTGCAGGAAACCGATTTCAGGAGGCAGACTGGAATTGCATTGAAAGCATAGGAAAAGAGGCAGAACGTCCACAATGATGCACTTGGCCAAAAAGGGTGTATGCGTTTTTTCCTGAATATATTCAGGAAAAAACGCATACGCCCTTTTTGGCCAACCAAGCAAGCTTGCAAAGGAAATCTGCACTACAATGAAGTCTCACTTCCCCCCGGTCAAAAGGGCCATCTGAAAAAAGTGTAAAATCCAGAAAGGCAGGACAGGCCATGGAGAACTGGGAGCCTTGTTATGCTGATGGGCGGGATGTAAATTGCCAACAGACACTCGGGAGAAGTGTATGGTGTTTCCTGAAACATCTAAAAAACAAAGCAACAGAGCCTAGGGCACTTCCACTTATGGTCCTATAGCTTAGGGAAATTAAAATCAAAAAGACACAGCCACCCCAAAGTTTGGGACGCCTCTGTTTACAAGAACCTCGTGTACAGTACAAGTTCAACATCGCAGAAAGTGAAAAATGGATAAAGAAGTTGTGGTATTTACTTACAAAGCAATATCACTCAGCAATGAAATCTATGTCATCAGGCCCTTAGCAGCACAATGAGTGGATTCAGGTATGATGATTCTAACTGAAATAAGTCACACAGAAAAAGAAACATCATAAGATATCAGTAATACACGGAATGTAAACTTGGCTACACAGGAACTGAATTACAGAACAGAACAGGGTCTCAAATTTAGAAAACCAACTTATGCTTGCTTAAGGGGAAAGGTGAGTTGGGGTGCTGCATAAAACCAGAGATTGAAATGAGCACAGATAAAGTTCCTTAAGCCAAATATGGAATAGACAAGAGCTACTCCTTGCTCAACGAAATGGACTCAACACCGCATATTAAATGCCTAAGAATGTACCTGACTAGTAAGTATCTTAAAACCTATGGATTGCTATGTCTCCGAAAGAGAATCAAGCATGTGTACAGGGGCATAAACGCAGCAGTGATAGGATTGGAGAGGTTCGGTGAGCAAATGAAGACCCTTTGAAGTCATATTGCATGGTACCCATTCCACGGGTTTCAACTACCCAGGTTTAAGGTATTCTTCCTTCAGCTAAAACATGCATGTGGAACCTAGAGTATGATCAACCATGTGATCGGGAGACGTGTTCAAATATGTCTCAGTTTTCGTACCCTGGTACTCGGGTGCAACATTCCAGACGCTTTACTAACACCCTCCCGACTTGGAGAGTCAGTCCCTTTAACCTCCTGTTTGGCCCAGTTTGCAATTTCTGCGGAAGATGAACAGGAATAGCGAGAACCAATGAGAGACTAGCTGGAGGTGTCTGGACGGGCAAATTTAACTCTCATTTCCCACCAGGAAGAGGAATTAACCAAAGGCTCAGCGTGCCGTGCCGGAACCAGATTAGGGCCTGAAGCCATCCTGCGGTGTTGCGGCCAGCTCAAAAGAAAGCGAGTTGAAGAAAGGAGCTCAGGGGCACTGTAATTCACAAACCTGCAGAGTTATAAATGACAGCTATCGTCCAAAAATATACTGAAGTAAGGCTGCCAAGAGGACTTGAAAGCGGGGCAGAATTGCAGGAAACCGATTTCAGGAGGTAGACTGGAATTGCATTGAAAGCATAGGAAAAGAGGCAGAACGTCCACAATGATGCACTTGGCCAAAAAGGGCGTATGCGTTTTTTCCTGAATATATTCAGGAAAAAACGCATACGCCCTTTTTGGCCAACCAAGCAAGCTTGCAAAGGAAATCTGCACTACAATGAAGTCTCACTTCCCCCCGGTCAAAAGGGCCATCTGAAAAAAGTGTAAAATCCAGAAAGGCAGGACAGGCCATGGAGAACTGGGAGCCTTGTTATGCTGATGGGCGGGATGTAAATTGCCAACAGACACTCGGGAGAAGTGTATGGTGTTTCCTGAAACATCTAAAAAACAAAGCAACAGAGCCTAGGGCACTTCCACTTATGGTCCTATAGCTTAGGGAAATTAAAATCAAAAAGACACAGCCACCCCAAAGTTTGGGACGCCTCTGTTTACAAGAACCTCGTGTACAGTACAAGTTCAACATCGCAGAAAGTGAAAAATGGATAAAGAAGTTGTGGTATTTACTTACAAAGCAATATCACTCAGCAATGAAATCTATGTCATCAGGCCCTTAGCAGCACAATGAGTGGATTCAGGTATGATGATTCTAACTGAAATAAGTCACACAGAAAAAGAAACATCATAAGATATCAGTAATACACGGAATGTAAACTTGGCTACACAGGAACTGAATTACAGAACAGAACAGGGTCTCAAATTTAGAAAACCAACTTATGCTTGCTTAAGGGTAAAGGTGAGTTGGGGTGCTGCATAAAACCAGAGATTGAAATGAGCACAGATAAAGTTCCTTAAGCCAAATATGGAATAGACTAGAGCTACCTCTTGCTCAACGAAATGGACTCAACACCGCATATTAAATGCCTAAGAATGTACCTGACTAGTAAGTATCTTAAAACCTATGGATTGCTATGTCTCCGAAAGAGAATCAAGCATGTGTACAGGGGCATAAACGCAGCAGTGATAGGATTGGAGAGGTTCGGTGAGCAAATGAAGACCCTTTGAAGTCATATTGCATGGTACCCATTCCACGGGTTTCAACTACCCAGGTTTAAGGTATTCTTCCTTCAGCTAAAACATGCATGTGGAACCTAGAGTATGATCAACCATGTGATCGGGAGACGTGTTCAAATATGTCTCAGTTTTTGTACCCTGGTACTCGGGTGCAACATTCCAGAAGCTTTACTAACACCCTCGCGACTTGGAGAGTCAGTCCCTTTAACCTCCTGTTTGGCCCAGTTTGCAATTTCTGTGGAAGATGAACAGGAATAGCGAGAACCAATGAGAGACTAGCTGGAGGTGTCTGGACGGGCAAATTTAACTCTCATTTCCCACCAGGAAGAGGAATTAACCAAAGGCTCAGGGTGCCGTGCCGGAACCAGATTAGGGCCTGAAGCCATCCTGCGGTGTTGCGGCCAGCTCAAAAGAAAGCGAGTTGAAGAAAGGAGCTCAGGGGCACTGTAATTCACAAATCTGCAGAGTTATAAATGACAGCTATCGTCCAAAAATATACTGAAGTAAGGCTGCCAAGAGGACTTGAAAGCGGGGCAGAATTGCAGGAAACCGATTTCAGGAGGCAGACTGGAATTGCATTGAAAGCATAGGAAAAGAGGCAGAACGTCCACAATGATGCACTTGGCCAAAAAGGGCGTATGCGTTTTTTCCTGAATATATTCAGGAAAAAACGCATACGCCCTTTTTGGCCAACCAAGCAAGCTTGCAAAGGAAATCTGCACTACAATGAAGTCTCACTTCCCCCCGGTCAAAAGGGCCATCTGAAAAAAGTGTAAAATCCAGAAAGGCAGGACAGGCCATGGAGAACTGGGAGCCTTGTTATGCTGATGGGCGGGATGTAAATTGCCAACAGACACTCGGGAGAAGTGTATGGTGTTTCCTGAAACATCTAAAAAACAAAGCAACAGAGCCTAGGGCACTTCCACTTATGGTCCTATAGCTTAGGGAAATTAAAATCAAAAAGACACAGCCACCCCAAAGTTTGGGACGCCTCTGTTTACAAGAACCTCATGTACAGTACAAGTTCAACATCGCAGAAAGTGAAAAATGGATAAAGAAGTTGTGGTATTTACTTACAAAGCAATATCACTCAGCAATGAAATCTATGTCATCAGGCCCTTAGCAGCACAATGAGTGGATTCAGGTATGATGATTCTAACTGAAATAAGTCACACAGAAAAAGAAACATCATAAGATATCAGTAATACACGGAATGTAAACTTGGCTACACAGGAACTGAATTACAGAACAGAACAGGGTCTCAAATTTAGAAAACCAACTTATGCTTGCTTAAGGGGAAAGGTGAGTTGGGGTGCTGCATAAAACCAGAGATTGAAATGAGCACAGATAAAGTTCCTTAAGCCAAATATGGAATAGACAAGAGCTACTCCTTGCTCAACGAAATGGACTCAACACCGCATATTAAATGCCTAAGAATGTACCTGACTAGTAAGTATCTTAAAACCTATGGATTGCTATGTCTCCGAAAGAGAATCAAGCATGTGTACAGGGGCATAAACGCAGCAGTGATAGGATTGGAGAGGTTCGGTGAGCAAATGAAGACCCTTTGAAGTCATATTGCATGGTACCCATTCCACGGGTTTCAACTACCCAGGTTTAAGGTATTCTTCCTTCAGCTAAAACATGCATGTGGAACCTAGAGTATGATCAACCATGTGATCGGGAGACGTGTTCAAATATGTCTCAGTTTTCGTACCCTGGTACTCGGGTGCAACATTCCAGACGCTTTACTAACACCCTCCCGACTTGGAGAGTCAGTCCCTTTAACCTCCTGTTTGGCCCAGTTTGCAATTTCTGCGGAAGATGAACAGGAATAGCGAGAACCAATGAGAGACTAGCTGGAGGTGTCTGGACGGGCAAATTTAACTCTCATTTCCCACCAGGAAGAGGAATTAACCAAAGGCTCAGCGTGCCGTGCCGGAACCAGATTAGGGCCTGAAGCCATCCTGCGGTGTTGCGGCCAGCTCAAAAGAAAGCGAGTTGAAGAAAGGAGCTCAGGGGCACTGTAATTCACAAACCTGCAGAGTTATAAATGACAGCTATCGTCCAAAAATATACTGAAGTAAGGCTGCCAAGAGGACTTGAAAGCGGGGCAGAATTGCAGGAAACCGATTTCAGGAGGTAGACTGGAATTGCATTGAAAGCATAGGAAAAGAGGCAGAACGTCCACAAAGATGCACTTGGCCAAAAAGGGCGTATGCGTTTTTTCCTGAATATATTCAGGAAAAAACGCATACGCCCTTTTTGGCCAACCAAGCAAGCTTGCAAAGGAAATCTGCACTACAATGAAGTCTCACTTCCCCCCGGTCAAAAGGGCCATCTGAAAAAAGTGTAAAATCCAGAAAGGCAGGACAGGCCATGGAGAACTGGGAGCCTTGTTATGCTGATGGGCGGGATGTAAATTGCCAACAGACACTCGGGAGAAGTGTATGGTGTTTCCTGAAACATCTAAAAAACAAAGCAACAGAGCCTAGGGCACTTCCACTTATGGTCCTATAGCTTAGGGAAATTAAAATCAAAAAGACACAGCCACCCCAAAGTTTGGGACGCCTCTGTTTACAAGAACCTCGTGTACAGTACAAGTTCAACATCGCAGAAAGTGAAAAATGGATAAAGAAGTTGTGGTATTTACTTACAAAACAATATCACTCAGCAATGAAATCTATGTCATCAGGCCCTTAGCAGCACAATGAGTGGATTCAGGTATGATGATTCTAACTGAAATAAGTCACACAGAAAAAGAAACATCATAAGATATCAGTAATACATGGAATGTAAACTTGGCTACACAGGAACTGAATTACAGAACAGAACAGGGTCTCAAATTTAGAAAACCAACTTATGCTTGCTTAAGGGGAAAGGTGAGTTGGGGTGCTGCATAAAACCAGAGATTGAAATGAGCACAGATAAAGTTCCTTAAGCCAAATATGGAATAGACTAGAGCTACCTCTTGCTCAAAGAAATGGACTCAACACCGCATATTAAATGCCTAAGAATGTACCTGACTAGTAAGTATCTTAAAACCTATGGATTGCTATGTCTCCGAAAGAGAATCAAGCATGTGTACAGGGGCATAAACGCAGCAGTGATAGGATTGGAGAGGTTCGGTGAGCAAATGAAGACCCTTTGAAGTCATATTGCATGGTACCCATTCCACGGGTTTCAACTACCCAGGTTTAAGGTATTCTTCCTTCAGCTAAAACATGCATGTGGAACCTAGAGTATGATCAACCATGTGATCGGGAGACGTGTTCAAATATGTCTCAGTTTTTGTACCCTGGTACTCGGGTGCAACATTCCAGACGCTTTACTAACACCCTCGCGACTTGGAGAGTCAGTCCCTTTAACCTCCTGTTTGGCCCAGTTTGCAATTTCTGCGGAAGATGAACAGGAATAGCGAGAACCAATGAGAGACTAGCTGGAGGTGTCTGGACGGGCAAATTTAACTCTCATTTCCCACCAGGAAGAGGAATTAACCAAAGGCTCAGCGTGCCGTGCCGGAACCAGATTAGGGCCTGAAGCCATCCTGCGGTGTTGCGGCCAGCTCAAAAGAAAGCGAGTTGAAGAAAGGAGCTCAGGGGCACTGTAATTCACAAACCTGCAGAGTTATAAATGACAGCTATCGTCCAAAAATATACTGAAGTAAGGCTGCCAAGAGGACTTGAAAGCGGGGCAGAATTGCAGGAAACCGATTTCAGGAGGTAGACTGGAATTGCATTGAAAGCATAGGAAAAGAGGCAGAACGTCCACAATGATGCACTTGGCCAAAAAGGGCGTATGCGTTTTTTCCTGAATATATTCAGGAAAAAACGCATACGCCCTTTTTGGCCAACCAAGCAAGCTTGCAAAGGAAATCTGCACTACAATGAAGTCTCACTTCCCCCCGGTCAAAAGGGCCATCTGAAAAAAGTGTAAAATCCAGAAAGGCAGGACAGGCCATGGAGAACTGGGAGCCTTGTTATGCTGATGGGCGGGATGTAAATTGCCAACAGACACTCGGGAGAAGTGTATGGTGTTTCCTGAAACATCTAAAAAACAAAGCAACAGAGCCTAGGGCACTTCCACTTATGGTCCTATAGCTTAGGGAAATTAAAATCAAAAAGACACAGCCACCCCAAAGTTTGGGACGCCTCTGTTTACAAGAACCTCGTTTACAGTACAAGTTCAACATCGCAGAAAGTGAAAAATGGATAAAGAAGTTGTGGTATTTACTTACAAAGCAATATCACTCAGCAATGAAATCTATGTCATCAGGCCCTTAGCAGCACAATGAGTGGATTCAGGTATGATGATTCTAACTGAAATAAGTCACACAGAAAAAGAAACATCATAAGATATCAGTAATACATGGAATGTAAACTTGGCTACACAGGAACTGAATTACAGAACAGAACAGGGTCTCAAATTTAGAAAACCAACTTATGCTTGCTTAAGGGTAAAGGTGAGTTGGGGTGCTGCATAAAACCAGAGATTGAAATGAGCACAGATAAAGTTCCTTAAGCCAAATATGGAATAGACTAGAGCTACCTCTTGCTCAAAGAAATGGACTCAACACCGCATATTAAATGCCTAAGAATGTACCTGACTAGTAAGTATCTTAAAACCTATGGATTGCTATGTCTCCGAAAGAGAATCAAGCATGTGTACAGGGGCATAAACGCAGCAGTGATAGGATTGGAGAGGTTCGGTGAGCAAATGAAGACCCTTTGAAGTCATATTGCATGGTACCCATTCCACGGGTTTCAACTACCCAGGTTTAAGGTATTCTTCCTTCAGCTAAAACATGCATGTGGAACCTAGAGTATGATCAACCATGTGATCGGGAGACGTGTTCAAATATGTCTCAGTTTTTGTACCCTGGTACTCGGGTGCAACATTCCAGACGCTTTACTAACACCCTCGCGACTTGGAGAGTCAGTCCCTTTAACCTCCTGTTTGGCCCAGTTTGCAATTTCTGCGGAAGATGAACAGGAATAGCGAGAACCAATGAGAGACTAGCTGGAGGTGTCTGGACGGGCAAATTTAACTCTCATTTCCCACCAGGAAGAGGAATTAACCAAAGGCTCAGCGTGCCGTGCCGGAACCAGATTAGGGCCTGAAGCCATCCTGCGGTGTTGCGGCCAGCTCAAAAGAAAGCGAGTTGAAGAAAGGAGCTCAGGGGCACTGTAATTCACAAACCTGCAGAGTTATAAATGACAGCTATCGTCCAAAAATATACTGAAGTAAGGCTGCCAAGAGGACTTGAAAGCGGGGCAGAATTGCAGGAAACCGATTTCAGGAGGCAGACTGGAATTGCATTGAAAGCATAGGAAAAGAGGCAGAACGTCCACAATGATGCACTTGGCCAAAAAGGGTGTATGCGTTTTTTCCTGAATATATTCAGGAAAAAACGCATACGCCCTTTTTGGCCAACCAAGCAAGCTTGCAAAGGAAATCTGCACTACAATGAAGTCTCACTTCCCCCCGGTCAAAAGGGCCATCTGAAAAAAGTGTAAAATCCAGAAAGGCAGGACAGGCCATGGAGAACTGGGAGCCTTGTTATGCTGATGGGCGGGATGTAAATTGCCAACAGACACTCGGGAGAAGTGTATGGTGTTTCCTGAAACATCTAAAAAACAAAGCAACAGAGCCTAGGGCACTTCCACTTATGGTCCTATAGCTTAGGGAAATTAAAATCAAAAAGACACAGCCACCCCAAAGTTTGGGACGCCTCTGTTTACAAGAACCTCGTGTACAGTACAAGTTCAACATCGCAGAAAGTGAAAAATGGATAAAGAAGTTGTGGTATTTACTTACAAAGCAATATCACTCAGCAATGAAATCTATGTCATCAGGCCCTTAGCAGCACAATGAGTGGATTCAGGTATGATGATTCTAACTGAAATAAGTCACACAGAAAAAGAAACATCATAAGATATCAGTAATACACGGAATGTAAACTTGGCTACACAGGAACTGAATTACAGAACAGAACAGGGTCTCAAATTTAGAAAACCAACTTATGCTTGCTTAAGGGGAAAGGTGAGTTGGGGTGCTGCATAAAACCAGAGATTGAAATGAGCACAGATAAAGTTCCTTAAGCCAAATATGGAATAGACAAGAGCTACTCCTTGCTCAACGAAATGGACTCAACACCGCATATTAAATGCCTAAGAATGTACCTGACTAGTAAGTATCTTAAAACCTATGGATTGCTATGTCTCCGAAAGAGAATCAAGCATGTGTACAGGGGCATAAACGCAGCAGTGATAGGATTGGAGAGGTTCGGTGAGCAAATGAAGACCCTTTGAAGTCATATTGCATGGTACCCATTCCACGGGTTTCAACTACCCAGGTTTAAGGTATTCTTCCTTCAGCTAAAACATGCATGTGGAACCTAGAGTATGATCAACCATGTGATCGGGAGACGTGTTCAAATATGTCTCAGTTTTCGTACCCTGGTACTCGGGTGCAACATTCCAGACGCTTTACTAACACCCTCCCGACTTGGAGAGTCAGTCCCTTTAACCTCCTGTTTGGCCCAGTTTGCAATTTCTGCGGAAGATGAACAGGAATAGCGAGAACCAATGAGAGACTAGCTGGAGGTGTCTGGACGGGCAAATTTAACTCTCATTTCCCACCAGGAAGAGGAATTAACCAAAGGCTCAGCGTGCCGTGCCGGAACCAGATTAGGGCCTGAAGCCATCCTGCGGTGTTGCGGCCAGCTCAAAAGAAAGCGAGTTGAAGAAAGGAGCTCAGGGGCACTGTAATTCACAAACCTGCAGAGTTATAAATGACAGCTATCGTCCAAAAATATACTGAAGTAAGGCTGCCAAGAGGACTTGAAAGCGGGGCAGAATTGCAGGAAACCGATTTCAGGAGGTAGACTGGAATTGCATTGAAAGCATAGGAAAAGAGGCAGAACGTCCACAATGATGCACTTGGCCAAAAAGGGCGTATGCGTTTTTTCCTGAATATATTCAGGAAAAAACGCATACGCCCTTTTTGGCCAACCAAGCAAGCTTGCAAAGGAAATCTGCACTACAATGAAGTCTCACTTCCCCCCGGTCAAAAGGGCCATCTGAAAAAAGTGTAAAATCCAGAAAGGCAGGACAGGCCATGGAGAACTGGGAGCCTTGTTATGCTGATGGGCGGGATGTAAATTGCCAACAGACACTCGGGAGAAGTGTATGGTGTTTCCTGAAACATCTAAAAAACAAAGCAACAGAGCCTAGGGCACTTCCACTTATGGTCCTATAGCTTAGGGAAATTAAAATCAAAAAGACACAGCCACCCCAAAGTTTGGGACGCCTCTGTTTACAAGAACCTCGTGTACAGTACAAGTTCAACATCGCAGAAAGTGAAAAATGGATAAAGAAGTTGTGGTATTTACTTACAAAGCAATATCACTCAGCAATGAAATCTATGTCATCAGGCCCTTAGCAGCACAATGAGTGGATTCAGGTATGATGATTCTAACTGAAATAAGTCACACAGAAAAAGAAACATCATAAGATATCAGTAATACACGGAATGTAAACTTGGCTACACAGGAACTGAATTACAGAACAGAACAGGGTCTCAAATTTAGAAAACCAACTTATGCTTGCTTAAGGGTAAAGGTGAGTTGGGGTGCTGCATAAAACCAGAGATTGAAATGAGCACAGATAAAGTTCCTTAAGCCAAATATGGAATAGACTAGAGCTACCTCTTGCTCAACGAAATGGACTCAACACCGCATATTAAATGCCTAAGAATGTACCTGACTAGTAAGTATCTTAAAACCTATGGATTGCTATGTCTCCGAAAGAGAATCAAGCATGTGTACAGGGGCATAAACGCAGCAGTGATAGGATTGGAGAGGTTCGGTGAGCAAATGAAGACCCTTTGAAGTCATATTGCATGGTACCCATTCCACGGGTTTCAACTACCCAGGTTTAAGGTATTCTTCCTTCAGCTAAAACATGCATGTGGAACCTAGAGTATGATCAACCATGTGATCGGGAGACGTGTTCAAATATGTCTCAGTTTTTGTACCCTGGTACTCGGGTGCAACATTCCAGAAGCTTTACTAACACCCTCGCGACTTGGAGAGTCAGTCCCTTTAACCTCCTGTTTGGCCCAGTTTGCAATTTCTGTGGAAGATGAACAGGAATAGCGAGAACCAATGAGAGACTAGCTGGAGGTGTCTGGACGGGCAAATTTAACTCTCATTTCCCACCAGGAAGAGGAATTAACCAAAGGCTCAGGGTGCCGTGCCGGAACCAGATTAGGGCCTGAAGCCATCCTGCGGTGTTGCGGCCAGCTCAAAAGAAAGCGAGTTGAAGAAAGGAGCTCAGGGGCACTGTAATTCACAAATCTGCAGAGTTATAAATGACAGCTATCGTCCAAAAATATACTGAAGTAAGGCTGCCAAGAGGACTTGAAAGCGGGGCAGAATTGCAGGAAACCGATTTCAGGAGGCAGACTGGAATTGCATTGAAAGCATAGGAAAAGAGGCAGAACGTCCACAATGATGCACTTGGCCAAAAAGGGCGTATGCGTTTTTTCCTGAATATATTCAGGAAAAAACGCATACGCCCTTTTTGGCCAACCAAGCAAGCTTGCAAAGGAAATCTGCACTACAATGAAGTCTCACTTCCCCCCGGTCAAAAGGGCCATCTGAAAAAAGTGTAAAATCCAGAAAGGCAGGACAGGCCATGGAGAACTGGGAGCCTTGTTATGCTGATGGGCGGGATGTAAATTGCCAACAGACACTCGGGAGAAGTGTATGGTGTTTCCTGAAACATCTAAAAAACAAAGCAACAGAGCCTAGGGCACTTCCACTTATGGTCCTATAGCTTAGGGAAATTAAAATCAAAAAGACACAGCCACCCCAAAGTTTGGGACGCCTCTGTTTACAAGAACCTCATGTACAGTACAAGTTCAACATCGCAGAAAGTGAAAAATGGATAAAGAAGTTGTGGTATTTACTTACAAAGCAATATCACTCAGCAATGAAATCTATGTCATCAGGCCCTTAGCAGCACAATGAGTGGATTCAGGTATGATGATTCTAACTGAAATAAGTCACACAGAAAAAGAAACATCATAAGATATCAGTAATACACGGAATGTAAACTTGGCTACACAGGAACTGAATTACAGAACAGAACAGGGTCTCAAATTTAGAAAACCAACTTATGCTTGCTTAAGGGGAAAGGTGAGTTGGGGTGCTGCATAAAACCAGAGATTGAAATGAGCACAGATAAAGTTCCTTAAGCCAAATATGGAATAGACAAGAGCTACTCCTTGCTCAACGAAATGGACTCAACACCGCATATTAAATGCCTAAGAATGTACCTGACTAGTAAGTATCTTAAAACCTATGGATTGCTATGTCTCCGAAAGAGAATCAAGCATGTGTACAGGGGCATAAACGCAGCAGTGATAGGATTGGAGAGGTTCGGTGAGCAAATGAAGACCCTTTGAAGTCATATTGCATGGTACCCATTCCACGGGTTTCAACTACCCAGGTTTAAGGTATTCTTCCTTCAGCTAAAACATGCATGTGGAACCTAGAGTATGATCAACCATGTGATCGGGAGACGTGTTCAAATATGTCTCAGTTTTCGTACCCTGGTACTCGGGTGCAACATTCCAGACGCTTTACTAACACCCTCCCGACTTGGAGAGTCAGTCCCTTTAACCTCCTGTTTGGCCCAGTTTGCAATTTCTGCGGAAGATGAACAGGAATAGCGAGAACCAATGAGAGACTAGCTGGAGGTGTCTGGACGGGCAAATTTAACTCTCATTTCCCACCAGGAAGAGGAATTAACCAAAGGCTCAGCGTGCCGTGCCGGAACCAGATTAGGGCCTGAAGCCATCCTGCGGTGTTGCGGCCAGCTCAAAAGAAAGCGAGTTGAAGAAAGGAGCTCAGGGGCACTGTAATTCACAAACCTGCAGAGTTATAAATGACAGCTATCGTCCAAAAATATACTGAAGTAAGGCTGCCAAGAGGACTTGAAAGCGGGGCAGAATTGCAGGAAACCGATTTCAGGAGGCAGACTGGAATTGCATTGAAAGCATAGGAAAAGAGGCAGAACGTCCACAAAGATGCACTTGGCCAAAAAGGGCGTATGCGTTTTTTCCTGAATATATTCAGGAAAAAACGCATACGCCCTTTTTGGCCAACCAAGCAAGCTTGCAAAGGAAATCTGCACTACAATGAAGTCTCACTTCCCCCCGGTCAAAAGGGCCATCTGAAAAAAGTGTAAAATCCAGAAAGGCAGGACAGGCCATGGAGAACTGGGAGCCTTGTTATGCTGATGGGCGGGATGTAAATTGCCAACAGACACTCGGGAGAAGTGTATGGTGTTTCCTGAAACATCTAAAAAACAAAGCAACAGAGCCTAGGGCACTTCCACTTATGGTCCTATAGCTTAGGGAAATTAAAATCAAAAAGACACAGCCACCCCAAAGTTTGGGACGCCTCTGTTTACAAGAACCTCGTGTACAGTACAAGTTCAACATCGCAGAAAGTGAAAAATGGATAAAGAAGTTGTGGTATTTACTTACAAAACAATATCACTCAGCAATGAAATCTATGTCATCAGGCCCTTAGCAGCACAATGAGTGGATTCAGGTATGATGATTCTAACTGAAATAAGTCACACAGAAAAAGAAACATCATAAGATATCAGTAATACACGGAATGTAAACTTGGCTACACAGGAACTGAATTACAGAACAGAACAGGGTCTCAAATTTAGAAAACCAACTTATGCTTGCTTAAGGGTAAAGGTGGGTTGGGGTGCTGCATAAAACCAGAGATTGAAATGAGCACAGATAAAGTTCCTTAAGCCAAATATGGAATAGACAAGAGCTACCTCTTGCTCAACGAAATGGACTCAACACCGCATATTAAATGCCTAAGAATGTACCTGACTAGTAAGTATCTTAAAACCTATGGATTGCTATGTCTCCGAAAGAGAATCAAGCATGTGTACAGGGGCATAAACGCAGCAGTGATAGGATTGGAGAGGTTCGGTGAGCAAATGAAGACCCTTTGAAGTCATATTGCATGGTACCCATTCCACGGGTTTCAACTACCCAGGTTTAAGGTATTCTTCCTTCAGCTAAAACATGCATGTGGAACCTAGAGTATGATCAACCATGAGATCGGGAGACGTGTTCAAATATGTCTCAGTTTTCGTACCCTGGTACTCGGGTGCAACATTCCAGACGCTTTACTAACACCCTCCCGACTTGGAGAGTCAGTCCCTTTAACCTCCTGTTTGGCCCAGTTTGCAATTTCTGCGGAAGATGAACAGGAATAGCGAGAACCAATGAGAGACTAGCTGGAGGTGTCTGGACGGGCAAATTTAACTCTCATTTCCCACCAGGAAGAGGAATTAACCAAAGGCTCAGCGTGCCGTGCCGGAACCAGATTAGGGCCTGAAGCCATCCTGCGGTGTTGCGGCCAGCTCAAAAGAAAGCGAGTTGAAGAAAGGAGCTCAGGGGCACTGTAATTCACAAACCTGCAGAGTTATAAATGACAGCTATCGTCCAAAAATATACTGAAGTAAGGCTGCCAAGAGGACTTGAAAGCGGGGCAGAATTGCAGGAAACCGATTTCAGGAGGCAGACTGGAATTGCATTGAAAGCATAGGAAAAGAGGCAGAACGTCCACAATGATGCACTTGGCCAAAAAGGGCGTATGCGTTTTTTCCTGAATATATTCAGGAAAAAACGCATACGCCCTTTTTGGCCAACCAAGCAAGCTTGCAAAGGAAATCTGCACTACAATGAAGTCTCACTTCCCCCCGGTCAAAAGGGCCATCTGAAAAAAGTGTAAAATCCAGAAAGGCAGGACAGGCCATGGAGAACTGGGAGCCTTGTTATGCTGATGGGCGGGATGTAAATTGCCAACAGACACTCGGGAGAAGTGTATGGTGTTTCCTGAAACATCTAAAAAACAAAGCAACAGAGCCTAGGGCACTTCCACTTATGGTCCTATAGCTTAGGGAAATTAAAATCAAAAAGACACAGCCACCCCAAAGTTTGGGACGCCTCTGTTTACAAGAACCTCGTGTACAGTACAAGTTCAACATCGCAGAAAGTGAAAAATGGATAAAGAAGTTGTGGTATTTACTTACAAAGCAATATCACTCAGCAATGAAATCTATGTCATCAGGCCCTTAGCAGCACAATGAGTGGATTCAGGTATGATGATTCTAACTGAAATAAGTCACACAGAAAAAGAAACATCATAAGATATCAGTAATACACAGAATGTAAACTTGGCTACACAGGAACTGAATTACAGAACAGAACAGGGTCTCAAATTTAGAAAACCAACTTATGCTTGCTTAAGGGGAAAGGTGAGTTGGGGTGCTGCATAAAACCAGAGATTGAAATGAGCACAGATAAAGTTCCTTAAGCCAAATATGGAATAGACAAGAGCTACTCCTTGCTCAACGAAATGGACTCAACACCGCATATTAAATGCCTAAGAATGTACCTGACTAGTAAGTATCTTAAAACCTATGGATTGCTATGTCTCCGAAAGAGAATCAAGCATGTGTACAGGGGCATAAACGCAGCAGTGATAGGATTGGAGAGGTTCGGTGAGCAAATGAAGACCCTTTGAAGTCATATTGCATGGTACCCATTCCACGGGTTTCAACTACCCAGGTTTAAGGTATTCTTCCTTCAGCTAAAACATGCATGTGGAACCTAGAGTATGATCAACCATGTGATCGGGAGACGTGTTCAAATATGTCTCAGTTTTCGTACCCTGGTACTCGGGTGCAACATTCCAGACGCTTTACTAACACCCTCCCGACTTGGAGAGTCAGTCCCTTTAACCTCCTGTTTGGCCCAGTTTGCAATTTCTGCGGAAGATGAACAGGAATAGCGAGAACCAATGAGAGACTAGCTGGAGGTGTCTGGACGGGCAAATTTAACTCTCATTTCCCACCAGGAAGAGGAATTAACCAAAGGCTCAGCGTGCCGTGCCGGAACCAGATTAGGGCCTGAAGCCATCCTGCGGTGTTGCGGCCAGCTCAAAAGAAAGCGAGTTGAAGAAAGGAGCTCAGGGGCACTGTAATTCACAAACCTGCAGAGTTATAAATGACAGCTATCGTCCAAAAATATACTGAAGTAAGGCTGCCAAGAGGACTTGAAAGCGGGGCAGAATTGCAGGAAACCGATTTCAGGAGGTAGACTGGAATTGCATTGAAAGCATAGGAAAAGAGGCAGAACGTCCACAATGATGCACTTGGCCAAAAAGGGCGTATGCGTTTTTTCCTGAATATATTCAGGAAAAAACGCATACGCCCTTTTTGGCCAACCAAGCAAGCTTGCAAAGGAAATCTGCACTACAATGAAGTCTCACTTCCCCCCGGTCAAAAGGGCCATCTGAAAAAAGTGTAAAATCCAGAAAGGCAGGACAGGCCATGGAGAACTGGGAGCCTTGTTATGCTGATGGGCGGGATGTAAATTGCCAACAGACACTCGGGAGAAGTGTATGGTGTTTCCTGAAACATCTAAAAAACAAAGCAACAGAGCCTAGGGCACTTCCACTTATGGTCCTATAGCTTAGGGAAATTAAAATCAAAAAGACACAGCCACCCCAAAGTTTGGGACGCCTCTGTTTACAAGAACCTCGTGTACAGTACAAGTTCAACATCGCAGAAAGTGAAAAATGGATAAAGAAGTTGTGGTATTTACTTACAAAGCAATATCACTCAGCAATGAAATCTATGTCATCAGGCCCTTAGCAGCACAATGAGTGGATTCAGGTATGATGATTCTAACTGAAATAAGTCACACAGAAAAAGAAACATCATAAGATATCAGTAATACACGGAATGTAAACTTGGCTACACAGGAACTGAATTACAGAACAGAACAGGGTCTCAAATTTAGAAAACCAACTTATGCTTGCTTAAGGGTAAAGGTGAGTTGGGGTGCTGCATAAAACCAGAGATTGAAATGAGCACAGATAAAGTTCCTTAAGCCAAATATGGAATAGACTAGAGCTACCTCTTGCTCAACGAAATGGACTCAACACCGCATATTAAATGCCTAAGAATGTACCTGACTAGTAAGTATCTTAAAACCTATGGATTGCTATGTCTCCAAAAGAGAATCAAGCATGTGTACAGGGGCATAAACGCAGCAGTGATAGGATTGGAGAGGTTCGGTGAGCAAATGAAGACCCTTTGAAGTCATATTGCATGGTACCCATTCCACGGGTTTCAACTACCCAGGTTTAAGGTATTCTTCCTTCAGCTAAAACATGCATGTGGAACCTAGAGTATGATCAACCATGTGATCGGGAGACGTGTTCAAATATGTCTCAGTTTTCGTACCCTGGTACTCGGGTGCAACATTCCAGACGCTTTACTAACACCCTCGCGACTTGGAGAGTCAGTCCCTTTAACCTCCTGTTTGGCCCAGTTTGCAATTTCTGCGGAAGATGAACAGGAATAGCGAGAACCAATGAGAGACTAGCTGGAGGTGTCTGGACGGGCAAATTTAACTCTCATTTCCCACCAGGAAGAGGAATTAACCAAAGGCTCAGCGTGCCGTGCCGGAACCAGATTAGGGCCTGAAGCCATCCTGCGGTGTTGCGGCCAGCTCAAAAGAAAGCGAGTTGAAGAAAGGAGCTCAGGGGCACTGTAATTCACAAACCTGCAGAGTTATAAATGACAGCTATCGTCCAAAAATATACTGAAGTAAGGCTGCCAAGAGGACTTGAAAGCGGGGCAGAATTGCAGGAAACCGATTTCAGGAGGCAGACTGGAATTGCATTGAAAGCATAGGAAAAGAGGCAGAACGTCCACAATGATGCACTTGGCCAAAAAGGGCGTATGCGTTTTTTCCTGAATATATTCAGGAAAAAACGCATACGCCCTTTTTGGCCAACCAAGCAAGCTTGCAAAGGAAATCTGCACTACAATGAAGTCTCACTTCCCCCCGGTCAAAAGGGCCATCTGAAAAAAGTGTAAAATCCAGAAAGGCAGGACAGGCCATGGAGAACTGGGAGCCTTGTTATGCTGATGGGCGGGATGTAAATTGCCAACAGACACTCGGGAGAAGTGTATGGTGTTTCCTGAAACATCTAAAAAACAAAGCAACAGAGCCTAGGGCACTTCCACTTATGGTCCTATAGCTTAGGGAAATTAAAATCAAAAAGACACAGCCACCCCAAAGTTTGGGACGCCTCTGTTTACAAGAACCTTGTGTACAGTACAAGTTCAACATCGCAGAAAGTGAAAAATGGATAAAGAAGTTGTGGTATTTACTTACAAAGCAATATCACTCAGCAATGAAATCTATGTCATCAGGCCCTTAGCAGCACAATGAGTGGATTCAGGTATGATGATTCTAACTGAAATAAGTCACACAGAAAAAGAAACATCATAAGATATCAGTAATACACGGAATGTAAACTTGGCTACACAGGAACTGAATTACAGAACAGAACAGGGTCTCAAATTTAGAAAACCAACTTATGCTTGCTTAAGGGGAAAGGTGAGTTGGGGTGCTGCATAAAACCAGAGATTGAAATGAGCACAGATAAAGTTCCTTAAGCCAAATATGGAATAGACAAGAGCTACTCCTTGCTCAACGAAATGGACTCAACACCGCATATTAAATGCCTAAGAATGTACCTGACTAGTAAGTATCTTAAAACCTATGGATTGCTATGTCTCCGAAAGAGAATCAAGCATGTGTACAGGGGCATAAACGCAGCAGTGATAGGATTGGAGAGGTTCGGTGAGCAAATGAAGACCCTTTGAAGTCATATTGCATGGTACCCATTCCACGGGTTTCAACTACCCAGGTTTAAGGTATTCTTCCTTCAGCTAAAACATGCATGTGGAACCTAGAGTATGATCAACCATGTGATCGGGAGACGTGTTCAAATATGTCTCAGTTTTCGTACCCTGGTACTCGGGTGCAACATTCCAGACGCTTTACTAACACCCTCCCGACTTGGAGAGTCAGTCCCTTTAACCTCCTGTTTGGCCCAGTTTGCAATTTCTGCGGAAGATTAACAGGAATAGCGAGAACCAATGAGAGACTAGCTGGAGGTGTCTGGACGGGCAAATTTAACTCTCATTTCCCACCAGGAAGAGGAATTAACCAAAGGCTCAGCGTGCCGTGCCGGAACCAGATTAGGGCCTGAAGCCATCCTGCGGTGTTGCGGCCAGCTCAAAAGAAAGCGAGTTGAAGAAAGGAGCTCAGGGGCACTGTAATTCACAAACCTGCAGAGTTATAAATGACAGCTATCGTCCAAAAATATACTGAAGTAAGGCTGCCAAGAGGACTTGAAAGCGGGGCAGAATTGCAGGAAACCGATTTCAGGAGGCAGACTGGAATTGCATTGAAAGCATAGGAAAAGAGGCAGAACGTCCACAATGATGCACTTGGCCAAAAAGGGCGTATGCGTTTTTTCCTGAATATATTCAGGAAAAAACGCATACGCCCTTTTTGGCCAACCAAGCAAGCTTGCAAAGGAAATCTGCACTACAATGAAGTCTCACTTCCCCCCGGTCAAAAGGGCCATCTGAAAAAAGTGTAAAATCCAGAAAGGCAGGACAGGCCATGGAGAACTGGGAGCCTTGTTATGCTGATGGGCGGGATGTAAATTGCCAACAGACACTCGGGAGAAGTGTATGGTGTTTCCTGAAACATCTAAAAAACAAAGCAACAGAGCCTAGGGCACTTCCACTTATGGTCCTATAGCTTAGGGAAATTAAAATCAAAAAGACACAGCCACCCCAAAGTTTGGGACGCCTCTGTTTACAAGAACCTCGTGTACAGTACAAGTTCAACATCGCAGAAAGTGAAAAATGGATAAAGAAGTTGTGGTATTTACTTACAAAGCAATATCACTCAGCAATGAAATCTATGTCATCAGGCCCTTAGCAGCACAATGAGTGGATTCAGGTATGATGATTCTAACTGAAATAAGTCACACAGAAAAAGAAACATCATAAGATATCAGTAATACACGGAATGTAAACTTGGCTACACAGGAACTGAATTACAGAACAGAACAGGGTCTCAAATTTAGAAAACCAACTTATGCTTGCTTAAGGGGAAAGGTGAGTTGGGGTGCTGCATAAAACCAGAGATTGAAATGAGCACAGATAAAGTTCCTTAAGCCAAATATGGAATAGACAAGAGCTACTCCTTGCTCAACGAAATGGACTCAACACCGCATATTAAATGCCTAAGAATGTACCTGACTAGTAAGTATCTTAAAACCTATGGATTGCTATGTCTCCGAAAGAGAATCAAGCATGTGTACAGGGGCATAAACGCAGCAGTGATAGGATTGGAGAGGTTCGGTGAGCAAATGAAGACCCTTTGAAGTCATATTGCATGGTACCCATTCCACGGGTTTCAACTACCCAGGTTTAAGGTATTCTTCCTTCAGCTAAAACATGCATGTGGAACCTAGAGTATGATCAACCATGTGATCGGGAGACGTGTTCAAATATGTCTCAGTTTTCGTACCCTGGTACTCGGGTGCAACATTCCAGACGCTTTACTAACACCCTCGCGACTTGGAGAGTCAGTCCCTTTAACCTCCTGTTTGGCCCAGTTTGCAATTTCTGCGGAAGATGAACAGGAATAGCGAGAACCAATGAGAGACTAGCTGGAGGTGTCTGGACGGGCAAATTTAACTCTCATTTCCCACCAGGAAGAGGAATTAACCAAAGGCTCAGCGTGCCGTGCCGGAACCAGATTAGGGCCTGAAGCCATCCTGCGGTGTTGCGGCCAGCTCAAAAGAAAGCGAGTTGAAGAAAGGAGCTCAGGGGCACTGTAATTCACAAACCTGCAGAGTTATAAATGACAGCTATCGTCCAAAAATATACTGAAGTAAGGCTGCCAAGAGGACTTGAAAGCGGGGCAGAATTGCAGGAAACCGATTTCAGGAGGCAGACTGGAATTGCATTGAAAGCATAGGAAAAGAGGCAGAACGTCCACAATGATGCACTTGGCCAAAAAGGGCGTATGCGTTTTTTCCTGAATATATTCAGGAAAAAACGCATACGCCCTTTTTGGCCAACCAAGCAAGCTTGCAAAGGAAATCTGCACTACAATGAAGTCTCACTTCCCCCCGGTCAAAAGGGCCATCTGAAAAAAGTGTAAAATCCAGAAAGGCAGGACAGGCCATGGAGAACTGGGAGCCTTGTTATGCTGATGGGCGGGATGTAAATTGCCAACAGACACTCGGGAGAAGTGTATGGTGTTTCCTGAAACATCTAAAAAACAAAGCAACAGAGCCTAGGGCACTTCCACTTATGGTCCTATAGCTTAGGGAAATTAAAATCAAAAAGACACAGCCACCCCAAAGTTTGGGACGCCTCTGTTTACAAGAACCTCGTGTACAGTACAAGTTCAACATCGCAGAAAGTGAAAAATGGATAAAGAAGTTGTGGTATTTACTTACAAAGCAATATCACTCAGCAATGAAATCTATGTCATCAGGCCCTTAGCAGCACAATGAGTGGATTCAGGTATGATGATTCTAACTGAAATAAGTCACACAGAAAAAGAAACATCATAAGATATCAGTAATACACGGAATGTAAACTTGGCTACACAGGAACTGAATTACAGAACAGAACAGGGTCTCAAATTTAGAAAACCAACTTATGCTTGCTTAAGGGGAAAGGTGAGTTGGGGTGCTGCATAAAACCAGAGATTGAAATGAGCACAGATAAAGTTCCTTAAGCCAAATATGGAATAGACAAGAGCTACTCCTTGCTCAACGAAATGGACTCAACACCGCATATTAAATGCCTAAGAATGTACCTGACTAGTAAGTATCTTAAAACCTATGGATTGCTATGTCTCCGAAAGAGAATCAAGCATGTGTACAGGGGCATAAACGCAGCAGTGATAGGATTGGAGAGGTTCGGTGAGCAAATGAAGACCCTTTGAAGTCATATTGCATGGTACCCATTCCACGGGTTTCAACTACCCAGGTTTAAGGTATTCTTCCTTCAGCTAAAACATGCATGTGGAACCTAGAGTATGATCAACCATGTGATCGGGAGACGTGTTCAAATATGTCTCAGTTTTCGTACCCTGGTACTCGGGTGCAACATTCCAGACGCTTTACTAACACCCTCCCGACTTGGAGAGTCAGTCCCTTTAACCTCCTGTTTGGCCCAGTTTGCAATTTCTGCGGAAGATGAACAGGAATAGCGAGAACCAATGAGAGACTAGCTGGAGGTGTCTGGACGGGCAAATTTAACTCTCATTTCCCACCAGGAAGAGGAATTAACCAAAGGCTCAGCGTGCCGTGCCGGAACCAGATTAGGGCCTGAAGCCATCCTGCGGTGTTGCGGCCAGCTCAAAAGAAAGCGAGTTGAAGAAAGGAGCTCAGGGGTACTGTAATTCACAAACCTGCAGAGTTATAAATGACAGCTATCGTCCAAAAATATACTGAAGTAAGGCTGCCAAGAGGACTTGAAAGCGGGGCAGAATTGCAGGAAACCGATTTCAGGAGGTAGACTGGAATTGCATTGAAAGCATAGGAAAAGAGGCAGAACGTCCACAATGATGCACTTGGCCAAAAAGGGCGTATGCGTTTTTTCCTGAATATATTCAGGAAAAAACGCATACGCCCTTTTTGGCCAACCAAGCAAGCTTGCAAAGGAAATCTGCACTACAATGAAGTCTCACTTCCCCCCGGTCAAAAGGGCCATCTGAAAAAAGTGTAAAATCCAGAAAGGCAGGACAGGCCATGGAGAACTGGGAGCCTTGTTATGCTGATGGGCGGGATGTAAATTGCCAACAGACACTCGGGAGAAGTGTATGGTGTTTCCTGAAACATCTAAAAAACAAAGCAACAGAGCCTAGGGCACTTCCACTTATGGTCCTATAGCTTAGGGAAATTAAAATCAAAAAGACACAGCCACCCCAAAGTTTGGGACGCCTCTGTTTACAAGAACCTCGTGTACAGTACAAGTTCAACATCGCAGAAAGTGAAAAATGGATAAAGAAGTTGTGGTATTTACTTACAAAGCAATATCACTCAGCAATGAAATCTATGTCATCAGGCCCTTAGCAGCACAATGAGTGGATTCAGGTATGATGATTCTAACTGAAATAAGTCACACAGAAAAAGAAACATCATAAGATATCAGTAATACACGGAATGTAAACTTGGCTACACAGGAACTGAATTACAGAACAGAACAGGGTCTCAAATTTAGAAAACCAACTTATGCTTGCTTAAGGGGAAAGGTGAGTTGGGGTGCTGCATAAAACCAGAGATTGAAATGAGCACAGATAAAGTTCCTTAAGCCAAATATGGAATAGACAAGAGCTACTCCTTGCTCAACGAAATGGACTCAACACCGCATATTAAATGCCTAAGAATGTACCTGACTAGTAAGTATCTTAAAACCTATGGATTGCTATGTCTCCGAAAGAGAATCAAGCATGTGTACAGGGGCATAAACGCAGCAGTGATAGGATTGGAGAGGTTCGGTGAGCAAATGAAGACCCTTTGAAGTCATATTGCATGGTACCCATTCCACGGGTTTCAACTACCCAGGTTTAAGGTATTCTTCCTTCAGCTAAAACATGCATGTGGAACCTAGAGTATGATCAACCATGTGATCGGGAGACGTGTTCAAATATGTCTCAGTTTTCGTACCCTGGTACTCGGGTGCAACATTCCAGACGCTTTACTAACACCCTCGCGACTTGGAGAGTCAGTCCCTTTAACCTCCTGTTTGGCCCAGTTTGCAATTTCTGCGGAAGATGAACAGGAATAGCGAGAACCAATGAGAGACTAGCTGGAGGTGTCTGGACGGGCAAATTTAACTCTCATTTCCCACCAGGAAGAGGAATTAACCAAAGGCTCAGCGTGCCGTGCCGGAACCAGATTAGGGCCTGAAGCCATCCTGCGGTGTTGCGGCCAGCTCAAAAGAAAGCGAGTTGAAGAAAGGAGCTCAGGGGCACTGTAATTCACAAACCTGCAGAGTTATAAATGACAGCTATCGTCCAAAAATATACTGAAGTAAGGCTGCCAAGAGGACTTGAAAGCGGGGCAGAATTGCAGGAAACCGATTTCAGGAGGCAGACTGGAATTGCATTGAAAGCATAGGAAAAGAGGCAGAACGTCCACAATGATGCACTTGGCCAAAAAGGGCGTATGCGTTTTTTCCTGAATATATTCAGGAAAAAACGCATACGCCCTTTTTGGCCAACCAAGCAAGCTTGCAAAGGAAATCTGCACTACAATGAAGTCTCACTTCCCCCCGGTCAAAAGGGCCATCTGAAAAAAGTGTAAAATCCAGAAAGGCAGGACAGGCCATGGAGAACTGGGAGCCTTGTTATGCTGATGGGCGGGATGTAAATTGCCAACAGACACTCGGGAGAAGTGTATGGTGTTTCCTGAAACATCTAAAAAACAAAGCAACAGAGCCTAGGGCACTTCCACTTATGGTCCTATAGCTTAGGGAAATTAAAATCAAAAAGACACAGCCACCCCAAAGTTTGGGACGCCTCTGTTTACAAGAACCTCGTGTACAGTACAAGTTCAACATCGCAGAAAGTGAAAAATGGATAAAGAAGTTGTGGTATTTACTTACAAAGCAATATCACTCAGCAATGAAATCTATGTCATCAGGCCCTTAGCAGCACAATGAGTGGATTCAGGTATGATGATTCTAACTGAAATAAGTCACACAGAAAAAGAAACATCATAAGATATCAGTAATACACGGAATGTAAACTTGGCTACACAGGAACTGAATTACAGAACAGAACAGGGTCTCAAATTTAGAAAACCAACTTATGCTTGCTTAAGGGGAAAGGTGAGTTGGGGTGCTGCATAAAACCAGAGATTGAAATGAGCACAGATAAAGTTCCTTAAGCCAAATATGGAATAGACAAGAGCTACTCCTTGCTCAACGAAATGGACTCAACACCGCATATTAAATGCCTAAGAATGTACCTGACTAGTAAGTATCTTAAAACCTATGGATTGCTATGTCTCCGAAAGAGAATCAAGCATGTGTACAGGGGCATAAACGCAGCAGTGATAGGATTGGAGAGGTTCGGTGAGCAAATGAAGACCCTTTGAAGTCATATTGCATGGTACCCATTCCACGGGTTTCAACTACCCAGGTTTAAGGTATTCTTCCTTCAGCTAAAACATGCATGTGGAACCTAGAGTATGATCAACCATGTGATCGGGAGACGTGTTCAAATATGTCTCAGTTTTCGTACCCTGGTACTCGGGTGCAACATTCCAGACGCTTTACTAACACCCTCCCGACTTGGAGAGTCAGTCCCTTTAACCTCCTGTTTGGCCCAGTTTGCAATTTCTGCGGAAGATGAACAGGAATAGCGAGAACCAATGAGAGACTAGCTGGAGGTGTCTGGACGGGCAAATTTAACTCTCATTTCCCACCAGGAAGAGGAATTAACCAAAGGCTCAGCGTGCCGTGCCGGAACCAGATTAGGGCCTGAAGCCATCCTGCGGTGTTGCGGCCAGCTCAAAAGAAAGCGAGTTGAAGAAAGGAGCTCAGGGGTACTGTAATTCACAAACCTGCAGAGTTATAAATGACAGCTATCGTCCAAAAATATACTGAAGTAAGGCTGCCAAGAGGACTTGAAAGCGGGGCAGAATTGCAGGAAACCGATTTCAGGAGGTAGACTGGAATTGCATTGAAAGCATAGGAAAAGAGGCAGAACGTCCACAATGATGCACTTGGCCAAAAAGGGCGTATGCGTTTTTTCCTGAATATATTCAGGAAAAAACGCATACGCCCTTTTTGGCCAACCAAGCAAGCTTGCAAAGGAAATCTGCACTACAATGAAGTCTCACTTCCCCCCGGTCAAAAGGGCCATCTGAAAAAAGTGTAAAATCCAGAAAGGCAGGACAGGCCATGGAGAACTGGGAGCCTTGTTATGCTGATGGGCGGGATGTAAATTGCCAACAGACACTCGGGAGAAGTGTATGGTGTTTCCTGAAACATCTAAAAAACAAAGCAACAGAGCCTAGGGCACTTCCACTTATGGTCCTATAGCTTAGGGAAATTAAAATCAAAAAGACACAGCCACCCCAAAGTTTGGGACGCCTCTGTTTACAAGAACCTCGTGTACAGTACAAGTTCAACATCGCAGAAAGTGAAAAATGGATAAAGAAGTTGTGGTATTTACTTACAAAGCAATATCACTCAGCAATGAAATCTATGTCATCAGGCCCTTAGCAGCACAATGAGTGGATTCAGGTATGATGATTCTAACTGAAATAAGTCACACAGAAAAAGAAACATCATAAGATATCAGTAATACACGGAATGTAAACTTGGCTACACAGGAACTGAATTACAGAACAGAACAGGGTCTCAAATTTAGAAAACCAACTTATGCTTGCTTAAGGGGAAAGGTGAGTTGGGGTGCTGCATAAAACCAGAGATTGAAATGAGCACAGATAAAGTTCCTTAAGCCAAATATGGAATAGACAAGAGCTACTCCTTGCTCAACGAAATGGACTCAACACCGCATATTAAAGGCCTAAGAATGTACCTGACTAGTAAGTATCTTAAAACCTATGGATTGCTATGTCTCCGAAAGAGAATCAAGCATGTGTACAGGGGCATAAACGCAGCAGTGATAGGATTGGAGAGGTTCGGTGAGCAAATGAAGACCCTTTGAAGTCATATTGCATGGTACCCATTCCACGGGTTTCAACTACCCAGGTTTAAGGTATTCTTCCTTCAGCTAAAACATGCATGTGGAACCTAGAGTATGATCAACCATGTGATCGGGAGACGTGTTCAAATATGTCTCAGTTTTCGTACCCTGGTACTCGGGTGCAACATTCCAGACGCTTTACTAACACCCTCCCGACTTGGAGAGTCAGTCCCTTTAACCTCCTGTTTGGCCCAGTTTGCAATTTCTGCGGAAGATGAACAGGAATAGCGAGAACCAATGAGAGACTAGCTGGAGGTGTCTGGACGGGCAAATTTAACTCTCATTTCCCACCAGGAAGAGGAATTAACCAAAGGCTCAGCGTGCCGTGCCGGAACCAGATTAGGGCCTGAAGCCATCCTGCGGTGTTGCGGCCAGCTCAAAAGAAAGCGAGTTGAAGAAAGGAGCTCAGGGGCACTGTAATTCACAAACCTGCAGAGTTATAAATGACAGCTATCGTCCAAAAATATACTGAAGTAAGGCTGCCAAGAGGACTTGAAAGCGGGGCAGAATTGCAGGAAACCGATTTCAGGAGGTAGACTGGAATTGCATTGAAAGCATAGGAAAAGAGGCAGAACGTCCACAATGATGCACTTGGCCAAAAAGGGCGTATGCGTTTTTTCCTGAATATATTCAGGAAAAAACGCATACGCCCTTTTTGGCCAACCAAGCAAGCTTGCAAAGGAAATCTGCACTACAATGAAGTCTCACTTCCCCCCGGTCAAAAGGGCCATCTGAAAAAAGTGTAAAATCCAGAAAGGCAGGACAGGCCATGGAGAACTGGGAGCCTTGTTATGCTGATGGGCGGGATGTAAATTGCCAACAGACACTCGGGAGAAGTGTATGGTGTTTCCTGAAACATCTAAAAAACAAAGCAACAGAGCCTAGGGCACTTCCACTTATGGTCCTATAGCTTAGGGAAATTAAAATCAAAAAGACACAGCCACCCCAAAGTTTGGGACGCCTCTGTTTACAAGAACCTCGTGTACAGTACAAGTTCAACATCGCAGAAAGTGAAAAATGGATAAAGAAGTTGTGGTATTTACTTACAAAGCAATATCACTCAGCAATGAAATCTATGTCATCAGGCCCTTAGCAGCACAATGAGTGGATTCAGGTATGATGATTCTAACTGAAATAAGTCACACAGAAAAAGAAACATCATAAGATATCAGTAATACACGGAATGTAAACTTGGCTACACAGGAACTGAATTACAGAACAGAACAGGGTCTCAAATTTAGAAAACCAACTTATGCTTGCTTAAGGGTAAAGGTGAGTTGGGGTGCTGCATAAAACCAGAGATTGAAATGAGCACAGATAAAGTTCCTTAAGCCAAATATGGAATAGACAAGAGCTACCTCTTGCTCAACGAAATGGACTCAACACCGCATATTAAATGCCTAAGAATGTACCTGACTAGTAAGTATCTTAAAACCTATGGATTGCTATGTCTCCGAAAGAGAATCAAGCATGTGTACAGGGGCATAAACGCAGCAGTGATAGGATTGGAGAGGTTCGGTGAGCAAATGAAGACCCTTTGAATTCATATTGCATGGTACCCATTCCACGGGTTTCAACTACCCAGGTTTAAGGTATTCTTCCTTCAGCTAAAACATGCATGTGGAACCTAGAGTATGATCAACCATGTGATCGGGAGACATGTTCAAATATGTCTCAGTTTTCGTACCCTGGTACTCGGGTGCAACATTCCAGACGCTTTACTAACACCCTCGCGACTTGGAGAGTCAGTCCCTTTAACCTCCTGTTTGGCCCAGTTTGCAATTTCTGCGGAAGATGAACAGGAATAGCGAGAACCAATGAGAGACTAGCTGGAGGTGTCTGGACGGGCAAATTTAACTCTCATTTCCCACGAGGAAGAGGAATTAACCAAAGGCTCAGCGTGCCGTGCCGGAACCAGATTAGGGCCTGAAGCCATCCTGCGGTGTTGCGGCCAGCTCAAAAGAAAGCGAGTTGAAGAAAGGAGCTCAGGGGCACTGTAATTCACAAACCTGCAGAGTTATAAATGACAGCTATCGTCCAAAAATATACTGAAGTAAGGCTGCCAAGAGGACTTGAAAGCGGGGCAGAATTGCCGGAAACCGATTTCAGGAGGCAGACTGGAATTGCATTGAAAGCATAGGAAAAGAGGCAGAACGTCCACAATGATGCACTTGGCCAAAAAGGGCGTATGCGTTTTTTCCTGAATATATTCAGGAAAAAACGCATACGCCCTTTTTGGCCAACCAAGCAAGCTTGCAAAGGAAATCTGCACTACAATGAAGTCTCACTTCCCCCCGGTCAAAAGGGCCATCTGAAAAAAGTGTAAAATCCAGAAAGGCAGGACAGGCCATGGAGAACTGGGAGCCTTGTTATGCTGATGGGCGGGATGTAAATTGCCAACAGACACTCGGGAGAAGTGTATGGTGTTTCCTGAAACATCTAAAAAACAAAGCAACAGAGCCTAGGGCACTTCCACTTATGGTCCTATAGCTTAGGGAAATTAAAATCAAAAAGACACAGCCACCCCAAAGTTTGGGACGCCTCTGTTTACAAGAACCTCGTGTACAGTACAAGTTCAACATCGCAGAAAGTGAAAAATGGATAAAGAAGTTGTGGTATTTACTTACAAAGCAATATCACTCAGCAATGAAATCTATGTCATCAGGCCCTTAGCAGCACAATGAGTGGATTCAGGTATGATGATTCTAACTGAAATAAGTCACACAGAAAAAGAAACATCATAAGATATCAGTAATACACGGAATGTAAACTTGGCTACACAGGAACTGAATTACAGAACAGAACAGGGTCTCAAATTTAGAAAACCAACTTATGCTTGCTTAAGGGGAAAGGTGAGTTGGGGTGCTGCATAAAACCAGAGATTGAAATGAGCACAGATAAAGTTCCTTAAGCCAAATATGGAATAGACAAGAGCTACTCCTTGCTCAACGAAATGGACTCAACACCGCATATTAAATGCCTAAGAATGTACCTGACTAGTAAGTATCTTAAAACCTATGGATTGCTATGTCTCCGAAAGAGAATCAAGCATGTGTACAGGGGCATAAACGCAGCAGTGATAGGATTGGAGAGGTTCGGTGAGCAAATGAAGACCCTTTGAAGTCATATTGCATGGTACCCATTCCACGGGTTTCAACTACCCAGGTTTAAGGTATTCTTCCTTCAGCTAAAACATGCATGTGGAACCTAGAGTATGATCAACCATGTGATCGGGAGACGTGTTCAAATATGTCTCAGTTTTCGTACCCTGGTACTCGGGTGCAACATTCCAGACGCTTTACTAACACCCTCGCGACTTGGAGAGTCAGTCCCTTTAACCTCCTGTTTGGCCCAGTTTGCAATTTCTGCGGAAGATGAACAGGAATAGCGAGAACCAATGAGAGACTAGCTGGAGGTGTCTGGACGGGCAAATTTAACTCTCATTTCCCACCAGGAAGAGGAATTAACCAAAGGCTCAGCGTGCCGTGCCGGAACCAGATTAGGGCCTGAAGCCATCCTGCGGTGTTGCGGCCAGCTCAAAAGAAAGCGAGTTGAAGAAAGGAGCTCAGGGGCACTGTAATTCACAAACCTGCAGAGTTATAAATGACAGCTATCGTCCAAAAATATACTGAAGTAAGGCTGCCAAGAGGACTTGAAAGCGGGGCAGAATTGCAGGAAACCGATTTCAGGAGGCAGACTGGAATTGCATTGAAAGCATAGGAAAAGAGGCAGAACGTCCACAATGATGCACTTGGCCAAAAAGGGCGTATGCGTTTTTTCCTGAATATATTCAGGAAAAAACGCATACGCCCTTTTTGGCCAACCAAGCAAGCTTGCAAAGGAAATCTGCACTACAATGAAGTCTCACTTCCCCCCGGTCAAAAGGGCCATCTGAAAAAAGTGTAAAATCCAGAAAGGCAGGACAGGCCATGGAGAACTGGGAGCCTTGTTATGCTGATGGGCGGGATGTAAATTGCCAACAGACACTCGGGAGAAGTGTATGGTGTTTCCTGAAACATCTAAAAAACAAAGCAACAGAGCCTAGGGCACTTCCACTTATGGTCCTATAGCTTAGGGAAATTAAAATCAAAAAGACACAGCCACCCCAAAGTTTGGGACGCCTCTGTTTACAAGAACCTCGTGTACAGTACAAGTTCAACATCGCAGAAAGTGAAAAATGGATAAAGAAGTTGTGGTATTTACTTACAAAGCAATATCACTCAGCAATGAAATCTATGTCATCAGGCCCTTAGCAGCACAATGAGTGGATTCAGGTATGATGATTCTAACTGAAATAAGTCACACAGAAAAAGAAACATCATAAGATATCAGTAATACACGGAATGTAAACTTGGCTACACAGGAACTGAATTACAGAACAGAACAGGGTCTCAAATTTAGAAAACCAACTTATGCTTGCTTAAGGGTAAAGGTGAGTTGGGGTGCTGCATAAAACCAGAGATTGAAATGAGCACAGATAAAGTTCCTTAAGCCAAATATGGAATAGACAAGAGCTACTCCTTGCTCAACGAAATGGACTCAACACCGCATATTAAATGCCTAAGAATGTACCTGACTAGTAAGTATCTTAAAACCTATGGATTGCTATGTCTCCGAAAGAGAATCAAGCATGTGTACAGGGGCATAAACGCAGCAGTGATAGGATTGGAGAGGTTCGGTGAGCAAATGAAGACCCTTTGAAGTCATATTGCATGGTACCCATTCCACGGGTTTCAACTACCCAGGTTTAAGGTATTCTTCCTTCAGCTAAAACATGCATGTGGAACCTAGAGTATGATCAACCATGTGATCGGGAGACGTGTTCAAATATGTCTCAGTTTTCGTACCCTGGTACTCGGGTGCAACATTCCAGACGCTTTACTAACACCCTCCCGACTTGGAGAGTCAGTCCCTTTAACCTCCTGTTTGGCCCAGTTTGCAATTTCTGCGGAAGATGAACAGGAATAGCGAGAACCAATGAGAGACTAGCTGGAGGTGTCTGGACGGGCAAATTTAACTCTCATTTCCCACCAGGAAGAGGAATTAACCAAAGGCTCAGCGTGCCGTGCCGGAACCAGATTAGGGCCTGAAGCCATCCTGCAGTGTTGCGGCCAGCTCAAAAGAAAGCGAGTTGAAGAAAGGAGCTCAGGGGCACTGTAATTCACAAACCTGCAGAGTTATAAATGACAGCTATCGTCCAAAAATATACTGAAGTAAGGCTGCCAAGAGGACTTGAAAGCGGGGCAGAATTGCAGGAAACCGATTTCAGGAGGCAGACTGGAATTGCATTGAAAGCATAGGAAAAGAGGCAGAACGTCCACAATGATGCACTTGGCCAAAAAGGGCGTATGCGTTTTTTCCTGAATATATTCAGGAAAAAACGCATACGCCCTTTTTGGCCAACCAAGCAAGCTTGCAAAGGAAATCTGCACTACAATGAAGTCTCACTTCCCCCCGGTCAAAAGGGCCATCTGAAAAAAGTGTAAAATCCAGAAAGGCAGGACAGGCCATGGAGAACTGGGAGCCTTGTTATGCTGATGGGCGGGATGTAAATTGCCAACAGACACTCGGGAGAAGTGTATGGTGTTTCCTGAAACATCTAAAAAACAAAGCAACAGAGCCTAGGGCACTTCCACTTATGGTCCTATAGCTTAGGGAAATTAAAATCAAAAAGACACAGCCACCCCAAAGTTTGGGACGCCTCTGTTTACAAGAACCTCGTGTACAGTACAAGTTCAACATCGCAGAAAGTGAAAAATGGATAAAGAAGTTGTGGTATTTACTTACAAAGCAATATCACTCAGCAATGAAATCTATGTCATCAGGCCCTTAGCAGCACAATGAGTGGATTCAGGTATGATGATTCTAACTGAAATAAGTCACACAGAAAAAGAAACATCATAAGATATCAGTAATACACGGAATGTAAACTTGGCTACACAGGAACTGAATTACAGAACAGAACAGGGTCTCAAATTTAGAAAACCAACTTATGCTTGCTTAAGGGGAAAGGTGAGTTGGGGTGCTGCATAAAACCAGAGATTGAAATGAGCACAGATAAAGTTCCTTAAGCCAAATATGGAATAGAAAAGAGCTACTCCTTGCTCAACGAAATGGACTCAACACCGCATATTAAATGCCTAAGAATGTACCTGACTAGTAAGTATCTTAAAACCTATGGATTGCTATGTCTCCGAAAGAGAATCAAGCATGTGTACAGGGGCATAAACGCAGCAGTGATAGGATTGGAGAGGTTCGGTGAGCAAATGAAGACCCTTTGAAGTCATATTGCATGGTACCCATTCCACGGGTTTCAACTACCCAGGTTTAAGGTATTCTTCCTTCAGCTAAAACATGCATGTGGAACCTAGAGTATGATCAACCATGTGATCGGGAGACGTGTTCAAATATGTCTCAGTTTTCGTACCCTGGTACTCGGGTGCAACATTCCAGACGCTTTACTAACACCCTCGCGACTTGGAGAGTCAGTCCCTTTAACCTCCTGTTTGGCCCAGTTTGCAATTTCTGCGGAAGATGAACAGGAATAGCGAGAACCAATGAGAGACTAGCTGGAGGTGTCTGGACGGGCAAATTTAACTCTCATTTCCCACCAGGAAGAGGAATTAACCAAAGGCTCAGCGTGCCGTGCCGGAACCAGATTAGGGCCTGAAGCCATCCTGCGGTGTTGCGGCCAGCTCAAAAGAAAGCGAGTTGAAGAAAGGAGCTCAGGGGCACTGTAATTCACAAACCTGCAGAGTTATAAATGACAGCTATCGTCCAAAAATATACTGAAGTAAGGCTGCCAAGAGGACTTGAAAGCGGGGCAGAATTGCAGGAAACCGATTTCAGGAGGCAGACTGGAATTGCATTGAAAGCATAGGAAAAGAGGCAGAACGTCCACAATGATGCACTTGGCCAAAAAGGGCGTATGCGTTTTTTCCTGAATATATTCAGGAAAAAACGCATACGCCCTTTTTGGCCAACCAAGCAAGCTTGCAAAGGAAATCTGCACTACAATGAAGTCTCACTTCCCCCCGGTCAAAAGGGCCATCTGAAAAAAGTGTAAAATCCAGAAAGGCAGGACAGGCCATGGAGAACTGGGAGCCTTGTTATGCTGATGGGCGGGATGTAAATTGCCAACAGACACTCGGGAGAAGTGTATGGTGTTTCCTGAAACATCTAAAAAACAAAGCAACAGAGCCTAGGGCACTTCCACTTATGGTCCTATAGCTTAGGGAAATTAAAATCAAAAAGACACAGCCACCCCAAAGTTTGGGACGCCTCTGTTTACAAGAACCTCGTGTACAGTACAAGTTCAACATCGCAGAAAGTGAAAAATGGATAAAGAAGTTGTGGTATTTACTTACAAAGCAATATCACTCAGCAATGAAATCTATGTCATCAGGCCCTTAGCAGCACAATGAGTGGATTCAGGTATGATGATTCTAACTGAAATAAGTCACACAGAAAAAGAAACATCATAAGATATCAGTAATACACGGAATGTAAACTTGGCTACACAGGAACTGAATTACAGAACAGAACAGGGTCTCAAATTTAGAAAACCAACTTATGCTTGCTTAAGGGTAAAGGTGAGTTGGGGTGCTGCATAAAACCAGAGATTGAAATGAGCACAGATAAAGTTCCTTAAGCCAAATATGGAATAGACAAGAGCTACTCCTTGCTCAACGAAATGGACTCAACACCGCATATTAAATGCCTAAGAATGTACCTGACTAGTAAGTATCTTAAAACCTATGGATTGCTATGTCTCCGAAAGAGAATCAAGCATGTGTACAGGGGCATAAACGCAGCAGTGATAGGATTGGAGAGGTTCGGTGAGCAAATGAAGACCCTTTGAAGTCATATTGCATGGTACCCATTCCACGGGTTTCAACTACCCAGGTTTAAGGTATTCTTCCTTCAGCTAAAACATGCATGTGGAACCTAGAGTATGATCAACCATGTGATCGGGAGACGTGTTCAAATATGTCTCAGTTTTCGTACCCTGGTACTCGGGTGCAACATTCCAGACGCTTTACTAACACCCTCCCGACTTGGAGAGTCAGTCCCTTTAACCTCCTGTTTGGCCCAGTTTGCAATTTCTGCGGAAGATGAACAGGAATAGCGAGAACCAATGAGAGACTAGCTGGAGGTGTCTGGACGGGCAAATTTAACTCTCATTTCCCACCAGGAAGAGGAATTAACCAAAGGCTCAGCGTGCCGTGCCGGAACCAGATTAGGGCCTGAAGCCATCCTGCGGTGTTGCGGCCAGCTCAAAAGAAAGCGAGTTGAAGAAAGGAGCTCAGGGGCACTGTAATTCACAAACCTGCAGAGTTATAAATGACAGCTATCGTCCAAAAATATACTGAAGTAAGGCTGCCAAGAGGACTTGAAAGCGGGGCAGAATTGCAGGAAACCGATTTCAGGAGGCAGACTGGAATTGCATTGAAAGCATAGGAAAAGAGGCAGAACGTCCACAATGATGCACTTGGCCAAAAAGGGCGTATGCGTTTTTTCCTGAATATATTCAGGAAAAAACGCATACGCCCTTTTTGGCCAACCAAGCAAGCTTGCAAAGGAAATCTGCACTACAATGAAGTCTCACTTCCCCCCGGTCAAAAGGGCCATCTGAAAAAAGTGTAAAATCCAGAAAGGCAGGACAGGCCATGGAGAACTGGGAGCCTTGTTATGCTGATGGGCGGGATGTAAATTGCCAACAGACACTCGGGAGAAGTGTATGGTGTTTCCTGAAACATCTAAAAAACAAAGCAACAGAGCCTAGGGCACTTCCACTTATGGTCCTATAGCTTAGGGAAATTAAAATCAAAAAGACACAGCCACCCCAAAGTTTGGGACGCCTCTGTTTACAAGAACCTCGTGTACAGTACAAGTTCAACATCGCAGAAAGTGAAAAATGGATAAAGAAGTTGTGGTATTTACTTACAAAGCAATATCACTCAGCAATGAAATCTATGTCATCAGGCCCTTAGCAGCACAATGAGTGGATTCAGGTATGATGATTCTAACTGAAATAAGTCACACAGAAAAAGAAACATCATAAGATATCAGTAATACACGGAATGTAAACTTGGCTACACAGGAACTGAATTACAGAACAGAACAGGGTCTCAAATTTAGAAAACCAACTTATGCTTGCTTAAGGGGAAAGGTGAGTTGGGGTGCTGCATAAAACCAGAGATTGAAATGAGCACAGATAAAGTTCCTTAAGCCAAATATGGAATAGACAAGAGCTACTCCTTGCTCAACGAAATGGACTCAACACCGCATATTAAATGCCTAAGAATGTACCTGACTAGTAAGTATCTTAAAACCTATGGATTGCTATGTCTCCGAAAGAGAATCAAGCATGTGTACAGGGGCATAAACGCAGCAGTGATAGGATTGGAGAGGTTCGGTGAGCAAATGAAGACCCTTTGAAGTCATATTGCATGGTACCCATTCCACGGGTTTCAACTACCCAGGTTTAAGGTATTCTTCCTTCAGCTAAAACATGCATGTGGAACCTAGAGTATGATCAACCATGTGATCGGGAGACGTGTTCAAATATGTCTCAGTTTTCGTACCCTGGTACTCGGGTGCAACATTCCAGACGCTTTACTAACACCCTCCCGACTTGGAGAGTCAGTCTCTTTAACCTCCTGTTTGGCCCAGTTTGCAATTTCTGCGGAAGATGAACAGGAATAGCGAGAACCAATGAGAGACTAGCTGGAGGTGTCTGGACGGGCAAATTTAACTCTCATTTCCCACCAGGAAGAGGAATTAACCAAAGGCTCAGCGTGCCGTGCCGGAACCAGATTAGGGCCTGAAGCCATCCTGCGGTGTTGCGGCCAGCTCAAAAGAAAGCGAGTTGAAGAAAGGAGCTCAGGGGCACTGTAATTCACAAACCTGCAGAGTTATAAATGACAGCTATCGTCCAAAAATATACTGAAGTAAGGCTGCCAAGAGGACTTGAAAGCGGGGCAGAATTGCAGGAAACCGATTTCAGGAGGTAGACTGGAATTGCATTGAAAGCATAGGAAAACAGGCAGAACGTCCACA
This sequence comes from Pseudorca crassidens, assembly GCF_039906515.1. Taxonomy (NCBI): domain Eukaryota; kingdom Metazoa; phylum Chordata; class Mammalia; order Artiodactyla; family Delphinidae; genus Pseudorca; species Pseudorca crassidens. The sequence continues at coordinate 234,550 of NW_027136310.1, forward strand.
ATGATGCACTTGGCCAAAAAGGGCGTATGCGTTTTTTCCTGAATATATTCAGGAAAAAACGCATACGCCCTTTTTGGCCAACCAAGCAAGCTTGCAAAGGAAATCTGCACTACAATGAAGTCTCACTTCCCCCCGGTCAAAAGGGCCATCTGAAAAAAGTGTAAAATCCAGAAAGGCAGGACAGGCCATGGAGAACTGGGAGCCTTGTTATGCTGATGGGCGGGATGTAAATTGCCAACAGACACTCGGGAGAAGTGTATGGTGTTTCCTGAAACATCTAAAAAACAAAGCAACAGAGCCTAGGGCACTTCCACTTATGGTCCTATAGCTTAGGGAAATTAAAATCAAAAAGACACAGCCACCCCAAAGTTTGGGACGCCTCTGTTTACAAGAACCTCGTGTACAGTACAAGTTCAACATCGCAGAAAGTGAAAAATGGATAAAGAAGTTGTGGTATTTACTTACAAAGCAATATCACTCAGCAATGAAATCTATGTCATCAGGCCCTTAGCAGCACAATGAGTGGATTCAGGTATGATGATTCTAACTGAAATAAGTCACACAGAAAAAGAAACATCATAAGATATCAGTAATACACGGAATGTAAACTTGGCTACACAGGAACTGAATTACGGAACAGAACAGGGTCTCAAATTTAGAAAACCAACTTATGCTTGCTTAAGGGTAAAGGTGAGTTGGGGTGCTGCATAAAACCAGAGATTGAAATGAGCACAGATAAAGTTCCTTAAGCCAAATATGGAATAGACTAGAGCTACCTCTTGCTCAACGAAATGGACTCAACACCGCATATTAAATGCCTAAGAATGTACCTGACTAGTAAGTATCTTAAAACCTATGGATTGCTATGTCTCCGAAAGAGAATCAAGCATGTGTACAGGGGCATAAACGCAGCAGTGATAGGATTGGAGAGGTTCGGTGAGCAAATGAAGACCCTTTGAAGTCATATTGCATGGTACCCATTCCACGGGTTTCAACTACCCAGGTTTAAGGTATTCTTCCTTCAGCTAAAACATGCATGTGGAACCTAGAGTATGATCAACCATGTGATTGGGAGACGTGTTCAAATATGTCTCAGTTTTCGTACCCTGGTACTCGGGTGCAACATTCCAGACGCTTTACTAACACCCTCGCGACTTGGAGAGTCAGTCCCTTTAACCTCCTGTTTGGCCCAGTTTGCAATTTCTGCGGAAGATGAACAGGAATAGCGAGAACCAATGAGAGACTAGCTGGAGGTGTCTGGACGGGCAAATTTAACTCTCATTTCCCATGAGGAAGAGGAATTAACCAAAGGCTCAGCGTGCCGTGCCGGAACAAGATTAGGGCCTGAAGCCATCCTGCGGTGTTGCTGCCAGCTCAAAAGAAAGCGAGTTGAAGAAAGGAGCTCAGGGGCACTGTAATTCACAAACCTGCATAGTTATAAATGACAGCTATCGTCCAAAAATATACTGAAGTAAGGCTGCCAAGAGGACTTGAAAGCGGGGCAGAATTGCAGGAAACCGATCTCAGGAGGTAGACTGGAATTGCATTGAAAGCATAGGAAAAGAGGCAGAACGTCCACAATGATGCACTTGGCCATAAAGGGCATATGCGTTTTTTCCTGAATATATTCAGGAAGAAACGCATACGCCCGTTTTGGCCAACCAAGCAAGCTTGCAAAGGAAATCTGCACTACAATGAAGTCTCACTTCCCCCCGGTCAAAAGGGCCATCTGAAAAAAGTGTAAAATCCAGAAAGGCAGGACAGGCCATGGAGAACTGGGAGCCTTGTTATGCTGATGGGCGGGATGTAAATTGCCAACAGACACTCGGGAGAAGTGTATGGTGTTTCCTGAAACATCTAAAAAACAAAGCAACAGAGCCTAGGGCACTTCCACTTATGGTCCTATAGCTTAGGGAAATTAAAATCAAAAAGACACAGCCACCCCAAAGTTTGGGACGCCTCTGTTTACAAGAACCTCGTTTACAGTACAAGTTCAACATCGCAGAAAGTGAAAAATGGATAAAGAAGTTGTGGTATTTACTTACAAAGCAATATCACTCAGCAATGAAATCTATGTCATCAGGCCCTTAGCAGCACAATGAGTGGATTCAGGTATGATGATTCTAACTGAAATAAGTCACACAGAAAAATAAACATCATAAGATATCAGTAATACACAGAATGTAAACTTGGCTACACAGGAACTGAATTACAGAACAGAACAGGGTCTCAAATTTAGAAAACCAACTTATGCTTGCTTAAGGGTAAAGGTGAGTTGGGGTGCTGCATAAAACCAGAGATTGAAATGAGCACAGATAAAGTTCCTTAAGCCAAATATGGAATAGACAAGAGCTACTCCTTGCTCAACGAAATGGACTCAACACCGCATATTAAACGCCTAAGAATGTACCTGACTAGTAAGTATCTTAAAACCTATGGATTTCTATGTCTCCGAAGGAGAATCAAGCATGTGTACAGGGGCATAAACGCAGCAGTGATAGGATTGGAGAGGTTCGGTGAGCAAATGAAGACCCTTTGAAGTCATATTGCATGGTACCCATTCCACGGGTTTCAACTACCCAGGTTTAAGGTATTCTTCCTTCAGGTAAAACATGCATGTGGAACCTAGAGTATGATCAACCATGTGATCGGGAGACGTGTTCAAATATGTCTCAGTTTTCGTACCCTGGTACTCGGGTGCAACATTCCAGACGCTTTACTAACACCCTCGCGACTTGGAGAGTCAGTCCCTTTAACCTCCTGTTTGGCCCAGTTTGCAATTTCTGCGGAAGATGAACAGGAATAGCGAGAACCAATGAGAGACTAGCTGGAGGTGTCTGGACGGGCAAATTTAACTCTCATTTCCCACCAGGAAGAGGAATTAACCAAAGGCTCAGCGTGCCGTGCCGGAACCAGATTAGGGCCTGAAGCCATCCTGCGGTGTTGCGGCCAGCTCAAAAGAAAGCGAGTTGAAGAAAGGAGCTCAGGGGCACTGTAATTCACAAACCTGCAGAGTTATAAATGACAGCTATCGTCCAAAAATATACTGAAGTAAGGCTGCCAAGAGGACTTGAAAGCGGGGCAGAATTGCAGGAAACCGATTTCAGGAGGCAGACTGGAATTGCATTGAAAGCATAGGAAAAGAGGCAGAACGTCCACAATGATGCACTTGGCCAAAAAGGGCGTATGCGTTTTTTCCTGAATATATTCAGGAAAAAACGCATACGCCCTTTTTGGCCAACCAAGCAAGCTTGCAAAGGAAATCTGCACTACAATGAAGTCTCACTTCCCCCCGGTCAAAAGGGCCATCTGAAAAAAGTGTAAAATCCAGAAAGGCAGGACAGGCCATGGAGAACTGGGAGCCTTGTTATGCTGATGGGCGGGATGTAAATTGCCAACAGACACTCGGGAGAAGTGTATGGTGTTTCCTGAAACATCTAAAAAACAAAGCAACAGAGCCTAGGGCACTTCCACTTATGGTCCTATAGCTTAGGGAAATTAAAATCAAAAAGACACAGCCACCCCAAAGTTTGGGACGCCTCTGTTTACAAGAACCTCGTGTACAGTACAAGTTCAACATCGCAGAAAGTGAAAAATGGATAAAGAAGTTGTGGTATTTACTTACAAAGCAATATCACTCAGCAATGAAATCTATGTCATCAGGCCCTTAGCAGCACAATGAGTGGATTCAGGTATGATGATTCTAACTGAAATAAGTCACACAGAAAAAGAAACATCATAAGATATCAGTAATACACGGAATGTAAACTTGGCTACACAGGAACTGAATTACAGAACAGAACAGGGTCTCAAATTTAGAAAACCAACTTATGCTTGCTTAAGGGTAAAGGTGAGTTGGGGTGCTGCATAAAACCAGAGATTGAAATGAGCACAGATAAAGTTCCTTAAGCCAAATATGGAATAGACAAGAGCTACTCCTTGCTCAACGAAATGGACTCAACACCGCATATTAAATGCCTAAGAATGTACCTGACTAGTCAGTATCTTAAAACCTATGGATTGCTATGTCTCCGAAAGAGAATCAAGCATGTGTACAGGGGCATAAACGCAGCAGTGATAGGATTGGAGAGGTTCGGTGAGCAAATGAAGACCCTTTGAAGTCATATTGCATGGTACCCATTCCACGGGTTTCAACTACCCAGGTTTAAGGTATTCTTCCTTCAGGTAAAACATGCATGTGGAACCTAGAGTATGATCAACCATGTGATCGGGAGACGTGTTCAAATATGTCTCAGTTTTCGTACCCTGGTACTCGGGTGCAACATTCCAGACGCTTTACTAACACCCTCCCGACTTGGAGAGTCAGTCTCTTTAACCTCCTGTTTGGCCCAGTTTGCAATTTCTGCGGAAGATGAACAGGAATAGCGAGAACCAATGAGAGACTAGCTGGAGGTGTCTGGACGGGCAAATTTAACTCTCATTTCCCACCAGGAAGAGGAATTAACCAAAGGCTCAGCGTGCCGTGCCGGAACCAGATTAGGGCCTGAAGCCATCCTGCGGTGTTGCGGCCAGCTCAAAAGAAAGCGAGTTGAAGAAAGGAGCTCAGGGGCACTGTAATTCACAAACCTGCAGAGTTATAAATGACAGCTATCGTCCAAAAATATACTGAAGTAAGGCTGCCAAGAGGACTTGAAAGCGGGGCAGAATTGCAGGAAACCGATTTCAGGAGGTAGACTGGAATTGCATTGAAAGCATAGGAAAAGAGGCAGAACGTCCACAATGATGCACTTGGCCAAAAAGGGCGTATGCGTTTTTTCCTGAATATATTCAGGAAAAAACGCATACGCCCTTTTTGGCCAACCAAGCAAGCTTGCAAAGGAAATCTGCACTACAATGAAGTCTCACTTCCCCCCGGTCAAAAGGGCCATCTGAAAAAAGTGTAAAATCCAGAAAGGCAGGACAGGCCATGGAGAACTGGGAGCCTTGTTATGCTGATGGGCGGGATGTAAATTGCCAACAGACACTCGGGAGAAGTGTATGGTGTTTCCTGAAACATCTAAAAAACAAAGCAACAGAGCCTAGGGCACTTCCACTTATGGTCCTATAGCTTAGGGAAATTAAAATCAAAAAGACACAGCCACCCCAAAGTTTGGGACGCCTCTGTTTACAAGAACCTCGTGTACAGTACAAGTTCAACATCGCAGAAAGTGAAAAATGGATAAAGAAGTTGTGGTATTTACTTACAAAGCAATATCACTCAGCAATGAAATCTATGTCATCAGGCCCTTAGCAGCACAATGAGTGGATTCAGGTATGATGATTCTAACTGAAATAAGTCACACAGAAAAAGAAACATCATAAGATATCAGTAATACACGGAATGTAAACTTGGCTACACAGGAACTGAATTACGGAACAGAACAGGGTCTCAAATTTAGAAAACCAACTTATGCTTGCTTAAGGGTAAAGGTGAGTTGGGGTGCTGCATAAAACCAGAGATTGAAATGAGCACAGATAAAGTTCCTTAAGCCAAATATGGAATAGACTAGAGCTACCTCTTGCTCAACGAAATGGACTCAACACCGCATATTAAATGCCTAAGAATGTACCTGACTAGTAAGTATCTTAAAACCTATGGATTGCTATGTCTCCGAAAGAGAATCAAGCATGTGTACAGGGGCATAAACGCAGCAGTGATAGGATTGGAGAGGTTCGGTGAGCAAATGAAGACCCTTTGAAGTCATATTGCATGGTACCCATTCCACGGGTTTCAACTACCCAGGTTTAAGGTATTCTTCCTTCAGCTAAAACATGCATGTGGAACCTAGAGTATGATCAACCATGTGATCGGGAGACGTGTTCAAATCTGTCTCAGTTTTCGTACCCTGGTACTCGGGTGCAACATTCCAGACGCTTTACTAACACCCTCGCGACTTGGAGAGTCAGTCCCTTTAACCTCCTGTTTGGCCCAGTTTGCAATTTCTGCGGAAGATGAACAGGAATAGCGAGAACCAATGAGAGACTAGCTGGAGGTGTCTGGACGGGCAAATTTAACTCTCATTTCCCATGAGGAAGAGGAATTAACCAAAGGCTCAGCGTGCCGTGCCGGAACAAGATTAGGGCCTGAAGCCATCCTGCGGTGTTGCTGCCAGCTCAAAAGAAAGCGAGTTGAAGAAAGGAGCTCAGGGGCACTGTAATTCACAAACCTGCATAGTTATAAATGACAGCTATCGTCCAAAAATATACTGAAGTAAGGCTGCCAAGAGGACTTGAAAGCGGGGCAGAATTGCAGGAAACCGATCTCAGGAGGTAGACTGGAATTGCATTGAAAGCATAGGAAAAGAGGCAGAACGTCCACAATGATGCACTTGGCCATAAAGGGCATATGCGTTTTTTCCTGAATATATTCAGGAAGAAACGCATACGCCCCTTTTGGCCAACCAAGCAAGCTTGCAAAGGAAATCTGCACTACAATGAAGTCTCACTTCCCCCCGGTCAAAAGGGCCATCTGAAAAAAGTGTAAAATCCAGAAAGGCAGGACAGGCCATGGAGAACTGGGAGCCTTGTTATGCTGATGGGCGGGATGTAAATTGCCAACAGACACTCGGGAGAAGTGTATGGTGTTTCCTGAAACATCTAAAAAACAAAGCAACAGAGCCTAGGGCACTTCCACTTATGGTCCTATAGCTTAGGGAAATTAAAATCAAAAAGACACAGCCACCCCAAAGTTTGGGACGCCTCTGTTTACAAGAACCTCGTTTACAGTACAAGTTCAACATCGCAGAAAGTGAAAAATGGATAAAGAAGTTGTGGTATTTACTTACAAAGCAATATCACTCAGCAATGAAATCTATGTCATCAGGCCCTTAGCAGCACAATGAGTGGATTCAGGTATGATGATTCTAACTGAAATAAGTCACACAGAAAAATAAACATCATAAGATATCAGTAATACACAGAATGTAAACTTGGCTACACAGGAACTGAATTACAGAACAGAACAGGGTCTCAAATTTAGAAAACCAACTTATGCTTGCTTAAGGGTAAAGGTGAGTTGGGGTGCTGCATAAAACCAGAGATTGAAATGAGCACAGATAAAGTTCCTTAAGCCAAATATGGAATAGACAAGAGCTACTCCTTGCTCAACGAAATGGACTCAACACCGCATATTAAACGCCTAAGAATGTACCTGACTAGTAAGTATCTTAAAACCTATGGATTGCTATGTCTCCGAAGGAGAATCAAGCATGTGTACAGGGGCATAAACGCAGCAGTGATAGGATTGGAGAGGTTCGGTGAGCAAATGAAGACCCTTTGAAGTCATATTGCATGGTACCCATTCCACGGGTTTCAACTACCCAGGTTTAAGGTATTCTTCCTTCAGGTAAAACATGCATGTGGAACCTAGAGTATGATCAACCATGTGATCGGGAGACGTGTTCAAATATGTCTCAGTTTTCGTACCCTGGTACTCGGGTGCAACATTCCAGACGCTTTACTAACACCCTCGCGACTTGGAGAGTCAGTCCCTTTAACCTCCTGTTTGGCCCAGTTTGCAATTTCTGCGGAAGATGAACAGGAATAGCGAGAACCAATGAGAGACTAGCTGGAGGTGTCTGGACGGGCAAATTTAACTCTCATTTCCCACCAGGAAGAGGAATTAACCAAAGGCTCAGCGTGCCGTGCCGGAACCAGATTAGGGCCTGAAGCCATCCTGCGGTGTTGCGGCCAGCTCAAAAGAAAGCGAGTTGAAGAAAGGAGCTCAGGGGCACTGTAATTCACAAACCTGCAGAGTTATAAATGACAGCTATCGTCCAAAAATATACTGAAGTAAGGCTGCCAAGAGGACTTGAAAGCGGGGCAGAATTGCAGGAAACCGATTTCAGGAGGCAGACTGGAATTGCATTGAAAGCATAGGAAAAGAGGCAGAACGTCCACAATGATGCACTTGGCCAAAAAGGGCGTATGCGTTTTTTCCTGAATATATTCAGGAAAAAACGCATACGCCCTTTTTGGCCAACCAAGCAAGCTTGCAAAGGAAATCTGCACTACAATGAAGTCTCACTTCCCCCCGGTCAAAAGGGCCATCTGAAAAAAGTGTAAAATCCAGAAAGGCAGGACAGGCCATGGAGAACTGGGAGCCTTGTTATGCTGATGGGCGGGATGTAAATTGCCAACAGACACTCGGGAGAAGTGTATGGTGTTTCCTGAAACATCTAAAAAACAAAGCAACAGAGCCTAGGGCACTTCCACTTATGGTCCTATAGCTTAGGGAAATTAAAATCAAAAAGACACAGCCACCCCAAAGTTTGGGACGCCTCTGTTTACAAGAACCTCGTGTACAGTACAAGTTCAACATCGCAGAAAGTGAAAAATGGATAAAGAAGTTGTGGTATTTACTTACAAAGCAATATCACTCAGCAATGAAATCTATGTCATCAGGCCCTTAGCAGCACAATGAGTGGATTCAGGTATGATGATTCTAACTGAAATAAGTCACACAGAAAAAGAAACATCATAAGATATCAGTAATACACGGAATGTAAACTTGGCTACACAGGAACTGAATTACAGAACAGAACAGGGTCTCAAATTTAGAAAACCAACTTATGCTTGCTTAAGGGTAAAGGTGAGTTGGGGTGCTGCATAAAACCAGAGATTGAAATGAGCACAGATAAAGTTCCTTAAGCCAAATATGGAATAGACAAGAGCTACTCCTTGCTCAACGAAATGGACTCAACACCGCATATTAAATGCCTAAGAATGTACCTGACTAGTCAGTATCTTAAAACCTATGGATTGCTATGTCTCCGAAAGAGAATCAAGCATGTGTACAGGGGCATAAACGCAGCAGTGATAGGATTGGAGAGGTTCGGTGAGCAAATGAAGACCCTTTGAAGTCATATTGCATGGTACCCATTCCACGGGTTTCAACTACCCAGGTTTAAGGTATTCTTCCTTCAGGTAAAACATGCATGTGGAACCTAGAGTATGATCAACCATGTGATCGGGAGACGTGTTCAAATATGTCTCAGTTTTCGTACCCTGGTACTCGGGTGCAATATTCCAGACGCTTTACTAACACCCTCCCGACTTGGAGAGTCAGTCCCTTTAACCTCCTGTTTGGCCCAGTTTGCAATTTCTGCGGAAGATGAACAGGAATAGCGAGAACCAATGAGAGACTAGCTGGAGGTGTCTGGACGGGCAAATTTAACTCTCATTTCCCACGAGGAAGAGGAATTAACCAAAGGCTCAGCGTGCCGTGCCGGAACCAGATTAGGGCCTGAAGCCATCCTGCGGTGTTGCGGCCAGCTCAAAAGAAAGCGAGTTGAAGAAAGGAGCTCAGGGGCACTGTAATTCACAAACCTGCAGAGTTATAAATGACAGCTATCGTCCAAAAATATACTGAAGTAAGGCTGCCAAGAGGACTTGAAAGCGGGGCAGAATTGCAGGAAACCGATTTCAGGAGGCAGACTGGAATTGCATTGAAAGCATAGGAAAAGAGGCAGAACGTCCACAATGATGCACTTGGCCAAAAAGGGCGTATGCGTTTTTTCCTGAATATATTCAGGAAAAAACGCATACGCCCTTTTTGGCCAACCAAGCAAGCTTGCAAAGGAAATCTGCACTACAATGAAGTCTCACTTCCCCCCGGTCAAAAGGGCCATCTGAAAAAAGTGTAAAATCCAGAAAGGCAGGACAGGCCATGGAGAACTGGGAGCCTTGTTATGCTGATGGGCGGGATGTAAATTGCCAACAGACACTCGGGAGAAGTGTATGGTGTTTCCTGAAACATCTAAAAAACAAAGCAACAGAGCCTAGGGCACTTCCACTTATGGTCCTATAGCTTAGGGAAATTAAAATCAAAAAGACACAGCCACCCCAAAGTTTGGGACGCCTCTGTTTACAAGAACCTCGTGTACAGTACAAGTTCAACATCGCAGAAAGTGAAAAATGGATAAAGAAGTTGTGGTATTTACTTACAAAGCAATATCACTCAGCAATGAAATCTATGTCATCAGGCCCTTAGCAGCACAATGAGTGGATTCAGGTATGATGATTCTAACTGAAATAAGTCACACAGAAAAAGAAACATCATAAGATATCAGTAATACACGGAATGTATACTTGGCTAAACAGGAACTGAATTACAGAACAGAACAGGGTCTCAAATTTAGAAAACCAACTTATGCTTGCTTAAGGGGAAAGGTGAGTTGGGGTGCTGCATAAAACCAGAGATTGAAATGAGCACAGATAAAGTTCCTTAAGCCAAATATGGAATAGACAAGAGCTACTCCTTGCTCAACGAAATGGACTCAACACCGCATATTAAACGCCTAAGAATATACCTGACTAGTAAGTATCTTAAAACCTATGGATTGCTATGTCTCCAAAAGAGAATCAAGCGTGAGTACAGGGGCATAAACGCAGCAGTGATAGGATTGGAGAGGTTCGGTGAGCAAATGAAGACCCTTTGAAGTCATATTGCATGGTACCCATTCCACGGGTTTCAACTACCCAGGTTTAAGGTATTCTTCCTACAGGTAAAACATGCATGTGGAACCTAGAGTATGATCAACCATGTGATCGGGAGACGTGTTCAAATATGTATCAGTTTTTGTACCCTAGTACTCGGGTGCAATATTCCAGACACTTTACTAACACCCTCCTGACTTGGAGAGTCAGTCCCTTTAACCTCCTGTTTGGCCCAGTTTGCAATTTCTGCGGAAGATGAACAGGAATAGTGAGAACCAATGAGAGACTAGCTGGAGGTGTCTGGACGGGCAAATTTAACTCTCATTTCCCACCAGGAAGAGGAATTAACCAAAGGCTCAGCGTGCCGTGCCGGAACAAGATTAGGGCCTGAAGCCATCCTGCGGTGTTGCGGCCAACTCAAAAGAAAGCGAGTTGAAGAAAGGAGCTCAGGGGCACTGTAATTCACAAACCTGCAGAGTTATAAATGACAGCTATCGTCCAAAAATATACTGAAGTAAGGCTGCCAAGAGGACTTGAAAGCGGGGCAGAATTGCAGGAAACCGATTTCAGGAGGTAGACTGGAATTGCATTGAAAGCATAGGAAAAGAGGCAGAACGTCCACAATGATGCACTTGGCCAAAAAGGGCGTACGCGTTTTTTCCTGAATATATTCAGGAAAAAACGCATACGCCCTTTTTGGCCAACCAAGCAAGCTTGCAAAGGAAATCTGCACTACAATGAAGTCTCACTTCCCCCCGGTCAAAAGGGCCATCTGAAAAAAGTGTAAAATCCAGAAAGGCAGGACAGGCCATGGAGAACTGGGAGCCTTGTTATGCTGATGGGCGGGATGTAAATTGCCAACAGACACTCGGGAGAAGTGTATGGTGTTTCCTGAAACATCTAAAAAACAAAGCAACAGAGCCTAGGGCACTTCCAATTATGGTCCTATAGCTTAGGGAAATTAAAATCAAAAAGACACAGCCACCCCAAAGTTTGGGACGCCTCTGTTTACAAGAACCTCGTTTACAGTACAAGTTCAACATCGCAGAAAGTGAAAAATGGATAAAGAAGTTGTGGTATTTACTTACAAAGCAATATCACTCAGCAATGAAATCTATGTCATCAGGCCCTTAGCAGCACAATGAGTGGATTCAGGTATGATGATTCTAACTGAAATAAGTCACACAGAAAAAGAAACATCATAAGATATCAGGAATACACGGAATGTAAACTTGGCTACACAGGAACTGAATTACAGAACAGAACAGGGTCTCAAAATTAGAAAACCAACTTATGCTTGCTTAAGGGTAAAGGTGAGTTGGTGTGCTGCATAAAACCAGAGATTGAAATGAGCACAGATAAAGTTCCTTAAGCCAAATATGGAATAAACAAGAGCTACTCCTTGCTCAACGAAATGGACTCAACACCGCATATTAAACGCCTAAGAATGTACCTGACTAGTAAGTATCTTAAAACCTATGGATTGCTATGTCTCCGAAGGAGAATCAAGCATGTGTACAGGGGCATAAACGCAGCAGTGATAGGATTGGAGAGGTTCGGTGAGCAAATGAAGACCCTTTGAAGTCATATTGCATGGTACCCATTCCACGGGTTTCAACTACCCAGGTTTAAGGTATTCTTCCTTCAGCTAAAACATGCATGTGGAACCTAGAGTATGATCAACCATGTGATCGGGAGACGTGTTCAAATATGTCTCAGTTTTCGTACCCTGGTACTCGGGTGCAACATTCCAGACGTTTTACTAACATCCTCCCGAGTTGGAGAGTCAGTCCCTTTAACCTCCTGTTTGGCCCAGTTTGCAATTTCTGCGGAAGATGAACAGGAATAGCGAGAACCAATGAGAGACTAGCTGGAGGTGTCTGGACGGGCAAATTTAACTCTCATTTCCCACCAGGAAGAGGAATTAACCAAAGGCTCAGCGTGCCGTGCCGGAACCAGATTAGGGCCTGAAGCCATCCTGCGGTGTTGCGGCCAGCTCAAAAGAAAGCGAGTTGAAGAAAGGAGCTCAGGGGCACTGTAATTCACAAACCTGCAGAGTTATAAATGACAGCTATCGTCCAAAAATATACTGAAGTAAGGCTGCCAAGAGGACTTGAAAGCGGGGCAGAATTGCAGGAAACCGATTTCAGGAGGTAGACTGGAATTGCATTGAAAGCATAGGAAAAGAGGGAGAACGTCCACAATGATGCACTTGGCCAAAAAGGGCGTATGCGTTTTTTCCTGAATATATTCAGGAAAAAACGCATACGCCCTTTTTGGCCAACCAAGCAAGCTTGCAAAGGAAATCTGCACTACAATGAAGTCTCACTTCCCCCCGGTCAAAAGGGCCATCTGAAAAAAGTGTAAAATCCAGAAAGGCAGGACAGGCCATGGAGAACTGGGAGCCTTGTTATGCTGATGGGCGGGATGTAAATTGCCAACAGACACTCGGGAGAAGTGTATGGTGTTTCCTGAAACATCTAAAAAACAAAGCAACAGAGCCTAGGGCACTTCCACTTATGGTCCTATAGCTTAGGGAAATTAAAATCAAAAAGACACAGCCACCCCAAAGTTTGGAACGCCTCTGTTTACAAGAACCTCGTTTACAGTACAAGTTCAACATCGCAGAAAGTGAAAAATGGATAAAGAAGTTGTGGTATTTACTTACAAAGCAATATCACTCAGCAATGAAATCTATGTCATCAGGCCCTTAGCAGCACAATGAGTGGATTCAGGTATGATGATTCTAACTGAAATAAGTCACACAGAAAAAGAAACATCATAAGATATCAGTAATACACGGAATGTAAACTTGGCTACACAGGAACTGAATTACAGAACAGAACAGGGTCTCAAATTTAGAAAACCAACTTATGCTTGCATAAGGGGAAAGGTGAGTTGGGGTGCTGCATAAAACCAGAGATTGAAATGAGCACAGATAAAGTTCCTTAAGCCAAATATGGAATAGACAAGAGCTACTCCTTGCTCAACGAAATGGACTCAACACCGCATATTAAACGCCTAAGAATGTACCTGACTAGTAAGTATCTTAAAACCTATGGATTGCTATGTCTCCGAAAGAGAATCAAGCATGTGTACAGGGGCATAAACGCAGCAGTGATAGGATTGGAGAGGTTCGGTGAGCAAATGAAGACCCTTTGAAGTCATATTGCATGGTACCCATTCCACGGGTTTCAACTACCCAGGTTTAAGGTATTCTTCCTTCAGCTAAAACATGCATGTGGAACCTAGAGTATGATCAACCATGTGATCGGGAGACGTGTTCAAATATGTCTCAGTTTTCGTACCCTGGTACTCGGGTGCAACATTCCAGACGCTTTACTAACACCCTCCCGACTTGGAGAGTCAGTCCCTTTAACCTCCTGTTTGGCCCAGTTTGCAATTTCTGCGGAAGATGAACAGGAATAGCGAGAACCAATGAGAGACTAGCTGGAGGTGTCTGGATGGGCAAATTTAACTCTCATTTCCCACCAGGAAGAGGAATTAACCAAAGGCTCAGCGTGCCGTGCCAGAACCAGATTAGGGCCTGAAGCCATCCTGCGGTGTTGCGGCCAGCTCAAAAGAAAGCGAGTTGAAGAAAGGAGCTCAGGGGCACTGTAATTCACAAACCTGCAGAGTTATAAATGACAGCTATCGTCCAAAAATATACTGAAGTAAGGCTGCCAAGAGGACTTGAAAGCGGGGCAGAATTGCAGGAAACCGATTTCAGGAGGTAGACTGGAATTGCATTGAAAGCATAGGAAAAGAGGCAGAACGTCCACAATGATGCACTTGGCCAAAAAGGGCGTATGTGTTTTTTCCTGAATATATTCAGGAAAAAATGCATACACCCTTTTTGGCCAACCAAGCAAGCTTGCAAAGGAAATCTGCACTACAATGAAGTCTCACTTCCCCCCGGTCAAAAGGGCCATCTGAGAAAAGTGTAAAATCCAGAAAGGCAGGACAGGCCATGGAGAACTGGGAGCCTTGTTATGCTGATGGGCAGGATGTAAATTGCCAACAGACACTCGGGAGAAGTGTATGGTGTTTCCTGAAACATCTAAAAAACAAAGCAACAGAGCCTAGGGCACTTCCACTTATGGTCCTATAGCTTAGGGAAATTAAAATCAAAAAGACACAGCCACCCCAATGTTTGGGACGCCTCTGTTTACAAGAACCTCGTTTACAGTACAAGTACAACATCGCAGAAAGTGAAAAATGGATAAAGAAGTTGTGGTATTTACTTACAAAGCAATATCACTCTGCAATGAAATCTATGTCATCAGGCCCTTAGCAGCACAATGAGTGGATTCAGGTATGATGTTTCTAACTGAAATAAGTCACACAGAAAAAGAAACATCATAAGATATCAGTAATACACGGAATGTAAACTTGGCTACACAGGAACTGAATTACAGAACAGAACAGTGTCTCAAATTTAGAAAACCAACTTATGCTTGCATAAGGGGAAAGGTGAGTTGGGGTGCTGCATAAAACCAGAGATTGAAATGAGCACAGATAAAGTTCCTTAAGCCAAATATGGAATAGACAAGAGCTACTCCTTGCTCAACGAAATGGACTCAACACCGCACATTAAACGCCTAAGAATGTACCTGACTAGTAAGTATCTTAAAACCTATGGATTGCTATGTCTCCGAAAGAGAATCAAGCATGTGTCCAGGGGCATAAACGCAGCAGTGATAGGATTGGAGAGGTTCGGTGAGCAAAGGAAGACCCTCTGAAGTCATATTGCATGGTACCCATTCCACGGGTTTCAACTACCCAGGTTTAAGGTATTCTTCCTTCAGCTAAAACATGCATGTGGAACCTAGAGTATGATCAACCATGTGATCGGGAGACCTGTTCAAATATGTCTCAGTTTTCGTACCCTGGTACTCGGGTGCAACATTCCAGACGCTTTACTAACACCCTCCCGACTTGGAGAGTCAGTCCCTTTAACCTCCTGTTTGGCCCAGTTTGCAATTTCTGCGGAAGATGAACAGGAATAGCGAGAACCAATGAGAGACTAGCTGGAGGTGTCTGGACGGGCAAATTTAACTCTCATTTCCCACCAGGAAGAGGAATTAACCAAAGGCTCAGCGTGCCGTGCCGGAACAAGATTAGGGCCTGAAGCCATCCTGCGGTGTTGCGGCCAGGTCACAAGAAAGCGAGTTGAAGAAAGGAGCTCAGGGGCACTGTAATTCACAAACCTGCAGAGTTATAAATGACAGCTATCGTCCAAAAATATACTGAAGTAAGGCTGCCAAGAGGACTTGAAAGCGGGGCAGAATTGCAGGAAACCGATTTCAGGAGGTAGACTGGAATTGCATTGAAAGCATAGGAAAAGAGGCAGAACGTCCACAATGATGCACTTGGCCAAAAAGTGCATATGCGTTTTTTCCTGAATATATTCAGGAAAAAACGCATAAGCACTTTTTGGCCAACCAAGCAAGCTTGCAAAGGAATTCTGCACTGCAATGAAGTCTCACTTCCCCCCGGTCAAAACGGCCATCTGAAAAAAGTGTAAAATCCAGAAAGGCAGGACAGGCCATGGAGAACTGGGAGCCTTGTTATGCTGATGGGCGGGATGTAAATTGTCAACAGACACTCGGGAGAAGTGTATGGTGTTTCCTGAAACATCTAAAAAACAAAGCAACAGAGCCTAGGGCACTTCCACTTATGGTCCTATAGCTTAGGGAAATTAAAATCAAAAAGACACAGCCACCCCAAAGTTTGGGACGCCTCTGTTTACAAGAACCTCGTGTACAGTACAAGTTCAATATCACAGAAAGTGAAAAATGGATAAAGAACTTGTGGTACTTACGTACAATGCAGTATCACTCAGCAATGAAATCTATGTCATCAGGCCCGTAGCAGCATAATGAGTGGATTCAGGTACGATGATTCTAACTGAAATAAGTCACACAGAAAAAGAAACATCATAAGATATCACTAATACATGGAATGTAAACTTGGCTACACAGGAACTGAATTCCAAAACAGAACAGGGTCTCAAATTTAGAAAACCTACTTATGCTTGCTTAAGGGGAAAGGTGAGTTGGGGTGCTGCATAAAACCAGAGATTGAAATGAGCACAGATAAAGTTCCTTAAGCCAAATATGGAATAGACAAGAGCTACTCCTTGCTCAACAAAATGGACTCAACACCGCATATTAAACGCCTAAGAATGTACCTGACTACTAAGTATCTTAAAACCTATGGATTGCTATGTCTCCAAAAGAGAATCAAGCGTGTGTACAGGGGCATAAACGCAGCAGTGATAGGATTGGAGAGGTTCGGTGAGCAAATGAAGACCCTTTGAAGTCATATTGCATGGTACCCATTACACGGGTCTAACTCTCCAGGTTTAAGGGATTCTTCCTTCAGCTAAAACATGCATGTGGAACCCAGAGTATGATCAACCGTGTGAACGGGAGACGTGTTCAAATATGTCTCAGTTTTCCTCCCCTGGTACTCGGGTGCAACATTCCAGACGCTTTACTAACACTCTCCCCACTTGGAGAGTCAGCGCCTTTAACCTCCTGTTTGGCCCAGTTTGCAATTTCTGCGGAAGATGAACAGGAATAGCGAGAACCAATGAGAGACTAGCTGGAGGTGTCTGGACGGGCAAATTTAACTCTCATTTCCCACCAGGAAGAGGAAATAACCAAAGGCTCAGCGTGCCGTGCCGGAACCAGATTAGGGCCTGAAGCCATCCTGCGGTGTTGCGGCCAGGTCACAAGAAAGCGAGATGAAGAAAGGAGTTCAGGGGCACTGTAATTCACAAACCTGCAGAGTTATAAATGACAGCTATCGTCCAAAAATATACTGAAGTAAGGCTGCCAAGAGGACTTGAAAGCGGGGCAGAATTGCAGGAAACCGATTTCAGGAGGTAGACTGGAATTGCATTGAAAGCATAGGAAAAGAGGCAGAACGTCCACAATGATGCACTTGGCCGAAAAGGGCGTATGCGTTTTTTCCGGAATATATTCAGGAAAAAACGCATTCGCCCTTTTTGGCCAACCAAGCAAGCTTGCAAAGGAAATCTGCACTACAATGAAGTCTCACTTCCCCGCGGTCAAAAGGGCCATCTGAAAAAAGTGTAAAATCCAGAAAGGCAGGACAGGCCATGGAGAACTGGGAGCCTTTTTATGCTGATGGGCGGGATGTAAATTGCCAACAGCCACTCGGGAGAAGTGTATGGTGTTTCCTGAAACATCTAAAAAACAAAGCAACAGAGCCTAGGGCACTTCCACTTATGGTCCTATAGCTTAGGGAAATTAAAATCAAAAAGACACAGCCACCCCAAAGTTTGGGACGCCTCTGTTTACAAGAACCTCATTTACCGTACAAGTTCAATATCACAGAAACTGAAAAATGGATAAAGAACTTGTGGTACTTACGTACAATGCAGTATCACTCAGCAATGAAATCTATGTCATCAGGCCTTGAGCAGCACAATGAGTGGATTCAGGTATGATGATTCTAACTGAAATAAGTCACACAGAAAAAGAAACATCATAAGATATCAGTAATACACGGAATGTAAACTTGGCTACACAGGAACTGAATTACAGAAGAGAACAGGGTCTCAAATTTAGAAAACCAACTTATGCTTGCTTAAGGGTAAAGGTGAGTTGGGGTGCTGCATAAAACCAGAGATTGAAATGAGCACAGATAAAGTTCCTTAAGCCAAATATGGAATAGACAAGAGCTACTCCTTGCTCAACGAAATGGACTCAACACCGCACATTAAACGCCTAAGAATGTACCTGACTAATAAGTATCTTAAAACCTATGGATTGCTATGTCTCTGAAAGAGAATCAAGCATGTGTACAGGGGCATAAATGCAGCAGTGATAGGATTGGAGAGGTTCGGTGAGCAAATGAAGACCCTCTGAAGTCATATTGCATGGTACCCATTCCACGGGTTTCAACTACCCAGGTTTAAGGTATTCTTCCTTCAGCTAAAACATGCATGTGGAACCTAGAGTATGATCAACCATGTGATCGGGAGACGTGTTCAAATATGTCTCAGTTTTCGTACCCTGGTACTCGGGTGCAACATTCCAGACGCTTTACTAACACCCTCCCGACTTGGAGAGTCAGTCCCTTTAACCTCCTGTTTGGCCCAGTTTGCAATTTCTGCGGAAGATGAACAGGAATAGCGAGAACCAATGAGAGACTAGCTGGAGGTGTCTGGACGGGCAAATTTAACTCTCATTTCCCACCAGGAAGAGGAATTAACCAAAGGCTCAGCGTGTCGTGCCGGAACAATATTAGGGCCTGAAGCCATCCTGCGGTGTTGCGGCCAGCTCAAAAGAAAGCGAGTTGAAGAAAGGAGCTCAGGGGCACTGTAATTCACAAACCTGCAGAGTTATAAATGACAGCTATCGTCCAAAAATATACTGAAGTAAGGCTGCCAAGAGGACTTGAAAGCGGGGCAGAATTGCAGGAAACTGATTTCAGGAGGTAGACTGGAATTGCATTGAAAGCATAGGAAAAGAGGCAGAACGTCCACAATGATGCACTTGGCCAAAAAGGGCGTATGCGTTTTTTCCTGAATATATTCAGGAAAAAACGCATACGCCCGTTTTGGCCAACCAAGCAAGCTTGCAAAGGAAATCTGCACTACAATGAAGTCTCACTTGCCCCCGGTCAAAAGGGCCATCTGAAAAAAGTGTAAAATCCAGAAAGGCAGGACAGGCCATGGAGAACTGGGAGCCTTGTTATGCTGATGGGCGGGATGTAAATTGCCAACAGACACTCGGGAGAAGTGTATGGTGTTTCCTGAAACATCTAAAAAACAAAGCAACAGAGCCTAGGGCACTTCCACTTATGGTCCTATAGCTTAGGGAAATTAAAATCAAAAAGACACAGCCACCCCACAGTTTGGGACAGCTCTGTTTACAAGAACCTCGTTTACGGTACAAGTTCAATATCGCAGAAAGTGAAAAATGGATAAAGAAGTTGTGGTACTTATGTACAATGCAAAATCACTCAGCCATGAAATGTATGTCATCAGGCCCGTAGCAGCATAATGAGTGGATTCAGGTATGATGATTCTAACTGAAATAAGTCACACAGAAAAAGAAACATCATAAGATATCACTAATACACGGAATGTGAACTTGGCTACACATGAACTGAATTACAAAACAGAACAGGGTCTCAAGTTTAGAAAACCAACTTATGCTTCCTTAAGGGGGAAAGTGAGTTGGGGTGCTGCATAAAACCAGAGTTTGAAATTAGCACAGATACCATTCAATAAGCCAAATATGTAATAGACAAGACCTACCCCTTGCTGAACAAAATGGACTCAACAATGAGGTATCACCTCACACCTGATAGAATGGGCATCATGAGAAAATCTACAAACAAAAATGCTCGAAAGGGTGTGGAGAAAAGGAACCCTCTTCCACTATTTTTGGGAATATAAATTGATACAGTCACTACGGAGAACAGTATGGAGTTTCTTAAGAAACTAACAATAGAATTACCATATGATACAGCAATCCCAGTACTGGACATATACCCAGACAAAACCATAAATCAAAACGAGACATTCACCGCAATGTTCATTGCATCACTATTTACAATATCGAGGTAATGGAAGCAACCTAAATGCCCACAGACAGACGAATGCATAAAGCTGTGGTACATATATAAAATGGAATATTACTAAGCCATGAAAAGGAATGAAATTGGGTCATTTGTAGAGACGTCGATGGATCTAGAGACTGTCATACAGAGTGAAGTAAGTCAGAAAGAGAAAAACAAATCTTGTATATTCATGCATATATGTGGAACCTAGAAAAACTGTACAGATTAACCATTTTGCAAGGCATAAATAGAGCAACAGATGTAGACAACAAATGTATGGACAACAAGGGGGGAAAGCTGTTGGGGGGGTGGTGGTGGGAGGAGTTGAGAGACTGGGATTGGCATGTATACATTTATATGTATAAAATAGATAACCAATAAGAACCTGCTGTATAAAAATATAAAATAAAATTCAAAATTAAAAAGAAATAAAATTTAAAAAATAAAACAGAAAAAACAATTATTCCCTTCACATACATGTATTTATATGAATAAATTATTTCCATGCTTATATCTGTAAATACAAAAAAGAGGAATAAAATCTACCTTGAACCAAAAACGAAAAAGAGAAAAAAAACACAGAACCCACCAGTTCCACAGAGGAAAACCGTATCAGGGCACTTGCTCCAGTTGTAAACAATTCTGAAGTTGGCCAGTGGTGGGGAATCGTCTCCCATTCAGCCAGCAGCCCCCACGCAACAAGCGTCCTCATTGCAAAGCTGGGGCACCGTGCCGAGGCATCTGTGAGTAAACGTGAGCTGAGCCCCAGGCCAGTTGCTGCTGAACTATTCCCACCCGTCCCAGGTAAAACACCTGAATATATACAAGGACTTGAAAGCCTAGAGGAAGGGCCATAGAGCCACACGAGTGACAGCATGCCGGCCGACTTGGTGCCTGCAGGCCAGCCAGGATGGTCCTGGCCCTGGGTGCTCTTCTGGAAGATTTCCATTTCCCTGACTGAGATACCCGTCCTGTCCCTGCCCCCACTGCTTTTTTCCTTCCTCACCTCTGCCCAGGGAGAAATTCCAGCAGCAGGTATGGGTGACACATCCTCTTCTTTAGCAGGTGGCAGCCTGGCAACTGCTGCAGAAAGTCCAGCAGAGCCCCACTCACACTGGGCCACCCACAAAGCCGTGGCCTCTCACTCCCTCCCACCAGCCCAGCCCCGAGACTGCTGACAGGGCAGAGAAAATGGCGTCAGGCACGGCTGCAGGGGCTCTTGCTGCCTGGAGTGGTATTTATATTGATCTCAACCCAGGCACACCTGGGGAGGGCTGGCCCGCACGGTAAGGCTGCCCAGGTCAGCCAATCATCACCCCTCAGGGGCTCACAGTTGCAGAAAATGGAACTTGCTGAACCCGCCAGGTCCAAGGAACAGGTGTGGGCTCCTGAGAGTCAGGATAGACAAGGGGCTGCAGCTTTGGCTTGTTTTCTAATCATTTTATCTGGCCCATGAGTGGGAGACAACTTCAAGAAAACCCTCTCCTTATGAGAGGAACCCAGGAGTCAGGGAGAGGAGGGGTGGGTGGTGGTTGGAGACAGAGGCCTGGTGCCCCGGGTGCAGTGGAAGTCTCTGGAAGACCAGGTGGAGGGAGGCCGCACAGAGTGATGCCCAGGGTCACAGACCCGTCGCAGCTGCTGTTTGTTAGTTCAAGTCCTGCTCTGAGGTGCTCTGTGCCAGCTCTGAGCGACAGGTGAGCTGGGGGTGCTCTGCAATGAGGGCTATGTGCACGGTTCCTGTGTGCCCAGCCCTGCCACGGTACCTGCAAGGGTAGCTCTGTATCCTGGGAAGGGCCTGACCATGAGAGCCCCGTGGGCTGGGGTGGGGGTGGGGTACCTGCCCAGGTGAGCTCCATATTCTGGGATTGGTCTGACCATGAGAGCCCCATGGGCTGCTGGGGACCTGGTAAAGGATGTCAGGACAGTCAGTGAAGCCACCGAGGATATACCTCCAGTTGCTCCTAATTCCTACACCCTGCTGGTCATTCTACCAACCACCAGGACATGGTATTCTGTATTAGTCTTCAATGATGCCTTCTTTTGTATTCCATTAGTCCCAGAGTCACAAGAAATTTTGGCTTGTGAGTGGCAGGACTCAACATACAACTAAAACAATACTTCCGGGCCGTCTTGCCCCAAGGGTGCAAAAATTCCCACACCATCTTTGGGGAAAGCTTAGCTAAAGACCTAAAAGTTCTACCTCTGGAAAAGGAAACCCTCCTTCAGTACGCAGACGACATTCTGATCGCCAGCCCTACTAAGGAGGCCTCTGAACTACCAAGCCAATAAAGGATAGAAGTTGTCCAAGAAAAAGCTCAAATATCACAGACTGCGGTGACCTGCCTGGGCTTCATTCTCACAGAAGGTCGGAGAAGCCCATCCCAGGAAAGGGAAGAAACCATTTGCAGCCTTACCCTTTTCTAAAACTAGAAGACAGCTTAGGGGTTCCTGGGGAGGCCAGGGTTTGCTGCTTCTGGATCCCTAACTACAGTCTACTAGCTGGGCCTCTATATGAAACACTGAAAGGAAAAGATGATGATCCTTTTGAATAGAATCCAGAAGTGGCCTTTCAAGAATGGAAAGAGCAGTCAATTCAGACCCTTGCCCTGGAACTCCCTAATTTAGCTAAACCCTTTGACCTTTACATTCCCGGTGAAAGGTGAATCGCCATTGGAGAATTAGTGCAAAAACTGGGACCACTTGAAATGGAACAATGCAAGAATGCCATCCAGGTAGGATAAACTACGGTCACCAAGGGGCTTGGCCCACTGCCGCATCTGGCCAAGATACTGGCGGTATCTAAAAACCTGGAAATCAGCAGCCCAAAAGGCCACCTCCTTCCTAAGGGAAAAGGACCCCACGTGGTGATCCTAACCACCAACGATGCCCTGAAGTTGCAGGGTTCGCTCCGTGGGCACACCGACCTCGAGTGAGGAGGCCCTCCAACTCCAACATCCAGAGAGATAACCGGGGGCAACAGGGCACCATGACGACTCGTGTGAACATCACTTGACCTGGAGTTTCTCTCATAAAACAATAAGAGTGTGTCCCAAAAGAGTAGACTACTGCTTGCAGGACTTACTGCACCCAGAGGGGAGCTAATAATCTTGGCGGGGGAACCGTATATCACACTGTCACCATAGAAAAGCCTACAGACACCGTGATGATGGTGGCCAATAAGACCGGCTGGACTCCTGTTTACTTCAAAAGGCTGTTGACTCAGTGGTCATCATGGTCCTTGATCACCACTGACCCTGGACTGTCTGGGAGTTGAGCGGGCAGGGCTCTGACACCTGGTGCTGTTTGTACGTTAATTCAGGGGCCTAATTGAAGAAAGCGCAGACTACTGGTCAGAGCATCTAGGCTGGCAGAAACGGTCAGCCTAAGGTGGCCGAACAAATGTGGGGCGGGGTGAAACCGGCCCCCACAGCGTCTCTGCACATCTCTTTCCTGGACCCTTAAAGGTCATTAGAATCTATAACACTTCCAATGCTGGTGCTCAGGTGGACGAGCAGGGAGGCAGGGGGCCTGGGGACAATCAACGTCACCTGGAGGCTGCTGGGGAGAAGCTCTGACCCTCGCCCCCGGGTATTAGGGCTCCCAACTCAGCACTCAGCAGTTACAGAAGAAGTGTCTGCACCCTCAGCACTCCAAGAATGAGGAACGGGACAAAAGGCAGAGGAGGGGTTTGTCCCCAGCAAAGCCCATTAAAAATCCCTGGGAGATAAAAATAGAATCTGGGCAATAAAGTCAAGTCTAACCTTTTTTATCCTTTGTGCTTTGTCTAATTTCACATGCTCCTAGGGTCCCGCATGCAGAGGTTCCACACCCGGCACTTCAGACCAGATTTCCTAGTGCAGAATGGCTGGGTCGACACCTCAGCTCCTGGGGCCCAGTGCAGACTCCGCGATATAGAGCCTGAGCTGCAGCCAACCTGGCCCTCGAGAGCTCCGCCCCCTCCCTCCCACTGACTCTGACAGGATCTCTACACAGCAGCCCAGCCCACAGCCCACGGGGTAGTGCATGCTCTCACCTCTCCATTCTCTGATCAAAATATAAAGTTTCCTTTGCTTGTGAACCAAACTCAGTCTCGATCTGTTGGCCCCAATGACACTGGGCAGGGGGACACTTGTTGGGGTCCACTCTGGAGGATCAGTAACAGAAATTGAGACTATTGTAACCTCAATGAACAGATGTGTGAGCCAAACTGTAGTTAACATAGAACAGTGTATAAGGCTCGGGTAAAATAAGATGTTTCTAACACTTCCATTTGATATTTCCATCACTTTATTATAAGCAAGTTCAGTGAAAAGGTTTGTCTTATTTGTCAGGTCAATATTAGAGAAACGAAGTGATTTCTTTCCAAGGATGTACATCTAATAATCTTGGTTAAAGCTTCAATCTTGTTTTAAATGCTTTTCCATTGAAAATGATACCTCTCTTTCAGCTCCCCCATTTCTGAGAAGTATAAAATCTTATAATTTATTATTACCAAAGGGGAAAGGTGGGAGGAGGGATAAATTAACAGTTTGGGATTAACACATACACACTGCTATGTATAAAATAGATCATCAACAAGGAACTACTGTATAGCACAGGGAACTACACTCAACATTTTGCAATAACCTATAAGGGGAAATAATCTGAAAAAGAATAGATATTTTTATTGACATCATCTATCAATGACAGTTAAAGTGTAACCTAAGGGAAGCTGGTGGTGAGTGCTTCTGACCCTGAAGACTTCAATCATCTAAAGTTTGGACTCTGCCTACTTCCCAAGGCCCTTAATGAACATATGTGTAGCCGTAGCTTAAAAAATTCCCCAGTTTGGGTTTCGGGGAGACACTGATTTTGAAAAAGCCCTGGTGTTCTCCTTACATGAATGGGACTCTTCCTACTGCTAAAACATGTCTGTCACACCCAGAGGATGGTATACCGTCTGATCGGGAAGAGTTTGGAAAAGGCATCTCATCTCCTCATCTCCTGGTGCTCGGGTTCACCCCTCCAGCGTCTTTACTAACAGTCTCCCCACTTGGAGATGTCAGCACTGTCAACATCCTGTTGCGTACAGTTTGGAATTTGTCCAGAGGATGAAGCGGAAGGATGAGGAACAATGAGAGACAAGTCCTAGGTGTTCAGACAGGCACATGTCACTCTAATTTCCAATCAGGAAGACGAATTGACCAAAGGCTAGGGTTGCCCATGGAAACAGTATAGGGCTTGAGGAAATCCCGCTGCTTTGTGGCCAGTTCCCATAAACACAAGTTGAACAATGGAACTCAGGGGCAGTAAAATTCACAAAACTGCAGAGTTGAAAATATCCATCACTGAAAAATGTCTTGAGGAAAGTCAGAGAAAAGGACTTGTAAGCAAGGGAGAATGGCAGGAAAGGGATTTGAGGAGGTAGAAAGGACTCGCCATTAAGCACAAGAAAAGGAGCTGAACATTGCCAACATTGCAGTTGGCCAAAAAGGGTGTATGCGTTTTTTTCTGTATATATTCAAGAAAAGGGCATACACTTTTTTAGCCAACCAAACAGGTGGGCACTGGAAGTCAATACTACAAAAGATATCACTTCGCATCAGTCAGAAGAGCCATCCTCATAAAGCGTAAACAACAGAAATGCAGGACAGGGCAAGGAGAAGAGGGAGCCCTGTGAGACTTATAGTGGAAATGTATATTGCCAACGGCCATTCTGGAGAAGTGTATTGTGTTTACTAAAGCATCTAAAAAATGAGCTACAGAGCATAGGGCACTTGCACTCATGGGCGTATATCTTGAGAAAAACAAAAATCGAGAGGACACAGGCACCCCAATGTTTACCCCCTCTCTGTTTAAAAGATCCTCAACTAGGATATAACTTAAGTGTCTCTGGAGGGAAAAAATGGGTAGAGATGTGGTACTTAGGTAGAGTGGAATATTATTCAGCCTGGAAATCAATGAAATATGGCCAGTTGTAACAACTCCGGAGGAGTTACGTATGATCTTTCTAAGTGACAGAATTCAAAAAGAAAAAGACACATATCATAAGATATCACTTAAAGGTGGAATCCAAAATGGCTACACATGAAATAAATTACAAAACAAAAACATAGTCAAATATGTAGAAAACACGCATAAGGCTGCTAAACGGGAAAGGTGGGGAGGGGTGAGGCATCACCCAGGAGGTTGAAATTAGCCAAGATACCATTCCAAATACCAAACTGATAATCAACAAGGCCTACACGGTAGCTAAAAGAACTGCACTCAGCACACTCAAGTCACCGGAAAAGAATATATACGACTGGTAAGAATCTGAAAAAGAATTTACTGATGTCTCTCTGTACGTGAATCAAGTGGATGTACAGCAGCAAGAAACAGAGCTTTGAAAATCAGCTGTAACCAATATAGTAATAAATTGAAAAAAATAAATGACAGAGAGACAGAGAAAACCTCTTACAACTTTTCCTCAGGGCCGGTGATGCAACATGGATTGAACACATCTAGACCCACAGCAGGATGAGACATAAGGCTGGAAACTGTTTGCGCTAAGAGAAATGTGAGGTTGGGTGAGGAAATGCACACCCTTTAAAGTAATACTACCTGGTACCCATTCAATGGGTCCCAAATATGCAGGTTCAAGGGATCTTCCTACAGCTAAAACATGCATGGAAAACCCAGAGGACTGTACACCATGTGATCGGGAGATGTGTCTAAAATGCAGCTCATTTATCCTCTCCTGGTGCTCCTGTTCACCATTCCAGCCACGTTACTTAGAATCTCCCCACTTGGAGAATCAGCACATTTCAACTTCTGTTTCACACATTTTGCAAATTGTGAGGAGGATGAACGGGGAACCAATGAGAGAATAGTTGTGGGGTTTGGACGGGCACATATCACTCTAATTTCCCATTAAGAATAAGAATTGAAAAAAGGCTCAGCCCGCCTCGCCCGAGCCAAAATAGGGCCTGAAGCAATCCTGCGGGTTTGAGGCCAGCTCACAAAAGAGCAACTTAAAAAATGGAGCTCAGGGTCACTGCAATTCACAAACCTGCAGAGTTATAAATGAAAACTAACGTCCAAAAATATGTTGAGGTAAGGCAAAGAAGAGGATCTGAATGCAAGACAGAATTGCAAGAAACAGATTTCAAGAGATAGATTGGACTCGTCTTTAAAGCACATGAAAAGCGGCAGAATTTCGACAATGATGCAGTTGGCCCAAAAGGGCGTATGCGTTTTTTCCTGATTATATCCAGGAAAAAACGCATACGCACTTTATGGGCAACGAAGCAAGCAAGCAATGCAAATGTGCACAACAAAGAAGTCTCATTTCCCACTGGTCAAAAGGGCCATCCTAAAAAATTGTAAAAACCAGAAATGCAGGACAGGCCATGGAGAACAGGGAGCATTTGTACGCTGATGGGCAGTGTGTGAACTGCCGAGAGCCACTCTGGAGAAGTGTATGGTGGTTCCTAAATCATCTAAAAAACAGAGCTACAGAGCATAGGACACTTCCAATCATGGGAGTATATCTAGGGAAATCTAAAAATTAACAAGACACAAGCACACCACAGTTTAGGGCTACTCTGTTTACAAGAACCTCAACTTCAGTATACCTTAAATATCCCAGGAAAGAGAACAATGGATAAAGAAGATGTGGTACTTATGTACAATGGAATATCTCTTCACCATGAAATCAATGTAATAAGGCTAGTAGAAGGATAAAGAGTGGATTTAGGTCCGATAATACTACTTGAAATAAGTCAAACAGAAAAAGAAACATATCATAAGATATCACTTATAGAGGGAGGGTAAATATGGCTGCACAAGAAATGAATTACAGAACAGAACAGTGTCTCACATTTAGAAAACACACTTATTTCAGCTTAAGGGGAAAGGAGAGGTGGGGTGATGCATAAAACCAGAGTTTGAAATTAGCACAGATACCGTTCAATAAACCAAATAGATATTAGCCAAGATCTACACCTTGCTCAATGAACTGGCCTCAACACACCCTATACACCGCAGAGAAATATATCTGAGTAATAAGAATCTTAAAACCCATGTATTGATATATCTCCATAAGGGAATCAAGTGTGTGCAGAGTGGCACAAACACAGCAGTGAAAATGAGCTAAACCCCATTATAGAAATAAATTTTAAAAACAAAACGCAGAAACAATGAAAGAGAGAAAAATTCTTACAAAATTCGCTCAGGGGCTGTGATGCAACCTGGATTGACCACATATAAACCCACAGCTGGATAAGACATAAGGCTGGACACTTGGGGCTGAGAGGATTGATGAGCTTTGGTGAGCAACTGCCAAAAGTTTAATGCAATACTTCATGCTACTCATTCCAAGGGTCCCAACACTCCAGGTTGAAGGGAATCTTCCTACAGCTAAACCATGCTTGGGAAACCCAGCGACTGGTATACCATATGATCGGGAAAGGTTTCTAAAACGCACCTCATTTTTCCTCTCCTGGGGCTCCGGATCGACATTCCAGCCGCTTTACCAAAAATATCCCCACATGGAGAGTCAATGCCTTTAAGTTCTGGTATCGCACAGTCTGCAGTTAGTGCGGAGGATGAATGGGAATAGGGGGAACCAGTGAGAAACTAGCTGTAGCGGTTTCAATGGGCACATGTCACTCTAAATTCACATCAGTAAGAAGAATAAACCAAAGGCACAGCAAGGTGCCCCAGAAGAAGAATAGGGCCTGAAGGAATCCTGTGGTTATGAGGCAAGATCACAAAAATAAGAGCTGAAAAATGGAGCTAAGGGCCACTGCAATTCAAAAACCTGCAGAGTTATAAAGGCCAACTATTTTCAAAAAATATATTGAGGTAAGGCTATGAAGAGGCATTGAAAGCAAGGCAGAATTGCAGGAAAACGATTTCAGGAGGTAGACTGGAATTGCATTTAAAGCATAGGAAAAGAGGCAGAACGTCCACAATGATTCACTTGGCCAAAAAGGGCGTATGACTTTTTTCCTGAATTTATTCAGGAAAAAAGGCATACGCCCTTTTTGGCCAACCAAGCAAGCTTGCAAAGGAAATCTGCACTACAATGAAGTCTCACTTCCCCCCGGTCAAAAGGGCCATCTGAAAAAAGTGTAAAATCCAGAAAGGCAGGACAGGCCATGGAGAACTGGGAGCCTTGTTATGCTGATGGGCGGGATGTGTATGGTGTTTCCTGAAACATCTAAAAAACAAAGCAACAGAGCCTAGGGCACTTCCACTTATGGTCCTATAGCTTAGGGAAATTAAAATCAAAAAGACACAGCCACCCCAAAATTTGGGACGCCTCTGTTTACAAGAACCTCATTAACCGTACAAGTTCAATATCACAGAAAGTGAAAAATGGATAAAGAACTTGTGGTACTTACGTACAATGCAGTATCACTCAGCAATGAAATCTATGTCATCAGGCCCGTAGCAGCATAATGAGTGGATTCAGGTACGATGATTCTAACTGAAATAAGACACACAGAAAAAGAAACATCATAAGATATCACTAATACACGGAATGTAAACTTGGCTACACAGGAACTGAATTACAGAACAGAACAGGGTCTCAAATTTAGAAAACCAACTTATGCTTGCTTAAGGGGAAAGGTGAGTTGGGGTGCTGCATAAAACCAGAGATTGAAATGAACACAGATAAAGTTCCTTAAGCCAAATATGGAATAGACAAGAGCTACTCCTTGCTCAACGAAATGGACTCAACACCCCATATTAAACGCCTAAGAATGTACCTGACTAGTAAGTATCTTAAAACCTATGGATTGCTATGTCTCCAAAAGAGAATCAAGCATGTGTACAGGGGCATAAACGCAGCAGTGATAGGATTGGAGAGGTTCAGTGAGCAAATGAAGACCCTTTGAAGTCATATTGCATGGTACCAATTCCACGTGTCTCAACTCTCCAGGTTTAAGGTATTCTTCCTTCAGCTAAAACATGCATGTGGAACCCAGAGTATGATCAACCGTGTGAACGGGAAACATGTTCAAATATGTCTCAGTATTCCTCCCCTGGTACTCGGGTGCAACATTCCAGACGCTTTACTAACACTCTCCCCACTTGGAGAGTCAGCGCCTTTAACCTCCTGTTTGGCCCAGTTTGCAATTTCTGCGGAAGATGAACAGGAATAGCGAGAACCAATGAGAGACTAGCTGGAGGTGTCTGGACGGGCAAATTTAACTCTCATTTCCCACCAGGAAGAGGAAATAACCAAAGGCTCAGCATGCCGTGCCGGAACCAGATTAGGGCCTGAAGCCATCCTGCGGTGTTGCGGCCAGCTCACAAGAAAGCGAGTTGAAGAAAGGAGCTCAGGGGCACTGTAATTCACAAACCTGCAGAGTTATAAATGACAGCTATCGTCCAAAAATATACTGAAGTAAGGCTGCCAAGAGGACTTGAAAGCGGGGCAGAATTGCAGGAAACCGATTTCAGGAGGTAGACTGGAATTGCAATGAAAGCATAGGAAAAGAGGCAGAACGTCCACAATGATGCACTTGGCCAAAAAGGGCGTATGCGTTTTTTCCTGAATATATTCAGGAAAAAACGCATACGCCCTTTTTGGCCAACCAAGCAAGCTTGCAAAGGAAATCTGCACTACAATGAAGTCTCACTTCCCCCCGGTCAAAAGGGCCATCTGAAAAAAGTGTAAAATCCAGAAAGGCAGGACAGGCCATGGAGAACTGGGAGCCTTGTTATGCTGATGGGCGGGATGTAAATTGCCAACAGACACTCGGGAGAAGTGTATGGTGTTTCCTGAAACATCTAAAAAACAAAGCAACAGAGCCTAGGGCACTTCCACTTATGGTCCTATAGCTTAGGGAAATTAAAATCAAAAAGACACAGCCACCCCAAAGTTTGGGACGCCTCTGTTTACAAGAACCTCGTTTACCGTACAAGTTCAACATCGCAGAAAGTGAAAAATGGATAAAGAAGTTGTGGTATTTACTTACAAAGCAATATCACTCAGCAATGAAATCTATGTCATCAGGCCCTTAGCAGCACAATGAGTGGATTCAGGTATGATGATTCTAACTGAAATAAGTCACACAGAAAAAGAAACATCATAAGATATCACTAATACACAGAATGTAAACTTGGCTACACAGGAACTGAATTACAAAACAGAACAGGGTCTCAAATTTAGAAAACCAACTTATGCTTGCTTAATGGGAAAGGTGAGTTGGGGTGCTGCATAAAACCAGAGATTGAAATGAGCACAGATAAAGTTCCTTAAGCCAAATATGGAATAGACAAGAGCTACTCCTTGCTCAACGAAATGGACTCAACACCCCATATTAAATGCCTAAGAATGTACCTGACTAGTAATTATCTTAAAACCTATGGATTGCTATGTCTCCGAAAGGGAATCAAGCGTGTGTACAGGGGCATAAATGCAGCAGTGGTAGGATTGGAGAGGTTTGGTGAGCAAATGAAGACCCTTTGAAATCATATTGCATGGTACTCATTCCACGGATCTCAACTCTCCAGGTTTCAGGGATTCTTCCTTCAGCTAAAACATGCATGTGGAACCCAGAGTATGATCAACCATGTGATCGGGAGACGTGTTCAAATATGTCTCAGTTTTCGTCCCCTGGTACTTGGGTGCAACATTCCAGACGCTTTACTAACACTCTCCCGACTTGGAGAGTCAGTGCCTTTAACCTCCTGTTTGGCCCTGTTTTCAATTTCAGTGGAAGATGAACAGGAATAGGGAGAACCAATGAGAGACAAGCTGGAGGTTTCTGGACGGGCAAATTTAACTCTCATTTCCCACCAAGGACAGGAATTAACCAAAGGCTCAGCATGCTGTGCTGGAACCAGATTAGGGCCTGAAGCAATCCTGCGGTGTTGCGGCCAGTTCACAAGAAAGCGAGATGAAGAACGGAGCTCAGGGGCACAGGAATTCACAAACCTCCAGAGTTATAAATGACAGCAATCGTCCAAAAATATACTGAAGTAAGGCTGCCAAGAGGACTTGAAAGCGGGGCAGAATTGCAGGAAACCGATTTCAGGAGGTAGACTGGAATTGCATTTTAAGCATAGGAAAAGAGGCATAACGTCCACAATGATGCACTTGGCCAAAAAGTGCGTATGCGTTTTTTCCTGAATCAGGAAAAAACGCATACGCACTTTTTGGCCAACCAAGCAAGCTTGCAAAGGAAATCTGCACTACAATGAAGTCTCACTTCCCCCCGGTCAGAAGGGTCATCTGAAAAAAGTGTAAAATCCAGAAAGGCAGGACAGGCCATGGAGAACTGGGAGCCTTGTTATGCTGATGGGCGGGATGTAAATTGCCAACAGCCACTCGGGAGAAGTGTATGGTGTTTCCTGAAACATCTAAAAAACAAAGCAACAGAGCCTAGGGCACTTCCACTTATGGTCCTATAGCTTAGGGAAATTAAAATCAAAAAGACACAGCCACCCCACAGTTTGGGACAGCTCTGTTTACAAGAACCTCGTTTACGGTACAAGTTCAATATCGCAGAAAGTGAAAAATGGATAAAGAAGTTGTGGTACTTATGTACAATGCAAAATCACTCAGCCATGAAATCTATGTCATCAGGCCCGTAGCAGCATAATGAGTGGATTCAGGTATGATGATTCTAACTGAAATATGTCACACAGAAAAAGAAACATCATAAGATATCACTAATACATGGAATGTGAACTTGGCTACACATGAACTGAATTACAAAACAGAACAGGGTCTCAAGTTTAGAAAACCAACTTATGCTTCCTTAAGGGGGAAAGTGAGTTGGGGTGCTGCATAAAACCAGAGTTTGAAATTAGCACAGATACCATTCAATAAGCCAAATATGTAATAGACAAGACCTACCCCTTGCTCAACAAAATGGACTCAACAATGAGGTATCACCTCACACCTGATAGAATGGGCATCATGAGAAAATCTACAAACAAAAATGCTGGAAAGGGTGTGGAGAAAAGGAACCCCCTTCCACTATTGTTGGGAATATAAATTGATACAGTCACTACGGAGAACAATATGGAGTTTCTTAAGAAACTAACAATAGAATTACCATATGATACAGCAATCCCAGTACTGGACATATACCCAGACAAAACCATAAATCAAAACGAGACATTCACCGCAATGTTCATTGCATCACTATTTACAATATCGAGGTAATGGAAGCAACCTAAATGCCCACAGACAGACGAATGCATAAAGCTGTGGTACATATATAAAATGGAATATTACTAAGCCATGAAAAGGAATGAAATTGGGTCATTTGTAGAGACGTCGATGGATCTAGAGACTGTCATACAGAGTGAAGTAAGTCAGAAAGAGAAAAACAAATCTTGTATATTCATGCATATATGTGGAACCTAGAAAAACTGTACAGATTAACCATTTTGCAAGGCATAAATAGAGCAACAGATGTAGACAACAAATGTATGGACAACAAGGGGGGAAAGCTGTTGGGGGGGTGGTGGTGGGAGGAGTTGAGAGACTGGGATTGGCATGTATACATTTATATGTATAAAATAGATAACCAATAAGAACCTGCTGTATAAAAATATAAAATAAAATTCAAAATTAAAAAGAAATAAAATTTAAAAAATAAAACAGAAAAAACAATTATTCCCTTCACATACATGTATTTATATGAATAAATTATTTCCATGCTTATATCTGTAAATACAAAAAAGAGGAATAAAATCTACCTTGAACCAAAAACGAAAAAGAGAAAAAAAACACAGAACCCACCAGTTCCACAGAGGAAAACCGTATCAGGGCACTTGCTCCAGTTGTAAACAATTCTGAAGTTGGCCAGTGGTGGGGAATCGTCTCCCATTCAGCCAGCAGCCCCCACGCAACAAGCGTCCTCATTGCAAAGCTGGGGCACCGTGCCGAGGCATCTGTGAGTAAACGTGAGCTGAGCCCCAGGCCAGTTGCTGCTGAACTATTCCCACCCGTCCCAGGTAAAACACCTGAATATATACAAGGACTTGAAAGCCTAGAGGAAGGGCCATAGAGCCACACGAGTGACAGCATGCCGGCCGACTTGGTGCCTGCAGGCCAGCCAGGATGGTCCTGGCCCTGGGTGCTCTTCTGGAAGATTTCCATTTCCCTGACTGAGATACCCGTCCTGTCCCTGCCCCCACTGCTTTTTTCCTTCCTCACCTCTGCCCAGGGAGAAATTCCAGCAGCAGGTATGGGTGACACATCCTCTTCTTTAGCAGGTGGCAGCCTGGCAACTGCTGCAGAAAGTCCAGCAGAGCCCCACTCACACTGGGCCACCCACAAAGCCGTGGCCTCTCACTCCCTCCCACCAGCCCAGCCCCGAGACTGCTGACAGGGCAGAGAAAATGGCGTCAGGCACGGCTGCAGGGGCTCTTGCTGCCTGGAGTGGTATTTATATTGATCTCAACCCAGGCACACCTGGGGAGGGCTGGCCCGCACGGTAAGGCTGCCCAGGTCAGCCAATCATCACCCCTCAGGGGCTCACAGTTGCAGAAAATGGAACTTGCTGAACCCGCCAGGTCCAAGGAACAGGTGTGGGCTCCTGAGAGTCAGGATAGACAAGGGGCTGCAGCTTTGGCTTGTTTTCTAATCATTTTATCTGGCCCATGAGTGGGAGACAACTTCAAGAAAACCCTCTCCTTATGAGAGGAACCCAGGAGTCAGGGAGAGGAGGGGTGGGTGGTGGTTGGAGACAGAGGCCTGGTGCCCCGGGTGCAGTGGAAGTCTCTGGAAGACCAGGTGGAGGGAGGCCGCACAGAGTGATGCCCAGGGTCACAGACCCGTCGCAGCTGCTGTTTGTTAGTTCAAGTCCTGCTCTGAGGTGCTCTGTGCCAGCTCTGAGCGACAGGTGAGCTGGGGGTGCTCTGCAATGAGGGCTATGTGCACGGTTCCTGTGTGCCCAGCCCTGCCACGGTACCTGCAAGGGTAGCTCTGTATCCTGGGAAGGGCCTGACCACGAGAGCCCCGTGGGCTGGGGTGGGGGTGGGGTACCTGCCCAGGTGAGCTCCATATTCTGGGATTGGTCTGACCACGAGAGCCCCATGGGCTGCTGGGGACCTGGTAAAGGATGTCAGGACAGTCAGTGAAGCCACCGAGGATATACCTCCAGTTGCTCCTAATTCCTACACCCTGCTGGTCATTCTACCAACCACCAGGACATGGTATTCTGTATTAGTCTTCAATGATGCCTTCTTTTGTATTCCATTAGTCCCAGAGTCACAAGAAATTTTGGCTTGTGAGTGGCAGGACTCAACATACAACTAAAACAATACTTCCGGGCCGTCTTGCCCCAAGGGTGCAAAAATTCCCACACCATCTTTGGGGAAAGCTTAGCTAAAGACCTAAAAGTTCTACCTCTGGAAAAGGAAACCCTCCTTCAGTACGCAGACGACATTCTGATCGCCAGCCCTACTAAGGAGGCCTCTGAACTACCAAGCCAATAAAGGATAGAAGTTGTCCAAGAAAAAGCTCAAATATCACAGACTGCGGTGACCTGCCTGGGCTTCATTCTCACAGAAGGTCGGAGAAGCCCAT
This sequence comes from Pseudorca crassidens, assembly GCF_039906515.1. NCBI lineage: Eukaryota > Metazoa > Chordata > Mammalia > Artiodactyla > Delphinidae > Pseudorca > Pseudorca crassidens. The sequence continues at coordinate 270,113 of NW_027136310.1, forward strand.
CCCAGGAAAGGGAAGAAACCATTTGCAGCCTTACCCCTTTCTAAAACTAGAAGACAGCTTAGGGGTTCCTGGGGAGGCCAGGGTTTGCTGCTTCTGGATCCCTAACTACAGTCTACTAGCTGGGCCTCTATATGAAACACTGAAAGGAAAAGATGATGATCCTTTTGAATAGAATCCAGAAGTGGCCTTTCAAGAATGGAAAGAGCAGTCAATTCAGACCCTTGCCCTGGAACTCCCTAATTTAGCTAAACCCTTTGACCTTTACATTCCCGGTGAAAGGTGAATCGCCATTGGAGAATTAGTGCAAAAACTGGGACCACTTGAAATGGAACAATGCAAGAATGCCATCCAGGTAGGATAAACTACGGTCACCAAGGGGCTTGGCCCACTGCCGCATCTGGCCAAGATACTGGCGGTATCTAAAAACCTGGAAATCAGCAGCCCAAAAGGCCACCTCCTTCCTAAGGGAAAAGGACCCCACGTGGTGATCCTAACCACCAACGATGCCCTGAAGTTGCAGGGTTCGCTCCGTGGGCACACCGACCTCGAGTGAGGAGGCCCTCCAACTCCAACATCCAGAGAGATAACCGGGGGCAACAGGGCACCATGACGACTCGTGTGAACATCACTTGACCTGGAGTTTCTCTCATAAAACAATAAGAGTGTGTCCCAAAAGAGTAGACTACTGCTTGCAGGACTTACTGCACCCAGAGGGGAGCTAATAATCTTGGCGGGGGAACCGTATATCACACTGTCACCATAGAAAAGCCTACAGACACCGTGATGATGGTGGCCAATAAGACCGGCTGGACTCCTGTTTACTTCAAAAGGCTGTTGACTCAGTGGTCATCATGGTCCTTGATCACCACTGACCCTGGACTGTCTGGGAGTTGAGCGGGCAGGGCTCTGACACCTGGTGCTGTTTGTACGTTAATTCAGGGGCCTAATTGAAGAAAGCGCAGACTACTGGTCAGAGCATCTAGGCTGGCAGAAACGGTCAGCCTAAGGTGGCCGAACAAATGTGGGGCGGGGTGAAACCGGCCCCCACAGCGTCTCTGCACATCTCTTTCCTGGACCCTTAAAGGTCATTAGAATCTATAACACTTCCAATGCTGGTGCTCAGGTGGACGAGCAGGGAGGCAGGGGGCCTGGGGACAATCAACGTCACCTGGAGGCTGCTGGGGAGAAGCTCTGACCCTCGCCCCCGGGTATTAGGGCTCCCAACTCAGCACTCAGCAGTTACAGAAGAAGTGTCTGCACCCTCAGCACTCCAAGAATGAGGAACGGGACAAAAGGCAGAGGAGGGGTTTGTCCCCAGCAAAGCCCATTAAAAATCCCTGGGAGATAAAAATAGAATCTGGGCAATAAAGTCAAGTCTAACCTTTTTTATCCTTTGTGCTTTGTCTAATTTCACGTGCTCCTAGGGTCCCGCATGCAGAGGTTCCACACCCGGCACTTCAGACCAGATTTCCTAGTGCAGAATGGCTGGGTCGACACCTCAGCTCCTGGGGCCCAGTGCAGACTCCGCGATATAGAGCCTGAGCTGCAGCCAACCTGGCCCTCGAGAGCTCCGCCCCCTCCCTCCCACTGACTCTGACAGGATCTCTACACAGCAGCCCAGCCCACAGCCCACGGGGTAGTGCATGCTCTCACCTCTCCATTCTCTGATCAAAATATAAAGTTTCCTTTGCTTGTGAACCAAACTCAGTCTCGATCTGTTGGCCCCAATGACACTGGGCAGGGGGACACTTGTTGGGGTCCACTCTGGAGGATCAGTAACAGAAATTGAGACTATTGTAACCTCAATGAACAGATGTGTGAGCCAAACTGTAGTTAACATAGAACAGTGTATAAGGCTCGGGTAAAATAAGATGTTTCTAACACTTCCATTTGATATTTCCATCACTTTATTATAAGCAAGTTCAGTGAAAAGGTTTGTCTTATTTGTCAGGTCAATATTAGAGAAACGAAGTGATTTCTTTCCAAGGATGTACATCTAATAATCTTGGTTAAAGCTTCAATCTTGTTTTAAATGCTTTTCCATTGAAAATGATACCTCTCTTTCAGCTCCCCCATTTCTGAGAAGTATAAAATCTTATAATTTATTATTACCAAAGGGGAAAGGTGGGAGGAGGGATAAATTAACAGTTTGGGATTAACACATACACACTGCTATGTATAAAATAGATCATCAACAAGGAACTACTGTATAGCACAGGGAACTACACTCAACATTTTGCAATAACCTATAAGGGGAAATAATCTGAAAAAGAATAGATATTTTTATTGACATCATCTATCAATGACAGTTAAAGTGTAACCTAAGGGAAGCTGGTGGTGAGTGCTTCTGACCCTGAAGACTTCAATCATCTAAAGTTTGGACTCTGCCTACTTCCCAAGGCCCTTAATGAACATATGTGTAGCCGTAGCTTAAAAAATTCCCCAGTTTGGGTTTCGGGGAGACACTGATTTTGAAAAAGCCCTGGTGTTCTCCTTACATGAATGGGACTCTTCCTACTGCTAAAACATGTCTGTCACACCCAGAGGATGGTATACCGTCTGATCGGGAAGAGTTTGGAAAAGGCATCTCATCTCCTCATCTCCTGGTGCTCGGGTTCACCCCTCCAGCGTCTTTACTAACAGTCTCCCCACTTGGAGATGTCAGCACTGTCAACATCCTGTTGCGTACAGTTTGGAATTTGTCCAGAGGATGAAGCGGAAGGATGAGGAACAATGAGAGACAAGTCCTAGGTGTTCAGACAGGCACATGTCACTCTAATTTCCAATCAGGAAGACGAATTGACCAAAGGCTAGGGTTGCCCATGGAAACAGTATAGGGCTTGAGGAAATCCCGCTGCTTTGTGGCCAGTTCCCATAAACACAAGTTGAACAATGGAACTCAGGGGCAGTAAAATTCACAAAACTGCAGAGTTGAAAATATCCATCACTGAAAAATGTCTTGAGGAAAGTCAGAGAAAAGGACTTGTAAGCAAGGGAGAATGGCAGGAAAGGGATTTGAGGAGGTAGAAAGGACTCGCCATTAAGCACAAGAAAAGGAGCTGAACATTGCCAACATTGCAGTTGGCCAAAAAGGGTGTATGCGTTTTTTTCTGTATATATTCAAGAAAAGGGCATACACTTTTTTAGCCAACCAAACAGGTGGGCACTGGAAGTCAATACTACAAAAGATATCACTTCGCATCAGTCAGAAGAGCCATCCTCATAAAGCGTAAACAACAGAAATGCAGGACAGGGCAAGGAGAAGAGGGAGCCCTGTGAGACTTATAGTGGAAATGTATATTGCCAACGGCCATTCTGGAGAAGTGTATTGTGTTTACTAAAGCATCTAAAAAATGAGCTACAGAGCATAGGGCACTTGCACTCATGGGCGTATATCTTGAGAAAAACAAAAATCGAGAGGACACAGGCACCCCAATGTTTACCCCCTCTCTGTTTAAAAGATCCTCAACTAGGATATAACTTAAGTGTCTCTGGAGGGAAAAAATGGGTAGAGATGTGGTACTTAGGTAGAGTGGAATATTATTCAGCCTGGAAATCAATGAAATATGGCCAGTTGTAACAACTCCGGAGGAGTTATGTATGATCTTTCTAAGTGACAGAATTCAAAAAGAAAAAGACACATATCATAAGATATCACTTAAAGGTGGAATCCAAAATGGCTACACATGAAATAAATTACAAAACAAAAACATAGTCAAATATGTAGAAAACACGCATAAGGCTGCTAAACGGGAAAGGTGGGGAGAGGTGAGGCATCACCCAGGAGGTTGAAATTAGCAAAGATACCATTCCAAATACCAAACTGATAATCAACAAGGCCTACACGGTAGCTAAAAGAACTGCACTCAGCACACTCAAGTCACCGGAAAAGAATATATACGACTGGTAAGAATCTGAAAAAGAATTTACTGATGTCTCTCTGTACGTGAATCAAGTGGATGTACAGCAGCAAGAAACAGAGCTTTGAAAATCAGCTGTAACCAATATAGTAATAAATTGAAAAAAATAAACGACAGAGAGACAGAGAAAACCTCTTACAACTTTTCCTCAGGGCCGGTGATGCAACATGGATTGAACACATCTAGACCCACAGCAGGATGAGACATAAGGCTGGAAACTGTTTGCGCTAAGAGAAATGTGAGGTTGGGTGAGGAAATGCACACCCTTTAAAGTAATACTACCTGGTACCCATTCAATGGGTCCCAAATATGCAGGTTCAAGGGATCTTCCTACAGCTAAAACATGCATGGAAAACCCAGAGGACTGTACACCATGTGATCGGGAGATGTGTCTAAAATGCAGCTCATTTATCCTCTCCTGGTGCTCCTGTTCACCATTCCAGCCACGTTACTTAGAATCTCCCCACTTGGAGAATCAGCACATTTCAACTTCTGTTTCACACATTTTGCAAATTGTGAGGAGGATGAACGGGGAACCAATGAGAGAATAGTTGTAGGGGTTTGGACGGGCACATATCACTCTAATTTCCCATTAAGAATAAGAATTGAAAAAAGGCTCAGCCCGCCTCGCCCGAGCCAAAATAGGGCCTGAAGCAATCCTGCGGGTTTGAGGCCAGCTCACAAAAGAGCAACTTAAAAAATGGAGCTCAGGGTCACTGCAATTCACAAACCTGCAGAGTTATAAATGAAAACTAACGTCCAAAAATATGTTGAGGTAAGGCAAAGAAGAGGATCTGAATGCAAGACAGAATTGCAAGAAACAGATTTCAAGAGATAGATTGGACTCGTCTTTAAAGCACATGAAAAGCGGCAGAATTTCGACAATGATGCAGTTGGCCCAAAAGGGCGTATGCGTTTTTTCCTGATTATATCCAGGAAAAAACGCATACGCACTTTATGGGCAACGAAGCAAGCAAGCAATGCAAATGTGCACAACAAAGAAGTCTCATTTCCCACTGGTCAAAAGGGCCATCCTAAAAAATTGTAAAAACCAGAAATGCAGGACAGGCCATGGAGAACAGGGAGCCTTTATACGCTGATGGGCAGTGTGTGAACTGCCGAGAGCCACTCTGGAGAAGTGTATGGTGGTTCCTAAATCATCTAAAAAACAGAGCTACAGAGCATAGGACACTTCCAATCATGGGAGTATATCTAGGGAAATCTAAAAATTAACAAGACACAAGCACACCACAGTTTAGGGTTACTCTGTTTACAAGAACCTCAACTTCAGTATACCTTAAATATCCCAGGAAAGAGAACAATGGATAAAGAAGATGTGGTACTTATGTACAATGGAATATCTCTTCACCATGAAATCAATGTAATAAGGCTAGTAGAAGGATAAAGAGTGGATTTAGGTCCGATAATACTACTTGAAATAAGTCAAACAGAAAAAGAAACATATCATAAGATATCACTTATAGAGGGAGGGTAAATATGGCTGCACAAGAAATGAATTACAGAACAGAACAGTGTCTCACATTTAGAAAACACACTTATTTCAGCTTAAGGGGAAAGGAGAGGTGGGGTGATGCATAAAACCAGAGTTTGAAATTAGCACAGATACCGTTCAATAAACCAAATAGATATTAGCCAAGATCTACACCTTGCTCAATGAACTGGCCTCAACACACCCTATACACCGCAGAGAAATATATCTGAGTAATAAGAATCTTAAAACCCATGTATTGATATATCTCCATAAGGGAATCAAGTGTGTGCAGAGTGGCACAAACACAGCAGTGAAAATGAGCTAAACCCCATTATAGAAATAAATTTTAAAAACAAAACGCAGAAACAATGAAAGAGAGAAAAATTCTTACAAAATTCGCTCAGGGGCTGTGATGCAACCTGGATTGACCACATATAAACCCACAGCTGGATAAGACATAAGGCTGGACACTTGGGGCTGAGAGGATTGATGAGCTTTGGTGAGCAACTGCCAAAAGTTTAATGCAATACTTCATGCTACTCATTCCAAGGGTCCCAACACTCCAGGTTGAAGGGAATCTTCCTACAGCTAAACCATGCTTGGGAAACCCAGCGACTGGTATACCATATGATCGGGAAAGGTTTCTAAAACGCACCTCATTTTTCCTCTCCTGGGGCTCCGGATCGACATTCCAGCCGATATACCAAAAATATCCCCACATGGAGAGTCAATGCCTTTAAGTTCTGGTATCGCACAGTCTGCAGTTAGTGCGGAGGATGAATGGGAATAGGGGGAACCAGTGAGAAACTAGCTGTAGCGGTTTCAATGGGCACATGTCACTCTAAATTCACATCAGTAAGAAGAATAAACCAAAGGCACAGCAAGGTGCCCCAGAAGAAGAATAGGGCCTGAAGGAATCCTGTGGTTATGAGGCAAGATCACAAAAATAAGAGCTGAAAAATGGAGCTAAGGGCCACTGCAATTCAAAAACTTGCAGAGTTATAAAGGCCAACTATTTTCAAAAAATATATTGAGGTAAGGCTATGAAGAGGCATTGAAAGCAAGGCAGAATTGCAGGAAAACGATTTCAGGAGGTAGACTGGAATTGCATTTAAAGCATAGGAAAAGAGGCAGAACGTCCACAATGTTGCACTTGGCCAAAAAGGGCGTATGCCTTTTTTCCTGAATTTATTCAGAAAAAAAGGCATACGCCCTTTTTGGCCAACCAAGCAAGCTTGCAAAGGAAATCTGCACTACAATGAAGTCTCACTTCCCCCTGGTCAAAAGGGCCATCTGAAAAAAGTGTAAAATCCAGAAAGGCAGGACAGGCCATGGAGAACTGGGAGCCTTGTTATGCTGATGGGCGGGATGTGTATGGTGTTTCCTGAAACATCTAAAAAACAAAGCAACAGAGCCTAGGGCACTTCCACTTATGGTCCTATAGCTTAGGGAAATTAAAATCAAAAAGACACAGCCACCCCAAAATTTGGGACGCCTCTGTTTACAAGAACCTCGTTAACCGTACAAGTTCAATATCACAGAAAGTGAAAAATGGATAAAGAACTTGTGGTACTTACGTACAATGCAGTATCACTCAGCAATGAAATCTATGTCATCAGGCCCGCAGCAGCATAATGAGTGGATACAGGTACGATGATTCTAACTGAAATAAGACACACAGAAAAAGAAACATCATAAGATATCAGTAATACACGGAATGTAAACTTGGCTACACAGGAACTGAATTACAGAACAGAACAGGGTCTCAAATTTAGAAAACCAACTTATGCTTGGTTAAGGCTAAAGGTGAGTTGGGGTGCTGCATAAAACCATAGATTGAAATGAGCACAGATAAAGTTCCTTAAGCCAAATATGGAATAGACAAGAGCTACTCCTTGCTCAACGAAATGGACTCAACACCGCCTATTAAACGCCTAAGAATGTACCTGACTAGTAAGTATCTTAAAACCTATGGATTGCTATGTCTCCGAAAGAGAATCAAGCATGTGTACAGGGGCATAAACGCAGCAGTGATAGGATTGGAGAGGTTCGGTGAGCAAATGAAGACCCTTTGAAGTCATATTGCATGGTACCCATTCCACGGGTTTCAACTACCCAGGTTTAAGGTATTCTTCCTTCAGCTAAAACATGCATGTGGAACCTAGAGTATGATCAACCATGTGATCGGGAGACGTGTTCAAATATGTCTCAGTTTTCGTACCCTGGTACTCGGGTGCAACATTCCAGATGCTTTACTAACACCCTCCCGACTTGGAGAGTCAGTCCCTTTAACCTCCTGTTTGGCCCAGTTTGCAATTTCTGTGGAAGATGAACAGGAATAGCGAGAACCAATGAGAGACTAGCTGGAGATGTCTGGACGGGCAAATTTAACTCTCATTTCCCACCAGGAAGAGGAATTAACCAAAGGCTCAGCGTGCCGTGCCGGAACCAGATTAGGGCCTGAAGCCATCCTGCGGTGTTGCGGCCAGCTCAAAAGAAAGCGAGTTGAAGAAAGGAGCTCAGGGGCACTGTAATTCACAAACCTGCAGAGTTATAAATGACAGCTATCGTCCAAAAATATACTGAAGTAAGGCTGCCAAGAGGACTTGAAAGCGGGGCAGAATTGCAGGAAACCGATTTCAGGAGGTAGACTGGAATTGCATTGAAAGCATAGGAAAAGAGGCAGAACGTCCACAATGATGCACTTGGCCAAAAAGGGCGTATGCGTTTTTTCCTGAATATATTCAGGAGAAAACGCATACGCCCTTTTTGGCCAACCAAGCAAGCTTGCAAAGGAAATCTGCACTACAATGAAGTCTCACTTGCCCCCGGTCAAAAGGGCCATCTGAAAAAAGTGTAAAATCCAGAAAGGCAGGACAGGCCATGGAGAACTGGGAGCCTTGTTATGCTGATGGGCGGGATGTAAATTGCCAACAGCCACTCGGGAGAAGTGTATGGTGTTTCCTGAAACATCTAAAAAACAAAGCAACAGAGCCTAGGGCACTTCCACTTATGGTCCTATAGCTTAGGGAAATTAAAATCAAAAAGACACAGCCACCCCACAGTTTGGGACAGCTCTGTTTACAAGAACCTCGTTTACGGTACAAGTTCAATATCGCAGAAAGTGAAAAATGGATAAAGAAGTTGTGGTACTTATGTACAATGCAAAATCACTCAGCCATGAAATCTATGTCATCAGGCCCGTAGCAGCATAATGAGTGGATTCAGGTATGATGATTCTAACTGAAATATGTCACACAGAAAAAGAAACATCATAAGATATCACTAATACATGGAATGTGAACTTGGCTACACATGAACTGAATTACAAAACAGAACAGGGTCTCAAGTTTAGAAAACCAACTTATGCTTCCTTAAGGGGGAAAGTGAGTTGGGGTGCTGCATAAAACCAGAGTTTGAAATTAGCACAGATACCATTCAATAAGCCAAATATGTAATAGACAAGACCTACCCCTTGCTCAACAAAATGGACTCAACAATGAGGTATCACCTCACACCTGATAGAATGGGCATCATGAGAAAATCTACAAACAAAAATGCTGGAAAGGGTGTGGAGAAAAGGAACCCCCTTCCACTATTGTTGGGAATATAAATTGATACAGTCACTACGGAGAACAATATGGAGTTTCTTAAGAAACTAACAATAGAATTACCATATGATACAGCAATCCCAGTACTGGACATATACCCAGACAAAACCATAAATCAAAACGAGACATTCACCGCAATGTTCATTGCATCACTATTTACAATATCGAGGTAATGGAAGCAACCTAAATGCCCACAGACAGACGAATGCATAAAGCTGTGGTACATATATAAAATGGAATATTACTAAGCCATGAAAAGGAATGAAATTGGGTCATTTGTAGAGACGTCGATGGATCTAGAGACTGTCATACAGAGTGAAGTAAGTCAGAAAGAGAAAAACAAATCTTGTATATTCATGCATATATGTGGAACCTAGAAAAACTGTACAGATTAACCATTTTGCAAGGCATAAATAGAGCAACAGATGTAGACAACAAATGTATGGACAACAAGGGGGGAAAGCTGTTGGGGGGGTGGTGGTGGGAGGAGTTGAGAGACTGGGATTGGCATGTATACATTTATATGTATAAAATAGATAACCAATAAGAACCTGCTGTATAAAAATATAAAATAAAATTCAAAATTAAAAAGAAATAAAATTTAAAAAATAAAACAGAAAAAACAATTATTCCCTTCACATACATGTATTTATATGAATAAATTATTTCCATGCTTATATCTGTAAATACAAAAAAGAGGAATAAAATCTACCTTGAACCAAAAACGAAAAAGAGAAAAAAAACACAGAACCCACCAGTTCCACAGAGGAAAACCGTATCAGGGCACTTGCTCCAGTTGTAAACAATTCTGAAGTTGGCCAGTGGTGGGGAATCGTCTCCCATTCAGCCAGCAGCCCCCACGCAACAAGCGTCCTCATTGCAAAGCTGGGGCACCGTGCCGAGGCATCTGTGAGTAAACGTGAGCTGAGCCCCAGGCCAGTTGCTGCTGAACTATTCCCACCCGTCCCAGGTAAAACACCTGAATATATACAAGGACTTGAAAGCCTAGAGGAAGGGCCATAGAGCCACACGAGTGACAGCATGCCGGCCGACTTGGTGCCTGCAGGCCAGCCAGGATGGTCCTGGCCCTGGGTGCTCTTCTGGAAGATTTCCATTTCCCTGACTGAGATACCCGTCCTGTCCCTGCCCCCACTGCTTTTTTCCTTCCTCACCTCTGCCCAGGGAGAAATTCCAGCAGCAGGTATGGGTGACACATCCTCTTCTTTAGCAGGTGGCAGCCTGGCAACTGCTGCAGAAAGTCCAGCAGAGCCCCACTCACACTGGGCCACCCACAAAGCCGTGGCCTCTCACTCCCTCCCACCAGCCCAGCCCCGAGACTGCTGACAGGGCAGAGAAAATGGCGTCAGGCACGGCTGCAGGGGCTCTTGCTGCCTGGAGTGGTATTTATATTGATCTCAACCCAGGCACACCTGGGGAGGGCTGGCCCGCACGGTAAGGCTGCCCAGGTCAGCCAATCATCACCCCTCAGGGGCTCACAGTTGCAGAAAATGGAACTTGCTGAACCCGCCAGGTCCAAGGAACAGGTGTGGGCTCCTGAGAGTCAGGATAGACAAGGGGCTGCAGCTTTGGCTTGTTTTCTAATCATTTTATCTGGCCCATGAGTGGGAGACAACTTCAAGAAAACCCTCTCCTTATGAGAGGAACCCAGGAGTCAGGGAGAGGAGGGGTGGGTGGTGGTTGGAGACAGAGGCCTGGTGCCCCGGGTGCAGTGGAAGTCTCTGGAAGACCAGGTGGAGGGAGGCCGCACAGAGTGATGCCCAGGGTCACAGACCCGTCGCAGCTGCTGTTTGTTAGTTCAAGTCCTGCTCTGAGGTGCTCTGTGCCAGCTCTGAGCGACAGGTGAGCTGGGGGTGCTCTGCAATGAGGGCTATGTGCACGGTTCCTGTGTGCCCAGCCCTGCCACGGTACCTGCAAGGGTAGCTCTGTATCCTGGGAAGGGCCTGACCATGAGAGCCCCATGGGCTGGGGTGGGGGTGGGGTACCTGCCCAGGTGAGCTCCATATTCTGGGATTGGTCTGACCATGAGAGCCCCATGGGCTGCTGGGGACCTGGTAAAGGATGTCAGGACAGTCAGTGAAGCCACCGAGGATATACCTCCAGTTGCTCCTAATTCCTACACCCTGCTGGTCATTCTACCAACCACCAGGACATGGTATTCTGTATTAGTCTTCAATGATGCCTTCTTTTGTATTCCATTAGTCCCAGAGTCACAAGAAATTTTGGCTTGTGAGTGGCAGGACTCAACATACAACTAAAACAATACTTCCGGGCCGTCTTGCCCCAAGGGTGCAAAAATTCCCACACCATCTTTGGGGAAAGCTTAGCTAAAGACCTAAAAGTTCTACCTCTGGAAAAGGAAACCCTCCTTCAGTACGCAGACGACATTCTGATCGCCAGCCCTACTAAGGAGGCCTCTGAACTACCAAGCCAATAAAGGATAGAAGTTGTCCAAGAAAAAGCTCAAATATCACAGACTGCGGTGACCTGCCTGGGCTTCATTCTCACAGAAGGTCGGAGAAGCCCATCCCAGGAAAGGGAAGAAACCATTTGCAGCCTTACCCTTTTCTAAAACTAGAAGACAGCTTAGGGGTTCCTGGGGAGGCCAGGGTTTGCTGCTTCTGGATCCCTAACTACAGTCTACTAGCTGGGCCTCTATATGAAACACTGAAAGGAAAAGATGATGATCCTTTTGAATAGAATCCAGAAGTGGCCTTTCAAGAATGGAAAGAGCAGTCAATTCAGACCCTTGCCCTGGAACTCCCTAATTTAGCTAAACCCTTTGACCTTTACATTCCCGGTGAAAGGTGAATCGCCATTGGAGAATTAGTGCAAAAACTGGGACCACTTGAAATGGAACAATGCAAGAATGCCATCCAGGTAGGATAAACTACGGTCACCAAGGGGCTTGGCCCACTGCCGCATCTGGCCAAGATACTGGCGGTATCTAAAAACCTGGAAATCAGCAGCCCAAAAGGCCACCTCCTTCCTAAGGGAAAAGGACCCCACGTGGTGATCCTAACCACCAACGATGCCCTGAAGTTGCAGGGTTCGCTCCGTGGGCACACCGACCTCGAGTGAGGAGGCCCTCCAACTCCAACATCCAGAGAGATAACCGGGGGCAACAGGGCACCATGACGACTCGTGTGAACATCACTTGACCTGGAGTTTCTCTCATAAAACAATAAGAGTGTGTCCCAAAAGAGTAGACTACTGCTTGCAGGACTTACTGCACCCAGAGGGGAGCTAATAATCTTGGCGGGGGAACCGTATATCACACTGTCACCATAGAAAAGCCTACAGACACCGTGATGATGGTGGCCAATAAGACCGGCTGGACTCCTGTTTACTTCAAAAGGCTGTTGACTCAGTGGTCATCATGGTCCTTGATCACCACTGACCCTGGACTGTCTGGGAGTTGAGCGGGCAGGGCTCTGACACCTGGTGCTGTTTGTACGTTAATTCAGGGGCCTAATTGAAGAAAGCGCAGACTACTGGTCAGAGCATCTAGGCTGGCAGAAACGGTCAGCCTAAGGTGGCCGAACAAATGTGGGGCGGGGTGAAACCGGCCCCCACAGCGTCTCTGCACATCTCTTTCCTGGACCCTTAAAGGTCATTAGAATCTATAACACTTCCAATGCTGGTGCTCAGGTGGACGAGCAGGGAGGCAGGGGGCCTGGGGACAATCAACGTCACCTGGAGGCTGCTGGGGAGAAGCTCTGACCCTCGCCCCCGGGTATTAGGGCTCCCAACTCAGCACTCAGCAGTTACAGAAGAAGTGTCTGCACCCTCAGCACTCCAAGAATGAGGAACGGGACAAAAGGCAGAGGAGGGGTTTGTCCCCAGCAAAGCCCATTAAAAATCCCTGGGAGATAAAAATAGAATCTGGGCAATAAAGTCAAGTCTAACCTTTTTTATCCTTTGTGCTTTGTCTAATTTCACGTGCTCCTAGGGTCCCGCATGCAGAGGTTCCACACCCGGCACTTCAGACCAGATTTCCTAGTGCAGAATGGCTGGGTCGACACCTCAGCTCCTGGGGCCCAGTGCAGACTCCGCGATATAGAGCCTGAGCTGCAGCCAACCTGGCCCTCGAGAGCTCCGCCCCCTCCCTCCCACTGACTCTGACAGGATCTCTACACAGCAGCCCAGCCCACAGCCCACGGGGTAGTGCATGCTCTCACCTCTCCATTCTCTGATCAAAATATAAAGTTTCCTTTGCTTGTGAACCAAACTCAGTCTCGATCTGTTGGCCCCAATGACACTGGGCAGGGGGACACTTGTTGGGGTCCACTCTGGAGGATCAGTAACAGAAATTGAGACTATTGTAACCTCAATGAACAGATGTGTGAGCCAAACTGTAGTTAACATAGAACAGTGTATAAGGCTCGGGTAAAATAAGATGTTTCTAACACTTCCATTTGATATTTCCATCACTTTATTATAAGCAAGTTCAGTGAAAAGGTTTGTCTTATTTGTCAGGTCAATATTAGAGAAACGAAGTGATTTCTTTCCAAGGATGTACATCTAATAATCTTGGTTAAAGCTTCAATCTTGTTTTAAATGCTTTTCCATTGAAAATGATACCTCTCTTTCAGCTCCCCCATTTCTGAGAAGTATAAAATCTTATAATTTATTATTACCAAAGGGGAAAGGTGGGAGGAGGGATAAATTAACAGTTTGGGATTAACACATACACACTGCTATGTATAAAATAGATCATCAACAAGGAACTACTGTATAGCACAGGGAACTACACTCAACATTTTGCAATAACCTATAAGGGGAAATAATCTGAAAAAGAATAGATATTTTTATTGACATCATCTATCAATGACAGTTAAAGTGTAACCTAAGGGAAGCTGGTGGTGAGTGCTTCTGACCCTGAAGACTTCAATCATCTAAAGTTTGGACTCTGCCTACTTCCCAAGGCCCTTAATGAACATATGTGTAGCCGTAGCTTAAAAAATTCCCCAGTTTGGGTTTCGGGGAGACACTGATTTTGAAAAAGCCCTGGTGTTCTCCTTACATGAATGGGACTCTTCCTACTGCTAAAACATGTCTGTCACACCCAGAGGATGGTATACCGTCTGATCGGGAAGAGTTTGGAAAAGGCATCTCATCTCCTCATCTCCTGGTGCTCGGGTTCACCCCTCCAGCGTCTTTACTAACAGTCTCCCCACTTGGAGATGTCAGCACTGTCAACATCCTGTTGCGTACAGTTTGGAATTTGTCCAGAGGATGAAGCGGAAGGATGAGGAACAATGAGAGACAAGTCCTAGGTGTTCAGACAGGCACATGTCACTCTAATTTCCAATCAGGAAGACGAATTGACCAAAGGCTAGGGTTGCCCATGGAAACAGTATAGGGCTTGAGGAAATCCCGCTGCTTTGTGGCCAGTTCCCATAAACACAAGTTGAACAATGGAACTCAGGGGCAGTAAAATTCACAAAACTGCAGAGTTGAAAATATCCATCACTGAAAAATGTCTTGAGGAAAGTCAGAGAAAAGGACTTGTAAGCAAGGGAGAATGGCAGGAAAGGGATTTGAGGAGGTAGAAAGGACTCGCCATTAAGCACAAGAAAAGGAGCTGAACATTGCCAACATTGCAGTTGGCCAAAAAGGGTGTATGCGTTTTTTTCTGTATATATTCAAGAAAAGGGCATACACTTTTTTAGCCAACCAAACAGGTGGGCACTGGAAGTCAATACTACAAAAGATATCACTTCGCATCAGTCAGAAGAGCCATCCTCATAAAGCGTAAACAACAGAAATGCAGGACAGGGCAAGGAGAAGAGGGAGCCCTGTGAGACTTATAGTGGAAATGTATATTGCCAACGGCCATTCTGGAGAAGTGTATTGTGTTTACTAAAGCATCTAAAAAATGAGCTACAGAGCATAGGGCACTTGCACTCATGGGCGTATATCTTGAGAAAAACAAAAATCGAGAGGACACAGGCACCCCAATGTTTACCCCCTCTCTGTTTAAAAGATCCTCAACTAGGATATAACTTAAGTGTCTCTGGAGGGAAAAAATGGGTAGAGATGTGGTACTTAGGTAGAGTGGAATATTATTCAGCCTGGAAATCAATGAAATATGGCCAGTTGTAACAACTCCGGAGGAGTTACGTATGATCTTTCTAAGTGACAGAATTCAAAAAGAAAAAGACACATATCATAAGATATCACTTAAAGGTGGAATCCAAAATGGCTACACATGAAATAAATTACAAAACAAAAACATAGTCAAATATGTAGAAAACACGCATAAGGCTGCTAAACGGGAAAGGTGGGGAGGGGTGAGGCATCACCCAGGAGGTTGAAATTAGCCAAGATACCATTCCAAATACCAAACTGATAATCAACAAGGCCTACACGGTAGCTAAAAGAACTGCACTCAGCACACTCAAGTCACCGGAAAAGAATATATACGACTGGTAAGAATCTGAAAAAGAATTTACTGATGTCTCTCTGTACGTGAATCAAGTGGATGTACAGCAGCAAGAAACAGAGCTTTGAAAATCAGCTGTAACCAATATAGTAATAAATTGAAAAAAATAAATGACAGAGAGACAGAGAAAACCTCTTACAACTTTTCCTCAGGGCCGGTGATGCAACATGGATTGAACACATCTAGACCCACAGCAGGATGAGACATAAGGCTGGAAACTGTTTGCGCTAAGAGAAATGTGAGGTTGGGTGAGGAAATGCACACCCTTTAAAGTAATACTACCTGGTACCCATTCAATGGGTCCCAAATATGCAGGTTCAAGGGATCTTCCTACAGCTAAAACATGCATGGAAAACCCAGAGGACTGTACACCATGTGATCGGGAGATGTGTCTAAAATGCAGCTCATTTATCCTCTCCTGGTGCTCCTGTTCACCATTCCAGCCACGTTACTTAGAATCTCCCCACTTGGAGAATCAGCACATTTCAACTTCTGTTTCACACATTTTGCAAATTGTGAGGAGGATGAACGGGGAACCAATGAGAGAATAGTTGTGGGGTTTGGACGGGCACATATCACTCTAATTTCCCATTAAGAATAAGAATTGAAAAAAGGCTCAGCCCGCCTCGCCCGAGCCAAAATAGGGCCTGAAGCAATCCTGCGGGTTTGAGGCCAGCTCACAAAAGAGCAACTTAAAAAATGGAGCTCAGGGTCACTGCAATTCACAAACCTGCAGAGTTATAAATGAAAACTAACGTCCAAAAATATGTTGAGGTAAGGCAAAGAAGAGGATCTGAATGCAAGACAGAATTGCAAGAAACAGATTTCAAGAGATAGATTGGACTCGTCTTTAAAGCACATGAAAAGCGGCAGAATTTCGACAATGATGCAGTTGGCCCAAAAGGGCGTATGCGTTTTTTCCTGATTATATCCAGGAAAAAACGCATACGCACTTTATGGGCAACGAAGCAAGCAAGCAATGCAAATGTGCACAACAAAGAAGTCTCATTTCCCACTGGTCAAAAGGGCCATCCTAAAAAATTGTAAAAACCAGAAATGCAGGACAGGCCATGGAGAACAGGGAGCATTTGTACGCTGATGGGCAGTGTGTGAACTGCCGAGAGCCACTCTGGAGAAGTGTATGGTGGTTCCTAAATCATCTAAAAAACAGAGCTACAGAGCATAGGACACTTCCAATCATGGGAGTATATCTAGGGAAATCTAAAAATTAACAAGACACAAGCACACCACAGTTTAGGGCTACTCTGTTTACAAGAACCTCAACTTCAGTATACCTTAAATATCCCAGGAAAGAGAACAATGGATAAAGAAGATGTGGTACTTATGTACAATGGAATATCTCTTCACCATGAAATCAATGTAATAAGGCTAGTAGAAGGATAAAGAGTGGATTTAGGTCCGATAATACTACTTGAAATAAGTCAAACAGAAAAAGAAACATATCATAAGATATCACTTATAGAGGGAGGGTAAATATGGCTGCACAAGAAATGAATTACAGAACAGAACAGTGTCTCACATTTAGAAAACACACTTATTTCAGCTTAAGGGGAAAGGAGAGGTGGGGTGATGCATAAAACCAGAGTTTGAAATTAGCACAGATACCGTTCAATAAACCAAATAGATATTAGCCAAGATCTACACCTTGCTCAATGAACTGGCCTCAACACACCCTATACACCGCAGAGAAATATATCTGAGTAATAAGAATCTTAAAACCCATGTATTGATATATCTCCATAAGGGAATCAAGTGTGTGCAGAGTGGCACAAACACAGCAGTGAAAATGAGCTAAACCCCATTATAGAAATAAATTTTAAAAACAAAACGCAGAAACAATGAAAGAGAGAAAAATTCTTACAAAATTCGCTCAGGGGCTGTGATGCAACCTGGATTGACCACATATAAACCCACAGCTGGATAAGACATAAGGCTGGACACTTGGGGCTGAGAGGATTGATGAGCTTTGGTGAGCAACTGCCAAAAGTTTAATGCAATACTTCATGCTACTCATTCCAAGGGTCCCAACACTCCAGGTTGAAGGGAATCTTCCTACAGCTAAACCATGCTTGGGAAACCCAGCGACTGGTATACCATATGATCGGGAAAGGTTTCTAAAACGCACCTCATTTTTCCTCTCCTGGGGCTCCGGATCGACATTCCAGCCGCTTTACCAAAAATATCCCCACATGGAGAGTCAATGCCTTTAAGTTCTGGTATCGCACAGTCTGCAGTTAGTGCGGAGGATGAATGGGAATAGGGGGAACCAGTGAGAAACTAGCTGTAGCGGTTTCAATGGGCACATGTCACTCTAAATTCACATCAGTAAGAAGAATAAACCAAAGGCACAGCAAGGTGCCCCAGAAGAAGAATAGGGCCTGAAGGAATCCTGTGGTTATGAGGCAAGATCACAAAAATAAGAGCTGAAAAATGGAGCTAAGGGCCACTGCAATTCAAAAACCTGCAGAGTTATAAAGGCCAACTATTTTCAAAAAATATATTGAGGTAAGGCTATGAAGAGGCATTGAAAGCAAGGCAGAATTGCAGGAAAACGATTTCAGGAGGTAGACTGGAATTGCATTTAAAGCATAGGAAAAGAGGCAGAACGTCCACAATGATTCACTTGGCCAAAAAGGGCGTATGACTTTTTTCCTGAATTTATTCAGGAAAAAAGGCATACGCCCTTTTTGGCCAACCAAGCAAGCTTGCAAAGGAAATCTGCACTACAATGAAGTCTCACTTCCCCCCGGTCAAAAGGGCCATCTGAAAAAAGTGTAAAATCCAGAAAGGCAGGACAGGCCATGGAGAACTGGGAGCCTTGTTATGCTGATGGGCGGGATGTGTATGGTGTTTCCTGAAACATCTAAAAAACAAAGCAACAGAGCCTAGGGCACTTCCACTTATGGTCCTATAGCTTAGGGAAATTAAAATCAAAAAGACACAGCCACCCCAAAATTTGGGACGCCTCTGTTTACAAGAACCTCATTAACCGTACAAGTTCAATATCACAGAAAGTGAAAAATGGATAAAGAACTTGTGGTACTTACGTACAATGCAGTATCACTCAGCAATGAAATCTATGTCATCAGGCCCGTAGCAGCATAATGAGTGGATTCAGGTACGATGATTCTAACTGAAATAAGACACACAGAAAAAGAAACATCATAAGATATCACTAATACACGGAATGTAAACTTGGCTACACAGGAACTGAATTACAGAACAGAACAGGGTCTCAAATTTAGAAAACCAACTTATGCTTGCTTAAGGGGAAAGGTGAGTTGGGGTGCTGCATAAAACCAGAGATTGAAATGAACACAGATAAAGTTCCTTAAGCCAAATATGGAATAGACAAGAGCTACTCCTTGCTCAACGAAATGGACTCAACACCCCATATTAAACGCCTAAGAATGTACCTGACTAGTAAGTATCTTAAAACCTATGGATTGCTATGTCTCCAAAAGAGAATCAAGCATGTGTACAGGGGCATAAACGCAGCAGTGATAGGATTGGAGAGGTTCAGTGAGCAAATGAAGACCCTTTGAAGTCATATTGCATGGTACCAATTCCACGTGTCTCAACTCTCCAGGTTTAAGGTATTCTTCCTTCAGCTAAAACATGCATGTGGAACCCAGAGTATGATCAACCGTGTGAACGGGAAACATGTTCAAATATGTCTCAGTATTCCTCCCCTGGTACTCGGGTGCAACATTCCAGACGCTTTACTAACACTCTCCCCACTTGGAGAGTCAGCGCCTTTAACCTCCTGTTTGGCCCAGTTTGCAATTTCTGCGGAAGATGAACAGGAATAGCGAGAACCAATGAGAGACTAGCTGGAGGTGTCTGGACGGGCAAATTTAACTCTCATTTCCCACCAGGAAGAGGAAATAACCAAAGGCTCAGCATGCCGTGCCGGAACCAGATTAGGGCCTGAAGCCATCCTGCGGTGTTGCGGCCAGCTCACAAGAAAGCGAGTTGAAGAAAGGAGCTCAGGGGCACTGTAATTCACAAACCTGCAGAGTTATAAATGACAGCTATCGTCCAAAAATATACTGAAGTAAGGCTGCCAAGAGGACTTGAAAGCGGGGCAGAATTGCAGGAAACCGATTTCAGGAGGTAGACTGGAATTGCAATGAAAGCATAGGAAAAGAGGCAGAACGTCCACAATGATGCACTTGGCCAAAAAGGGCGTATGCGTTTTTTCCTGAATATATTCAGGAAAAAACGCATACGCCCTTTTTGGCCAACCAAGCAAGCTTGCAAAGGAAATCTGCACTACAATGAAGTCTCACTTCCCCCCGGTCAAAAGGGCCATCTGAAAAAAGTGTAAAATCCAGAAAGGCAGGACAGGCCATGGAGAACTGGGAGCCTTGTTATGCTGATGGGCGGGATGTAAATTGCCAACAGACACTCGGGAGAAGTGTATGGTGTTTCCTGAAACATCTAAAAAACAAAGCAACAGAGCCTAGGGCACTTCCACTTATGGTCCTATAGCTTAGGGAAATTAAAATCAAAAAGACACAGCCACCCCAAAGTTTGGGACGCCTCTGTTTACAAGAACCTCGTTTACCGTACAAGTTCAACATCGCAGAAAGTGAAAAATGGATAAAGAAGTTGTGGTATTTACTTACAAAGCAATATCACTCAGCAATGAAATCTATGTCATCAGGCCCTTAGCAGCACAATGAGTGGATTCAGGTATGATGATTCTAACTGAAATAAGTCACACAGAAAAAGAAACATCATAAGATATCACTAATACACAGAATGTAAACTTGGCTACACAGGAACTGAATTACAAAACAGAACAGGGTCTCAAATTTAGAAAACCAACTTATGCTTGCTTAATGGGAAAGGTGAGTTGGGGTGCTGCATAAAACCAGAGATTGAAATGAGCACAGATAAAGTTCCTTAAGCCAAATATGGAATAGACAAGAGCTACTCCTTGCTCAACGAAATGGACTCAACACCCCATATTAAATGCCTAAGAATGTACCTGACTAGTAATTATCTTAAAACCTATGGATTGCTATGTCTCCGAAAGGGAATCAAGCGTGTGTACAGGGGCATAAATGCAGCAGTGATAGGATTGGAGAGGTTTGGTGAGCAAATGAAGACCCTTTGAAATCATATTGCATGGTACTCATTCCACGGATCTCAACTCTCCAGGTTTCAGGGATTCTTCCTTCAGCTAAAACATGCATGTGGAACCCAGAGTATGATCAACCATGTGATCGGGAGACGTGTTCAAATATGTCTCAGTTTTCGTCCCCTGGTACTCGGGTGCAACATTCCAGACGCTTTACTAACACTCTCCCGACTTGGAGAGTCAGTGCCTTTAACCTCCTGTTTGGCCCTGTTTTCAATTTCAGTGGAAGATGAACAGGAATAGGGAGAACCAATGAGAGACAAGCTGGAGGTTTCTGGACGGGCAAATTTAACTCTCATTTCCCACCAAGGACAGGAATTAACCAAAGGCTCAGCATGCTGTGCTGGAACCAGATTAGGGCCTGAAGCAATCCTGCGGTGTTGCGGCCAGTTCACAAGAAAGCGAGATGAAGAACGGAGCTCAGGGGCACAGGAATTCACAAACCTCCAGAGTTATAAATGACAGCAATCGTCCAAAAATATACTGAAGTAAGGCTGCCAAGAGGACTTGAAAGCGGGGCAGAATTGCAGGAAACCGATTTCAGGAGGTAGACTGGAATTGCATTTTAAGCATAGGAAAAGAGGCATAACGTCCACAATGATGCACTTGGCCAAAAAGTGCGTATGCGTTTTTTCCTGAATCAGGAAAAAACGCATACGCACTTTTTGGCCAACCAAGCAAGCTTGCAAAGGAAATCTGCACTACAATGAAGTCTCACTTCCCCCCGGTCAGAAGGGTCATCTGAAAAAAGTGTAAAATCCAGAAAGGCAGGACAGGCCATGGAGAACTGGGAGCCTTGTTATGCTGATGGGCGGGATGTAAATTGCCAACAGCCACTCGGGAGAAGTGTATGGTGTTTCCTGAAACATCTAAAAAACAAAGCAACAGAGCCTAGGGCACTTCCACTTATGGTCCTATAGCTTAGGGAAATTAAAATCAAAAAGACACAGCCACCCCACAGTTTGGGACAGCTCTGTTTACAAGAACCTCGTTTACGGTACAAGTTCAATATCGCAGAAAGTGAAAAATGGATAAAGAAGTTGTGGTACTTATGTACAATGCAAAATCACTCAGCCATGAAATCTATGTCATCAGGCCCGTAGCAGCATAATGAGTGGATTCAGGTATGATGATTCTAACTGAAATATGTCACACAGAAAAAGAAACATCATAAGATATCACTAATACATGGAATGTGAACTTGGCTACACATGAACTGAATTACAAAACAGAACAGGGTCTCAAGTTTAGAAAACCAACTTATGCTTCCTTAAGGGGGAAAGTGAGTTGGGGTGCTGCATAAAACCAGAGTTTGAAATTAGCACAGATACCATTCAATAAGCCAAATATGTAATAGACAAGACCTACCCCTTGCTCAACAAAATGGACTCAACAATGAGGTATCACCTCACACCTGATAGAATGGGCATCATGAGAAAATCTACAAACAAAAATGCTGGAAAGGGTGTGGAGAAAAGGAACCCCCTTCCACTATTGTTGGGAATATAAATTGATACAGTCACTACGGAGAACAATATGGAGTTTCTTAAGAAACTAACAATAGAATTACCATATGATACAGCAATCCCAGTACTGGACATATACCCAGACAAAACCATAAATCAAAACGAGACATTCACCGCAATGTTCATTGCATCACTATTTACAATATCGAGGTAATGGAAGCAACCTAAATGCCCACAGACAGACGAATGCATAAAGCTGTGGTACATATATAAAATGGAATATTACTAAGCCATGAAAAGGAATGAAATTGGGTCATTTGTAGAGACGTCGATGGATCTAGAGACTGTCATACAGAGTGAAGTAAGTCAGAAAGAGAAAAACAAATCTTGTATATTCATGCATATATGTGGAACCTAGAAAAACTGTACAGATTAACCATTTTGCAAGGCATAAATAGAGCAACAGATGTAGACAACAAATGTATGGACAACAAGGGGGGAAAGCTGTTGGGGGGGTGGTGGTGGGAGGAGTTGAGAGACTGGGATTGGCATGTATACATTTATATGTATAAAATAGATAACCAATAAGAACCTGCTGTATAAAAATATAAAATAAAATTCAAAATTAAAAAGAAATAAAATTTAAAAAATAAAACAGAAAAAACAATTATTCCCTTCACATACATGTATTTATATGAATAAATTATTTCCATGCTTATATCTGTAAATACAAAAAAGAGGAATAAAATCTACCTTGAACCAAAAACGAAAAAGAGAAAAAAAACACAGAACCCACCAGTTCCACAGAGGAAAACCGTATCAGGGCACTTGCTCCAGTTGTAAACAATTCTGAAGTTGGCCAGTGGTGGGGAATCGTCTCCCATTCAGCCAGCAGCCCCCACGCAACAAGCGTCCTCATTGCAAAGCTGGGGCACCGTGCCGAGGCATCTGTGAGTAAACGTGAGCTGAGCCCCAGGCCAGTTGCTGCTGAACTATTCCCACCCGTCCCAGGTAAAACACCTGAATATATACAAGGACTTGAAAGCCTAGAGGAAGGGCCATAGAGCCACACGAGTGACAGCATGCCGGCCGACTTGGTGCCTGCAGGCCAGCCAGGATGGTCCTGGCCCTGGGTGCTCTTCTGGAAGATTTCCATTTCCCTGACTGAGATACCCGTCCTGTCCCTGCCCCCACTGCTTTTTTCCTTCCTCACCTCTGCCCAGGGAGAAATTCCAGCAGCAGGTATGGGTGACACATCCTCTTCTTTAGCAGGTGGCAGCCTGGCAACTGCTGCAGAAAGTCCAGCAGAGCCCCACTCACACTGGGCCACCCACAAAGCCGTGGCCTCTCACTCCCTCCCACCAGCCCAGCCCCGAGACTGCTGACAGGGCAGAGAAAATGGCGTCAGGCACGGCTGCAGGGGCTCTTGCTGCCTGGAGTGGTATTTATATTGATCTCAACCCAGGCACACCTGGGGAGGGCTGGCCCGCACGGTAAGGCTGCCCAGGTCAGCCAATCATCACCCCTCAGGGGCTCACAGTTGCAGAAAATGGAACTTGCTGAACCCGCCAGGTCCAAGGAACAGGTGTGGGCTCCTGAGAGTCAGGATAGACAAGGGGCTGCAGCTTTGGCTTGTTTTCTAATCATTTTATCTGGCCCATGAGTGGGAGACAACTTCAAGAAAACCCTCTCCTTATGAGAGGAACCCAGGAGTCAGGGAGAGGAGGGGTGGGTGGTGGTTGGAGACAGAGGCCTGGTGCCCCGGGTGCAGTGGAAGTCTCTGGAAGACCAGGTGGAGGGAGGCCGCACAGAGTGATGCCCAGGGTCACAGACCCGTCGCAGCTGCTGTTTGTTAGTTCAAGTCCTGCTCTGAGGTGCTCTGTGCCAGCTCTGAGCGACAGGTGAGCTGGGGGTGCTCTGCAATGAGGGCTATGTGCACGGTTCCTGTGTGCCCAGCCCTGCCACGGTACCTGCAAGGGTAGCTCTGTATCCTGGGAAGGGCCTGACCACGAGAGCCCCGTGGGCTGGGGTGGGGGTGGGGTACCTGCCCAGGTGAGCTCCATATTCTGGGATTGGTCTGACCACGAGAGCCCCATGGGCTGCTGGGGACCTGGTAAAGGATGTCAGGACAGTCAGTGAAGCCACCGAGGATATACCTCCAGTTGCTCCTAATTCCTACACCCTGCTGGTCATTCTACCAACCACCAGGACATGGTATTCTGTATTAGTCTTCAATGATGCCTTCTTTTGTATTCCATTAGTCCCAGAGTCACAAGAAATTTTGGCTTGTGAGTGGCAGGACTCAACATACAACTAAAACAATACTTCCGGGCCGTCTTGCCCCAAGGGTGCAAAAATTCCCACACCATCTTTGGGGAAAGCTTAGCTAAAGACCTAAAAGTTCTACCTCTGGAAAAGGAAACCCTCCTTCAGTACGCAGACGACATTCTGATCGCCAGCCCTACTAAGGAGGCCTCTGAACTACCAAGCCAATAAAGGATAGAAGTTGTCCAAGAAAAAGCTCAAATATCACAGACTGCGGTGACCTGCCTGGGCTTCATTCTCACAGAAGGTCGGAGAAGCCCATCCCAGGAAAGGGAAGAAACCATTTGCAGCCTTACCCCTTTCTAAAACTAGAAGACAGCTTAGGGGTTCCTGGGGAGGCCAGGGTTTGCTGCTTCTGGATCCCTAACTACAGTCTACTAGCTGGGCCTCTATATGAAACACTGAAAGGAAAAGATGATGATCCTTTTGAATAGAATCCAGAAGTGGCCTTTCAAGAATGGAAAGAGCAGTCAATTCAGACCCTTGCCCTGGAACTCCCTAATTTAGCTAAACCCTTTGACCTTTACATTCCCGGTGAAAGGTGAATCGCCATTGGAGAATTAGTGCAAAAACTGGGACCACTTGAAATGGAACAATGCAAGAATGCCATCCAGGTAGGATAAACTACGGTCACCAAGGGGCTTGGCCCACTGCCGCATCTGGCCAAGATACTGGCGGTATCTAAAAACCTGGAAATCAGCAGCCCAAAAGGCCACCTCCTTCCTAAGGGAAAAGGACCCCACGTGGTGATCCTAACCACCAACGATGCCCTGAAGTTGCAGGGTTCGCTCCGTGGGCACACCGACCTCGAGTGAGGAGGCCCTCCAACTCCAACATCCAGAGAGATAACCGGGGGCAACAGGGCACCATGACGACTCGTGTGAACATCACTTGACCTGGAGTTTCTCTCATAAAACAATAAGAGTGTGTCCCAAAAGAGTAGACTACTGCTTGCAGGACTTACTGCACCCAGAGGGGAGCTAATAATCTTGGCGGGGGAACCGTATATCACACTGTCACCATAGAAAAGCCTACAGACACCGTGATGATGGTGGCCAATAAGACCGGCTGGACTCCTGTTTACTTCAAAAGGCTGTTGACTCAGTGGTCATCATGGTCCTTGATCACCACTGACCCTGGACTGTCTGGGAGTTGAGCGGGCAGGGCTCTGACACCTGGTGCTGTTTGTACGTTAATTCAGGGGCCTAATTGAAGAAAGCGCAGACTACTGGTCAGAGCATCTAGGCTGGCAGAAACGGTCAGCCTAAGGTGGCCGAACAAATGTGGGGCGGGGTGAAACCGGCCCCCACAGCGTCTCTGCACATCTCTTTCCTGGACCCTTAAAGGTCATTAGAATCTATAACACTTCCAATGCTGGTGCTCAGGTGGACGAGCAGGGAGGCAGGGGGCCTGGGGACAATCAACGTCACCTGGAGGCTGCTGGGGAGAAGCTCTGACCCTCGCCCCCGGGTATTAGGGCTCCCAACTCAGCACTCAGCAGTTACAGAAGAAGTGTCTGCACCCTCAGCACTCCAAGAATGAGGAACGGGACAAAAGGCAGAGGAGGGGTTTGTCCCCAGCAAAGCCCATTAAAAATCCCTGGGAGATAAAAATAGAATCTGGGCAATAAAGTCAAGTCTAACCTTTTTTATCCTTTGTGCTTTGTCTAATTTCACGTGCTCCTAGGGTCCCGCATGCAGAGGTTCCACACCCGGCACTTCAGACCAGATTTCCTAGTGCAGAATGGCTGGGTCGACACCTCAGCTCCTGGGGCCCAGTGCAGACTCCGCGATATAGAGCCTGAGCTGCAGCCAACCTGGCCCTCGAGAGCTCCGCCCCCTCCCTCCCACTGACTCTGACAGGATCTCTACACAGCAGCCCAGCCCACAGCCCACGGGGTAGTGCATGCTCTCACCTCTCCATTCTCTGATCAAAATATAAAGTTTCCTTTGCTTGTGAACCAAACTCAGTCTCGATCTGTTGGCCCCAATGACACTGGGCAGGGGGACACTTGTTGGGGTCCACTCTGGAGGATCAGTAACAGAAATTGAGACTATTGTAACCTCAATGAACAGATGTGTGAGCCAAACTGTAGTTAACATAGAACAGTGTATAAGGCTCGGGTAAAATAAGATGTTTCTAACACTTCCATTTGATATTTCCATCACTTTATTATAAGCAAGTTCAGTGAAAAGGTTTGTCTTATTTGTCAGGTCAATATTAGAGAAACGAAGTGATTTCTTTCCAAGGATGTACATCTAATAATCTTGGTTAAAGCTTCAATCTTGTTTTAAATGCTTTTCCATTGAAAATGATACCTCTCTTTCAGCTCCCCCATTTCTGAGAAGTATAAAATCTTATAATTTATTATTACCAAAGGGGAAAGGTGGGAGGAGGGATAAATTAACAGTTTGGGATTAACACATACACACTGCTATGTATAAAATAGATCATCAACAAGGAACTACTGTATAGCACAGGGAACTACACTCAACATTTTGCAATAACCTATAAGGGGAAATAATCTGAAAAAGAATAGATATTTTTATTGACATCATCTATCAATGACAGTTAAAGTGTAACCTAAGGGAAGCTGGTGGTGAGTGCTTCTGACCCTGAAGACTTCAATCATCTAAAGTTTGGACTCTGCCTACTTCCCAAGGCCCTTAATGAACATATGTGTAGCCGTAGCTTAAAAAATTCCCCAGTTTGGGTTTCGGGGAGACACTGATTTTGAAAAAGCCCTGGTGTTCTCCTTACATGAATGGGACTCTTCCTACTGCTAAAACATGTCTGTCACACCCAGAGGATGGTATACCGTCTGATCGGGAAGAGTTTGGAAAAGGCATCTCATCTCCTCATCTCCTGGTGCTCGGGTTCACCCCTCCAGCGTCTTTACTAACAGTCTCCCCACTTGGAGATGTCAGCACTGTCAACATCCTGTTGCGTACAGTTTGGAATTTGTCCAGAGGATGAAGCGGAAGGATGAGGAACAATGAGAGACAAGTCCTAGGTGTTCAGACAGGCACATGTCACTCTAATTTCCAATCAGGAAGACGAATTGACCAAAGGCTAGGGTTGCCCATGGAAACAGTATAGGGCTTGAGGAAATCCCGCTGCTTTGTGGCCAGTTCCCATAAACACAAGTTGAACAATGGAACTCAGGGGCAGTAAAATTCACAAAACTGCAGAGTTGAAAATATCCATCACTGAAAAATGTCTTGAGGAAAGTCAGAGAAAAGGACTTGTAAGCAAGGGAGAATGGCAGGAAAGGGATTTGAGGAGGTAGAAAGGACTCGCCATTAAGCACAAGAAAAGGAGCTGAACATTGCCAACATTGCAGTTGGCCAAAAAGGGTGTATGCGTTTTTTTCTGTATATATTCAAGAAAAGGGCATACACTTTTTTAGCCAACCAAACAGGTGGGCACTGGAAGTCAATACTACAAAAGATATCACTTCGCATCAGTCAGAAGAGCCATCCTCATAAAGCGTAAACAACAGAAATGCAGGACAGGGCAAGGAGAAGAGGGAGCCCTGTGAGACTTATAGTGGAAATGTATATTGCCAACGGCCATTCTGGAGAAGTGTATTGTGTTTACTAAAGCATCTAAAAAATGAGCTACAGAGCATAGGGCACTTGCACTCATGGGCGTATATCTTGAGAAAAACAAAAATCGAGAGGACACAGGCACCCCAATGTTTACCCCCTCTCTGTTTAAAAGATCCTCAACTAGGATATAACTTAAGTGTCTCTGGAGGGAAAAAATGGGTAGAGATGTGGTACTTAGGTAGAGTGGAATATTATTCAGCCTGGAAATCAATGAAATATGGCCAGTTGTAACAACTCCGGAGGAGTTATGTATGATCTTTCTAAGTGACAGAATTCAAAAAGAAAAAGACACATATCATAAGATATCACTTAAAGGTGGAATCCAAAATGGCTACACATGAAATAAATTACAAAACAAAAACATAGTCAAATATGTAGAAAACACGCATAAGGCTGCTAAACGGGAAAGGTGGGGAGAGGTGAGGCATCACCCAGGAGGTTGAAATTAGCAAAGATACCATTCCAAATACCAAACTGATAATCAACAAGGCCTACACGGTAGCTAAAAGAACTGCACTCAGCACACTCAAGTCACCGGAAAAGAATATATACGACTGGTAAGAATCTGAAAAAGAATTTACTGATGTCTCTCTGTACGTGAATCAAGTGGATGTACAGCAGCAAGAAACAGAGCTTTGAAAATCAGCTGTAACCAATATAGTAATAAATTGAAAAAAATAAACGACAGAGAGACAGAGAAAACCTCTTACAACTTTTCCTCAGGGCCGGTGATGCAACATGGATTGAACACATCTAGACCCACAGCAGGATGAGACATAAGGCTGGAAACTGTTTGCGCTAAGAGAAATGTGAGGTTGGGTGAGGAAATGCACACCCTTTAAAGTAATACTACCTGGTACCCATTCAATGGGTCCCAAATATGCAGGTTCAAGGGATCTTCCTACAGCTAAAACATGCATGGAAAACCCAGAGGACTGTACACCATGTGATCGGGAGATGTGTCTAAAATGCAGCTCATTTATCCTCTCCTGGTGCTCCTGTTCACCATTCCAGCCACGTTACTTAGAATCTCCCCACTTGGAGAATCAGCACATTTCAACTTCTGTTTCACACATTTTGCAAATTGTGAGGAGGATGAACGGGGAACCAATGAGAGAATAGTTGTAGGGGTTTGGACGGGCACATATCACTCTAATTTCCCATTAAGAATAAGAATTGAAAAAAGGCTCAGCCCGCCTCGCCCGAGCCAAAATAGGGCCTGAAGCAATCCTGCGGGTTTGAGGCCAGCTCACAAAAGAGCAACTTAAAAAATGGAGCTCAGGGTCACTGCAATTCACAAACCTGCAGAGTTATAAATGAAAACTAACGTCCAAAAATATGTTGAGGTAAGGCAAAGAAGAGGATCTGAATGCAAGACAGAATTGCAAGAAACAGATTTCAAGAGATAGATTGGACTCGTCTTTAAAGCACATGAAAAGCGGCAGAATTTCGACAATGATGCAGTTGGCCCAAAAGGGCGTATGCGTTTTTTCCTGATTATATCCAGGAAAAAACGCATACGCACTTTATGGGCAACGAAGCAAGCAAGCAATGCAAATGTGCACAACAAAGAAGTCTCATTTCCCACTGGTCAAAAGGGCCATCCTAAAAAATTGTAAAAACCAGAAATGCAGGACAGGCCATGGAGAACAGGGAGCCTTTATACGCTGATGGGCAGTGTGTGAACTGCCGAGAGCCACTCTGGAGAAGTGTATGGTGGTTCCTAAATCATCTAAAAAACAGAGCTACAGAGCATAGGACACTTCCAATCATGGGAGTATATCTAGGGAAATCTAAAAATTAACAAGACACAAGCACACCACAGTTTAGGGCTACTCTGTTTACAAGAACCTCAACTTCAGTATACCTTAAATATCCCAGGAAAGAGAACAATGGATAAAGAAGATGTGGTACTTATGTACAATGGAATATCTCTTCACCATGAAATCAATGTAATAAGGCTAGTAGAAGGATAAAGAGTGGATTTAGGTCCGATAATACTACTTGAAATAAGTCAAACAGAAAAAGAAACATATCATAAGATATCACTTATAGAGGGAGGGTAAATATGGCTGCACAAGAAATGAATTACAGAACAGAACAGTGTCTCACATTTAGAAAACACACTTATTTCAGCTTAAGGGGAAAGGAGAGGTGGGGTGATGCATAAAACCAGAGTTTGAAATTAGCACAGATACCGTTCAATAAACCAAATAGATATTAGCCAAGATCTACACCTTGCTCAATGAACTGGCCTCAACACACCCTATACACCGCAGAGAAATATATCTGAGTAATAAGAATCTTAAAACCCATGTATTGATATATCTCCATAAGGGAATCAAGTGTGTGCAGAGTGGCACAAACACAGCAGTGAAAATGAGCTAAACCCCATTATAGAAATAAATTTTAAAAACAAAACGCAGAAACAATGAAAGAGAGAAAAATTCTTACAAAATTCGCTCAGGGGCTGTGATGCAACCTGGATTGACCACATATAAACCCACAGCTGGATAAGACATAAGGCTGGACACTTGGGGCTGAGAGGATTGATGAGCTTTGGTGAGCAACTGCCAAAAGTTTAATGCAATACTTCATGCTACTCATTCCAAGGGTCCCAACACTCCAGGTTGAAGGGAATCTTCCTACAGCTAAACCATGCTTGGGAAACCCAGCGACTGGTATACCATATGATCGGGAAAGGTTTCTAAAACGCACCTCATTTTTCCTCTCCTGGGGCTCCGGATCGACATTCCAGCCGCTTTACCAAAAATATCCCCACATGGAGAGTCAATGCCTTTAAGTTCTGGTATCGCACAGTCTGCAGTTAGTGCGGAGGATGAATGGGAATAGGGGGAACCAGTGAGAAACTAGCTGTAGCGGTTTCAATGGGCACATGTCACTCTAAATTCACATCAGTAAGAAGAATAAACCAAAGGCACAGCAAGGTGCCCCAGAAGAAGAATAGGGCCTGAAGGAATCCTGTGGTTATGAGGCAAGATCACAAAAATAAGAGCTGAAAAATGGAGCTAAGGGCCACTGCAATTCAAAAACTTGCAGAGTTATAAAGGCCAACTATTTTCAAAAAATATATTGAGGTAAGGCTATGAAGAGGCATTGAAAGCAAGGCAGAATTGCAGGAAAACGATTTCAGGAGGTAGACTGGAATTGCATTTAAAGCATAGGAAAAGAGGCAGAACGTCCACAATGATGCACTTGGCCAAAAAGGGCGTATGCCTTTTTCCCTGAATTTATTCAGAAAAAAAGGCATACGCCCTTTTTGGCCAACCAAGCAAGCTTGCAAAGGAAATCTGCACTACAATGAAGTCTCACTTCCCCCTGGTCAAAAGGGCCATCTGAAAAAAGTGTAAAATCCAGAAAGGCAGGACAGGCCATGGAGAACTGGGAGCCTTGTTATGCTGATGGGCGGGATGTGTATGGTGTTTCCTGAAACATCTAAAAAACAAAGCAACAGAGCCTAGGGCACTTCCACTTATGGTCCTATAGCTTAGGGAAATTAAAATCAAAAAGACACAGCCACCCCAAAATTTGGGGCGCCTCTGTTTACAAGAACCTCGTTAACCGTACAAGTTCAATATCACAGAAAGTGAAAAATGGATAAAGAACTTGTGGTACTTACGTACAATGCAGTATCACTCAGCAATGAAATCTATGTCATCAGGCCCGCAGCAGCATAATGAGTGGATACAGGTACGATGATTCTAACTGAAATAAGACACACAGAAAAAGAAACATCATAAGATATCAGTAATACACGGAATGTAAACTTGGCTACACAGGAACTGAATTACAGAACAGAACAGGGTCTCAAATTTAGAAAACCAACTTATGCTTGCATAAGGGGAAAGGTGAGTTGGGGTGCTGCATAAAACCAGAGATTGAAATGAGCACAGATAAAGTTCCTTAAGCCAAATATGGAATAGACAAGAGCTACTCCTTGCTCAACGAAATGGACTCAACACCGCCTATTAAACGCCTAAGAATGTACCTGACTAGTAAGTATCTTAAAACCTATGGATTGCTATGTCTCCGAAAGAGAATCAAGCATGTGTACAGGGGCATAAACGCAGCAGTGATAGGATTGGAGAGGTTCGGTGAGCAAATGAAGACCCTTTGAAGTCATATTGCATGGTACCCATTCCACGGGTTTCAACTACCAAGGTTTAAGGTATTCTTCCTTCAGCTAAAACATGCATGTGGAACCTAGAGTATGATCAACCATGTGATCGGGAGACGTGTTCAAATATGTCTCAGTTTTCGTACCCTGGTACTCGGGTGCAACATTCCAGACGCTTTACTAACACCCTCCCGACTTGGAGAGTCAGTCCCTTTAACCTCCTGTTTGGCCCAGTTTGCAATTTCTGCGGAAGATGAACAGGAATAGCGAGAACCAATGAGAGACTAGCTGGAGGTGTCTGGACGGGCAAATTTAACTCTCATTTCCCACCAGGAAGAGGAATTAACCAAAGGCTCAGCGTGCCGTGCCGGAACAAGATTAGGGCCTGAAGCCATCCTGCGGTGTTGCGGCCAGCTCAAAAGAAAGCGAGTTGAAGAAAGGAGCTCAGGGGCACTGTAATTCACAAACCTGCAGAGTTATAAATGACAGCTATCGTCCAAAAATATACTGAAGTAAGGCTGCCAAGAGGACTTGAAAGCGGGGCAGAATTGCAGGAAACTGATTTCAGGAGGTAGACTGGAATTGCATTGAAAGCATAGGAAAAGAGGCAGAACATCCACAATGATGCACTTGGCCAAAAAGGGCGTATGCGTTTTTTCCTGAATATATTCAGGAAAAAACGCATACGCCCTTTTTGGCCAACCAAGCAAGCTTGCAAAGGAAATCTGCACTACAATGAAGTCTCACTTCCCCCCGGTCAAAAGGGCCATCTGAAAAAAGTGTAAAATCCAGAAAGGCAGGACAGGCCATGGAGAACTGGGAGCCTTGTTATGCTGATGGGCGGGATGTAAATTGCCAACAGACACTCGGGAGAAGTGTATGGTGTTTCCTGAAACATCTAAAAAACAAAGCAACAGAGCCTAGGGCACTTCCACTTATGGTCCTATAGCTTAGGGAAATTAAAATCAAAAAGACACAGCCACCCCAAACATTGGGACGCCTCTGTTTACAAGAACCTCGTTTACAGTACAAGTTCAACATCGCAGAAAGTGAAAAATGGATAAAGAAGTTGTGGTATTTACTTACAAAGCAATATCACTCAGCAATGAAATCTATGTCATCAGGCCCTTAGCAGCACAATGAGTGGATTCAGGTATGATGATTCTAACTGAAATAAGTCACACAGAAAAAGAAACATCATAAGATATCAGTAATACACGGAATGTAAACTTGGCTACACAGGAACTGAATTACAGAACAGAACAGGGTCTCAAATTTAGAAAACCAACTTATGCTTGCTTAAGGGGAAAGGTGAGTTGGGGTGCTGCATAAAACCAGAGATTGAAATGAGCACAGATAAAGTTCCTTAAGCCAAATATGGAATAGACAAGAGCTACTCCTTGCTCAACGAAATGGACTCAACACCGCATATTAAACGCCTAAGAATGTACCTGACTAGTAAGTATCTTAAAACCTATGGATTGCTATGTCTCCGAAAGAGAATCAAGCATGTGTACAGGGGCATAAACGCAGCAGTGATAGGATTGGAGAGGTTCGGTGAGCAAATGAAGACCCTTTGAAGTCATATTGCATGGTACCCATTCCACGGGTTTCAACTACCCAGGTTTAAGGTATTCTTCCTTCAGCTAAAACATGCATGTGGAACCTAGAGTATGATCAACCATGTGATCGGGAGACGTGTTCAAATATGTCTCAGTTTTCGTACCCTGGTACTCGGGTGCAACATTCCAGACGCTTTACTAACACCCTCCCGACTTGGAGAGTCAGTCCCTTTAACCTCCTGTTTGGCCCAGTTTGCAATTTCTGCGGAAGATGAACAGGAATAGCGAGAACCAATGAGAGACTAGCTGGAGGTGTCTGGACGGGCAAATTTAACTCTCATTTCCCACCAGGAAGAGGAATTAACCAAAGGCTCAGCATGCCGTGCCGGAACCAGATTAGGGCCTGAAGCCATCCTGCGGTGTTGCGGCCAGCTCAAAAGAAAGCGAGTTGAAGAAAGGAGCTCAGGGGCACTGTAATTCACAAACCTGCAGAGTTATAAATGACAGCTATCGTCCAAAAATATACTGAAGTAAGGCTGCCAAGAGGACTTGAAAGCGGGGCAGAATTGCAGGAAACCGATTTCAGGAGGTAGACTGGAATTGCATTGAAAGCATAGGAAAAGAGGCAGAACGTCCACAATGATGCAATTGGCCAAAAAGGGCGTATGCGTTTTTTCCTGAATATATTCAGGAAAAAACGCATACGCCCTTTTTGGCCAACCAAGCAAGCTTGCAAAGGAAATCTGCACTACAATGAAGTCTCACTTCCCCCCGGTCAAAAGGGCCATCTGAAAAAAGTGTAAAATCCAGAAAGGCAGGACAGGCCATGGAGAACTGGGAGCCTTGTTATGCTGATGGGCGGGATGTGTATGGTGTTTCCTGAAACATCTAAAAAACAAAGCAACAGAGCCTAGGGCACTTCCACTTATGGTCCTATAGCTTAGGGAAATTAAAATCAAAAAGACACAGCCACCCCAAAATTTGGGACGCCTCTGTTTACAAGAACCTCGTTAACCGTACAAGTTCAATATCACAGAAAGTGAAAAATGGATAAAGAACTTGTGGTACTTACGTACAATGCAGTATCACTCAGCAATGAAATCTATGTCATCAGGCCCGCAGCAGCATAATGAGTGGATACAGGTACGATGATTCTAACTGAAATAAGACACACAGAAAAAGAAACATCATAAGATATCAGTAATACACGGAATGTAAACTTGGCTACACAGGAACTGAATTACAGAACAGAACAGGGTCTCAAATTTAGAAAACCAACTTATGCTTGCATAAGGGGAAAGGTGAGTTGGGGTGCTGCATAAAACCATAGATTGAAATGAGCACAGATAAAGTTCCTTAAGCCAAATATGGAATAGACAAGAGCTACTCCTTGCTCAACGAAATGGACTCAACACCGCCTATTAAACGCCTAAGAATGTACCTGACTAGTAAGTATCTTAAAACCTATGGATTGCTATGTCTCCGAAAGAGAATCAAGCATGTGTACAGGGGCATAAACGCAGCAGTGATAGGATTGGAGAGGTTCGGTGAGCAAATGAAGACCCTTTGAAGTCATATTGCATGGTACCCATTCCACGGGTTTCAACTACCCAGGTTTAAGGTATTCTTCCTTCAGCTAAAACATGCATGTGGAACCTAGAGTATGATCAACCATGTGATCGGGAGACGTGTTCAAATATGTCTCAGTTTTCGTACCCTGGTACTCGGGTGCAACATTCCAGACGCTTTACTAACACCCTCCCGACTTGGAGAGTCAGTCCCTTTAACCTCCTGTTTGGCCCAGTTTGCAATTTCTGCGGAAGATGAACAGGAATAGCGAGAACCAATGAGAGACTAGCTGGAGGTGTCTGGACGGGCAAATTTAACTCTCATTTCCCACCAGGAAGAGGAATTAACCAAAGGCTCAGCGTGCCGTGCCGGAACAAGATTAGGGCCTGAAGCCATCCTGCGGTGTTGCGGCCAGCTCAAAAGAAAGCGAGTTGAAGAAAGGAGCTCAGGGGCACTGTAATTCACAAACCTGCAGAGTTATAAATGACAGCTATCGTCCAAAAATATACTGAAGTAAGGCTGCCAAGAGGACTTGAAAGCGGGGCAGAATTGCAGGAAACCGATTTCAGGAGGTAGACTGGAATTGCATTGAAAGCATAGGAAAAGAGGCAGAACGTCCACAATGATGCACTTGGCCAAAAAGGGCGTATGCGTTTTTTCCTGAATATATTCAGGAAAAAACGCATACGCCCTTTTTGGCCAACCAAGCAAGCTTGCAAAGGAAATCTGCACTACAATGAAGTCTCACTTCGCCCCGGTCAAAAGGGCCATCTGAAAAAAGTGTAAAATCCAGAAAGGCAGGACAGGCCATGGAGAACTGGGAGCCTTGTTATGCTGATGGGCGGGATGTAAATTGCCAACAGACACTCGGGAGAAGTGTATGGTGTTTCCTGAAACATCTAAAAAACAAAGCAACAGAGCCTAGGGCACTTCCACTTATGGTCCTATAGCTTAGGGAAATTAAAATCAAAAAGACACAGCCACCCCAAACATTGGGACGCCTCTGTTTACAAGAACCTCGTTTACAGTACAAGTTCAACATCGCAGAAAGTGAAAAATGGATAAAGAATTTGTGGTATTTACTTACAAAGCAATATCACTCAGCAATGAAATCTATGTCATCAGGCCCTTAGCAGCACAATGAGTGGATTCAGGTATGATGATTCTAACTGAAATAAGTCACACAGAAAAAGAAACATCATAAGATATCAGTAATACACGGAATGTAAACTTGGCTACACAGGAACTGAATTACAGAACAGAACAGGGTCTCAAATTTAGAAAACCAACTTATGCTTGCTTAAGGGGAAAGGTGAGTTGGGGTGCTGCATAAAACCAGAGATTGAAATGAGCACAGATAAAGTTCCTTAAGCCAAATATGGAATAGACAAGAGCTACTCCTTGCTCAACGAAATGGACTCAACACCGCATATTAAACGCCTAAGAATGTACCTGACTAGTAAGTATCTTAAAACCTATGGATTGCTATGTCTCCGAAAGAGAATCAAGCATGTGTACAGGGGCATAAACGCAGCAGTGATAGGATTGGAGAGGTTCGGTGAGCAAATGAAGACCCTTTGAAGTCATATTGCATGGTACCCATTCCACGGGTTTCAACTACCCAGGTTTAAGGTATTCTTCCTTCAGCTAAAACATGCATGTGGAACCTAGAGTATGATCAACCATGTGATCGGGAGACGTGTTCAAATATGTCTCAGTTTTCGTACCCTGGTACTCGGGTGCAACATTCCAGACGCTTTACTAACACCCTCCCGACTTGGAGAGTCAGTCCCTTTAACCTCCTGTTTGGCCCAGTTTGCAATTTCTGCGGAAGATGAACAGGAATAGCGAGAACCAATGAGAGACTAGCTGGAGGTGTCTGGACGGGCAAATTTAACTCTCATTTCCCACCAGGAAGAAGAATTAACCAAAGGCTCAGCGTGCTGTGCCGGAACCAGATTAGGGCCTGAAGCCATACTGCGGTGTTGCGGCCAGCTCAAAAGAAAGCGAGTTGAAGAAAGGAGCTCAGGGGCACTGTAATTCACAAACCTGCAGAGTTATAAATGACAGCTATCGTCCAAAAATATACTGAAGTAAGGCTGCCAAGAGGACTTGAAAGCGGGGCAGAATTGCAGGAAACCGATTTCAGGAGGTAGACTGGAATTGCATTGAAAGCATAGGAAAAGAGGCAGAACGTCCACAATGATGCACTTGGCCAAAAAGGGCGTATGCGTTTTTTCCTGAATATATTCAGGAAAAAACGCATACGCCCTTTTTGGCCAACCAAGCAAGCTTGCAAAGGAAATCTGCACTACAATGAAGTCTCACTTGCCCCCGGTCAAAAGGGCCATCTGAAAAAAGTGTAAAATCCAGAAAGGCAGGACAGGCCATGGAGAACTGGGAGCCTTGTTATGCTGATGGGCGGGATGTAAATTGCCAACAGACACTCGGGAGAAGTGTATGGTGTTTCCTGAAACATCTAAAAAACAAAGCAACAGAGCCTAGGGCACTTCCACTTATGGTCCTATAGCTTAGGGAAATTAAAATCAAAAAGACACAGCCACCCCAAAGTTTGGGACGCCTCTGTTTACAAGAACCTCGTTTACAGTACAAGTTCAACATCGCAGAAAGTGAAAAATGGATAAAGAAGTTGTGGTATTTACTTACAAAGCAATATCACTCAGCAATGAAATCTATGTCATCAGGCCCTTAGCAGCACAATGAGTGGATTCAGGTATGATGATTCTAACTGAAATAAGTCACACAGAAAAAGAAACATCATAAGATATCAGTAATACACGGAATGTAAACTTGGCTACACAGGAACTGAATTACAGAACAGAACACGGTCTCAAATTTAGAAAACCAACTTATGCTTGCTTAAGGGTAAAGGTGAGTTGGGGTGCTGCATAAAATCAGAGATTGAAATGAGCACAGATAAAGTTCCTTAAGCCAAATATGGAATAGACAATAGCTACTCCTTGCTCAGCGAAATGGACTCAACACCGCATATTAAATGCCTAAGAATGTACCTGACTAGTAAGTATCTTAAAACCTATGGATTGCTATGTCTCCGAAAGAGAATCAAGCATGTGTACAGGGGCATAAACGCAGCAGTGATAGGATTGGAGAGGTTCGGTGAGCAAATGAAGACCCTTTGAAGTCATATTGCATGGTACCCATTCCACGGGTTTCAACTACCCAGGTTTAAGGTATTCTTCCTTCAGCTAAAACATGCATGTGGAACCTAGAGTATGATCAACCATGTGATCGGGAGACGTGTTCAAATATGTCTCAGTTTTCGTACCCTGGTACTCGGGTGCAACATTCCAGACGCTTTACTAACACCCTCCCGACTTGGAGAGTCAGTCCCTTTAACCTCCTGTTTGGCCCAGTTTGCAATTTCTGCGGAAGATGAACAGGAATAGCGAGAACCAATGAGAGACTAGCTGGAGGTGTCTGGACGGGCAAATTTAACTCTCATTTCCCACCAGGAAGAGGAATTAACCAAAGGCTCAGCGTGCCGTGCCGGAACCAGATTAGGGCCTGAAGCCATCCTGCGGTGTTGCGGCCAGGTCACAAGAAAGCGAGTTGAAGAAAGGAGCTCAGGGGCACTGTAATTCACAAACCTGCAGAGTTATAAATGACAGCTATCGTCCAAAAATATACTGAAGTAAGGCTGCCAAGAGGACTTGAAAGCGGGGCAGAATTGCAGGAAACCGATTTCAGGAGGTAGACTGGAATTGCATTGAAAGCATAGGAAAAGAGGCAGAACGTCCACAATGATGCACTTGGCCAAAAAGGGCGTATGCGTTTTTTCCTGAATATATTCAGGAAAAAACGCATACGCCCTTTTTGGCCAACCAAGCAAGCTTGCAAAGGAAATCTGCACTACAATGAAGTCTCACTTCCCCCCGGTCAAAAGGGCCATCTGAAAAAAGTGTAAAATCCAGAAAGGCAGGACAGGCCATGGAGAACTGGGAGCCTTGTTATGCTGATGGGCGGGATGTAAATTGCCAACAGACACTCGGGAGAAGTGTATGGTGTTTCCTGAAACATCTAAAAAACAAAGCAACAGAGCCTAGGGCACTTCCACTTATGGTCCTATAGCTTAGGGAAATTAAAATCAAAAAGACACAGCCACCCCAAAGTTTGGGACGCCTCTGTTTACAAGAACCTCGTTTACAGTACAAGTTCAACATCGCAGAAAGTGAAAAATGGATAAAGAAGTTGTGGTATTTACTTACAAAGCAATATCACTCAGCAATGAAATCTATGTCATCAGGCCCTTAGCAGCACAATGAGTGGATTCAGGTATGATGATTCTAACTGAAATAAGTCACACAGAAAAAGAAACATCATAAGATATCAGGAATACACGGAATGTAAACTTGGCTACACAGGAACTGAATTACAGAACAGAACAGGGTCTCAAATTTAGAAAACCAACTTATGCTTGCTTAAGGGGAAAGGTGAGTTGGGGTGCTGCATAAAACCAGACATTGAAATGAGCACAGATAAAGTTCCTTAAGCCAAATATGGAATAGACAAGAGCTACTCCTTGCTCAACGAAATGGACTCAACACCGCATATTAAATGCCTAAGAATGTACCTGACTAGTAAGTATCTTAAAACCTATGGATTGCTATGTCTCCGAAAGAGAATCAAGCATGTGTACAGGGGCATAAACGCAGCAGTGATAGGATTGGAGAGGTTCGGTGAGCAAATGAAGACCCTTTGAAGTCATATTGCATGGTACCCATTCCACGGGTTTCAACTACCCAGGTTTAAGGTATTCTTCCTTCAGGTAAAACATGCATGTGGAACCTAGAGTATGATCAACCATGTGATCGGGAGACGTGTTCAAATATGTCTCAGTTTTCGTACCCTGGTACTCGGGTGCAACATTCCAGACGCTTTACTAACACCCTCCCGACTTGGAGAGTCAGTCCCTTTAACCTCCTGTTTGGCCCAGTTTGCAATTTCTGCGGAAGATGAACAGGAATAGCGAGAACCAATGAGAGACTAGCTGGAGGTGTCTGGACGGGCAAATTTAACTCTCATTTCCCACCAGGAAGAGGAATTAACCAAAGGCTCAGCGTGCCGTGCCGGAACCAGATTAGGGCCTGAAGCCATCCTGCGGTGTTGCGGCCAGGTCACAAGAAAGCGAGTTGAAGAAAGGAGCTCAGGGGCACTGTAATTCACAAACCTGCAGAGTTATAAATGGCAGCTATCGTCCAAAAATATACTGAAGTAAGGCTGCCAAGAGGACTTGAAAGCGGGGCAGAATTGCAGGAAACCGATTTCAGGAGGTAGACTGGAATTGCATTGAAAGCATAGGAAAAGAGGCAGAACGTCCACAATGATGCACTTGGCCAAAAAGGGCGTATGCGTTTTTTCCTGAATATATTCAGGAAAAAATGCATATGCCCTTTTTGGCCAACCAAGCAAGCTTGCAAAGGAAATCTGCACTACAATGAAGTCTCACTTCCCCCCGGTCAAAAGGGCCATCTGAAAAAAGTGTAAAATCCAGAAAGGCAGGACAGGCCATGGAGAACTGGGAGCCTTGTTATGCTGATGGGCGGGATGTAAATTGCCAACAGACACTCGGGAGAAGTGTATGGTGTTTCCTGAAACATCTAAAAAACAAAGCAACAGAGCCTAGGGCACTTCCACTTATGGTCCTATAGCTTAGGGAAATTAAAATCAAAAAGACACAGCCACCCCAAAGTTTGGGACGCCTCTGTTTACAAGAACCTCGTTTACAGTACAAGTTCAACATCGCAGAAAGTGAAAAATGGATAAAGAAGTTGTGGTATTTACTTACAAAGCAATATCACTCAGCAATGAAATCTATGTCATCAGGCCCTTAGCAGCACAATGAGTGGATTCAGGTATGATGATTCTAACTGAAATAAGTCACACAGAAAAAGAAACATCATAAGATATCAGTAATACACGGAATGTAAACTTGGCTACACAGGAACTGAATTACAGAACAGAACAGGGTCTCAAATTTAGAAAACCAACTTATGCTTGCTTAAGGGGAAAGGTGAGTTGGGGTGCTGCATAAAACCAGAGATTGAAATGAGCACAGATAAAGTTCCTTAAGCCAAATATGGAATAGACAAGAGCTACTCCTTGCTCAACGAAATGGACTCAACACCGCATATTAAATGCCTAAGAATGTACCTGACTAGTAAGTATCTTAAAACCTATGGATTGCTATGTCTCCGAAAGAGAATCAAGCATGTGTACAGGGGCATAAACGCAGCAGTGATAGGATTGGAGAGGTTCGGTGAGCAAATGAAGACCCTTTGAAGTCATATTGCATGGTACCCATTCCACGGGTTTCAACTACCCAGGTTTAAGGTATTCTTCCTTCAGGTAAAACATGCATGTGGAACCTAGAGTATGATCAACCATGTGATCGGGAGACGTGTTCAAATATGTCTCAGTTTTCGTACCCTGGTACTCGGGTGCAACATTCCAGACGCTTTACTAACACCCTCCCGACTTGGAGAGTCAGTCCCTTTAACCTCCTGTTTGGCCCAGTTTGCAATTTCTGCGGAAGATGAACAGGAATAGCGAGAACCAATGAGAGACTAGCTGGAGGTGTCTGGACGGGCAAATTTAACTCTCATTTCCCACCAGGAAGAGGAATTAACCAAAGGCTCAGCGTGCCGTGCCGGAACCAGATTAGGGCCTGAAGCCATCCTGCGGTGTTGCGGCCAGGTCACAAGAAAGCGAGTTGAAGAAAGGAGCTCAGGGGCACTGTAATTCACAAACCTGCAGAGTTATAAATGGCAGCTATCGTCCAAAAATATACTGAAGTAAGGCTGCCAAGAGGACTTGAAAGCGGGGCAGAATTGCAGGAAACCGATTTCAGGAGGTAGACTGGAATTGCATTGAAAGCATAGGAAAAGAGGCAGAACGTCCACAATGATGCACTTGGCCAAAAAGGGCGTATGCGTTTTTTCCTGAATATATTCAGGAAAAAATGCATATGCCCTTTTTGGCCAACCAAGCAAGCTTGCAAAGGAAATCTGCACTACAATGAAGTCTCACTTCCCCCCGGTCAAAAGGGCCATCTGAAAAAAGTGTAAAATCCAGAAAGGCAGGACAGGCCATGGAGAACTGGGAGCCTTGTTATGCTGATGGGCGGGATGTAAATTGCCAACAGACACTCGGGAGAAGTGTATGGTGTTTCCTGAAACATCTAAAAAACAAAGCAACAGAGCCTAGGGCACTTCCACTTATGGTCCTATAGCTTAGGGAAATTAAAATCAAAAAGACACAGCCACCCCAAACATTGGGACGCCTCTGTTTACAAGAACCTCGTGTACAGTACAAGTTCAACATCACAGAAAGTGAAAAATGGATAAAGAAGTTGTGGTATTTACTTACAAAGCAATATCACTCAGCAATGAAATCTATGTCATCAGGCCCTTAGCAGCACAATGAGTGGATTCAGGTATGATGATTCTAACTGAAATAAGTCACACAGAAAAAGAAACATCATAAGATATCAGTAATACACGGAATGTAAACTTGGCTACACAGGAACTGAATTACAGAACAGAACAGGGTCTCAAATTTAGAAAACCAACTTATGCTTGCTTAAGGGTAAAGGTGAGTTGGGGTGCTGCATAAAACCAGAGATTGAAATGAGCACAGATAAAGTTCCTTAAGCCAAATATGGAATAGACAAGAGCTACTCCTTGCTCAACGAAATGGACTCAACACCGCATATTAAACGCCTAAGAATGTACCTGACTAGTAAGTATCTTAAAACCTATGGATTGCTATGTCTCCGAAAGAGAATCAAGCATGTGTACAGGGGCATAAACGCAGCAGTGATAGGATTGGAGAGGTTCGGTGAGCAAATGAAGACCCTTTGAAGTCATATTGCATGGTACCCATTCCACGGGTTTCAACTACCCAGGTTTAAGGTATTCTTCCTTCAGCTAAAACATGCATGTGGAACCTAGAGTATGATCAACCATGTGATCGGGAGACGTGTTCAAATATGTCTCAGTTTTCGTACCCTGGTACTCGGGTGCAACATTCCAGACGCTTTACTAACACCCTCCCGACTTGGAGAGTCAGTCCCTTTAACCTCCTGTTTGGCCCAGTTTGCAATTTCTGCGGAAGATGAACAGGAATAGCGAGAACCAATGAGAGACTAGCTGGAGGTGTCTGGACGGGCAAATTTAACTCTCATTTCCCACCAGGAAGAGGAATTAACCAAAGGCTCAGCGTGCCGTGCCGGAACCAGATTAGGGCCTGAAGCCATCCTGCGGTGTTGCGGCCAGCTCAAAAGAAAGCGAGTTGAAGAAAGGAGCTCAGGGGCACTGTAATTCACAAACCTGCAGAGTTATAAATGACAGCTATCGTCCAAAAATATACTGAAGTAAGGCTGCCAAGAGGACTTGAAAGCGGGGCAGAATTGCAGGAAACCGATTTCAGGAGGTAGACTGGAATTGCATTGAAAGCATAGGAAAAGAGGCAGAACGTCCACAATGATGCACTTGGCCAAAAAGGGCGTATGCGTTTTTTCCTGAATATATTCAGGAAAAAACGCATACGCCCTTTTTGGCCAACCAAGCAAGCTTGCAAAGGAAATCTGCACTACATTGAAGTCTCACTTCCCCCCGGTCAAAAGGGCCATCTGAAAAAAGTGTAAAATCCAGAAAGGCAGGACAGGCCATGGAGAACTGGGAGCCTTGTTATGCTGATGGGCGGGATGTAAATTGCCAACAGACACTCGGGAGAAGTGTATGGTGTTTCCTGAAACATCTAAAAAACAAAGCAACAGAGCCTAGGGCACTTCCACTTATGGTCCTATAGCTTAGGGAAATTAAAATCAAAAAGACACAGCCACCCCAAAGTTTGGGACGCCTCTGTTTACA
Source organism: Pseudorca crassidens (assembly GCF_039906515.1). Lineage (NCBI taxonomy): Eukaryota > Metazoa > Chordata > Mammalia > Artiodactyla > Delphinidae > Pseudorca > Pseudorca crassidens. Next base: position 314,355 of record NW_027136310.1, read on the forward strand.
AGAACCTCGTTTACAGTACAAGTTCAACATCGCAGAAAGTGAAAAATGGATAAAGAAGTTGTGGTATTTACTTACAAAGCAATATCACTCAGCAATGAAATCTATGTCATCAGGCCCTTAGCAGCACAATGAGTGGATTCAGGTATGATGATTCTAACTGAAATAAGTCACACAGAAAAAGAAACATCATAAGATATCAGGAATACACGGAATGTAAACTTGGCTACACAGGAACTGAATTACAGAACAGAACAGGGTCTCAAATTTAGAAAACCAACTTATGCTTGCTTAAGGGTAAAGGTGAGTTGGGGTGCTGCATAAAACCAGAGATTGAAATGAGCACAGATAAAGTTCCTTAAGCCAAATATGGAATAGACAAGAGCTACTCCTTGCTCAACGAAATGGACTCAACACCGCATATTAAATGCCTAAGAATGTACCTGACTAGTAAGTATCTTAAAACCTATGGATTGCTATGTCTCCGAAAGAGAATCAAGCATGTGTACAGGGGCATAAACGCAGCAGTGATAGGATTGGAGAGGTTCGGTAAGCAAATGAAGACCCTTTGAAGTCATATTGCATGGTACCCATTCCACGGGTTTCAACTACCCAGGTTTAAGGTATTCTTCCTTCAGCTAAAACATGCATGTGGAACCTAGAGTATGATCAACCATGTGATCGGGAGACGTGTTCAAATATGTCTCAGTTTTCGTACCCTGGTACTCGGGTGCAACATTCCAGACGCTTTACTAACACCCTCCCGACTTGGAGAGTCAGTCCCTTTAACCTCCTGTTTGGCCCAGTTTGCAATTTCTGCGGAAGATGAACAGGAATAGCGAGAACCAATGAGAGACTAGCTGGAGGTGTCTGGACGGGCAAATTTAACTCTCATTTCCCACCAGGAAGAGGAATTAACCAAAGGCTCAGCGTGCCGTGCCGGAACCAGATTAGGGCCTGAAGCCATCCTGCGGTGTTGCGGCCAGCTCAAAAGAAAGCGAGTTGAAGAAAGGAGCTCAGGGGCACTGTAATTCACAAACCTGCAGAGTTATAAATGACAGCTATCGTCCAAAAATATACTGAAGTAAGGCTGCCAAGAGGACTTGAAAGCGGGGCAGAATTGCAGGAAACCGATTTCAGGAGGTAGACTGGAATTGCATTGAAAGCATAGGAAAAGAGGCAGAACGTCCACAATGATGCACTTGGCCAAAAAGGGCGTATGCGTTTTTTCCTGAATATATTCAGGAAAAAACGCATACGCCCTTTTTGGCCAACCAAGCAAGCTTGCAAAGGAAATCTGCACTACATTGAAGTCTCACTTCCCCCCGGTCAAAAGGGCCATCTGAAAAAAGTGTAAAATCCAGAAAGGCAGGACAGGCCATGGAGAACTGGGAGCCTTGTTATGCTGATGGGCGGGATGTAAATTGCCAACAGACACTCGGGAGAAGTGTATGGTGTTTCCTGAAACATCTAAAAAACAAAGCAACAGAGCCTAGGGCACTTCCACTTATGGTCCTATAGCTTAGGGAAATTAAAATCAAAAAGACACAGCCACCCCAAACATTGGGACGCCTCTGTTTACAAGAACCTCGTTTACAGTACATGTTCAACATCGCAGAAAGTGAAAAATGGATAAAGAAGTTGTGGTATTTACTTACAAAGCAATATCACTCAGCAATGAAATCTATGTCATCAGGCCCTTAGCAGCACAATGAGTGGATTCAGGTATGATGATTCTAACTGAAATAAGTCACACAGAAAAAGAAACATCATAAGATATCAGTAATACACGGAATGTAAACTTGGCTACACAGGAACTGAATTACAGAACAGAACAGGGTCTCAAATTTAGAAAACCAACTTATGCTTGCTTAAGGGGAAAGGTGAGTTGGGGTGCTGCATAAAACCAGAGATTGAAATGAGCACAGATAAAGTTCCTTAAGCCAAATATGGAATAGACAAGAGCTACTCCTTGCTCAATGAAATGGACTCAACACCGCATATTAAAGGCCTAAGAATGTACCTGACTAGTAAGTATCTTAAAACCTATGGATTGCTATGTCTCCAAAAGAGAATCAAGCATGTGTACAGGGGCATAAACGCAGCAGTGATAGGATTGGAGAGGTTCGGTGAGCAAATGAAGACCCTTTGAAGTCATATTGCATGGTACCCATTCCACGGGTTTCAACTACCCAGGTTTAAGGTATTCTTCCTTCAGGTAAAACATGCATGTGGAACCTAGAGTATGATCAACCATGTGATCGGGAGACGTGTTCAAATATGTCTCAGTTTTCGTACCCTGGTACTCGGGTGCAACATTCCAGACGCTTTACTAACACCCTCCCGACTTGGAGAGTCAGTCCCTTTAACCTCCTGTTTGGCCCAGTTTGCAATTTCTGCGGAAGATGAACAGGAATAGCGAGAACCAATGAGAGACTAGCTGGAGGTGTCTGGACGGGCAAATTTAACTCTCATTTCCCACCAGGAAGAGGAATTAAGCAAAGGCTCAGCGTGCCGTGCCGGAACCAGATTAGGGCCTGAAGCCATCCTGCGGTGTTGCGGCCAGCTCAAAAGAAAGCGAGTTGAAGAAAGGAGCTCAGGGGCACTGTAATTCACAAACCTGCAGAGTTATAAATGACAGCTATCGTCCAAAAATATACTGAAGTAAGGCTGCCAAGAGGACTTGAAAGCGGGGCAGAATTGCAGGAAACCGATTTCAGGAGGTAGACTGGAATTGCAGTGAAAGCATAGGAAAAGAGGCAAAACGTCCACAATGATGCACTTGGCCAAAAAGGGCGTATGCGTTTTTTCCTGAATATATTCAGGAAAAAACGCATACGCCCTTTTTGGCCAACCAAGCAAGCTTGCAAAGGAAATCTGCACTACAATGAAGTCTCACTTCCCCCCGGTCAAAAGGGCCATCTGAAAAAAGTGTAAAATCCAGAAAGGCAGGACAGGCCATGGAGAACTGGGAGCCTTGTTATGCTGATGGGCGGGATGTAAATTGCCAACAGACACTCGGGAGAAGTGTATGGTGTTTCCTGAAACATCTAAAAAACAAAGCAACAGAGCCTAGGGCACTTCCACTTATGGTCCTATAGCTTAGGGAAATTAAAATCAAAAAGACACAGCCACCCCAAAGTTTGGGACGCCTCTGTTTACAAGAACCTCGTTTACAGTACAAGTTCAACATCGCAGAAAGTGAAAAATGGATAAAGAAGTTGTGGTATTTACTTACAAAGCAATATCACTCAGCAATGAAATCTATGTCATCAGGCCCTTAGCAGCACAATGAGTGGATTCAGGTATGATGATTCTAACTGAAATAAGTCACACAGAAAAAGAAACATCATAAGATATCAGGAATACACGGAATGTAAACTTGGCTACACAGGAACTGAATTACAGAACAGAACAGGGTCTCAAATTTAGAAAACCAACTTATGCTTGCTTAAGGGTAAAGGTGAGTTGGGGTGCTGCATAAAACCAGAGATTGAAATGAGCACAGATAAAGTTCCTTAAGCCAAATATGGAATAGACAAGAGCTACCTCTTGCTCAACGAAATGGACTCAACACCGCATATTAAAGGCCTAAGAATGTACCTGACTAGTAAGTATCTTAAAACCTATGGATTGCTATGTCTCCGAAAGAGAATCAAGCATGTGTACAGGGGCATAAACGCAGCAGTGATAGGATTGGAGAGGTTCGGTGAGCAAATGAAGACCCTTTGAAGTCATATTGCATGGTACCCATTCCACGGGTTTCAACTACCCAGGTTTAAGGTATTCTTCCTTCAGCTAAAACATGCATGTGGAACCTAGAGTATGATCAGCCATGTGATCGGGAGACGTGTTCAAATATGTCTCAGTTTTCGTACCCTGGTACTCGGGTGCAACATTCCAGACGCTTTACTAACACCCTCCCGACTTGGAGAGTCAGTCCCTTTAACCTCCTGTTTGGCCCAGTTTGCAATTTCTGCGGAAGATGAACAGGAATAGCGAGAACCAATGAGAGACTAGCTGGAGGTGTCTGGACGGGCAAATTTAACTCTCATTTCCCACCAGGAAGAGGAATTAACCAAAGGCTCAGCGTGCCGTGCCGGAACCAGATTAGGGCCTGAAGCCATCCTGCGGTGTTGCGGCCAGGTCACAAGAAAGCGAGTTGAAGAAAGGAGCTCAGGGGCACTGTAATTCACAAACCTGCAGAGTTATAAATGACAGCTATCGTCCAAAAATATACTGAAGTAAGGCTGCCAAGAGGACTTGAAAGCGGGGCAGAATTGCAGGAAACCGATTTCAGGAGGTAGACTGGAATTGCATTGAAAGCATAGGAAAAGAGGCAGAACGTCCACAATGATGCACTTGGCCAAAAAGGGCGTATGCGTTTTTTCCTGAATATATTCAGGAAAAAACGCATACGCCCTTTTTGGCCAATCAAGCAAGCTTGCAAAGGAAATCTGCACTACATTGAAGTCTCACTTCCCCCCGGTCAAAAGGGCCATCTGAAAAAAGTGTAAAATCCAGAAAGGCAGGACAGGTCATGGAGAACTGGGAGCCTTGTTATGCTGATGGGCGGGATGTAAATTGCCAACAGACACTCGGGAGAAGTGTATGGTGTTTCCTGAAACATCTAAAAAACAAAGCAACAGAGCCTAGGGCACTTCCACTTATGGTCCTATAGCTTAGGGAAATTAAAATCAAAAAGACACAGCCACCCCAAACATTGGGACGCCTCTGTTTACAAGAACCTCGTTTACAGTACATGTTCAACATCGCAGAAAGTGAAAAATGGATAAAGAAGTTGTGGTATTTACTTACAAAGCAATATCACTCAGCAATGAAATCTATGTCATCAGGCCCTTAGCAGCACAATGAGTGGATTCAGGTATGATGATTCTAACTGAAATAAGTCACACAGAAAAAGAAACATCATAAGATATCAGTAATACACGGAATGTAAACTTGGCTACACAGGAACTGAATTACAGAACAGAACAGGGTCTCAAATTTAGAAAACCAACTTATGCTTGCTTAAGGGGAAAGGTGAGTTGGGGTGCTGCATAAAACCAGAGATTGAAATGAGCACAGATAAAGTTCCTTAAGCCAAATATGGAATAGACAAGAGCTACTCCTTGCTCAATGAAATGGACTCAACACCGCATATTAAAGGCCTAAGAATGTACCTGACTAGTAAGTATCTTAAAACCTATGGATTGCTATGTCTCCAAAAGAGAATCAAGCATGTGTACAGGGGCATAAACGCAGCAGTGATAGGATTGGAGAGGTTCGGTGAGCAAATGAAGACCCTTTGAAGTCATATTGCATGGTACCCATTCCACGGGTTTCAACTACCCAGGTTTAAGGTATTCTTCCTTCAGGTAAAACATGCATGTGGAACCTAGAGTATGATCAACCATGTGATCGGGAGACGTGTTCAAATATGTCTCAGTTTTCGTACCCTGGTACTCGGGTGCAATATTCCAGACGCTTTACTAACACCCTCCCGACTTGGAGAGTCAGTCCCTTTAACCTCCTGTTTGGCCCAGTTTGCAATTTCTGCGGAAGATGAACAGGAATAGCGAGAACCAATGAGAGACTAGCTGGAGGTGTCTGGACGGGCAAATTTAACTCTCATTTCCCACCAGGAAGAGGAATTAAGCAAAGGCTCAGCGTGCCGTGCCGGAACCAGATTAGGGCCTGAAGCCATCCTGCGGTGTTGCGGCCAGCTCAAAAGAAAGCGAGTTGAAGAAAGGAGCTCAGGGGCACTGTAATTCACAAACCTGCAGAGTTATAAATGACAGCTATCGTCCAAAAATATACTGAAGTAAGGCTGCCAAGAGGACTTGAAAGCGGGGCAGAATTGCAGGAAACCGATTTCAGGAGGTAGACTGGAATTGCAGTGAAAGCATAGGAAAAGAGGCAAAACGTCCACAATGATGCACTTGGCCAAAAAGGGCGTATGCGTTTTTTCCTGAATATATTCAGGAAAAAACGCATACGCCCTTTTTGGCCAACCAAGCAAGCTTGCAAAGGAAATCTGCACTACAATGAAGTCTCACTTCCCCCCGGTCAAAAGGGCCATCTGAAAAAAGTGTAAAATCCAGAAAGGCAGGACAGGCCATGGAGAACTGGGAGCCTTGTTATGCTGATGGGCGGGATGTAAATTGCCAACAGACACTCGGGAGAAGTGTATGGTGTTTCCTGAAACATCTAAAAAACAAAGCAACAGAGCCTAGGGCACTTCCACTTATGGTCCTATAGCTTAGGGAAATTAAAATCAAAAAGACACAGCCACCCCAAAGTTTGGGACGCCTCTGTTTACAAGAACCTCGTTTACAGTACAAGTTCAACATCGCAGAAAGTGAAAAATGGATAAAGAAGTTGTGGTATTTACTTACAAAGCAATATCACTCAGCAATGAAATCTATGTCATCAGGCCCTTAGCAGCACAATGAGTGGATTCAGGTATGATGATTCTAACTGAAATAAGTCACACAGAAAAAGAAACATCATAAGATATCAGGAATACACGGAATGTAAACTTGGCTACACAGGAACTGAATTACAGAACAGAACAGGGTCTCAAATTTAGAAAACCAACTTATGCTTGCTTAAGGGTAAAGGTGAGTTGGGGTGCTGCATAAAACCAGAGATTGAAATGAGCACAGATAAAGTTCCTTAAGCCAAATATGGAATAGACAAGAGCTACCTCTTGCTCAACGAAATGGACTCAACACCGCATATTAAAGGCCTAAGAATGTACCTGACTAGTAAGTATCTTAAAACCTATGGATTGCTATGTCTCCGAAAGAGAATCAAGCATGTGTACAGGGGCATAAACGCAGCAGTGATAGGATTGGAGAGGTTCGGTGAGCAAATGAAGACCCTTTGAAGTCATATTGCATGGTACCCATTCCACGGGTTTCAACTACCCAGGTTTAAGGTATTCTTCCTTCAGCTAAAACATGCATGTGGAACCTAGAGTATGATCAGCCATGTGATCGGGAGACGTGTTCAAATATGTCTCAGTTTTCGTACCCTGGTACTCGGGTGCAACATTCCAGACGCTTTACTAACACCCTCCCGACTTGGAGAGTCAGTCCCTTTAACCTCCTCTTTGGCCCAGTTTGCAATTTCTGCGGAAGATGAACAGGAATAGCGAGAACCAATGAGAGACTAGCTGGAGGTGTCTGGACGGGCAAATTTAACTCTCATTTCCCACCAGGAAGAGGAATTAACCAAAGGCTCAGCGTGCCGTGCCGGAACCAGATTAGGGCCTGAAGCCATCCTGCGGTGTTGCGGCCAGGTCACAAGAAAGCGAGTTGAAGAAAGGAGCTCAGGGGCACTGTAATTCACAAACCTGCAGAGTTATAAATGACAGCTATCGTCCAAAAATATACTGAAGTAAGGCTGCCAAGAGGACTTGAAAGCGGGGCAGAATTGCAGGAAACCGATTTCAGGAGGTAGACTGGAATTGCATTGAAAGCATAGGAAAAGAGGCAGAACGTCCACAATGATGCACTTGGCCAAAAAGGGCGTATGCGTTTTTTCCTGAATATATTCAGGAAAAAACGCATACGCCCTTTTTGGCCAATCAAGCAAGCTTGCAAAGGAAATCTGCACTACATTGAAGTCTCACTTCCCCCCGGTCAAAAGGGCCATCTGAAAAAAGTGTAAAATCCAGAAAGGCAGGACAGGTCATGGAGAACTGGGAGCCTTGTTATGCTGATGGGCGGGATGTAAATTGCCAACAGACACTCGGGAGAAGTGTATGGTGTTTCCTGAAACATCTAAAAAACAAAGCAACAGAGCCTAGGGCACTTCCACTTATGGTCCTATAGCTTAGGGAAATTAAAATCAAAAAGACACAGCCACCCCAAACATTGGGACGCCTCTGTTTACAAGAACCTCGTTTACAGTACATGTTCAACATCGCAGAAAGTGAAAAATGGATAAAGAAGTTGTGGTATTTACTTACAAAGCAATATCACTCAGCAATGAAATCTATGTCATCAGGCCCTTAGCAGCACAATGAGTGGATTCAGGTATGATGATTCTAACTGAAATAAGTCACACAGAAAAAGAAACATCATAAGATATCAGTAATACACGGAATGTAAACTTGGCTACACAGGAACTGAATTACAGAACAGAACAGGGTCTCAAATTTAGAAAACCAACTTATGCTTGCTTAAGGGTAAAGGTGAGTTGGGGTGCTGCATAAAACCAGAGATTGAAATGAGCACAGATAAAGTTCCTTAAGCCAAATATGGAATAGACAAGAGCTACTCCTTGCTCAACGAAATGGACTCAACACCGCATATTAAAGGCCTAAGAATGTACCTGACTAGTAAGTATCTTAAAACCTATGGATTGCTATGTCTCCAAAAGAGAATCAAGTATGTGTACAGGGGCATAAACGCAGCAGTGATAGGATTGGAGAGGTTCGGTGAGCAAATGAAGACCCTTTGAAGTCATATTGCATGGTACCCATTCCACGGGTTTCAACTACCCAGGTTTAAGGTATTCTTCCTTCAGCTAAAACATGCATGTGGAACCTAGAGTATGATCAACCATGTGATCGGGAGACGTGTTCAAATATGTCTCAGTTTTCGTACCCTGGTACTCGGGTGCAACATTCCAGACGCTTTACTAACACCCTCCCGACTTGGAGAGTCAGTCCCTTTAACCTCCTGTTTGGCCCAGTTTGCAATTTCTGCGGAAGATGAACAGGAATAGCGAGAACCAATGAGAGACTAGCTGGAGGTGTCTGGACGGGCAAATTTAACTCTCATTTCCCACCAGGAAGAGGAATTAACCAAAGGCTCAGCATGCCGTGCCGGAACCAGATTAGGGCCTGAAGCCATCCTGCGGTGTTGCGGCCAGGTCACAAGAAAGCGAGTTGAAGAAAGGAGCTCAGGGGCACTGTAATTCACAAACCTGCAGAGTTATAAATGACAGCTATCGTCCAAAAATATACTGAAGTAAGGCTGCCAAGAGGACTTGAAAGCGGGGCAGAATTGCAGGAAACCGATTTCAGGAGGTAGACTGGAATTGCATTGAAAGCATAGGAAAAGAGGCAGAACGTCCACAATGATGCACTTGGACAAAAAGGGCGTATGCGTTTTTTCCTGAATATATTCAGGAAAAAACGCATACGCCCTTTTTGGCCAACCAAGCAAGCTTGCAAAGGAAATCTGCACTACAATGAAGTCTCACTTCCCCCCGGTCAAAAGGGCCATCTGAAAAAAGTGTAAAATCCAGAAAGGCAGGACAGGCCATGGAGAACTGGGAGCCTTGTTATGCTGATGGGCGGGATGTAAATTGCCAACAGACACTCGGGAGAAGTGTATGGTGTTTCCTGAAACATCTAAAAAACAAAGCAACAGAGCCTAGGGCACTTCCACTTATGGTCCTATAGCTTAGGGAAATTAAAATCAAAAAGACACAGCCACCCCAAACATTGGGACGCCTCTGTTTACAAGAACCTCGTTTACAGTACATGTTCAACATCGCAGAAAGTGAAAAATGGATAAAGAAGTTGTGGTATTTACTTACAAAGCAATATCACTCAGCAATGAAATCTATGTCATCAGGCCCTTAGCAGCACAATGAGTGGATTCAGGTATGATGATTCTAACTGAAATAAGTCACACAGAAAAAGAAACATCATAAGATATCAGGAATACACGGAATGTAAACTTGGCTACACAGGAACTGAATTACAGAACAGAACAGGGTCTCAAATTTAGAAAACCAACTTATGCTTGCTTAAGGGGAAAGGTGAGTTGGGGTGCTGCATAAAACCAGAGATTGAAATGAGCACAGATAAAGTTCCTTAAGCCAAATATGGAATAGACAAGAGCTACTCCTTGCTCAACGAAATGGACTCAACACCGCATATTAAAGACCTAAGAATGTACCTGACTAGTAAGTATCTTAAAACCTATGGATTGCTATGTCTCCAAAAGAGAATCAAGCATGTGTACAGGGGCATAAACGCAGCAGTGATAGGATTGGAGAGGTTCGGTGAGCAAATGAAGACCCTTTGAAGTCATATTGCATGGTACCCATTCCACGGGTTTCAACTACCCAGGTTTAAGGTATTCTTCCTTCAGGTAAAACATGCATGTGGAACCTAGAGTATGATCAACCATGTGATCGGGAGACGTGTTCAAATATGTCTCAGTTTTCGTACCCTGGTACTCGGGTGCAATATTCCAAATGCTTTACTAACACCCTCCCGACTTGGAGAGTCAGTCCCTTTAACCTCCTGTTTGGCCCAGTTTGCAATTTCTGCGGAAGATGAACAGGAATAGCGAGAACCAATGAGAGACTAGCTGGAGGTGTCTGGACGGGCAAATTTAACTCTCATTTCCCACCAGGAAGAGGAATTAAGCAAAGGCTCAGCATGCCGTGCCGGAACCAGATTAGGGCCTGAAGCCATCCTGCGGTGTTGCGGCCAGCTCAAAAGAAAGCGAGTTGAAGAAAGGAGCTCAGGGGCACTGTAATTCACAAACCTGCAGAGTTATAAATGACAGCTATCGTCCAAAAATATACTGAAGTAAGGCTGCCAAGAGGACTTGAAAGCGGGGCAGAATTGCAGGAAACCGATTTCAGGAGGCAGACTGGAATTGCATTGAAAGCATAGGAAAAGAGGCAGAACGTCCACAATGATGCACTTGGCCAAAAAGGGCGTATGCGTTTTTTCCTGAATATATTCAGGAAAAAACGCATACGCCCTTTTTGGCCAACCAAGCAAGCTTGCAAAGGAAATCTGCACTACAATGAAGTCTCACTTCCCCCCGGTCAAAAGGGCCATCTGAAAAAAGTGTAAAATCCAGAAAGGCAGGACAGGCCATGGAGAACTGGGAGCCTTGTTATGCTGATGGGCGGGATGTAAATTGCCAACAGACACTCGGGAGAAGTGTATGGTGTTTCCTGAAACATCTAAAAAACAAAGCAACAGAGCCTAGGGCACTTCCACTTATGGTCCTATAGCTTAGGGAAATTAAAATCAAAAAGACACAGCCACCCCAAACATTGGGACGCCTCTGTTTACAAGAACCTCGTTTACAGTACAAGTTCAACATCGCAGAAAGTGAAAAATGGATAAAGAAGTTGTGGTATTTACTTACAAAGCAATATCACTCAGCAATGAAATCTATGTCATCAGGCCCTTAGCAGCACAATGAGTGGATTCAGGTATGATGATTCTAACTGAAATAAGTCACACAGAAAAAGAAACATCATAAGATATCAGTAATACACGGAATGTAAACTTGGCTACACAGGAACTGAATTACAGAACAGAACAGGGTCTCAAATTTAGAAAACCAACTTATGCTTGCTTAAGGGTAAAGGTGAGTTGGGGTGCTGCATAAAACCAGAGATTGAAATGAGCACAGATAAAGTTCCTTAAGCCAAATATGGAATAGACAAGAGCTACTCCTTGCTCAACGAAATGGACTCAACACCGCATATTAAACGCCTAAGAATGTACCTGACTAGTAAGTATCTTAAAACCTATGGATTGCTATGTCTCCGAAAGAGAATCAAGCATGTGTACAGGGGCATAAACGCAGCAGTGATAGGATTGGAGAGGTTCGGTGAGCAAATGAAGACCCTTTGAAGTCATATTGCATGGTACCCATTCCACGGGTTTCAACTACCCAGGTTTAAGGTATTCTTCCTTCAGGTAAAACATGCATGTGGAACCTAGAGTATGATCAACCATGTGATCGGGAGACGTGTTCAAATATGTCTCAGTTTTCGTACCCTGGTACTCGGGTGCAACATTCCAGACGCTTTACTAACACCCTCCCGACTTGGAGAGTCAGTCCCTTTAACCTCCTGTTTGGCCCAGTTTGCAATTTCTGCGGAAGATGAACAGGAATAGCGAGAACCAATGAGAGACTAGCTGGAGGTGTCTGGACGGGCAAATTTAACTCTCATTTCCCACCAGGAAGAGGAATTAACCAAAGGCTCAGCGTGCCGTGCCGGAACCAGATTAGGGCCTGAAGCCATCCTGCGGTGTTGCGGCCAGGTCACAAGAAAGCGAGTTGAAGAAAGGAGCTCAGGGGCACTGTAATTCACAAACCTGCAGAGTTATAAATGACAGCTATCGTCCAAAAATATACTGAAGTAAGGCTGCCAAGAGGACTTGAAAGCGGGGCAGAATTGCAGGAAACCGATTTCAGGAGGTAGACTGGAATTGCATTGAAAGCATAGGAAAAGAGGCAGAACGTCCACAATGATGCACTTGGCCAAAAAGGGCGTATGCGTTTTTTCCTGAATATATTCAGGAAAAAACGCATACGCCCTTTTTGGCCAACCAAGCAAGCTTGCAAAGGAAATCTGCACTACATTGAAGTCTCACTTCCCCCCGGTCAAAAGGGCCATCTGAAAAAAGTGTAAAATCCAGAAAGGCAGGACAGGCCATGGAGAACTGGGAGCCTTGTTATGCTGATGGGCGGGATGTAAATTGCCAACAGACACTCGGGAGAAGTGTATGGTGTTTCCTGAAACATCTAAAAAACAAAGCAACAGAGCCTAGGGCACTTCCACTTATGGTCCTATAGCTTAGGGAAATTAAAATCAAAAAGACACAGCCACCCCAAACATTGGGACGCCTCTGTTTACAAGAACCTCGTTTACAGTACATGTTCAACATCGCAGAAAGTGAAAAATGGATAAAGAAGTTGTGGTATTTACTTACAAAGCAATATCACTCAGCAATGAAATCTATGTCATCAGGCCCTTAGCAGCACAATGAGTGGATTCAGGTATGATGATTCTAACTGAAATAAGTCACACAGAAAAAGAAACATCATAAGATATCAGTAATACACGGAATGTAAACTTGGCTACACAGGAACTGAATTACAGAACAGAACAGGGTCTCAAATTTAGAAAACCAACTTATGCTTGCTTAAGGGGAAAGGTGAGTTGGGGTGCTGCATAAAACCAGAGATTGAAATGAGCACAAATAAAGTTCCTTAAGCCAAATATGGAATAGACAAGAGCTACTCCTTGCTCAACGAAATGGACTCAACACCGCATATTAAAGACCTAAGAATGTACCTGACTAGTAAGTATCTTAAAACCTATGGATTGCTATGTCTCCAAAAGAGAATCAAGCATGTGTACAGGGGCATAAACGCAGCAGTGATAGGATTGGAGAGGTTCGGTGAGCAAATGAAGACCCTCTGAAGTCATATTGCATGGTACCCATTCCACGGGTTTCAACTACCCAGGTTTAAGGTATTCTTCCTTCAGGTAAAACATGCATGTGGAACCTAGAGTATGATCAACCATGTGATCGGGAGACGTGTTCAAATATGTCTCAGTTTTCGTACCCTGGTACTCGGGTGCAATATTCCAAATGCTTTACTAACACCCTCCCGACTTGGAGAGTCAGTCCCTTTAACCTCCTGTTTGGCCCAGTTTGCAATTTCTGCGGAAGATGAACAGGAATAGCGAGAACCAATGAGAGACTAGCTGGAGGTGTCTGGACGGGCAAATTTAACTCTCATTTCCCACCAGGAAGAGGAATTAAGCAAAGGCTCAGCATGCCGTGCCGGAACCAGATTAGGGCCTGAAGCCATCCTGCGGTGTTGCGGCCAGCTCAAAAGAAAGCGAGTTGAAGAAAGGAGCTCAGGGGCACTGTAATTCACAAACCTGCAGAGTTATAAATGACAGCTATCGTCCAAAAATATACTGAAGTAAGGCTGCCAAGAGGACTTGAAAGCGGGGCAGAATTGCAGGAAACCGATTTCAGGAGGCAGACTGGAATTGCATTGAAAGCATAGGAAAAGAGGCAGAACGTCCACAATGATGCACTTGGCCAAAAAGGGCGTATGCGTTTTTTCCTGAATATATTCAGGAAAAAACGCATACGCCCTTTTTGGCCAACCAAGCAAGCTTGCAAAGGAAATCTGCACTACAATGAAGTCTCACTTCCCCCCGGTCAAAAGGGCCATCTGAAAAAAGTGTAAAATCCAGAAAGGCAGGACAGGCCATGGAGAACTGGGAGCCTTGTTATGCTGATGGGCGGGATGTAAATTGCCAACAGACACTCGGGAGAAGTGTATGGTGTTTCCTGAAACATCTAAAAAACAAAGCAACAGAGCCTAGGGCACTTCCACTTATGGTCCTATAGCTTAGGGAAATTAAAATCAAAAAGACACAGCCACCCCAAACATTGGGACGCCTCTGTTTACAAGAACCTCGTTTACAGTACAAGTTCAACATCGCAGAAAGTGAAAAATGGATAAAGAAGTTGTGGTATTTACTTACAAAGCAATATCACTCAGCAATGAAATCTATGTCATCAGGCCCTTAGCAGCACAATGAGTGGATTCAGGTATGATGATTCTAACTGAAATAAGTCACACAGAAAAAGAAACATCATAAGATATCAGTAATACACGGAATGTAAACTTGGCTACACAGGAACTGAATTACAGAACAGAACAGGGTCTCAAATTTAGAAAACCAACTTATGCTTGCTTAAGGGTAAAGGTGAGTTGGGGTGCTGCATAAAACCAGAGATTGAAATGAGCACAGATAAAGTTCCTTAAGCCAAATATGGAATAGACAAGAGCTACTCCTTGCTCAACGAAATGGACTCAACACCGCATATTAAAGGCCTAAGAATGTACCTGACTAGTAAGTATCTTAAAACCTATGGATTGCTATGTCTCCAAAAGAGAATCAAGCATGTGTACAGGGGCATAAACGCAGCAGTGATAGGATTGGAGAGGTTCGGTGAGCAAATGAAGACCCTTTGAAGTCATATTGCATGGTACCCATTCCACGGGTTTCAACTACCCAGGTTTAAGGTATTCTTCCTTCAGCTAAAACATGCATGTGGAACCTAGAGTATGATCAACCATGTGATCGGGAGACGTGTTCAAATATGTCTCAGTTTTCGTACCCTGGTACTCGGGTGCAATATTCCAGACGCTTTACTAACACCCTCCCGACTTGGAGAGTCAGTCCCTTTAACCTCCTGTTTGGCCCAGTTTGCAATTTCTGCGGAAGATGAACAGGAATAGCGAGAACCAATGAGAGACTAGCTGGAGGTGTCTGGACGGGCAAATTTAACTCTCATTTCCCACCAGGAAGAGGAATTAAGCAAAGGCTCAGCGTGCCGTGCCGGAACCAGATTAGGGCCTGAAGCCATCCTGCGGTGTTGCGGCCAGCTCAAAAGAAAGCGAGTTGAAGAAAGGAGCTCAGGGGCACTGTAATTCACAAACCTGCAGAGTTATAAATGACAGCTATCGTCCAAAAATATACTGAAGTAAGGCTGCCAAGAGGACTTGAAAGCGGGGCAGAATTGCAGGAAACCGATTTCAGGAGGTAGACTGGAATTGCAGTGAAAGCATAGGAAAAGAGGCAGAACGTCCACAATGATGCACTTGGCCAAAAAGTGCGTATGCGTTTTTTCCTGAATATATTCAGGAAAAAACGCATACGCCCTTTTTGGCCAACCAAGCAAGCTTGCAAAGGAAATCTGCACTACAATGAAGTCTCACGTCCCCCCGGTCAAAAGGGCCATCTGAAAAAAGTGTAAAATCCAGAAAGGCAGGACAGGCCATGGAAAACTGGGAGCCTTGTTATGCTGATGGGCGGGATGTAAATTGCCAACAGACACTCGGGAGAAGTGTATGGTGTTTCCTGAAACATCTAAAAAACAAAGCAACAGAGCCTAGGGCACTTCCACTTATGGTCCTATAGCTTAGGGAAATTAAAATCAAAAAGACACAGCCACCCCAAAGTTTGGGACGCCTCTGTTTACAAGAACCTCGTTTACAGTACAAGTTCAACATCGCAGAAAGTGAAAAATGCATAAAGAAGTTGTGGTATTTACTTACAAAGCAATATCACTCAGCAATGAAATCTATGTCATCAGGCCCTTAGCAGCACAATGAGTGGATTCAGGTATGATGATTCTAACTGAAATAAGTCACACAGAAAAAGAAACATCATAAGATATCAGGAATACACGGAATGTAAACTTGGCTACACAGGAACTGAATTACAGAACAGAACAGGGTCTCAAATTTAGAAAACCAACTTATGCTTGCTTAAGGGTAAAGGTGAGTTGGGGTGCTGCATAAAACCAGAGATTGAAATGAGCACAGATAAAGTTCCTTAAGCCAAATATGGAATAGACAAGAGCTACCTCTTGCTCAACGAAATGGACTCAACACCGCATATTAAATGCCTAAGAATGTACCTGACTAGTAAGTATCTTAAAACCTATGGATTGCTATGTCTCCGAAAGAGAATCAAGCATGTGTACAGGGGCATAAACGCAGCAGTGATAGGATTGGAGAGGTTCGGTGAGCAAATGAAGACCCTTTGAAGTCATATTGCATGGTACCCATTCCACGGGTTTCAACTACCCAGGTTTAAGGTATTCTTCCTTCAGCTAAAACATGCATGTGGAACCTAGAGTATGATCAGCCATGTGATCGGGAGACGTGTTCAAATATGTCTCAGTTTTCGTACCCTGGTACTCGGGTGCAACATTCCAGATGCTTTACTAACACCCTCCCGACTTGGAGAGTCAGTCCCTTTAACCTCCTGTTTGGCCCAGTTTGCAATTTCTGCGGAAGATGAACAGGAATAGCGAGAACCAATGAGAGACTAGCTGGAGGTGTCTGGACGGGCAAATTTAACTCTCATTTCCCACCAGGAAGAGGAATTAAGCAAAGGCTCAGCGTGCCGTGCCGGAACCAGATTAGGGCCTGAAGCCATCCTGCGGTGTTGCGGCCAGCTCAAAAGAAAGCGAGTTGAAGAAAGGAGCTCAGGGGCACTGTAATTCACAAACCTGCAGAGTTATAAATGACAGCTATCGTCCAAAAATATACTGAAGTAAGGCTGCCAAGAGGACTTGAAAGCGGGGCAGAATTGCAGGAAACCGATTTCAGGAGGTAGACTGGAATTGCAGTGAAAGCATAGGAAAAGAGGCAGAACGTCCACAATGATGCACTTGGCCAAAAAGTGCGTATGCGTTTTTTCCTGAATATATTCAGGAAAAAACGCATACGCCCTTTTTGGCCAACCAAGCAAGCTTGCAAAGGAAATCTGCACTACAATGAAGTCTCACGTCCCCCCGGTCAAAAGGGCCATCTGAAAAAAGTGTAAAATCCAGAAAGGCAGGACAGGCCATGGAAAACTGGGAGCCTTGTTATGCTGATGGGCGGGATGTAAATTGCCAACAGACACTCGGGAGAAGTGTATGGTGTTTCCTGAAACATCTAAAAAACAAAGCAACAGAGCCTAGGGCACTTCCACTTATGGTCCTATAGCTTAGGGAAATTAAAATCAAAAAGACACAGCCACCCCAAAGTTTGGGACGCCTCTGTTTACAAGAACCTCGTTTACAGTACAAGTTCAACATCGCAGAAAGTGAAAAATGCATAAAGAAGTTGTGGTATTTACTTACAAAGCAATATCACTCAGCAATGAAATCTATGTCATCAGGCCCTTAGCAGCACAATGAGTGGATTCAGGTATGATGATTCTAACTGAAATAAGTCACACAGAAAAAGAAACATCATAAGATATCAGGAATACACGGAATGTAAACTTGGCTACACAGGAACTGAATTACAGAACAGAACAGGGTCTCAAATTTAGAAAACCAACTTATGCTTGCTTAAGGGTAAAGGTGAGTTGGGGTGCTGCATAAAACCAGAGATTGAAATGAGCACAGATAAAGTTCCTTAAGCCAAATATGGAATAGACAAGAGCTACCTCTTGCTCAACGAAATGGACTCAACACCGCATATTAAATGCCTAAGAATGTACCTGACTAGTAAGTATCTTAAAACCTATGGATTGCTATGTCTCCGAAAGAGAATCAAGCATGTGTACAGGGGCATAAACGCAGCAGTGATAGGATTGGAGAGGTTCGGTGAGCAAATGAAGACCCTTTGAAGTCATATTGCATGGTACCCATTCCACGGGTTTCAACTACCCAGGTTTAAGGTATTCTTCCTTCAGCTAAAACATGCATGTGGAACCTAGAGTATGATCAACCATGTGATCGGGAGACGTGTTCAAATATGTCTCAGTTTTCGTACCCTGGTACTCGGGTGCAATATTCCAGACGCTTTACTAACACCCTCCCGACTTGGAGAGTCAGTCCCTTTAACCTCCTGTTTGGCCCAGTTTGCAATTTCTGCGGAAGATGAACAGGAATAGCGAGAACCAATGAGAGACTAGCTGGAGGTGTCTGGACGGGCAAATTTAACTCTCATTTCCCACCAGGAAGAGGAATTAAGCAAAGGCTCAGCGTGCCGTGCCGGAACCAGATTAGGGCCTGAAGCCATCCTGCGGTGTTGCGGCCAGCTCAAAAGAAAGCGAGTTGAAGAAAGGAGCTCAGGGGCACTGTAATTCACAAACCTGCAGAGTTATAAATGACAGCTATCGTCCAAAAATATACTGAAGTAAGGCTGCCAAGAGGACTTGAAAGCGGGGCAGAATTGCAGGAAACCGATTTCAGGAGGTAGACTGGAATTGCAGTGAAAGCATAGGAAAAGAGGCAGAACGTCCACAATGATGCACTTGGCCAAAAAGTGCGTATGCGTTTTTTCCTGAATATATTCAGGAAAAAACGCATACGCCCTTTTTGGCCAACCAAGCAAGCTTGCAAAGGAAATCTGCACTACAATGAAGTCTCACGTCCCCCCGGTCAAAAGGGCCATCTGAAAAAAGTGTAAAATCCAGAAAGGCAGGACAGGCCATGGAAAACTGGGAGCCTTGTTATGCTGATGGGCGGGATGTAAATTGCCAACAGACACTCGGGAGAAGTGTATGGTGTTTCCTGAAACATCTAAAAAACAAAGCAACAGAGCCTAGGGCACTTCCACTTATGGTCCTATAGCTTAGGGAAATTAAAATCAAAAAGACACAGCCACCCCAAAGTTTGGGACGCCTCTGTTTACAAGAACCTCGTTTACAGTACAAGTTCAACATCGCAGAAAGTGAAAAATGCATAAAGAAGTTGTGGTATTTACTTACAAAGCAATATCACTCAGCAATGAAATCTATGTCATCAGGCCCTTAGCAGCACAATGAGTGGATTCAGGTATGATGATTCTAACTGAAATAAGTCACACAGAAAAAGAAACATCATAAGATATCAGGAATACACGGAATGTAAACTTGGCTACACAGGAACTGAATTACAGAACAGAACAGGGTCTCAAATTTAGAAAACCAACTTATGCTTGCTTAAGGGTAAAGGTGAGTTGGGGTGCTGCATAAAACCAGAGATTGAAATGAGCACAGATAAAGTTCCTTAAGCCAAATATGGAATAGACAAGAGCTACCTCTTGCTCAACGAAATGGACTCAACACCGCATATTAAATGCCTAAGAATGTACCTGACTAGTAAGTATCTTAAAACCTATGGATTGCTATGTCTCCGAAAGAGAATCAAGCATGTGTACAGGGGCATAAACGCAGCAGTGATAGGATTGGAGAGGTTCGGTGAGCAAATGAAGACCCTTTGAAGTCATATTGCATGGTACCCATTCCACGGGTTTCAACTACCCAGGTTTAAGGTATTCTTCCTTCAGCTAAAACATGCATGTGGAACCTAGAGTATGATCAGCCATGTGATCGGGAGACGTGTTCAAATATGTCTCAGTTTTCGTACCCTGGTACTCGGGTGCAACATTCCAGATGCTTTACTAACACCCTCCCGACTTGGAGAGTCAGTCCCTTTAACCTCCTGTTTGGCCCAGTTTGCAATTTCTGCGGAAGATGAACAGGAATAGCGAGAACCAATGAGAGACTAGCTGGAGGTGTCTGGACGGGCAAATTTAACTCTCATTTCCCACCAGGAAGAGGAATTAAGCAAAGGCTCAGCGTGCCGTGCCGGAACCAGATTAGGGCCTGAAGCCATCCTGCGGTGTTGCGGCCAGCTCAAAAGAAAGCGAGTTGAAGAAAGGAGCTCAGGGGCACTGTAATTCACAAACCTGCAGAGTTATAAATGACAGCTATCGTCCAAAAATATACTGAAGTAAGGCTGCCAAGAGGACTTGAAAGCGGGGCAGAATTGCAGGAAACCGATTTCAGGAGGTAGACTGGAATTGCAGTGAAAGCATAGGAAAAGAGGCAGAACGTCCACAATGATGCACTTGGCCAAAAAGTGCGTATGCGTTTTTTCCTGAATATATTCAGGAAAAAACGCATACGCCCTTTTTGGCCAACCAAGCAAGCTTGCAAAGGAAATCTGCACTACAATGAAGTCTCACGTCCCCCCGGTCAAAAGGGCCATCTGAAAAAAGTGTAAAATCCAGAAAGGCAGGACAGGCCATGGAAAACTGTGAGCCTTGTTATGCTGATGGGCGGGATGTAAATTGCCAACAGACACTCGGGAGAAGTGTATGGTGTTTCCTGAAACATCTAAAAAACAAAGCAACAGAGCCTAGGGCACTTCCACTTATGGTCCTATAGCTTAGGGAAATTAAAATCAAAAAGACACAGCCACCCCAAAGTTTGGGACGCCTCTGTTTACAAGAACCTCGTTTACAGTACAAGTTCAACATCGCAGAAAGTGAAAAATGCATAAAGAAGTTGTGGTATTTACTTACAAAGCAATATCACTCAGCAATGAAATCTATGTCATCAGGCCCTTAGCAGCACAATGAGTGGATTCAGGTATGATGATTCTAACTGAAATAAGTCACACAGAAAAAGAAACATCATAAGATATCAGGAATACACGGAATGTAAACTTGGCTACACAGGAACTGAATTACAGAACAGAACAGGGTCTCAAATTTAGAAAACCAACTTATGCTTGCTTAAGGGTAAAGGTGAGTTGGGGTGCTGCATAAAACCAGAGATTGAAATGAGCACAGATAAAGTTCCTTAAGCCAAATATGGAATAGACAAGAGCTACCTCTTGCTCAACGAAATGGACTCAACACCGCATATTAAATGCCTAAGAATGTACCTGACTAGTAAGTATCTTAAAACCTATGGATTGCTATGTCTCCGAAAGAGAATCAAGCATGTGTACAGGGGCATAAACGCAGCAGTGATAGGATTGGAGAGGTTCGGTGAGCAAATGAAGACCCTTTGAAGTCATATTGCATGGTACCCATTCCACGGGTTTCAACTACCCAGGTTTAAGGTATTCTTCCTTCAGCTAAAACATGCATGTGGAACCTAGAGTATGATCAGCCATGTGATCGGGAGACGTGTTCAAATATGTCTCAGTTTTCGTACCCTGGTACTCGGGTGCAACATTCCAGACGCTTTACTAACACCCTCCCGACTTGGAGAGTCAGTCCCTTTAACCTCCTGTTTGGCCCAGTTTGCAATTTCTGCGGAAGATGAACAGGAATAGCGAGAACCAATGAGAGACTAGCTGGAGGTGTCTGGACGGGCAAATTTAACTCTCATTTCCCACCAGGAAGAGGAATTAACCAAAGGCTCAGCGTGCCGTGCCGGAACCAGATTAGGGCCTGAAGCCATCCTGCGGTGTTGCGGCCAGGTCACAAGAAAGCGAGTTGAAGAAAGGAGCTCAGGGGCACTGTAATTCACAAACCTGCAGAGTTATAAATGACAGCTATCGTCCAAAAATATACTGAAGTAAGGCTGCCAAGAGGACTTGAAAGCGGGGCAGAATTGCAGGAAACCGATTTCAGGAGGTAGACAGGAATTGCAGTGAAAGCATAGGAAAAGAGGCAAAACGTCCACAATGATGCACTTGGCCAAAAAGGGCGTATGCGTTTTTTCCTGAATATATTCAGGAAAAAACGCATACGCCCTTTTTGGCCAACCAAGCAAGCTTGCAAAGGAAATCTGCACTACAATGAAGTCTCACTTCCCCCCGGTCAAAAGGGCCATCTGAAAAAAGTGTAAAATCCAGAAAGGCAGGACAGGCCATGGAGAACTGGGAGCCTTGTTATGCTGATGGGCGGGATGTAAATTGCCAACAGACACTCGGGAGAAGTGTATGGTGTTTCCTGAAACATCTAAAAAACAAAGCAACAGAGCCTAGGGCACTTCCACTTATGGTCCTATAGCTTAGGGAAATTAAAATCAAAAAGACACAGCCACCCCAAAGTTTGGGACGCCTCTGTTTACAAGAACCTCGTTTACAGTACAAGTTCAACATCGCAGAAAGTGAAAAATGGATAAAGAAGTTGTGGTATTTACTTACAAAGCAATATCACTCAGCAATGAAATCTATGTCATCAGGCCCTTAGCAGCACAATGAGTGGATTCAGGTATGATGATTCTAACTGAAATAAGTCACACAGAAAAAGAAACATCATAAGATATCAGGAATACACGGAATGTAAACTTGGCTACACAGGAACTGAATTACAGAACAGAACAGGGTCTCAAATTTAGAAAACCAACTTATGCTTGCTTAAGGGTAAAGGTGAGTTGGGGTGCTGCATAAAACCAGAGATTGAAATGAGCACAGATAAAGTTCCTTAAGCCAAATATGGAATAGACAAGAGCTACCTCTTGCTCAACGAAATGGACTCAACACCGCATATTAAATGCCTAAGAATGTACCTGACTAGTAAGTATCTTAAAACCTATGGATTGCTATGTCTCTGAAAGAGAATCAAGCATGTGTACAGGGGCATAAATGCAGCAGTGATAGGATTGGAGAGGTTCGGTGAGCAAATGAAGACCCTTTGAAGTCATATTGCATGGTACCCATTCCACGGGTTTCAACTACCCAGGTTTAAGGTATTCTTCCTTCAGCTAAAACATGCATGTGGAACCTAGAGTATGATCAACCATGTGATCGGGAGACGTGTTCAAATATGTCTCAGTTTTCGTACCCTGGTACTCGGGTGCAACATTCCAGACGCTTTACTAACACCCTCCCGACTTGGAGAGTCAGTCCCTTTAACCTCCTGTTTGGCCCAGTTTGCAATTTCTGCGGAAGATGAACAGGAATAGCGAGAACCAATGAGAGACTAGCTGGAGGTGTCTGGACGGGCAAATTTAACTCTCATTTCCCACCAGGAAGAGGAATTAACCAAAGGCTCAGCGTGCCGTGCCGGAACCAGATTAGGGCCTGAAGCCATCCTGCGGTGTTGCGGCCAGCTCAAAAGAAAGCGAGTTGAAGAAAGGAGCTCAGGGGCACTGTAATTCACAAACCTGCAGAGTTATAAATGACAGCTATCATCCAAAAATATACTGAAGTAAGGCTGCCAAGAGGACTTGAAAGCGGGGCAGAATTGCAGGAAACCGATTTCAGGAGGCAGACTGGAATTGCATTGAAAGCATAGGAAAAGAGGCAGAACGTCCACAATGATGCACTTGGCCAAAAAGGGCGTATGCGTTTTTTCCTGAATATATTCAGGAAAAAATGCATACGCCCTTTTTGGCCAACCAAGCAAGCTTGCAAAGGAAATCTGCACTACAATGAAGTCTCACTTCCCCCCGGTCAAAAGGGCCATCTGAAAAAAGTGTAAAATCCAGAAAGGCAGGACAGGCCATGGAGAACTGGGAGCCTTGTTATGCTGATGGGCGGGATGTAAATTGCCAACAGACACTCGGGAGAAGTGTATGGTGTTTCCTGAAACATCTAAAAAACAAAGCAACAGAGCCTAGGGCACTTCCACTTATGGTCCTATAGCTTAGGGAAATTAAAATCAAAAAGACACAGCCACCCCAAACATTGGGACGCCTCTGTTTACAAGAACCTCGTTTACAGTACAAGTTCAACATCGCAGAAAGTGAAAAATGCATAAAGAAGTTGTGGTATTTACTTACAAAGCAATATCACTCAGCAATGAAATCTATGTCATCAGGCCCTTAGCAGCACAATGAGTGGATTCAGGTATGATGATTCTAACTGAAATAAGTCACACAGAAAAAGAAACATCATAAGATATCAGGAATACACGGAATGTAAACTTGGCTACACAGGAACTGAATTACAGAACAGAACAGGGTCTCAAATTTAGAAAACCAACTTATGCTTGCTTAAGGGGAAAGGTGAGTTGGGGTGCTGCATAAAACCAGACATTGAAATGAGCACAGATAAAGTTCCTTAAGCCAAATATGGAATAGACAAGAGCTACTCCTTGCTCAACGAAATGGACTCAACACCGCATATTAAATGCCTAAGAATGTACCTGACTAGTAAGTATCTTAAAACCTATGGATTGCTATGTCTCCGAAAGAGAATCAAGCATGTGTACAGGGGCATAAACGCAGCAGTGATATTATTGGAGAGGTTCGGTAAGCAAATGAAGACCCTTTGAAGTCATATTGCATGGTACCCATTCCACGGGTTTCAACTACCCAGGTTTAAGGTATTCTTCCTTCAGCTAAAACATGCATGTGGAACCTAGAGTATGATCAACCATGTGATCGGGAGACGTGTTCAAATATGTCTCAGTTTTCGTACCCTGGTACTCGGGTGCAACATTCCAGACGCTTTACTAACACCCTCCCGACTTGGAGAGTCAGTCCCTTTAACCTCCTGTTTGGCCCAGTTTGCAATTTCTGCGGAAGATGAACAGAAATAGCGAGAACCAATGAGAGACTAGCTGGAGGTGTCTGGACGGGCAAATTTAACTCTCTTTTCCCACCAGGAAGAGGAATTAACCAAAGGCTCAGCGTGCCGTGCCGGAACCAGATTAGGGCCTGAAGCCATCCTGCGGTGTTGCGGCCAGGTCACAAGAAAGCGAGTTGAAGAAAGGAGCTCAGGGGCACTGTAATTCACAAACCTGCAGAGTTATAAATGACAGCTATCGTCCAAAAATATACTGAAGTAAGGCTGCCAAGAGGACTTGAAAGCGGGGCAGAATTGCAGGAAACCGATTTCAGGAGGCAGACTGGAATTGCATTGAAAGCATAGGAAAAGAGGCAGAACGTCCACAATGATGCACTTGGCCAAAAAGGGCGTAGGCGTTTTTTCCTGAATATATTCAGGAAAAAACGCATACCCCCTTTTTGGCCAACCAAGCAAGCTTGCAAAGGAAATCTGCACTACAATGAAGTCTCACTTCCCCCCGGTCAAAAGGGCCATCTGAAAAAAGTGTAAAATCCAGAAAGGCAGGACAGGCCATGGAGAACTGGGAGCCTTGTTATGCTGATGGGCGGGATGTAAATTGCCAACAGACACTCGGGAGAAGTGTATGGTGTTTCCTGAAACATCTAAAAAACAAAGCAACAGAGCCTAGGGCACTTCCACTTATGGTCCTATAGCTTAGGGAAATTAAAATCAAAAAGACACAGCCACCCCAAAGTTTGGGACGCCTCTGTTTACAAGAACCTCGTTTACAGTACAAGTTCAACATCGCAGAAAGTGAAAAATGGATAAAGAAGTTGTGGTATTTACTTACAAAACAATATCACTCAGCAATGAAATCTATGTCATCAGGCCCTTAGCAGCACAATGAGTGGATTCAGGTATGATGATTCTAACTGAAATAAGTCACACAGAAAAAGAAACATCATAAGATATCAGTAATACACGGAATGTAAACTTGGCTACACAGGAACTGAATTACAGAACAGAACAGGGTCTCAAATTTAGAAAACCAACTTATGCTTGTTTAAGGGGAAAGGTGAGTTGGGGTGCTGCATAAAACCAGACATTGAAATGAGCACAGATAAAGTTCCTTAAGCCAAATATGGAATAGACAAGAGCTACTCCTTGCTCAACGAAATGGACTCAACACCGCATATTAAATGCCTAAGAATGTACCTGACTAGTAAGTATCTTAAAACCTATGGATTGCTATGTCTCCGAAAGAGAATCAAGCATGTGTACAGGGGCATAAACGCAGCAGTGATAGGATTGGAGAGGTTCGGTGAGCAAATGAAGACCCTTTGAAGTCATATTGCATGGTACCCATTCCACGGGTTTCAACTACCCAGGTTTAAGGTATTCTTCCTTCAGCTAAAACATGCATGTGGAACCTAGAGTATGATCAACCATGTGATCGGGAGACGTGTTCAAATATGTCTCAGTTTTCGTACCCTGGTACTCGGGTGCAACATTCCAGACGCTTTACTAACACCCTCCCGACTTGGAGAGTCAGTCCCTTTAACCTCCTGTTTGGCCCAGTTTGCAATTTCTGCGGAAGATGAACAGGAATAGCGAGAACCAATGAGAGACTAGCTGGAGGTGTCTGGACGGGCAAATTTAACTCTCATTTCCCACCAGGAAGAGGAATTAACCAAAGGCTCAGCGTGCTGTGCCGGAACCAGATTAGGGCCTGAAGCCATCCTGCGGTGTTGCGGCCAGCTCAAAAGAAAGCGAGTTGAAGAAAGGAGCTCAGGGGCACTGTAATTCACAAACCTGCAGAGTTATAAATGACAGCTATCGTCCAAAAATATACTGAAGTAAGGCTGCCAAGAGGACTTGAAAGCGGGGCAGAATTGCAGGAAACCGATTTCAGGAGGTAGACTGGAATTGCATTGAAAGCATAGGAAAAGAGGCAGAACGTCCACAATGATGCACTTGGCCAAAAAGGGCGTATGCGTTTTTTCCTGAATATATTCAGGAAAAAACGCATACGCCCTTTTTGGCCAACCAAGCAAGCTTGCAAAGGAAATCTGCACTACAATGAAGTCTCACTTCCCCCCGGTCAAAAGGGCCATCTGAAAAAAGTGTAAAATCCAGAAAGGCAGGACAGGCCATGGAGAACTGGGAGCCTTGTTATGCTGATGGGCGGGATGTAAATTGCCAACAGACACTCGGGAGAAGTGTATGGTGTTTCCTGAAACATCTAAAAAACAAAGCAACAGAGCCTAGGGCACTTCCACTTATGGTCCTATAGCTTAGGGAAATTAAAATCAAAAAGACACAGCCACCCCAAACATTGGGACGCCTCTGTTTACAAGAACCTCATTTACAGTACAAGTTCAACATCGCAGAAAGTGAAAAATGGATAAAGAAGTTGTGGTATTTACTTACAAAACAATATCACTCAGCAATGAAATCTATGTCATCAGGCCCTTAGCAGCACAATGAGTGGATTCAGGTATGATGATTCTAACTGAAATAAGTCACACAGAAAAAGAAACATCATAAGATATCAGTAATACACGGAATGTAAACTTGGCTACACAGGAACTGAATTACAGAACAGAACAGGGTCTCAAATTTAGAAAACCAACTTATGCTTGCTTAAGGGGAAAGGTGAGTTGGGGTGCTGCATAAAACCAGACATTGAAATGAGCACAGATAAAGTTCCTTAAGCCAAATATGGAATAGACAAGAGCTACTCCTTGCTCAACGAAATGGACTCAACACCGCATATTAAACGCCTAAGAATGTACCTGACTAGTAAGTATCTTAAAACCTATGGATTGCTATGTCTCCGAAAGAGAATCAAGCATGTGTACAGGGGCATAAATGCAGCAGTGATAGGATTGGAGAGGTTCGGTGAGCAAATGAAGACCCTTTGAAGTCATATTGCATGGTACCCATTCCACGGGTTTCAACTACCCAGGTTTAAGGTATTCTTCCTTCAGCTAAAACATGCATGTGGAACCTAGAGTATGATCAACCATGTGATCGGGAGACGTGTTCAAATATGTCTCAGTTTTCGTACCCTGGTACTCGGGTGCAACATTCCAGACGCTTTACTAACACCCTCCCGACTTGGAGAGTCAGTCCCTTTAACCGCCTGTTTGGCCCAGTTTGCAATTTCTGCGGAAGATGAACAGGAATAGCGAGAACCAATGAGAGACTAGCTGGAGGTGTCTGGACGGGCAAATTTAACTCTCATTTCCCACCAGGAAGAGGAATTAACCAAAGGCTCAGCGTGCCGTGCCGGAACCAGATTAGGGCCTGAAGCCATCCTGCGGTGTTGCGGCCAGCTCAAAAGAAAGCGAGTTGAAGAAAGGAGCTCAGGGGCACTGTAATTCACAAACCTGCAGAGTTATAAATGACAGCTATCGTCCAAAAATATACTGAAGTAAGGCTGCCAAGAGGACTTGAAAGCGGGGCAGAATTGCAGGAAACCGATTTCAGGAGGCAGACTGGAATTGCATTGAAAGCATAGGAAAAGAGGCAGAACGTCCACAATGATGCACTTGGCCAAAAAGGGCGTATGCGTTTTTTCCTGAATATATTCAGGAAAAAATGCATACGCCCTTTTTGGCCAACCAAGCAAGCTTGCAAAGGAAATCTGCACTACAATGAAGTCTCACTTCCCCCCGGTCAAAAGGGCCATCTGAAAAAAGTGTAAAATCCAGAAAGGCAGGACAGGCCATGGAGAACTGGGAGCCTTGTTATGCTGATGGGCGGGATGTAAATTGCCAACAGACACTCGGGAGAAGTGTATGGTGTTTCCTGAAACATCTAAAAAACAAAGCAACAGAGCCTAGGGCACTTCCACTTATGGTCCTATAGCTTAGGGAAATTAAAATCAAAAAGACACAGCCACCCCAAAGTTTGGGACGCCTCTGTTTACAAGAACCTCGTTTACAGTACAAGTTCAACATCGCAGAAAGTGAAAAATGCATAAAGAAGTTGTGGTATTTACTTACAAAGCAATATCACTCAGCAATGAAATCTATGTCATCAGGCCCTTAGCAGCACAATGAGTGGATTCAGGTATGATGATTCTAACTGAAATAAGTCACACAGAAAAAGAAACATCATAAGATATCAGGAATACACGGAATGTAAACTTGGCTACACAGGAACTGAATTACAGAACAGAACAGGGTCTCAAATTTAGAAAACCAACTTATGCTTGCTTAAGGGGAAAGGTGAGTTGGGGTGCTGCATAAAACCAGACATTGAAATGAGCACAGATAAAGTTCCTTAAGCCAAATATGGAATAGACAAGAGCTACTCCTTGCTCAACGAAATGGACTCAACACCGCATATTAAATGCCTAAGAATGTACCTGACTAGTAAGTATCTTAAAACCTATGGATTGCTATGTCTCCGAAAGAGAATCAAGCATGTGTACAGGGGCATAAACGCAGCAGTGATAGGATTGGAGAGGTTCGGTAAGCAAATGAAGACCCTTTGAAGTCATATTTCATGGTACCCATTCCACGGGTTTCAACTACCCAGGTTTAAGGTATTCTTCCTTCAGCTAAAACATGCATGTGGAACCTAGAGTATGATCAACCATGTGATCGGGAGACGTGTTCAAATATGTCTCAGTTTTCGTACCCTGGTACTCGGGTGCAACATTCCAGACGCTTTACTAACACCCTCCCGACTTGGAGAGTCAGTCCCTTTAACCTCCTGTTTGGCCCAGTTTGCAATTTCTACGGAAGATGAACAGGAATAGCGAGAACCAATGAGAGACTAGCTGGAGGTGTCTGGACGGGCAAATTTAACTCTCATTTCCCACCAGGAAGAGGAATTAACCAAAGGCTCAGCGTGCCGTGCCGGAACCAGATTAGGGCCTGAAGCCATCCTGCGGTGTTGCGGCCAGCTCAAAAGAAAGCGAGTTGAAGAAAGGAGCTCAGGGACACTGTAATTCACAAACCTGCAGAGTTATAAATGACAGCTATCGTCCAAAAATATACTGAAGTAAGGCTGCCAAGAGGACTTGAAAGCGGGGCAGAATTGCAGGAAACCGATTTCAGGAGGCAGACTGGAATTGCATTGAAAGCATAGGAAAAGAGGCAGAACGTCCACAATGATGCACTTGGCCAAAAAGGGCGTAGGCGTTTTTTCCTGAATATATTCAGGAAAAAACGCCTACGCCCTTTTTGGCCAACCAAGCAAGCTTGCAAAGGAAATCTGCACTACAATGAAGTCTCACTTCCCCCCGGTCAAAAGGGCCATCTGAAAAAAGTGTAAAATCCAGAAAGGCAGGACAGGCCATGGAGAACTGGGAGCCTTGTTATGCTGATGGGCGGGATGTAAATTGCCAACAGACACTCGGGAGAAGTGTATGGTGTTTCCTGAAACATCTAAAAAACAAAGCAACAGAGCCTAGGGCACTTCCACTTATGGTCCTATAGCTTAGGGAAATTAAAATCAAAAAGACACAGCCACCCCAAAGTTTGGGACGCCTCTGTTTACAAGAACCTCGTTTACAGTACAAGTTCAACATCGCAGAAAGTGAAAAATGGATAAAGAAGTTGTGGTATTTACTTACAAAACAATATCACTCAGCAATGAAATCTATGTCATCAGGCCCTTAGCAGCACAATGAGTGGATTCAGGTATGATGATTCTAACTGAAATAAGTCACACAGAAAAAGAAACATCATAAGATATCAGGAATACACGGAATGTAAACTTGGCTACACAGGAACTGAATTACAGAACAGAACAGGGTCTCAAATTTAGAAAACCAACTTATGCTTGCTTAAGGGGAAAGGTGAGTTGGGGTGCTGCATAAAACCAGACATTGAAATGAGCACAGATAAAGTTCCTTAAGCCAAATATGGAATAGACAAGAGCTACTCCTTGCTCAACGAAATGGACTCAACACCGCATATTAAATGCCTAAGAATGTACCTGACTAGTAAGTATCTTAAAACCTATGGATTGCTATGTCTCCGAAAGAGAATCAAGCATGTGTACAGGGGCATAAACGCAGCAGTGATAGGATTGGAGAGGTTCGGTGAGCAAATGAAGACCCTTTGAAGTCATATTGCATGGTACCCATTCCACGGGTTTCAACTACCCAGGTTTAAGGTATTCTTCCTTCAGCTAAAACATGCATGTGGAACCTAGAGTATGATCAACCATGTGATCGGGAGACGTGTTCAAATATGTCTCACTTTTCGTACCCTGGTACTCGGGTGCAACATTCCAGACGCTTTACTAACACCCTCCCGACTTGGAGAGTCAGTCCCTTTAACCTCCTGTTTGGCCCAGTTTGCAATTTCTGCGGAAGATGAACAGGAATAGCGAGAACCAATGAGAGACTAGCTGGAGGTGTCTGGACGGGCAAATTTAACTCTCATTTCCCACCAGGAAGAGGAATTAAGCAAAGGCTCAGCATGCCGTGCCGGAACCAGATTAGGGCCTGAAGCCATCCTGCGGTGTTGCGGCCAGCTCAAAAGAAAGCGAGTTGAAGAAAGGAGCTCAGGGGCACTGTAATTCACAAACCTGCAGAGTTATAAATGACAGCTATCGTCCAAAAATATACTGAAGTAAGGCTGCCAAGAGGACTTGAAAGCGGGGCAGAATTGCAGGAAACCGATTTCAGGAGGCAGACTGGAATTGCATTGAAAGCATAGCAAAAGAGGCAGAACGTCCACCATGATGCACTTGGCCAAAAAGGGCGTATGCGTTTTTTCCTGAATATATTCAGGAAAAAACGCACACGCCCTTTTTGGCCAACCAAGCAAGCTTGCAAAGGAAATCTGCACTACAATGAAGTCTCACTTCCCCCCGGTCAAAAGGGCCATCAGAAAAAAGTGTAAAATCCAGAAAGACAGGACAGGCCATGGAGAACTGGGAGCCTTGTTATGCTGATGGGCGGGATGTAAATTGCCAACAGACACTCGGGAGAAGTGTATGGTGTTTCCTGAAACATCTAAAAAACAAAGCAACAGAGCCTAGGGCACTTCCACTTATGGTCCTATAGCTTAGGGAAATTAAAATCAAAAAGACACAGCCACCCCAAAGTTTGGGACGCCTCTGTTTACAAGAACCTCGTTTACAGTACAAGTTCAACATTGCAGAAAGTGAAAAATGGATAAAGAAGTTGTGGTATTTACTTACAAAGCAATATCACTCAGCAATGAAATCTATGTCATCAGGCCCTTAGCAGCACAATGAGTGGATTCAGGTATGATGATTCTAACTGAAATAAGTCACACAGAAAAAGAAACATCATAAGATATCAGTAATACACGGAATGTAAACTTGGCTACACAGGAACTGAATTACAGAACAGAACAGGGTCTCAAATTTAGAAAACCAACTTATGCTTGCTTAAGGGTAAAGGTGAGTTGGGGTGCTGCATAAAACCAGAGATTGAAATGAGCACAGATAAAGTTCCTTAAGCCAAATATGGAATAGACAAGAGCTACCTCTTGCTCAACGAAATGGACTCAACACCGCATATTAAACGCCTAAGAATGTACCTGACTAGTAAGTATCTTAAAACCTATGGATTGCTATGTCTCCGAAAGAGAATCAAGCATGTGTACAGGGGCATAAACGCAGCAGTGATAGGATTGGAGAGGTTCGGTGAGCAAATGAAGACCCTTTGAAGTCATATTGCATGGTACCCATTCCACGGGTTTCAACTACCCAGGTTTAAGGTATTCTTCCTTCAGCTAAAACATGCATGTGGAACCTAGAGTATGATCAACCATGTGATCGGGAGACGTGTTCAAATATGTCTCAGTTTTCGTACCCTGGTACTCGGGTGCAACATTCCAGACGCTTTACTAACACCCTCCCGACTTGGAGAGTCAGTCCCTTTAACCTCCTGTTTGGCCCAGTTTGCAATTTCTGCGGAAGATGAACAGGAATAGCGAGAACCAATGAGAGACTAGCTGGAGGTGTCTGGACGGGCAAATTTAACTCTCATTTCCCACCAGGAAGAGGAATTAAGCAAAGGCTCAGCGTGCCGTGCCGGAACCAGATTAGGGCCTGAAGCCATCCTGCGGTGTTGCGGCCAGCTCAAAAGAAAGCGAGTTGAAGAAAGGAGCTCAGGGGCACTGTAATTCACAAACCTGCAGAGTTATAAATGACAGCTATCGTCCAAAAATATACTGAAGTAAGGCTGCCAAGAGGACTTGAAAGCGGGGCAGAATTGCAGGAAACCGATTTCAGGAGGCAGACTGGAATTGCATTGAAAGCATAGGAAAAGAGGGAGAACGTCCACAATGATGCACTTGGCCAAAAAGGGCGTATGCGTTTTTTCCTGAATATATTCAGGAAAAAATGCATACGCCCTTTTTGGCCAACCAAGCAAGCTTGCAAAGGAAATCTGCACTACAATGAAGTCTCACTTCCCCCCGGTCAAAAGGGCCATCTGAAAAAAGTGTAAAATCCAGAAAGGCAGGACAGGCCATGGAGAACTGGGAGCCTTGTTATGCTGATGGGCGGGATGTAAATTGCCAACAGACACTCGGGAGAAGTGTATGGTGTTTCCTGAAACATCTAAAAAACAAAGCAACAGAGCCTAGGGCACTTCCACTTATGGTCCTATAGCTTAGGGAAATTAAAATAAAAAAGACACAGCCACCCCAAAGTTTGGGACGCCTCTGTTTACAAGAACCTCGTTTACAGTACAAGTTCAACATCGCAGAAAGTGAAAAATGCATAAAGAAGTTGTGGTATTTACTTACAAAGCAATATCACTCAGCAATGAAATCTATGTCATCAGGCCCTTAGCAGCACAATGAGTGGATTCAGGTATGATGATTCTAACTGAAATAAGTCACACAGAAAAAGAAACATCATAAGATATCAGGAATACACGGAATGTAAACTTGGCTACACAGGAACTGAATTACAGAACAGAACAGGGTCTCAAATTTAGAAAACCAACTTATGCTTGCTTAAGGGGAAAGGTGAGTTGGGGTGCTGCATAAAACCAGACATTGAAATGAGCACAGATAAAGTTCCTTAAGCCAAATATGGAATAGACAAGAGCTACTCCTTGCTCAACGAAATGGACTCAACACCGCATATTAAATGCCTAAGAATGTACCTGACTAGTAAGTATCTTAAAACCTATGGATTGCTATGTCTCCGAAAGAGAATCAAGCATGTGTACAGGGGCATAAACGCAGCAGTGATAGGATTGGAGAGGTTCGGTAAGCAAATGAAGACCCTTTGAAGTCATATTGCATGGTACCCATTCCACGGGTTTCAACTACCCAGGTTTAAGGTATTCTTCCTTCAGCTAAAACATGCATGTGGAACCTAGAGTATGATCAACCATGTGATCGGGAGACGTGTTCAAATATGTCTCAGTTTTCGTACCCTGGTACTCGGGTGCAACATTCCAGACGCTTTACTAACACCCTCCCGACTTGGAGAGTCAGTCCCTTTAACCTCCTGTTTGGCCCAGTTTGCAATTTCTGCGGAAGATGAACAGGAATAGCGAGAACCAATGAGAGACTAGCTGGAGGTGTCTGGACGGGCAAATTTAACTCTCATTTCCCACCAGGAAGAGGAATTAACCAAAGGCTCAGCGTGCCGTGCCGGAACCAGATTAGGGCCTGAAGCCATCCTGCGGTGTTGCGGCCAGGTCACAAGAAAGCGAGTTGAAGAAAGGAGCTCAGGGGCACTGTAATTCACAAACCTGCAGAGTTATAAATGACAGCTATCGTCCAAAAATATACTGAAGTAAGGCTGCCAAGAGGACTTGAAAGCGGGGCAGAATTGCAGGAAACCGATTTCAGGAGGCAGACTGGAATTGCATTGAAAGCATAGGAAAAGAGGCAGAACGTCCACAATGATGCACTTGGCCAAAAAGGGCGTATGCATTTTTTCCTGAATATATTCAGGAAAAAACGCCTACGCGCTTTTTGGCCAACCAAGCAAGCTTGCAAAGGAAATCTGCACTACAATGAAGTCTCACTTCCCCCCGGTCAAAAGGGCCATCTGAAAAAAGTGTAAAATCCAGAAAGGCAGGACAGGCCATGGAGAACTGGGAGCCTTGTTATGCTGATGGGCGGGATGTAAATTGCCAACAGACACTCGGGAGAAGTGTATGGTGTTTCCTGAAACATCTAAAAAACAAAGCAACAGAGCCTAGGGCACTTCCACTTATGGTCCTATAGCTTAGGGAAATTAAAATCAAAAAGACACAGCCACCCCAAAGTTTGGGACGCCTCTGTTTACAAGAACCTCGTTTACAGTACAAGTTCAACATCGCAGAAAGTGAAAAATGGATAAAGAAGTTGTGGTATTTACTTACAAAACAATATCACTCAGCAATGAAATCTATGTCATCAGGCCCTTAGCAGCACAATGAGTGGATTCAGGTATGATGATTCTAACTGAAATAAGTCACACAGAAAAAGAAACATCATAAGATATCAGTAATACACGGAATGTAAACTTGGCTACACAGGAACTGAATTACAGAACAGAACAGGGTCTCAAATTTAGAAAACCAACTTATGCTTGCTTAAGGGGAAAGGTGAGTTGGGGTGCTGCATAAAACCAGACATTGAAATGAGCACAGATAAAGTTCCTTAAGCCAAATATGGAATAGACAAGAGCTACTCCTTGCTCAACGAAATGGACTCAACACCGCATATTAAATGCCTAAGAATGTACCTGACTAGTAAGTATCTTAAAACCTATGGATTGCTATGTCTCCGAAAGAGAATCAAGCATGTGTACAGGGGCATAAACGCAGCAGTGATAGGATTGGAGAGGTTCGGTGAGCAAATGAAGACCCTTTGAAGTCATATTGCATGGTACCCATTCCACGGGTTTCAACTACCCAGGTTTAAGGTATTCTTCCTTCAGCTAAAACATGCATGTGGAACCTAGAGTATGATCAACCATGTGATCGGGAGACGTGTTCAAATATGTCTCAGTTTTCGTACCCTGGTACTCGGGTGCAACATTCCAGACGCTTTACTAACACCCTCCCGACTTGGAGAGTCAGTCCCTTTAACCTCCTGTTTGGCCCAGTTTGCAATTTCTGCGGAAGATGAACAGGAATAGCGAGAACCAATGAGAGACTAGCTGGAGGTGTCTGGACGGGCAAATTTAACTCTCATTTCCCACCAGGAAGAGGAATTAACCAAAGGCTCAGCGTGCCGTGCCGGAACCAGATTAGGGCCTGAAGCCATCCTGCGGTGTTGCGGCCAGCTCAAAAGAAAGCGAGTTGAAGAAAGGAGCTCAGGGGCACTGTAATTCACAAACCTGCAGAGTTATAAATGACAGCTATCGTCCAAAAATATACTGAAGTAAGGCTGCCAAGAGGACTTGAAAGCGGGGCAGAATTGCAGGAAACCGATTTCAGGAGGCAGACTGGAATTGCATTGAAAGCATAGGAAAAGAGGCAGAACGTCCACAATGATGCACTTGGCCAAAAAGGGCGTATGCGTTTTTTCCTGAATATATTCAGGAGAAAACGCATACGCCCTTTTTGGCCAACCAAGCAAGCTTGCAAAGGAAATCTGCACTACAATGAAGTCTCACTTCCCCCCGGTCAAAAGGGCCATCTGAAAAAAGTGTAAAATCCAGAAAGGCAGGACAGGCCATGGAGAACTGGGAGCCTTGTTATGCTGATGGGCGGGATGTAAATTGCCAACAGACACTCGGGAGAAGTGTATGGTGTTTCCTGAAACATCTAAAAAACAAAGCAACAGAGCCTAGGGCACTTCCACTTATGGTCCTATAGCTTAGGGAAATTAAAATCAAAAAGACACAGCCACCCCAAAGTTTGGGACGCCTCTGTTTACAAGAACCTCGTTTACAGTACAAGTTTAACATCGCATAAAGTGAAAAATAGATAAAGAAGTTGTGGTCTTTACTTACAAAGCAATATCACTCAGCAATGAAATCTATGTCATCAGGCCCTTAGCAGCACAATGAGTGGATTCAGGTATGATGATTCTAACTGAAATAAGTCACACAGAAAAAGAAACATCATAAGATATCAGTAATACACGGAATGTAAACTTGGCTACACAGGAACTGAATTACAGAACAGAACAGGGTCTCAAATTTAGAAAACCAACTTATGCTTGCTTAAGGGTAAAGGTGAGTTGGGGTGCTGCATAAAACCAGACATTGAAATGAGCACAGATAAAGTTCCTTAAGCCAAATATGGAATAGACAAGAGCTACTCCTTGCTCAACGAAATGGACTCAACACCGCATATTAAATGCCTAAGAATGTACCTGACTAGTAAGTATCTTAAAACCTATGGATTGCTATGTCTCCGAAAGAGAATCAAGCATGTGTACAGGGGCATAAACGCAGCAGTGATAGGATTGGAGAGGTTCGGTGAGCAAATGAAGACCCTTTGAAGTCATATTGCATGGTACCCATTCCACGGGTTTCAACTACCCAGGTTTAAGGTATTCTTCCTTCAGCTAAAACATGCATGTGGAACCTAGAGTATGATCAACCATGTGATCGGGAGACGTGTTCAAATATGTCTCAGTTTTCGTACCCTGGTACTCGGGTGCAACATTCCAGACGCTTTACTAACACCCTCCCGACTTGGAGAGTCAGTCCCTTTAACCTCCTGTTTGGCCCAGTTTGCAATTTCTGCGGAAGATGAACAGGAATAGCGAGAACCAATGAGAGACTAGCTGGAGGTGTCTGGACGGGCAAATTTAACTCTCATTTCCCACCAGGAAGAGGAATTAACCAAAGGCTCAGCGTGCCGTGCCGGAACCAGATTAGGGCCTGAAGCCATCCTGCGGTGTTGCGGCCAGGTCACAAGAAAGCGAGTTGAAGAAAGGAGCTCAGGGGCACTGTAATTCACAAACCTGCAGAGTTATAAATGACAGCTATCGTCCAAAAATATACTGAAGTAAGGCTGCCAAGAGGACTTGAAAGCGGGGCAGAATTGCAGGAAACCGATTTCAGGAGGCAGACTGGAATTGCATTGAAAGCATAGGAAAAGAGGCAGAACGTCCACAATGATGCACTTGGCCAAAAAGGGCGTATGCATTTTTTCCTGAATATATTCAGGAAAAAACGCCTACGCGCTTTTTGGCCAACCAAGCAAGCTTGCAAAGGAAATCTGCACTACAATGAAGTCTCACTTCCCCCCGGTCAAAAGGGCCATCTGAAAAAAGTGTAAAATCCAGAAAGGCAGGACAGGCCATGGAGAACTGGGAGCCTTGTTATGCTGATGGGCGGGATGTAAATTGCCAACAGACACTCGGGAGAAGTGTATGGTGTTTCCTGAAACATCTAAAAAACAAAGCAACAGAGCCTAGGGCACTTCCACTTATGGTCCTATAGCTTAGGGAAATTAAAATCAAAAAGACACAGCCACCCCAAAGTTTGGGACGCCTCTGTTTACAAGAACCTCGTTTACAGTACAAGTTCAACATCGCAGAAAGTGAAAAATGGATAAAGAAGTTGTGGTATTTACTTACAAAACAATATCACTCAGCAATGAAATCTATGTCATCAGGCCCTTAGCAGCACAATGAGTGGATTCAGGTATGATGATTCTAACTGAAATAAGTCACACAGAAAAAGAAACATCATAAGATATCAGTAATACACGGAATGTAAACTTGGCTACACAGGAACTGAATTACAGAACAGAACAGGGTCTCAAATTTAGAAAACCAACTTATGCTTGCTTAAGGGGAAAGGTGAGTTGGGGTGCTGCATAAAACCAGACATTGAAATGAGCACAGATAAAGTTCCTTAAGCCAAATATGGAATAGACAAGAGCTACTCCTTGCTCAACGAAATGGACTCAACACCGCATATTAAATGCCTAAGAATGTACCTGACTAGTAAGTATCTTAAAACCTATGGATTGCTATGTCTCCGAAAGAGAATCAAGCATGTGTACAGGGGCATAAACGCAGCAGTGATAGGATTGGAGAGGTTCGGTGAGCAAATGAAGACCCTTTGAAGTCATATTGCATGGTACCCATTCCACGGGTTTCAACTACCCAGGTTTAAGGTATTCTTCCTTCAGCTAAAACATGCATGTGGAACCTAGAGTATGATCAACCATGTGATCGGGAGACGTGTTCAAATATGTCTCAGTTTTCGTACCCTGGTACTCGGGTGCAACATTCCAGACGCTTTACTAACACCCTCCCGACTTGGAGAGTCAGTCCCTTTAACCTCCTGTTTGGCCCAGTTTGCAATTTCTGCGGAAGATGAACAGGAATAGCGAGAACCAATGAGAGACTAGCTGGAGGTGTCTGGACGGGCAAATTTAACTCTCATTTCCCACCAGGAAGAGGAATTAACCAAAGGCTCAGCGTGCCGTGCCGGAACCAGATTAGGGCCTGAAGCCATCCTGCGGTGTTGCGGCCAGCTCAAAAGAAAGCGAGTTGAAGAAAGGAGCTCAGGGGCACTGTAATTCACAAACCTGCAGAGTTATAAATGACAGCTATCGTCCAAAAATATACTGAAGTAAGGCTGCCAAGAGGACTTGAAAGCGGG
Source organism: Pseudorca crassidens (assembly GCF_039906515.1). Lineage (NCBI taxonomy): Eukaryota > Metazoa > Chordata > Mammalia > Artiodactyla > Delphinidae > Pseudorca > Pseudorca crassidens. The sequence continues at coordinate 353,386 of NW_027136310.1, forward strand.
GCAGAATTGCAGGAAACCGATTTCAGGAGGCAGACTGGAATTGCATTGAAAGCATAGGAAAAGAGGCAGAACGTCCACAATGATGCACTTGGCCAAAAAGGGCGTATGCGTTTTTTCCTGAATATATTCAGGAGAAAACGCATACGCCCTTTTTGGCCAACCAAGCAAGCTTGCAAAGGAAATCTGCACTACAATGAAGTCTCACTTCCCCCCGGTCAAAAGGGCCATCTGAAAAAAGTGTAAAATCCAGAAAGGCAGGACAGGCCATGGAGAACTGGGAGCCTTGTTATGCTGATGGGCGGGATGTAAATTGCCAACAGACACTCGGGAGAAGTGTATGGTGTTTCCTGAAACATCTAAAAAACAAAGCAACAGAGCCTAGGGCACTTCCACTTATGGTCCTATAGCTTAGGGAAATTAAAATCAAAAAGACACAGCCACCCCAAAGTTTGGGACGCCTCTGTTTACAAGAACCTCGTTTACAGTACAAGTTCAACATCGCATAAAGTGAAAAATAGATAAAGAAGTTGTGGTCTTTACTTACAAAGCAATATCACTCAGCAATGAAATCTATGTCATCAGGCCCTTAGCAGCACAATGAGTGGATTCAGGTATGATGATTCTAACTGAAATAAGTCACACAGAAAAAGAAACATCATAAGATATCAGTAATACACGGAATGTAAACTTGGCTACACAGGAACTGAATTACAGAACAGAACAGGGTCTCAAATTTAGAAAACCAACTTATGCTTGCTTAAGGGTAAAGGTGAGTTGGGGTGCTGCATAAAACCAGACATTGAAATGAGCACAGATAAAGTTCCTTAAGCCAAATATGGAATAGACAAGAGCTACTCCTTGCTCAACGAAATGGACTCAACACCGCATATTAAATGCCTAAGAATGTACCTGACTAGTAAGTATCTTAAAACCTATGGATTGCTATGTCTCCGAAAGAGAATCAAGCATGTGTACAGGGGCATAAACGCAGCAGTGATAGGATTGGAGAGGTTCGGTGAGCAAATGAAGACCCTTTGAAGTCATATTGCATGGTACCCATTCCACGGGTTTCAACTACCCAGGTTTAAGGTATTCTTCCTTCAGCTAAAACATGCATGTGGAACCTAGAGTATGATCAGCCATGTGATCGGGAGACGTGTTCAAATATGTCTCAGTTTTCGTACCCTGGTACTCGGGTGCAACATTCCAGACGCTTTACTAACACCCTCCCGACTTGGAGAGTCAGTCCCTTTAACCTCCTGTTTGGCCCAGTTTGCAATTTCTGCGGAAGATGAACAGGAATAGCGAGAACCAATGAGAGACTAGCTGGAGGTGTCTGGACGGGCAAATTTAACTCTCATTTCCCACCAGGAAGAGGAATTAACCAAAGGCTCAGCGTGCCGTGCCGGAACCAGATTAGGGCCTGAAGCCATCCTGCGGTGTTGCGGCCAGCTCAAAAGAAAGCGAGTTGAAGAAAGGAGCTCAGGGGCACTGTAATTCACAAACCTGCAGAGTTATAAATGACAGCTATCGTCCAAAAATATACTGAAGTAAGGCTGCCAAGAGGACTTGAAAGCGGGGCAGAATTGCAGGAAACCGATTTCAGGAGGCAGACTGGAATTGCACTGAAAGCATAGGAAAAGAGGCAGAACGTCCACAATGATGCACTTGGCCAAAAAGGGCATATGCGTTTTTTCCTGAATATATTCAGGAAAAAATGCATACGCCCTTTTTGGCCAACCAAGCAAGCTTGCAAAGGAAATCTGCACTACAATGAAGTCTCACTTCCCCCCGGTCAAAAGGGCCATCTGAAAAAAGTGTAAAATCCAGAAAGGCAGGACAGGCCATGGAGAACTGGGAGCCTTGTTATGCTGATGGGCGGGATGTAAATTGCCAACAGACACTCGGGAGAAGTGTATGGTGTTTCCTGAAACATCTAAAAAACAAAGCAACAGAGCCTAGGGCACTTCCACTTATGGTCCTATAGCTTAGGGAAATTAAAATCAAAAAGACACAGCCACCCCAAAGTTTGGGACGCCTCTGTTTACAAGAACCTCGTTTACAGTACAAGTTCAACATCGCAGAAAGTGAAAAATGGATAAAGAAGTTGTGGTATTTACTTACAAAGCAATATCACTCAGCAATGAAATCTATGTCATCAGGCCCTTAGCAGCACAATGAGTGGATTCAGGTATGATGATTCTAACTGAAATAAGTCACACAGAAAGAGAAACATCATAAGATATCAGTAATACACGGAATGTAAACTTGGTTACACAGGAACTGAATTACAGAACAGAACAGGGTCTCAAATTTAGAAAACCAACTTATGCTTGCTTAAGGGGAAAGGTGAGTTGGGGTGCTGCATAAAACCAGAGATTGAAATGAGCACAGATAAAGTTCCTTAAGCCAAATATGGAATAGACAAGAGCTACTCCTTGCTCAACGAAATGGACTCAACACCGCATATTAAATGCCTAAGGATGTACCTGACTAGTAAGTATCTTAAAACCTATGGATTGCTATGTCTCCGAAAGAGAATCAAGCATGTGTACAGGGGCATAAACGCAGCAGTGATAGGATTGGAGAGGTTCGGTGAGCAAATGAAGACCCTTTGAAGTCATATTGCATGGTACCCATTCCACGGGTTTCAACTACCCAGGTTTAAGGTATTCTTCCTTCAGCTAAAACATGCATGTGGAACCTAGAGTATGATCAGCCATGTGATCGGGAGACGTGTTCAAATATGTCTCAGTTTTCGTACCCTGGTACTCGGGTGCAACATTCCAGACGCTTTACTAACACCCTCCCGACTTGGAGAGTCAGTCCCTTTAACCTCCTGTTTGGCCCAGTTTGCAATTTCTGCGGAAGATGAACAGGAATAGCGAGAACCAATGAGAGACTAGCTGGAGGTGTCTGGACGGGCAAATTTAACTCTCATTTCCCACCAGGAAGAGGAATTAACCAAAGGCTCAGCGTGCCGTGCCGGAACCAGATTAGGGCCTGAAGCCATCCTGCGGTGTTGCGGCCAGCTCAAAAGAAAGCGAGTTGAAGAAAGGAGCTCAGGGGCACTGTAATTCACAAACCTGCAGAGTTATAAATGACAGCTATCATCCAAAAATATACTGAAGTAAGGCTGCCAAGAGGACTTGAAAGCGGGGCAGAATTGCAGGAAACCGATTTCAGGAGGTAGACTGGAATTGCATTGAAAGCATAGGAAAAGAGGCAGAACGTCCACAATGATGCACTTGGCCAAAAAGGGCGTATGCGTTTTTTCCTGAATATATTCAGGAAAAAACGCCTACGCACTTTTTGGCCAACCAAGCAAGCTTGCAAAGGAAATCTGCACTACAATGAAGTCTCACTTCCCCCCGGTCAAAAGGGCCATCTGAAAAAAGTGTAAAATCCAGAAAGGCAGGACAGGCCATGGAGAACTGGGAGCCTTGTTATGCTGATGGGCGGGATGTAAATTGCCAACAGACACTCGGGAGAAGTGTATGGTGTTTCCTGAAACATCTAAAAAACAAAGCAACAGAGCCTAGGGCACTTCCACTTATGGTCCTATAGCTTAGGGAAATTAAAATCAAAAAGACACAGCCACCCCAAAGTTTGGGACGCCTCTGTTTACAAGAACCTCGTTTACAGTACAAGTTCAACATCGCAGAAAGTGAAAAATGGATAAAGAAGTTGTGGTATTTACTTACAAAGCAATATCACTCAGCAATGAAATCTATGTCATCAGGCCCTTAGCAGCACAATGAGTGGATTCAGGTATGATGATTCTAACTGAAATAAGTCACACAGAAAAAGAAACATCATAAGATATCACTAATACACGGAATGTAAACTTGGCTACACAGGAACTGAATTACAGAACAGAACAGGGTATCAAATTTAGAAAACCAACTTATGCTTGCTTAAGGGTAAAGGTGAGTTGGGGTGCTGCATAAAACCAGAGATTGAAATGAGCACAGATAAAGTTCCTTAAGCCAAATATGGAATAGACAAGAGCTACTCCTTGCTCAACGAAATGGACTCAACACCGCATATTAAATGCCTAAGAATGTACCTGACTAGTAAGTATCTTAAAACCTATGGATTGCTATGTCTCCGAAAGAGAATCAAGCATGTGTACAGGGGCATAAACGCAGCAGTGATAGGATTGGAGAGGTTCGGTGAGCAAATGAAGACCCTTTGAAGTCATATTGCATGGTACCCATTCCACGGGTTTCAACTACCCAGGTTTAAGGTATTCTTCCTTCAGCTAAAACATGCATGTGGAACCTAGAGTATGATCAACCATGTGATCGGGAGACGTGTTCAAATATGTCTCAGTTTTCGTACCCTGGTACTCGGGTGCAACATTCCAGACGCTTTACTAACACCCTCCCGACTTGGAGAGTCAGTCCCTTTAACCTCCTGTTTGGCCCAGTTTGCAATTTCTGCGGAAGATGAACAGGAATAGCGAGAACCAATGAGAGACTAGCTGGAGGTGTCTGGACGGGCAAATTTAACTCTCATTTCCCACCAGGAAGAGGAATTAAGCAAAGGCTCAACGTGCCGTGCCGGAACCAGATTAGGGCCTGAAGCCATCCTGCGGTGTTGCGGCCAGCTCAAAAGAAAGCGAGTTGAAGAAAGGAGCTCAGGGGCACTGTAATTCACAAACCTGCAGAGTTATAAATGACAGCTATCGTCCAAAAATATACTGAAGTAAGGCTGCCAAGAGGACTTGAAAGCGGGGCAGAATTGCAGGAAACCGATTTCAGGAGGTAGACTGGAATTGCATTGAAAGCATAGGAAAAGAGGCAGAACGTCCACAATGATGCACTTGGCCAAAAAGGGCGTATGCGTTTTTTCCTGAATATATTCAGGAAAAAACGCCTACGCCCTTTTTGGCCAACCAAGCAAGCTTGCAAAGGAAATCTGCACTACAATGAAGTCTCACTTCCCCCCGGTCAAAAGGGCCATCTGAAAAAAGTGTAAAATCCAGAAAGGCAGGACAGGCCATGGAGAACTGGGAGCCTTGTTATGCTGATGGGCGGGATGTAAATTGCCAACAGACACTCGGGAGAAGTGTATGGTGTTTCCTGAAACATCTAAAAAACAAAGCAACAGAGCCTAGGGCACTTCCACTTATGGTCCTATAGCTTAGGGAAATTAAAATCAAAAAGACACAGCCACCCCAAAGTTTGGGACGCCTCTGTTTACAAGAACCTCGTTTACAGTACAAGTTCAACATCGCAGAAAGTGAAAAATGGATAAAGAAGTTGTGGTATTTACTTACAAAACAATATCACACAGCAATGAAATCTATGTCATCAGGCCCTTAGCAGCACAATGAGTGGATTCAGGTATGATGACTCTAACTGAAATAAGTCACACAGAAAAAGAAACATCATAAGATATCAGTAATACACGGAATGTAAACTTGGCTACACAGGAACTGAATTACAGAACAGAACAGGGTCTCAAATTTAGAAAACCAACTTATGCTTGCTTAAGGGGAAAGGTGAGTTGGGGTGCTGCATAAAACCAGAGATTGAAATGAGCACAGATAAAGTTCCTTAAGCCAAATATGGAATAGACAAGAGCTACTCCTTGCTCAACGAAATGGACTCAACACCGCATATTAAATGCTAAGAATGTACCTGACTAGTAAGTATCTTAAAACCTATGGATTGCTATGTCTCCGAAAGAGAATCAAGCATGTGTACAGGGGCATAAACGCAGCAGTGATAGGATTGGAGAGGTTCGGTGAGCAAATGAAGACCCTTTGAAGTCATATTGCATGGTACCCATTCCACGGGTTTCAACTACCCAGGTTTAAGGTATTCTTCCTTCAGCTAAAACATGCATGTGGAACCTAGAGTATGATCAACCATGTGATCGGGAGACGTGTTCAAATATGTCTCAGTTTTCGTACCCTGGTACTCGGGTGCAACATTCCAGACGCTTTACTAACACCCTCCCGACTTGGAGAGTCAGTCCCTTTAACCTCCTGTTTGGCCCAGTTTGCAATTTCTGCGGAAGATGAACAGGAATAGCGAGAACCAATGAGAGACTAGCTGGAGGTGTCTGGACGGGCAAATTTAACTCTCATTTCCCACCAGGAAGAGGAATTAACCAAAGGCTCAGCGTGCCGTGCCGGAACCAGATTAGGGCCTGAAGCCATCCTGCGGTGTTGCGGCCAGCTCAAAAGAAAGCGAGTTGAAGAAAGGAGCTCAGGGGCACTGTAATTCACAAACCTGCAGAGTTATAAATGACAGCTATCGTCCAAAAATATACTGAAGTAAGGCTGCCAAGAGGACTTGAAAGCGGGGCAGAATTGCAGGAAACCGATTTCAGGAGGCAGACAGGAATTGCATTGAAAGCATAGGAAAAGAGGCAGAACGTCCACAATGATGCACTTGGCCAAAAAGGGCGTATGCGTTTTTTCCTGAATATATTCAGGAAAAAATGCATACGCCCTTTTTGGCCAACCAAGCAAGCTTGCAAAGGAAATCTGCACTACAATGAAGTCTCACTTCCCCCCGGTCAAAAGGGCCATCTGAAAAAAGTGTAAAATCCAGAAAGGCAGGACAGGCCATGGAGAACTGGGAGCCTTGTTATGCTGATGGGCGGGATGTAAATTGCCAACAGACACTCGGGAGAAGTGTATGGTGTTTCCTGAAACATCTAAAAAACAAAGCAACAGAGCCTAGGGCACTTCCACTTATGGTCCTATAGCTTAGGGAAATTAAAATCAAAAAGACACAGCCACCCCAAAGTTTGGGACGCCTCTGTTTACAAGAACCTCGTTTACAGTACAAGTTCAACATCGCATAAAGTGAAAAATGGATAAAGAAGTTGTGGTATTTACTTACAAAGCAATATCACTCAGCAATGAAATCTATGTCATCAGGCCCTTAGCAGCACAATGAGTGGATTCAGGTATGATGATTCTAACTGAAATAAGTCACACAGAAAAAGAAACATCATAAGATATCAGTAATACACGGAATGTAAACTTGGCTACACAGGAACTGAATTACAGAACAGAACAGGGTCTCAAATTTAGAAAACCAACTTATGCTTGCTTAAGGGGAAAGGTGAGTTGGGGTGCTGCATAAAACCAGACATTGAAATGAGCACAGATAAAGTTCCTTAAGCCAAATATGGAATAGACAAGAGCTACTCCTTGCTCAACGAAATGGACTCAACACCGCATATTAAATGCCTAAGAATGTACCTGACTAGTAAGTATCTTAAAACCTATGGATTGCTATGTCTCCGAAAGAGAATCAAGCATGTGTACAGGGGCATAAACGCAGCAGTGATAGGATTGGAGAGGTTCGGTGAGCAAATGAAGACCCTTTGAAGTCATATTGCATGGTACCCATTCCACGGGTTTCAACTACCCAGGTTTAAGGTATTCTTCCTTCAGCTAAAACATGCATGTGGAACCTAGAGTATGATCAACCATGTGATCGGGAGACGTGTTCAAATATGTCTCAGTTTTCGTACCCTGGTACTCGGGTGCAACATTCCAGACGCTTTACTAACACCCTCCCGACTTGGAGAGTCAGTCCCTTTAACCTCCTGTTTGGCCCAGTTTGCAATTTCTGCGGAAGATGAACAGGAATAGCGAGAACCAATGAGAGACTAGCTGGAGGTGTCTGGACGGGCAAATTTAACTCTCATTTCCCACCAGGAAGAGGAATTAACCAAAGGCTCAGCGTGCCGTGCCGGAACCAGATTAGGGCCTGAAGCCATCCTGCGGTGTTGCGGCCAGCTCAAAAGAAAGCGAGTTGAAGAAAGGAGCTCAGGGGCACTGTAATTCACAAACCTGCAGAGTTATAAATGACAGCTATCGTCCAAAAATATACTGAAGTAAGGCTGCCAAGAGGACTTGAAAGCGGGGCAGAATTGCAGGAAACCGATTTCAGGAGGCAGACTGGAATTGCATTGAAAGCATAGGAGAAGAGGCAGAACGTCCACAATGATGCACTTGGCCAAAAAGGGCGTATGCGTTTTTTCCTGAATATATTCAGGAAAAAATGCATACGCCCTTTTTGGCCAACCAAGCAAGCTTGCAAAGGAAATCTGCACTACAATGAAGTCTCACTTCCCCCCGGTCAAAAGGGCCATCTGAAAAAAGTGTAAAATCCAGAAAGGCAGGACAGGCCATGGAGAACTGGGAGCCTTGTTATGCTGATGGGCGGGATGTAAATTGCCAACAGACACTCGGGAGAAGTGTATGGTGTTTCCTGAAACATCTAAAAAACAAAGCAACAGAGCCTAGGGCACTTCCACTTATGGTCCTATAGCTTAGGGAAATTAAAATCAAAAAGACACAGCCACCCCAAAGTTTGGGACGCCTCTGTTTACAAGAACCTCGTTTACAGTACAAGTTCAACATCGCATAAAGTGAAAAATGGATAAAGAAGTTGTGGTATTTACTTACAAAGCAATATCACTCAGCAATGAAATCTATGTCATCAGGCCCTTAGCAGCACAATGAGTGGATTCAGGTATGATGATTCTAACTGAAATAAGTCACACAGAAAAAGAAACATCATAAGATATCAGGAATACACGGAATGTAAACTTGGCTACACAGGAACTGAATTACAGAACAGAACAGGGTCTCAAATTTAGAAAACCAACTTATGCTTGCTTAAGGGGAAAGGTGAGTTGGGGTGCTGCATAAAACCAGAGATTGAAATGAGCACAGATAAAGTTCCTTAAGCCAAATATGGAATAGACAAGAGCTACTCCTTGCTCAACGAAATGGACTCAACACCGCATATTAAATGCCTAAGAATGTACCTGACTAGTAAGTATCTTAAAACCTATGGATTGCTATGTCTCCGAAAGAGAATCAAGCATGTGTACAGGGGCATAAACGCAGCAGTGATAGGATTGGAGAGGTTCGGTGAGCAAATGAAGACCCTTTGAAGTCATATTGCATGGTACCCATTCCACGGGTTTCAACTACCCAGGTTTAAGGTATTCTTCCTTCAGCTAAAACATGCATGTGGAACCTAGAGTATGATCAACCATGTGATCGGGAGACGTGTTCAAATATGTCTCAGTTTTCGTACCCTGGTACTCGGGTGCAACATTCCAGACGCTTTACTAACACCCTCCCGACTTGGAGAGTCAGTCCCTTTAACCTCCTGTTTGGCCCAGTTTGCAATTTCTGCGGAAGATGAACAGGAATAGCGAGAACCAATGAGAGACTAGCTGGAGGTGTCTGGACGGGCAAATTTAACTCTCATTTCCCACCAGGAAGAGGAATTAACCAAAGGCTCAGCGTGCCGTGCCGGAACCAGATTAGGGCCTGAAGCCATCCTGCGGTGTTGCGGCCAGCTCAAAAGAAAGCGAGTTGAAGAAAGGAGCTCAGGGGCACTGTAATTCACAAACCTGCAGAGTTATAAATGACAGCTATCGTCCAAAAATATACTGAAGTAAGGCTGCCAAGAGGACTTGAAAGCGGGGCAGAATTGCAGGAAACCGATTTCAGGAGGCAGACTGGAATTGCATTGAAAGCATAGGAGAAGAGGCAGAACGTCCACAATGATGCACTTGGCCAAAAAGGGCGTATGCGTTTTTTCCTGAATATATTCAGGAAAAAATGCATACGCCCTTTTTGGCCAACCAAGCAAGCTTGCAAAGGAAATCTGCACTACAATGAAGTCTCACTTCCCCCCGGTCAAAAGGGCCATCTGAAAAAAGTGTAAAATCCAGAAAGGCAGGACAGGCCATGGAGAACTGGGAGCCTTGTTATGCTGATGGGCGGGATGTAAATTGCCAACAGACACTCGGGAGAAGTGTATGGTGTTTCCTGAAACATCTAAAAAACAAAGCAACAGAGCCTAGGGCACTTCCACTTATGGTCCTATAGCTTAGGGAAATTAAAATCAAAAAGACACAGCCACCCCAAAGTTTGGGACGCCTCTGTTTACAAGAACCTCGTTTACAGTACAAGTTCAACATCGCATAAAGTGAAAAATGGATAAAGAAGTTGTGGTATTTACTTACAAAGCAATATCACTCAGCAATGAAATCTATGTCATCAGGCCCTTAGCAGCACAATGAGTGGATTCAGGTATGATGATTCTAACTGAAATAAGTCACACAGAAAAAGAAACATCATAAGATATCAGTAATACACGGAATGTAAACTTGGCTACACAGGAACTGAATTACAGAACAGAACAGGGTCTCAAATTTAGAAAACCAACTTATGCTTGCTTAAGGGTAAAGGTGAGTTGGGGTGCTGCATAAAACCAGACATTGAAATGAGCACAGATAAAGTTCCTTAAGCCAAATATGGAATAGACAAGAGCTACTCCTTGTTCAACGAAATGGACTCAACACCGCATATTAAATGCCTAAGAATGTACCTGACTAGTAAGTATCTTAAAACCTATGGATTGCTATGTCTCCGAAAGAGAATCAAGCATGTGTACAGGGGCATAAACGCAGCAGTGATAGGATTGGAGAGGTTCGGTGAGCAAATGAAGACCCTTTGAAGTCATATTGCATGGTACCCATTCCACGGGTTTCAACTACCCAGGTTTAAGGTATTCTTCCTTCAGCTAAAACATGCATGTGGAACCTAGAGTATGATCAACCATGTGATCGGGAGACGTGTTCAAATATGTCTCAGTTTTCGTACCCTGGTACTCGGGTGCAACATTCCAGACGCTTTACTAACACCCTCCCGACTTGGAGAGTCAGTCCCTTTAACCTCCTGTTTGGCCCAGTTTGCAATTTCTGCGGAAGATGAACAGGAATAGCGAGAACCAATGAGAGACTAGCTGGAGGTGTCTGGACGGGCAAATTTAACTCTCATTTCCCACCAGGAAGAGGAATTAACCAAAGGCTCAGCGTGCCGTGCCGGAACCAGATTAGGGCCTGAAGCCATCCTGCGGTGTTGCGGCCAGCTCAAAAGAAAGCGAGTTGAAGAAAGGAGCTCAGGGGCACTGTAATTCACAAACCTGCAGAGTTATAAATGACAGCTATCGTCCAAAAATATACTGAAGTAAGGCTGCCAAGAGGACTTGAAAGCGGGGCAGAATTGCAGGAAACCGATTTCAGGAGGTAGACTGGAATTGCATTGAAAGCATAGGAAAAGAGGCAGAACGTCCACAATGATGCACTTGGCCAAAAAGGGCGTATGCGTTTTTTCCTGAATATATTCAGGAAAAAACGCCTACGCACTTTTTGGCCAACCAAGCAAGCTTGCAAAGGAAATCTGCACTACAATGAAGTCTCACTTCCCCCCGGTCAAAAGGGCCATCTGAAAAAAGTGTAAAATCCAGAAAGGCAGGACAGGCCATGGAGAACTGGGAGCCTTGTTATGCTGATGGGCGGGATGTAAATTGCCAACAGACACTCGGGAGAAGTGTATGGTGTTTCCTGAAACATCTAAAAAACAAAGCAACAGAGCCTAGGGCACTTCCACTTATGGTCCTATAGCTTAGGGAAATTAAAATCAAAAAGACACAGCCACCCCAAAGTTTGGGACGCCTCTGTTTACAAGAACCTCGTTTACAGTACAAGTTCAACATCGCAGAAAGTGAAAAATGGATAAAGAAGTTGTGGTAATTACTTACAAAGCAATATCACTCAGCAATGAAATCTATGTCATCAGGCCCTTAGCAGCACAATGAGTGGATTCAGGTATGATGATTCTAACTGAAATAAGTCACACAGAAAAAGAAACATCATAAGATATCACTAATACACGGAATGTAAACTTGGCTACACAGGAACTGAATTACAGAACAGAACAGGGTCTCAAATTTAGAAAACCAACTTATGCTTGCTTAAGGGTAAAGGTGAGTTGGGGTGCTGCATAAAACCAGAGATTGAAATGAGCACAGATAAAGTTCCTTAAGCCAAATATGGAATAGACAAGAGCTACTCCTTGCTCAACGAAATGGACTCAACACCGCATATTAAATGCCTAAGAATGTACCTGACTAGTAAGTATCTTAAAACCTATGGATTGCTATGTCTCCGAAAGAGAATCAAGCATGTGTACAGGGGCATAAACGCAGCAGTGATAGGATTGGAGAGGTTCGGTGAGCAAATGAAGACCCTTTGAAGTCATATTGCATGGTACCCATTCCACGGGTTTCAACTACCCAGGTTTAAGGTATTCTTCCTTCAGCTAAAACATGCATGTGGAACCTAGAGTATGATCAACCATGTGATCGGGAGACGTGTTCAAATATGTCTCAGTTTTCGTACCCTGGTACTCGGGTGCAACATTCCAGACGCTTTACTAACACCCTCCCGACTTGGAGAGTCAGTCCCTTTAACCTCCTGTTTGGCCCAGTTTGCAATTTCTGCGGAAGATGAACAGGAATAGCGAGAACCAATGAGAGACTAGCTGGAGGTGTCTGGACGGGCAAATTTAACTCTCATTTCCCACCAGGAAGAGGAATTAAGCAAAGGCTCAACGTGCCGTGCCGGAACCAGATTAGGGCCTGAAGCCATCCTGCGGTGTTGCGGCCAGCTCAAAAGAAAGCGAGTTGAAGAAAGGAGCTCAGGGGCACTGTAATTCACAAACCTGCAGAGTTATAAATGACAGCTATCGTCCAAAAATATACTGAAGTAAGACTGCCAAGAGGACTTGAAAGCGGGGCAGAATTGCAGGAAACCGATTTCAGGAGGTAGACTGGAATTGCATTGAAAGCATAGGAAAAGAGGCAGAACGTCCACAATGATGCACTTGGCCAAAAAGGGCGTATGCGTTTTTTCCTGAATATATTCAGGAAAAAACGCCTACGCCCTTTTTGGCCAACCAAGCAAGCTTGCAAAGGAAATCTGCACTACAATGAAGTCTCACTTCCCCCCGGTCAAAAGGGCCATCTGAAAAAAGTGTAAAATCCAGAAAGGCAGGACAGGCCATGGAGAACTGGGAGCCTTGTTATGCTGATGGGCGGGATGTAAATTGCCAACAGACACTCGGGAGAAGTGTATGGTGTTTCCTGAAACATCTAAAAAACAAAGCAACAGAGCCTAGGGCACTTCCACTTATGGTCCTATAGCTTAGGGAAATTAAAATCAAAAAGACACAGCCACCCCAAAGTTTGGGACGCCTCTGTTTACAAGAACCTCGTTTACAGTACAAGTTCAACATCGCAGAAAGTGAAAAATGGATAAAGAAGTTGTGGTATTTACTTACAAAACAATATCACACAGCAATGAAATCTATGTCATCAGGCCCTTAGCAGCACAATGAGTGGATTCAGGTATGATGACTCTAACTGAAATAAGTCACACAGAAAAAGAAACATCATAAGATATCAGTAATACACGGAATGTAAACTTGGCTACACAGGAACTGAATTACAGAACAGAACAGGGTCTCAAATTTAGAAAACCAACTTATGCTTGCTTAAGGGGAAAGGTGAGTTGGGGTGCTGCATAAAACCAGAGATTGAAATGAGCACAGATAAAGTTCCTTAAGCCAAATATGGAATAAACAAGAGCTACTCCTTGCTCAACGAAATGGACTCAACACCGCATATTAAATGCCTAAGAATGTACCTGACTAGTAAGTATCTTAAAACCTATGGATTGCTATGTCTCCGAAAGAGAATCAAGCATGTGTACAGGGGCATAAACGCAGCAGTGATAGGATTGGAGAGGTTCGGTGAGCAAATGAAGACCCTTTGAAGTCATATTGCATGGTACCCATTCCACGGGTTTCAACTACCCAGGTTTAAGGTATTCTTCCTTCAGCTAAAACATGCATGTGGAACCTAGAGTATGATCAACCATGTGATCGGGAGACGTGTTCAAATATGTCTCAGTTTTCGTACCCTGGTTCTCGGGTGCAACATTCCAGACGCTTTACTAACACCCTCCCGACTTGGAGAGTCAGTCCCTTTAACCTCCTGTTTGGCCCAGTTTGCAATTTCTGCGGAAGATGAACAGGAATAGCGAGAACCAATGAGAGACTAGCTGGAAGGTGTCTGGACGGGCAAATTTAACTCTCATTTCCCACCAGGAAGAGGAATTAACCAAAGGCTCAGCGTGCCGTGCCGGAACCAGATTAGGGCCTGAAGCCATCCTGCGGTGTTGCGGCCAGCTCAAAAGAAAGCGAGTTGAAGAAAGGAGCTCAGGGGCACTGTAATTCACAAACCTGCAGAGTTATAAATGACAGCTATCGTCCAAAAATATACTGAAGTAAGGCTGCCAAGAGGACTTGAAAGCGGGGCAGAATTGCAGGAAACCGATTTCAGGAGGCAGACTGGAATTGCATTGAAAGCATAGGAAAAGAGGCAGAACGTCCACAATGATGCACTTGGCCAAAAAGGGCGTATGCGTTTTTTCCTGAATATATTCAGGAAAAAATGCATACGCCCTTTTTGGCCAACCAAGCAAGCTTGCAAAGGAAATCTGCACTACAATGAAGTCTCACTTCCCCCCGGTCAAAAGGGCCATCTGAAAAAAGTGTAAAATCCAGAAAGGCAGGACAGGCCATGGAGAACTGGGAGCCTTGTTATGCTGATGGGCGGGATGTAAATTGCCAACAGACACTCGGGAGAAGTGTATGGTGTTTCCTGAAACATCTAAAAAACAAAGCAACAGAGCCTAGGGCACTTCCACTTATGGTCCTATAGCTTAGGGAAATTAAAATCAAAAAGACACAGCCACCCCAAAGTTTGGGACGCCTCTGTTTACAAGAACCTCGTGTACAGTACAAGTTCAACATCGCAGAAAGTGAAAAATGGATAAAGAAGTTGTGGTATTTACTTACAAAGCAATATCACTCAGCAATGAAATCTATGTCATCAGGCCCTTAGCAGCACAATGAGTGGATTCAGGTATGATGATTCTAACTGAAATAAGTCACACAGAAAAAGAAACATCATAAGATATCACTAATACACGGAATGTAAACTTGGCTACACAGGAACTGAATTACAGAACAGAACAGGGTCTCAAATTTAGAAAACCAACTTATGCTTGCTTAAGGGTAAAGGTGAGTTGGGGTGCTGCATAAAACCACAGATTGAAATGAGCACAGATAAAGTTCCTTAAGCCAAATATGGAATAGACAAGAGCTACTCCTTGCTCAACGAAATGGACTCAACACCGCATATTAAATGCCTAAGAATGTACCTGACTAGTAAGTATCTTAAAACCTATGGATTGCTATGTCTCCGAAAGAGAATCAAGCATGTGTACAGGGGCATAAACGCAGCAGTGATAGGATTGGAGAGGTTCGGTGAGCAAATGAAGACCCTTTGAAGTCATATTGCATGGTACCCATTCCACGGTTTCAACTACCCAGGTTTAAGGTATTCTTCCTTCAGCTAAAACATGCATGTGGAACCTAGAGTATGATCAGCCATGTGATCGGGAGACGTGTTCAAATATGTCTCAGTTTTCGTACCCTGGTACTCGGGTGCAACATTCCAGACGCTTTACTAACACCCTCCCGACTTGGAGAGTCAGTCCCTTTAACCTCCTGTTTGGCCCAGTTTGCAATTTCTGCGGAAGATGAACAGGAATAGCGAGAACCAATGAGAGACTAGCTGGAGGTGTCTGGACGGGCAAATTTAACTCTCATTTCCCACCAGGAAGAGGAATTAACCAAAGGCTCAGCGTGCCGTGCCGGAACCAGATTAGGGCCTGAAGCCATCCTGCGGTGTTGCGGCCAGCTCAAAAGAAAGCGAGTTGAAGAAAGGAGCTCAGGGGCACTGTAATTCACAAACCTGCAGAGTTATAAATGACAGCTATCGTCCAAAAATATACTGAAGTAAGGCTGCCAAGAGGACTTGAAAGCGGGGCAGAATTGCAGGAAACCGATTTCAGGAGGTAGACTGGAATTGCATTGAAAGCATAGGAAAAGAGGCAGAACGTCCACAATGATGCACTTGGCCAAAAAGGGCGTATGCGTTTTTTCCTGAATATATTCAGGAAAAAACGCCTACGCACTTTTTGGCCAACCAAGCAAGCTTGCAAAGGAAATCTGCACTACAATGAAGTCTCACTTCCCCCCGGTCAAAAGGGCCATCTGAAAAAAGTGTAAAATCCAGAAAGGCAGGACAGGCCATGGAGAACTGGGAGCCTTGTTATGCTGATGGGCGGGATGTAAATTGCCAACAGACACTCGGGAGAAGTGTATGGTGTTTCCTGAAACATCTAAAAAACAAAGCAACAGAGCCTAGGGCACTTCCACTTATGGTCCTATAGCTTAGGGAAATTAAAATCAAAAAGACACAGCCACCCCAAAGTTTGGGACGCCTCTGTTTACAAGAACCTCGTTTACAGTACAAGTTCAACATCGCAGAAAGTGAAAAATGGATAAAGAAGTTGTGGTATTTACTTACAAAGCAATATCACTCAGCAATGAAATCTATGTCATCAGGCCCTTAGCAGCACAATGAGTGGATTCAGGTATGATGATTCTAACTGAAATAAGTCACACAGAAAAAGAAACATCATAAGATATCACTAATACACGGAATGTAAACTTGGCTACACAGGAACTGAATTACAGAACAGAACAGGGTCTCAAATTTAGAAAACCAACTTATGCTTGCTTAAGGGTAAAGGTGAGTTGGGGTGCTGCATAAAACCAGAGATTGAAATGAGCACAGATAAAGTTCCTTAAGCCAAATATGGAATAGACAAGAGCTACTCCTTGCTCAACGAAATGGACTCAACACCGCATATTAAATGCCTAAGAATGTACCTGACTAGTAAGTATCTTAAAACCTATGGATTGCTATGTCTCCGAAAGAGAATCAAGCATGTGTACAGGGGCATAAACGCAGCAGTGATAGGATTGGAGAGGTTCGGTGAGCAAATGAAGACCCTTTGAAGTCATATTGCATGGTACCCATTCCACGGGTTTCAACTACCCAGGTTTAAGGTATTCTTCCTTCAGCTAAAACATGCATGTGGAACCTAGAGTATGATCAACCATGTGATCGGGAGACGTGTTCAAATATGTCTCAGTTTTCGTACCCTGGTACTCGGGTGCAACATTCCAGACGCTTTACTAACACCCTCCCGACTTGGAGAGTCAGTCCCTTTAACCTCCTGTTTGGCCCAGTTTGCAATTTCTGCGGAAGATGAACAGGAATAGCGAGAACCAATGAGAGACTAGCTGGAGGTGTCTGGACGGGCAAATTTAACTCTCATTTCCCACCAGGAAGAGGAATTAAGCAAAGGCTCAACGTGCCGTGCCGGAACCAGATTAGGGCCTGAAGCCATCCTGCGGTGTTGCGGCCAGCTCAAAAGAAAGCGAGTTGAAGAAAGGAGCTCAGGGGCACTGTAATTCACAAACCTGCAGAGTTATAAATGACAGCTATCGTCCAAAAATATACTGAAGTAAGGCTGCCAAGAGGACTTGAAAGCGGGGCAGAATTGCAGGAAACCGATTTCAGGAGGTAGACTGGAATTGCATTGAAAGCATAGGAAAAGAGGCAGAACGTCCACAATGATGCACTTGGCCAAAAAGGGCATATGCGTTTTTTCCTGAATATATTCAGGAAAAAACGCCTACGCCCTTTTTGGCCAACCAAGCAAGCTTGCAAAGGAAATCTGCACTACAATGAAGTCTCACTTCCCCCCGGTCAAAAGGGCCATCTGAAAAAAGTGTAAAATCCAGAAAGGCAGGACAGGCCATGGAGAACTGGGAGCCTTGTTATGCTGATGGGCGGGATGTAAATTGCCAACAGACACTCGGGAGAAGTGTATGGTGTTTCCTGAAACATCTAAAAAACAAAGCAACAGAGCCTAGGGCACTTCCACTTATGGTCCTATAGCTTAGGGAAATTAAAATCAAAAAGACACAGCCACCCCAAAGTTTGGGACACCTCTGTTTACAAGAACCTCGTTTACAGTACAAGTTCAACATCGCAGAAAGTGAAAAATGGATAAAGAAGTTGTGGTATTTACTTACAAAACAATATCACACAGCAATGAAATCTATGTCATCAGGCCCTTAGCAGCACAATGAGTGGATTCAGGTATGATGACTCTAACTGAAATAAGTCACACAGAAAAAGAAACATCATAAGATATCAGTAATACACGGAATGTAAACTTGGCTACACAGGAACTGAATTACAGAACAGAACAGGGTCTCAAATTTAGAAAACCAACTTATGCTTGCTTAAGGGGAAAGGTGAGTTGGGGTGCTGCATAAAACCAGAGATTGAAATGAACACAGATAAAGTTCCTTAAGCCAAATATGGAATAAACAAGAGCTACTCCTTGCTCAACGAAATGGACTCAACACCGCATATTAAATGCCTAAGAATGTACCTGACTAGTAAGTATCTTAAAACCTATGGATTGCTATGTCTCCGAAAGAGAATCAAGCATGTGTACAGGGGCATAAACGCAGCAGTGATAGGATTGGAGAGGTTCGGTGAGCAAATGAAGACCCTTTGAAGTCATATTGCGTGGTACCCATTCCACGGGTTTCAACTACCCAGGTTTAAGGTATTCTTCCTTCAGCTAAAACATGCATGTGGAACCTAGAGTATGATCAGCCATGTGATCGGGAGACGTGTTCAAATATGTCTCAGTTTTCGTACCCTGGTACTCGGGTGCAACATTCCAGACGCTTTACTAACACCCTCCCGACTTGGAGAGTCAGTCCCTTTAACCTCCTGTTTGGCCCAGTTTGCAATTTCTGCGGAAGATGAACAGGAATAGCGAGAACCAATGAGAGACTAGCTGGAGGTGTCTGGACGGGCAAATTTAACTCTCATTTCCCACCAGGAAGAGGAATTAACCAAAGGCTCAGCGTGCCGTGCCGGAACCAGATTAGGGCCTGAAGCCATCCTGCGGTGTTGCGGCCAGCTCAAAAGAAAGCGAGTTGAAGAAAGGAGCTCAGGGGCACTGTAATTCACAAACCTGCAGAGTTATAAATGACAGCTATCGTCCAAAAATATACTGAAGTAAGGCTGCCAAGAGGACTTGAAAGCGGGGCAGAATTGCAGGAAACCGATTTCAGGAGGTAGACTGGAATTGCATTGAAAGCATAGGAAAAGAGGCAGAACGTCCACAATGATGCACTTGGCCAAAAAGGGCGTATGCGTTTTTTCCTGAATATATTCAGGAAAAAACGCATACGCCCTTTTTGGCCAACCAAGCAAGCTTGCAAAGGAAATCTGCACTACAATGAAGTCTCACTTCCCCCCGGTCAAAAGGGCCATCTGAAAAAAGTGTAAAATCCAGAAAGGCAGGACAGGCCATGGAGAACTGGGAGCCTTGTTATGCTGATGGGCGGGATGTAAATTGCCAACAGACACTCGGGAGAAGTGTATGGTGTTTCCTGAAACATCTAAAAAACAAAGCAACAGAGCCTAGGGCACTTCCACTTATGGTCCTATAGCTTAGGGAAATTAAAATCAAAAAGACACAGCCACCCCAAAGTTTGGGACGCCTCTGTTTACAAGAACCTCGTTTACAGTACAAGTTCAACATCGCAGAAAGTGAAAAATGGATAAAGAAGTTGTGGTATTTACTTACAAAGCAATATCACTCAGCAATGAAATCTATGTCCTCAGGCCCTTAGCAGCACAATGAGTGGATTCAGGTATGATGATTCTAACTGAAATAAGTCACACAGAAAAAGAAACATCATAAGATATCAGTAATACACGGAATGTAAACTTGGCTACACAGGAACTGAATTACAGAACAGAACAGGGTCTCAAATTTAGAAAACCAACTTATGCTTGCTTAAGGGGAAAGGTGAGTTGGGGTGCTGCATAAAACCAGAGATTGAAATGAGCACAGATAAAGTTCCTTAAGCCAAATATGGAATAGACAAGAGCTACTCCTTGCTCAACGAAATGGACTCAACACCGCATATTAAATGCCTAAGAATGTACCTGACTAGTAAGTATCTTAAAACCTATGGATTGCTATGTCTCCGAAAGAGAATCAAGCATGTGTACAGGGGCATAAACGCAGCAGTGATAGGATTGGAGAGGTTCGGTGAGCAAATGAAGACCCTTTGAAGTCATATTGCATGGTACCCATTCCACGGGTTTCAACTACCCAGGTTTAAGGTATTCTTCCTTCAGCTAAAACATGCATGTGGAACCTAGAGTATGATCAACCATGTGATCGGGAGATGTGTTCAAATATGTCTCAGTTTTCGTACCCTGGTACTCGGGTGCAACATTCCAGACGCTTTACTAACACCCTCCCGACTTGGAGAGTCAGTCCCTTTAACCTCCTGTTTGGCCCAGTTTGCAATTTCTGCGGAAGATGAACAGGAATAGCGAGAACCAATGAGAGACTAGCTGGAGGTGTCTGGACGGGCAAATTTAACTCTCATTTCCCACCAGGAAGAGGAATTAACCAAAGGCTCAGCGTGCCGTGCCGGAACCAGATTAGGGCCTGAAGCCATCCTGCGGTGTTGCGGCCAGCTCAAAAGAAAGCGAGTTGAAGAAAGGAGCTCAGGGGCACTGTAATTCACAAACCTGCAGAGTTATAAATGACAGCTATCGTCCAAAAATATACTGAAGTAAGGCTGCCAAGAGGACTTGAAAGCGGGGCAGAATTGCAGGAAACCGATTTCAGGAGGTAGACTGGAATTGCATTGAAAGCATAGGAAAAGAGGCAGAACGTCCACAATGATGCACTTGGCCAAAAAGGGCGTATGCGTTTTTTCCTGAATATATTCAGGAAAAAACGCATACGCCCTTTTTGGCCAACCAAGCAAGCTTGCAAAGGAAATCTGCACTACAATGAAGTCTCACTTCCCCGCGGTCAAAAGGGCCATCTGAAAAAAGTGTAAAATCCAGAAAGGCAGGACAGGCCATGGAGAACTGGGAGCCTTGTTATGCTGATGGGCGGGATGTAAATTGCCAACAGACACTCGGGAGAAGTGTATGGTGTTTCCTGAAACATCTAAAAAACAAAGCAACAGAGCCTAGGGCACTTCCACTTATGGTCCTATAGCTTAGGGAAATTAAAATCAAAAAGACACAGCCACCCCAAAGTTTGGGACGCCTCTGTTTACAAGAACCTCGTTTACAGTACAAGTTCAACATCGCAGAAAGTGAAAAATGGATAAAGAAGTTGTGGTATTTACTTACAAAGCAATATCACTCAGCAATGAAATCTATGTCATCAGGCCCTTAGCAGCACAATGAGTGGATTCAGGTATGATGATTCTAACTGAAATAAGTCACACAGAAAAAGAAACATCATAAGGTATCAGTAATACACGGAATGTAAACTTGGCTACACAGGAACTGAATTACAGAACAGAACAGGGTCTCAAATTTAGAAAACCAACTTATGCTTGCTTAAGGGGAAAGGTGAGTTGGGGTGCTGCATAAAACCAGAGATTGAAATGAGCACAGATAAAGTTCCTTAAGCCAAATATGGAATAGACAAGAGCTACCTCTTGCTCAACGAAATGGACTCAACACCGCATATTAAACGCCTAAGAATGTACCTGACTAGTAAGTATCTTAAAACCTATGGATTGCTATGTCTCCGAAAGAGAATCAAGCATGTGTACAGGGGCATAAACGCAGCAGTGATAGGATTGGAGAGGTTCGGTGAGCAAATGAAGACCCTTTGAAGTCATATTGCATGGTACCCATTCCACGGGTTTCAACTACCCAGGTTTAAGGTATTATTCCTTCAGCTAAAACATGCATGTGGAACCTAGAGTATGATCAACCATGTGATCGGGAGACGTGTTCAAATATGTCTCAGTTTTCGTACCCTGGTACTCGGGTGCAACATTCCAGACGCTTTACTAACACCCTCCCGACTTGGAGAGTCAGTCCCTTTAACCTCCTGTTTGGCCCAGTTTGCAATTTCTGCGGAAGATGAACAGGAATAGCGAGAACCAATGAGAGACTAGCTGGAGGTGTCTGGACGGGCAAATTTAACTCTCATTTCCCACCAGGAAGAGGAATTAACCAAAGGCTCAGCGTGCCGTGCCGGAACCAGATTAGGGCCTGAAGCCATCCTGCGGTGTTGCGGCCAGCTCAAAAGAAAGCGAGTTGAAGAAAGGAGCTCAGGGGCACTGTAATTCACAAACCTGCAGAGTTATAAATGACAGCTATCGTCCAAAAATATACTGAAGTAAGGCTGCCAAGAGGACTTGAAAGCGGGGCAGAATTGCAGGAAACCGATTTCAGGAGGTAGACTGGAATTGCATTGAAAGCATAGGAAAAGAGGCAGAACGTCCACAATGATGCACTTGGCCAAAAAGGGCGTATGCGTTTTTTCCTGAATATATTCAGGAAAAAACGCATACGCCCTTTTTGGCCAACCAAGCAAGCTTGCAAAGGAAATCTGCACTACAATGAAGTCTCACTTCCCCGCGGTCAAAAGGGCCATCTGAAAAAAGTGTAAAATCCAGAAAGGCAGGACAGGCCATGGAGAACTGGGAGCCTTGTTATGCTGATGGGCGGGATGTAAATTGCCAACAGACACTCGGGAGAAGTGTATGGTGTTTCCTGAAACATCTAAAAAACAAAGCAACAGAGCCTAGGGCACTTCCACTTATGGTCCTATAGCTTAGGGAAATTAAAATCAAAAAGACACAGCCACCCCAAAGTTTGGGACGCCTCTGTTTACAAGAACCTCGTTTACAGTACAAGTTCAACATCGCAGAAAGTGAAAAATGGATAAAGAAGTTGTGGTATTTACTTACAAAGCAATATCACTCAGCAATGAAATCTATGTCATCAGGCCCTTAGCAGCACAATGAGTGGATTCAGGTATGATGATTCTAACTGAAATAAGTCACACAGAAAAAGAAACATCATAAGATATCAGTAATACACGGAATGTAAACTTGGCTACACAGGAACTGAATTACAGAAGAGAACAGGGTCTCAAATTTAGAAAACCAACTTATGCTTGCTTAAGGGGAAAGGTGAGTTGGGGTGCTGCATAAAACCAGAGATTAAAATGAGCACAGATAAAGTTCCTTAAGCCAAATATGGAATAGACAAGAGCTACTCCTTGCTCAACGAAATTGACTCAACACCGCATATTAAACGCCTAAGAATGTACCTGACTAGTAAGTATCTTAAAACCTATGGATTGCTATGTCTCCGAAAGAGAATCAAGCATGTGCACAGGGGCATAAACGCAGCAGTGATAGGATTGGAGAGGTTCGGTGAGCAAATGAAGACCCTTTGAAGTCATATTGCATGGTACCCATTCCACGGGTTTCAACTACCCAGGTTTAAGGTATTCTTCCTTCAGCTAAAACATGCATGTGGAACCTAGAGTATGATCAACCATGTGATCGGGAGACGTGTTCAAATATGTCTCAGTTTTTGTACCCTGGTACTCGGGTGCAACATTCCAGACGCTTTACTAACACCCTCCCGACTTGGAGAGTCAGTCCCTTTAACCTCCTGTTTGGCCCAGTTTGCAATTTCTGCGGAAGATGAACAGGAATAGCGAGAACCAATGAGAGACTAGCTGGAGGTGTCTGGACGGGCAAATTTAACTCTCATTTCCCACCAGGAAGAGGAATTAACCAAAGGCTCAGCGTGCCGTGCCGGAACCAGATTAGGGCCTGAAGCCATCCTGCGGTATTGCGGCCAGCTCAAAAGAAAGCGAGTTGAAGAAAGGAGCTCAGGGGCACTGTAATTCACAAACCTGCAGAGTTATAAATGACAGCTATCGTCCAAAAATATACTGAAGTAAGGCTGCCAAGAGGACTTGAAAGCGGGGCAGAATTGCAGGAAACCGATTTCAGGAGGTAGACTGGAATTGCATTGAAAGCATAGGAAAAGAGGCAGAACGTCCACAATGATGCACTTGGCCAAAAAGGGCGTATGCGTGTTTTCCTGAATATATTCAGGAAAAAACGCATACGCCCTTTTTGGCCAACCAAGCAAGCTTGCAAAGGAAATCTGCACTACAATGAAGTCTCACTTCCCCCCGGTCAAAAGGGCCATCTGAAAAAATTGTAAAATCCAGAAAGGCAGGACAGGCCATGGAGAACTGGGAGCCTTGTTATGCTGATGGGCGGGATGTAAATTGCCAACAGACACTCGGGAGAAGTGTATGGTGTTTCCTGAAACATCTAAAAAACAAAGCAACAGAGCCTAGGGCACTTCCACTTATGGTCCTATAGCTTAGGGAAATTAAAATCAAAAAGACACAGCCACCCCAAAGTTTGGGACGCCTCTGTTTACAAGAACCTCGTTTACAGTACAAGTTCAACATCGCAGAAAGTGAAAAATGGATAAAGAAGTTGTGGTATTTACTTACAAAGCAATATCACTCAGCAATGAAATCTATGTCATCAGGCCCTTAGCAGCACAATGAGTGGATTCAGGTATGATGATTCTAACTGAAATAAGTCACACAGAAAAAGAAACATCATAAGATATCAGTAATACACGGAATGTAAACTTGGCTACACAGGAACTGAATTACAGAACAGAACAGGGTCTCAAATTTAGAAAACCAACTTATGCTTTCTTAAGGGGAAAGGTGAGTTGGGGTGCTGCATAAAACCAGAGATTGAAATGAGCACAGATAAAGTTCCTTAAGCCAAATATGGAATAGACAAGAGCTACCCCTTGCTCAACGAAATGGACTCAACACCGCATATTAAACGCCTAAGAATGTACCTGACTAGTAAGTATCTTAAAACCTATGGATTGCTATGTCTCCGAAAGAGAATCAAGCATGTGTACAGGGGCATAAACGCAGCAGTGATAGGATTGGAGAGGTTCGGTGAGCAAATGAAGACCCTTTGAAGTCATATTGCATGGTACCCATTCCACGGGTTTCAACTACCCAGGTTTAAGGTATTCTTCCTTCAGCTAAAACATGCATGTGGAACCTAGAGTATGATCAACCATGTGATCGGGAGACGTGTTCAAATATGTCTCAGTTTTCGTACCCTGGTACTCGGGTGCAACATTCCAGACGCTTTACTAACACCCTCCCGACTTGGAGAGTCAGTCCCTTTAACCTCCTGTTTGGCCCAGTTTGCAATTTCTGCGGAAGATGAACAGGAATAGCGAGAACCAATGAGAGACTAGCTGGAGGTGTCTGGACGGGCAAATTTAACTCTCATTTCCCACCAGGAAGAGGAATTAACCAAAGGCTCAGCGTGCCGTGCCGGAACCAGATTAGGGCCTGAAGCCATCCTGCGGTGTTGCGGCCAGGTCACAAGAAAGCGAGTTGAAGAAAGGAGCTCAGGGGCACTGTAATTCACAAACCTGCAGAGTTATAAATGACAGCTATCGTCCAAAAATATACTGAAGTAAGGCTGCCAAGAGGACTTGAAAGCGGGGCAGAATTGCAGGAAACCGATTTCAGGAGGTAGACTGGAATTGCATTGAAAGCATAGGAAAAGAGGCAGAACGTCCACAATGATGCACTTGGCCAAAAAGGGCGTATGCGTTTTTTCCTGAATATATTCAGGAAAAAACGCATACGCCCTTTTTGGCCAACCAAGCAAGCTTGCAAAGGAAATCTGCACTACAATGAAGTCTCACTTCCCCGCGGTCAAAAGGGCCATCTGAAAAAAGTGTAAAATCCAGAAAGGCAGGACAGGCCATGGAGAACTGGGAGCCTTGTTATGCTGATGGGCGGGATGTAAATTGCCAACAGACACTCGGGAGAAGTGTATGGTGTTTCCTGAAACATCTAAAAAACAAAGCAACAGAGCCTAGGGCACTTCCACTTATGGTCCTATAGCTTAGGGAAATTAAAATCAAAAAGACACAGCCACCCCAAAGTTTGGGACGCCTCTGTTTACAAGAACCTCGTTTACAGTACAAGTTCAACATCGCAGAAAGTGAAAAATGGATAAAGAAGTTGTGGTATTTACTTACAAAGCAATATCACTCAGCAATGAAATCTATGTCATCAGGCCCTTAGCAGCACAATGAGTGGATTCAGGTATGATGATTCTAACTGAAATAAGTCACACAGAAAAAGAAACATCATAAGATATCAGTAATACACGGAATGTAAACTTGGCTACACAGGAACTGAATTACAGAACAGAACAGGGTCTCAAATTTAGAAAACCAACTTATGCTTTCTTAAGGGTAAAGGTGAGTTGGGGTGCTGCATAAAACCAGAGATTGAAATGAGCACAGATAAAGTTCCTTAAGCCAAATATGGAATAGACAAGAGCTACCTCTTGCTCAACGAAATGGACTCAACACCGCATATTAAACGCCTAAGAATGTACCTGACTAGTAAGTATCTTAAAACCTATGGATTGCTATGTCTCCGAAAGAGAATCAAGCATGTGTACAGGGGCATAAACGCAGCAGTGATAGGATTGGAGAGGTTCGGTGAGCAAATGAAGACCCTTTGAAGTCATATTGCATGGTACCCATTCCACGGGTTTCAACTACCCAGGTTTAAGGTATTCTTCCTTCAGCTAAAACATGCATGTGGAACCTAGAGTATGATCAACCATGTGATCGGGAGACGTGTTCAAATATGTCTCAGTTTTCGTACCCTGGTACTCGGGTGCAACATTCCAGACGCTTTACTAACACCCTCCCGACTTGGAGAGTCAGTCCCTTTAACCTCCTGTTTGGCCCAGTTTGCAATTTCTGCGGAAGATGAACAGGAATAGCGAGAACCAATGAGAGACTAGCTGGAGGTGTCTGGACGGGCAAATTTAACTCTCATTTCCCACCAGGAAGAGGAATTAACCAAAGGCTCAGCGTGCCGTGCCGGAACCAGATTAGGGCCTGAAGCCATCCTGCGGTGTTGCGGCCAGCTCAAAAGAAAGCGAGTTGAAGAAAGGAGCTCAGGGGCACTGTAATTCACAAACCTGCAGAGTTATAAATGACAGCTATCGTCCAAAAATATACTGAAGTAAGGCTGCCAAGAGGACTTGAAAGCGGGGCAGAATTGCAGGAAACCGATTTCAGGAGGTAGACTGGAATTGCATTGAAAGCATAGGAAAAGAGGCAGAACGTCCACAATGATGCACTTGGCCAAAAAGGGCGTATGCGTTTTTTCCTGAATATATTCAGGAAAAAACGCAAACACCCTTTTTGGCCAACCAAGCAAGCTTGCAAAGGAAATCTGCACTACAATGAAGTCTCACTTCCCCGCGGTCAAAAGGGCCATCTGAAAAAAGTGTAAAATCCAGAAAGGCAGGACAGGCCATGGAGAACTGGGAGCCTTGTTATGCTGATGGGCGGGATGTAAATTGCCAACAGACACTCGGGAGAAGTGTATGGTGTTTCCTGAAACATCTAAAAAACAAAGCAACAGAGCCTAGGGCACTTCCACTTATGGTCCTATAGCTTAGGGAAATTAAAATCAAAAAGACACAGCCACCCCAAAGTTTGGGACGCCTCTGTTTACAAGAACCTCGTTTACAGTACAAGTTCAACATCGCAGAAAGTGAAAAATGGATAAAGAAGTTGTGGTATTTACTTACAAAGCAATATCACTCAGCAATGAAATCTATGTCATCAGGCCCTTAGCAGCACAATGAGTGGATTCAGGTATGATGATTCTAACTGAAATAAGTCACACAGAAAAAGAAACATCATAAGATATCAGTAATACACGGAATGTAAACTTGGCTACACAGGAACTGAATTACAGAACAGAACAGGGTCTCAAATTTAGAAAACCAACTTATGCTTTCTTAAGGGGAAAGGTGAGTTGGGGTGCTGCATAAAACCAGAGATTAAAATGAGCACAGATATAGTTCCTTAAGCCAAATATGGAATAGACAAGAGCTACCCCTTGCTCAACGAAATGGACTCAACACCGCATATTAAACGCCTAAGAATGTACCTGACTAGTAAGTATCTTAAAACCTATGGATTGCTATGTCTCCGAAAGAGAATCAAGCATGTGTACAGGGGCATAAACGCAGCAGTGATAGGATTGGAGAGGTTCGGTGAGCAAATGAAGACCCTTTGAAGTCATATTGCATGGTACCCATTCCACGGGTTTCAACTACCCAGGTTTAAGGTATTCTTCCTTCAGCTAAAACATGCATGTGGAACCTAGAGTATGATC
The DNA here is from genome assembly GCF_039906515.1 of Pseudorca crassidens. Taxonomy (NCBI): domain Eukaryota; kingdom Metazoa; phylum Chordata; class Mammalia; order Artiodactyla; family Delphinidae; genus Pseudorca; species Pseudorca crassidens. The sequence goes on from NW_027136310.1 coordinate 381,382, forward strand.
AACCATGTGATCGGGAGACGTGTTCAAATATGTCTCAGTTTTCGTACCCTGGTACTCGGGTGCAACATTCCAGACGCTTTACTAACACCCTCCCGACTTGGAGAGTCAGTCCCTTTAACCTCCTGTTTGGCCCAGTTTGCAATTTCTGCGGAAGATGAACAGGAATAGCGAGAACCAATGAGAGACTAGCTGGAGGTGTCTGGACGGGCAAATTTAACTCTCATTTCCCACCAGGAAGAGGAATTAACCAAAGGCTCAGCGTGCCGTGCCGGAACCAGATTAGGGCCTGAAGCCATCCTGCGGTGTTGCGGCCAGCTCAAAAGAAAGCGAGTTGAAGAAAGGAGCTCAGGGGCACTGTAATTCACAAACCTGCAGAGTTATAAATGACAGCTATCGTCCAAAAATATACTGAAGTAAGGCTGCCAAGAGGACTTGAAAGCGGGGCAGAATTGCAGGAAACCGATTTCAGGAGGTAGACTGGAATTGCATTGAAAGCATAGGAAAAGAGGCAGAACGTCCACAATGATGCACTTGGCCAAAAAGGGCGTATGCGTTTTTTCCTGAATATATTCAGGAAAAAACGCATACGCCCTTTTTGGCCAACCAAGCAAGCTTGCAAAGGAAATCTGCACTACAATGAAGTCTCACTTCCCCCCGGTCAAAAGGGCCATCTGAAAAAAGTATAAAATCCAGAAAGGCAGGACAGGCCATGGAGAACTGGGAGCCTTGTTATGCTGATGGGCGGGATGTAAATTGCCAACAGACACTCGGGAGAAGTGTATGGTGTTTCCTGAAACATCTAAAAAACAAAGCAACAGAGCCTAGGGCACTTCCACTTATGGTCCTATAGCTTAGGGAAATTAAAATCAAAAAGACATAGCCACCCCAAAGTTTGGGACGCCTCTGTTTACAAGAACCTCGTTTACAGTACAAGTTCAACATCGCAGAAAGTGAAAAATGGATAAAGAAGTTGTGGTATTTACTTACAAAGCAATATCACTCAGCAATGAAATCTATGTCATCAGGCCCTTAGCAGCACAATGAGTGGATTCAGGTATGATGATTCTAACTGAAATAAGTCACACAGAAAAAGAAACATCATAAGATATCAGTAATACACGGAATGTAAACTTGGCTACACAGGAACTGAATTACAGAACAGAACAGGGTCTCAAATTTAGAAAACCAACTTATGCTTGTTTAAGGGGAAAGGTGAGTTGGGGTGCTGCATAAAACCAGAGATTGAAATGAGCACAGATAAAGTTCCTTAAGCCAAATATGGAATAGACAAGAGCTACCCCTTGCTCAACGAAATGGACTCAACACCGCATATTAAACGCCTAAGAATGTACCTGACTAGTAAGTATCTTAAAACCTATGGATTGCTATGTCTCCGAAAGAGAATCAAGCATGTGTACAGGGGCATAAACGCAGCAGTGATAGGATTGGAGAGGTTCGGTGAGCAAATGAAGACCCTTTGAAGTCATATTGCATGGTACCCATTCCACGGGTTTCAACTACCCAGGTTTAAGGTATTCTTCCTTCAGCTAAAACATGCATGTGGAACCTAGAGTATGATCAACCATGTGATCGGGAGACGTGTTCAAATATGTCTCAGTTTTCGTACCCTGGTACTCGGGTGCAACATTCCAGACGCTTTACTAACACCCTCCCGACTTGGAGAGTCAGTCCCTTTAACCTCCTGTTTGGCCCAGTTTGCAATTTCTGCGGAAGATGAACAGGAATAGCGAGAACCAATGAGAGACTAGCTGGAGGTGTCTGGACGGGCAAATTTAACTCTCATTTCCCACCAGGAAGAGGAATTAACCAAAGGCTCAGCGTGCCGTGCCGGAACCAGATTAGGGCCTGAAGCCATCCTGCGGTGTTGCGGCCAGGTCACAAGAAAGCGAGTTGAAGAAAGGAGCTCAGGGGCACTGTAATTCACAAACCTGCAGAGTTATAAATGACAGCTATCGTCCAAAAATATACTGAAGTAAGGCTGCCAAGAGGACTTGAAAGCGGGGCAGAATTGCAGGAAACCGATTTCAGGAGGTAGACTGGAATTGCATTGAAAGCATAGGAAAAGAGGCAGAACGTCCACAATGATGCACTTGGCCAAAAAGGGCGTATGCGTTTTTTCCTGAATATATTCAGGAAAAAACGCATACGCCCTTTTTGGCCAACCAAGCAAGCTTGCAAAGGAAATCTGCACTACAATGAAGTCTCACTTCCCCGCGGTCAAAAGGGCCATCTGAAAAAAGTGTAAAATCCAGAAAGGCAGGACAGGCCATGGAGAACTGGGAGCCTTGTTATGCTGATGGGCGGGATGTAAATTGCCAACAGACACTCGGGAGAAGTGTATGGTGTTTCCTGAAACATCTAAAAAACAAAGCAACAGAGCCTAGGGCACTTCCACTTATGGTCCTATAGCTTAGGGAAATTAAAATCAAAAAGACACAGCCACCCCAAAGTTTGGGACGCCTCTGTTTACAAGAACCTCGTTTACAGTACAAGTTCAACATCGCAGAAAGTGAAAAATGGATAAAGAAGTTGTGGTATTTACTTACAAAGCAATATCACTCAGCAATGAAATCTATGTCATCAGGCCCTTAGCAGCACAATGAGTGGATTCAGGTATGATGATTCTAACTGAAATAAGTCACACAGAAAAAGAAACATCATAAGATATCAGTAATACACGGAATGTAAACTTGGCTACACAGGAACTGAATTACAGAACAGAACAGGGTCTCAAATTTAGAAAACCAACTTATGCTTTCTTAAGGGTAAAGGTGAGTTGGGGTGCTGCATAAAACCAGAGATTGAAATGAGCACAGATAAAGTTCCTTAAGCCAAATATGGAATAGACAAGAGCTACCTCTTGCTCAACGAAATGGACTCAACACCGCATATTAAACGCCTAAGAATGTACCTGACTAGTAAGTATCTTAAAACCTATGGATTGCTATGTCTCCGAAAGAGAATCAAGCATGTGTACAGGGGCATAAACGCAGCAGTGATAGGATTGGAGAGGTTCGGTGAGCAAATGAAGACCCTTTGAAGTCATATTGCATGGTACCCATTCCACGGGTTTCAACTACCCAGGTTTAAGGTATTCTTCCTTCAGCTAAAACATGCATGTGGAACCTAGAGTATGATCAACCATGTGATCGGGAGACGTGTTCAAATATGTCTCAGTTTTCGTACCCTGGTACTCGGGTGCAACATTCCAGACGCTTTACTAACACCCTCCCGACTTGGAGAGTCAGTCCCTTTAACCTCCTGTTTGGCCCAGTTTGCAATTTCTGCGGAAGATGAACAGGAATAGCGAGAACCAATGAGAGACTAGCTGGAGGTGTCTGGACGGGCAAATTTAACTCTCATTTCCCACCAGGAAGAGGAATTAACCAAAGGCTCAGCGTGCCGTGCCGGAAACAGATTAGGGCCTGAAGCCATCCTGCGGTGTTGCGGCCAGCTCAAAAGAAAGCGAGTTGAAGAAAGGAGCTCAGGGGCACTGTAATTCACAAACCTGCAGAGTTATAAATGACAGCTATCGTCCAAAAATATACTGAAGTAAGGCTGCCAAGAGGACTTGAAAGCGGGGCAGAATTGCAGGAAACCGATTTCAGGAGGTAGACTGGAATTGCATTGAAAGCATAGGAAAAGAGGCAGAACGTCCACAATGATGCACTTGGCCAAAAAGGGCGTATGCGTTTTTTCCTGAATATATTCAGGAAAAAACGCAAACACCCTTTTTGGCCAACCAAGCAAGCTTGCAAAGGAAATCTGCACTACAATGAAGTCTCACTTCCCCGCGGTCAAAAGGGCCATCTGAAAAAAGTGTAAAATCCAGAAAGGCAGGACAGGCCATGGAGAACTGGGAGCCTTGTTATGCTGATGGGCGGGATGTAAATTGCCAACAGACACTCGGGAGAAGTGTATGGTGTTTCCTGAAACATCTAAAAAACAAAGCAACAGAGCCTAGGGCACTTCCACTTATGGTCCTATAGCTTAGGGAAATTAAAATCAAAAAGACACAGCCACCCCAAAGTTTGGGACGCCTCTGTTTACAAGAACCTCGTTTACAGTACAAGTTCAACATCGCAGAAAGTGAAAAATGGATAAAGAAGTTGTGGTATTTACTTACAAAGCAATATCACTCAGCAATGAAATCTATGTCATCAGGCCCTTAGCAGCACAATGAGTGGATTCAGGTATGATGATTCTAACTGAAATAAGTCACACAGAAAAAGAAACATCATAAGATATCAGTAATACACGGAATGTAAACTTGGCTACACAGGAACTGAATTACAGAACAGAACAGGGTCTCAAATTTAGAAAACCAACTTATGCTTTCTTAAGGGGAAAGGTGAGTTGGGGTGCTGCATAAAACCAGAGATTAAAATGAGCACAGATAAAGTTCCTTAAGCCAAATATGGAATAGACAAGAGCTACCCCTTGCTCAACGAAATGGACTCAACACCGCATATTAAACGCCTAAGAATGTACCTGACTAGTAAGTATCTTAAAACCTATGGATTGCTATGTCTCCGAAAGAGAATCAAGCATGTGTACAGGGGCATAAACGCAGCAGTGATAGGATTGGAGAGGTTCGGTGAGCAAATGAAGACCCTTTGAAGTCATATTGCATGGTACCCATTCCACGGGTTTCAACTACCCAGGTTTAAGGTATTCTTCCTTCAGCTAAAACATGCATGTGGAACCTAGAGTATGATCAACCATGTGATCGGGAGACGTGTTCAAATATGTCTCAGTTTTCGTACCCTGGTACTCGGGTGCAACATTCCAGACGCTTTACTAACACCCTCCCGACTTGGAGAGTCAGTCCCTTTAACCTCCTGTTTGGCCCAGTTTGCAATTTCTGCGGAAGATGAACAGGAATAGCGAGAACCAATGAGAGACTAGCTGGAGGTGTCTGGACGGGCAAATTTAACTCTCATTTCCCACCAGGAAGAGGAATTAACCAAAGGCTCAGCGTGCCGTGCCGGAACCAGATTAGGGCCTGAAGCCATCCTGCGGTGTTGCGGCCAGCTCAAAAGAAAGCGAGTTGAAGAAAGGAGCTCAGGGGCACTGTAATTCACAAACCTGCAGAGTTATAAATGACAGCTATCGTCCAAAAATATACTGAAGTAAGGCTGCCAAGAGGACTTGAAAGCGGGGCAGAATTGCAGGAAACCGATTTCAGGAGGTAGACTGGAATTGCATTGAAAGCATAGGAAAAGAGGCAGAACGTCCACAATGATGCACTTGGCCAAAAAGGGCGTATGCGTTTTTTCCTGAATATATTCAGGAAAAAACGCATACGCCCTTTTTGGCCAACCAAGCAAGCTTGCAAAGGAAATCTGCACTACAATGAAGTCTCACTTCCCCCCGGTCAAAAGGGCCATCTGAAAAAAGTATAAAATCCAGAAAGGCAGGACAGGCCATGGAGAACTGGGAGCCTTGTTATGCTGATGGGCGGGATGTAAATTGCCAACAGACACTCGGGAGAAGTGTATGGTGTTTCCTGAAACATCTAAAAAACAAAGCAACAGAGCCTAGGGCACTTCCACTTATGGTCCTATAGCTTAGGGAAATTAAAATCAAAAAGACACAGCCACCCCAAAGTTTGGGACGCCTCTGTTTACAAGAACCTCGTTTACAGTACAAGTTCAACATCGCAGAAAGTGAAAAATGGATAAAGAAGTTGTGGTATTTACTTACAAAGCAATATCACTCAGCAATGAAATCTATGTCATCAGGCCCTTAGCAGCACAATGAGTGGATTCAGGTATGATGATTCTAACTGAAATAAGTCACACAGAAAAAGAAACATCATAAGATATCAGTAATACACGGAATGTAAACTTGGCTACACAGGAACTGAATTACAGAACAGAACAGGGTCTCAAATTTAGAAAACCAACTTATGCTTGCTTAAGGGTAAAGGTGAGTCGGGGTGCTGCATAAAACCAGAGATTGAAATGAGCACAAATAAAGTTCCTTAAGCCAAATATGGAATAGACAAGAGCTACCTCTTGCTCAACGAAATGGACTCAACACCGCATATTAAACGCCTAAGAATGTACCTGACTAGTAAGTATCTTAAAACCTATGGATTGCTATGTCTCCGAAAGAGAATCAAGCATGTGTACAGGGGCATAAACGCAGCAGTGATAGGATTGGAGAGGTTCGGTGAGCAAATGAAGACCCTTTGAAGTCATATTGCATGGTACCCATTCCACGGGTTTCAACTACCCAGGTTTAAGGTATTCTTCCTTCAGCTAAAACATGCATGTGGAACCTAGAGTATGATCAACCATGTGATCGGGAGACGTGTTCAAATATGTCTCAGTTTTCGTACCCTGGTACTCGGGTGCAACATTCCAGACGCTTTACTAACACCCTCCCGACTTGGAGAGTCAGTCCCTTTAACCTCCTGTTTGGCCCAGTTTGCAATTTCTGTGGAAGATGAACAGGAATAGCGAGAACCAATGAGAGACTAGCTGGAGGTGTCTGGACGGGCAAATTTAACTCTCATTTCCCACCAGGAAGAGGAATTAACCAAAGGCTCAGCGTGCCGTGCCGGAACCAGATTAGGGCCTGAAGCCATCCTGCGGTGTTGCGGCCAGCTCAAAAGAAAGCGAGTTGAAGAAAGGAGCTCAGGGGCACTGTAATTCACAAACCTGCAGAGTTATAAATGACAGCTATCGTCCAAAAATATACTGAAGTAAGGCTGCCAAGAGGACTTGAAAGCGCGGCAGAATTGCAGGAAACTGATTTCAGGAGGCAGACTGGAATTGCATTGAAAGCATAGGAAAAGAGGCAGAACGTCCACAATGATGCACTTGGCCAAAAAGGGCGTATGTGTTTTTTCCTGAATATATTCAGGAAAAAACGCATACGCCCTTTTTGGCCAACCAAGCAAGCTTGCAAAGGAAATCTGCACTACAATGTAGTCTCACTTGCCCCCGGTCAAAAGGGCCATCTGAAAAAAGTGTAAAATCCAGAAAGGCAGGACAGGCCATGGAGAACTGGGAGCCTTGTTATGCTGATGGGCGGGATGTAAATTGCCAACAGACACTCGGGAGAAGTGTATGGTGTTTCCTGAAACATCTAAAAAACAAAGCAACAGAGCCTAGGGCACTTCCACTTATGGTCCTATAGCTTAGGGAAATTAAAATCAAAAAGACACAGCCACCCCAAAGTTTGGGACGCCTCTGTTTACAAGAACCTCGTTTACAGTACAAGTTCAACATCACAGAAAGTGAAAAATGGATAAAGAAGTTGTGGTATTTACTTACAAAGCAATATCACTCAGCAATGAAATCTATGTCATCAGGCCCTTAGCAGCACAATGAGTGGATTCAGGTATGATGATTCTAACTGAAATAAGTCACACAGAAAAAGAAACATCATAAGATATCAGTAATACACGGAATGTAAACTTGGCTACACAGGAACTGAATTACAGAACAGAACAGGGTCTCAAATTTAGAAAACCAACTTATGCTTTCTTAAGGGGAAAGGTGAGTTGGGGTGCTGCATAAAACCAGAGATTGAAATGAGCACAGATAAAGTTCCTTAAGCCAAATATGGAATAGACAAGAGCTACCTCTTGCTCAACGAAATGGACTCAACACCGCATATTAAACGCCTAAGAATGTACCTGACTAGTAAGTATCTTAAAACCTATGGATTGCTATGTCTCCGAAAGAGAATCAAGCATGTGTACAGGGGCATAAACGCAGCAGTGATAGGATTGGAGAGGTTCGGTGAGCAAATGAAGACCCTTTGAAGTCATATTGCATGGTACCCATTCCACGGGTTTCAACTACCCAGGTTTAAGGTATTCTTCCTTCAGCTAAAACATGCATGTGGAACCTAGAGTATGATCAACCATGTGATCGGGAGACGTGTTCAAATATGTCTCAGTTTTCGTACCCTGGTACTCGGGTGCAACATTCCAGACGCTTTACTAACACCCTCCCGACTTGGAGAGTCAGTCCCTTTAACCTCCTGTTTGGCCCAGTTTGCAATTTCTGCGGAAGATGAACAGGAATAGCGAGAACCAATGAGAGACTAGCTGGAGGTGTCTGGACGGGCAAATTTAACTCTCATTTCCCACCAGGAAGAGGAATTAACCAAAGGCTCAGCGTGCCGTGCCGGAACCAGATTAGGGCCTGAAGCCATCCTGCGGTGTTGCGGCCAGCTCAAAAGAAAGTGAGTTGAAGAAAGGAGCTCAGGGGCACTGTAATTCACAAAACTGCAGAGTTATAAATGACAGCTATCGTCCAAAAATATACTGAAGTAAGGTTTCCAAGAGGACTTGAAAGCGGGGCAGAATTGCAGGAAACCGATTTCAGGAGGTAGACTGGAATTGCATTGAAAGCATAGGAAAAGAGGCAGAACGTCCACAATGATGCACTTGGCCAAAAAGGGCGTATGCGTTTTTTCCTGAATATATTCAGGAAAAAACACATACGCCCTTTTTGGCCAACCAAGCAAGCTTGCAAAGGAAATCTGCACTACAATGAAGTCTCACTTCCCCGCGGTCAAAAGGGCCATCTGAAAAAAGTGTAAAATCCAGAAAGGCAGGACAGGCCATGGAGAACTGGGAGCCTTGTTATGCTGATGGGCGGGATGTAAATTGCCAACAGACACTCGGGAGAAGTGTATGGTGTTTCCTGAAACATCTAAAAAACAAAGCAACAGAGCCTAGGGCACTTCCACTTATGGTCCTATAGCTTAGGGAAATTAAAATCAAAAAGACACAGCCACCCCAAAGTTTGGGACGCCTCTGTTTACAAGAACCTCGTTTACAGTACAAGTTCAACATCGCAGAAAGTGAAAAATGGATAAAGAAGTTGTGGTATTTACTTACAAAGCAATATCACTCAGCAATGAAATCTATGTCATCAGGCCCTTAGCAGCACAATGAGTGGATTCAGGTATGATGATTCTAACTGAAATAAGTCACACAGAAAAAGAAACATCATAAGATATCAGTAATACACGGAATGTAAACTTGGCTACACAGGAACTGAATTACAGAACAGAACAGGGTCTCAAATTTAGAAAACCAACTTATGCTTTCTTAAGGGTAAAGGTGAGTTGGGGTGCTGCATAAAACCAGAGATTGAAATGAGCACAGATAAAGTTCCTTAAGCCAAATATGGAATAGACAAGAGCTACCTCTTGCTCAACGAAATGGACTCAACACCGCATATTAAACGCCTAAGAATGTACCTGACTAGTAAGTATCTTAAAACCTATGGATTGCTATGTCTCCGAAAGAGAATCAAGCATGTGTACAGGGGCATAAACGCAGCAGTGATAGGATTGGAGAGGTTCGGTGAGCAAATGAAGACCCTTTGAAGTCATATTGCATGGTACCCATTCCACGGGTTTCAACTACCCAGGTTTAAGGTATTCTTCCTTCAGCTAAAACATGCATGTGGAACCTAGAGTATGATCAACCATGTGATCGGGAGACGTGTTCAAATATGTCTCAGTTTTCGTACCCTGGTACTCGGGTGCAACATTCCAGACGCTTTACTAACACCCTCCCGACTTGGAGAGTCAGTCCCTTTAACCTCCTGTTTGGCCCAGTTTGCAATTTCTGCGGAAGATGAACAGGAATAGCGAGAACCAATGAGAGACTAGCTGGAGGTGTCTGGACGGGCAAATTTAACTCTCATTTCCCACCAGGAAGAGGAATTAACCAAAGGCTCAGCGTGCCGTGCCGGAACCAGATTAGGGCCTGAAGCCATCCTGCGGTGTTGCGGCCAGCTCAAAAGAAAGTGAGTTGAAGAAAGGAGCTCAGGGGCACTGTAATTCACAAACCTGCAGAGTTATAAATGACAGCTATCGTCCAAAAATATACTGAAGTAAGGTTTCCAAGAGGACTTGAAAGCGGGGCAGAATTGCAGGAAACCGATTTCAGGAGGTAGACTGGAATTGCATTGAAAGCATAGGAAAAGAGGCAGAACGTCCACAATGATGCACTTGGCCAAAAAGGGCGTATGCGTTTTTTCCTGAATATATTCAGGAAAAAACGCATACGCCCTTTTTGGCCAACCAAGCAAGCTTGCAAAGGAAATCTGCACTACAATGAAGTCTCACTTCCCCGCGGTCAAAAGGGCCATCTGAAAAAAGTGTAAAATCCAGAAAGGCAGGACAGGCCATGGAGAACTGGGAGGCTTGTTATGCTGATGGGCGGGATGTAAATTGCCAACAGACACTCGGGAGAAGTGTATGGTGTTTCCTGAAACATCTAAAAAACAAAGCAACAGAGCCTAGGGCACTTCCACTTATGGTCCTATAGCTTAGGGAAATTAAAATCAAAAAGACACAGCCACCCCAAAGTTTGGGACGCCTCTGTTTACAAGAACCTCGTTTACAGTACAAGTTCAACATCGCAGAAAGTGAAAAATGGATAAAGAAGTTGTGGTATTTACTTACAAAGCAATATCACTCAGCAATGAAATCTATGTCATCAGGCCCTTAGCAGCACAATGAGTGGATTCAGGTATGATGATTCTAACTGAAATAAGTCACACAGAAAAAGAAACATCATAAGATATCAGTAATACACGGAATGTAAACTTGGCTACACAGGAACTGAAATACAGAACAGAACAGGGTCTCAAATTTAGAAAACCAACTTATGCTTTCTTAAGGGTAAAGGTGAGTTGGGGTGCTACATAAAACCAGAGATTGAAATGAGCACAGATAAAGTTCCTTAAGCCAAATATGGAATAGACAAGAGCTACCACTTGCTCAACGAAATGGACTCAACACCGCATATTAAACGCCTAAGAATGTACCTGACTAGTAAGTATCTTAAAACCTATGGATTGCTATGTCTCCGAAAGAGAATCAAGCATGTGTACAGGGGCATAAACGCAGCAGTGATAGGATTGGAGAGGTTCGGTGAGCAAATGAAGACCCTTTGAAGTCATATTGCATGGTACCCATTCCACGGGTTTCAACTACCCAGGTTTAAGGTATTCTTCCTTCAGCTAAAACATGCATGTGGAACCTAGAGTATGATCAACCATGTGATCGGGAGACGTGTTCAAATATGTCTCAGTTTTCGTACCCTGGTACTCGGGTGCAACATTCCAGACGCTTTACTAACACCCTCCCGACTTGGAGAGTCAGTCCCTTTAACCTCCTGTTTGGCCCAGTTTGCAATTTCTGCGGAAGATGAACAGGAATAGCGAGAACCAATGAGAGACTAGCTGGAGGTGTCTGGACGGGCAAATTTAACTCTCATTTCCCACCAGGAAGAGGAATTAACCAAAGGCTCAGCGTGCCGTGCCGGAACCAGATTAGGGCCTGAAGCCATCCTGCGGTGTTGCGGCCAGCTCAAAAGAAAGCGAGTTGAAGAAAGGAGCTCAGGGGCACTGTAATTCACAAACCTGCAGAGTTATAAATGACAGCTATCGTCCAAAAATATACTGAAGTAAGGCTGCCAAGAGGACTTGAAAGCGGGGCAGAATTGCAGGAAACCGATTTCAGGAGGTAGACTGGAATTGCATTGAAAGCATAGGAAAAGAGGCAGAACGTCCACAATGATGCACTTGGCCAAAAAGGGCGTATGCGTTTTTTCCTGAATATATTCAGGAAAAAACGCATACGCCCTTTTTGGCCAACCAAGCAAGCTTGCAAAGGAAATCTGCACTACAATGAAGTCTCACTTCCCCGCGGTCAAAAGGGCCATCTGAAAAAAGTGTAAAATCCAGAAAGGCAGGACAGGCCATGGAGAACTGGGAGCCTTGTTATGCTGATGGGCGGGATGTAAATTGCCAACAGACACTCGGGAGAAGTGTATGGTGTTTCCTGAAACATCTAAAAAACAAAGCAACAGAGCCTAGGGCACTTCCACTTATGGTCCTATAGCTTAGGGAAATTAAAATCAAAAAGACACAGCCACCCCAAAGTTTGGGACACCTCTGTTTACAAGAACCTCGTTTACAGTACAAGTTCAACATCGCAGAAAGTGAAAAATGGATAAAGAAGTTGTGGTATTTACTTACAAAGCAATATCACTCAGCAATGAAATCTATGTCATCAGGCCCTTAGCAGCACAATGAGTGGATTCAGGTATGATGATTCTAACTGAAATAAGTCACACAGAAAAAGAAACATCATAAGATATCAGTAATACACGGAATGTAAACTTGGCTACACAGGAACTGAATTACAGAACAGAACAGGGTCTCAAATTTAGAAAACCAACTTATGCTTTCTTAAGGGTAAAGGTGAGTTGGGGTGCTGCATAAAACCAGAGATTGAAATGAACACAGATAAAGTTCCTTAAGCCAAATATGGAATAGACAAGAGCTACCTCTTGCTCAACGAAACGGACTCAACACCGCATATTAAACGCCTAAGAATGTACCTGACTAGTAAGTATCTTAAAACCTATGGATTGCTATGTCTCCGAAAGAGAATCAAGCATGTGTACAGGGGCATAAACGCAGCAGTGATAGGATTGGAGAGGTTCGGTGAGCAAATGAAGACCCTTTGAAGTCATATTGCATGGTACCCATTCCACGGGTTTCAACTACCCAGGTTTAAGGTATTCTTCCTTCAGCTAAAACATGCATGTGGAACCTAGAGTATGATCAACCATGTGATCGGGAGACGTGTTCAAATATGTCTCAGTTTTCGTACCCTGGTACTCGGGTGCAACATTCCAGACGCTTTACTAACACCCTCCCGACTTGGAGAGTCAGTCCCTTTAACCTCCTGTTTGGCCCAGTTTGCAATTTCTGCGGAAGATGAACAGGAATAGCGAGAACCAATGAGAGACTAGCTGGAGGTGTCTGGACGGGCAAATTTAACTCTCATTTCCCACCAGGAAGAGGAATTAACCAAAGGCTCAGCGTGCCGTGCCGGAACCAGATTAGGGCCTGAAGCCATCCTGCGGTGTTGCGGCCAGCTCAAAAGAAAGCGAGTTGAAGAAAGGAGCTCAGGGGCACTGTAATTCACAAACCTGCAGAGTTATAAATGACAGCTATCGTCCAAAAATATACTGAAGTAAGGCTGCCAAGAGGACTTGAAAGCGGGGCAGAATTGCAGGAAACCGATTTCAGGAGGTAGACTGGAATTGCATTGAAAGCATAGGAAAAGAGGCAGAACGTCCACAATGATGCACTTGGCCAAAAAGGGCGTATGCGTTTTTTCCTGAATATATTCAGGAAAAAACGCATACGCCCTTTTTGGCCAACCAAGCAAGCTTGCAAAGGAAATCTGCACTACAATGAAGTCTCACTTCCCCGCGGTCAAAAGGGCCATCTGAAAAAAGTGTAAAATCCAGAAAGGCAGGACAGGCCATGGAGAACTGGGAGGCTTGTTATGCTGATGGGCGGGATGTAAATTGCCAACAGACACTCGGGAGAAGTGTATGGTGTTTCCTGAAACATCTAAAAAACAAAGCAACAGAGCCTAGGGCACTTCCACTTATGGTCCTATAGCTTAGGGAAATTAAAATCAAAAAGACACAGCCACCCCAAAGTTTGGGACACCTCTGTTTACAAGAACCTCGTTTACAGTACAAGTTCAACATCGCAGAAAGTGAAAAATGGATAAAGAAGTTGTGGTATTTACTTACAAAGCAATATCACTCAGCAATGAAATCTATGTCATCAGGCCCTTAGCAGCACAATGAGTGGATTCAGGTATGATGATTCTAACTGAAATAAGTCACACAGAAAAAGAAACATCATAAGATATCAGTAATACACGGAATGTAAACTTGGCTACACAGGAACTGAATTACAGAACAGAACAGGGTCTCAAATTTAGAAAACCAACTTATGCTTTCTTAAGGGTAAAGGTGAGTTGGGGTGCTGCATAAAACCAGAGATTGAAATGAACACAGATAAAGTTCCTTAAGCCAAATATGGAATAGACAAGAGCTACCTCTTGCTCAACGAAACGGACTCAACACCGCATATTAAACGCCTAAGAATGTACCTGACTAGTAAGTATCTTAAAACCTATGGATTGCTATGTCTCCGAAAGAGAATCAAGCATGTGTACAGGGGCATAAACGCAGCAGTGATAGGATTGGAGAGGTTCGGTGAGCAAATGAAGACCCTTTGAAGTCATATTGCATGGTACCCATTCCACGGGTTTCAACTACCCAGGTTTAAGGTATTCTTCCTTCAGCTAAAACATGCATGTGGAACCTAGAGTATGATCAACCATGTGATCGGGAGACGTGTTCAAATATGTCTCAGTTTTCGTACCCTGGTACTCGGGTGCAACATTCCAGACGCTTTACTAACACCCTCCCGACTTGGAGAGTCAGTCCCTTTAACCTCCTGTTTGGCCCAGTTTGCAATTTCTGCGGAAGATGAACAGGAATAGCGAGAACCAATGAGAGACTAGCTGGAGGTGTCTGGACGGGCAAATTTAACTCTCATTTCCCACCAGGAAGAGGAATTAACCAAAGGCTCAGCGTGCCGTGCCGGAACCAGATTAGGGCCTGAAGCCATCCTGCGGTGTTGCGGCCAGCTCAAAAGAAAGCGAGTTGAAGAAAGGAGCTCAGGGGCACTGTAATTCACAAACCTGCAGAGTTATAAATGACAGCTATCGTCCAAAAATATACTGAAGTAAGGCTGCCAAGAGGACTTGAAAGCGGGGCAGAATTGCAGGAAACCGATTTCAGGAGGTAGACTGGAATTGCATTGAAAGCATAGGAAAAGAGGCAGAACGTCCACAATGATGCACTTGGCCAAAAAGGGCGTATGCGTTTTTTCCTGAATATATTCAGGAAAAAACGCATACGCCCTTTTTGGCCAACCAAGCAAGCTTGCAAAGGAAATCTGCACTACAATGAAGTCTCACTTCCCCGCGGTCAAAAGGGCCATCTGAAAAAAGTGTAAAATCCAGAAAGGCAGGACAGGCCATGGAGAACTGGGAGGCTTGTTATGCTGATGGGCGGGATGTAAATTGCCAACAGACACTCGGGAGAAGTGTATGGTGTTTCCTGAAACATCTAAAAAACAAAGCAACAGAGCCTAGGGCACTTCCACTTATGGTCCTATAGCTTAGGGAAATTAAAATCAAAAAGACACAGCCACCCCAAAGTTTGGGACGCCTCTGTTTACAAGAACCTCGTTTACAGTACAAGTTCAACATCGCAGAAAGTGAAAAATGGATAAAGAAGTTGTGGTATTTACTTACAAAGCAATATCACTCAGCAATGAAATCTATGTCATCAGGCCCTTAGCAGCACAATGAGTGGATTCAGGTATGATGATTCTAACTGAAATAAGTCACACAGAAAAAGAAACATCATAAGATATCAGTAATACACGGAATGTAAACTTGGCTACACAGGAACTGAAATACAGAACAGAACAGGGTCTCAAATTTAGAAAACCAACTTATGCTTTCTTAAGGGTAAAGGTGAGTTGGGGTGCTGCATAAAACCAGAGATTGAAATGAGCACAGATAAAGTTCCTTAAGCCAAATATGGAATAGACAAGAGCTACCACTTGCTCAACGAAATGGACTCAACACCGCATATTAAACGCCTAAGAATGTACCTGACTAGTAAGTATCTTAAAACCTATGGATTGCTATGTCTCCGAAAGAGAATCAAGCATGTGTACAGGGGCATAAACGCAGCAGTGATAGGATTGGAGAGGTTCGGTGAGCAAATGAAGACCCTTTGAAGTCATATTGCATGGTACCCATTCCACGGGTTTCAACTACCCAGGTTTAAGGTATTCTTCCTTCAGCTAAAACATGCATGTGGAACCTAGAGTATGATCAACCATGTGATCGGGAGACGTGTTCAAATATGTCTCAGTTTTCGTACCCTGGTACTCGGGTGCAACATTCCAGACGCTTTACTAACACCCTCCCGACTTGGAGAGTCAGTCCCTTTAACCTCCTGTTTGGCCCAGTTTGCAATTTCTGCGGAAGATGAACAGGAATAGCGAGAACCAATGAGAGACTAGCTGGAGGTGTCTGGACGGGCAAATTTAACTCTCATTTCCCACCAGGAAGAGGAATTAACCAAAGGCTCAGCGTGCCGTGCCGGAACCAGATTAGGGCCTGAAGCCATCCTGCGGTGTTGCGGCCAGCTCAAAAGAAAGCGAGTTGAAGAAAGGAGCTCAGGGGCACTGTAATTCACAAACCTGCAGAGTTATAAATGACAGCTATCGTCCAAAAATATACTGAAGTAAGGCTGCCAAGAGGACTTGAAAGCGGGGCAGAATTGCAGGAAACCGATTTCAGGAGGTAGACTGGAATTGCATTGAAAGCATAGGAAAAGAGGCAGAACGTCCACAATGATGCACTTGGCCAAAAAGGGCGTATGCGTTTTTTCCTGAATATATTCAGGAAAAAACGCATACGCCCTTTTTGGCCAACCAAGCAAGCTTGCAAAGGAAATCTGCACTACAATGAAGTCTCACTTCCCCGCGGTCAAAAGGGCCATCTGAAAAAAGTGTAAAATCCAGAAAGGCAGGACAGGCCATGGAGAACTGGGAGCCTTGTTATGCTGATGGGCGGGATGTAAATTGCCAACAGACACTCGGGAGAAGTGTATGGTGTTTCCTGAAACATCTAAAAAACAAAGCAACAGAGCCTAGGGCACTTCCACTTATGGTCCTATAGCTTAGGGAAATTAAAATCAAAAAGACACAGCCACCCCAAAGTTTGGGACGCCTCTGTTTACAAGAACCTCGTTTACAGTACAAGTTCAACATCGCAGAAAGTGAAAAATGGATAAAGAAGTTGTGGTATTTACTTACAAAGCAATATCACTCAGCAATGAAATCTATGTCATCAGGCCCTTAGCAGCACAATGAGTGGATTCAGGTATGATGATTCTAACTGAAATAAGTCACACAGAAAAAGAAACATCATAAGATATCAGTAATACACGGAATGTAAACTTGGCTACACAGGAACTGAATTACAGAACAGAACAGGGTCTCAAATTTAGAAAACCAACTTATGCTTGCTTAAGGGTAAAGGTGAGTCGGGGTGCTGCATAAAACCAGAGATTGAAATGAGCACAGATAAAGTTCCTTAAGCCAAATATGGAATAGACAAGAGCTACTCCTTGCTCAACGAAACGGACTCAACACCGCATATTAAACGCCTAAGAATGTACCTGACTAGTAAGTATCTTAAAACCTATGGATTGCTATGTCTCCGAAAGAGAATCAAGCATGTGTACAGGGGCATAAACGCAGCAGTGATAGGATTGGAGAGGTTCGGTGAGCAAATGAAGACCCTTTGAAGTCATATTGCATGGTACCCATTCCACGGGTTTCAACTACCCAGGTTTAAGGTATTCTTCCTTCAGCTAAAACATGCATGTGGAACCTAGAGTATGATCAACCATGTGATCGGGAGACGTGTTCAAATATGTCTCAGTTTTCGTACCCTGGTACTCGGGTGCAACATTCCAGACGCTTTACTAACACCCTCCCGACTTGGAGAGTCAGTCCCTTTAACCTCCTGTTTGGCCCAGTTTGCAATTTCTGCGGAAGATGAACAGGAATAGCGAGAACCAATGAGAGACTAGCTGGAGGTGTCTGGACGGGCAAATTTAACTCTCATTTCCCACCAGGAAGAGGAATTAACCAAAGGCTCAGCGTGCCGTGCCGGAACCAGATTAGGGCCTGAAGCCATCCTGCGGTGTTGCGGCCAGCTCAAAAGAAAGCGAGTTGAAGAAAGGAGCTCAGGGGCACTGTAATTCACAAACCTGCAGAGTTATAAATGACAGCTATCGTCCAAAAATATACTGAAGTAAGGCTGCCAAGAGGACTTGAAAGCGGGGCAGAATTGCAGGAAACCGATTTCAGGAGGTAGACTGGAATTGCATTGAAAGCATAGGAAAAGAGGCAGAACGTCCACAATGATGCACTTGGCCAAAAAGGGCGTATGCGTTTTTTCCTGAATATATTCAGGAAAAAACGCATACGCCCTTTTTGGCCAACCAAGCAAGCTTGCAAAGGAAATCTGCACTACAATGAAGTCTCACTTCCCCGCGGTCAAAAGGGCCATCTGAAAAAAGTGTAAAATCCAGAAAGGCAGGACAGGCCATGGAGAACTGGGAGCCTTGTTATGCTGATGGGCGGGATGTAAATTGCCAACAGACACTCGGGAGAAGTGTATGGTGTTTCCTGAAACATCTAAAAAACAAAGCAACAGAGCCTAGGGCACTTCCACTTATGGTCCTATAGCTTAGGGAAATTAAAATCAAAAAGACACAGCCACCCCAAAGTTTGGGACGCCTCTGTTTACAAGAACCTCGTTTACAGTACAAGTTCAACATCGCAGAAAGTGAAAAATGGATAAAGAAGTTGTGGTATTTACTTACAAAGCAATATCACTCAGCAATGAAATCTATGTCATCAGGCCCTTAGCAGCACAATGAGTGGATTCAGGTATGATGATTCTAACTGAAATAAGTCACACAGAAAAAGAAACATCATAAGATATCAGTAATACATGGAATGTAAACTTGGCTACACAGGAACTGAATTACAGAACAGAACAGGGTCTCAAATTTAGAAAACCAACTTATGCTTTCTTAAGGGTAAAGGTGAGTTGGGGTGCTGCATAAAACCAGAGATTGAAATGAACACAGATAAAGTTCCTTAAGCCAAATATGGAATAGACAAGAGCTACCTCTTGCTCAACGAAACGGACTCAACACCGCATATTAAACGCCTAAGAATGTACCTGACTAGTAAGTATCTTAAAACCTATGGATTGCTATGTCTCCGAAAGAGAATCAAGCATGTGTACAGGGGCATAAACGCAGCAGTGATAGGATTGGAGAGGTTCGGTGAGCAAATGAAGACCCTTTGAAGTCATATTGCATGGTACCCATTCCACGGGTTTCAACTACCCAGGTTTAAGGTATTCTTCCTTCAGCTAAAACATGCATGTGGAACCTAGAGTATGATCAACCATGTGATCGGGAGACGTGTTCAAATATGTCTCAGTTTTCGTACCCTGGTACTCGGGTGCAACATTCCAGACGCTTTACTAACACCCTCCCGACTTGGAGAGTCAGTCCCTTTAACCTCCTGTTTGGCCCAGTTTGCAATTTCTGCGGAAGATGAACAGGAATAGCGAGAACCAATGAGAGACTAGCTGGAGGTGTCTGGACGGGCAAATTTAACTCTCATTTCCCACCAGGAAGAGGAATTAACCAAAGGCTCAGCGTGCCGTGCCGGAACCAGATTAGGGCCTGAAGCCATCCTGCGGTGTTGCGGCCAGCTCAAAAGAAAGTGAGTTGAAGAAAGGAGCTCAGGGGCACTGTAATTCACAAAACTGCAGAGTTATAAATGACAGCTATCGTCCAAAAATATACTGAAGTAAGGTTTCCAAGAGGACTTGAAAGCGGGGCAGAATTGCAGGAAACCGATTTCAGGAGGTAGACTGGAATTGCATTGAAAGCATAGGAAAAGAGGCAGAACGTCCACAATGATGCACTTGGCCAAAAAGGGCGTATGCGTTTTTTCCTGAATATATTCAGGAAAAAACGCATACGCCCTTTTTGGCCAACCAAGCAAGCTTGCAAAGGAAATCTGCACTACAATGAAGTCTCACTTCCCCGCGGTCAAAAGGGCCATCTGAAAAAAGTGTAAAATCCAGAAAGGCAGGACAGGCCATGGAGAACTGGGAGCCTTGTTATGCTGATGGGCGGGATGTAAATTGCCAACAGACACTTGGGAGAAGTGTATGGTGTTTCCTGAAACATCTAAAAAACAAAGCAACAGAGCCTAGGGCACTTCCACTTATGGTCCTATAGCTTAGGGAAATTAAAATCAAAAAGACACAGCCACCCCAAAGTTTGGGACGCCTCTGTTTACAAGAACCTCGTTTACAGTACAAGTTCAACATCGCAGAAAGTGAAAAATGGATAAAGAAGTTGTGGTATTTACTTACAAAGCAATATCACTCAGCAATGAAATCTATGTCATCAGGCCCTTAGCAGCACAATGAGTGGATTCAGGTATGATGATTCTAACTGAAATAAGTCACACAGAAAAAGAAACATCATAAGATATCAGTAATACACGGAATGTAAACTTGGCTACACAGGAACTGAATTACAGAACAGAACAGGGTCTCAAATTTAGAAAACCAACTTATGCTTTCTTAAGGGTAAAGGTGAGTTGGGGTGCTGCATAAAACCAGAGATTGAAATGAGCACAGATAAAGTTCCTTAAGCCAAATATGGAATAGACAAGAGCTACCACTTGCTCAACGAAACGGACTCAACACCGCATATTAAACGCCTAAGAATGTACCTGACTAGTAAGTATCTTAAAACCTATGGATTGCTATGTCTCCGAAAGAGAATCAAGCATGTGTACAGGGGCATAAACGCAGCAGTGATAGGATTGGAGAGGTTCGGTGAGCAAATGAAGACCCTTTGAAGTCATATTGCATGGTACCCATTCCACGGGTTTCAACTACCCAGGTTTAAGGTATTCTTCCTTCAGCTAAAACATGCATGTGGAACCTAGAGTATGATCAACCATGTGATCGGGAGACGTGTTCAAATATGTCTCAGTTTTCGTACCCTGGTACTCGGGTGCAACATTCCAGACGCTTTACTAACACCCTCCCGACTTGGAGAGTCAGTCCCTTTAACCTCCTGTTTGGCCCAGTTTGCAATTTCTGCGGAAGATGAACAGGAATAGCGAGAACCAATGAGAGACTAGCTGGAGGTGTCTGGACGGGCAAATTTAACTCTCATTTCCCACCAGGAAGAGGAATTAACCAAAGGCTCAGCGTGCCGTGCCGGAACCAGATTAGGGCCTGAAGCCATCCTGCGGTGTTGCGGCCAGCTCAAAAGAAAGCGAGTTGAAGAAAGGAGCTCAGGGGCACTGTAATTCACAAACCTGCAGAGTTATAAATGACAGCTATCGTCCAAAAATATACTGAAGTAAGGCTGCCAAGAGGACTTGAAAGCGGGGCAGAATTGCAGGAAACCGATTTCAGGAGGTAGACTGGAATTGCATTGAAAGCATAGGAAAAGAGGCAGAACGTCCACAATGATGCACTTGGCCAAAAAGGGCGTATGCGTTTTTTCCTGAATATATTCAGGAAAAAACGCATACGCCCTTTTTGGCCAACCAAGCAAGCTTGCAAAGGAAATCTGCACTACAATGAAGTCTCACTTCCCCGCGGTCAAAAGGGCCATCTGAAAAAAGTGTAAAATCCAGAAAGGCAGGACAGGCCATGGAGAACTGGGAGCCTTGTTATGCTGATGGGCGGGATGTAAATTGCCAACAGACACTCGGGAGAAGTGTATGGTGTTTCCTGAAACATCTAAAAAACAAAGCAACAGAGCCTAGGGCACTTCCACTTATGGTCCTATAGCTTAGGGAAATTAAAATCAAAAAGACACAGCCACCCCAAAGTTTGGGACGCCTCTGTTTACAAGAACCTCGTTTACAGTACAAGTTCAACATCGCAGAAAGTGAAAAATGGATAAAGAAGTTGTGGTATTTACTTACAAAGCAATATCACTCAGCAATGAAATCTATGTCATCAGGCCCTTAGCAGCACAATGAGTGGATTCAGGTATGATGATTCTAACTGAAATAAGTCACACAGAAAAAGAAACATCATAAGATATCAGTAATACACGGAATGTAAACTTGGCTACACAGGAACTGAATTACAGAACAGAACAGGGTCTCAAATTTAGAAAACCAACTTATGCTTGCTTAAGGGTAAAGGTGAGTCGGGGTGCTGCATAAAACCAGAGATTGAAATGAGCACAGATAAAGTTCCTTAAGCCAAATATGGAATAGACAAGAGCTACCTCTTGCTCAACGAAACGGACTCAACACCGCATATTAAACGCCTAAGAATGTACCTGACTAGTAAGTATCTTAAAACCTATGGATTGCTATGTCTCCGAAAGAGAATCAAGCATGTGTACAGGGGCATAAACGCAGCAGTGATAGGATTGGAGAGGTTCGGTGAGCAAATGAAGACCCTTTGAAGTCATATTGCATGGTACCCATTCCACGGGTTTCAACTACCCAGGTTTAAGGTATTCTTCCTTCAGCTAAAACATGCATGTGGAACCTAGAGTATGATCAACCATGTGATCGGGAGACGTGTTCAAATATGTCTCAGTTTTCGTACCCTGGTACTCGGGTGCAACATTCCAGACGCTTTACTAACACCCTCCCGACTTGGAGAGTCAGTCCCTTTAACCTCCTGTTTGGCCCAGTTTGCAATTTCTGCGGAAGATGAACAGGAATAGCGAGAACCAATGAGAGACTAGCTGGAGGTGTCTGGACGGGCAAATTTAACTCTCATTTCCCACCAGGAAGAGGAATTAACCAAAGGCTCAGCGTGCCGTGCCGGAACCAGATTAGGGCCTGAAGCCATCCTGCGGTGTTGCGGCCAGCTCAAAAGAAAGCGAGTTGAAGAAAGGAGCTCAGGGGCACTGTAATTCACAAACCTGCAGAGTTATAAATGACAGCTATCGTCCAAAAATATACTGAAGTAAGGCTGCCAAGAGGACTTGAAAGCGGGGCAGAATTGCAGGAAACCGATTTCAGGAGGTAGACTGGAATTGCATTGAAAGCATAGGAAAAGAGGCAGAACGTCCACAATGATGCACTTGGCCAAAAAGGGCGTATGCGTTTTTTCCTGAATATATTCAGGAAAAAACGCATACGCCCTTTTTGGCCAACCAAGCAAGCTTGCAAAGGAAATCTGCACTACAATGAAGTCTCACTTCCCCGCGGTCAAAAGGGCCATCTGAAAAAAGTGTAAAATCCAGAAAGGCAGGACAGGCCATGGAGAACTGGGAGCCTTGTTATGCTGATGGGCGGGATGTAAATTGCCAACAGACATTCGGGAGAAGTGTATGGTGTTTCCTGAAACATCTAAAAAACAAAGCAACAGAGCCTAGGGCACTTCCACTTATGGTCCTATAGCTTAGGGAAATTAAAATCAAAAAGACACAGCCACCCCAAAGTTTGGGACGCCTCTGTTTACAAGAACCTCGTTTACAGTACAAGTTCAACATCGCAGAAAGTGAAAAATGGATAAAGAAGTTGTGGTATTTACTTACAAAGCAATATCACTCAGCAATGAAATCTATGTCATCAGGCCCTTAGCAGCACAATGAGTGGATTCAGGTATGATGATTCTAACTGAAATAAGTCACACAGAAAAAGAAACATCATAAGATATCAGTAATACACGGAATGTAAACTTGGCTACACAGGAACTGAATTACAGAACAGAACAGGGTCTCAAATTTAGAAAACCAACTTATGCTTTCTTAAGGGTAAAGGTGAGTTGGGGTGCTGCATAAAACCAGAGATTGAAATGAGCACAGATAAAGTTCCTTAAGCCAAATATGGAATAGACAAGAGCTACCTCTTGCTCAACGAAACGGACTCAACACCGCATATTAAACGCCTAAGAATGTACCTGACTAGTAAGTATCTTAAAACCTATGGATTGCTATGTCTCCGAAAGAGAATCAAGCATGTGTACAGGGGCATAAACGCAGCAGTGATAGGATTGGAGAGGTTCGGTGAGCAAATGAAGACCCTTTGAAGTCATATTGCATGGTACCCATTCCACGGGTTTCAACTACCCAGGTTTAAGGTATTCTTCCTTCAGGTAAAACATGCATGTGGAACCTAGAGTATGATCAACCATGTGATCGGGAGACGTGTTCAAATATGTCTCAGTTTTCGTACCCTGGTACTCGGGTGCAACATTCCAGACGCTTTACTAACACCCTCCCGACTTGGAGAGTCAGTCCCTTTAACCTCCTGTTTGGCCCAGTTTGCAATTTCTGCGGAAGATGAACAGGAATAGCGAGAACCAATGAGAGACTAGCTGGAGGTGTCTGGACGGGCAAATTTAACTCTCATTTCCCACCAGGAAGAGGAATTAACCAAAGGCTCAGCGTGCCGTGCCGGAACCAGATTAGGGCCTGAAGCCATCCTGCGGTGTTGCGGCCAGCTCAAAAGAAAGCGAGTTGAAGAAAGGAGCTCAGGGGCACTGTAATTCACAAACCTGCAGAGTTATAAATGACAGCTATCGTCCAAAAATATACTGAAGTAAGGCTGCCAAGAGGACTTGAAAGCGGGGCAGAATTGCAGGAAACCGATTTCAGGAGGTAGACTGGAATTGCATTGAAAGCATAGGAAAAGAGGCAGAACGTCCACAATGATGCACTTGGCCAAAAAGGGCGTATGCGTTTTTTCCTGAATATATTCAGGAAAAAACGCATACGCCCTTTTTGGCCAACCAAGCAAGCTTGCAAAGGAAATCTGCACTACAATGAAGTCTCACTTCCCCGCGGTCAAAAGGGCCATCTGAAAAAAGTGTAAAATCCAGAAAGGCAGGACAGGCCATGGAGAACTGGGAGCCTTGTTATGCTGATGGGCGGGATGTAAATTGCCAACAGACACTCGGGAGAAGTGTATGGTGTTTCCTGAAACATCTAAAAAACAAAGCAACAGAGCCTAGGGCACTTCCACTTATGGTCCTATAGCTTAGGGAAATTAAAATCAAAAAGACACAGCCACCCCAAAGTTTGGGACGCCTCTGTTTACAAGAACCTCGTTTACAGTACAAGTTCAACATCGCAGAAAGTGAAAAATGGATAAAGAAGTTGTGGTATTTACTTACAAAGCAATATCACTCAGCAATGAAATCTATGTCATCAGGCCCTTAGCAGCACAATGAGTGGATTCAGGTATGATGATTCTAACTGAAATAAGTCACACAGAAAAAGAAACATCATAAGATATCAGTAATACACGGAATGTAAACTTGGCTACACAGGAACTGAATTACAGAACAGAACAGGGTCTCAAATTTAGAAAACCAACTTATGCTTGCTTAAGGGTAAAGGTGAGTCGGGGTGCTGCATAAAACCAGAGATTGAAATGAGCACAGATAAAGTTCCTTAAGCCAAATATGGAATAGACAAGAGCTACCTCTTGCTCAACGAAATGGACTCAACACCGCATATTAAACGCCTAAGAATGTACCTGACTAGTAAGTATCTTAAAACCTATGGATTGCTATGTCTCCGAAAGAGAATCAAGCATGTGTACAGGGGCATAAACGCAGCAGTGATAGGATTGGAGAGGTTCGGTGAGCAAATGAAGACCCTTTGAAGTCATATTGCATGGTACCCATTCCACGGGTTTCAACTACCCAGGTTTAAGGTATTCTTCCTTCAGCTAAAACATGCATGTGGAACCTAGAGTATGATCAACCATGTGATCGGGAGACGTGTTCAAATATGTCTCAGTTTTCGTACCCTGGTACTCGGGTGCAACATTCCAGACGCTTTACTAACACCCTCCCGACTTGGAGAGTCAGTCCCTTTAACCTCCTGTTTGGCCCAGTTTGCAATTTCTGCGGAAGATGAACAGGAATAGCGAGAACCAATGAGAGACTAGCTGGAGGTGTCTGGACGGGCAAATTTAACTCTCATTTCCCACCAGGAAGAGGAATTAACCAAAGGCTCAGCGTGCCGTGCCGGAACCAGATTAGGGCCTGAAGCCATCCTGCGGTGTTGCGGCCAGCTCAAAAGAAAGCGAGTTGAAGAAAGGAGCTCAGGGGCACTGTAATTCACAAACCTGCAGAGTTATAAATGACAGCTATCGTCCAAAAATATACTGAAGTAAGGCTGCCAAGAGGACTTGAAAGCGGGGCAGAATTGCAGGAAACCGATTTCAGGAGGTAGACTGGAATTGCATTGAAAGCATAGGAAAAGAGGCAGAACGTCCACAATGATGCACTTGGCCAAAAAGGGCGTATGCGTTTTTTCCTGAATATATTCAGGAAAAAACGCATACGCCCTTTTTGGCCAACCAAGCAAGCTTGCAAAGGAAATCTGCACTACAATGAAGTCTCACTTCCCCGCGGTCAAAAGGGCCATCTGAAAAAAGTGTAAAATCCAGAAAGGCAGGACAGGCCATGGAGAACTGGGAGCCTTGTTATGCTGATGGGCGGGATGTAAATTGCCAACAGACACTCGGGAGAAGTGTATGGTGTTTCCTGAAACATCTAAAAAACAAAGCAACAGAGCCTAGGGCACTTCCACTTATGGTCCTATAGCTTAGGGAAATTAAAATCAAAAAGACACAGCCACCCCAAAGTTTGGGACGCCTCTGTTTACAAGAACCTCGTTTACAGTACAAGTTCAACATCGCAGAAAGTGAAAAATGGATAAAGAAGTTGTGGTATTTACTTACAAAGCAATATCACTCAGCAATGAAATCTATGTCATCAGGCCCTTAGCAGCACAATGAGTGGATTCAGGTATGATGATTCTAACTGAAATAAGTCACACAGAAAAAGAAACATCATAAGATATCAGTAATACACGGAATGTAAACTTGGCTACACAGGAACTGAATTACAGAACAGAACAGGGTCTCAAATTTAGAAAACCAACTTATGCTTGCTTAAGGGTAAAGGTGAGTCGGGGTGCTGCATAAAACCAGAGATTGAAATGAGCACAGATAAAGTTCCTTAAGCCAAATATGGAATAGACAAGAGCTACCTCTTGCTCAACGAAATGGACTCAACACCGCATATTAAACGCCTAAGAATGTACCTGACTAGTAAGTATCTTAAAACCTATGGATTGCTATGTCTCCGAAAGAGAATCAAGCATGTGTACAGGGGCATAAACGCAGCAGTGATAGGATTGGAGAGGTTCGGTGAGCAAATGAAGACCCTTTGAAGTCATATTGCATGGTACCCATTCCACGGGTTTCAACTACCCAGGTTTAAGGTATTCTTCCTTCAGCTAAAACATGCATGTGGAACCTAGAGTATGATCAACCATGTGATCGGGAGACGTGTTCAAATATGTCTCAGTTTTCGTACCCTGGTACTCGGGTGCAACATTCCAGACGCTTTACTAACACCCTCCCGACTTGGAGAGTCAGTCCCTTTAACCTCCTGTTTGGCCCAGTTTGCAATTTCTGCGGAAGATGAACAGGAATAGCGAGAACCAATGAGAGACTAGCTGGAGGTGTCTGGACGGGCAAATTTAACTCTCATTTCCCACCAGGAAGAGGAATTAACCAAAGGCTCAGCGTGCCGTGCCGGAACCAGATTAGGGCCTGAAGCCATCCTGCGGTGTTGCGGCCAGCTCAAAAGAAAGCGAGTTGAAGAAAGGAGCTCAGGGGCACTGTAATTCACAAACCTGCAGAGTTATAAATGACAGCTATCGTCCAAAAATATACTGAAGTAAGGCTGCCAAGAGGACTTGAAAGCGGGGCAGAATTGCAGGAAACCGATTTCAGGAGGTAGACTGGAATTGCATTGAAAGCATAGGAAAAGAGGCAGAACGTCCACAATGATGCACTTGGCCAAAAAGGGCGTATGCGTTTTTTCCTGAATATATTCAGGAAAAAACGCATACGCCCTTTTTGGCCAACCAAGCAAGCTTGCAAAGGAAATCTGCACTACAATGAAGTCTCACTTCCCCGCGGTCAAAAGGGCCATCTGAAAAAAGTGTAAAATCCAGAAAGGCAGGACAGGCCATGGAGAACTGGGAGCCTTGTTATGCTGATGGGCGGGATGTAAATTGCCAACAGACATTCGGGAGAAGTGTATGGTGTTTCCTGAAACATCTAAAAAACAAAGCAACAGAGCCTAGGGCACTTCCACTTATGGTCCTATAGCTTAGGGAAATTAAAATCAAAAAGACACAGCCACCCCAAAGTTTGGGACGCCTCTGTTTACAAGAACCTCATTTACAGTACAAGTTCAACATCGCAGAAAGTGAAAAATGGATAAAGAAGTTGTGGTATTTACTTACAAAGCAATATCACTCAGCAATGAAATCTATGTCATCAGGCCCTTAGCAGCACAATGAGTGGATTCAGGTATGATGATTCTAACTGAAATAAGTCACACAGAAAAAGAAACATCATAAGATATCAGTAATACACGGAATGTAAACTTGGCTACACAGGAACTGAATTACAGAAAAGAACAGGGTCTCAAATTTAGAAAACCAACTTATGCTTTCTTAATGGTAAAGGTGAGTTGGGGTGCTGCATAAAACCAGAGATTGAAATGAACACAGATAAAGTTCCTTAAGCCAAATATGGAATAGACAAGAGCTACCTCTTGCTCAACGAAACGGACTCAACACCGCATATTAAACGCCTAAGAATGTACCTGACTAGTAAGTATCTTAAAACCTATGGATTGCTATGTCTCCGAAAGAGAATCAAGCATGTGTACAGGGGCATAAACGCAGCAGTGATAGGATTGGAGAGGTTCGGTGAGCAAATGAAGACCCTTTGAAGTCATATTGCATGGTACCCATTCCACGGGTTTCAACTACCCAGGTTTAAGGTATTCTTCCTTCAGCTAAAACATGCATGTGGAACCTAGAGTATGATCAACCATGTGATCGGGAGACGTGTTCAAATATGTCTCAGTTTTCGTACCCTGGTACTCGGGTGCAACATTCCAGACGCTTTACTAACACCCTCCCGACTTGGAGAGTCAGTCCCTTTAACCTCCTGTTTGGCCCAGTTTGCAATTTCTGCGGAAGATGAACAGGAATAGCGAGAACCAATGAGAGACTAGCTGGAGGTGTCTGGACGGGCAAATTTAACTCTCATTTCCCACCAGGAAGAGGAATTAACCAAAGGCTCAGCGTGCCGTGCCGGAACCAGATTAGGGCCTGAAGCCATCCTGCGGTGTTGCGGCCAGCTCAAAAGAAAGCGAGTTGAAGAAAGGAGCTCAGGGGCACTGTAATTCACAAACCTGCAGAGTTATAAATGACAGCTATCGTCCAAAAATATACTGAAGTAAGGCTGCCAAGAGGACTTGAAAGCGGGGCAGAATTGCAGGAAACCGATTTCAGGAGGTAGACTGGAATTGCATTGAAAGCATAGGAAAAGAGGCAGAACGTCCACAATGATGCACTTGGCCAAAAAGGGCGTATGCGTTTTTTCCTGAATATATTCAGGAAAAAACGCATACGCCCTTTTTGGCCAACCAAGCAAGCTTGCAAAGGAAATCTGCACTACAATGAAGTCTCACTTCCCCCCGGTCAAAAGGGCCATCTGAAAAAAGTGTAAAATCCAGAAAGGCAGGACAGGCCATGGAGAACTGGGAGCCTTGTTATGCTGATGGGCGGGATGTAAATTGCCAACAGACACTCGGGAGAAGTGTATGGTGTTTCCTGAAACATCTAAAAAACAAAGCAACAGAGCCTAGGGCACTTCCACTTATGGTCCTATAGCTTAGGGAAATTAAAATAAAAAAGACACAGCCACCCCAAAGTTTGGGACGCCTCTGTTTACAAGAACCTCGTTTACAGTACAAGTTCAACATCGCAGAAAGTGAAAAATGGATAAAGAAGTTGTGGTATTTACTTACAAAGCAATATCACTCAGCAATGAAATCTATGTCATCAGGCCCTTAGCAGCACAATGAGTGGATTCAGGTATGATGATTCTAACTGAAATAAGTCACACAGAAAAAGAAACATCATAAGATATCAGTAATACACGGAATGTAAACTTGGCTACACAGGAACTGAATTACAGAACAGAACAGGGTCTCAAATTTAGAAAACCAACTTATGCTTTCTTAAGGGTAAAGGTGAGTTGGGGTGCTGCATAAAACCAGAGATTGAAATGAGCACAGATAAAGTTCCTTAAGCCAAATATGGAATAGACAAGAGCTACCTCTTGCTCAACGAAACGGACTCAACACCGCATATTAAACGCCTAAGAATGTACCTGACTAGTAAGTATCTTAAAACCTATGGATTGCTATGTCTCCGAAAGAGAATCAAGCATGTGTACAGGGGCATAAACGCAGCAGTGATAGGATTGGAGAGGTTCGGTGAGCAAATGAAGACCCTTTGAAGTCATATTGCATGGTACCCATTCCACGGGTTTCAACTACCCAGGTTTAAGGTATTCTTCCTTCAGGTAAAACATGCATGTGGAACCTAGAGTATGATCAACCATGTGATCGGGAGACGTGTTCAAATATGTCTCAGTTTTCGTACCCTGGTACTCGGGTGCAACATTCCAGACGCTTTACTAACACCCTCCCGACTTGGAGAGTCAGTCCCTTTAACCTCCTGTTTGGCCCAGTTTGCAATTTCTGCGGAAGATGAACAGGAATAGCGAGAACCAATGAGAGACTAGCTGGAGGTGTCTGGACGGGCAAATTTAACTCTCATTTCCCACCAGGAAGAGGAATTAACCAAAGGCTCAGCGTGCCGTGCCGGAACCAGATTAGGGCCTGAAGCCATCCTGCGGTGTTGCGGCCAGCTCAAAAGAAAGCGAGTTGAAGAAAGGAGCTCAGGGGCACTGTAATTCACAAACCTGCAGAGTTATAAATGACAGCTATCGTCCAAAAATATACTGAAGTAAGGTTTCCAAGAGGACTTGAAAGCGGGGCAGAATTGCAGGAAACCGATTTCAGGAGGTAGACTGGAATTGCATTGAAAGCATAGGAAAAGAGGCAGAACGTCCACAATGATGCACTTGGCCAAAAAGGGCGTATGCGTTTTTTCCTGAATATATTCAGGAAAAAACGCATACGCCCTTTTTGGCCAACCAAGCAAGCTTGCAAAGGAAATCTGCACTACAATGAAGTCTCACTTCCCCGCGGTCAAAAGGGCCATCTGAAAAAAGTGTAAAATCCAGAAAGGCAGGACAGGCCATGGAGAACTGGGAGCCTTGTTATGCTGATGGGCGGGATGTAAATTGCCAACAGACACTCGGGAGAAGTGTATGGTGTTTCCTGAAACATCTAAAAAACAAAGCAACAGAGCCTAGGGCACTTCCACTTATGGTCCTATAGCTTAGGGAAATTAAAATCAAAAAGACACAGCCACCCCAAAGTTTGGGACGCCTCTGTTTACAAGAACCTCATTTACAGTACAAGTTCAACATCGCAGAAAGTGAAAAATGGATAAAGAAGTTGTGGTATTTACTTACAAAGCAATATCACTCAGCAATGAAATCTATGTCATCAGGCCCTTAGCAGCACAATGAGTGGATTCAGGTATGATGATTCTAACTGAAATAAGTCACACAGAAAAAGAAACATCATAAGATATCAGTAATACACGGAATGTAAACTATGCTACACAGGAACTGAATTACAGAACAGAACAGGGTCTCAAATTTAGAAAACCAACTTATGCTTGCTTAAGGGTAAAGGTGAGTTGGGGTGCTGCATAAAACCAGACATTGAAATGAGCACAGATAAAGTTCCTTAAGCCAAATATGGAATAGACAAGAGCTACCTCTTGCTCAACGAAATGGACTCAACACCGCATATTAAATGCCTAAGAATGTACCTGACTAGTAAGTATCTTAAAACCTATGGATTGCTATGTCTCCGAAAGAGAATCAAGCATGTGTACAGGGGCATAAACGCAGCAGTGATAGGATTGGAGAGGTTTGGTGAGCAAATGAAGACCCTTTGAAGTCATATTGCATGGTACCCATTCCACGGGTTTCAACTACCCAGGTTTAAGGTATTCTTCCTTCAGGTAAAACATGCATGTGGAACCTAGAGTATGATCAACCATGTGATCGGGAGATGTGTTCAAATATGTCTCAGTTTTCGTACCCTGGTACTCGGGTGCAACATTCCAGACGCTTTACTAACACCCTCCCGACTTGGAGAGTCAGTCCCTTTAACCTCCTGTTTGGCCCAGTTTGCAATTTCTGCGGAAGATGAACAGGAATAGCGAGAACCAATGAGAGACTAGCTGGAGGTGTCTGGACGGGCAAATTTAACTCTCATTTCCCACCAGGAAGAGGAATTAACCAAAGGCTCAGCGTGCCGTGCCGGAACCAGATTAGGGCCTGAAGCCATCCTGCGGTGTTGCGGCCAGCTCAAAAGAAAGCGAGTTGAAGAAAGGAGCTCAGGGGCACTGTAATTCACAAACCTGCAGAGTTATAAATGACAGCTATCGTCCAAAAATATACTGAAGTAAGGCTGCCAAGAGGACTTGAAAGCGGGGCAGAATTGCAGGAAACCGATTTCAGGAGGTAGACTGGAATTGCATTGAAAGCATAGGAAAAGAGGCAGAACGTCCACAATGATGCACTTGGCCAAAAAGGGCGTATGCGTTTTTTCCTGAATATATTCAGGAAAAAACGCATACGCCCTTTTTGGCCAACCAAGCAAGCTTGCAAAGGAAATCTGCACTACAATGAAGTCTCACTTCCCCCCGGTCAAAAGGGCCATCTGAAAAAAGTGTAAAATCCAGAAAGGCAGGACAGGCCATGGAGAACTGGGAGCCTTGTTATGCTGATGGGCGGGATGTAAATTGCCAACAAACACTCGGGAGAAGTGTATGGTGTTTCCTGAAACATCTAAAAAACAAAGCAACAGAGCCTAGGGCACTTCCACTTATGGTCCTATAGTTTAGGGAAATTAAAATCAAAAAGACACAGCCACCCCAAAGTTTGGGACGCCTCTGTTTACAAGAACCTCGTTTACAGTACAAGTTCAACATCGCAGAAAGTGAAAAATGGATAAAGAAGTTGTGGTATTTACTTACAAAGCAATATCACTCAGCAATGAAATCTATGTCATCAGGCCCTTAGCAGCACAATGAGTGGATTCAGGTATGATGATTCTAACTGAAATAAGTCACACAGAAAAAGAAACATCATAAGATATCAGTAATACACGGAATGTAAACTTGGCTACACAGGAACTGAATTACAGAACAGAACAGGGTCTCAAATTTAGAAAACCAACTTATGCTTGCTTAAGGGGAAAGGTGAGTCGGGGTGCTGCATAAAACCAGAGATTGAAATGAGCACAGATAAAGTTCCTTAAGACAAATATGGAATAGACAAGAGCTACTCCTTGCTCAACGAAATGGACTCAACACCGCATATTAAATGCCTAAGAATGTACCTGACTAGTAAGTATCTTAAAACCTATGGATTGCTATGTCTCCGAAAGAGAATCAAGCATGTGTACAGGGGCATAAACGCAGCAGTGATAGGATTGGAGAGGTTCGGTGAGCAAATGAAGACCCTTTGAAGTCATATTGCATGGTACCCATTCCACGGGTTTCAACTACCCAGGTTTAAGGTATTCTTCCTTCAGCTAAAACATGCATGTGGAACCTAGAGTATGATCAACCATGTGATCGGGAGACGTGTTCAAATATGTCTCAGTTTTCGTACCCTGGTACTCGGGTGCAACATTCCAGACGCTTTACTAACACCCTCCCGACTTGGAGAGTCAGTCCCTTTAACCTCCTGTTTGGCCCAGTTTGCAATTTCTGCGGAAGATGAACAGGAATAGCGAGAACCAATGAGAGACTAGCTGGAGGTGTCTGGACGGGCAAATTTAACTCTCATTTCCCACCAGGAAGAGGAATTAACCAAAGGCTCAGCGTGCCGTGCCGGAACCAGATTAGGGCCTGAAGCCATCCTGCGGTGTTGCGGCCAGCTCAAAAGAAAGCGAGTTGAAGAAAGGAGCTCAGGGGCACTGTAATTCACAAACCTGCAGAGTTATAAATGACAGCTATCGTCCAAAAATATACTGAAGTAAGGTTTCCAAGAGGACTTGAAAGCGGGGCAGAATTGCAGGAAACTGATTTCAGGAGGCAGACTGGAATTGCATTGAAAGCATAGGAAAAGAGACAGAACGTCCACAATGATGCACTTGGCCAAAAAGGGCGTATGCGTTTTTTCCTGAATATATTCAGGAAAAAACGCATACGCCCTTTTTGGCCAACCAAGCAAGCTTGCAAAGGAAATCTGCACTACAATGAAGTCTCACTTGCCCCCGGTCAAAAGGGCCATCTGAAAATAGTGTAAAATCCAGAAAGACAGGACAGGCCATGGAGAACTGGGAGCCTTGTTATGCTGATGGGCGGGATGTAAATTGCCAACAGACACTCGGGAGAAGTGTATGGTGTTTCCTGAAACATCTAAAAAACAAAGCAACAGAGCCTAGGGCACTTCCACTTATGGTCCTATAGCTTAGGGAAATTAAAATCAAAAAGACACAGCCACCCCAAAGTTTGGGACGCCTCTGTTTACAAGAACCTCGTTTACAGTACAAGTTCAACATCGCAGAAAGTGAAAAATGGATAAAGAAGTTGTGGTATTTACTTACAAAGCAATATCACTCAGCAATGAAATCTATGTCATCAGGCCCTTAGCAGCACAATGAGTGGATTCAGGTATGATGATTCTAACTGAAATAAGTCACACAGAAAAAGAAACATCATAAGATATCAGTAATACACGGAATGTAAACTATGCTACACAGGAACTGAATTACAGAACAGAACAGGGTCTCAAATTTAGAAAACCAACTTATGCTTGCTTAAGGGTAAAGGTGAGTTGGGGTGCTGCATAAAACCAGACATTGAAATGAGCACAGATAAAGTTCCTTAAGCCAAATATGGAATAGACAAGAGCTACCTCTTGCTCAACGAAATGGACTCAACACCGCATATTAAATGCCTAAGAATGTACCTGACTAGTAAGTATCTTAAAACCTATGGATTGCTATGTCTCCGAAAGAGAATCAAGCATGTGTACAGGGGCATAAACGCAGCAGTGATAGGATTGGAGATGTTTGGTGAGCAAATGAAGACCCTTTGAAGTCATATTGCATGGTACCCATTCCACGGGTTTCAACTACCCAGGTTTAAGGTATTCTTCCTTCAGGTAAAACATGCATGTGGAACCTAGAGTATGATCAACCATGTGATCGGGAGATGTGTTCAAATATGTCTCAGTTTTCGTACCCTGGTACTCGGGTGCAACATTCCAGACGCTTTACTAACACCCTCCCGACTTGGAGAGTCAGTCCCTTTAACCTCCTGTTTGGCCCAGTTTGCAATTTCTGCGGAAGATGAACAGGAATAGCGAGAACCAATGAGAGACTAGCTGGAGGTGTCTGGACGGGCAAATTTAACTCTCATTTCCCACCAGGAAGAGGAATTAACCAAAGGCTCAGCGTGCCGTGCCGGAACAAGATTAGGGCCTGAAGCCATCCTGCGGTGTTGCGGCCAGCTCAAAAGAAAGCGAGTTGAAGAAAGGAGCTCAGGGGCACTGTAATTCACAAACCTGCAGAGTTATAAATGACAGCTATCGTCCAAAAATATACTGAAGTAAGGCTGCCAAGAGGACTTGAAAGCGGGGCAGAATTGCAGGAAACCGATTTCAGGAGGTAGACTGGAATTGCATTGAAAGCATAGGAAAAGAGGCAGAACGTCCACAATGATGCACTTGGCCAAAAAGGGCGTATGCGTTTTTTCCTGAATATATTCAGGAAAAAACGCATACGCCCTTTTTGGCCAACCAAGCAAGCTTGCAAAGGAAATCTGCACTACAATGAAGTCTCACTTCCCCCCGGTCAAAAGGGCCATCTGAAAAAAGTGTAAAATCCAGAAAGGCAGGACAGGCCATGGAGAACTGGGAGCCTTGTTATGCTGATGGGCGGGATGTAAATTGCCAACAGACACTCGGGAGAAGTGTATGGTGTTTCCTGAAACATCTAAAAAACAAAGCAACAGAGCCTAGGGCACTTCCACTTATGGTCCTATAGCTTAGGGAAATTAAAATCAAAAAGACACAGCCACCTCAAAGTTTGGGACACCTCTGTTTACAAGAACCTCGTTTACAGTACAAGTTCAACATCGCAGAAAGTGAAAAATGGATAAAGAAGTTGTGGTATTTACTTACAAAGCAATATCACTCAGCAATGAAATCTATGTCATCAGGCCCTTAGCAGCACAATGAGTGGATTCAGGTATGATGATTCTAACTGAAATAAGTCACACAGAAAAAGAAACATCATAAGATATCAGTAATACACGGAATGTAAACTTGGCTACACAGGAACTGAATTACAGAACAGAACAGGGTCTCAAATTTAGAAAACCAACTTATGCTTGCTTAAGGGGAAAGGTGAGTTGGGGTGCTGCATAAAACCAGAGATTGAAATGAGCACAGATAAAGTTCCTTAAGCCAAATATGGAATAGACAAGAGCTACTCCTTGCTCAACGAAATGGACTCAACACCGCATATTAAATGCCTAAGAATGTACCTGACTAGTAAGTATCTTAAAACCTATGGATTGCTATGTCTCCGAAAGAGAATCAAGCATGTGTACAGGGGCATAAACGCAGCAGTGATAGGATTGGAGAGGTTCGGTGAGCAAATGAAGACCCTTTGAAGTCATATTGCATGGTACCCATTCCACGGGTTTCAACTACCCAGGTTTAAGGTATTCTTCCTTCAGCTAAAACATGCATGTGGAACCTAGAGTATGATCAACCATGTGATCGGGAGATGTGTTCAAATATGTCTCAGTTTTCGTACCCTGGTACTCGGGTGCAACATTCCAGACGCTTTACTAACACCCTCCCGACTTGGAGAGTCAGTCCCTTTAACCTCCTGTTTGGCCCAGTTTGCAATTTCTGCGGAAGATGAACAGGAATAGCGAGAACCAATGAGAGACTAGCTGGAGGTGTCTGGACGGGCAAATTTAACTCTCATTTCCCACCAGGAAGAGGAATTAACCAAAGGCTCAGCGTGCCGTGCCGGAACCAGATTAGGGCCTGAAGCCATCCTGCGGTGTTGCGGCCAGCTCAAAAGAAAGCGAGTTGAAGAAAGGAGCTCAGGGGCACTGTAATTCACAAACCTGCAGAGTTATAAATGACAGCTATCGTCCAAAAATATACTGAAGTAAGGCTGCCAAGAGGACTTGAAAGCGGGGCAGAATTGCAGGAAACCGATTTCAGGAGGTAGACTGGAATTGCATTGAAAGCATAGGAAAAGAGGCAGAACGTCCACAATGATGCACTTGGCCAAAAAGGGCGTATGCGTTTTTTCCTGAATATATTCAGGAAAAAACGCATACGCCCTTTTTGGCCAACCAAGCAAGCTTGCAAAGGAAATCTGCACTACAATGAAGTCTCACTTCCCCCCGGTCAAAAGGGCCATCTGAAAAAAGTGTAAAATCCAGAAAGGCAGGACAGGCCATGGAGAACTGGGAGCCTTGTTATGCTGATGGGCGGGATGTAAATTGCCAACAGACACTCGGGAGAAGTGTATGGTGTTTCCTGAAACATCTAAAAAACAAAGCAACAGAGCCTAGGGCACTTCCACTTATGGTCCTATAGCTTAGGGAAATTAAAATCAAAAAGACACAGCCACCTCAAAGTTTGGGACGCCTCTGTTTACAAGAACCTCGTTTACAGTACAAGTTCAACATCGCAGAAAGTGAAAAATGGATAAAGAAGTTGTGGTATTTACTTACAAAGCAATATCACTCAGCAATGAAATCTATGTCATCAGGCCCTTAGCAGCACAATGAGTGGATTCAGGTATGATGATTCTAACTGAAATAAGTCACACAGAAAAAGAAACATCATAAGATATCAGTAATACACGGAATGTAAACTTGGCTACACAGGAACTGAATTACAGAACAGAACAGGGTCTCAAATTTAGAAAACCAACTTATGCTTGCTTAAGGGGAAAGGTGAGTTGGGGTGCTGCATAAAACCAGAGATTGAAATGAGCACAGATAAAGTTCCTTAAGCCAAATATGGAATAGACAAGAGCTACTCCTTGCTCAACGAAATGGACTCAACACCGCATATTAAATGCCTAAGAATGTACCTGACTAGTAAGTATCTTAAAACCTATGGATTGCTATGTCTCCGAAAGAGAATCAAGCATGTGTACAGGGGCATAAACGCAGCAGTGATAGGATTGGAGAGGTTCGGTGAGCAAATGAAGACCCTTTGAAGTCATATTGCATGGTACCCATTCCACGGGTTTCAACTACCCAGGTTTAAGGTATTCTTCCTTCAGCTAAAACATGCATGTGGAACCTAGAGTATGATCAACCATGTGATCGGGAGATGTGTTCAAATATGTCTCAGTTTTCGTACCCTGGTACTCGGGTGCAACATTCCAGACGCTTTACTAACACCCTCCCGACTTGGAGAGTCAGTCCCTTTAACCTCCTGTTTGGCCCAGTTTGCAATTTCTGCGGAAGATGAACAGGAATAGCGAGAACCAATGAGAGACTAGCTGGAGGTGTCTGGACGGGCAAATTTAACTCTCATTTCCCACCAGGAAGAGGAATTAACCAAAGGCTCAGCGTGCCGTGCCGGAACCAGATTAGGGCCTGAAGCCATCCTGCGGTGTTGCGGCCAGCTCAAAAGAAAGCGAGTTGAAGAAAGGAGCTCAGGGGCACTGTAATTCACAAACCTGCAGAGTTATAAATGACAGCTATCGTCCAAAAATATACTGAAGTAAGGCTGCCAAGAGGACTTGAAAGCGGGGCAGAATTGCAGGAAACCGATTTCAGGAGGTAGACTGGAATTGCATTGAAAGCATAGGAAAAGAGGCAGAACGTCCACAATGATGCACTTGGCCAAAAAGGGCGTATGCGTTTTTTCCTGAATATATTCAGGAAAAAACGCATACGCCCTTTTTGGCCAACCAAGCAAGCTTGCAAAGGAAATCTGCACTACAATGAAGTCTCACTTCCCCCCGGTCAAAAGGGCCATCTGAAAAAAGTGTAAAATCCAGAAAGGCAGGACAGGCCATGGAGAACTGGGAGCCTTGTTATGCTGATGGGCGGGATGTAAATTGCCAACAGACACTCGGGAGAAGTGTATGGTGTTTCCTGAAACATCTAAAAAACAAAGCAACAGAGCCTAGGGCACTTCCACTTATGGTCCTATAGCTTAGGGAAATTAAAATCAAAAAGACACAGCCACCTCAAAGTTTGGGACGCCTCTGTTTACAAGAACCTCGTTTACAGTACAAGTTCAACATCGCAGAAAGTGAAAAATGGATAAAGAAGTTGTGGTATTTACTTACAAAGCAATATCACTCAGCAATGAAATCTATGTCATCAGGCCCTTAGCAGCACAATGAGTGGATTCAGGTATGATGATT
Source organism: Pseudorca crassidens (assembly GCF_039906515.1). Classification (NCBI taxonomy): domain Eukaryota; kingdom Metazoa; phylum Chordata; class Mammalia; order Artiodactyla; family Delphinidae; genus Pseudorca; species Pseudorca crassidens. The sequence goes on from NW_027136310.1 coordinate 420,367, forward strand.
CTAACTGAAATAAGTCACACAGAAAAAGAAACATCATAAGATATCAGTAATACACGGAATGTAAACTTGGCTACACAGGAACTGAATTACAGAACAGAACAGGGTCTCAAATTTAGAAAACCAACTTATGCTTGCTTAAGGGGAAAGGTGAGTTGGGGTGCTGCATAAAACCAGAGATTGAAATGAGCACAGATAAAGTTCCTTAAGACAAATATGGAATAGACAAGAGCTACTCCTTGCTCAACGAAATGGACTCAACACCGCATATTAAATGCCTAAGAATGTACCTGACTAGTAAGTATCTTAAAACCTATGGATTGCTATGTCTCCGAAAGAGAATCAAGCATGTGTACAGGGGCATAAACGCAGCAGTGATAGGATTGGAGAGGTTCGGTGAGCAAATGAAGACCCTTTGAAGTCATATTGCATGGTACCCATTCCACGGGTTTCAACTACCCAGGTTTAAGGTATTCTTCCTTCAGCTAAAACATGCATGTGGAACCTAGAGTATGATCAACCATGTGATCGGGAGACGTGTTCAAATATGTCTCAGTTTTCGTACCCTGGTACTCGGGTGCAACATTCCAGACGCTTTACTAACACCCTCCCGACTTGGAGAGTCAGTCCCTTTAACCTCCTGTTTGGCCCAGTTTGCAATTTCTGCGGAAGATGAACAGGAATAGCGAGAACCAATGAGAGACTAGCTGGAGGTGTCTGGACGGGCAAATTTAACTCTCATTTCCCACCAGGAAGAGGAATTAACCAAAGGCTCAGCGTGCCGTGCCGGAACCAGATTAGGGCCTGAAGCCATCCTGCGGTGTTGCGGCCAGCTCAAAAGAAAGCGAGTTGAAGAAAGGAGCTCAGGGGCACTGTAATTCACAAACCTGCAGAGTTATAAATGACAGCTATCGTCCAAAAATATACTGAAGTAAGGTTTCCAAGAGGACTTGAAAGCGGGGCAGAATTGCAGGAAACTGATTTCAGGAGGCAGACTGGAATTGCATTGAAAGCATAGGAAAAGAGACAGAACGTCCACAATGATGCACTTGGCCAAAAAGGGCGTATGCGTTTTTTCCTGAATATATTCAGGAAAAAACGCATACGCCCTTTTTGGCCAACCAAGCAAGCTTGCAAAGGAAATCTGCACTACAATGAAGTCTCACTTGCCCCCGGTCAAAAGGGCCATCTGAAAATAGTGTAAAATCCAGAAAGACAGGACAGGCCATGGAGAACTGGGAGCCTTGTTATGCTGATGGGCGGGATGTAAATTGCCAACAGACACTCGGGAGAAGTGTATGGTGTTTCCTGAAACATCTAAAAAACAAAGCAACAGAGCCTAGGGCACTTCCACTTATGGTCCTATAGCTTAGGGAAATTAAAATCAAAAAGACACAGCCACCCCAAAGTTTGGGACGCCTCTGTTTACAAGAACCTCGTTTACAGTACAAGTTCAACATCGCAGAAAGTGAAAAATGGATAAAGAAGTTGTGGTATTTACTTACAAAGCAATATCACTCAGCAATGAAATCTATGTCATCAGGCCCTTAGCAGCACAATGAGTGGATTCAGGTATGATGATTCTAACTGAAATAAGTCACACAGAAAAAGAAACATCATAAGATATCAGTAATACACGGAATGTAAACTATGCTACACAGGAACTGAATTACAGAACAGAACAGGGTCTCAAATTTAGAAAACCAACTTATGCTTGCTTAAGGGTAAAGGTGAGTTGGGGTGCTGCATAAAACCAGACATTGAAATGAGCACAGATAAAGTTCCTTAAGCCAAATATGGAATAGACAAGAGCTACCTCTTGCTCAACGAAATGGACTCAACACCGCATATTAAATGCCTAAGAATGTACCTGACTAGTAAGTATCTTAAAACCTATGGATTGCTATGTCTCCGAAAGAGAATCAAGCATGTGTACAGGGGCATAAACGCAGCAGTGATAGGATTGGAGAGGTTTGGTGAGCAAATGAAGACCCTTTGAAGTCATATTGCATGGTACCCATTCCACGGGTTTCAACTACCCAGGTTTAAGGTATTCTTCCTTCAGGTAAAACATGCATGTGGAACCTAGAGTATGATCAACCATGTGATCGGGAGATGTGTTCAAATATGTCTCAGTTTTCGTACCCTGGTACTCGGGTGCAACATTCCAGACGCTTTACTATCACCCTCCCGACTTGGAGAGTCAGTCCCTTTAACCTCCTGTTTGGCCCAGTTTGCAATTTCTGCGGAAGATGAACAGGAATAGCGAGAACCAATGAGAGACTAGCTGGAGGTGTCTGGACGGGCAAATTTAACTCTCATTTCCCACCAGGAAGAGGAATTAACCAAAGGCTCAGCGTGCCGTGCCGGAACCAGATTAGGGCCTGAAGCCATCCTGCGGTGTTGCGGCCAGCTCAAAAGAAAGCGAGTTGAAGAAAGGAGCTCAGGGGCACTGTAATTCACAAACCTGCAGAGTTATAAATGACAGCTATCGTCCAAAAATATACTGAAGTAAGGCTGCCAAGAGGACTTGAAAGCGGGGCAGAATTGCAGGAAACCGATTTCAGGAGGTAGACTGGAATTGCATTGAAAGCATAGGAAAAGAGGCAGAACGTCCACAATGATGCACTTGGCCAAAAAGGGCGTATGCGTTTTTTCCTGAATATATTCAGGAAAAAACGCATACGCCCTTTTTGGCCAACCAAGCAAGCTTGCAAAGGAAATCTGCACTACAATGAAGTCTCACTTCCCCCCGGTCAAAAGGGCCATCTGAAAAAAGTGTAAAATCCAGAAAGGCAGGACAGGCCATGGAGAACTGGGAGCCTTGTTATGCTGATGGGCGGGATGTAAATTGCCAACAGACACTCGGGAGAAGTGTATGGTGTTTCCTGAAACATCTAAAAAACAAAGCAACAGAGCCTAGGGCACTTCCACTTATGGTCCTATAGCTTAGGGAAATTAAAATCAAAAAGACACAGCCACCTCAAAGTTTGGGACGCCTCTGTTTACAAGAACCTCGTTTACAGTACAAGTTCAACATCGCAGAAAGTGAAAAATGGATAAAGAAGTTGTGGTATTTACTTACAAAGCAATATCACTCAGCAATGAAATCTATGTCATCAGGCCCTTAGCAGCACAATGAGTGGATTCAGGTATGATGATTCTAACTGAAATAAGTCACACAGAAAAAGAAACATCATAAGATATCAGTAATACACGGAATGTAAACTTGGCTACACAGGAACTGAATTACAGAACAGAACAGGGTCTCAAATTTAGAAAACCAACTTATGCTTGCTTAAGGGGAAAGGTGAGTTGGGGTGCTGCATAAAACCAGAGATTGAAATGAGCACAGATAAAGTTCCTTAAGCCAAATATGGAATAGACAAGAGCTACTCCTTGCTCAACGAAATGGACTCAACACCGCATATTAAATGCCTAAGAATGTACCTGACTAGTAAGTATCTTAAAACCTATGGATTGCTATGTCTCCGAAAGAGAATCAAGCATGTGTACAGGGGCATAAACGCAGCAGTGATAGGATTGGAGAGGTTCGGTGAGCAAATGAAGACCCTTTGAAGTCATATTGCATGGTACCCATTCCACGGGTTTCAACTACCCAGGTTTAAGGTATTCTTCCTTCAGCTAAAACATGCATGTGGAACCTAGAGTATGATCAACCATGTGATCGGGAGACGTGTTCAAATATGTCTCAGTTTTCGTACCCTGGTACTCGGGTGCAACATTCCAGACGCTTTACTAACACCCTCCCGACTTGGAGAGTCAGTCCCTTTAACCTCCTGTTTGGCCCAGTTTGCAATTTCTGCGGAAGATGAACAGGAATAGCGAGAACCTATGAGAGACTAGCTGGAGGTGTCTGGACGGGCAAATTTAACTCTCATTTCCCACCAGGAAGAGGAATTAACCAAAGGCTCAGCGTGCCGTGCCGGAACCAGATTAGGGCCTGAAGCCATCCTGCGGTGTTGCGGCCAGCTCAAAAGAAAGCGAGTTGAAGAAAGGAGCTCAGGGGCACTGTAATTCACAAACCTGCAGAGTTATAAATGACAGCTATCGTCCAAAAATATACTGAAGTAAGGTTTCCAAGAGGACTTGAAAGCGGGACAGAATTGCAGGAAACTGATTTCAGGAGGCAGACTGGAATTGCATTGAAAGCATAGGAAAAGAGACAGAACGTCCACAATGATGCACTTGGCCAAAAAGGGCGTATGCGTTTTTTCCTGAATATATTCAGGAAAAAACGCATACGCCCTTTTTGGCCAACCAAGCAAGCTTGCAAAGGAAATCTGCACTACAATGAAGTCTCACTTGCCCCCGGTCAAAAGGGCCATCTGAAAAAAGTGTAAAATCCAGAAAGGCAGGACAGGCCATGGAGAACTGGGAGCCTTGTTATGCTGATGGGCGGGATGTAAATTGCCAACAGACACTCGAGAGAAGTGTATGGTGTTTCCTGAAACATCTAAAAAACAAAGCAACAGAGCCTAGGGCACTTCCACTTATGGTCCTATAGCTTAGGGAAATTAAAATCAAAAAGACACAGCCACCCCAAAGTTTGGGACGCCTCTGTTTACAAGAACCTCGTTTACAGTACAAGTTCAACATCGCAGAAAGTGAAAAATGGATAAAGAAGTTGTGGTATTTACTTACAAAGCAATATCACTCAGCAATGAAATCTATGTCATCAGGCCCTTAGCAGCACAATGAGTGGATTCAGGTATGATGATTCTAACTGAAATAAGTCACACAGAAAAAGAAACATCATAAGATATCAGTAATACACGGAATGTAAACTTGGCTACACAGGAACAGAATTACAGAACAGAACAGGGTCTCAAATTTAGAAAACCAACTTATGCTTGCTTAAGGGTAAAGGTGAGTCGGGGTGCTGCATAAAACCAGAGATTGAAATGAGCACAGATAAAGTTCCTTAAGCCAAATATGGAATAGACAAGAGCTACTCCTTGCTCAACGAAATGGACTCAACACCGCATATTAAATGCCTAAGAATGTACCTGACTAGTAAGTATCTTAAAACCTATGGATTGCTATGTCTCTGAAAGAGAATCAAGCATGTGTACAGGGGCATAAACGCAGCAGTGATAGGATTGGAGAGGTTCGGTGAGCAAATGAAGACCCTTTGAAGTCATATTGCATGGTACCCATTCCACGGGTTTCAACTACCCAGGTTTAAGGTATTCTTCCTTCAGCTAAAACATGCATGTGGAACCTAGAGTATGATCAACCATGTGATCGGGAGACGTGTTCAAATATGTCTCAGTTTTCGTACCCTGGTACTCGGGTGCAACATTCCAGACGCTTTACTAACACCCTCCCGACTTGGAGAGTCAGTCCCTTTAACCTCCTGTTTGGCCCAGTTTGCAATTTCTGCGGAAGATGAACAGGAATAGCGAGAACCAATGAGAGACTAGCTGGAGGTGTCTGGACGGGCAAATTTAACTCTCATTTCCCACCAGGAAGAGGAATTAACCAAATCCTCAGCGTGCCGTGCCGGAACCAGATTAGGGCCTGAAGCCATCCTGCGGTGTTGCGGACAGCTCAAAAGAAAGCGAGTTGAAGAAAGGAGCTCAGGGGCACTGTAATTCACAAACCTGCAGAGTTATAAATGACAGCTATCGTCCAAAAATATACTGAAGTAAGGCTGCCAAGAGGACTTGAAAGCGGGGCAGAATTGCAGGAAACCGATTTCAGGAGGTAGACTGGAATTGCATTGAAAGCATAGGAAAAGAGGCAGAACGTCCACAATGATGCACTTGGCCAAAAAGGGCGTATGCGTTTTTTCCTGAATATATTCAGGAAGAAACGCATACGCCCTTTTTGGCCAACCAAGCAAGCTTGCAAAGGAAATCTGCACTACAATGAAGTCTCACTTCCCCCCGGTCAAAAGGGCCATCTGAAAAAAGTGTAAAATCCAGAAAGACAGGACAGGCCATGGAGAACTGGGAGCCTTGTTATGCTGATGGGCGGGATGTAAATTGCCAACAGACACTCGGGAGAAGTGTATGGTGTTTCCTGAAACATCTAAAAAACAAAGCAACAGAGCCTAGGGCACTTCCACTTATGGTCCTATAGCTTAGGGAAATTAAAATCAAAAAGACACAGCCACCCCAAAGTTTGGGACGCCTCTGTTTACAAGAACCTCGTTTACAGTACAAGTTCAACATCGCAGAAAGTGAAAAATGGATAAAGAAGTTGTGGTATTTACTTACAAAGCAATATCACTCAGCAATGAAATCTATGTCATCAGGCCCTTAGCAGCACAATGAGTGGATTCAGGTATGATGATTCTAACTGAAATAAGTCACACAGAAAAAGAAACATCATAAGATATCAGTAATACACGGAATGTAAACTTGGCTACACAGGAACTGAATTACAGAACAGAACAGGGTCTCAAATTTAGAAAACCAACTTATGCTTGCTTAAGGGTAAAGGTGAGTTGGGGTGCTGCATAAAACCAGAGATTGAAATGAACACAGATAAAGTTCCTTAAGCCAAATATGGAATAGACAAGAGCTACTCCTTGCTCAACGAAATGGACTCAACACCGCATATTAAATGCCTAAGAATGTACCTGACTAGTAAGTATCTTAAAACCTATGGATTGCTATGTCTCCGAAAGAGAATCAAGCATGTGTACAGGGGCATAAACGCAGCAGTGATAGGATTGGAGAGGTTCGGTGAGCAAATGAAGACCCTTTGAAGTCATATTGCATGGTACCCATTCCACGGGTTTCAACTACCCAGGTTTAAGGTATTCTTCCTTCAGCTAAAACATGCATGTGGAACCTAGAGTATGATCAACCATGTGATCGGGAGACGTGTTCAAATATGTCTCAGTTTTCGTACCCTGGTACTCGGGTGCAACATTCCAGACGCTTTACTAACACCCTCCCGACTTGGAGAGTCAGTCCCTTTAACCTCCTGTTTGGCCCAGTTTGCAATTTCTGCGGAAGATGAACAGGAATAGCGAGAACCAATGAGAGACTAGCTGGAGGTGTCTGGACGGGCAAATTTAACTCTCATTTCCCACCAGGAAGAGGAATTAACCAAAGGCTCAGCGTGCCGTGCCGGAACCAGATTAGGGCCTGAAGCCATCCTGCGGTGTTGCGGCCAGCTCAAAAGAAAGCGAGTTGAAGAAAGGAGCTCAGGGGCACTGTAATTCACAAACCTGCAGAGTTATAAATGACAGCTATCGTCCAAAAATATACTGAAGTAAGGCTGCCAAGAGGACTTGAAAGCGGGGCAGAATTGCAGGAAACCGATTTCAGGAGGTAGACTGGAATTGCATTGAAAGCATAGGAAAAGAGGCAGAACGTCCACAATGATGCACTTGGCCAAAAAGGGCGTATGCGTTTTTTCCTGAATATATTCAGGAAAAAACGCATACGCCCTTTTTGGCCAACCAAGCAAGCTTGCAAAGGAAATCTGCACTACAATGAAGTCTCACTTCCCCGCGGTCAAAAGGGCCATCTGAAAAAAGTGTAAAATCCAGAAAGGCAGGACAGGCCATGGAGAACTGGGAGCCTTGTTATGCTGATGGGCGGGATGTAAATTGCCAACAGACACTCGGGAGAAGTGTATGGTGTTTCCTGAAACATCTAAAACACAAAGCAACAGAGCCTAGGGCACTTCCACTTATGGTCCTATAGCTTAGGGAAATTAAAATCAAAAAGACACAGCCACCCCAAAGTTTGGGACGCCTCTGTTTACAAGAACCTCGTTTACAGTACAAGTTCAACATCGCAGAAAGTGAAAAATGGATAAAGAAGTTGTGGTATTTACTTACAAAGCAATATCACTCAGCAATGAAATCTATGTCATCAGGCCCTTAGCAGCACAATGAGTGGATTCAGGTATGATGATTCTAACTGAAATAAGTCACACAGAAAAAGAAACATCATAAGATATCAGTAATACACGGAATGTAAACTTGGCTACACAGGAACTGAATTACAGAACAGAACAGGGTCTCAAATTTAGAAAACCAACTTATGCTTGCTTAAGGGTAAAGGTGAGTCGGGGTGCTGCATAAAATCAGAGATTGAAATGAGCACAGATAAAGTTCCTTAAGCCAAATATGGAATAGACAAGAGCTACCTCTTGCTCAACGAAATGGACTCAACACCGCATATTAAACGCCTAAGAATGTACCTGACTAGTAAGTATCTTAAAACCTATGGATTGCTATGTCTCCGAAAGAGAATCAAGCATGTGTACAGGGGCATAAACGCAGCAGTGATAGGATTGGAGAGGTTCGGTGAGCAAATGAAGACCCTTTGAAGTCATATTGCATGGTACCCATTCCACGGGTTTCAACTACCCAGGTTTAAGGTATTCTTCCTTCAGCTAAAACATGCATGTGGAACCTAGAGTATGATCAACCATGTGATCGGGAGACGTGTTCAAATATGTCTCAGTTTTCGTACCCTGGTACTCGGGTGCAACATTCCAGACGCTTTACTAACACCCTCCCGACTTGGAGAGTCAGTCCCTTTAACCTCCTGTTTGGCCCAGTTTGCAATTTCTGCGGAAGATGAACAGGAATAGCGAGAACCAATGAGAGACTAGCTGGAGGTGTCTGGACGGGCAAATTTAACTCTCATTTCCCACCAGGAAGAGGAATTAACCAAAGGCTCAGCGTGCCGTGCCGGAACCAGATTAGGGCCTGAAGCCATCCTGCGGTGTTGCGGCCAGCTCAAAAGAAAGCGAGTTGAAGAAAGGAGCTCAGGGGCACTGTAATTCACAAACCTGCAGAGTTATAAATGACAGCTATCGTCCAAAAATATACTGAAGTAAGGCTGCCAAGAGGACTTGAAAGCGGGGCAGAATTGCAGGAAACCGATTTCAGGAGGTAGACTGGAATTGCATTGAAAGCATAGGAAAAGAGGCAGAACGTCCACAATGATGCACTTGGCCAAAAAGGGCGTATGCGTTTTTTCCTGAATATATTCAGGAAAAAACGCATACGCCCTTTTTGGCCAACCAAGCAAGCTAGCAAAGGAAATCTGCACTACAATGAAGTCTCACTTCCCCCCGGTCAAAAGGGCCATCTGAAAAAAGTGTAAAATCCAGAAAGGCAGGACAGGCCATGGAGAACTGGGAGCCTTGTTATGCTGATGGGCGGGATGTAAATTGCCAACAGACACTCGGGAGAAGTGTATGGTGTTTCCTGAAACATCTAAAAAACAAAGCAACAGAGCCTAGGGCACTTCCACTTATGGTCCTATAGCTTAGGGAAATTAAAATCAAAAAGACACAGCCACCCCAAAGTTTGGGACGCCTCTGTTTACAAGAACCTCATTTACAGTACAAGTTCAACATCGCAGAAAGTGAAAAATGGATAAAGAAGTTGTGGTATTTACTTACAAAGCAATATCACTCAGCAATGAAATCTATGTCATCAGGCCCTTAGCAGCACAATGAGTGGATTCAGGTATGATGATTCTAACTGAAATAAGTCACACAGAAAAAGAAACATCATAAGATATCACTAATACACGGAATGTAAACTTGGCTACACAGGAACTGAATTACAGAACAGAACAGGGTCTCAAATTTAGAAAACCAACTTATGCTTGCTTAAGGGGAAAGGTGAGTCGGGGTGCTGCATAAAACCAGACATTGAAATGAGCACAGATAAAGTTCCTTAAGCCAAATATGGAATAGACAAGAGCTACCTCTTGCTCAACGAAATGGACTCAACACCGCATATTAAACGCCTAAGAATGTACCTGACTAGTAAGTATCTTAAAACCTATGGATTGCTATGTCTCCGAAAGAGAATCAAGCATGTGTACAGGGGCATAAACGCAGCAGTGATAGGATTGGAGAGGTTTGGTGAGCAAATGAAGACCCTTTGAAGTCATATTGCATGGTACCCATTCCACGGGTTTCAACTACCCAGGTTTAAGGTATTCTTCCTTCAGGTAAAACATGCATGTGGAACCTAGAGTATGATCAACCATGTGATCGGGAGATGTGTTCAAATATGTCTCAGTTTTCGTACCCTGGTACTCGGGTGCAACATTCCAGACGCTTTACTAACACCCTCCCGACTTGGAGAGTCAGTCCCTTTAACCTCCTGTTTGGCCCAGTTTGCAATTTCTGCGGAAGATGAACAGGAATAGCGAGAACCAATGAGAGACTAGCTGGAGGTGTCTGGACGGGCAAATTTAACTCTCATTTCCCACCAGGAAGAGGAATTAACCAAAGGCTCAGCGTGCCGTGCCGGAACCAGATTAGGGCCTGAAGCCATCCTGCGGTGTTGCGGCCAGCTCAAAAGAAAGCGAGTTGAAGAAAGGAGCTCAGGGGCACTGTAATTCACAAACCTGCAGAGTTATAAATGACAGCTATCGTCCAAAAATATACTGAAGTAAGGCTGCCAAGAGGACTTGAAAGTGGGGCAGAATTGCAGGAAACCGATTTCAGGAGGTAGAATGGAATTGCATTGAAAGCATAGGAAAAGAGGCAGAACGTCCACAATGATGCACTTGGCCAAAAAGGGCGTATGCGTTTTTTCCTGAATATATTCAGGAAAAAACGCATACGCCCTTTTTGGCCAACCAAGCAAGCTTGCAAAGGAAATCTGCACTACAATGAAGTCTCACTTCCCCCCGGTCAAAAGGGCCATCTGAAAAAAGTGTAAAATCCAGAAAGGCAGGACAGGCCATGGAGAACTGGGAGCCTTGTTATGCTGATGGGCGGGATGTAAATTGCCAACAGACACTCGGGAGAAGTGTATGGTGTTTCCTGAAACATCTAAAACACAAAGCAACAGAGCCTAGGGCACTTCCACTTATGGTCCTATAGCTTAGGGAAATTAAAATCAAAAAGACACAGCCACCCCAAAGTTTGGGACGCCTCTGTTTACAAGAACCTCGTTTACAGTACAAGTTCAACATCGCAGAAAGTGAAAAATGGATAAAGAAGTTGTGGTATTTACTTACAAAGCAATATCACTCAGCAATGAAATCTATGTCATCAGGCCCTTAGCAGCACAATGAGTGGATTCAGGTATGATGATTCTAACTGAAATAAGTCACACAGAAAAAGAAACATCATAAGATATCAGTAATACACGGAATGTAAACTTGGCTACACAGGAACTGAATTACAGAACAGAACAGGGTCTCAAATTTAGAAAACCAACTTATGCTTGCTTAAGGGTAAAGGTGAGTTGGGGTGCTGCATAAAACCAGAGATTGAAATGAACACAGATAAAGTTCCTTAAGCCAAATATGGAATAGACAAGAGCTACTCCTTGCTCAACGAAATGGACTCAACACCGCATATTAAATGCCTAAGAATGTACCTGACTAGTAAGTATCTTAAAACCTATGGATTGCTATGTCTCCGAAAGAGAATCAAGCATGTGTACAGGGGCATAAACGCAGCAGTGATAGGATTGGAGAGGTTCGGTGAGCAAATGAAGACCCTTTGAAGTCATATTGCATGGTACCCATTCCACGGGTTTCAACTACCCAGGTTTAAGGTATTCTTCCTTCAGCTAAAACATGCATGTGGAACCTAGAGTATGATCAACCATGTGATCGGGAGACGTGTTCAAATATGTCTCAGTTTTCGTACCCTGGTACTCGGGTGCAACATTCCAGACGCTTTACTAACACCCTCCCGACTTGGAGAGTCAGTCCCTTTAACCTCCTGTTTGGCCCAGTTTGCAATTTCTGCGGAAGATGAACAGGAATAGCGAGAACCAATGAGAGACTAGCTGGAGGTGTCTGGACGGGCAAATTTAACTCTCATTTCCCACCAGGAAGAGGAATTAACCAAAGGCTCAGCGTGCCGTGCCGGAACCAGATTAGGGCCTGAAGCCATCCTGCGGTGTTGCGGCCAGCTCAAAAGAAAGCGAGTTGAAGAAAGGAGCTCAGGGGCACTGTAATTCACAAACCTGCAGAGTTATAAATGACAGCTATCGTCCAAAAATATACTGAAGTAAGGCTGCCAAGAGGACTTGAAAGCGGGGCAGAATTGCAGGAAACCGATTTCAGGAGGTAGACTGGAATTGCATTGAAAGCATAGGAAAAGAGGCAGAACGTCCACAATGATGCACTTGGCCAAAAAGGGCGTATGCGTTTTTTCCTGAATATATTCAGGAAAAAACGCATACGCCCTTTTTGGCCAACCAAGCAAGCTTGCAAAGGAAATCTGCACTACAATGAAGTCTCACTTCCCCGCGGTCAAAAGGGCCATCTGAAAAAAGTGTAAAATCCAGAAAGGCAGGACAGGCCATGGAGAACTGGGAGCCTTGTTATGCTGATGGGCGGGATGTAAATTGCCAACAGACACTCGGGAGAAGTGTATGGTGTTTCCTGAAACATCTAAAACACAAAGCAACAGAGCCTAGGGCACTTCCACTTATGGTCCTATAGCTTAGGGAAATTAAAATCAAAAAGACACAGCCACCCCAAAGTTTGGGACGCCTCTGTTTACAAGAACCTCGTTTACAGTACAAGTTCAACATCGCAGAAAGTGAAAAATGGATAAAGAAGTTGTGGTATTTACTTACAAAGCAATATCACTCAGCAATGAAATCTATGTCATCAGGCCCTTAGCAGCACAATGAGTGGATTCAGGTATGATGATTCTAACTGAAATAAGTCACACAGAAAAAGAAACATCATAAGATATCAGTAATACACGGAATGTAAACTTGGCTACACAGGAACTGAATTACAGAACAGAACAGGGTCTCAAATTTAGAAAACCAACTTATGCTTGCTTAAGGGTAAAGGTGAGTCGGGGTGCTGCATAAAATCAGAGATTGAAATGAGCACAGATAAAGTTCCTTAAGCCAAATATGGAATAGACAAGAGCTACCTCTTGCTCAACGAAATGGACTCAACACCGCATATTAAACGCCTAAGAATGTACCTGACTAGTAAGTATCTTAAAACCTATGGATTGCTATGTCTCCGAAAGAGAATCAAGCATGTGTACAGGGGCATAAACGCAGCAGTGATAGGATTGGAGAGGTTCGGTGAGCAAATGAAGACCCTTTGAAGTCATATTGCATGGTACCCATTCCACGGGTTTCAACTACCCAGGTTTAAGGTATTCTTCCTTCAGCTAAAACATGCATGTGGAACCTAGAGTATGATCAACCATGTGATCGGGAGACGTGTTCAAATATGTCTCAGTTTTCGTACCCTGGTACTCGGGTGCAACATTCCAGACGCTTTACTAACACCCTCCCGACTTGGAGAGTCAGTCCCTTTAACCTCCTGTTTGGCCCAGTTTGCAATTTCTGCGGAAGATGAACAGGAATAGCGAGAACCAATGAGAGACTAGCTGGAGGTGTCTGGACGGGCAAATTTAACTCTCATTTCCCACCAGGAAGAGGAATTAACCAAAGGCTCAGCGTGCCGTGCCGGAACCAGATTAGGGCCTGAAGCCATCCTGCGGTGTTGCGGCCAGCTCAAAAGAAAGCGAGTTGAAGAAAGGAGCTCAGGGGCACTGTAATTCACAAACCTGCAGAGTTATAAATGACAGCTATCGTCCAAAAATATACTGAAGTAAGGCTGCCAAGAGGACTTGAAAGCGGGGCAGAATTGCAGGAAACCGATTTCAGGAGGTAGACTGGAATTGCATTGAAAGCATAGGAAAAGAGGCAGAACGTCCACAATGATGCACTTGGCCAAAAAGGGCGTATGCGTTTTTTCCTGAATATATTCAGGAAAAAACGCATACGCCCTTTTTGGCCAACCAAGCAAGCTTGCAAAGGAAATCTGCACTACAATGAAGTCTCACTTCCCCGCGGTCAAAAGGGCCATCTGAAAAAAGTGTAAAATCCAGAAAGGCAGGACAGGCCATGGAGAACTGGGAGCCTTGTTATGCTGATGGGCGGGATGTAAATTGCCAACAGACACTCGGGAGAAGTGTATGGTGTTTCCTGAAACATCTAAAAAACAAAGCAACAGAGCCTAGGGCACTTCCACTTATGGTCCTATAGCTTAGGGAAATTAAAATCAAAAAGACACAGCCACCCCAAAGTTTGGGACGCCTCTGTTTACAAGAACCTCGTTTACAGTACAAGTTCAACATCGCAGAAAGTGAAAAATGGATAAAGAAGTTGTGGTATTTACTTACAAAGCAATATCACTCAGCAATGAAATCTATGTCATCAGGCCCTTAGCAGCACAATGAGTGGATTCAGGTATGATGATTCTAACTGAAATAAGTCACACAGAAAAAGAAACATCATAAGATATCAGTAATACATGGAATGTAAACTTGGCTACACAGGAACTGAATTACAGAACAGAACAGGGTCTCAAATTTAGAAAACCAACTTATGCTTTCTTAAGGGTAAAGGTGAGTTGGGGTGCTGCATAAAACCAGAGATTGAAATGAGCACAGATAAAGTTCCTTAAGCCAAATATGGAATAGACAAGAGCTACCTCTTGCTCAACGAAATGGACTCAACACCGCATATTAAACGCCTAAGAATGTACCTGACTAGTAAGTATCTTAAAACCTATGGATTGCTATGTCTCCGAAAGAGAATCAAGCATGTGTACAGGGGCATAAACGCAGCAGTGATAGGATTGGAGAGGTTCGGTGAGCAAATGAAGACCCTTTGAAGTCATATTGCATGGTACCCATTCCACGGGTTTCAACTACCCAGGTTTAAGGTATTCTTCCTTCAGCTAAAACATGCATGTGGAACCTAGAGTATGATCAACCATGTGATCGGGAGACGTGTTCAAATATGTCTCAGTTTTCGTACCCTGGTACTCGGGTGCAACATTCCAGACGCTTTACTAACACCCTCCCGACTTGGAGAGTCAGTCCCTTTAACCTCCTGTTTGGCCCAGTTTGCAATTTCTGCGGAAGATGAACAGGAATAGCGAGAACCAATGAGAGACTAGCTGGAGGTGTCTGGACGGGCAAATTTAACTCTCATTTCCCACCAGGAAGAGGAATTAACCAAAGGCTCAGCGTGCCGTGCCGGAACCAGATTAGGGCCTGAAGCCATCCTGCGGTGTTGCGGCCAGGTCACAAGAAAGCGAGTTGAAGAAAGGAGCTCAGGGGCACTGTAATTCACAAACCTGCAGAGTTATAAATGACAGCTATCGTCCAAAAATATACTGAAGTAAGGCTGCCAAGAGGACTTGAAAGCGGGGCAGAATTGCAGGAAACCGATTTCAGGAGGTAGACTGGAATTGCATTGAAAGCATAGGAAAAGAGGCAGAACGTCCACAATGATGCACTTGGACAAAAAGGGCGTATGCGTTTTTTCCTGAATATATTCAGGAAAAAACGCATACGCCCTTTTTGGCCAACCAAGCAAGCTTGCAAAGGAAATCTGCACTACAATGAAGTCTCACTTCCCCCCGGTCAAAAGGGCCATCTGAAAAAAGTGTAAAATCCAGAAAGGCAGGACAGGCCATGGAGAACTGGGAGCCTTGTTATGCTGATGGGCGGGATGTAAATTGCCAACAGACACTTGGGAGAAGTGTATGGTGTTTCCTGAAACATCTAAAAAACAAAGCAACAGAGCCTAGGGCACTTCCACTTATGGTCCTATAGCTTAGGGAAATTAAAATCAAAAAGACACAGCCACCCCAAAGTTTGGGACGCCTCTGTTTACAAGAACCTCATTTACAGTACAAGTTCAACATCGCAGAAAGTGAAAAATGGATAAAGAAGTTGTGGTATTTACTTACAAAGCAATATCACTCAGCAATGAAATCTATGTCATCAGGCCCTTAGCAGCACAATGAGTGGATTCAGGTATGATGATTCTAACTGAAATAAGTCACACAGAAAAAGAAACATCATAAGATATCAGTAATACACGGAATGTAAACTTGGCTACACAGGAACTGAATTACAGAACAGAACAGGGTCTCAAATTTAGAAAACCAACTTATGCTTGCTTAAGGGGAAAGGTGAGTCGGGGTGCTGCATAAAACCAGACATTGAAATGAGCACAGATAAAGTTCCTTAACCCAAATATGGAATAGACAAGAGCTACCTCTTGCTCAACGAAATGGACTCAACACCGCATATTAAACGCCTAAGAATGTACCTGACTAGTAAGTATCTTAAAACCTATGGATTGCTATGTCTCCGAAAGAGAATCAAGCATGTGTACAGGGGCATAAACGCAGCAGTGATAGGATTGGAGAGGTTTGGTGAGCAAATGAAGACCCTTTGAAGTCATATTGCATGGTACCCATTCCACGGGTTTCAACTACCCAGGTTTAAGGTATTCTTCCTTCAGGTAAAACATGCATGTGGAACCTAGAGTATGATCAACCATGTGATCAGGAGATGTGTTCAAATATGTCTCAGTTTTCGTACCCTGGTACTCGGGTGCAACATTCCAGACGCTTTACTAACACCCTCCCGACTTGGAGAGTCAGTCCCTTTAACCTCCTGTTTGGCCCAGTTTGCAATTTCTGCGGAAGATGAACAGGAATAGCGAGAACCAATGAGAGACTAGCTGGAGGTGTCTGGACGGGCAAATTTAACTCTCATTTCCCACCAGGAAGAGGAATTAACCAAAGGCTCAGCGTGCCGTGCCGGAACCAGATTAGGGCCTGAAGCCATCCTGCGGTGTTGCGGCCAGCTCAAAAGAAAGCGAGTTGAAGAAAGGAGCTCAGGGGCACTGTAATTCACAAACCTGCAGAGTTATAAATGACAGCTATCGTCCAAAAATATACTGAAGTAAGGCTGCCAAGAGGACTTGAAAGCGGGGCAGAATTGCAGGAAACCGATTTCAGGAGGTAGAATGGAATTGCATTGAAAGCATAGGAAAAGAGGCAGAACGTCCACAATGATGCACTTGGCCAAAAAGGGCGTATGCGTTTTTTCCTGAATATATTCAGGAAAAAACGCATACGCCCTTTTTGGCCAACCAAGCAAGCTTGCAAAGGAAATCTGCACTACAATGAAGTCTCACTTCCCCCCGGTCAAAAGGGCCATCTGAAAAAAGTGTAAAATCCAGAAAGGCAGGACAGGCCATGGAGAACTGGGAGCCTTGTTATGCTGATGGGCGGGATGTAAATTGCCAACAGACACTCGGGAGAAGTGTATGGTGTTTCCTGAAACATCTAAAACACAAAGCAACAGAGCCTAGGGCACTTCCACTTATGGTCCTATAGCTTAGGGAAATTAAAATCAAAAAGACACAGCCACCCCAAAGTTTGGGACGCCTCTGTTTACAAGAACCTCGTTTACAGTACAAGTTCAACATCGCAGAAAGTGAAAAATGGATAAAGAAGTTGTGGTATTTACTTACAAAGCAATATCACTCAGCAATGAAATCTATGTCATCAGGCCCTTAGCAGCACAATGAGTGGATTCAGGTATGATGATTCTAACTGAAATAAGTCACACAGAAAAAGAAACATCATAAGATATCAGTAATACACGGAATGTAAACTTGGCTACACAGGAACTGAATTACAGAACAGAACAGGGTCTCAAATTTAGAAAACCAACTTATGCTTGCTTAAGGGTAAAGGTGAGTCGGGGTGCTGCATAAAATCAGAGATTGAAATGAACACAGATAAAGTTCCTTAAGCCAAATATGGAATAGACAAGAGCTACCTCTTGCTCAACGAAATGGACTCAACACCGCATATTAAACGCCTAAGAATGTACCTGACTAGTAAGTATCTTAAAACCTATGGATTGCTATGTCTCCGAAAGAGAATCAAGCATGTGTACAGGGGCATAAACGCAGCAGTGATAGGATTGGAGAGGTTCGGTGAGCAAATGAAGACCCTTTGAAGTCATATTGCATGGTACCCATTCCACGGGTTTCAACTACCCAGGTTTAAGGTATTCTTCCTTCAGCTAAAACATGCATGTGGAACCTAGAGTATGATCAACCATGTGATCGGGAGACGTGTTCAAATATGTCTCAGTTTTCGTACCCTGGTACTCGGGTGCAACATTCCAGACGCTTTACTAACACCCTCCCGACTTGGAGAGTCAGTCCCTTTAACCTCCTGTTTGGCCCAGTTTGCAATTTCTGCGGAAGATGAACAGGAATAGCGAGAACCAATGAGAGACTAGCTGGAGGTGTCTGGACGGGCAAATTTAACTCTCATTTCCCACCAGGAAGAGGAATTAACCAAAGGCTCAGCGTGCCGTGCCGGAACCAGATTAGGGCCTGAAGCCATCCTGCGGTGTTGCGGCCAGCTCAAAAGAAAGCGAGTTGAAGAAAGGAGCTCAGGGGCACTGTAATTCACAAACCTGCAGAGTTATAAATGACAGCTATCGTCCAAAAATATACTGAAGTAAGGCTGCCAAGAGGACTTGAAAGCGGGGCAGAATTGCAGGAAACCGATTTCAGGAGGTAGACTGGAATTGCATTGAAAGCATAGGAAAAGAGGCAGAACGTCCACAATGATGCACTTGGCCAAAAAGGGCGTATGCGTTTTTTCCTGAATATATTCAGGAAAAAACGCATACGCCCTTTTTGGCCAACCAAGCAAGCTTGCAAAGGAAATCTGCACTACAATGAAGTCTCACTTACCCGCGGTCAAAAGGGCCATCTGAAAAAAGTGTAAAATCCAGAAAGGCAGGACAGGCCATGGAGAACTGGGAGCCTTGTTATGCTGATGGGCGGGATGTAAATTGCCAACAGACACTCGGGAGAAGTGTATGGTGTTTCCTGAAACATCTAAAAAACAAAGCAACAGAGCCTAGGGCACTTCCACTTATGGTCCTATAGCTTAGGGAAATTAAAATAAAAAAGACACAGCCACCCCAAAGTTTGGGACGCCTCTGTTTACAAGAACCTCGTTTACAGTACAAGTTCAACATCGCAGAAAGTGAAAAATGGATAAAGAAGTTGTGGTATTTACTTACAAAGCAATATCACTCAGCAATGAAATCTATGTCATCAGGCCCTTAGCAGCACAATGAGTGGATTCAGGTATGATGATTCTAACTGAAATAAGTCACACAGAAAAAGAAACATCATAAGATATCTGTAATACATGGAATGTAAACTTGGCTACACAGGAACTGAATTACAGAACAGAACAGGGTCTCAAATTTAGAAAACCAACTTATGCTTTCTTAAGGGTAAAGGTGAGTTGGGGTGCTGCATAAAACCAGAGATTGAAATGAGCACAGATAAAGTTCCTTAAGCCAAATATGGAATAGACAAGAGCTACCTCTTGCTCAATGAAATGGACTCAACACCGCATATTAAACGCCTAAGAATGTACCTGACTAGTAAGTATCTTAAAACCTATGGATTGCTATGTCTCCGAAAGAGAATCAAGCATGTGTACAGGGGCATAAACGCAGCAGTGATAGGATTGGAGAGGTTCGGTGAGCAAATGAAGACCCTTTGAAGTCATATTGCATGGTACCCATTCCGCGGGTTTCAACTACCCAGGTTTAAGGTATTCTTCCTTCAGCTAAAACATGCATGTGGAACCTAGAGTATGATCAACCATGTGATCGGGAGACGTGTTCAAATATGTCTCAGTTTTCGTACCCTGGTACTCGGGTGCAACATTCCAGATGCTTTACTAACACCCTCCCGACTTGGAGAGTCAGTCCCTTTAACCTCCTGTTTGGCCCAGTTTGCAATTTCTGCGGAAGATGAACAGGAATAGCGAGAACCAATGAGAGACTAGCTGGAGGTGTCTGGACGGGCAAATTTAACTCTCATTTCCCACCAGGAAGAGGAATTAACCAAAGGCTCAGCGTGCCGTGCCGGAACCAGATTAGGGCCTGAAGCCATCCTGCGGTGTTGCGGCCAGCTCAAAAGAAAGCGAGTTGAAGAAAGGAGCTCAGGGGCACTGTAATTCACAAACCTGCAGAGTTATAAATGACAGCTATCGTCCAAAAATATACTGAAGTAAGGCTGCCAAGAGGACTTGAAAGCGGGGCAGAATTGCAGGAAACCGATTTCAGGAGGTAGACTGGAATTGCATTGAAAGCATAGGAAAAGAGGCAGAACGTCCACAATGATGCACTTGGCCAAAAAGGGCGTATGCGTTTTTTCCTGAATATATTCAGGAAAAAACGCATACGCCCTTTTTGGCCAACCAAGCAAGCTTGCAAAGGAAATCTGCACTACAATGAAGTCTCACTTACCCGCGGTCAAAAGGGCCATCTGAAAAAAGTGTAAAATCCAGAAAGGCAGGACAGGCCATGGAGAACTGGGAGCCTTGTTATGCTGATGGGCGGGATGTAAATTGCCAACAGACACTCGGGAGAAGTGTATGGTGTTTCCTGAAACATCTAAAAAACAAAGCAACAGAGCCTAGGGCACTTCCACTTATGGTCCTATAGCTTAGGGAAATTAAAATCAAAAAGACACAGCCACCCCAAAGTTTGGGACGCCTCTGTTTACAAGAACCTCGTTTACAGTACAAGTTCAACATCGCAGAAAGTGAAAAATGGATAAAGAAGTTGTGGTATTTACTTACAAAGCAATATCACTCAGCAATGAAATCTATGTCATCAGGCCCTTAGCAGCACAATGAGTGGATTCAGGTATGATGATTCTAACTGAAATAAGTCACACAGAAAAAGAAACATCATAAGATATCTGTAATACATGGAATGTAAACTTGGCTACACAGGAACTGAATTACAGAACAGAACAGGGTCTCAAATTTAGAAAACCAACTTATGCTTTCTTAAGGGTAAAGGTGAGTTGGGGTGCTGCATAAAAC
This sequence comes from Pseudorca crassidens, assembly GCF_039906515.1. Taxonomy (NCBI): domain Eukaryota; kingdom Metazoa; phylum Chordata; class Mammalia; order Artiodactyla; family Delphinidae; genus Pseudorca; species Pseudorca crassidens. The sequence goes on from NW_027136310.1 coordinate 441,078, forward strand.
CAGAGATTGAAATGAGCACAGATAAAGTTCCTTAAGCCAAATATGGAATAGACAAGAGCTACCTCTTGCTCAACGAAATGGACTCAACACCGCATATTAAACGCCTAAGAATGTACCTGACTAGTAAGTATCTTAAAACCTATGGATTGCTATGTCTCCGAAAGAGAATCAAGCATGTGTACAGGGGCATAAACGCAGCAGTGATAGGATTGGAGAGGTTCGGTGAGCAAATGAAGACCCTTTGAAGTCATATTGCATGGTACCCATTCCACGGGTTTCAACTACCCAGGTTTAAGGTATTCTTCCTTCAGCTAAAACATGCATGTGGAACCTAGAGTATGATCAACCATGTGATCGGGAGACGTGTTCAAATATGTCTCAGTTTTCGTACCCTGGTACTCGGGTGCAACATTCCAGACGCTTTACTAACACCCTCCCGACTTGGAGAGTCAGTCCCTTTAACCTCCTGTTTGGCCCAGTTTGCAATTTCTGCGGAAGATGAACAGGAATAGCGAGAACCAATGAGAGACTAGCTGGAGGTGTCTGGACGGGCAAATTTAACTCTCATTTCCCACCAGGAAGAGGAATTAACCAAAGGCTCAGCGTGCCGTGCCGGAACCAGATTAGGGCCTGAAGCCATCCTGCGGTGTTGCGGCCAGCTCAAAAGAAAGCGAGTTGAAGAAAGGAGCTCAGGGGCACTGTAATTCACAAACCTGCAGAGTTATAAATGACAGCTATCGTCCAAAAATATACTGAAGTAAGGCTGCCAAGAGGACTTGAAAGCGGGGCAGAATTGCAGGAAACCGATTTCAGGAGGTAGACTGGAATTGCATTGAAAGCATAGGAAAAGAGGCAGAACGTCCACAATGATGCACTTGGCCAAAAAGGGCGTATGCGTTTTTTCCTGAATATATTCAGGAAAAAACGCATACGCCCTTTTTGGCCAACCAAGCAAGCTTGCAAAGGAAATCTGCACTACAATGAAGTCTCACTTACCCGCGGTCAAAAGGGCCATCTGAAAAAAGTGTAAAATCCAGAAAGGCAGGACAGGCCATGGAGAACTGGGAGCCTTGTTATGCTGATGGGCGGGATGTAAATTGCCAACAGACACTCGGGAGAAGTGTATGGTGTTTCCTGAAACATCTAAAAAACAAAGCAACAGAGCCTAGGGCACTTCCACTTATGGTCCTATAGCTTAGGGAAATTAAAATCAAAAAGACACAGCCACCCCAAAGTTTGGGACGCCTCTGTTTACAAGAACCTCGTTTACAGTACAAGTTCAACATCGCAGAAAGTGAAAAATGGATAAAGAAGTTGTGGTATTTACTTACAAAGCAATATCACTCAGCAATGAAATCTATGTCATCAGGCCCTTAGCAGCACAATGAGTGGATTCAGGTATGATGATTCTAACTGAAATAAGTCACACAGAAAAAGAAACATCATAAGATATCTGTAATACATGGAATGTAAACTTGGCTACACAGGAACTGAATTACAGAACAGAACAGGGTCTCAAATTTAGAAAACCAACTTATGCTTTCTTAAGGGTAAAGGTGAGTTGGGGTGCTGCATAAAACCAGAGATTGAAATGAGCACAGATAAAGTTCCTTAAGCCAAATATGGAATAGACAAGAGCTACCTCTTGCTCAACGAAATGGACTCAACACCGCATATTAAACGCCTAAGAATGTACCTGACTAGTAAGTATCTTAAAACCTATGGATTGCTATGTCTCCGAAAGAGAATCAAGCATGTGTACAGGGGCATAAACGCAGCAGTGATAGGATTGGAGAGGTTCGGTGAGCAAATGAAGACCCTTTGAAGTCATATTGCATGGTACCCATTCCACGGGTTTCAACTACCCAGGTTTAAGGTATTCTTCCTTCAGCTAAAACATGCATGTGGAACCTAGAGTATGATCAACCATGTGATCGGGAGACGTGTTCAAATATGTCTCAGTTTTCGTACCCTGGTACTCGGGTGCAACATTCCAGACGCTTTACTAACACTCTCCGCACTTGGAGAGTCAGCACCTTTAAGCTCCTGTTTGGCCCAGTTTGCAATTTCTGCGGAAGATGAACAGGAATAGCGAGAACCAATGAGAGACTAGCTGGAGGTGTCTGGACGGGCAAATTTAACTCTCATTTCCCACCAGGAAGAGGAATTAACCAAAGGCTCAGCGTGCCGTGCCGGAACCAGATTAGGGCCTGAAGCCATCCTGCAGTGTTGCGGCCAGCTCAAAAGAAAGCGAGTTGAAGAAAGGAGCTCAGGGGCACTGTAATTCACAAACCTGCAGAGTTATAAATGACAGCTATCGTCCAAAAATACACTGAAGTAAGGCTGCCAAGAGGACTTGAAAGCGGGGCAGAATTGCAGGAAACCGATTTCAGGAGGTAGACTGGAATTGCATTGAAAGCATAGGAAAAGAGGCAGAACGTCCACAATGATGCACTTGGCCAAAAAGGGCGTATGCGTTTTTTCCTGAATATATTCAGGAAAAAACGCATACGCCCTTTTTGGCCAACCAAGCAAGCTTGCAAAGGAAATCTGCACTACAATGAAGTCTCACTTGCCCCCGGTCAAAAGGGCCATCTGAAAAAAGTGTAAAATCCAGAAAGACAGGACAGGCCATGGAGAACTGGGAGCCTTGTTATGCTGATGGGCGGGATGTAAATTGCCAACAGACACTCGGGAGAAGTGTATGGTGTTTCCTGAAACATCTAAAAAACAAAGCAACAGAGCCTAGGGCACTTCCACTTATGGTCCTATAGCTTAGGGAAATTAAAATCAAAAAGACACAGCCACCCCAAAGTTTGGGACGCCTCTGTTTACAAGAACCTCGTGTACAGTACAAGTTCAACATCGCAGAAAGTGAAAAATGGATAAAGAAGTTGTGGTATTTACTTACAAAGCAATATCACTCAGCAATGAAATCTATGTCATCAGGCCCTTAGCAGCACAATGAGTGGATTCAGGTATGATGATTCTAACTGAAATAAGTCACACAGAAAAAGAAACATGATAAGATATCACTAATACACGGAATGTAAACTTGGCTACACAGGAACTGAATTACAGAACAGAACAGGGTCTCAAATTTAGAAAACCAACTTATGCTTGCTTAAGGGGAAAGGTGAGTTGGGGTGCTGCATAAAACCAGAGATTGAAATGAGCACAGATAAAGTTCCTTAAGCCAAATATGGAATAGACAAGAGCTACCTCTTGCTCAACGAAATGGACTCAACACCGCATATTAAATGCCTAAGAATGTACCTGACTAGTAAGTATCTTAAAACCTATGGATTGCTATGTCTCCGAAAGAGAATCAAGCATGTGTACAGGGGCATAAACGCAGCAGTGATAGGATTGGAGAGGTTCGGTGAGCAAATGAAGACCCTTTGAAGTCATATTGCATGGTACCCATTCCACGGGTTTCAACTACCCAGGTTTAAGGTATTCTTCCTTCAGCTAAAACATGCATGTGGAACCTAGAGTATGATCAACCATGTGATCGGGAGACGTGTTCAAATATGTCTCAGTTTTCGTACCCTGGTACTCGGGTGCAACATTCCAGACGCTTTACTAACACCCTCCTGACTTGGAGAGTCAGTCCCTTTAACCTCCTGTTTGGCCCAGTTTGCAATTTCTGCGGAAGATGAACAGGAATAGCGAGAACCAATGAGAGACTAGCTGGAGGTGTCTGGACGGGCAAATTTAACTCTCATTTCCCACCAGGAAGAGGAATTAACCAAAGGCTCAGCGTGCCGTGCCGGAACCAGATTAGGGCCTGAAGCCATCCTGCAGTGTTGCGGCCAGCTCAAAAGAAAGCGAGTTGAAGAAAGGAGCTCAGGGGCACTGTAATTCACAAACCTTCAGAGTTATAAATGACAGCTATCGTCCAAAAATATACTGAAGTAAGGTTTCCAAGAGGACTTGAAAGCGGGGCAGAATTGCAGGAAACCGATTTCAGGAGGCACACTGGAATTGCATTGAAAGCATAGGAAAAGAGGCAGAACGTCCACAATGATGCACTTGGCCAAAAAGGGCGTATGCGTTTTTTCCTGAATATATTCAGGAAAAAACGCATACGCCCTTTTTGGCCAACCAAGCAAGCTTGCAAAGGAAATCTGCACTACAATGAAGTCTCACTTCCCCGCGGTCAAAAGGGCCATCTGAAAAAAGTGTAAAATCCAGAAAGACAGGACAGGCCATGGAGAACTGGGAGCCTTGTTATGCTGATGGGCAGGATGTAAATTGCCAACAGACACTCGGGAGAAGTGTATGGTGTTTCCTGAAACATCTAAAAAACAAAGCAACAGAGCCTAGGGCACTTCCACTTATGGTCCTATAGCTTAGGGAAATTAAAATCAAAAAGACACAGCCACCCCAAAGTTTGGGACGCCTCTGTTTACAAGAACCTCGTTTACAGTACAAGTTCAACATCGCAGAAAGTGAAAAATGGATAAAGAAGTTGTGGTATTTACTTACAAAGCAATATCACTCAGCAATGAAATCTATGTCATCAGGCCCTTAGCAGCACAATGAGTGGATTCAGGTATGATGATTCTAACTGAAATAAGTCACACAGAAAAAGAAACATCATAAGATATCACTAATACACGGAATGTAAACTTGGCTACACAGGAACTGAATTACAGAACAGAACAGGGTCTCAAATTTAGAAAACCAACTTATGCTTGCTTAAGGGGAAAGGTGAGTTGGGGTGCTGCATAAAACCAGAGATTGAAATGAGCACAGATAAAGTTCCTTAAGCCAAATATGGAATAGACAAGAGCTACTCCTTGCTCAACGAAATGGACTCAACACCGCATATTAAATGCCTAAGAATGTACCTGACTAGTAAGTATCTTAAAACCTATGGATTGCTATGTCTCCGAAAGAGAATCAAGCATGTGTACAGGGGCATAAACGCAGCAGTGATAGGATTGGAGAGGTTCGGTGAGCAAATGAAGACCCTTTGAAGTCATATTGCATGGTACCCATTCCACGGGTTTCAACTACCCAGGTTTAAGGTATTCTTCCTTCAGCTAAAACATGCATGTGGAACCTAGAGTATGATCAACCATGTGATCGGGAGACGTGTTCAAATATGTCTCAGTTTTCGTACCCTGGTACTCGGGTGCAACATTCCAGACGCTTTACTAACACCCTCCCGACTTGGAGAGTCAGTCCCTTTAACCTCCTGTTTGGCCCAGTTTGCAATTTCTGCGGAAGATGAACAGGAATAGCGAGAACCAATGAGAGACTAGCTGGAGGTGTCTGGACGGGCAAATTTAACTCTCATTTCCCACCAGGAAGAGGAATTAACCAAAGGCTCAGCGTGCCGTGCCGGAACCAGATTAGGGCCTGAAGCCATCCTGCGGTGTTGCGGCCAGCTCAAAAGAAAGCGAGTTGAAGAAAGGAGCTCAGGGGCACTGTAATTCACAAACCTGCAGAGTTATAAATGACAGCTATCATCCAAAAATATACTGAAGTAAGGCTGCCAAGAGGACTTGAAAGCGGGGCAGAATTGCAGGAAACCGATTTCAGGAGGTAGACTGGAATTGCATTGAAAGCATAGGAAAAGAGGCAGAACGTCCACAATGATGCACTTGGCCAAAAAGGGCGTATGCGTTTTTTCCTGAATATATTCAGGAAAAAACGCATATGCCCTTTTTGGCCAACCAAGCAAGCTTGCAAAGGAAATCTGCACTACAATGAAGTCTCACTTCCCCCCGGTCAAAAGGGCCATCTGAAAAAAGTGTAAAATCCAGAAAGGCAGGACAGGCCATGGAGAACTGGGAGCCTTGTTATGCTGATGGGCGGGATGTAAATTGCCAACAGACACTCGGGAGAAGTGTATGGTGTTTCCTGAAACATCTAAAAAACAAAGCAACAGAGCCTAGGGCACTTCCACTTATGGTCCTATAGCTTAGGGAAATTAAAATCAAAAAGACACAGCCACCCCAAAGTTTGGGACGCCTCTGTTTACAAGAACCTCGTTTACAGTACAAGTTCAACATCGCAGAAAGTGAAAAATGGATAAAGAAGTTGTGGTATTTACTTACAAAGCAATATCACTCAGCAATGAAATCTATGTCATCAGGCCCTTAGCAGCACAATGAGTGGATTCAGGTATGATGATTCTAACTGAAATAAGTCACACAGAAAAAGAAACATCATAAGATATCACTAATACACGGAATGTAAACTTGGCTACACAGGAACTGAATTACAGAACAGAACAGGGTCTCAAATTTAGAAAACCAACTTATGCTTGCTTAAGGGGAAAGGTGAGTTGGGGTGCTGCATAAAACCAGAGATTGAAATGAGCACAGATAAAGTTCCTTAAGCCAAATATGGAATAGACAAGAGCTACTCCTTGCTCAACGAAATGGACTCAACACCGCATATTAAATGCCTAAGAATGTACCTGACTAGTAAGTATCTTAAAACCTATGGATTGCTATGTCTCCGAAAGAGAATCAAGCATGTGTACAGGGGCATAAACGCAGCAGTGATAGGATTGGAGAGGTTCGGTGAGCAAATGAAGACCCTTTGAAGTCATATTGCATGGTACCCATTCCACGGGTTTCAACTACCCAGGTTTAAGGTATTCTTCCTTCAGCTAAAACATGCATGTGGAACCTAGAGTATGATCAACCATGTGATTGGGAGACGTGTTCAAATATGTCTCAGTTTTCGTACCCTGGTACTCGGGTGCAACATTCCAGACGCTTTACTAACACCCTCCCGACTTGGAGAGTCAGTCCCTTTAACCTCCTGTTTGGCCCAGTTTGCAATTTCTGCGGAAGATGAACAGGAATAGCGAGAACCAATGAGAGACTAGCTGGAGGTGTCTGGACGGGCAAATTTAACTCTCATTTCCCACCAGGAAGAGGAATTAACCAAAGGCTCAGCGTGCCGTGCCGGAACCAGATTAGGGCCTGAAGCCATCCTGCGGTGTTGCGGCCAGCTCAAAAGAAAGCGAGTTGAAGAAAGGAGCTCAGGGGCACTGTAATTCACAAACCTGCAGAGTTATAAATGACAGCTATCATCCAAAAATATACTGAAGTAAGGCTGCCAAGAGGACTTGAAAGCGGGGCAGAATTGCAGGAAACCGATTTCAGGAGGTAGACTGGAATTGCATTGAAAGCATAGGAAAAGAGGCAGAACGTCCACAATGATGCACTTGGCCAAAAAGGGCGTATGCGTTTTTTCCTGAATATATTCAGGAAAAAACGCATACGCCCTTTTTGGCCAACCAAGCAAGCTTGCAAAGGAAATCTGCACTACAATGAAGTCTCACTTGCCCCCGGTCAAAAGGGCCATCTGAAAAAAGTGTAAAATCCAGAAAGACAGGACAGGCCATGGAGAACTGGGAGCCTTGTTATGCTGATGGGCGGGATGTAAATTGCCAACAGACACTCGGGAGAAGTGTATGGTGTTTCCTGAAACATCTAAAAAACAAAGCAACAGAGCCTAGGGCACTTCCACTTATGGTCCTATAGCTTAGGGAAATTAAAATCAAAAAGACACAGCCACCCCAAAGTTTGGGACGCCTCTGTTTACAAGAACCTCGTTTACAGTACAAGTTCAACATCGCAGAAAGTGAAAAATGGATAAAGAAGTTGTGGTATTTACTTACAAAGCAATATCACTCAGCAATGAAATCTATGTCATCAGGCCCTTAGCAGCACAATGAGTGGATTCAGGTATGATGATTCTAACTGAAATAAGTCACACAGAAAAAGAAACATCATAAGATATCAGTAATACACGGAATGTAAACTTGGCTACACAGGAACTGAATTACAGAACAGAACAGGGTCTCAAATTTAGAAAACCAACTTATGCTTGCTTAAGGGGAAAGGTGAGTTGGGGTGCTGCATAAAACGAGAGATTGAAATGAGCACAGATAAAGTTCCTTAAGCCAAATATGGAATAGACAAGAGCTACTCCTTGCTCAACGAAATGGACTCAACACCGCATATTAAATGCCTAAGAATGTACCTGACTAGTAAGTATCTTAAAACCTATGGATTGCTATGTCTCCGAAAGAGAATCAAGCATGTGTACAGGGGCATAAACGCAGCAGTGATAGGATTGGAGAGGTTCGGTGAGCAAATGAAGACCCTTTGAAGTCATATTGCATGGTACCCATTCCACGGGTTTCAACTACCCAGGTTTAAGGTATTCTTCCTTCAGCTAAAACATGCATGTGGAACCTAGAGTATGATCAACCATGTGATTGGGAGTCGTGTTCAAATATGTCTCAGTTTTCGTACCCTGGTACTCGGGTGCAACATTCCAGACGCTTTACTAACACCCTCCCAACTTGGAGAGTCAGTCCCTTTAACCTCCTGTTTGGCCCAGTTTGCAATTTCTGCGGAAGATGAACAGGAATAGCGAGAACCAATGAGAGACTAGCTGGAGGTGTCTGGACGGGCAAATTTAACTCTCATTTCCCACCAGGAAGAGGAATTAAGCAAAGGCTCAGCGTGCCGTGCCGGAACCAGATTAGGGCCTGAAGCCATCCTGCGGTGTTGCGGCCAGCTCAAAAGAAAGCGAGTTGAAGAAAGGAGCTCAGGGCCACTGTAATTCACAAACCTGCAGAGTTATAAATGACAGCTATCGTCCAAAAATATACTGAAGTAAGGCTGCCAAGAGGACTTGAAAGCGGGGCAGAATTGCAGGAAACCGATTTCAGGAGGTAGACTGGAATTGCATTGAAAGCATAGGAAAAGAGGCAGAACGTCCACAATGATGCACTTGGCCAAAAAGGGCGTATGCGTTTTTTCCTGAATATATTCAGGAAAAAACGCATATGCCCTTTTTGGCCAACCAAGCAAGCTTGCAAAGGAAATCTGCACTACAATGAAGTCTCACTTCCCCCCGGTCAAAAGGGCCATCTGAAAAAAGTGTAAAATCCAGAAAGGCAGGACAGGCCATGGAGAACTGGGAGCCTTGTTATGCTGATGGGCAGGATGTAAATTGCCAACAGACACTCGGGAGAAGTGTATGGTGTTTCCTGAAACATCTAAAAAACAAAGCAACAGAGCCTAGGGCACTTCCACTTATGGTCCTATAGCTTAGGGAAATTAAAATCAAAAAGACACAGCCACCCCAAAGTTTGGGACGCCTCTGTTTACAAGAACCTCGTTTACAGTACAAGTTCAACATCGCAGAAAGTGAAAAATGGATAAAGAAGTTGTGGTATTTACTTACAAAGCAATATCACTCAGCAATGAAATCTATGTCATCAGGCCCTTAGCAGCACAATGAGTGGATTCAGGTATGATGATTCTAACTGAAATAAGTCACACAGAAAAAGAAACATCATAAGATATCAGTAATACACGGAATGTAAACTTGGCTACACAGGAACTGAATTACAGAACAGAACAGGGTCTCAAATTTAGAAAACCAACTTATGCTTGCTTAAGGGGAAAGGTGAGTTGGGGTGCTGCATAAAACGAGAGATTGAAATGAGCACAGATAAAGTTCCTTAAGCCAAATATGGAATAGACAAGAGCTACTCCTTGCTCAACGAAATGGACTCAACACCGCATATTAAATGCCTAAGAATGTACCTGACTAGTAAGTATCTTAAAACCTATGGATTGCTATGTCTCCGAAAGAGAATCAAGCATGTGTACAGGGGCATAAACGCAGCAGTGATAGGATTGGAGAGGTTCGGTGAGCAAATGAAGACCCTTTGAAGTCATATTGCATGGTACCCATTCCATGGGTTTCAACTACCCAGGTTTAAGGTATTCTTCCTTCAGCTAAAACATGCATGTGGAACCTAGAGTATGATCAACCATGTGATTGGGAGTCGTGTTCAAATATGTCTCAGTTTTCGTACCCTGGTACTCGGGTGCAACATTCCAGACGCTTTACTAACACCCTCCCGACTTGGAGAGTCAGTCCCTTTAACCTCCTGTTTGGCCCAGTTTGCAATTTCTGCGGAAGATGAACAGGAATAGCGAGAACCAATGAGAGACTAGCTGGAGGTGTCTGGACGGGCAAATTTAACTCTCATTTCCCACCAGGAAGAGGAATTAACCAAAGGCTCAGCGTGCCGTGCCGGAACCAGATTAGGGCCTGAAGCCATCCTGCGGTGTTGCGGCCAGCTCAAAAGAAAGCGAGTTGAAGAAAGGAGCTCAGGGGCACTGTAATTCACAAACCTGCAGAGTTATAAATGACAGCTATCGTCCAAAAATATACTGAAGTAAGGCTGCCAAGAGGACTTGAAAGCGGGGCAGAATTGCAGGAAACCGATTTCAGGAGGTAGACTGGAATTGCATTGAAAGCATAGGAAAAGAGGCAGAACGTCCACAATGATGCACTTGGCCAAAAAGGGCGTATGCGTTTTTTCCTGAATATATTCAGGAAAAAACGCATACGCCCTTTTTGGCCAACCAAGCAAGCTTGCAAAGGAAATCTGCACTACAATGAAGTCTCACTTGCCCCCGGTCAAAAGGGCCATCTGAAAAAAGTGTAAAATCCAGAAAGACAGGACAGGCCATGGAGAACTGGGAGCCTTGTTATGCTGATGGGCGGGATGTAAATTGCCAACAGACACTCGGGAGAAGTGTATGGTGTTTCCTGAAACATCTAAAAAACAAAGCAACAGAGCCTAGGGCACTTCCACTTATGGTCCTATAGCTTAGGGAAATTAAAATCAAAAAGACACAGCCACCCCAAAGTTTGGGACGCCTCTGTTTACAAGAACCTCGTTTACAGTACAAGTTCAACATCGCAGAAAGTGAAAAATGGATAAAGAAGTTGTGGTATTTACTTACAAAGCAATATCACTCAGCAATGAAATCTATGTCATCAGGCCCTTAGCAGCACAATGAGTGGATTCAGGTATGATGATTCTAACTGAAATAAGTCACACAGAAAAAGAAACATCATAAGATATCAGTAATACACGGAATGTAAACTTGGCTACACAGGAACTGAATTACAGAACAGAACAGGGTCTCAAATTTAGAAAACCAACTTATGCTTGCTTAAGGGGAAAGGTGAGTTGGGGTGCTGCATAAAACGAGAGATTGAAATGAGCACAGATAAAGTTCCTTAAGCCAAATATGGAATAGACAAGAGCTACTCCTTGCTCAACGAAATGGACTCAACACCGCATATTAAATGCCTAAGAATGTACCTGACTAGTAAGTATCTTAAAACCTATGGATTGCTATGTCTCCGAAAGAGAATCAAGCATGTGTACAGGGGCATAAACGCAGCAGTGATAGGATTGGAGAGGTTCGGTGAGCAAATGAAGACCCTTTGAAGTCATATTGCATGGTACCCATTCCACGGGTTTCAACTACCCAGGTTTAAGGTATTCTTCCTTCAGCTAAAACATGCATGTGGAACCTAGAGTATGATCAACCATGTGATTGGGAGTCGTGTTCAAATATGTCTCAGTTTTCGTACCCTGGTACTCGGGTGCAACATTCCAGACGCTTTACTAACACCCTCCCAACTTGGAGAGTCAGTCCCTTTAACCTCCTGTTTGGCCCAGTTTGCAATTTCTGCGGAAGATGAACAGGAATAGCGAGAACCAATGAGAGACTAGCTGGAGGTGTCTGGACGGGCAAATTTAACTCTCATTTCCCACCAGGAAGAGGAATTAAGCAAAGGCTCAGCGTGCCGTGCCGGAACCAGATTAGGGCCTGAAGCCATCCTGCGGTGTTGCGGCCAGCTCAAAAGAAAGCGAGTTGAAGAAAGGAGCTCAGGGCCACTGTAATTCACAAACCTGCAGAGTTATAAATGACAGCTATCGTCCAAAAATATACTGAAGTAAGGCTGCCAAGAGGACTTGAAAGCGGGGCAGAATTGCAGGAAACCGATTTCAGGAGGTAGACTGGAATTGCATTGAAAGCATAGGAAAAGAGGCAGAACGTCCACAATGATGCACTTGGCCAAAAAGGGCGTATGCGTTTTTTCCTGAATATATTCAGGAAAAAACGCATATGCCCTTTTTGGCCAACCAAGCAAGCTTGCAAAGGAAATCTGCACTACAATGAAGTCTCACTTCCCCCCGGTCAAAAGGGCCATCTGAAAAAAGTGTAAAATCCAGAAAGGCAGGACAGGCCATGGAGAACTGGGAGCCTTGTTATGCTGATGGGCAGGATGTAAATTGCCAACAGACACTCGGGAGAAGTGTATGGTGTTTCCTGAAACATCTAAAAAACAAAGCAACAGAGCCTAGGGCACTTCCACTTATGGTCCTATAGCTTAGGGAAATTAAAATCAAAAAGACACAGCCACCCCAAAGTTTGGGACGCCTCTGTTTACAAGAACCTCGTTTACAGTACAAGTTCAACATCGCAGAAAGTGAAAAATGGATAAAGAAGTTGTGGTATTTACTTACAAAGCAATATCACTCAGCAATGAAATCTATGTCATCAGGCCCTTAGCAGCACAATGAGTGGATTCAGGTATGATGATTCTAACTGAAATAAGTCACACAGAAAAAGAAACATCATAAGATATCAGTAATACACGGAATGTAAACTTGGCTACACAGGAACTGAATTACAGAACAGAACAGGGTCTCAAATTTAGAAAACCAACTTATGCTTGCTTAAGGGGAAAGGTGAGTTGGGGTGCTGCATAAAACGAGAGATTGAAATGAGCACAGATAAAGTTCCTTAAGCCAAATATGGAATAGACAAGAGCTACTCCTTGCTCAACGAAATGGACTCAACACCGCATATTAAATGCCTAAGAATGTACCTGACTAGTAAGTATCTTAAAACCTATGGATTGCTATGTCTCCGAAAGAGAATCAAGCATGTGTACAGGGGCATAAACGCAGCAGTGATAGGATTGGAGAGGTTCGGTGAGCAAATGAAGACCCTTTGAAGTCATATTGCATGGTACCCATTCCATGGGTTTCAACTACCCAGGTTTAAGGTATTCTTCCTTCAGCTAAAACATGCATGTGGAACCTAGAGTATGATCAACCATGTGATTGGGAGTCGTGTTCAAATATGTCTCAGTTTTCGTACCCTGGTACTCGGGTGCAACATTCCAGACGCTTTACTAACACCCTCCCGACTTGGAGAGTCAGTCCCTTTAACCTCCTGTTTGGCCCAGTTTGCAATTTCTGCGGAAGATGAACAGGAATAGCGAGAACCAATGAGAGACTAGCTGGAGGTGTCTGGACGGGCAAATTTAACTCTCATTTCCCACCAGGAAGAGGAATTAACCAAAGGCTCAGCGTGCCGTGCCGGAACCAGATTAGGGCCTGAAGCCATCCTGCGGTGTTGCGGCCAGCTCAAAAGAAAGCGAGTTGAAGAAAGGAGCTCAGGGGCACTGTAATTCACAAACCTGCAGAGTTATAAATGACAGCTATCGTCCAAAAATATACTGAAGTAAGGCTGCCAAGAGGACTTGAAAGCGGGGCAGAATTGCAGGAAACCGATTTCAGGAGGTAGACTGGAATTGCATTGAAAGCATAGGAAAAGAGGCAGAACGTCCACAATGATGCACTTGGCCATAAAGGGCGTATGCGTTTTTTCCTGAATATATTCAGGAAGAAACGCATACGCCCGTTTTGGCCAACCGAGCAAGCTTGCAAAGGAAATCTGCACTACAATGAAGTCTCACTTCCCCCCGGTCAAAAGGGCCATCTGAAAAAAGTGTAAAATCCAGAAAGGCAGGACAGGCCATGGAGAACTGGGAGCCTTGTTATGCTGATGGGCGGGATGTAAATTGCCAACAGACACTCGGGAGAAGTGTATGGTGTTTCCTGAAACATCTAAAAAACAAAGCAACAGAGCCTAGGGCACTTCCACTTATGGTCCTATAGCTTAGGGAAATTAAAATCAAAAAGACACAGCCACCCCAAAGTTTGGGACGCCTCTGTTTACAAGAACCTCGTTTACAGTACAAGTTCAACATCGCAGAAAGTGAAAAATGGATAAAGAAGTTGTGGTATTTACTTACAAAGCAATATCACTCAGCAATGAAATCTATGTCATCAGGCCCTTAGCAGCACAATGAGTGGATTCAGGTATGATGATTCTAACTGAAATAAGTCACACAGAAAAAGAAACATCATAAGATATCAGTAATACACGGAATGTAAACTTGGCTACACAGGAACTGAATTACAGAACAGAACAGGGTCTCAAATTTAGAAAACCAACTTATGCTTGCTTAAGGGGAAAGGTGAGTTGGGGTGCTGCATAAAACCAGAGATTGAAATGAGCACAGATAAAGTTCCTTAAGCCAAATATGGAATAGACAAGAGCTACTCCTTGCTCAACGAAATGGACTCAACACCGCATATTAAACGCCTAAGAATGTACCTGACTAGTAAGTATCTTAAAACCTATGGATTGCTATGTCTCCGAAAGAGAATCAAGCATGTGTACAGGGGCATAAACGCAGCAGTGATAGGATTGGAGAGGTTCGGTGAGCAAATGAAGACCCTTTGAAGTCATATTGCATGGTACCCATTCCACGGGTTTCAACTACCCAGGTTTAAGGTATTCTTCCTTCAGCTAAAACATGCATGTGGAACCTAGAGTATGATCAACCATGTGATCGGGAGACGTGTTCAAATATGTCTCAGTTTTCGTACCCTGGTACTCGGGTGCAACATTCCAGACGCTTTACTAACACCCTCCCGACTTGGAGAGTCAGTCCCTTTAACCTCCTGTTTGGCCCAGTTTGCAATTTCTGCGGAAGATGAACAGGAATAGCGAGAACCAATGAGAGACTAGCTGGAGGTGTCTGGACGGGCAAATTTAACTCTCATTTCCCACCAGGAAGAGGAATTAACCAAAGGCTCAGCGTGCCGTGCCGGAACCAGATTAGGGCCTGAAGCCATCCTGCGGTGTTGCGGCCAGCTCAAAAGAAAGCGAGTTGAAGAAAGGAGCTCAGGGGCACTGTAATTCACAAACCTGCAGAGTTATAAATGACAGCTATCGTCCAAAAATATACTGAAGTAAGACTGCCAAGAGGACTTGAAAGCGGGGCAGAATTGCAGGAAACCGATTTCAGGAGGTAGACTGGAATTGCATTGAAAGCATAGGAAAAGAGGCAGAACGTCCACAATGATGCACTTGGCCAAAAAGGGCGTATGCGTTTTTTCCTGAATATATTCAGGAAAAAACGCATACGCCCTTTTTGGCCAACCAAGCAAGCTTGCAAAGGAAATCTGCACTACAATGAAGTCTCACTTCCCCCCGGTCAAAAGGGCCATCTGAAAAAAGTGTAAAATCCAGAAAGGCAGGACAGGCCATGGAGAACTGGGAGCCTTGTTATGCTGATGGGCGGGATGTAAATTGCCAACAGACACTCGGGAGAAGTGTATGGTGTTTCCTGAAACATGTAAAAAACAAAGCAACAGAGCCTAGGGCACTTCCACTTATGGTCCTATAGCTTAGGGAAATTAAAATCAAAAAGACACAGCCACCCCAAAGTTTGGGACGCCTCTGTTTACAAGAACCTCGTTTACAGTACAAGTTCAACATCGCAGAAAGTGAAAAATGGATAAAGAAGTTGTGGTATTTACTTACAAAGCAATATCACTCAGCAATGAAATCTATGTCATCAGGCCCTTAGCAGCACAATGAGTGGATTCAGGTACGATGATTCTAACTGAAATAAGTCACACAGAAAAAGAAACATCATAAGATATCACTAATACACGGAATGTAAACTTGGCTACACAGGAACTGAATTCCAAAACAGAACAGGGTCTCAAATTTAGAAAACCAACTTATGCTTGCTTAAGGGGAAAGGTGAGTTGGGGTGCTGCATAAAACCAGAGATTGAAATGAGCACAGATAAAGTTCCTTAAGCCAAATATGGAATAGACAAGAGCTACTCCTTGCTCAACAAAATGGACTAAACACCGCATATTAAACGCCTAAGAATGTACCTGACTAGTAAGTATCTTAAAACCTATGGATTGCTATGTCTCCAAAAGAGAATCAAGCATGTGTACAGGGGCATAAACGCAGCAGTGATAGGATTGGAGAGGTTCGGTGAGCAAATGAAGACCCTCTGAAGTCATATTACATGGTACCCATTCCACGGGTTTCAACTAACCAGGTTTAAGGTATTCTTCCTTCAGCTAAAACATGCATGTGGAACCTAGAGTATGATCAACCATGTGATCGGGAGATGTGTTCAAATATGTCTCAGTTTCGTACCCTGGTACTCGGGTGCAACATTCCAGACGCTTTACTAACACCCTCCCGACTTGGAGAGTCAGCGCCTTTAACCTCCTGTTTGGCCCAGTTTGCAATTTCTGCGGAAGATGAACAGGAATAGCGAGAACCAATGAGAGACTAGCTGGAGGTGTCTGGACGGGCAAATTTAACCCTCATTTCCAACCAGGAAGAGGAATTAACCAAAGGCTCAGCGTGCCGTGCCGGAACCAGATTAGGGCCTGAAGCCATCCTGCGGTGTTGCGGCCAGCTCAAAAGAAAGCGAGTTGAAGAAAGGAGCTCAGGGGCACTGTAATTCACAAACCTGCAGAGTTATAAATGACAGCTATCGTCCAAAAATATACTGAAGTAAGGCTGCCAAGAGGACTTGAAAGCGGGGCAGAATTGCAGGAAACCGATTTCAGGAGGTAGACTGGAATTGCATTGAAAGCATAGGAAAAGAGGCAGAACGTCCACAATGATGTACTTGGCCAAAAAGGGCGTATGTGTTTTTTCCTGAATATATTCAGGAAAAAACGCATACGCCCTTTTTGGCCAACCAAGCAAGCTTGCAAAGGAAATCTGCACTACAATGAAGTCTCACTTCCCCCCGGTCAAAAGGGCCATCTGAAAAAAGTGTAAAATCCAGAAAGGCAGGACAGGCCATGGAGAACTGGGAGCCTTGTTATGCTGATGGGTGGGATGTAAATTGCCAACAGACACTCGGGAGAAGTGTATGGTGTTTCCTGAAACATCTAAAAAACAAAGCAACAGAGCCTAGGGCACTTCCACTTATGGTCCTATAGCTTAGGGAAATTAAAATCAAAAAGACACAGCCACCCCAAAGTTTGGGACGCCTCTGTTTACAAGAACCTCGTTTACAGTACAAGTTCAACATCGCAGAAAGTGAAAAATGGATAAAGAAGTTGTGGTATTTACTTACAAAGCAATATCACTCAGCAATGAAATCTATGTCATCAGGCCCTTAGCAGCACAATGAGTGGATTCAGGTATGATGATTCTAACTGAAATAAGTCACACAGAAAAAGAAACATCATAAGATATCACTAATACACGGAATGTAAACTTGGCTACACAGGAACTGAATTACAGAACAGAACAGGGTCTCAAATTTAGAAAACCAACTTATGCTTGCTTAAGGGTAAAGGTGAGTTGGGGTGCTGCATAAAACCAGAGATTGAAATGAGCACAGATAAAGTTCCTTAAGCCAAATATGGAATAGACAAGAGCTACTCCTTGCTCAACGAAATGGACTCAACACCGCATATTAAATGCCTAAGAATGTACCTGACTAGTAAGTATCTTAAAACCTATGGATTGCTATGTCTCCGAAAGAGAATCAAGCATGTGTACAGGGGCATAAACACAGCAGTGATAGGATTGGAGAGGTTCGGTGAGCAAATGAAGACCCTTTGAAGTCATATTGCATGGTACCCATTCCACGGGTTTCAACTACCCAGGTTTAAGGTATTCTTCCTTCAGCTAAAACATGCATGTGGAACCTAGAGTATGATCAACCATGTGATTGGGAGACGTGTTCAAATATGTCTCAGTTTTCGTACCCTGGTACTCGGGTGCAACATTCCAGACGCTTTACTAACACCCTCCCGACTTGGAGAGTCAGTCCCTTTAACCTCCTGTTTGGCCCAGTTTGCAATTTCTGCGGAAGATGAACAGGAATAGCGAGAACCAATGAGAGACTAGCTGGAGGTGTCTGGACGGGCAAATTTAACTCTCATTTCCCACCAGGAAGAGGAATTAACCAAAGGCTCAGCGTGCCGTGCCGGAACCAGATTAGGGCCTGAAGCCATCCTGCGGTGTTGCGGCCAGCTCAAAAGAAAGCGAGTTGAAGAAAGGAGCTCAGGGGCACTGTAATTCACAAACCTGCAGAGTTATAAATGACAGCTATCGTCCAAAAATATACTGAAGTAAGGCTGCCAAGAGGACTTGAAAGCGGGGCAGAATTGCAGGAAACCGATTTCAGGAGGTAGACTGGAATTGCATTGAAAGCATAGGAAAAGAGGCAGAACGTCCACAATGATGCACTTGGCCAAAAAAGGCGTATGCGTTTTTTCCTGAATATATTCAGGAAAAAACGCATACGCCCTTTTTGGCCAACCAAGCAAGCTTGCAAAGGAAATCTGCACTACAATGAAGTCTCACTTCCCCCCGGTCAAAAGGGCCATCTGAAAAAAGTGTAAAATCCAGAAAGGCAGGACAGGCCATGGAGAACTGGGAGCCTTGTTATGCTGATGGGCGGGATGTAAATTGCCAACAGACACTCGGGAGAAGTGTATGGTGTTTCCTGAAACATCTAAAAAACAAAGCAACAGAGCCTAGGGCACTTCCACTTATGGTCCTATAGCTTAGGGAAATTAAAATCAAAAAGACACAGCCACCCCAAAGTTTGGGACGCCTCTGTTTACAAGAACCTCGTTTACAGTACAAGTTCAACATCGCAGAAAGTGAAAAATGGATAAAGAAGTTGTGGTATTTACTTACAAAGCAATATCACTCAGCAATGAAATCTATGTCATCAGGCCCTTAGCAGCACAATGAGTGGATTCAGGTATGATGATTCTAACTGAAATAAGTCACACAGAAAAAGAAACATCATAAGATATCAGTAATACACGGAATGTAAACTTGGCTACACAGGAACTGTATTACAGAACAGAACAGGGTCTCAAATTTAGAAAACCAACTTATGCTTGCTTAAGGGTAAAGGTGAGTTGGGGTGCTGCATAAAACCAGAGATTGAAATGAGCACAGATAAAGTTCCTTAAGCCAAATATGGAATAGACAAGAGCTACTCCTTGCTCAACGAAATGGACTCAACACCGCATATTAAACGCCTAAGAATGTACCTGACTAGTAAGTATCTTAAAACCTATGGATTGCTATGTCTCCGAAAGAGAATCAAGCATGTGTACAGGGGCATAAACGCAGCAGTGATAGGATTGGAGAGGTTCGGTGAGCAAATGAAGACCCTTTGAAGTCATATTGCATGGTACCCATTCCACGGGTTTCAACTACCCAGGTTTAAGGTATTCTTCCTTCAGCTAAAACATGCATGTGGAACCTAGAGTATGATCAACCATGTGATCGGGAGACGTGTTCAAATATGTCTCAGTTTTCGTACCCTGGTACTCGGGTGCAACATTCCAGACGCTTTACTAACACCCTCCCGACTTGGAGAGTCAGTCCCTTTAACCTCCTGTTTGGCCCAGTTTGCAATTTCTGCGGAAGATGAACAGGAATAGCGAGAACCAATGAGAGACTAGCTGGAGGTGTCTGGACGGGCAAATTTAACTCTCATTTCCCACCAGGAAGAGGAATTAACCAAAGGCTCAGCGTGCCGTGCCGGAACCAGATTAGGGCCTGAAGCCATCCTGCGGTGTTGCGGCCAGCTCAAAAGAAAGCGAGTTGAAGAAAGGAGCTCAGGGGCACTGTAATTCACAAACCTGCAGAGTTATAAATGACAGCTATCGTCCAAAAATATACTGAAGTAAGGCTGCCAAGAGGACTTGAAAGCGGGGCAGAATTGCAGGAAACCGATTTCAGGAGGTAGACTGGAATTGCATTGAAAGCATAGGAAAAGAGGCAGAACGTCCACAATGATGCACTTGGCCAAAAAGGGCGTATGCGTTTTTTCCTGAATATATTCAGGAAAAAACGCATACGCCCTTTTTGGCCAACCAAGCAAGCTTGCAAAGGAAATCTGCACTACAATGAAGTCTCACTTCCCCCCGGTCAAAAGGGCCATCTGAAAAAAGTGTAAAATCCAGAAAGGCAGGACAGGCCATGGAGAACTGGGAGCCTTGTTATGCTGATGGGCGGGATGTAAATTGCCAACAGACACTCGGGAGAAGTGTATGGTGTTTCCTGAAACATCTAAAAAACAAAGCAACAGAGCCTAGGGCACTTCCACTTATGGTCCTATAGCTTAGGGAAATTAAAATCAAAAAGACACAGCCACCCCAAAGTTTGGGACGCCTCTGTTTACAAGAACCTCGTTTACAGTACAAGTTCAACATCGCAGAAAGTGAAAAATGGATAAAGAAGTTGTGGTATTTACTTACAAAGCAATATCACTCAGCAATGAAATCTATGTCATCAGGCCCTTAGCAGCACAATGAGTGGATTCAGGTATGATGATTCTAACTGAAATAAGTCACACAGAAAAAGAAACATCATAAGATATCAGTAATACACGGAATGTAAACTTGGCTACACAGGAACTGAATTACAGAACAGAACAGGGTCTCAAATTTAGAAAACCAACTTATGCTTGCTTAAGGGGAAAGGTGAGTTGGGGTGCTGCATAAAACCAGAGATTGAAATGAGCACAGATAAAGTTCCTTAAGCCAAATATGGAATAGACAAGAGCTACTCCTTGCTCAACGAAATGGACTCAACACCCCATATTAAACGCCTAAGAATGTACCTGACTAGTAAGTATCTTAAAACCTATGGATTGCTATGTCTCCGAAAGAGAATCAAGCATGTGTACAGGGGCATAAACGCAGCAGTGATAGGATTGGAGAGGTTCGGTGAGCAAATGAAGACCCTTTGAAGTCATATTGCATGGTACCCATTCCACGGGTTTCAACTACCCAGGTTTAAGGTATTCTTCCTTCAGCTAAAACATGCATGTGGAACCTAGAGTATGATCAACCATGTGATCGGGAGTCGTGTTCAAATATGTCTCAGTTTTCGTACCCTGGTACTCGGGTGCAACATTCCAGACGCTTTACTAACACCCTCCCGACTTGGAGAGTCAGTCCCTTTAACCTCCTGTTTGGCCCAGTTTGCAATTTCTGCGGAAGATGAACAGGAATAGCGAGAACCAATGAGAGACTAGCTGGAGGTGTCTGGACGGGCAAATTTAACTCTCATTTCCCACCAGGAAGAGGAATTAACCAAAGGCTCAGCGTGCCGTGCCGGAACCAGATTAGGGCCTGAAGCCATCCTGCGGTGTTGCGGCCAGCTCAAAAGAAAGCGAGTTGAAGAAAGGAGCTCAGGGGCACTGTAATTCACAAACCTGCAGAGTTATAAATGACAGCTATCGTCCAAAAATATACTGAAGTAAGGCTGCCAAGAGGACTTGAAAGCGGGGCAGAATTGCAGGAAACCGATTTCAGGAGGTAGACTGGAATTGCATTGAAAGCATAGGAAAAGAGGCAGAACGTCCACAATGATGCACTTGGCCAAAAAGGGCGTATGCGTTTTTTCCTGAATATATTCAGGAAAAAACGCATACGCCCTTTTTGGCCAACCAAGCAAGCTTGCAAAGGAAATCTCCACTACAATGAAGTCTCACTTCCCCCCGGTCAAAAGGGCCATCTGAAAAAAGTGTAAAATCCAGAAAGGCAGGACAGGCCATGGAGAACTGGGAGCCTTGTTATGCTGATGGGCGGGATGTAAATTGCCAACAGACACTCGGGAGAAGTGTATGGTGTTTCCTGAAACATCTAAAAAACAAAGCAACAGAGCCTAGGGCACTTCCACTTATGGTCCTATAGCTTAGGGAAATTAAAATCAAAAAGACACAGCCACCCCAAAGTTTGGGACGCCTCTGTTTACAAGAACCTCGTTTACAGTACAAGTTCAACATCGCAGAAAGTGAAAAATGGATAAAGAAGTTGTGGTATTTACTTACAAAGCAATATCACTCAGCAATGAAATCTATGTCATCAGGCCCTTAGCAGCACAATGAGTGGATTCAGGTATGATGATTCTAACTGAAATAAGTCACACAGAAAAAGAAACATCATAAGATATCAGTAATACACGGAATGTAAACTTGGCTACACAGGAACTGAATTACAGAACAGAACAGGGTCTCAAATTTAGAAAACCAACTTATGCTTTCTTAAGGGTAAAGGTGAGTTGGGGTGCTGCATAAAACCAGAGATTGAAATGAGCACAGATAAAGTTCCTTAAGCCAAATATGGAATAGACAAGAGCTACCTCTTGCTCAACGAAATGGACTCAACACCGCATATTAAATGCCTAAGAATGTACCTGACTAGTAAGTATCTTAAAACCTATGGATTGCTATGTCTCCGAAAGAGAATCAAGCATGTGTACAGGGGCATAAACGCAGCAGTGATAGGATTGGAGAGGTTCGGTGAGCAAATGAAGACCCTTTGAAGTCATATTGCATGGTACCCATTCCACGGGTTTCAACTACCCAGGTTTAAGGTATTCTTCCTTCAGCTAAAACATGCATGTGGAACCTAGAGTATGATCAACCATGTGATCGGGAGACGTGTTCAAATATGTCTCAGTTTTCGTACCCTGGTACTCGGGTGCAACATTCCAGACGCTTTACTAACACCCTCCCGACTTGGAGAGTCAGTCCCTTTAACCTCCTGTTTGGCCCAGTTTGCAATTTCTGCGGAAGATGAACAGGAATAGCGAGAACCAATGAGAGACTAGCTGGAGGTGTCTGGACGGGCAAATTTAACTCTCATTTCCCACCAGGAAGAGGAATTAACCAAAGGCTCAGCGTGCCGTGCCGGAACCAGATTAGGGCCTGAAGCCATCCTGCGGTGTTGCGGCCAGGTCAAAAGAAAGCGAGTTGAAGAAAGGAGCTCAGGGGCACTGTAATTCACAAACCTGCAGAGTTATAAATGACAGCTATCGTCCAAAAATATACTGAAGTAAGGCTGCCAAGAGGACTTGAAAGCGGGGCAGAATTGCAGGAAACCGATTTCAGGAGGTAGACTGGAATTGCATTGAAAGCATAGGAAAAGAGGCAGAACGTCCACAATGATGCACTTGGCCAAAAAGGGCGTATGCGTTTTTTCCTGAATATATTCAGGAAGAAACGCATACGCCCGTTTTGGCCAACCAAGCAAGCTTGCAAAGGAAATCTGCACTACAATGAAGTCTCACTTCCCCCCGGTCAAAAGGGCCATCTGAAAAAAGTGTAAAATCCAGAAAGGCAGGACAGGCCATGGAGAACTGGGAGCCTTGTTATGCTGATGGGCGGGATGTAAATTGCCAACAGACACTCGGGAGAAGTGTATGGTGTTTCCTGAAACATCTAAAAAACAAAGCAACAGAGCCTAGGGCACTTCCACTTATGGTCCTATAGCTTAGGGAAATTAAAATCAAAAAGACACAGCCACCCCAAAGTTTGGGACGCCTCTGTTTACAAGAACCTCGTTTACAGTACAAGTTCAACATCGCAGAAAGTGAAAAATGGATAAAGAAGTTGTGGTATTTACTTACAAAGCAATATCACTCAGCAATGAAATCTATGTCATCAGGCCCTTAGCAGCACAATGAGTGGATTCAGGTATGATGATTCTAACTGAAATAAGTCACACAGAAAAAGAAACATCATAAGATATCAGTAATACACGGAATGTAAACTTGGCTACACAGGAACTGAATTACAGAACAGAACAGGGTCTCAAATTTAGAAAACCAACTTATGCTTTCTTAAGGGTAAAGGTGAGTTGGGGTGCTGCATAAAACCAGAGATTGAAATGAGCACAGATAAAGTTCCTTAAGCCAAATATGGAATAGACAAGAGCTACCTCTTGCTCAACGAAATGGACTCAACACCGCATATTAAATGCCTAAGAATGTACCTGACTAGTAAGTATCTTAAAACCTATGGATTGCTATGTCTCCGAAAGAGAATCAAGCATGTGTACAGGGGCATAAACGCAGCAGTGATAGGATTGGAGAGGTTCAGTGAGCAAATGAAGACCCTTTGAAGTCATATTGCATGGTACCCATTCCACGGGTTTCAACTACCCAGGTTTAAGGTATTCTTCCTTCAGGTAAAACATGCATGTGGAACCTAGAGTATGATCAACCATGTGATCGGGAGACGTGTTCAAATATGTCTCAGTTTTCGTACCCTGGTACTCGGGTGCAACATTCCAGACGCTTTACTAACACCCTCCCGACTTGGAGAGTCAGTCCCTTTAACCTCCTGTTTGGCCCAGTTTGCAATTTCTGCGGAAGATGAACAGGAATAGCGAGAACCAATGAGAGACTAGCTGGAGGTGTCTGGACGGGCAAATTTAACTCTCATTTCCCACCAGGAAGAGGAATTAACCAAAGGCTCAGCATGCCGTGCCGGAACCAGATTAGGGCCTGAAGCCATCCTGCGGTGTTGCGGCCAGCTCAAAAGAAAGCGAGTTGAAGAAAGGAGCTCAGGGGCACTGTAATTCACAAACCTGCAGAGTTATAAATGACAGCTATCGTCCAAAAATATACTGAAGTAAGGCTGCCAAGAGGACTTGAAAGCGGGGCAGAATTGCAGGAAACCGATTTCAGGAGGCAGACTGGAATTGCATTGAAAGCATAGGAAAAGAGGCAGAACGTCCACAGTGATGCACTTGGCCAAAAAGGGCATATGCGTTTTTTCCTGAATATATTCAGGAAAAAACGCATACGCCCTTTTTGGCCAACCAAGCAAGCTTGCAAAGGAAATCTGCACTACAATGAAGTCTCACTTGCCCCCGGTCAAAAGGGCCATCTGAAAAAAGTGTAAAATCCAGAAAGGCAGGACAGGCCATGGAGAACTGGGAGCCTTGTTATGCTGATGGGTGGGATGTAAATTGCCAACAGACACTCGGGAGAAGTGTATGGTGTTTCCTGAAACATCTAAAACACAAAGCAACAGAGCCTAGGGCACTTCCACTTATGGTCTTATAGCTTAGGGAAATTAAAATCAAAAAGACACAGCCACCCCAAAGTTTGGGACGCCTCTGTTTACAAGAACCTCGTTTACAGTACAAGTTCAACATCGCAGAAAGTGAAAAATGGATAAAGAAGTTGTGGTATTTACTTACAAAGCAATATCACTCAGCAATGCAATCTATGTCATCAGGCCCTTAGCAGCACAATGAGTGGATTCAGGTATGATGATTCTAACTGAAATAAGTCACACAGAAAAAGAAACATCATAAGATATCAGTAATACACGGAATGTAAACTTGGCTACAAAGGAACTGAATTCCAAAACAGAACAGGGACTCAAATTTAGAAAACCAACTTATGCTTGCTTAAGGGGAAAGATGAGTTGGGGTGCTGCATAAAACCAGAGATTGAAATGAGCACAGATAAAGTTCCTTAAGCCAAATATGGAATAGACAAGAGCTACTCCTTGCTCAACAAAATGGACTAAACACCGCATATTAAACGCCTAAGAATGTACCTGACTAGTAAGTATCTTAAAACCTATGGATTGCTATGTCTCCAAAAGAGAATCAAGCATGTGTACAGGGGCATAAACGCAGCAGTGATAGGATTGGAGAGGTTCGGTGAGCAAATGAAGACCCTCTGAAGTCATATTACATGGTACCCATTCCACGGGTTTCAACTACCCAGGTTTAAGGTATTCTTCCTTCAGCTAAAACATGCATGTGGAACCTAGAGTATGATCAACCATGTGATCGGGAGATGTGTTCAAATATGTCTCAGTTTCGTACCCTGGTACTCGGGTGCAACATTCCAGACGCTTTACTAACACCCTCCCGACTTGGAGAGTCAGCGCCTTTAACCTCCTGTTTGGCCCAGTTTGCAATTTCTGCGGAAGATGAACAGGAATAGCGAGAACCAATGAGAGACTAGCTGGAGGTGTCTGGACGGGCAAATTTAACCCTCATTTCCCACCAGGAAGAGGAATTAACCAAAGGCTCAGCGTGCCGTGCCGGAACCAGATTAGGGCCTGAAGCCATCCTGCGGTGTTGCGGCCAGCTCAAAAGAAAGCGAGTTGAAGAAAGGAGCTCAGGGGCACTGTAATTCACAAACCTGCAGAGTTATAAATGACAGCTATCGTCCAAAAATATACTGAAGTAAGGCTGCCAAGAGGATTTGAAAGCGGGGCAGAATTGCAGGAAACCGATTTCAGGAGGTAGACTGGAATTGCATTGAAAGCATAGGAAAAGAGGCAGAACGTCCACAATGATGCACTTGGCCAAAAAGGGCGTATGCGTTTTTTCCTGAATATATTCAGGAAAAAACGCATACGCCCTTTTTGGCCAACCAAGCAAGCTTGCAAAGGAAATCTGCACTACAATGAAGTCTCACTTCCCCCCGGTCAAAAGGGCCATCTGAAAAAAGTGTAAAATCCAGAAAGGCAGGACAGGCCATGGAGAACTGGGAGCCTTGTTATGCTGATGGGCGGGATGTAAATTGCCAACAGACACTCGGGAGAAGTGTATGGTGTTTCCTGAAACATCTAAAAAACAAAGCAACAGAGCCTAGGGCACTTCCACTTATGGTCCTATAGCTTAGGGAAATTAAAATCAAAAAGACACAGCCACCCCAAAGTTTGGGACGCCTCTGTTTACAAGAACCTCGTTTACAGTACAAGTTCAACATCGCAGAAAGTGAAAAATGGATAAAGAAGTTGTGGTATTTACTTACAAAGCAATATCACTCAGCAATGAAATCTATGTCATCAGGCCCTTAGCAGCACAATGAGTGGATTCAGGTATGATGATTCTAACTGAAATAAGTCACACAGAAAAAGAAACATCATAAGATATCAGTAATACACGGAATGTAAACTTGGCTACACAGGAACTGTATTACAGAGCAGAACAGGGTCTCAAATTTAGAAAACCAACTTATGCTTGCTTAAGGGTAAAGGTGAGTTGGGGTGCTGCATAAAACCAGAGATTGAAATGAGCACAGATAAAGTTCCTTAAGCCAAATATGGAATAGACAAGAGCTACTCCTTGCTCAACGAAATGGACTCAACACCGCATATTAAACGCCTAAGAATGTACCTGACTAGTAAGTATCTTAAAACCTATGGATTGCTATGTCTCCGAAAGAGAATCAAGCATGTGTACAGGGGCATAAACGCAGCAGTGATAGGATTGGAGAGGTTCGGTGAGCAAATGAAGACCCTTTGAAGTCATATTGCATGGTACCCATTCCACGGGTTTCAACTACCCAGGTTTAAGGTATTCTTCCTTCAGCTAAAACATGCATGTGGAACCTAGAGTATGATCAACCATGTGATCGGGAGACGTGTTCAAATATGTCTCAGTTTTCGTACCCTGGTACTCGGGTGCAACATTCCAGACGCTTTACTAACACCCTCCCGACTTGGAGAGTCAGTCCCTTTAACCTCCTGTTTGGCCCAGTTTGCAATTTCTGCGGAAGATGAACAGGAATAGCGAGAACCAATGAGAGACTAGCTGGAGGTGTCTGGACGGGCAAATTTAACTCTCATTTCCCACCAGGAAGAGGAATTAACCAAAGGCTCAGCGTGCCGTGCCGGAACCAGATTAGGGCCTGAAGCCATCCTGCGGTGTTGCGGCCAGCTCAAAAGAAAGCGAGTTGAAGAAAGGAGCTCAGGGGCACTGTAATTCACAAACCTGCAGAGTTATAAATGACAGCTATCGTCCAAAAATATACTGAAGTAAGGCTGCCAAGAGGACTTGAAAGCGGGGCAGAATTGCAGGAAACCGATTTCAGGAGGTAGACTGGAATTGCATTGAAAGCATAGGAAAAGAGGCAGAACGTCCACAATGATGCACTTGGCCAAAAAGGGCGTATGCGTTTTTTCCTGAATATATTCAGGAAAAAACGCATACGCCCTTTTTGGCCAACCAAGCAAGCTTGCAAAGGAAATCTGCACTACAATGAAGTCTCACTTCCCCCCGGTCAAAAGGGCCATCTGAAAAAAGTGTAAAATCCAGAAAGGCAGGACAGGCCATGGAGAACTGGGAGCCTTGTTATGCTGATGGGCGGGATGTAAATTGCCAACAGACACTCGGGAGAAGTGTATGGTGTTTCCTGAAACATCTAAAAAACAAAGCAACAGAGCCTAGGGCACTTCCACTTATGGTCCTATAGCTTAGGGAAATTAAAATCAAAAAGACACAGCCACCCCAAAGTTTGGGACGCCTCTGTTTACAAGAACCTCGTTTACAGTACAAGTTCAACATCGCAGAAAGTGAAAAATGGATAAAGAAGTTGTGGTATTTACTTACAAAGCAATATCACTCAGCAATGAAATCTATGTCATCAGGCCCTTAGCAGCACAATGAGTGGATTCAGGTATGATGATTCTAACTGAAATAAGTCACACAGAAAAAGAAACATCATAAGATATCAGTAATACACGGAATGTAAACTTGGCTACACAGGAACTGAATTACAGAACAGAACAGGGTCTCAAATTTAGAAAACCAACTTATGCTTGCTTAAGGGGAAAGGTGAGTTGGGGTGCTGCATAAAACCAGAGATTGAAATGAGCACAGATAAAGTTCCTTAAGCCAAATATGGAATAGACAAGAGCTACTCCTTGCTCAACGAAATGGACTCAACACCCCATATTAAACGCCTAAGAATGTACCTGACTAGTAAGTATCTTAAAACCTATGGATTGCTATGTCTCCGAAAGAGAATCAAGCATGTGTACAGGGGCATAAACGCAGCAGTGATAGGATTGGAGAGGTTCGGTGAGCAAATGAAGACCCTTTGAAGTCATATTGCATGGTACCCATTCCACGGGTTTCAACTACCCAGGTTTAAGGTATTCTTCCTTCAGCTAAAACATGCATGTGGAACCTAGAGTATGATCAACCATGTGATCGGGAGTCGTGTTCAAATATGTCTCAGTTTTCGTACCCTGGTACTCGGGTGCAACATTCCAGACGCTTTACTAACACCCTCCCGACTTGGAGAGTCAGTCCCTTTAACCTCCTGTTTGGCCCAGTTTGCAATTTCTGCGGAAGATGAACAGGAATAGCGAGAACCAATGAGAGACTAGCTGGAGGTGTCTGGACGGGCAAATTTAACTCTCATTTCCCACCAGGAAGAGGAATTAACCAAAGGCTCAGCGTGCCGTGCCGGAACCAGATTAGGGCCTGAAGCCATCCTGCGGTGTTGCGGCCAGCTCAAAAGAAAGCGAGTTGAAGAAAGGAGCTCAGGGGCACTGTAATTCACAAACCTGCAGAGTTATAAATGACAGCTATCGTCCAAAAATATACTGAAGTAAGGCTGCCAAGAGGACTTGAAAGCGGGGCAGAATTGCAGGAAACCGATTTCAGGAGGTAGACTGGAATTGCATTGAAAGCATAGGAAAAGAGGCAGAACGTCCACAATGATGCACTTGGCCAAAAAGGGCGTATGCGTTTTTTCCTGAATATATTCAGGAAAAAACGCATACGCCCTTTTTGGCCAACCAAGCAAGCTTGCAAAGGAAATCTCCACTACAATGAAGTCTCACTTCCCCCCGGTCAAAAGGGCCATCTGAAAAAAGTGTAAAATCCAGAAAGGCAGGACAGGCCATGGAGAACTGGGAGCCTTGTTATGCTGATGGGCGGGATGTAAATTGCCAACAGACACTCGGGAGAAGTGTATGGTGTTTCCTGAAACATCTAAAAAACAAAGCAACAGAGCCTAGGGCACTTCCACTTATGGTCCTATAGCTTAGGGAAATTAAAATCAAAAAGACACAGCCACCCCAAAGTTTGGGACGCCTCTGTTTACAAGAACCTCGTTTACAGTACAAGTTCAACATCGCAGAAAGTGAAAAATGGATAAAGAAGTTGTGGTATTTACTTACAAAGCAATATCACTCAGCAATGAAATCTATGTCATCAGGCCCTTAGCAGCACAATGAGTGGATTCAGGTATGATGATTCTAACTGAAATAAGTCACACAGAAAAAGAAACATCATAAGATATCAGTAATACACGGAATGTAAACTTGGCTACACAGGAACTGAATTACAGAACAGAACAGGGTCTCAAATTTAGAAAACCAACTTATGCTTTCTTAAGGGTAAAGGTGAGTTGGGGTGCTGCATAAAACCAGAGATTGAAATGAGCACAGATAAAGTTCCTTAAGCCAAATATGGAATAGACAAGAGCTACCTCTTGCTCAACGAAATGGACTCAACACCGCATATTAAATGCCTAAGAATGTACCTGACTAGTAAGTATCTTAAAACCTATGGATTGCTATGTCTCCGAAAGAGAATCAAGCATGTGTACAGGGGCATAAACGCAGCAGTGATAGGATTGGAGAGGTTCGGTGAGCAAATGAAGACCCTTTGAAGTCATATTGCATGGTACCCATTCCACGGGTTTCAACTACCCAGGTTTAAGGTATTCTTCCTTCAGCTAAAACATGCATGTGGAACCTAGAGTATGATCAACCATGTGATCGGGAGACGTGTTCAAATATGTCTCAGTTTTCGTACCCTGGTACTCGGGTGCAACATTCCAGACGCTTTACTAACACCCTCCCGACTTGGAGAGTCAGTCCCTTTAACCTCCTGTTTGGCCCAGTTTGCAATTTCTGCGGAAGATGAACAGGAATAGCGAGAACCAATGAGAGACTAGCTGGAGGTGTCTGGACGGGCAAATTTAACTCTCATTTCCCACCAGGAAGAGGAATTAACCAAAGGCTCAGCGTGCCGTGCCGGAACCAGATTAGGGCCTGAAGCCATCCTGCGGTGTTGCGGCCAGGTCAAAAGAAAGCGAGTTGAAGAAAGGAGCTCAGGGGCACTGTAATTCACAAACCTGCAGAGTTATAAATGACAGCTATCGTCCAAAAATATACTGAAGTAAGGCTGCCAAGAGGACTTGAAAGCGGGGCAGAATTGCAGGAAACCGATTTCAGGAGGTAGACTGGAATTGCATTGAAAGCATAGGAAAAGAGGCAGAACGTCCACAATGATGCACTTGGCCAAAAAGGGCGTATGCGTTTTTTCCTGAATATATTCAGGAAGAAACGCATACGCCCGTTTTGGCCAACCAAGCAAGCTTGCAAAGGAAATCTGCACTACAATGAAGTCTCACTTCCCCCCGGTCAAAAGGGCCATCTGAAAAAAGTGTAAAATCCAGAAAGGCAGGACAGGCCATGGAGAACTGGGAGCCTTGTTATGCTGATGGGCGGGATGTAAATTGCCAACAGACACTCGGGAGAAGTGTATGGTGTTTCCTGAAACATCTAAAAAACAAAGCAACAGAGCCTAGGGCACTTCCACTTATGGTCCTATAGCTTAGGGAAATTAAAATCAAAAAGACACAGCCACCCCAAAGTTTGGGACGCCTCTGTTTACAAGAACCTCGTTTACAGTACAAGTTCAACATCGCAGAAAGTGAAAAATGGATAAAGAAGTTGTGGTATTTACTTACAAAGCAATATCACTCAGCAATGAAATCTATGTCATCAGGCCCTTAGCAGCACAATGAGTGGATTCAGGTATGATGATTCTAACTGAAATAAGTCACACAGAAAAAGAAACATCATAAGATATCAGTAATACACGGAATGTAAACTTGGCTACACAGGAACTGAATTACAGAACAGAACAGGGTCTCAAATTTAGAAAACCAACTTATGCTTTCTTAAGGGTAAAGGTGAGTTGGGGTGCTGCATAAAACCAGAGATTGAAATGAGCACAGATAAAGTTCCTTAAGCCAAATATGGAATAGACAAGAGCTACCTCTTGCTCAACGAAATGGACTCAACACCGCATATTAAATGCCTAAGAATGTACCTGACTAGTAAGTATCTTAAAACCTATGGATTGCTATGTCTCCGAAAGAGAATCAAGCATGTGTACAGGGGCATAAACGCAGCAGTGATAGGATTGGAGAGGTTCAGTGAGCAAATGAAGACCCTTTGAAGTCATATTGCATGGTACCCATTCCACGGGTTTCAACTACCCAGGTTTAAGGTATTCTTCCTTCAGGTAAAACATGCATGTGGAACCTAGAGTATGATCAACCATGTGATCGGGAGACGTGTTCAAATATGTCTCAGTTTTCGTACCCTGGTACTCGGGTGCAACATTCCAGACGCTTTACTAACACCCTCCCGACTTGGAGAGTCAGTCCCTTTAACCTCCTGTTTGGCCCAGTTTGCAATTTCTGCGGAAGATGAACAGGAATAGCGAGAACCAATGAGAGACTAGCTGGAGGTGTCTGGACGGGCAAATTTAACTCTCATTTCCCACCAGGAAGAGGAATTAACCAAAGGCTCAGCATGCCGTGCCGGAACCAGATTAGGGCCTGAAGCCATCCTGCGGTGTTGCGGCCAGCTCAAAAGAAAGCGAGTTGAAGAAAGGAGCTCAGGGGCACTGTAATTCACAAACCTGCAGAGTTATAAATGACAGCTATCGTCCAAAAATATACTGAAGTAAGGCTGCCAAGAGGACTTGAAAGCGGGGCAGAATTGCAGGAAACCGATTTCAGGAGGCAGACTGGAATTGCATTGAAAGCATAGGAAAAGAGGCAGAACGTCCACAGTGATGCACTTGGCCAAAAAGGGCATATGCGTTTTTTCCTGAATATATTCAGGAAAAAACGCATACGCCCTTTTTGGCCAACCAAGCAAGCTTGCAAAGGAAATCTGCACTACAATGAAGTCTCACTTGCCCCCGGTCAAAAGGGCCATCTGAAAAAAGTGTAAAATCCAGAAAGGCAGGACAGGCCATGGAGAACTGGGAGCCTTGTTATGCTGATGGGTGGGATGTAAATTGCCAACAGACACTCGGGAGAAGTGTATGGTGTTTCCTGAAACATCTAAAACACAAAGCAACAGAGCCTAGGGCACTTCCACTTATGGTCTTATAGCTTAGGGAAATTAAAATCAAAAAGACACAGCCACCCCAAAGTTTGGGACGCCTCTGTTTACAAGAACCTCGTTTACAGTACAAGTTCAACATCGCAGAAAGTGAAAAATGGATAAAGAAGTTGTGGTATTTACTTACAAAGCAATATCACTCAGCAATGCAATCTATGTCATCAGGCCCTTAGCAGCACAATGAGTGGATTCAGGTATGATGATTCTAACTGAAATAAGTCACACAGAAAAAGAAACATCATAAGATATCAGTAATACACGGAATGTAAACTTGGCTACAAAGGAACTGAATTCCAAAACAGAACAGGGACTCAAATTTAGAAAACCAACTTATGCTTGCTTAAGGGGAAAGATGAGTTGGGGTGCTGCATAAAACCAGAGATTGAAATGAGCACAGATAAAGTTCCTTAAGCCAAATATGGAATAGACAAGAGCTACTCCTTGCTCAACAAAATGGACTAAACACCGCATATTAAACGCCTAAGAATGTACCTGACTAGTAAGTATCTTAAAACCTATGGATTGCTATGTCTCCAAAAGAGAATCAAGCATGTGTACAGGGGCATAAACGCAGCAGTGATAGGATTGGAGAGGTTCGGTGAGCAAATGAAGACCCTCTGAAGTCATATTACATGGTACCCATTCCACGGGTTTCAACTACCCAGGTTTAAGGTATTCTTCCTTCAGCTAAAACATGCATGTGGAACCTAGAGTATGATCAACCATGTGATCGGGAGATGTGTTCAAATATGTCTCAGTTTCGTACCCTGGTACTCGGGTGCAACATTCCAGACGCTTTACTAACACCCTCCCGACTTGGAGAGTCAGCGCCTTTAACCTCCTGTTTGGCCCAGTTTGCAATTTCTGCGGAAGATGAACAGGAATAGCGAGAACCAATGAGAGACTAGCTGGAGGTGTCTGGACGGGCAAATTTAACCCTCATTTCCCACCAGGAAGAGGAATTAACCAAACGCTCAGCGTGCCGTGCCGGAACCAGATTAGGGCCTGAAGCCATCCTGCGGTGTTGCGGCCAGCTCAAAAGAAAGCGAGTTGAAGAAAGGAGCTCAGGGGCACTGTAATTCACAAACCTGCAGAGTTATAAATGACAGCTATCGTCCAAAAATATACTGAAGTAAGGCTGCCAAGAGGATTTGAAAGCGGGGCAGAATTGCAGGAAACCGATTTCAGGAGGTAGACTGGAATTGCATTGAAAGCATAGGAAAAGAGGCAGAACGTCCACAATGATGCACTTGGCCAAAAAGGGCGTATGCGTTTTTTCCTGAATATATTCAGGAAAAAACGCATACGCCCTTTTTGGCCAACCAAGCAAGCTTGCAAAGGAAATCTGCACTACAATGAAGTCTCACTTCCCCCCGGTCAAAAGGGCCATCTGAAAAAAGTGTAAAATCCAGAAAGGCAGGACAGGCCATGGAGAACTGGGAGCCTTGTTATGCTGATGGGCGGGATGTAAATTGCCAACAGACACTCGGGAGAAGTGTATGGTGTTTCCTGAAACATCTAAAAAACAAAGCAACAGAGCCTAGGGCACTTCCACTTATGGTCCTATAGCTTAGGGAAATTAAAATCAAAAAGACACAGCCACCCCAAAGTTTGGGACGCCTCTGTTTACAAGAACCTCGTTTACAGTACAAGTTCAACATCGCAGAAAGTGAAAAATGGATAAAGAAGTTGTGGTATTTACTTACAAAGCAATATCACTCAGCAATGAAATCTATGTCATCAGGCCCTTAGCAGCACAATGAGTGGATTCAGGTATGATGATTCTAACTGAAATAAGTCACACAGAAAAAGAAACATCATAAGATATCAGTAATACACGGAATGTAAACTTGGCTACACAGGAACTGAATTACAGAACAGAACAGGGTCTCAAATTTAGAAAACCAACTTATGCTTGCTTAAGGGGAAAGGTGAGTTGGGGTGCTGCATAAAACCAGAGATTGAAATGAGCACAGATAAAGTTCCTTAAGCCAAATATGGAATAGACAAGAGCTACCTCTTGCTCAACGAAATGGACTCAACACCCCATATTAAATGCCTAAGAATGTACCTGACTAGTAAGTATCTTAAAACCTATGGATTGCTATGTCTCCGAAAGAGAATCAAGCATGTGTACAGGGGCATAAACGCAGCAGTGATAGGATTGGAGAGGTTCGGTGAGCAAATGAAGACCCTTTGAAGTCATATTGCATGGTACCCATTCCACGGGTTTCAACTACCCAGGTTTAAGGTATTCTTCCTTCAGGTAAAACATGCATGTGGAACCTAGAGTATGATCAACCATGTGATCGGGAGACGTGTTCAAATATGTCTCAGTTTTCGTACCCTGGTACTCGGGTGCAACATTCCAGACGCTTTACTAACACCCTCCCGACTTGGAGAGTCAGTCCCTTTAACCTCCTGTTTGGCCCAGTTTGCAATTTCTGCGGAAGATGAACAGGAATAGCGAGAACCAATGAGAGACTAGCTGGAGGTGTCTGGACGGGCAAATTTAACTCTCATTTCCCACCAGGAAGAGGAATTAACCAAAGGCTCAGCGTGCCGTGCCGGAACCAGATTAGGGCCTGAAGCCATCCTGCGGTGTTGCGGCCAGCTCAAAAGAAAGCGAGTTGAAGAAAGGAGCTCAGGGGCACTGTAATTCACAAACCTGCAGAGTTATAAATGACAGCTATCGTCCAAAAATATACTGAAGTAAGGCTGCCAAGAGGACTTGAAAGCGGGGCAGAATTGCAGGAAACCGATTTCAGGAGGTAGACTGGAATTGCATTGAAAGCATAGGAGAAGAGGCAGAACGTCCACAATGATGCACTTGGCCAAAAAGGGCGTATGCGTTTTTTCCTGAATATATTCAGGAAAAAACGCATACGCCCTTTTTGGCCAACCAAGCAAGCTTGCAAAGGAAATCTGCACTACAATGAAGTCTCACTTCCCCGCGGTCAAAAGGGCCATCTGAAAAAAGTGTAAAATCCAGAAAGGCAGGACAGGCCATGGAGAACTGGGAGCCTTGTTATGCTGATGGGTGGGATGTAAATTGCCAACAGACACTCGGGAGAAGTGTATGGTGTTTCCTGAAACATCTAAAAAACAAAGCAACAGAGCCTAGGGCACTTCCACTTATGGTCTTATAGCTTAGGGAAATTAAAATCAAAAAGACACAGCCACCCCAAAGTTTGGGACGCCTCTGTTTACAAGAACCTCGTTTACAGTACAAGTTCAACATCGCAGAAAGTGAAAAATGGATAAAGAAGTTGTGGTATTTACTTACAAAGCAATATCACTCAGCAATGAAATCTATGTCATCAGGCCCTTAGCAGCACAATGAGTGGATTCAGGTACGATGATTCTAACTGAAATAAGTCACACAGAAAAAGAAATATCATAAGATATCACTAATACACGGAATGTAAACTTGGCTACACAGGAACTGAATTCCAAAACAGAACAGGGACTCAAATTTAGAAAACCAACTTATGCTTGCTTAAGGGGAAAGGTGAGTTGGGGTGCTGCATAAAACCAGAGATTGAAATGAGCACAGATAAAGTTCCTTAAGCCAAATATGGAATAGACAAGAGCTACTCCTTGCTCAACAAAATGGACTAAACACCGCATATTAAACGCCTAAGAATGTACCTGACTAGTAAGTATCTTAAAACCTATGGATTGCTATGTCTCCAAAAGAGAATCAAGCATGTGTACAGGGGCATAAACGCAGCAGTGATAGGATTGGAGAGGTTCGGTGAGCAAATGAAGACCCTCTGAAGTCATATTACATGGTACCCATTCCACGGGTTTCAACTACCCAGGTTTAAGGTATTCTTCCTTCAGCTAAAACATGCATGTGGAACCTAGAGTATGATCAACCATGTGATCGGGAGATGTGTTCAAATATGTCTCAGTTTCGTACCCTGGTACTCGGGTGCAACATTCCAGACGCTTTACTAACACCCTCCCGACTTGGAGAGTCAGCGCCTTTAACCTCCTGTTTGGCCCAGTTTGCAATTTCTGCGGAAGATGAACAGGAATAGCGAGAACCAATGAGAGACTAGCTGGAGGTGTCTGGACGGGCAAATTTAACCCTCATTTCCCACCAGGAAGAGGAATTAACCAAAGGCTCAGCGTGCCATGCCGGAACCAGATTAGGGCCTGAAGCCATCCTGCGGTGTTGCGGCCAGCTCAAAAGAAAGCGAGTTGAAGAAAGGAGCTCAGGGGCACTGTAATTCACAAACCTGCAGAGTTATAAATGACAGCTATCGTCCAAAAATATACTGAAGTAAGGCTGCCAAGAGGACTTGAAAGCGGGGCAGAATTGCAGGAAACCGATTTCAGGAGGTAGACTGGAATTGCATTGAAAGCATAGGAAAAGAGGCAGAACGTCCACAATGATGCACTTGGCCAAAAAGGGCGTATGCGTTTTTTCCTGAATATATTCAGGAAAAAACGCATACGCCCTTTTTGGCCAACCAAGCAAGCTTGCAAA
The DNA here is from genome assembly GCF_039906515.1 of Pseudorca crassidens. NCBI lineage: Eukaryota > Metazoa > Chordata > Mammalia > Artiodactyla > Delphinidae > Pseudorca > Pseudorca crassidens. The sequence continues at coordinate 478,378 of NW_027136310.1, forward strand.
GGAAATCTGCACTACAATGAAGTCTCACTTCCCCCCGGTCAAAAGGGCCATCTGAAAAAAGTGTAAAATCCAGAAAGGCAGGACAGGCCATGGAGAACTGGGAGCCTTGTTATGCTGATGGGCGGGATGTAAATTGCCAACAGACACTCGGGAGAAGTGTATGGTGTTTCCTGAAACATCTAAAAAACAAAGCAACAGAGCCTAGGGCACTTCCACTTATGGTCCTATAGCTTAGGGAAATTAAAATCAAAAAGACACAGCCACCCCAAAGTTTGGGACGCCTCTGTTTACAAGAACCTCGTTTACAGTACAAGTTCAACATCGCAGAAAGTGAAAAATGGATAAAGAAGTTGTGGTATTTACTTACAAAGCAATATCACTCAGCAATGAAATCTATGTCATCAGGCCCTTAGCAGCACAATGAGTGGATTCAGGTATGATGATTCTAACTGAAATAAGTCACACAGAAAAAGAAACATCATAAGATATCAGTAATACACGGAATGTAAACTTGGCTACACAGGAACTGAATTACAGAACAGAACAGGGTCTCAAATTTAGAAAACCAACTTATGCTTGCTTAAGGGGAAAGGTGAGTTGGGGTGCTGCATAAAACCAGAGATTGAAATGAGCACAGATAAAGTTCCTTAAGCCAAATATGGAATAGACAAGAGCTACTCCTTGCTCAACAAAATGGACTAAACACCGCATATTAAACGCCTAAGAATGTACCTGACTAGTAAGTATCTTAAAACCTATGGATTGCTATGTCTCCAAAAGAGAATCAAGCATGTGTACAGGGGCATAAACGCAGCAGTGATAGGATTGGAGAGGTTCGGTGAGCAAATGAAGACCCTCTGAAGTCATATTACATGGTACCCATTCCACGGGTTTCAACTACCCAGGTTTAAGGTATTCTTCCTTCAGCTAAAACATGCATGTGGAACCTAGAGTATGATCAACCATGTGATCGGGAGATGTGTTCAAATATGTCTCAGTTTCGTACCCTGGTACTCGGGTGCAACATTCCAGACGCTTTACTAACACCCTCCCGACTTGGAGAGTCAGCGCCTTTAACCTCCTGTTTGGCCCAGTTTGCAATTTCTGCGGAAGATGAACAGGAATAGCGAGAACCAATGAGAGACTAGCTGGAGGTGTCTGGACGGGCAAATTTAACCCTCATTTCCCACCAGGAAGAGGAATTAACCAAAGGCTCAGCGTGCCATGCCGGAACCAGATTAGGGCCTGAAGCCATCCTGCGGTGTTGCGGCCAGCTCAAAAGAAAGCGAGTTGAAGAAAGGAGCTCAGGGGCACTGTAATTCACAAACCTGCAGAGTTATAAATGACAGATATCGTCCAAAAATATACTGAAGTAAGGCTGCCAAGAGGACTTGAAAGCGGGGCAGAATTGCAGGAAACCGATTTCAGGAGGCAGACTGGAATTGCATTGAAAGCATAGGAGAAGAGGCAGAACGTCCACAATGATGCACTTGGCCAAAAAGGGCGTATGCGTTTTTTCCTGAATATATTCAGGAAAAAACGCATACGCCCTTTTTGGCCAACCAAGCAAGCTTGCAAAGGAAATCTGCACTACAATGAAGTCTCACTTCCCCCCGGTCAAAAGGGCCATCTGAAAAAAGTGTAAAATCCAGAAAGGCAGGACAGGCCATGGAGAACTGGGAGCCTTGTTATGCTGATGGGCGGGATGTAAATTGCCAACAGACACTCGGGAGAAGTGTATGGTGTTTCCTGAAACATCTAAAAAACAAAGCAACAGAGCCTAGGGCACTTCCACTTATGGTCTTATAGCTTAGGGAAATTAAAATCAAAAAGACACAGCCACCCCAAAGTTTGGGACGCCTCTGTTTACAAGAACCTCGTTTACAGTACAAGTTCAACATCGCAGAAAGTGAAAAATGGATAAAGAAGTTGTGGTATTTACTTACAAAGCAATATCACTCAGCAATGAAATCTATGTCATCAGGCCCTTAGCAGCACAATGAGTGGATTCAGGTACGATGATTCTAACTGAAATAAGTCACACAGAAAAAGAAATATCATAAGATATCACTAATACACGGAATGTAAACTTGGCTACACAGGAACTGAATTCCAAAACAGAACAGGGACTCAAATTTAGAAAACCAACTTATGCTTGCTTAAGGGGAAAGGTGAGTTGGGGTGCTGCATAAAACCAGAGATTGAAATGAGCACAGATAAAGTTCCTTAAGCCAAATATGGAATAGACAAGAGCTACTCCTTGCTCAACAAAATGGACTAAACACCGCATATTAAACGCCTAAGAATGTACCTGACTAGTAAGTATCTTAAAACCTATGGATTGCTATGTCTCCAAAAGAGAATCAAGCATGTGTACAGGGGCATAAACGCAGCAGTGATAGGATTGGAGAGGTTCGGTGAGCAAATGAAGACCCTCTGAAGTCATATTACATGGTACCCATTCCACGGGTTACAACTACCCAGGTTTAAGGTATTCTTCCTTCAGCTAAAACATGCATGTGGAACCTAGAGTATGATCAACCATGTGATCGGGAGATGTGTTCAAATATGTCTCAGTTTCGTACCCTGGTACTCGGGTGCAACATTCCAGACGCTTTACTAACACCCTCCCGACTTGGAGAGTCAGCGCTTTTAACCTCCTGTTTGGCCCAGTTTGCAATTTCTGCGGAAGATGAACAGGAATAGCGAGAACCAATGAGAGACTAGCTGGAGGTGTCTGGACGGGCAAATTTAACCCTCATTTCCCACCAGGAAGAGGAATTAACCAAAGGCTCAGCGTGCCATGCCGGAACCAGATTAGGGCCTGAAGCCATCCTGCGGTGTTGCGGCCAGCTCAAAAGAAAGCGAGTTGAAGAAAGGAGCTCAGGGGCACTGTAATTCACAAACCTGCAGAGTTATAAATGACAGCTATCGTCCAAAAATATACTGAAGTAAGGCTGCCAAGAGTACTTGAAAGCGGGGCAGAATTGCAGGAAACCGATTTCAGGAGGTAGACTGGAATTGCATTGAAAGCATAGGAAAAGAGGCAGAACGTCCACAATGATGCACTTGGCCAAAAAGGGCGTATGCGTTTTTTCCTGAATATATTCAGGAAAAAACGCATACGCCCTTTTTGGCCAACCAAGCAAGCTTGCAAAGGAAATCTGCACTACAATGAAGTCTCACTTCCCCACTGTCAAAAGGGCCATCTGAAAAAAGTGTAAAATCCAGAAAGGCAGGACAGGCCATGGAGAACTGGGAGCCTTGTTATGCTGATGGGCGGGATGTAAATTGCCAACAGACACTCGGGAGAAGTGTATGGTGTTTCCTGAAACATCTAAAAAACAAAGCAACAGAGCCTAGGGCACTTCCACTTATGGTCCTATAGCTTAGGGAAATTAAAATCAAAAAGACACAGCCACCCCAAAGTTTGGGACGCCTCTGTTTACAAGAACCTCGTTTACAGTACAAGTTCAACATCGCAGAAAGTGAAAAATGGATAAAGAAGTTGTGGTATTTACTTACAAAGCAATATCACTCAGCAATGAAATCTATGTCATCAGGCCCTTAGCAGCACAATGAGTGGATTCAGGTATGATGATTCTAACTGAAATAAGTCACACAGAAAAAGAAACATCATAAGATATCAGTAATACACGGAATGTAAACTTGGCTACACAGGAACTGAATTACAGAACAGAACAGGGTCTCAAATTTAGAAAACCAACTTATGCTTGCTTAAGGGTAAAGGTGAGTTGGGGTGCTGCATAAAACCAGAGATTGAAATGAGCACAGATAAAGTTCCTTAAGCCAAATATGGAATAGACAAGAGCTACTCCTTGCTCAACGAAATGGACTCAACACCGCATATTAAATGCCTAAGAATGTACCTGACTAGTAAGTATCTTAAAACCTATGGACTGCTATGTCTCCGAAAGAGAATCAAGCATGTTTACAGGGGCATAAACACAGCAGTGATAGGATTGGAGAGGTTCGGTGAGCAAATGAAGACCCTTTGAAGTCATATTGCATGGTACCCATTCCACGGGTTTCAACTACCCAGGTTTAAGGTATTCTTCCTTCAGCTAAAACATGCATGTGGAACCTAGAGTATGATCAACCATGTGATCGGGAGACGTGTTCAAATATGTCTCAGTTTTCGTACCCTGGTACTCGGGTGCAACATTCCAGACGCTTTACTAACACCCTCCCGACTTGGAGAGTCAGTCCCTTTAACCTCCTGTTTGGCCCAGTTTGCAATTTCTGCGGAAGATGAACAGGAATAGCGAGAACCAATGAGAGACTAGCTGGAGGTGTCTGGACGGGCAAATTTAACTCTCATTTCCCACGAGGAAGAGGAATTAACCAAAGGCTCAGCGTGCCGTGCCGGAACCAGATTAGGGCCTGAAGCCATCCTGCGGTGTTGCGGCCAGCTCAAAAGAAAGCGAGTTGAAGAAAGGAGCTCAGGGGCACTGTAATTCACAAACCTGCAGAGTTATAAATGACAGCTATCGTCCAAAAATATACTGAAGTAAGGCTGCCAAGAGGACTTGAAAGCGGGGCAGAATTGCAGGAAACCGATTTCAGGAGGTAGACTGGAATTGCATTGAAAGCATAGGAAAAGAGGCAGAACGTCCACAATGATGCACTTGGCCAAAAAGGGCGTATGCGTTTTTTCCTGAATATATTCAGGAAAAAACGCATACGCCCTTTTTGGCCAACCAAGCAAGCTTGCAAAGGAAATCTGCACTACAATGAAGTCTCACTTCCCCGCGGTCAAAAGGGCCATCTGAAAAAAGTGTAAAATCCAGAAAGGCAGGACAGGCCATGGAGAACTGGGAGCCTTGTTATGCTGATGGGCGGGATGTAAATTGCCAACAGACACTCGGGAGAAGTGTATGGTGTTTCCTGAAACATCTAAAAAACAAAGCAACAGAGCCTAGGGCACTTCCACTTATGGTCCTATAGCTTAGGGAAATTAAAATCAAAAAGACACAGCCACCCCAAAGTTTGGGACGCCTCTGTTTACAAGAACCTCGTTTACAGTACAAGTTCAACATCGCAGAAAGTGAAAAATGGATAAAGAAGTTGTGGTATTTACTTACAAAGCAATATCACTCAGCAATGAAATCTATGTCATCAGGCCCTTAGCAGCACAATGAGTGGATTCAGGTATGATGATTCTAACTGAAATAAGTCACACAGAAAAAGAAACATCATAAGATATCAGTAATACACGGAATGTAAACTTGGCTACACAGGAACTGAATTACAGAACAGAACAGGGTCTCAAATTTAGAAAACCAACTTATGCTTGCTTAAGGGGAAAGGTGAGTTGGGGTGCTGCATAAAACCAGAGATTGAAATGAGCACAGATAAAGTTCCTTAAGCCAAATATGGAATAGACAAGAGCTACCTCTTGCTCAACGAAATGGACTCAACACCGCATATTAAATGCCTAAGAATGTACCTGACTAGTAAGTATCTTAAAACCTATGGACTGCTATGTCTCCGAAAGAGAATCAAGCATGTGTACAGGGGCATAAACACAGCAGTGATAGGATTGGAGAGGTTCGGTGAGCAAATGAAGACCCTTTGAAGTCATATTGCATGGTACCCATTCCACGGGTTTCAACTACCCAGGTTTAAGGTATTCTTCCTTCAGCTAAAACATGCATGTGGAACCTAGAGTATGATCAACCATGTGATCGGGAGACGTGTTCAAATATGTCTCAGTTTTCGTACCCTGGTACTCGGGTGCAACATTCCAGACGCTTTACTAACACCCTCCCGACTTGGAGAGTCAGTCCCTTTAACCTCCTGTTTGGCCCAGTTTGCAATTTCTGCGGAAGATGAACAGGAATAGCGAGAACCAATGAGAGACTAGCTGGAGGTGTCTGGACGGGCAAATTTAACTCTCATTTCCCACGAGGAAGAGGAATTAACCAAAGGCTCAGCGTGCCGTGCCGGAACCAGATTAGGGCCTGAAGCCATCCTGCGGTGTTGCGGCCAGCTCAAAAGAAAGCGAGTTGAAGAAAGGAGCTCAGGGGCACTGTAATTCACAAACCTGCAGAGTTATAAATGACAGCTATCGTCCAAAAATATACTGAAGTAAGGCTGCCAAGAGGACTTGAAAGCGGGGCAGAATTGCAGGAAACCGATTTCAGGAGGTAGACTGGAATTGCATTGAAAGCATAGGAAAAGAGGCAGAACGTCCACAATGATGCACTTGGCCAAAAAGGGCGTATGCGTTTTTTCCTGAATATATTCAGGAAAAAACGCATACGCCCTTTTTGGCCAACCAAGCAAGCTTGCAAAGGAAATCTGCACTACAATGAAGTCTCACTTCCCCCCGGTCAAAAGGGCCATCTGAAAAAAGTGTAAAATCCAGAAAGGCAGGACAGGCCATGGAGAACTGGGAGCCTTGTTATGCTGATGGGCGGGATGTAAATTGCCAACAGACACTCGGGAGAAGTGTATGGTGTTTCCTGAAACATCTAAAAAACAAAGCAACAGAGCCTAGGGCACTTCCACTTATGGTCCTATAGCTTAGGGAAATTAAAATCAAAAAGACACAGCCACCCCAAAGTTTGGGACGCCTCTGTTTACAAGAACCTCGTTTACAGTACAAGTTCAACATCGCAGAAAGTGAAAAATGGATAAAGAAGTTGTGGTATTTACTTACAAAGCAATATCACTCAGCAATGAAATCTATGTCATCAGGCCCTTAGCAGCACAATGAGTGGATTCAGGTATGATGATTCTAACTGAAATAAGTCACACAGAAAAAGAAACATCATAAGATATCAGTAATACACGGAATGTAAACTTGGCTACACAGGAACTGAATTACAGAAAAGAACAGGGTCTCAAATTTAGAAAACCAACTTATGCTTTCTTAAGGGGAAAGGTGAGTTGGGGTGCTGCATAAAACCAGAGATTGAAATGAGCACAGATAAAGTTCCTTAAGCCAAATATGGAATAGACAAGAGCTACCTCTTGCTCAACGAAATGGACTCAACACCGCATATTAAATGCCTAAGAATGTACCTGACTAGTAAGTATCTTAAAACCTATGGACTGCTATGTCTCCGAAAGAGAATCAAGCATGTGTACAGGGGCATAAACGCAGCAGTGATAGGATTGGAGAGGTTCGGTGAGCAAATGAAGACCCTTTGAAGTCATATTGCATGGTACCCATTCCACGGGTTTCAACTACCCAGGTTTAAGGTATTCTTCCTTCAGCTAAAACATGCATGTGGAACCTAGAGTATGATCAACCATGTGATCGGGAGACGTGTTCAAATATGTCTCAGTTTTCGTACCCTGGTACTCGGGTGCAACATTCCAGACGCTTTACTAACACCCTCCCGACTTGGAGAGTCAGTCCCTTTAACCTCCTGTTTGGCCCAGTTTGCAATTTCTGCGGAAGATGAACAGGAATAGCGAGAACCAATGAGAGACTAGCTGGAGGTGTCTGGACGGGCAAATTTAACTCTCATTTCCCACCAGGAAGAGGAATTAACCAAAGGCTCAGCGTGCCGTGCCGGAACCAGATTAGGGCCTGAAGCCATCCTGCGGTGTTGCGGCCAGCTCAAAAGAAAGCGAGTTGAAGAAAGGAGCTCAGGGGCACTGTAATTCACAAACCTGCAGAGTTATAAATGACAGCTATCGTCCAAAATTATACTGAAGTAAGGCTGCCAAGAGGACTTGAAAGCGGGGCAGAATTGCAGGAAACCGATTTCAGGAGGCACACTGGAATTGCATTGAAAGCATAGGAAAAGAGGCAGAACGTCCACAATGATGCACTTGGCCAAAAAGGGCGTATGCGTTTTTTCCTGAATATATTCAGGAAAAAACGCATACGCCCTTTTTGGCCAACCAAGCAAGCTTGCAAAGGAAATCTGCACTACAATGAAGTCTCACTTCCCCCCGGTCAAAAGGGCCATCTGAAAAAAGTGTAAAATCCAGAAAGGCAGGACAGGCCATGGAGAACTGGGAGCCTTGTTATGCTGATGGGCGGGATGTAAATTGCCAACAGACACTCGGGAGAAGTGTATGGTGTTTCCTGAAACATCTAAAAAACAAAGCAACAGAGCCTAGGGCACTTCCACTTATGGTCCTATAGCTTAGGGAAATTAAAATCAAAAAGACACAGCCACCCCAAAGTTTGGGACGCCTCTGTTTACAAGAACCTCGTTTACAGTACAAGTTCAACATCGCAGAAAGTGAAAAATGGATAAAGAAGTTGTGGTATTTACTTACAAAGCAATATCACTCAGCAATGAAATCTATGTCATCAGGCCCTTAGCAGCACAATGAGTGGATTCAGGTATGATGATTCTAACTGAAATAAGTCACACAGAAAAAGAAACATCATAAGATATCAGTAATACATGGAATGTAAACTTGGCTACACAGGAACTGAATTACAGAACAGAACAGGGTCTCAAATTTAGAAAACCAACTTATGCTTGCTTAAGGGGAAAGGTGAGTTGGGGTGCTGCATAAAACCAGAGATTGAAATGAGCACAGATAAAGTTCCTTAAGCCAAATATGGAATAGACAAGAGCTACTCCTTGCTCAACGAAATGGACTCAACACCCCATATTAAACGCCTAAGAATGTACCTGACTAGTAAGTATCTTAAAACCTATGGATTGCTATGTCTCCGAAAGAGAATCAAGCATGTGTACAGGGGCATAAACGCAGCAGTGATAGGATTGGAGAGGTTCGGTTAGCAAATGAAGACCCTCTGAAGTCATATTACATGGTACCCATTCCACGGGTTTCAACTACCCAGGTTTAAGGTATTCTTCCTTCAGCTAAAACATGCATGTGGAACCTAGAGTATGATCAACCATGTGATCGGGAGATGTGTTCAAATATGTCTCAGTTTCGTACCCTGGTACTCGGGTGCAACATTCCAGACGCTTTACTAACACCCTCCCGACTTGGAGAGTCAGCGCCTTTAACCTCCTGTTTGGCCCAGTTTGCAATTTCTGCGGAAGATGAACAGGAATAGCGAGAACCAATGAGAGACTAGCTGGAGGTGTCTGGACGGGCAAATTTAACCCTCATTTCCCACCAGGAAGAGGAATTAACCAAAGGCTCAGCGTGCCGTGCCGGAACCAGATTAGGGCCTGAAGCCATCCTGCGGTGTTGCGGCCAGCTCAAAAGAAAGCGAGTTGAAGAAAGGAGCTCAGGGGCACTGTAATTCACAAACCTGCAGAGTTATAAATGAGAGCTATCGTCCAAAAATATACTGAAGTAAGGCTGCCAAGAGGATTTGAAAGCGGGGCAGAATTGCAGGAAACCGATTTCAGGAGGTAGACTGGAATTGCATTGAAAGCATAGGAAAAGAGGCAGAACGTCCACAATGATGCACTTGGCCAAAAAGGGCGTATGCGTTTTTTCCTGAATATATTCAGGAAAAAACGCATACGCCCTTTTTGGCCAACCAAGCAAGCTTGCAAAGGAAATCTGCACTACAATGAAGTCTCACTTCCCCCCGGTCAAAAGGGCCATCTGAAAAAAGTGTAAAATCCAGAAAGGCAGGACAGGCCATGGAGAACTGGGAGCCTTGTTATGCTGATGGGCGGGATGTAAATTGCCAACAGACACTCGGGAGAAGTGTATGGTGTTTCCTGAAACATCTAAAAAACAAAGCAACAGAGCCTAGGGCACTTCCACTTATGGTCCTATAGCTTAGGGAAATTAAAATCAAAAAGACACAGCCACCCCAAAGTTTGGGACGCCTCTGTTTACAAGAACCTCGTTTACAGTACAAGTTCAACATCGCAGAAAGTGAAAAATGGATAAAGAAGTTGTGGTATTTACTTACAAAGCAATATCACTCAGCAATGAAATCTATGTCATCAGGCCCTTAGCAGCACAATGAGTGGATTCAGGTATGATGATTCTAACTGAAATAAGTCACACAGAAAAAGAAACATCATAAGATATCAGTAATACACGGAATGTAAACTTGGCTACACAGGAACTGAATTACAGAACAGAACAGGGTCTCAAATTTAGAAAACCAACTTATGCTTGCTTAAGGGGAAAGGTGAGTTGGGGTGCTGCATAAAACCAGAGATTGAAATGAGCACAGATAAATTTCCTTAAGCCAAATATGGAATAGACAAGAGCTACCTCTTGCTCAATGAAATGGACTCAACACCGCATATTAAATGCCTAAGAATGTACCTGACTAGTAAGTATCTTAAAACCTATGGATTGCTATGTCTCCGAAAGAGAATCAAGCATGTGTACAGGGGCATAAACGCAGCAGTGATAGGATTGGAGAGGTTCGGTGAGCAAATGAAGACCCTTTGAAGTCATATTGCATGGTACCCATTCCACGGGTTTCAACTACCCAGGTTTAAGGTATTCTTCCTTCAGCTAAAACATGCATGTGGAACCTAGAGTATGATCAACCATGTGATCGGGAGACGTGTTCAAATATGTCTCAGTTTTCGTACCCTGGTACTCGGGTGCAACATTCCAGACGCTTTACTAACACCCTCCCGACTTGGAGAGTCAGTCCCTTTAACCTCCTGTTTGGCCCAGTTTGCAATTTCTGCGGAAGATGAACAGGAATAGCGAGAACCAATGAGAGACTAGCTGGAGGTGTCTGGACGGGCAAATTTAACTCTCATTTCCCACCAGGAAGAGGAATTAACCAAAGGCTCAGCGTGCCGTGCCGGAACCAGATTAGGGCCTGAAGCCATCCTGCGGTGTTGCGGCCAGCTCAAAAGAAAGCGAGTTGAAGAAAGGAGCTCAGGGGCACTGTAATTCACAAACCTGCAGAGTTATAAATGACAGCTATCGTCCAAAAATATACTGAAGTAAGGCTGCCAAGAGGACTTGAAAGCGGGGCAGAATTGCAGGAAACCGATTTCAGGAGGCAGACTGGAATTGCATTGAAAGCATAGGAGAAGAGGCAGAACGTCCACAATGATGCACTTGGCCAAAAAGGGCATATGCGTTTTTTCCTGAATATATTCAGGAAAAAACGCATACGCCCTTTTTGGCCAACCAAGCAAGCTTGCAAAGGAAATCTGCACTACAATGAAGTCTCACTTCCCCCCGGTCAAAAGGGCCATCTGAAAAAAGTGTAAAATCCAGAAAGGCAGGACAGGCCATGGAGAACTGGGAGCCTTGTTATGCTGATGGGTGGGATGTAAATTGCCAACAGACACTCGGGAGAAGTGTATGGTGTTTCCTGAAACATCTAAAAAACAAAGCAACAGAGCCTAGGGCACTTCCACTTATGGTCTTATAGCTTAGGGAAATTAAAATCAAAAAGACACAGCCACCCCAAAGTTTGGGACGCCTCTGTTTACAAGAACCTCGTTTACAGTACAAGTTCAACATCGCAGAAAGTGAAAAATGGATAAAGAAGTTGTGGTATTTACTTACAAAGCAATATCACTCAGCAATGAAATCTATGTCATCAGGCCCTTAGCAGCACAATGAGTGGATTCAGGTACGATGATTCTAACTGAAATAAGTCACACAGAAAAAGAAATATCATAAGATATCACTAATACACGGAATGTAAACTTGGCTACACAGGAACTGAATTCCAAAACAGAACAGGGACTCAAATTTAGAAAACCAACTTATGCTTGCTTAAGGGGAAAGGTGAGTTGGGGTGCTGCATAAAACCAGAGATTGAAATGAGCACAGATAAAGTTCCTTAAGCCAAATATGGAATAGACAAGAGCTACTCCTTGCTCAACAAAATGGACTAAACACCGCATATTAAACGCCTAAGAATGTACCTGACTAGTAAGTATCTTAAAACCTATGGATTGCTATGTCTCCAAAAGAGAATCAAGCATGTGTACAGGGGCATAAACGCAGCAGTGATAGGATTGGAGAGGTTCGGTGAGCAAATGAAGACCCTCTGAAGTAATATTACATGGTACCCATTCCACGGGTTTCAACTACCCAGGTTTAAGGTATTCTTCCTTCAGCTAAAACATGCATGTGGAACCTAGAGTATGATCAACCATGTGATCGGGAGTTGTGTTCAAATATGTCTCAGTTTCGTACCCTGGTACTCGGGTGCAACATTCCAGACGCTTTACTAACACCCTCCCGACTTGGAGAGTCAGCGCCTTTAACCTCCTGTTTGGCCCAGTTTGCAATTTCTGCGGAAGATGAACAGGAATAGCGAGAACCAATGAGAGACTAGCTGGAGGTGTCTGGACGGGCAAATTTAACCCTCATTTCCCACCAGGAAGAGGAATTAACCAAAGGCTCAGCGTGCCATGCCGGAACCAGATTAGGGCCTGAAGCCATCCTGCGGTGTTGCGGCCAGCTCAAAAGAAAGCGAGTTGAAGAAAGGAGCTCAGGGGCACTGTAATTCACAAACCTGCAGAGTTATAAATGACAGCTATCGTCCAAAAATATACTAAAGTAAGGCTGCCAAGAGGACTTGAAAGCGGGGCAGAATTGCAGGAAACCGATTTCAGGAGGTAGACTGGAATTGCATTGAAAGCATAGGAAAAGAGGCAGAACGTCCACAATGATGCACTTGGCCAAAAAGGGCGTATGCGTTTTTTCCTGAATATATTCAGGAAAAAACGCATACGCCCTTTTTGGCCAACCAAGCAAGCTTGCAAAGGAAATCTGCACTACAATGAAGTCTCACTTCCCCGCGGTCAAAAGGGCCATCTGAAAAAAGTGTAAAATCCAGAAAGGCAGGACAGGCCATGGAGAACTGGGAGCCTTGTTATGCTGATGGGCGGGATGTAAATTGCCAACAGACACTCGGGAGAAGTGTATGGTGTTTCCTGAAACATCTAAAAAACAAAGCAACAGAGCCTAGGGCACTTCCACTTATGGTCCTATAGCTTAGGGAAATTAAAATCAAAAAGACACAGCCACCCCAAAGTTTGGGACGCCTCTGTTTACAAGAACCTCGTGTACAGTACAAGTTCAACATCGCAGAAAGTGAAAAATGGATAAAGAAGTTGTGGTATTTACTTACAAAGCAATATCACTCAGCAATGAAATCTATGTCATCAGGCCCTTAGCAGCACAATGAGTGGATTCAGGTATGATGATTCTAACTGAAATAAGTCACACAGAAAAAGAAACATCATAAGATATCAGTAATACACGGAATGTAAACTTGGCTACACAGGAACTGAATTCCAAAACAGAACAGGGACTCAAATTTAGAAAACCAACTTATGCTTGCTTAAGGGGAAAGGTGAGTTGGGGTGCTGCATAAAACCAGAGATTGAAATGAGCACAGATAAAGTTCCTTAAGCCAAATATGGAATAGACAAGAGCTACTCCTTGCTCAACAAAATGGACTAAACACCGCATATTAAACGCCTAAGAATGTACCTGACTAGTAAGTATCTTAAAACCTATGGATTGCTATGTCTCCAAAAGAGAATCAAGCATGTGTACAGGGGCATAAACACAGCAGTGATAGGATTGGAGAGGTTCGGTGAGCAAATGAAGACCCTCTGAAGTCATATTACATGGTACCCATTCCACGGGTTTCAACTACCCAGGTTTAAGGTATTCTTCCTTCAGCTAAAACATGCATGTGGAACCTAGAGTATGATCAACCATGTGATCGGGAGATGTGTTCAAATATGTCTCAGTTTCGTACCCTGGTACTCGGGTGCAACATTCCAGACACTTTACTAACACCCTCCCGACTTGGAGAGTCAGCGCCTTTAACCTCCTGTTTGGCCCAGTTTGCAATTTCTGCGGAAGATGAACAGGAATAGCGAGAACCAATGAGAGACTAGCTGGAGGTGTCTGGACGGGCAAATTTAACTCTCATTTCCCACCAGGAAGAGGAATTAACCAAAGGCTCAGCGTGCCGTGCCGGAAACAGATTAGGGCCTGAAGCCATCCTGCGGTGTTGCGGCCAGCTCAAAAGAAAGCGAGTTGAAGAAAGGAGCTCAGGGGCACTGTAATTCACAAACCTGCAGAGTTATAAATGACAGCTATTGTCCAAAAATATACTGAAGTAAGGCTGCCAAGAGGACTTGAAAGCGGGGCAGAATTGCAGGAAACCGATTTCAGGAGGCAGACTGGAATTGCATTGAAAGCATAGGAGAAGAGGCAGAACGTCCACAATGATGCACTTGGCCAAAAAGGGCGTATGCGTTTTTTCCTGAATATATTCAGGAAAAAACGCATACGCCCTTTTTGGCCAACCAAGCAAGCTTGCAAAGGAAATCTGCACTACAATGAAGTCTCACTTCCCCCCGGTCAAAAGGGCCATCTGAAAAAAGTGTAAAATCCAGAAAGGCAGGACAGGCCATGGAGAACTGGGAGCCTTGTTATGCTGATGGGTGGGATGTAAATTGCCAACAGACACTCGGGAGAAGTGTATGGTGTTTCCTGAAACATCTAAAAAACAAAGCAACAGAGCCTAGGGCACTTCCACTTATGGTCTTATAGCTTAGGGAAATTAAAATCAAAAAGACACAGCCACCCCAAAGTTTGGGACGCCTCTGTTTACAAGAACCTCGTTTACAGTACAAGTTCAACATCGCAGAAAGTGAAAAATGGATAAAGAAGTTGTGGTATTTACTTACAAAGCAATATCACTCAGCAATGAAATCTATGTCATCAGGCCCTTAGCAGCACAATGAGTGGATTCAGGTATGATGATTCTAACTGAAATAAGTCACACAGAAAAAGAAATATCATAAGATATCACTAATACACGGAATGTAAACTTGGCTACACAGAAACTGAATTCCAAAACAGAACAGGGACTCAAATTTAGAAAACCAACTTATGCTTGCTTAAGGGGAAAGGTGAGTTGGGGTGCTGCATAAAACCAGAGATTGAAATGAGCACAGATAAAGTTCCTTAAGCCAAATATGGAATAGACAAGAGCTACTCCTTGCTCAACAAAATGGACTAAACACCGCATATTAAACGCCTAAGAATGTACCTGACTAGTAAGTATCTTAAAACCTATGGATTGCTATGTCTCCAAAAGAGAATCAAGCATGTGTACAGGGGCATAAACGCAGCAGTGATAGGATTGGAGAGGTTCGGTGAGCAAATGAAGACCCTCTGAAGTCATATTACATGGTACCCATTCCACGGGTTTCAACTACCCAGGTTTAAGGTATTCTTCCTTCAGCTAAAACATGCATGTGGAACCTAGAGTATGATCAACCATGTGATCGGGAGATGTGTTCAAATATGTCTCAGTTTCGTACCCTGGTACTCGGGTGCAACATTCCAGACGCTTTACTAACACCCTCCCGACTTGGAGAGTCAGCGCCTTTAACCTCCTGTTTGGCCCAGTTTGCAATTTCTGCGGAAGATGAACAGGAATAGCGAGAACCAATGAGAGACTAGCTGGAGGTGTCTGGACGGGCAAATTTAACCCTCATTTCCCACCAGGAAGAGGAATTAACCAAAGGCTCAGCGTGCCGTGCCGGAACCAGATTAGGGCCTGAAGCCATCCTGCGGTGTTGCGGCCAGCTCAAAAGAAAGCGAGTTGAAGAAAGGAGCTCAGGGGCACTGTAATTCACAAACCTGCAGAGTTATAAATGACAGCTATCGTCCAAAAATATACTGAAGTAAGGCTGCCAAGAGGACTTGAAAGCGGGGCAGAATTGCAGGAAACCGATTTCAGGAGGTAGACTGGAATTGCATTGAAAGCATAGGAAAAGAGGCAGAACGTCCACAATGATGCACTTGGCCAAAAAGGGCGTATGCGTTTTTTCCTGAATATATTCAGGAAAAAACGCATACGCCCTTTTTGGCCAACCAAGCAAGCTTGCAAAGGAAATCTGCACTACAATGAAGTCTCACTTCCCCGCGGTCAAAAGGGCCATCTGAAAAAAGTGTAAAATCCAGAAAGGCAGGACAGGCCATGGAGAACTGGGAGCCTTGTTATGCTGATGGGCGGGATGTAAATTGCCAACAGACACTCGGGAGAAGTGTATGGTGTTTCCTGAAACATCTAAAAAACAAAGCAACAGAGCCTAGGGCACTTCCACTTATGGTCCTATAGCTTAGGGAAATTAAAATCAAAAAGACACAGCCACCCCAAAGTTTGGGACGCCTCTGTTTACAAGAACCTCGTTTACAGTACAAGTTCAACATCGCAGAAAGTGAAAAATGGATAAAGAAGTTGTGGTATTTACTTACAAAGCAATATCACTCAGCAATGAAATCTATGTCATCAGGCCCTTAGCAGCACAATGAGTGGATTCAGGTATGATGATTCTAACTGAAATAAGTCACACAGAAAAAGAAACATCATAAGATATCAGTAATACACGGAATGTAAACTTGGCTACACAGGAACTGAATTACAGAACAGAACAGGGTCTCAAATTTAGAAAACCAACTTATGCTTGCTTAAGGGTAAAGGTGAGTTGGGGTGCTGCATAAAACCAGAGATTGAAATGAGCACAGATAAAGTTCCTTAAGCCAAATATGGAATAGACAAGAGCTACTCCTTGCTCAACGAAATGGACTCAACACCGCATATTAAATGCCTAAGAATGTACCTGACTAGTAAGTATCTTAAAACCTATGGATTGCTATGTCTCCGAAAGAGAATCAAGCATGTGTACAGGGGCATAAACGCAGCAGTGATAGGATTGGAGAGGTTCGGTGAGCAAATGAAGACCCTTTGAAGTCATATTGCATGGTACCCATTCCACGGGTTTCAACTACCCAGGTTTAAGGTATTCTTCCTTCAGCTAAAACATGCATGTGGAACCTAGAGTATGATCAACCATGTGATCGGGAGACGTGTTCAAATATGTCTCAGTTTTCGTACCCTGGTACTCGGGTGCAACATTCCAGACGCTTTACTAACACCCTCCCGACTTGGAGAGTCAGTCCCTTTAACCTCCTGTTTGGCCCAGTTTGCAATTTCTGCGGAAGATGAACAGGAATAGCGAGAACCAATGAGAGACTAGCTGGAGGTGTCTGGACGGGCAAATTTAACTCTCATTTCCCACCAGGAAGAGGAATTAACCAAAGGCTCAGCGTGCCGTGCCGGAACCAGATTAGGGCCTGAAGCCATCCTGCGGTGTTGCGGCCAGCTCAAAAGAAAGCGAGTTGAAGAAAGGAGCTCAGGGGCACTGTACTTCACAAACCTGCAGAGTTATAAATGACAGCTATCGTCCAAAAATATACTGAAGTAAGGCTGCCAAGAGGACTTGAAAGCGGGGCAGAATTGCAGGAAACCGATTTCAGGAGGCAGACTGGAATTGCATTGAAAGCATAGGAGAAGAGGCAGAAGGTCCACAATGATGCACTTGGCCAAAAAGGGCATATGCGTTTTTTCCTGAATATATTCAGGAAAAAACGCATACGCCCTTTTTGGCCAACCAAGCAAGCTTGCAAAGGAAATCTGCACTACAATGAAGTCTCACTTCCCCCCGGTCAAAAGGGCCATCTGAAAAAAGTGTAAAATCCAGAAAGGCAGGACAGGCCATGGAGAACTGGGAGCCTTGTTATGCTGATGGGTGGGATGTAAATTGCCAACAGACACTCGGGAGAAGTGTATGGTGTTTCCTGAAACATCTAAAAAACAAAGCAACAGAGCCTAGGGCACTTCCACTTATGGTCTTATAGCTTAGGGAAATTAAAATCAAAAAGACACAGCCACCCCAAAGTTTGGGACGCCTCTGTTTACAAGAACCTCGTTTACAGTACAAGTTCAACATCGCAGAAAGTGAAAAATGGATAAAGAAGTTGTGGTATTTACTTACAAAGCAATATCACTCAGCAATGAAATCTATGTCATCAGGCCCTTAGCAGCACAATGAGTGGATTCAGGTACGATGATTCTAACTGAAATAAGTCACACAGAAAAAGAAATATCATAAGATATCACTAATACACAGAATGTAAACTTGGCTACACAGGAACTGAATTCCAAAACAGAACAGGGACTCAAATTTAGAAAACCAACTTATGCTTGCTTAAGGGGAAAGGTGAGTTGGGGTGCTGCATAAAACCAGAGATTGAAATGAGCACAGATAAAGTTCCTTAAGCCAAATATGGAATAGACAAGAGCTACTCCTTGCTCAACAAAATGGACTCAACACCGCATATTAAACGCCTAAGAATGTACCTGACTAGTAAGTATCTTAAAACCTATGGATTGCTATGTCTCCAAAAGAGAATCAAGCATGTGTACAGGGGCATAAACGCAGCAGTGATAGGATTGGAGAGGTTCGGTGAGCAAATGAAGACCCTTTGAAGTCATATTACATGGTACCCATTCCACGGGTTTCAACTACCCAGGTTTAAGGTATTCTTCCTTCAGCTAAAACATGCATGTGGAACCTAGAGTATGATCAACCATGTGATCGGGAGATGTGTTCAAATATGTCTCAGTTTCGTACCCTGGTACTCGGGTGCAACATTCCAGACGCTTTACTAACACCCTCCCGACTTGGAGAGTCAGCGCTTTTAACCTCCTGTTTGGCCCAGTTTGCAATTTCTGCGGAAGATGAACAGGAATAGCGAGAACCAATGAGAGACTAGCTGGAGGTGTCTGGACGGGCAAATTTAACCCTCATTTCCCACCAGGAAGAGGAATTAACCAAAGGCTCAGCGTGCCATGCCGGAACCAGATTAGGGCCTGAAGCCATCCTGCGGTGTTGCGGCCAGCTCAAAAGAAAGCGAGTTGAAGAAAGGAGCTCAGGGGCACTGTAATTCACAAACCTGCAGAGTTATAAATGACAGCTATCGTCCAAAAATATACTGAAGTAAGGCTGCCAAGAGGACTTGAAAGCGGGGCAGAATTGCAGGAAACCGATTTCAGGAGGTAGACTGGAATTGTATTGAAAGCATAGGAAAAGAGGCAGAACGTCCACAATGATGCACTTGGCCAAAAAGGGCGTATGCGTTTTTTCCTGAATATATTCAGGAAAAAACGCATACGCCCTTTTTGGCCAACCAAGCAAGCTTGCAAAGGAAATCTGCACTACAATGAAGTCTCACTTCCCCGCGGTCAAAAGGGCCATCTGAAAAAAGTGTAAAATCCAGAAAGGCAGGACAGGCCATGGAGAACTGGGAGCCTTGTTATGCTGATGGGCGGGATGTAAATTGCCAACAGACACTCGGGAGAAGTGTATGGTGTTTCCTGAAACATCTAAAAAACAAAGCAACAGAGCCTAGGGCACTTCCACTTATGGTCCTATAGCTTAGGGAAATTAAAATCAAAAAGACACAGCCACCCCAAAGTTTGGGACGCCTCTGTTTACAAGAACCTCGTTTACAGTACAAGTTCAACATCGCAGAAAGTGAAAAATGGATAAAGAAGTTGTGGTGTTTACTTACAAAGCAATATCACTCAGCAATGAAATCTATGTCATCAGGCCCTTAGCAGCACAATGAGTGGATTCAGGTATGATGATTCTAACTGAAATAAGTCACACAGAAAAAGAAACATCATAAGATATCAGTAATACACGGAATGTAAACTTGGCTACACAGGAACTGAATTACAGAACAGAACAGGGTCTCAAATTTAGAAAACCAACTTATGCTTGCTTAAGGGTAAAGGTGAGTTGGGGTGCTGCATAAAACCAGAGATTGAAATGAGCACAGATAAAGTTCCTTAAGCCAAATATGGAATAGACAAGAGCTACCTCTTGCTCAACGAAATGGACTCAACACCGCATATTAAATGCCTAAGAATGTACCTGACTAGTAAGTATCTTAAAACCTATGGACTGCTATGTCTCCGAAAGAGAATCAAGCATGTTTACAGGGGCATAAACACAGCAGTGATAGGATTGGAGAGGTTCGGTGAGCAAATGAAGACCCTTTGAAGTCATATTGCATGGTACCCATTCCACGGGTTTCAACTACCCAGGTTTAAGGTATTCTTCCTTCAGCTAAAACATGCATGTGGAACCTAGAGTATGATCAACCATGTGATCGGGAGACGTGTTCAAATATGTCTCAGTTTTCGTACCCTGGTACTCGGGTGCAACATTCCAGACGCTTTACTAACACCCTCCCGACTTGGAGAGTCAGTCCCTTTAACCTCCTGTTTGGCCCAGTTTGCAATTTCTGCGGAAGATGAACAGGAATAGCGAGAACCAATGAGAGACTAGCTGGAGGTGTCTGGACGGGCAAATTTAACTCTCATTTCCCACGAGGAAGAGGAATTAACCAAAGGCTCAGCGTGCCGTGCCGGAACCAGATTAGGGCCTGAAGCCATCCTGCGGTGTTGCGGCCAGCTCAAAAGAAAGCGAGTTGAAGAAAGGAGCTCAGGGGCACTGTAATTCACAAACCTGCAGAGTTATAAATGACAGCTATCGTCCAAAAATATACTGAAGTAAGGCTGCCAAGAGGACTTGAAAGCGGGGCAGAATTGCAGGAAACCGATTTCAGGAGGTAGACTGGAATTGCATTGAAAGCATAGGAAAAGAGGCAGAACGTCCACAATGATGCACTTGGCCAAAAAGGGCGTATGCGTTTTTTCCTGAATATATTCAGGAAAAAACGCATACGCCCTTTTTGGCCAACCAAGCAAGCTTGCAAAGGAAATCTGCACTACAATGAAGTCTCACTTCCCCCCGGTCAAAAGGGCCATCTGAAAAAAGTGTAAAATCCAGAAAGGCAGGACAGGCCATGGAGAACTGGGAGCCTTGTTATGCTGATGGGCGGGATGTAAATTGCCAACAGACACTCGGGAGAAGTGTATGGTGTTTCCTGAAACATCTAAAAAACAAAGCAACAGAGCCTAGGGCACTTCCACTTATGGTCCTATAGCTTAGGGAAATTAAAATCAAAAAGACACAGCCACCCCAAAGTTTGGGACGCCTCTGTTTACAAGAACCTCGTTTACAGTACAAGTTCAACATCGCAGAAAGTGAAAAATGGATAAAGAAGTTGTGGTATTTACTTACAAAGCAATATCACTCAGCAATGAAATCTATGTCATCAGGCCCTTAGCAGCACAATGAGTGGATTCAGGTATGATGATTCTAACTGAAATAAGTCACACAGAAAAAGAAACATCATAAGATATCAGTAATACACGGAATGTAAACTTGGCTACACAGGAACTGAATTACAGAAAAGAACAGGGTCTCAAATTTAGAAAACCAACTTATGCTTTCTTAAGGGGAAAGGTGAGTTGGGGTGCTGCATAAAACCAGAGATTGAAATGAGCACAGATAAAGTTCCTTAAGCCAAATATGGAATAGACAAGAGCTACCTCTTGCTCAACGAAATGGACTCAACACCGCATATTAAATGCCTAAGAATGTACCTGACTAGTAAGTATCTTAAAACCTATGGACTGCTATGTCTCCGAAAGAGAATCAAGCATGTGTACAGGGGCATAAACGCAGCAGTGATAGGATTGGAGAGGTTCGGTGAGCAAATGAAGACCCTTTGAAGTCATATTGCATGGTACCCATTCCACGGGTTTCAACTACCCAGGTTTAAGGTATTCTTCCTTCAGCTAAAACATGCATGTGGAACCTAGAGTATGATCAACCATGTGATCGGGAGACGTGTTCAAATATGTCTCAGTTTTCGTACCCTGGTACTCGGGTGCAACATTCCAGACGCTTTACTAACACCCTCCCGACTTGGAGAGTCAGTCCCTTTAACCTCCTGTTTGGCCCAGTTTGCAATTTCTGCGGAAGATGAACAGGAATAGCGAGAACCAATGAGAGACTAGCTGGAGGTGTCTGGACGGGCAAATTTAACTCTCATTTCCCACCAGGAAGAGGAATTAACCAAAGGCTCAGCGTGCCGTGCCGGAACCAGATTAGGGCCTGAAGCCATCCTGCGGTGTTGCGGCCAGCTCAAAAGAAAGCGAGTTGAAGAAAGGAGCTCAGGGGCACTGTAATTCACAAACCTGCAGAGTTATAAATGACAGCTATCGTCCAAAATTATACTGAAGTAAGGCTGCCAAGAGGACTTGAAAGCGGGGCAGAATTGCAGGAAACCGATTTCAGGAGGCACACTGGAATTGCATTGAAAGCATAGGAAAAGAGGCAGAACGTCCACAATGATGCACTTGGCCAAAAAGGGCGTATGCGTTTTTTCCTGAATATATTCAGGAAAAAACGCATACGCCCTTTTTGGCCAACCAAGCAAGCTTGCAAAGGAAATCTGCACTACAATGAAGTCTCACTTCCCCCCGGTCAAAAGGGCCATCTGAAAAAAGTGTAAAATCCAGAAAGGCAGGACAGGCCATGGAGAACTGGGAGCCTTGTTATGCTGATGGGCGGGATGTAAATTGCCAACAGACACTCGGGAGAAGTGTATGGTGTTTCCTGAAACATCTAAAAAACAAAGCAACAGAGCCTAGGGCACTTCCACTTATGGTCCTATAGCTTAGGGAAATTAAAATCAAAAAGACACAGCCACCCCAAAGTTTGGGACGCCTCTGTTTACAAGAACCTCGTTTACAGTACAAGTTCAACATCGCAGAAAGTGAAAAATGGATAAAGAAGTTGTGGTATTTACTTACAAAGCAATATCACTCAGCAATGAAATCTATGTCATCAGGCCCTTAGCAGCACAATGAGTGGATTCAGGTATGATGATTCTAACTGAAATAAGTCACACAGAAAAAGAAACATCATAAGATATCAGTAATACATGGAATGTAAACTTGGCTACACAGGAACTGAATTACAGAACAGAACAGGGTCTCAAATTTAGAAAACCAACTTATGCTTGCTTAAGGGGAAAGGTGAGTTGGGGTGCTGCATAAAACCAGAGATTGAAATGAGCACAGATAAAGTTCCTTAAGCCAAATATGGAATAGACAAGAGCTACTCCTTGCTCAACGAAATGGACTCAACACCCCATATTAAACGCCTAAGAATGTACCTGACTAGTAAGTATCTTAAAACCTATGGATTGCTATGTCTCCGAAAGAGAATCAAGCATGTGTACAGGGGCATAAACGCAGCAGTGATAGGATTGGAGAGGTTCGGTTAGCAAATGAAGACCCTCTGAAGTCATATTACATGGTACCCATTCCACGGGTTTCAACTACCCAGGTTTAAGGTATTCTTCCTTCAGCTAAAACATGCATGTGGAACCTAGAGTATGATCAACCATGTGATCGGGAGATGTGTTCAAATATGTCTCAGTTTCGTACCCTGGTACTCGGGTGCAACATTCCAGACGCTTTACTAACACCCTCCCGACTTGGAGAGTCAGCGCCTTTAACCTCCTGTTTGGCCCAGTTTGCAATTTCTGCGGAAGATGAACAGGAATAGCGAGAACCAATGAGAGACTAGCTGGAGGTGTCTGGACGGGCAAATTTAACCCTCATTTCCCACCAGGAAGAGGAATTAATCAAAGGCTCAGCGTGCCGTGCCGGAACCAGATTAGGGCCTGAAGCCATCCTGCGGTGTTGCGGCCAGCTCAAAAGAAAGCGAGTTGAAGAAAGGAGCTCAGGGGCACTGTAATTCACAAACCTGCAGAGTTATAAATGAGAGCTATCGTCCAAAAATATACTGAAGTAAGGCTGCCAAGAGGATTTGAAAGCGGGGCAGAATTGCAGGAAACCGATTTCAGGAGGTAGACTGGAATTGCATTGAAAGCATAGGAAAAGAGGCAGAACGTCCACAATGATGCACTTGGCCAAAAAGGGCGTATGCGTTTTTTCCTGAATATATTCAGGAAAAAACGCATACGCCCTTTTTGGCCAACCAAGCAAGCTTGCAAAGGAAATCTGCACTACAATGAAGTCTCACTTCCCCCCGGTCAAAAGGGCCATCTGAAAAAAGTGTAAAATCCAGAAAGGCAGGACAGGCCATGGAGAACTGGGAGCCTTGTTATGCTGATGGGCGGGATGTAAATTGCCAACAGACACTCGGGAGAAGTGTATGGTGTTTCCTGAAACATCTAAAAAACAAAGCAACAGAGCCTAGGGCACTTCCACTTATGGTCCTATAGCTTAGGGAAATTAAAATCAAAAAGACACAGCCACCCCAAAGTTTGGGACGCCTCTGTTTACAAGAACCTCGTTTACAGTACAAGTTCAACATCGCAGAAAGTGAAAAATGGATAAAGAAGTTGTGGTATTTACTTACAAAGCAATATCACTCAGCAATGAAATCTATGTCATCAGGCCCTTAGCAGCACAATGAGTGGATTCAGGTATGATGATTCTAACTGAAATAAGTCACACAGAAAAAGAAACATCATAAGATATCAGTAATACACGGAATGTAAACTTGGCTACACAGGAACTGAATTACAGAACAGAACAGGGTCTGAAATTTAGAAAACCAACTTATGCTTGCTTAAGGGGAAAGGTGAGTTGGGGTGCTGCATAAAACCAGAGATTGAAATGAGCACAGATAAATTTCCTTAAGCCAAATATGGAATAGACAAGAGCTACCTCTTGCTCAATGAAATGGACTCAACACCGCATATTAAATGCCTAAGAATGTACCTGACTAGTAAGTATCTTAAAACCTATGGATTGCTATGTCTCCGAAAGAGAATCAAGCATGTGTACAGGGGCATAAACGCAGCAGTGATAGGATTGGAGAGGTTCGGTGAGCAAATGAAGACCCTTTGAAGTCATATTGCATGGTACCCATTCCACGGGTTTCAACTACCCAGGTTTAAGGTATTCTTCCTTCAGCTAAAACATGCATGTGGAACCTAGAGTATGATCAACCATGTGATCGGGAGACGTGTTCAAATATGTCTCAGTTTTCGTACCCTGGTACTCGGGTGCAACATTCCAGACGCTTTACTAACACCCTCCCGACTTGGAGAGTCAGTCCCTTTAACCTCCTGTTTGGCCCAGTTTGCAATTTCTGCGGAAGATGAACAGGAATAGCGAGAACCAATGAGAGACTAGCTGGAGGTGTCTGGACGGGCAAATTTAACTCTCATTTCCCACCAGGAAGAGGAATTAACCAAAGGCTCAGCGTGCCGTGCCGGAACCAGATTAGGGCCTGAAGCCATCCTGCGGTGTTGCGGCCAGCTCAAAAGAAAGCGAGTTGAAGAAAGGAGCTCAGGGGCACTGTAATTCACAAACCTGCAGAGTTATAAATGACAGCTATCGTCCAAAAATATACTGAAGTAAGGCTGCCAAGAGGACTTGAAAGCGGGGCAGAATTGCAGGAAACCGATTTCAGGAGGCAGACTGGAATTGCATTGAAAGCATAGGAGAAGAGGCAGAACGTCCACAATGATGCACTTGGCCAAAAAGGGCATATGCGTTTTTTCCTGAATATATTCAGGAAAAAACGCATACGCCCTTTTTGGCCAACCAAGCAAGCTTGCAAAGGAAATCTGCACTACAATGAAGTCTCACTTCCCCCCGGTCAAAAGGGCCATCTGAAAAAAGTGTAAAATCCAGAAAGGCAGGACAGGCCATGGAGAACTGGGAGCCTTGTTATGCTGATGGGTGGGATGTAAATTGCCAACAGACACTCGGGAGAAGTGTATGGTGTTTCCTGAAACATCTAAAAAACAAAGCAACAGAGCCTAGGGCACTTCCACTTATGGTCTTATAGCTTAGGGAAATTAAAATCAAAAAGACACAGCCACCCCAAAGTTTGGGACGCCTCTGTTTACAAGAACCTCGTTTACAGTACAAGTTCAACATCGCAGAAAGTGAAAAATGGATAAAGAAGTTGTGGTATTTACTTACAAAGCAATATCACTCAGCAATGAAATCTATGTCATCAGGCCCTTAGCAGCACAATGAGTGGATTCAGGTACGATGATTCTAACTGAAATAAGTCACACAGAAAAAGAAATATCATAAGATATCACTAATACACGGAATGTAAACTTGGCTACACAGGAACTGAATTCCAAAACAGAACAGGGACTCAAATTTAGAAAACCAACTTATGCTTGCTTAAGGGGAAAGGTGAGTTGGGGTGCTGCATAAAACCAGAGATTGAAATGAGCACAGATAAAGTTCCTTAAGCCAAATATGGAATAGACAAGAGCTACTCCTTGCTCAACAAAATGGACTAAACACCGCATATTAAACGCCTAAGAATGTACCTGACTAGTAAGTATCTTAAAACCTATGGATTGCTATGTCTCCAAAAGAGAATCAAGCATGTGTACAGGGGCATAAACGCAGCAGTGATAGGATTGGAGAGGTTCGGTGAGCAAATGAAGACCCTCTGAAGTCATATTACATGGTACCCATTCCACGGGTTTCAACTACCCAGGTTTAAGGTATTCTTCCTTCAGCTAAAACATGCATGTGGAACCTAGAGTATGATCAACCATGTGATCGGGAGATGTGTTCAAATATGTCTCAGTTTCGTACCCTGGTACTCGGGTGCAACATTCCAGACGCTTTACTAACACCCTCCCGACTTGGAGAGTCAGCGCCTTTAACCTCCTGTTTGGCCCAGTTTGCAATTTCTGCGGAAGATGAACAGGAATAGCGAGAACCAATGAGAGACTAGCTGGAGGTGTCTGGACGGGCAAATTTAACCCTCATTTCCCACCAGGAAGAGGAATTAACCAAAGGCTCAGCGTGCCATGCCGGAACCAGATTAGGGCCTGAAGCCATCCTGCGGTGTTGCGGCCAGCTCAAAAGAAAGCGAGTTGAAGAAAGGAGCTCAGGGGCACTGTAATTCACAAACCTGCAGAGTTATAAATGACAGCTATCGTCCAAAAATATACTAAAGTAAGGCTGCCAAGAGGACTTGAAAGCGGGGCAGAATTGCAGGAAACCGATTTCAGGAGGTAGACTGGAATTGCATTGAAAGCATAGGAAAAGAGGCAGAACGTCCACAATGATGCACTTGGCCAAAAAGGGCGTATGCGTTTTTTCCTGAATATATTCAGGAAAAAACGCATACGCCCTTTTTGGCCAACCAAGCAAGCTTGCAAAGGAAATCTGCACTACAATGAAGTCTCACTTCCCCGCGGTCAAAAGGGCCATCTGAAAAAAGTGTAAAATCCAGAAAGGCAGGACAGGCCATGGAGAACTGGGAGCCTTGTTATGCTGATGGGCGGGATGTAAATTGCCAACAGACACTCGGGAGAAGTGTATGGTGTTTCCTGAAACATCTAAAAAACAAAGCAACAGAGCCTAGGGCACTTCCACTTATGGTCCTATAGCTTAGGGAAATTAAAATCAAAAAGACACAGCCACCCCAAAGTTTGGGACGCCTCTGTTTACAAGAACCTCGTGTACAGTACAAGTTCAACATCGCAGAAAGTGAAAAATGGATAAAGAAGTTGTGGTATTTACTTACAAAGCAATATCACTCAGCAATGAAATCTATGTCATCAGGCCCTTAGCAGCACAATGAGTGGATTCAGGTATGATGATTCTAACTGAAATAAGTCACACAGAAAAAGAAACATCATAAGATATCAGTAATACACGGAATGTAAACTTGGCTACACAGGAACTGAATTCCAAAACAGAACAGGGACTCAAATTTAGAAAACCAACTTATGCTTGCTTAAGGGGAAAGGTGAGTTGGGGTGCTGCATAAAA
The DNA here is from genome assembly GCF_039906515.1 of Pseudorca crassidens. Lineage (NCBI taxonomy): Eukaryota > Metazoa > Chordata > Mammalia > Artiodactyla > Delphinidae > Pseudorca > Pseudorca crassidens. Next base: position 505,844 of record NW_027136310.1, read on the forward strand.
CCAGAGATTGAAATGAGCACAGATAAAGTTCCTTAAGCCAAATATGGAATAGACAAGAGCTACTCCTTGCTCAACAAAATGGACTAAACACCGCATATTAAACGCCAAAGAATGTACCTGACTAGTAAGTATCTTAAAACCTATGGATTGCTATGTCTCCAAAAGAGAATCAAGCATGTGTACAGGGGCATAAACACAGCAGTGATAGGATTGGAGAGGTTCGGTGAGCAAATGAAGACCCTCTGAAGTCATATTACATGGTACCCATTCCACGGGTTTCAACTACCCAGGTTTAAGGTATTCTTCCTTCAGCTAAAACATGCATGTGGAACCTAGAGTATGATCAACCATGTGATCGGGAGATGTGTTCAAATATGTCTCAGTTTCGTACCCTGGTACTCGGGTGCAACATTCCAGACGCTTTACTAACACCCTCCCGACTTGGAGAGTCAGCGCCTTTAACCTCCTGTTTGGCCCAGTTTGCAATTTCTGCGGAAGATGAACAGGAATAGCGAGAACCAATGAGAGACTAGCTGGAGGTGTCTGGACGGGCAAATTTAACTCTCATTTCCCACCAGGAAGAGGAATTAACCAAAGGCTCAGCGTGCCGTGCCGGAAACAGATTAGGGCCTGAAGCCATCCTGCGGTGTTGCGGCCAGCTCAAAAGAAAGCGAGTTGAAGAAAGGAGCTCAGGGGCACTGTAATTCACAAACCTGCAGAGTTATAAATGACAGCTATCGTCCAAAAATATACTGAAGTAAGGCTGCCAAGAGGACTTGAAAGCGGGGCAGAATTGCAGGAAACCGATTTCAGGAGGCAGACTGGAATTGCATTGAAAGCATAGGAGAAGAGGCAGAACGTCCACAATGATGCACTTGGCCAAAAAGGGCATATGCGTTTTTTCCTGAATATATTCAGGAAAAAACGCATACGCCCTTTTTGGCCAACCAAGCAAGCTTGCAAAGGAAATCTGCACTACAATGAAGTCTCACTTCCCCCCGGTCAAAAGGGCCATCTGAAAAAAGTGTAAAATCCAGAAAGGCAGGACAGGCCATGGAGAACTGGGAGCCTTGTTATGCTGATGGGTGGGATGTAAATTGCCAACAGACACTCGGGAGAAGTGTATGGTGTTTCCTGAAACATCTAAAAAACAAAGCAACAGAGCCTAGGGCACTTCCACTTATGGTCTTATAGCTTAGGGAAATTAAAATCAAAAAGACACAGCCACCCCAAAGTTTGGGACGCCTCTGTTTACAAGAACCTCGTTTACAGTACAAGTTCAACATCGCAGAAAGTGAAAAATGGATAAAGAAGTTGTGGTATTTACTTACAAAGCAATATCACTCAGCAATGAAATCTATGTCATCAGGCCCTTAGCAGCACAATGAGTGGATTCAGGTATGATGATTCTAACTGAAATAAGTCACACAGAAAAAGAAATATCATAAGATATCACTAATACACGGAATGTAAACTTGGCTACACAGAAACTGAATTCCAAAACAGAACAGGGACTCAAATTTAGAAAACCAACTTATGCTTGCTTAAGGGGAAAGGTGAGTTGGGGTGCTGCATAAAACCAGAGATTGAAATGAGCACAGATAAAGTTCCTTAAGCCAAATATGGAATAGACAAGAGCTACTCCTTGCTCAACAAAATGGACTAAACACCGCATATTAAACGCCTAAGAATGTACCTGACTAGTAAGTATCTTAAAACCTATGGATTGCTATGTCTCCAAAAGAGAATCAAGCATGTGTACAGGGGCATAAACGCAGCAGTGATAGGATTGGAGAGGTTCGGTGAGCAAATGAAGACCCTCTGAAGTCATATTACATGGTACCCATTCCACGGGTTTCAACTACCCAGGTTTAAGGTATTCTTCCTTCAGCTAAAACATGCATGTGGAACCTAGAGTATGATCAACCATGTGATCGGGAGATGTGTTCAAATATGTCTCAGTTTCGTACCCTGGTACTCGGGTGCAACATTCCAGACGCTTTACTAACACCCTCCCGACTTGGAGAGTCAGCGCCTTTAACCTCCTGTTTGGCCCAGTTTGCAATTTCTGCGGAAGATGAACAGGAATAGCGAGAACCAATGAGAGACTAGCTGGAGGTGTCTGGACGGGCAAATTTAACCCTCATTTCCCACCAGGAAGAGGAATTAACCAAAGGCTCAGCGTGCCGTGCCGGAACCAGATTAGGGCCTGAAGCCATCCTGCGGTGTTGCGGCCAGCTCAAAAGAAAGCGAGTTGAAGAAAGGAGCTCAGGGGCACTGTAATTCACAAACCTGCAGAGTTATAAATGACAGCTATCGTCCAAAAATATACTGAAGTAAGGCTGCCAAGAGGACTTGAAAGCGGGGCAGAATTGCAGGAAACCGATTTCAGGAGGTAGACTGGAATTGCATTGAAAGCATAGGAAAAGAGGCAGAACGTCCACAATGATGCACTTGGCCAAAAAGGGCGTATGCGTTTTTTCCTGAATATATTCAGGAAAAAACGCATACGCCCTTTTTGGCCAACCAAGCAAGCTTGCAAAGGAAATCTGCACTACAATGAAGTCTCACTTCCCCGCGGTCAAAAGGGCCATCTGAAAAAAGTGTAAAATCCAGAAAGGCAGGACAGGCCATGGAGAACTGGGAGCCTTGTTATGCTGATGGGCGGGATGTAAATTGCCAACAGACACTCGGGAGAAGTGTATGGTGTTTCCTGAAACATCTAAAAAACAAAGCAACAGAGCCTAGGGCACTTCCACTTATGGTCCTATAGCTTAGGGAAATTAAAATCAAAAAGACACAGCCACCCCAAAGTTTGGGACGCCTCTGTTTACAAGAACCTCGTTTACAGTACAAGTTCAACATCGCAGAAAGTGAAAAATGGATAAAGAAGTTGTGGTATTTACTTACAAAGCAATATCACTCAGCAATGAAATCTATGTCATCAGGCCCTTAGCAGCACAATGAGTGGATTCAGGTATGATGATTCTAACTGAAATAAGTCACACAGAAAAAGAAACATCATAAGATATCAGTAATACACGGAATGTAAACTTGGCTACACAGGAACTGAATTACAGAACAGAACAGGGTCTCAAATTTAGAAAACCAACTTATGCTTGCTTAAGGGTAAAGGTGAGTTGGGGTGCTGCATAAAACCAGAGATTGAAATGAGCACAGATAAAGTTCCTTAAGCCAAATATGGAATAGACAAGAGCTACTCCTTGCTCAACGAAATGGACTCAACACCGCATATTAAATGCCTAAGAATGTACCTGACTAGTAAGTATCTTAAAACCTATGGATTGCTATGTCTCCGAAAGAGAATCAAGCATGTGTACAGGGGCATAAACGCAGCAGTGATAGGATTGGAGAGGTTCGGTGAGCAAATGAAGACCCTTTGAAGTCATATTGCATGGTACCCATTCCACGGGTTTCAACTACCCAGGTTTAAGGTATTCTTCCTTCAGCTAAAACATGCATGTGGAACCTAGAGTATGATCAACCATGTGATCGGGAGACGTGTTCAAATATGTCTCAGTTTTCGTACCCTGGTACTCGGGTGCAACATTCCAGACGCTTTACTAACACCCTCCCGACTTGGAGAGTCAGTCCCTTTAACCTCCTGTTTGGCCCAGTTTGCAATTTCTGCGGAAGATGAACAGGAATAGCGAGAACCAATGAGAGACTAGCTGGAGGTGTCTGGACGGGCAAATTTAACTCTCATTTCCCACCAGGAAGAGGAATTAACCAAAGGCTCAGCGTGCCGTGCCGGAACCAGATTAGGGCCTGAAGCCATCCTGCGGTGTTGCGGCCAGCTCAAAAGAAAGCGAGTTGAAGAAAGGAGCTCAGGGGCACTGTAATTCACAAACCTGCAGAGTTATAAATGACAGCTATCGTCCAAAAATATACTGAAGTAAGGCTGCCAAGAGGACTTGAAAGCGGGGCAGAATTGCAGGAAACCGATTTCAGGAGGCAGACTGGAATTGCATTGAAAGCATAGGAGAAGAGGCAGAAGGTCCACAATGATGCACTTGGCCAAAAAGGGCATATGCGTTTTTTCCTGAATATATTCAGGAAAAAACGCATACGCCCTTTTTGGCCAACCAAGCAAGCTTGCAAAGGAAATCTGCACTACAATGAAGTCTCACTTCCCCCCGGTCAAAAGGGCCATCTGAAAAAAGTGTAAAATCCAGAAAGGCAGGACAGGCCATGGAGAACTGGGAGCCTTGTTATGCTGATGGGTGGGATGTAAATTGCCAACAGACACTCGGGAGAAGTGTATGGTGTTTCCTGAAACATCTAAAAAACAAAGCAACAGAGCCTAGGGCACTTCCACTTATGGTCTTATAGCTTAGGGAAATTAAAATCAAAAAGACACAGCCACCCCAAAGTTTGGGACGCCTCTGTTTACAAGAACCTCGTTTACAGTACAAGTTCAACATCGCAGAAAGTGAAAAATGGATAAAGAAGTTGTGGTATTTACTTACAAAGCAATATCACTCAGCAATGAAATCTATGTCATCAGGCCCTTAGCAGCACAATGAGTGGATTCAGGTACGATGATTCTAACTGAAATAAGTCACACAGAAAAAGAAATATCATAAGATATCACTAATACACGGAATGTAAACTTGGCTACACAGGAACTGAATTCCAAAACAGAACAGGGACTCAAATTTAGAAAACCAACTTATGCTTGCTTAAGGGGAAAGGTGAGTTGGGGTGCTGCATAAAACCAGAGATTGAAATGAGCACAGATAAAGTTCCTTAAGCCAAATATGGAATAGACAAGAGCTACTCCTTGCTCAACAAAATGGACTCAACACCGCATATTAAACGCCTAAGAATGTACCTGACTAGTAAGTATCTTAAAACCTATGGATTGCTATGTCTCCAAAAGAGAATCAAGCATGTGTACAGGGGCATAAACGCAGCAGTGATAGGATTGGAGAGGTTCGGTGAGCAAATGAAGACCCTTTGAAGTCATATTACATGGTACCCATTCCACGGGTTTCAACTACCCAGGTTTAAGGTATTCTTCCTTCAGCTAAAACATGCATGTGGAACCTAGAGTATGATCAACCATGTGATCGGGAGATGTGTTCAAATATGTCTCAGTTTCGTACCCTGGTACTCGGGTGCAACATTCCAGACGCTTTACTAACACCCTCCCGACTTGGAGAGTCAGCGCTTTTAACCTCCTGTTTGGCCCAGTTTGCAATTTCTGCGGAAGATGAACAGGAATAGCGAGAACCAATGAGAGACTAGCTGGAGGTGTCTGGACGGGCAAATTTAACCCTCATTTCCCACCAGGAAGAGGAATTAACCAAAGGCTCAGCGTGCCATGCCGGAACCAGATTAGGGCCTGAAGCCATCCTGCGGTGTTGCGGCCAGCTCAAAAGAAAGCGAGTTGAAGAAAGGAGCTCAGGGGCACTGTAATTCACAAACCTGCAGAGTTATAAATGACAGCTATCGTCCAAAAATATACTGAAGTAAGGCTGCCAAGAGGACTTGAAAGCGGGGCAGAATTGCAGGAAACCGATTTCAGGAGGTAGACTGGAATTGTATTGAAAGCATAGGAAAAGAGGCAGAACGTCCACAATGATGCACTTGGCCAAAAAGGGCGTATGCGTTTTTTCCTGAATATATTCAGGAAAAAACGCATACGCCCTTTTTGGCCAACCAAGCAAGCTTGCAAAGGAAATCTGCACTACAATGAAGTCTCACTTCCCCGCGGTCAAAAGGGCCATCTGAAAAAAGTGTAAAATCCAGAAAGGCAGGACAGGCCATGGAGAACTGGGAGCCTTGTTATGCTGATGGGCGGGATGTAAATTGCCAACAGACACTCGGGAGAAGTGTATGGTGTTTCCTGAAACATCTAAAAAACAAAGCAACAGAGCCTAGGGCACTTCCACTTATGGTCCTATAGCTTAGGGAAATTAAAATCAAAAAGACACAGCCACCCCAAAGTTTGGGACGCCTCTGTTTACAAGAACCTCGTTTACAGTACAAGTTCAACATCGCAGAAAGTGAAAAATGGATAAAGAAGTTGTGGTGTTTACTTACAAAGCAATATCACTCAGCAATGAAATCTATGTCATCAGGCCCTTAGCAGCACAATGAGTGGATTCAGGTATGATGATTCTAACTGAAATAAGTCACACAGAAAAAGAAACATCATAAGATATCAGTAATACACGGAATGTAAACTTGGCTACACAGGAACTGAATTACAGAACAGAACAGGGTCTCAAATTTAGAAAACCAACTTATGCTTGCTTAAGGGGAAAGGTGAGTTGGGGTGCTGCATAAAACCAGAGATTGAAATGAGCACAGATAAAGTTCCTTAAGCCAAATATGGAATAGACAAGAGCTACTCCTTGCTCAACGAAATGGACTCAACACCGCATATTAAATGCCTAAGAATGTACCTGACTAGTAAGTATCTTAAAACCTATGGATTGCTATGTCTCCGAAAGAGAATCAAGCATGTGTACAGGGGCATAAACGCAGCAGTGATAGGATTGGAGAGGTTCGGTGAGCAAATGAAGACCCTTTGAAGTCATATTGCATGGTACCCATTCCACGGGTTTCAACTACCCAGGTTTAAGGTATTCTTCCTTCAGCTAAAACATGCATGTGGAACCTAGAGTATGATCAACCATGTGATCGGGAGACGTGTTCAAATATGTCTCAGTTTTCGTACCCTGGTACTCGGGTGCAACATTCCAGACGCTTTACTAACACCCTCCCGACTTGGAGAGTCAGTCCCTTTAACCTCCTGTTTGGCCCAGTTTGCAATTTCTGCGGAAGATGAACAGGAATAGCGAGAACCAATGAGAGACTAGCTGGAGGTGTCTGGACGGGCAAATTTAACCCTCATTTCCCACCAGGAAGAGGAATTAACCAAAGGCTCAGCGTGCCGTGCCGGAACCAGATTAGGGCCTGAAGCCATCCTGCGGTGTTGCGGCCAGCTCAAAAGAAAGCGAGTTGAAGAAAGGAGCTCAGGGGCACTGTAATTCACAAACCTGCAGAGTTATAAATGACAGCTATCGTCCAAAAATATACTGAAGTAAGGCTGCCAAGAGGACTTGAAAGCGGGGCAGAATTGCAGGAAACCGATTTCAGGAGGTAGACTGGAATTGCATTGAAAGCATAGGAAAAGAGGCAGAACGTCCACAATGATGCACTTGGCCAAAAAGGGCGTATGCGTTTTTTCCTGAATATATTCAGGAAAAAACGCATACGCCCTTTTTGGCCAACCAAGCAAGCTTGCAAAGGAAATCTGCACTACAATGAAGTCTCACTTCCCCGCGGTCAAAAGGGCCATCTGAAAAAAGTGTAAAATCCAGAAAGGCAGGACAGGCCATGGAGAACTGGGAGCCTTGTTATGCTGATGGGCGGGATGTAAATTGCCAACAGACACTCGGGAGAAGTGTATGGTGTTTCCTGAAACATCTAAAAAACAAAGCAACAGAGCCTAGGGCACTTCCACTTATGGTCCTATAGCTTAGGGAAATTAAAATCAAAAAGACACAGCCACCCCAAAGTTTGGGACGCCTCTGTTTACAAGAACCTCGTTTACAGTACAAGTTCAACATCGCAGAAAGTGAAAAATGGATAAAGAAGTTGTGGTATTTACTTACAAAGCAATATCACTCAGCAATGAAATCTATGTCATCAGGCCCTTAGCAGCACAATGAGTGGATTCAGGTATGATGATTCTAACTGAAATAAGTCACACAGAAAAAGAAACATCATAAGATATCAGTAATACACGGAATGTAAACTTGGCTACACAGGAACTGAATTACAGAACAGAACAGGGTCTCAAATTTAGAAAACCAACTTATGCTTGCTTAAGGGTAAAGGTGAGTTGGGGTGCTGCATAAAACCAGAGATTGAAATGAGCACAGATAAAGTTCCTTAAGCCAAATATGGAATAGACAAGAGCTACTCCTTGCTCAACGAAATGGACTCAACACCGCATATTAAATGCCTAAGAATGTACCTGACTAGTAAGTATCTTAAAACCTATGGATTGCTATGTCTCCGAAAGAGAATCAAGCATGTGTACAGGGGCATAAACGCAGCAGTGATAGGATTGGAGAGGTTCGGTGAGCAAATGAAGACCCTTTGAAGTCATATTGCATGGTACCCATTCCACGGGTTTCAACTACCCAGGTTTAAGGTATTCTTCCTTCAGCTAAAACATGCATGTGGAACCTAGAGTATGATCAACCATGTGATCGGGAGACGTGTTCAAATATGTCTCAGTTTTCGTACCCTGGTACTCGGGTGCAACATTCCAGACGCTTTACTAACACCCTCCCGACTTGGAGAGTCAGTCCCTTTAACCTCCTGTTTGGCCCAGTTTGCAATTTCTGCGGAAGATGAACAGGAATAGCGAGAACCAATGAGAGACTAGCTGGAGGTGTCTGGACGGGCAAATTTAACTCTCATTTCCCACCAGGAAGAGGAATTAACCAAAGGCTCAGCGTGCCGTGCCGGAACCAGATTAGGGCCTGAAGCCATCCTGCGGTGTTGCGGCCAGCTCAAAAGAAAGCGAGTTGAAGAAAGGAGCTCAGGGGCACTGTAATTCACAAACCTGCAGAGTTATAAATGACAGCTATCGTCCAAAAATATACTGAAGTAAGGCTGCCAAGAGGACTTGAAAGCGGGGCAGAATTGCAGGAAACCGATTTCAGGAGGCAGACTGGAATTGCATTGAAAGCATAGGAGAAGAGGCAGAAGGTCCACAATGATGCACTTGGCCAAAAAGGGCATATGCGTTTTTTCCTGAATATATTCAGGAAAAAACGCATACGCCCTTTTTGGCCAACCAAGCAAGCTTGCAAAGGAAATCTGCACTACAATGAAGTCTCACTTCCCCCCGGTCAAAAGGGCCATCTGAAAAAAGTGTAAAATCCAGAAAGGCAGGACAGGCCATGGAGAACTGGGAGCCTTGTTATGCTGATGGGTGGGATGTAAATTGCCAACAGACACTCGGGAGAAGTGTATGGTGTTTCCTGAAACATCTAAAAAACAAAGCAACAGAGCCTAGGGCACTTCCACTTATGGTCTTATAGCTTAGGGAAATTAAAATCAAAAAGACACAGCCACCCCAAAGTTTGGGACGCCTCTGTTTACAAGAACCTCGTTTACAGTACAAGTTCAACATCGCAGAAAGTGAAAAATGGATAAAGAAGTTGTGGTATTTACTTACAAAGCAATATCACTCAGCAATGAAATCTATGTCATCAGGCCCTTAGCAGCACAATGAGTGGATTCAGGTACGATGATTCTAACTGAAATAAGTCACACAGAAAAAGAAATATCATAAGATATCACTAATACACGGAATGTAAACTTGGCTACACAGGAACTGAATTCCAAAACAGAACAGGGACTCAAATTTAGAAAACCAACTTATGCTTGCTTAAGGGGAAAGGTGAGTTGGGGTGCTGCATAAAACCAGAGATTGAAATGAGCACAGATAAAGTTCCTTAAGCCAAATATGGAATAGACAAGAGCTACTCCTTGCTCAACAAAATGGACTCAACACCGCATATTAAACGCCTAAGAATGTACCTGACTAGTAAGTATCTTAAAACCTATGGATTGCTATGTCTCCAAAAGAGAATCAAGCATGTGTACAGGGGCATAAACGCAGCAGTGATAGGATTGGAGAGGTTCGGTGAGCAAATGAAGACCCTTTGAAGTCATATTACATGGTACCCATTCCACGGGTTTCAACTACCCAGGTTTAAGGTATTCTTCCTTCAGCTAAAACATGCATGTGGAACCTAGAGTATGATCAACCATGTGATCGGGAGATGTGTTCAAATATGTCTCAGTTTCGTACCCTGGTACTCGGGTGCAACATTCCAGACGCTTTACTAACACCCTCCCGACTTGGAGAGTCAGCGCTTTTAACCTCCTGTTTGGCCCAGTTTGCAATTTCTGCGGAAGATGAACAGGAATAGCGAGAACCAATGAGAGACTAGCTGGAGGTGTCTGGACGGGCAAATTTAACCCTCATTTCCCACCAGGAAGAGGAATTAACCAAAGGCTCAGCGTGCCATGCCGGAACCAGATTAGGGCCTGAAGCCATCCTGCGGTGTTGCGGCCAGCTCAAAAGAAAGCGAGTTGAAGAAAGGAGCTCAGGGGCACTGTAATTCACAAACCTGCAGAGTTATAAATGACAGCTATCGTCCAAAAATATACTGAAGTAAGGCTGCCAAGAGGACTTGAAAGCGGGGCAGAATTGCAGGAAACCGATTTCAGGAGGTAGACTGGAATTGTATTGAAAGCATAGGAAAAGAGGCAGAACGTCCACAATGATGCACTTGGCCAAAAAGGGCGTATGCGTTTTTTCCTGAATATATTCAGGAAAAAACGCATACGCCCTTTTTGGCCAACCAAGCAAGCTTGCAAAGGAAATCTGCACTACAATGAAGTCTCACTTCCCCGCGGTCAAAAGGGCCATCTGAAAAAAGTGTAAAATCCAGAAAGGCAGGACAGGCCATGGAGAACTGGGAGCCTTGTTATGCTGATGGGCGGGATGTAAATTGCCAACAGACACTCGGGAGAAGTGTATGGTGTTTCCTGAAACATCTAAAAAACAAAGCAACAGAGCCTAGGGCACTTCCACTTATGGTCCTATAGCTTAGGGAAATTAAAATCAAAAAGACACAGCCACCCCAAAGTTTGGGACGCCTCTGTTTACAAGAACCTCGTTTACAGTACAAGTTCAACATCGCAGAAAGTGAAAAATGGATAAAGAAGTTGTGGTGTTTACTTACAAAGCAATATCACTCAGCAATGAAATCTATGTCATCAGGCCCTTAGCAGCACAATGAGTGGATTCAGGTATGATGATTCTAACTGAAATAAGTCACACAGAAAAAGAAACATCATAAGATATCAGTAATACACGGAATGTAAACTTGGCTACACAGGAACTGAATTACAGAACAGAACAGGGTCTCAAATTTAGAAAACCAACTTATGCTTGCTTAAGGGGAAAGGTGAGTTGGGGTGCTGCATAAAACCAGAGATTGAAATGAGCACAGATAAAGTTCCTTAAGCCAAATATGGAATAGACAAGAGCTACTCCTTGCTCAACGAAATGGACTCAACACCGCATATTAAATGCCTAAGAATGTACCTGACTAGTAAGTATCTTAAAACCTATGGATTGCTATGTCTCCGAAAGAGAATCAAGCATGTGTACAGGGGCATAAACGCAGCAGTGATAGGATTGGAGAGGTTCGGTGAGCAAATGAAGACCCTTTGAAGTCATATTGCATGGTACCCATTCCACGGGTTTCAACTACCCAGGTTTAAGGTATTCTTCCTTCAGCTAAAACATGCATGTGGAACCTAGAGTATGATCAACCATGTGATCGGGAGACGTGTTCAAATATGTCTCAGTTTTCGTACCCTGGTACTCGGGTGCAACATTCCAGACGCTTTACTAACACCCTCCCGACTTGGAGAGTCAGTCCCTTTAACCTCCTGTTTGGCCCAGTTTGCAATTTCTGCGGAAGATGAACAGGAATAGCGAGAACCAATGAGAGACTAGCTGGAGGTGTCTGGACGGGCAAATTTAACTCTCATTTCCCACCAGGAAGAGGAATTAACCAAAGGCTCAGCGTGCCGTGCCGGAACCAGATTAGGGCCTGAAGCCATCCTGCGGTGTTGCGGCCAGCTCAAAAGAAAGCGAGTTGAAGAAAGGAGCTCAGGGGCACTGTAATTCACAAACCTGCAGAGTTATAAATGACAGCTATCGTCCAAAAATATACTGAAGTAAGGCTGCCAAGAGGACTTGAAAGCGGGGCAGAATTGCAGGAAACCGATTTCAGGAGGCAGACTGGAATTGCATTGAAAGCATAGGAGAAGAGGCAGAACGTCCACAATGATGCACTTGGCCAAAACGGGCATATGCGTTTTTTCCTGAATATATTCAGGAAAAAACGCATACGCCCTTTTTGGCCAACCAAGCAAGCTTGCAAAGGAAATCTGCACTACAATGAAGTCTCACTTCCCCCCGGTCAAAAGGGCCATCTGAAAAAAGTGTAAAATCCAGAAAGGCAGGACAGGCCATGGAGAACTGGGAGCCTTGTTATGCTGATGGGTGGGATGTAAATTGCCAACAGACACTCGGGAGAAGTGTATGGTGTTTCCTGAAACATCTAAAAAACAAAGCAACAGAGCCTAGGGCACTTCCACTTATGGTCCTATAGCTTAGGGAAATTAAAATCAAAAAGACACAGCCACCCCAAAGTTTGGGACGCCTCTGTTTACAAGAACCTCGTTTACAGTACAAGTTCAACATCGCAGAAAGTGAAAAATGGATAAAGAAGTTGTGGTGTTTACTTACAAAGCAATATCACTCAGCAATGAAATCTATGTCATCAGGCCCTTAGCAGCACAATGAGTGGATTCAGGTATGATGATTCTAACTGAAATAAGTCACACAGAAAAAGAAACATCATAAGATATCAGTAATACACGGAATGTAAACTTGGCTACACAGGAACTGAATTACAGAACAGAACAGGGTCTCAAATTTAGAAAACCAACTTATGCTTGCTTAAGGGTAAAGGTGAGTTGGGGTGCTGCATAAAACCAGAGATTGAAATGAGCACAGATAAAGTTCCTTAAGCCAAATATGGAATAGACAAGAGCTACTCCTTGCTCAACGAAATGGACTCAACACCGCATATTAAATGCCTAAGAATGTACCTGACTAGTAAGTATCTTAAAACCTATGGATTGCTATGTCTCCGAAAGAGAATCAAGCATGTGTACAGGGGCATAAACGCAGCAGTGATAGGATTGGAGAGGTTCGGTGAGCAAATGAAGACCCTTTGAAGTCATATTGCATGGTACCCATTCCACGGGTTTCAACTACCCAGGTTTAAGGTATTCTTCCTTCAGCTAAAACATGCATGTGGAACCTAGAGTATGATCAACCATGTGATCGGGAGACGTGTTCAAATATGTCTCAGTTTTCGTACCCTGGTACTCGGGTGCAACATTCCAGACGCTTTACTAACACCCTCCCGACTTGGAGAGTCAGTCCCTTTAACCTCCTGTTTGGCCCAGTTTGCAATTTCTGCGGAAGATGAACAGGAATAGCGAGAACCAATGAGAGACTAGCTGGAGGTGTCTGGACGGGCAAATTTAACTCTCATTTCCCACCAGGAAGAGGAATTAACCAAAGGCTCAGCGTGCCGTGCCGGAACCAGATTAGGGCCTGAAGCCATCCTGCGGTGTTGCGGCCAGCTCAAAAGAAAGCGAGTTGAAGAAAGGAGCTCAGGGGCACTGTAATTCACAAACCTGCAGAGTTATAAATGACAGCTATCGTCCAAAAATATACTGAAGTAAGGCTGCCAAGAGGACTTGAAAGCGGGGCAGAATTGCAGGAAACCGATTTCAGGAGGCAGACTGGAATTGCATTGAAAGCATAGGAGAAGAGGCAGAAGGTCCACAATGATGCACTTGGCCAAAAAGGGCATATGCGTTTTTTCCTGAATATATTCAGGAAAAAACGCATACGCCCTTTTTGGCCAACCAAGCAAGCTTGCAAAGGAAATCTGCACTACAATGAAGTCTCACTTCCCCCCGGTCAAAAGGGCCATCTGAAAAAAGTGTAAAATCCAGAAAGGCAGGACAGGCCATGGAGAACTGGGAGCCTTGTTATGCTGATGGGTGGGATGTAAATTGCCAACAGACACTCGGGAGAAGTGTATGGTGTTTCCTGAAACATCTAAAAAACAAAGCAACAGAGCCTAGGGCACTTCCACTTATGGTCTTATAGCTTAGGGAAATTAAAATCAAAAAGACACAGCCACCCCAAAGTTTGGGACGCCTCTGTTTACAAGAACCTCGTTTACAGTACAAGTTCAACATCGCAGAAAGTGAAAAATGGATAAAGAAGTTGTGGTATTTACTTACAAAGCAATATCACTCAGCAATGAAATCTATGTCATCAGGCCCTTAGCAGCACAATGAGTGGATTCAGGTACGATGATTCTAACTGAAATAAGTCACACAGAAAAAGAAATATCATAAGATATCACTAATACACGGAATGTAAACTTGGCTACACAGGAACTGAATTCCAAAACAGAACAGGGACTCAAATTTAGAAAACCAACTTATGCTTGCTTAAGGGGAAAGGTGAGTTGGGGTGCTGCATAAAACCAGAGATTGAAATGAGCACAGATAAAGTTCCTTAAGCCAAATATGGAATAGACAAGAGCTACTCCTTGCTCAACAAAATGGACTCAACACCGCATATTAAACGCCTAAGAATGTACCTGACTAGTAAGTATCTTAAAACCTATGGATTGCTATGTCTCCAAAAGAGAATCAAGCATGTGTACAGGGGCATAAACGCAGCAGTGATAGGATTGGAGAGGTTCGGTGAGCAAATGAAGACCCTTTGAAGTCATATTACATGGTACCCATTCCACGGGTTTCAACTACCCAGGTTTAAGGTATTCTTCCTTCAGCTAAAACATGCATGTGGAACCTAGAGTATGATCAACCATGTGATCGGGAGATGTGTTCAAATATGTCTCAGTTTCGTACCCTGGTACTCGGGTGCAACATTCCAGACGCTTTACTAACACCCTCCCGACTTGGAGAGTCAGCGCTTTTAACCTCCTGTTTGGCCCAGTTTGCAATTTCTGCGGAAGATGAACAGGAATAGCGAGAACCAATGAGAGACTAGCTGGAGGTGTCTGGACGGGCAAATTTAACCCTCATTTCCCACCAGGAAGAGGAATTAACCAAAGGCTCAGCGTGCCATGCCGGAACCAGATTAGGGCCTGAAGCCATCCTGCGGTGTTGCGGCCAGCTCAAAAGAAAGCGAGTTGAAGAAAGGAGCTCAGGGGCACTGTAATTCACAAACCTGCAGAGTTATAAATGACAGCTATCGTCCAAAAATATACTGAAGTAAGGCTGCCAAGAGGACTTGAAAGCGGGGCAGAATTGCAGGAAACCGATTTCAGGAGGTAGACTGGAATTGCATTGAAAGCATAGGAAAAGAGGCAGAACGTCCACAATGATGCACTTGGCCAAAAAGGGCGTATGCGTTTTTTCCTGAATATATTCAGGAAAAAACACATACGCCCTTTTTGGCCAACCAAGCAAGCTTGCAAAGGAAATCTGCACTACAATGAAGTCTCACTTCCCCCCGGTCAAAAGGGCCATCTGAAAAAAGTGTAAAATCCACAAAGACAGGACAGGCCATGGAGAACTGGGAGCCTTGTTATGCTGATGGGCGGGATGTAAATTGCCAACAGACACTCGGGAGAAGTGTATGGTGTTTCCTGAAACATCTAAAAAACAAAGCAACAGAGCCTAGGGCACTTCCACTTATGGTCCTATAGCTTAGGGAAATTAAAATCAAAAAGACACAGCCACCCCAAAGTTTGGGACGCCTCTGTTTACAAGAACCTCGTGTACAGTACAAGTTCAACATCGCAGAAAGTGAAAAATGGATAAAGAAGTTGTGGTATTTACTTACAAAGCAATATCACTCAGCAATGAAATCTATGTCATCAGGCCCTTAGCAGCACAATGAGTGGATTCAGGTATGATGATTCTAACTGAAATAAGTCACACAGAAAAAGAAACATCATAAGATATCAGTAATACACGGAATGTAAACTTGGCTACACAGGAACTGAATTACAGAACAGAACAGGGTCTCAAATTTAGAAAACCAACTTATGCTTGCTTAAGGGGAAAGGTGAGTTGGGGTGCTGCATAAAACCAGAGATTGAAATGAACACAGATAAAGTTCCTTAAGCCAAATATGGAATAGACAAGAGCTACTCCTTGCTCAACGAAATGGACTCAACACCGCATATTAAATGCCTAAGAATGTACCTGACTAGTAAGTATCTTAAAACCTATGGATTGCTATGTCTCCGAAAGAGAATCAAGCATGTGTACAGGGGCATAAACGCAGCAGTGATAGGATTGGAGAGGTTCGGTGAGCAAATGAAGACCCTTTGAAGTCATATTGCATGGTACCCATTCCACGGGTTTCAACTACCCAGGTTTAAGGTATTCTTCCTTCAGCTAAAACATGCATGTGGAACCTAGAGTATGATCAACCATGTGATCGGGAGACGTGTTCAAATATGTCTCAGTTTTCGTACCCTGGTACTCGGGTGCAACATTCCAGACGCTTTACTAACACCCTCCCGACTTGGAGAGTCAGTCCCTTTAACCTCCTGTTTGGCCCAGTTTGCAATTTCTGCGGAAGATGAACAGGAATAGCGAGAACCAATGAGAGACTAGCTGGAGGTGTCTGGACGGGCAAATTTAACTCTCATTTCCCACCAGGAAGAGGAATTAACCAAAGGCTCAGCGTGCCGTGCCGGAACCAGATTAGGGCCTGAAGCCATCCTGCGGTGTTGCGGCCAGCTCAAAAGAAAGCGAGTTGAAGAAAGGAGCTCAGGGGCACTGTAATTCACAAACCTGCAGAGTTATAAATGACAGCTATCGTCCAAAAATATACTGAAGTAAGGCTGCCAAGAGGACTTGAAAGCGGGGCAGAATTGCAGGAAACCGATTTCAGGAGGCAGACTGGAATTGCATTGAAAGCATAGGAAAAGAGGCAGAACGTCCACAATGATGCACTTGGCCAAAAAGGGCGTATGCGTTTTTTCCTGAATATATTCAGGAAAAAACGCATACGCCCTTTTTGGCCAACCAAGCAAGCTTGCAAAGGAAATCTGCACTACAATGAAGTCTCACTTCCCCCCGGTCAAAAGGGCCATCTGAAAAAAGTGTAAAATCCAGAAAGACAGGACAGGCCATGGAGAACTGGGAGCCTTGTTATGCTGATGGGCGGGATGTAAATTGCCAACAGACACTCGGGAGAAGTGTATGGTGTTTCCTGAAACATCTAAAAAACAAAGCAACAGAGCCTAGGGCACTTCCACTTATGGTCCTATAGCTTAGGGAAATTAAAATCAAAAAGACACAGCCACCCCAAAGTTTGGGACGCCTCTGTTTACAAGAACCTCGTGTACAGTACAAGTTCAACATCGCAGAAAGTGAAAAATGGATAAAGAAGTTGTGGTATTTACTTACAAAGCAATATCACTCAGCAATGAAATCTATGTCATCAGGCCCTTAGCAGCACAATGAGTGGATTCAGGTATGATGATTCTAACTGAAATAAGTCACACAGAAAAAGAAACATCATAAGATATCAGTAATACACGGAATGTAAACTTGGCTACACAGGAACTGTATTACAGAACAGAACAGGGTCTCAAATTTAGAAAACCAACTTATGCTTGCTTAAGGGGAAAGGTGAGTTGGGGTGCTGCATAAAACCAGAGATTGAAATGAACACAGATAAAGTTCCGTAAGCCAAATATGGAATAGACAAGAGCTACTCCTTGCTCAACGAAATGGACTAAACACCGCATAATAAATGCCTAAGAATGTACCTGACTAGTAAGTATCTTAAAACCTATGGATTGCTATGTCTCCGAAAGAGAATCAAGCATGTGTACAGGGGCATAAACGCAGCAGTGATAGGATTGGAGAGGTTCGGTGAGCAAATGAAGACCCTTTGAAGTCATATTGCATGGTACCCATTCCACGGGTTTCAACTACCCAGGTTTAAGGTATTCTTCCTTCAGCTAAAACATGCATGTGGAACCTAGAGTATGATCAACCATGTGATCGGGAGACGTGTTCAAATATGTCTCAGTTTTCGTACCCTGGTACTCGGGTGCAACATTCCAGACGCTTTACTAACACCCTCCCGACTTGGAGAGTCAGTCCCTTTAACCTCCTGTTTGGCCCAGTTTGCAATTTCTGCGGAAGATGAACAGGAATAGCGAGAACCAATGAGAGACTAGCTGGAGGTGTCTGGACGGGCAAATTTAACTCTCATTTCCCACCAGGAAGAGGAATTAACCAAAGGCTCAGCGTGCCGTGCCGGAACCAGATTAGGGCCTGAAGCCATCCTGCGGTGTTGCGGCCAGCTCAAAAGAAAGCGAGTTGAAGAAAGGAGCTCAGGGGCACTGTAATTCACAAACCTGCAGAGTTATAAATGACAGCTATCGTCCAAAAATATACTGAAGTAAGGCTGCCAAGAGGACTTGAAAGGGGGACAGAATTGCAGGAAACCGATTTCAGGAGGCAGACTGGAATTGCATTGAAAGCATAGGAAAAGAGGCAGAACGTCCACAATGATGCACTTGGCCAAAAAGGGCGTATGCGTTTTTTCCTGAATATATTCAGGAAAAAACGCATACGCCCTTTTTGGCCAACCAAGCAAGCTTGCAAAGGAAATCTGCACTACAATGAAGTCTCACTTCCCCCCGGTCAAAAGGGCCATCTGAAAAAAGTGTAAAATCCAGAAAGGCAGGACAGGCCATGGAGAACTGGGAGCCTTGTTATGCTGATGGGCGGGATGTAAATTGCCAACAGACACTCGGGAGAAGTGTATGGTGTTTCCTGAAACATCTAAAAAACAAAGCAACAGAGCCTAGGGCACTTCCACTTATGGTCTTATAGCTTAGGGAAATTAAAATCAAAAAGACACAGCCACCCCAAAGTTTGGGACGCCTCTGTTTACAAGAACCTCGTTTACAGTACAAGTTCAACATCGCAGAAAGTGAAAAATGGATAAAGAAGTTGTGGTATTTACTTACAAAGCAATATCACTCAGCAATGAAATCTATGTCATCAGGCCCTTAGCAGCACAATGAGTGGATTCAGGTACGATGATTCTAACTGAAATAAGTCACACAGAAAAAGAAATATCATAAGATATCACTAATACACGGAATGTAAACTTGGCTACACAGGAACTGAATTCCAAAACAGAACAGGGACTCAAATTTAGAAAACCAACTTATGCTTGCTTAAGGGGAAAGGTGAGTTGGGGTGCTGCATAAAACCAGAGATTGAAATGAGCACAGATAAAGTTCCTTAAGCCAAATATGGAATAGACAAGAGCTACTCCTTGCTCAACAAAATGGACTAAACACCGCATATTAAACGCCTAAGAATGTACCTGACTAGTAAGTATCTTAAAACCTATGGATTGCTATGTCTCCAAAAGAGAATCAAGCATGTGTACAGGGGCATAAACGCAGCAGTGATAGGATTGGAGAGGTTCGGTGAGCAAATGAAGACCCTCTGAAGTCATATTACATGGTACCCATTCCACGGGTTTCAACTACCCAGGTTTAAGGTATTCTTCCTTCAGCTAAAACATGCATGTGGAACCTAGAGTATGATCAACCATGTGATCGGGAGATGTGTTCAAATATGTCTCAGTTTCGTACCCTGGTACTCGGGTGCAACATTCCAGACGCTTTACTAACACCCTCCCGACTTGGAGAGTCAGCGCTTTTAACCTCCTGTTTGGCCCAGTTTGCAATTTCTGCGGAAGATGAACAGGAATAGCGAGAACCAATGAGAGACTAGCTGGAGGTGTCTGGACGGGCAAATTTAACCCTCATTTCCCACCAGGAAGAGGAATTAACCAAAGGCTCAGCGTGCCATGCCGGAACCAGATTAGGGCCTGAAGCCATCCTGCGGTGTTGCGGCCAGCTCAAAAGAAAGCGAGTTGAAGAAAGGAGCTCAGGGGCACTGTAATTCACAAACCTGCAGAGTTATAAATGACAGCTATCGTCCAAAAATATACTGAAGTAAGGCTGCCAAGAGGACTTGAAAGCGGGGCAGAATTGCAGGAAACCGATTTCAGGAGGTAGACTGGAATTGCATTGAAAGCATAGGAAAAGAGGCAGAACGTCCACAATGATGCACTTGGCCAAAAAGGGCGTATGCGTTTTTTCCTGAATATATTCAGGAAAAAACGCATACGCCCTTTTTGGCCAACCAAGCAAGCTTGCAAAGGAAATCTGCACTACAATGAAGTCTCACTTCCCCGCGGTCAAAAGGGCCATCTGAAAAAAGTGTAAAATCCAGAAAGGCAGGACAGGCCATGGAGAACTGGGAGCCTTGTTATGCTGATGGGCGGGATGTAAATTGCCAACAGACACTCGGGAGAAGTGTATGGTGTTTCCTGAAACATCTAAAAACCAAAGCAACAGAGCCTAGGGCACTTCCACTTATGGTCCTATAGCTTAGGGAAATTAAAATCAAAAAGACACAGCCACCCCAAAGTTTGGGACGCCTCTGTTTACAAGAACCTCGTTTACAGTACAAGTTCAACATCGCAGAAAGTGAAAAATGGATAAAGAAGTTGTGGTATTTACTTACAAAGCAATATCACTCAGCAATGAAATCTATGTCATCAGTCCCTTAGCAGCACAATGAGTGGATTCAGGTATGATGATTCTAACTGAAATAAGTCACACAGAAAAAGAAACATCATAAGATATCAGTAATACACGGAATGTAAACTTGGCTCCACAGGAACTGAATTACAGAACAGAACAGGGTCTCAAATTTAGAAAACCAACTTATGCTTGCTTAAGGGGAAAGGTGAGTTGGGGTGCTGCATAAAACCAGAGATTGAAATGAGCACAGATAAAGTTCCTTAAGCCAAATATGGAATAGACAAGAGCTACTCCTTGCTCAACGAAATGGACTAAACACCGCATATTAAATGCCTAAGAATGTACCTGACTAGTAAGTATCTTAAAACCTATGGATTGCTATGTCTCCGAAAGAGAATCAAGCATGTGTACAGGGGCATAAACGCAGCAGTGATAGGATTGGAGAGGTTCGGTGAGCAAATGAAGACCCTTTGAAGTCATATTGCATGGTACCCATTCCACGGGTTTCAACTACCCAGGTTTAAGGTATTCTTCCTTCAGCTAAAACATGCATGTGGAACCTAGAGTATGATCAACCATGTGATCGGGAGACGTGTTCAAATATGTCTCAGTTTTCGTACCCTAGTACTCGGGTGCAACATTCCAGACGCTTTACTAACACCCTCCCGACTTGGAGAGTCAGTCCCTTTAACCTCCTGTTTGGCCCAGTTTGCAATTTCTGCGGAAGATGAACAGGAATAGCGAGAACCAATGAGAGACTAGCTGGAGGTGTCTGGACGGGCAAATTTAACTCTCATTTCCCACCAGGAAGAGGAATTAACCAAAGGCTCAGCGTGCCGTGCCGGAACCAGATTAGGGCCTGAAGCCATCCTGCGGTGTTGCGGCCAGCTCAAAAGAAAGCGAGTTGAAGAAAGGAGCTCAGGGGCACTGTAATTCACAAACCTGCAGAGTTATAAATGACAGCTATCGTCCAAAATTATACTGAAGTAAGGCTGCCAAGAGGACTTGAAAGCGGGGCAGAATTGCAGGAAACCGATTTCAGGAGGCAGACTGGAATTGCATTGAAAGCATAGGAAAAGAGGCAGAACGTCCACAATGATGCACTTGGCCAAAAAGGGCGTATGCGTTTTTTCCTGAATATATTCAGGAAAAAACGCATACGCCCTTTTTGGCCAACCAAGCAAGCTTGCAAAGGAAATCTGCACTACAATGAAGTCTCACTTCCCCCCGGTCAAAAGGGCCATCTGAAAAAAGTGTAAAATCCAGAAAGGCAGGACAGGCCATGGAGAACTGGGAGCCTTGTTATGCTGATGGGCGGGATGTAAATTGCCAACAGACACTGGGGAGAAGTGTATGGTGTTTCCTGAAACATCTAAAAAACAAAGCAACAGAGCCTAGGGCACTTCCACTTATGGTCCTATAGCTTAGGGAAATTAAAATCAAAAAGACACAGCCACCCCAAAGTTTGGGACGTCTGTGTTTACAAGAACCTCGTGTACAGTACAAGTTCAACATCGCAGAAAGTGAAAAATGGATAAAGAGTTGTGGTATTTACTTACAAAGCAATATCACTCAGCAATGAAATCTATGTCATCAGGCCCTTAGCAGCACAATGAGTGGATTCAGGTATGATGATTCTAACTGAAATAAGTCACACAGAAAAAGAAACATCATAAGATATCAGTAATACACGGAATGTAAACTTGGCTACACAGGAACTGAATTACAGAACAGAACAGGGTCTCAAATTTAGAAAACCAACTTATGCTTGCTTAAGGGGAAAGGTGAGTTGGGGTGCTGCATAAAACCAGAGATTGAAATGAGCACAGATAAAGTTCCTTAAGCCAAATATGGAATAGACAAGAGCTACTCCTTGCTCAACGAAATGGACTCAACACCGCATATTAAATGCCTAAGAATGTACCTGACTAGTAAGTATCTTAAAACCTATGGATTGCTATGTCTCCGAAAGAGAATCAAGCATGTGTACAGGGGCATAAACGCAGCAGTGATAGGATTGGAGAGGTTCGGTGAGCAAATGAAGACCCTTTGAAGTCATATTGCATGGTACCCATTCCACGGGTTTCAACTACCCAGGTTTAAGGTATTCTTCCTTCAGCTAAAACATGCATGTGGAACCTAGAGTATGATCAACCATGTGATCGGGAGACGTGTTCAAATATGTCTCAGTTTTCGTACCCTGGTACTCGGGTGCAACATTCCAGACGCTTTACTAACACCCTCCCGACTTGGAGAGTCAGTCCCTTTAACCTCCTGTTTGGCCCAGTTTGCAATTTCTGCGGAAGATGAACAGGAATAGCGAGAACCAATGAGAGACTAGCTGGAGGTGTCTGGACGGGCAAATTTAACTCTCATTTCCCACCAGGAAGAGGAATTAACCAAAGGCTCAGCGTGCCGTGCCGGAACCAGATTAGGGCCTGAAGCCATCCTGCGGTGTTGCGGCCAGCTCAAAAGAAAGCGAGTTGAAGAAAGGAGCTCAGGGGCACTGTAATTCACAAACCTGCAGAGTTATAAATGACAGCTATCGTCCAAAAATATACTGAAGTAAGGCTGCCAAGAGGACTTGAAAGCGGGGCAGAATTGCAGGAAACCGATTTCAGGAGGTAGACTGGAATTGCATTGAAAGCATAGGAAAAGAGGCAGAACGTCCACAATGATGCACTTGGCCAAAAAGGGCGTATGCGTTTTTTCCTGAATATATTCAGGAAAAAACGCATACGCCCTTTTTGGCCAACCAAGCAAGCTTGCAAAGGAAATCTGCACTACAATGAAGTCTCACTTCCCCCCGGTCAAAAGGGCCATCTGAAAAAAGTGTAAAATCCACAAAGACAGGACAGGCCATGGAGAACTGGGAGCCTTGTTATGCTGATGGGCGGGATGTAAATTGCCAACAGACACTCGGGAGAAGTGTATGGTGTTTCCTGAAACATCTAAAAAACAAAGCAACAGAGCCTAGGGCACTTCCACTTATGGTCCTATAGCTTAGGGAAATTAAAATCAAAAAGACACAGCCACCCCAAAGTTTGGGACGTCTCTGTTTACAAGAACCTCGTTTACAGTACAAGTTCAACATCGCAGAAAGTGAAAAATGGATAAAGAGTTGTGGTATTTACTTACAAAGCAATATCACTCAGCAATGAAATCTATGTCATCAGGCCCTTAGCAGCACAATGAGTGGATTCAGGTATGATGATTCTAACTGAAATAAGTCACACAGAAAAAGAAACATCATAAGATAT
The DNA here is from genome assembly GCF_039906515.1 of Pseudorca crassidens. Classification (NCBI taxonomy): domain Eukaryota; kingdom Metazoa; phylum Chordata; class Mammalia; order Artiodactyla; family Delphinidae; genus Pseudorca; species Pseudorca crassidens. The sequence goes on from NW_027136310.1 coordinate 529,410, forward strand.
CAGTAATACACGGAATGTAAACTTGGCTACACAGGAACTGAATTACAGAACAGAACAGGGTCTCAAATTTAGAAAACCAACTTATGCTTGCTTAAGGGGAAAGGTGAGTTGGGGTGCTGCATAAAACCAGAGATTGAAATGAGCACAGATAAAGTTCCTTAAGCCAAATATGGAATAGACAAGAGCTACTCCTTGCTCAACGAAATGGACTCAACACCGCATATTAAATGCCTAAGAATGTACCTGACTAGTAAGTATCTTAAAACCTATGGATTGCTATGTCTCCGAAAGAGAATCAAGCATGTGTACAGGGGCATAAACGCAGCAGTGATAGGATTGGAGAGGTTCGGTGAGCAAATGAAGACCCTTTGAAGTCATATTGCATGGTACCCATTCCACGGGTTTCAACTACCCAGGTTTAAGGTATTCTTCCTTCAGCTAAAACATGCATGTGGAACCTAGAGTATGATCAACCATGTGATCGGGAGACGTGTTCAAATATGTCTCAGTTTTCGTACCCTGGTACTCGGGTGCAACATTCCAGACGCTTTACTAACACCCTCCCGACTTGGAGAGTCAGTCCCTTTAACCTCCTGTTTGGCCCAGTTTGCAATTTCTGCGGAAGATGAACAGGAATAGCGAGAACCAATGAGAGACTAGCTGGAGGTGTCTGGACGGGCAAATTTAACTCTCATTTCCCACCAGGAAGAGGAATTAACCAAAGGCTCAGCGTGCCGTGCCGGAACCAGATTAGGGCCTGAAGCCATCCTGCGGTGTTGCGGCCAGCTCAAAAGAAAGCGAGTTGAAGAAAGGAGCTCAGGGGCACTGTAATTCACAAACCTGCAGAGTTATAAATGACAGCTATCGTCCAAAAATATACTGAAGTAAGGCTGCCAAGAGGACTTGAAAGCGGGGCAGAATTGCAGGAAACCGATTTCAGAAGGTAGACTGGAATTGCATTGAAAGCATAGGAAAAGAGGCAGAACGTCCACAATGATGCACTTGGCCAAAAAGGGCGTATGCGTTTTTTCCTGAATATATTCAGGAAAAAACGCATACGCCCTTTTTGGCCAACCAAGCAAGCTTGCAAAGGAAATCTGCACTACAATGAAGTCTCACTTCCCCCCGGTCAAAAGGGCCATCTGAAAAAAGTGTAAAATCCACAAAGACAGGACAGGCCATGGAGAACTGGGAGCCTTGTTATGCTGATGGGCGGGATGTAAATTGCCAACAGACACTGGGGAGAAGTGTATGGTGTTTCCTGAAACATCTAAAAAACAAAGCAACAGAGCCTAGGGCACTTCCACTTATGGTCCTATAGCTTAGGGAAATTAAAATCAAAAAGACACAGCCACCCCAAAGTTTGGGACGTCTCTGTTTACAAGAACCTCGTGTACAGTACAAGTTCAACATCGCAGAAAGTGAAAAATGGATAAAGAAGTTGTGGTATTTACTTACAAAGCAATATCACTCAGCAATGAAATCTATGTCATCAGGCCCTTAGCAGCACAATGAGTGGATTCAGGTATGATGATTCTAACTGAAATAAGTCACACAGAAAAAGAAACATCATAAGATATCAGTAATACACGGAATGTAAACTTGGCTACACAGGAACTGAATTACAGAACAGAACAGGGTCTCAAATTTAGAAAACCAACTTATGCTTGCTTAAGGGGAAAGGTGAGTTGGGGTGCTGCATAAAACCAGAGATTGAAATGAGCACAGATAAAGTTCCTTAAGCCAAATATGGAATAGACAAGAGCTACTCCTTGCTCAACGAAATGGACTCAACACCGCATATTAAATGCCTAAGAATGTACCTGACTAGTAAGTATCTTAAAACCTATGGATTGCTATGTCTCCGAAAGAGAATCAAGCATGTGTACAGGGGCATAAACGCAGCAGTGATAGGATTGGAGAGGTTCGGTGAGCAAATGAAGACCCTTTGAAGTCATATTGCATGGTACCCATTCCACGGGTTTCAACTACCCAGGTTTAAGGTATTCTTCCTTCAGCTAAAACATGCATGTGGAACCTAGAGTATGATCAACCATGTGATCGGGAGACGTGTTCAAATATGTCTCAGTTTTCGTACCCTGGTACTCGGGTGCAACATTCCAGACGCTTTACTAACACCCTCCCGACTTGGAGAGTCAGTCCCTTTAACCTCCTGTTTGGCCCAGTTTGCAATTTCTGCGGAAGATGAACAGGAATAGCGAGAACCAATGAGAGACTAGCTGGAGGTGTCTGGACGGGCAAATTTAACTCTCATTTCCCACCAGGAAGAGGAATTAACCAAAGGCTCAGCGTGCCGTGCCGGAACCAGATTAGGGCCTGAAGCCATCCTGCGGTGTTGCGGCCAGCTCAAAAGAAAGCGAGTTGAAGAAAGGAGCTCAGGGGCACTGTAATTCACAAACCTGCAGAGTTATAAATGACAGCTATCGTCCAAAATTATACTGAAGTAAGGCTGCCAAGAGGACTTGAAAGCGGAGCAGAATTGCAGGAAACCGATTTCAGGAGGCAGACTGGAATTGCATTGAAAGCATAGGAAAAGAGGCAGAACGTCCACAATGATGCACTTGGCCAAAAAGGGCGTATGCGTTTTTTCCTGAATATATTCAGGAAAAAACGCATACGCCCTTTTTGGCCAACCAAGCAAGCTTGCAAAGGAAATCTGCACTACAATGAAGTCTCACTTCCCCCCGGTCAAAAGGGCCATCTGAAAAAAGTGTAAAATCCAGAAAGGCAGGACAGGCCATGGAGAACTGGGAGCCTTGTTATGCTGATGGGCGGGATGTAAATTGCCAACAGACACTCGGGAGAAGTGTATGGTGTTTCCTGAAACATCTAAAAAACAAAGCAACAGAGCCTAGGGCACTTCCACTTATGGTCCTATAGCTTAGGGAAATTAAAATCAAAAAGACACAGCCACCCCAAAGTTTGGGACGTCTCTGTTTACAAGAACCTCGTTTACAGTACAAGTTCAACATCGCAGAAAGTGAAAAATGGATAAAGAGTTGTGGTATTTACTTACAAAGCAATATCACTCAGCAATGAAATCTATGTCATCAGGCCCTTAGCAGCACAATGAGTGGATTCAGGTATGATGATTCTAACTGAAATAAGTCACACAGAAAAAGAAACATCATAAGATATCAGTAATACACGGAATGTAAACTTGGCTACACAGGAACTGAATTACAGAACAGAACAGGGTCTCAAATTTAGAAAACCAACTTATGCTTGCTTAAGGGGAAAGGTGAGTTGGGGTGCTGCATAAAACCAGAGATTGAAATGAGCACAGATAAAGTTCCTTAAGCCAAATATGGAATAGACAAGAGCTACTCCTTGCTCAACGAAATGGACTCAACACCGCATATTAAATGCCTAAGAATGTACCTGACTAGTAAGTATCTTAAAACCTATGGATTGCTATGTCTCCGAAAGAGAATCAAGCATGTGTACAGGGGCATAAACGCAGCAGTGATAGGATTGGAGAGGTTCGGTGAGCAAATGAAGACCCTTTGAAGTCATATTGCATGGTACCCATTCCACGGGTTTCAACTACCCAGGTTTAAGGTATTCTTCCTTCAGCTAAAACATGCATGTGGAACCTAGAGTATGATCAACCATGTGATCAGGAGACGTGTTCAAATATGTCTCAGTTTTCGTACCCTGGTACTCGGGTGCAACATTCCAGACGCTTTACTAACACCCTCCCGACTTGGAGAGTCAGTCCCTTTAACCTCCTGTTTGGCCCAGTTTGCAATTTCTGCGGAAGATGAACAGGAATAGCGAGAACCAATGAGAGACTAGCTGGAGGTGTCTGGACGGGCAAATTTAACTCTCATTTCCCACCAGGAAGAGGAATTAACCAAAGGCTCAGCGTGCCGTGCCGGAACCAGATTAGGGCCTGAAGCCATCCTGCGGTGTTGCGGCCAGCTCAAAAGAAAGCGAGTTGAAGAAAGGAGCTCAGGGGCACTGTAATTCACAAACCTGCAGAGTTATAAATGACAGCTATCCTCCAAAAATATACTGAAGTAAGGCTGCCAAGAGGACTTGAAAGCGGGGCAGAATTGCAGGAAACCGATTTCAGGAGGCAGACTGGAATTGCATTGAAAGCATAGGAAAAGAGGCAGAACGTCCACAATGATGCACTTGGCCAAAAAGGGCGTATGCGTTTTTTCCTGAATATATTCAGGAAAAAACGCATACGCCCTTTTTGGCCAACCAAGCAAGCTTGCAAAGGAAATCTGCACTACAATGAAGTCTCACTTCCCCCCGGTCAAAAGGGCCATCTGACAAAAAGTGTAAAATCCAGAAAGGCAGGACAGGCCATGGAGAACTGGGAGCCTTGTTATGCTGATGGGCGGGATGTAAATTGCCAACAGACACTCGGGAGAAGTGTATGGTGTTTCCTGAAACATCTAAAAAACAAAGCAACAGAGCCTAGGGCACTTCCACTTATGGTCCTATAGCTTAGGGAAATTAAAATCAAAAAGACACAGCCACCCCAAAGTTTGGGACGTCTGTGTTTACAAGAACCTCGTGTACAGTACAAGTTCAACATCGCAGAAAGTGAAAAATGGATAAAGAAGTTGTGGTATTTACTTACAAAGCAATATCACTCAGCAATGAAATCTATGTCATCAGGCCCTTAGCAGCACAATGAGTGGATTCAGGTATGATGATTCTAACTGAAATAAGTCACACAGAAAAAGAAACATCATAAGATATCAGTAATACACGGAATGTAAACTTGGCTACACAGGAACTGAATTACAGAACAGAACAGGGTCTCAAATTTAGAAAACCAACTTATGCTTGCTTAAGGGGAAAGGTGAGTTGGGGTGCTGCATAAAACCAGAGATTGAAATGAGCACAGATAAAGTTCCTTAAGCCAAATATGGAATAGACAAGAGCTACTCCTTGCTCAACGAAATGGACTCAACACCGCATATTAAATGCCTAAGAATGTACCTGACTAGTAAGTATCTTAAAACCTATGGATTGCTATGTCTCCGAAAGAGAATCAAGCATGTGTACAGGGGCATAAACGCAGCAGTGATAGGATTGGAGAGGTTCGGTGAGCAAATGAAGACCCTTTGAAGTCATATTGCATGGTACCCATTCCACGGGTTTCAACTACCCAGGTTTAAGGTATTCTTCCTTCAGCTAAAACATGCATGTGGAACCTAGAGTATGATCAACCATGTGATCGGGAGACGTGTTCAAATATGTCTCAGTTTTCGTACCCTGGTACTCGGGTGCAACATTCCAGACGCTTTACTAACACCCTCCCGACTTGGAGAGTCAGTCCCTTTAACCTCCTGTTTGGCCCAGTTTGCAATTTCTGCGGAAGATGAACAGGAATAGCGAGAACCAATGAGAGACTAGCTGGAGGTGTCTGGACGGGCAAATTTAACTCTCATTTCCCACCAGGAAGAGGAATTAACCAAAGGCTCAGCGTGCCGTGCCGGAACCAGATTAGGGCCTGAAGCCATCCTGCGGTGTTGCGGCCAGCTCAAAAGAAAGCGAGTTGAAGAAAGGAGCTCAGGGGCACTGTAATTCACAAACCTGCAGAGTTATAAATGACAGCTATCCTCCAAAAATATACTGAAGTAAGGCTGCCAAGAGGACTTGAAAGCGGGGCAGAATTGCAGGAAACCGATTTCAGGAGGCAGACTGGAATTGCATTGAAAGCATAGGAAAAGAGGCAGAACGTCCACAATGATGCACTTGGCCAAAAAGGGCGTATGCGTTTTTTCCTGAATATATTCAGGAAAAAACGCATACGCCCTTTTTGGCCAACCAAGCAAGCTTGCAAAGGAAATCTGCACTACAATGAAGTCTCACTTCCCCCCGGTCAAAAGGGCCATCTGAAAAAAAGTGTAAAATCCAGAAAGGCAGGACAGGCCATGGAGAACTGGGAGCCTTGTTATGCTGATGGGCGGGATGTAAATTGCCAACAGACACTCGGGAGAAGTGTATGGTGTTTCCTGAAACATCTAAAAAACAAAGCAACAGAGCCTAGGGCACTTCCACTTATGGTCCTATAGCTTAGGGAAATTAAAATCAAAAAGACACAGCCACCCCAAAGTTTGGGACGTCTCTGTTTACAAGAACCTCGTGTACAGTACAAGTTCAACATCGCAGAAAGTGAAAAATGGATAAAGAAGTTGTGGTATTTACTTACAAAGCAATATCACTCAGCAATGAAATCTATGTCATCAGGCCCTTAGCAGCACAATGAGTGGATTCAGGTATGATGATTCTAACTGAAATAAGTCACACAGAAAAAGAAACATCATAAGATATCAGTAATACACGGAATGTAAACTTGGCTACACAGGAACTGAATTACAGAACAGAACAGGGTCTCAAATTTAGAAAACCAACTTATGCTTGCTTAAGGGGAAAGGTGAGTTGGGGTGCTGCATAAAACCAGAGATTGAAATGAGCACAGATAAAGTTCCTTAAGCCAAATATGGAATAGACAAGAGCTACTCCTTGCTCAACGAAATGGACTCAACACCGCATATTAAATGCCTAAGAATGTACCTGACTAGTAAGTATCTTAAAACCTATGGATTGCTATGTCTCCGAAAGAGAATCAAGCATGTGTACAGGGGCATAAACGCAGCAGTGATAGGATTGGAGAGGTTCGGTGAGCAAATGAAGACCCTTTGAAGTCATATTGCATGGTACCCATTCCACGGGTTTCAACTACCCAGGTTTAAGGTATTCTTCCTTCAGCTAAAACATGCATGTGGAACCTAGAGTATGATCAACCATGTGATCAGGAGACGTGTTCAAATATGTCTCAGTTTTCGTACCCTGGTACTCGGGTGCAACATTCCAGACGCTTTACTAACACCCTCCCGACTTGGAGAGTCAGTCCCTTTAACCTCCTGTTTGGCCCAGTTTGCAATTTCTGCGGAAGATGAACAGGAATAGCGAGAACCAATGAGAGACTAGCTGGAGGTGTCTGGACGGGCAAATTTAACTCTCATTTCCCACCAGGAAGAGGAATTAACCAAAGGCTCAGCGTGCCGTGCCGGAACCAGATTAGGGCCTGAAGCCATCCTGCGGTGTTGCGGCCAGCTCAAAAGAAAGCGAGTTGAAGAAAGGAGCTCAGGGGCACTGTAATTCACAAACCTGCAGAGTTATAAATGACAGCTATCGTCCAAAATTATACTGAAGTAAGGCTGCCAAGAGGACTTGAAAGCGGGGCAGAATTGCAGGAAACCGATTTCAGGAGGCAGACTGGAATTGCATTGAAAGCATAGGAAAAGAGGCAGAACGTCCACAATGATGCACTTGGCCAAAAAGGGCGTATGCGTTTTTTCCTGAATATATTCAGGAAAAAACGCATACGCCCTTTTTGGCCAACCAAGCAAGCTTGCAAAGGAAATCTGCACTACAATGAAGTCTCACTTCCCCCCGGTCAAAAGGGCCATCTGAAAAAAGTGTAAAATCCAGAAAGGCAGGACAGGCCATGGAGAACTGGGAGCCTTGTTATGCTGATGGGCGGGATGTAAATTGCCAACAGACACTCGGGAGAAGTGTATGGTGTTTCCTGAAACATCTAAAAAACAAAGCAACAGAGCCTAGGGCACTTCCACTTATGGTACTATAGCTTAGGGAAATTAAAATCAAAAAGACACAGCCACCCCAAAGTTTGGGACGTCTCTGTTTACAAGAACCTCGTTTACAGTACAAGTTCAACATCGCAGAAAGTGAAAAATGGATAAAGAGTTGTGGTATTTACTTACAAAGCAATATCACTCAGCAATGAAATCTATGTCATCAGGCCCTTAGCAGCACAATGAGTGGATTCAGGTATGATGATTCTAACTGAAATAAGTCACACAGAAAAAGAAACATCATAAGATATCAGTAATACACGGAATGTAAACTTGGCTACACAGGAACTGAATTACAGAACAGAACAGGGTCTCAAATTTAGAAAACCAACTTATGCTTGCTTAAGGGGAAAGGTGAGTTGGGGTGCTGCATAAAACCAGAGATTGAAATGAGCACAGATAAAGTTCCTTAAGCCAAATATGGAATAGACAAGAGCTACTCCTTGCTCAACGAAATGGACTCAACACCGCATATTAAATGCCTAAGAATGTACCTGACTAGTAAGTATCTTAAAACCTATGGATTGCTATGTCTCCGAAAGAGAATCAAGCATGTGTACAGGGGCATAAACGCAGCAGTGATAGGATTGGAGAGGTTCGGTGAGCAAATGAAGACCCTTTGAAGTCATATTGCATGGTACCCATTCCACGGGTTTCAACTACCCAGGTTTAAGGTATTCTTCCTTCAGCTAAAACATGCATGTGGAACCTAGAGTATGATCAACCATGTGATCGGGAGACGTGTTCAAATCTGTCTCAGTTTTCGTACCCTGGTACTCGGGTGCAACATTCCAGACGCTTTACTAACACCCTCCCGACTTGGAGAGTCAGTCCCTTTAACCTCCTGTTTGGCCCAGTTTGCAATTTCTGCGGAAGATGAACAGGAATAGCGAGAACCAATGAGAGACTAGCTGGAGGTGTCTGGACGGGCAAATTTAACTCTCATTTCCCACCAGGAAGAGGAATTAACCAAAGGCTCAGCGTGCCGTGCCGGAACCAGATTAGGGCCTGAAGCCATCCTGCGGTGTTGCGGCCAGCTCAAAAGAAAGCGAGTTGAAGAAAGGAGCTCAGGGGCACTGTAATTCACAAACCTGCAGAGTTATAAATGACAGCTATCGTCCAAAAATATACTGAAGTAAGGCTGCCAAGAGGACTTGAAAGCGGGGCAGAATTGCAGGAAACCGATTTCAGGAGGTAGACTGGAATTGCATTGAAAGCATAGGAAAAGAGGCAGAACGTCCACAATGATGCACTTGGCCAAAAAGGGCGTATGCGTTTTTTCCTGAATATATTCAGGAAAAAACGCATACGCCCTTTTTGGCCAACCAAGCAAGCTTGCAAAGGAAATCTGCACTACAATGAAGTCTCACTTCCCCCCGGTCAAAAGGGCCATCTGAAAAAAGTGTAAAATCCACAAAGACAGGACAGGCCATGGAGAACTGGGAGCCTTGTTATGCTGATGGGCGGGATGTAAATTGCCAACAGACACTGGGGAGAAGTGTATGGTGTTTCCTGAAACATCTAAAACACAAAGCAACAGAGCCTAGGGCACTTCCACTTATGGTCCTATAGCTTAGGGAAATTAAAATCAAAAAGACACAGCCACCCCAAAGTTTGGGACGCCTCTGTTTACAAGAACCTCGTGTACAGTACAAGTTCAACATCGCAGAAAGTGAAAAATGGATAAAGAAGTTGTGGTATTTACTTACAAAGCAATATCACTCAGCAATGAAATCTATGTCATCAGGCCCTTAGCAGCACAATGAGTGGATTCAGGTATGATGATTCTAACTGAAATAAGTCACACAGAAAAAGAAACATCATAAGATATCAGTAATACACGGAATGTAAACTTGGCTACACAGGAACTGTATTACAGAACAGAACAGGGTCTCAAATTTAGAAAACCAACTTATGCTTGCTTAAGGGGAAAGGTGAGTTGGGGTGCTGCATAAAACCAGAGATTGAAATGAACACAGATAAAGTTCCTTAAGCCAAATATGGAATAGACAAGAGCTACTCCTTGCTCAACGAAATGGACTCAACACCGCATATTAAATGCCTAAGAATGTACCTGACTAGTAAGTATCTTAAAACCTATGGATTGCTATGTCTCCGAAAGAGAATCAAGCATGTGTACAGGGGCATAAACGCAGCAGTGATAGGATTGGAGAGGTTCGGTGAGCAAATGAAGACCCTTTGAAGTCATATTGCATGGTACCCATTCCACGGGTTTCAACTACCCAGGTTTAAGGTATTCTTCCTTCAGCTAAAACATGCATGTGGAACCTAGAGTATGATCAACCATGTGATCGGGAGACGTGTTCAAATATGTCTCAGTTTTCGTACCCTGGTACTCGGGTGCAACATTCCAGACGCTTTACTAACACCCTCCCGACTTGGAGAGTCAGTCCCTTTAACCTCCTGTTTGGCCCAGTTTGCAATTTCTGCGGAAGATGAACAGGAATAGCGAGAACCAATGAGAGACTAGCTGGAGGTGTCTGGACGGGCAAATTTAACTCTCATTTCCCACCAGGAAGAGGAATTAACCAAAGGCTCAGCATGCCGTGCCGGAACCAGATTAGGGCCTGAAGCCATCCTGCGGTGTTGCGGCCAGCTCAAAAGAAAGCGAGTTGAAGAAAGGAGCTCAGGGGCACTGTAATTCACAAACCTGCAGAGTTATAAATGACAGCTATCGTCCAAAAATATACTGAAGTAAGGCTGCCAAGAGGACTTGAAAGCGGGGCAGAATTGCAGGAAACCGATTTCAGGAGGTAGACTGGAATTGCATTGAAAGCATAGGAAAAGAGGCAGAACGTCCACAATGATGCACTTGGCCAAAAAGGGCGTATGCGTTTTTTCCTGAATATATTCAGGAAAAAACGCATACGCCCTTTTTGGCCAACCAAGCAAGCTTGCAAAGGAAATCTGCACTACAATGAAGTCTCACTTCCCCCCGGTCAAAAGGGCCATCTGAAAAAAGTGTAAAATCCACAAAGACAGGACAGGCCATGGAGAACTGGGAGCCTTGTTATGCTGATGGGCGGGATGTAAATTGCCAACAGACACTCGGGAGAAGTGTATGGTGTTTCCTGAAACATCTAAAACACAAAGCAACAGAGCCTAGGGCACTTCCACTTATGGTCCTATAGCTTAGGGAAATTAAAATCAAAAAGACACAGCCACCCCAAAGTTTGGGACGCCTCTGTTTACAAGAACCTCGTGTACAGTACAAGTTCAACATCGCAGAAAGTGAAAAATGGATAAAGAAGTTGTGGTATTTACTTACAAAGCAATATCACTCAGCAATGAAATCTATGTCATCAGGCCCTTAGCAGCACAATGAGTGGATTCAGGTATGATGATTCTAACTGAAATAAGTCACACAGAAAAAGAAACATCATAAGATATCAGTAATACACGGAATGTAAACTTGGCTACACAGGAACTGTATTACAGAACAGAACAGGGTCTCAAATTTAGAAAACCAACTTATGCTTGCTTAAGGGGAAAGGTGAGTTGGGGTGCTGCATAAAACCAGAGATTGAAATGAGCACAGATAAAGTTCCTTAAGCCAAATATGGAATAGACAAGAGCTACTCCTTGCTCAACGAAATGGACTCAACACCGCATATTAAATGCCTAAGAATGTACCTGACTAGTAAGTATCTTAAAACCTATGGATTGCTATGTCTCCGAAAGAGAATCAAGCATGTGTACAGGGGCATAAACGCAGCAGTGATAGGATTGGAGAGGTTCGGTGAGCAAATGAAGACCCTTTGAAGTCATATTGCATGGTACCCATTCCACGGGTTTCAACTACCCAGGTTTAAGGTATTCTTCCTTCAGCTAAAACATGCATGTGGAACCTAGAGTATGATCAACCATGTGATCGGGAGACGTGTTCAAATATGTCTCAGTTTTCGTACCCTGGTACTCGGGTGCAACATTCCAGACGCTTTACTAACACCCTCCCGACTTGGAGAGTCAGTCCCTTTAACCTCCTGTTTGGCCCAGTTTGCAATTTCTGCGGAAGATGAACAGGAATAGCGAGAACCAATGAGAGACTAGCTGGAGGTGTCTGGACGGGCAAATTTAACTCTCATTTCCCACCAGGAAGAGGAATTAACCAAAGGCTCAGCGTGCCGTGCCGGAACCAGATTAGGGCCTGAAGCCATCCTGCGGTGTTGCGGCCAGCTCAAAAGAAAGCGAGTTGAAGAAAGGAGCTCAGGGGCACTGTAATTCACAAACCTGCAGAGTTATAAATGACAGCTATCGTCCAAAAATATACTGAAGTAAGGCTGCCAAGAGGACTTGAAAGCGGGGCAGAATTGCAGGAAACCGATTTCAGGAGGTAGACTGGAATTGCATTGAAAGCATAGGAAAAGAGGCAGAACGTCCACAATGATGCACTTGGCCAAAAAGGGCGTATGCGTTTTTTCCTGAATATATTCAGGAAAAAACGCATACGCCCTTTTTGGCCAACCAAGCAAGCTTGCAAAGGAAATCTGCACTACAATGAAGTCTCACTTCCCCCCGGTCAAAAGGGCCATCTGAAAAAAGTGTAAAATCCACAAAGACAGGACAGGCCATGGAGAACTGGGAGCCTTGTTATGCTGATGGGCGGGATGTAAATTGCCAACAGACACTCGGGAGAAGTGTATGGTGTTTCCTGAAACATCTAAAAAACAAAGCAACAGAGCCTAGGGCACTTCCACTTATGGTCCTATAGCTTAGGGAAATTAAAATCAAAAAGACACAGCCACCCCAAAGTTTGGGACGCCTCTGTTTACAAGAACCTCGTGTACAGTACAAGTTCAACATCGCAGAAAGTGAAAAATGGATAAAGAAGTTGTGGTATTTACTTACAAAGCAATATCACTCAGCAATGAAATCTATGTCATCAGGCCCTTAGCAGCACAATGAGTGGATTCAGGTATGATGATTCTAACTGAAATAAGTCACACAGAAAAAGAAACATCATAAGATATCAGTAATACACGGAATGTAAACTTGGCTACACAGGAACTGTATTACAGAACAGAACAGGGTCTCAAATTTAGAAAACCAACTTATGCTTGCTTAAGGGGAAAGGTGAGTTGGGGTGCTGCATAAAACCAGAGATTGAAATGAACACAGATAAAGTTCCTTAAGCCAAATATGGAATAGACAAGAGCTACTCCTTGCTCAACGAAATGGACTCAACACCGCATATTAAATGCCTAAGAATGTACCTGACTAGTAAGTATCTTAAAACCTATGGATTGCTATGTCTCCGAAAGAGAATCAAGCATGTGTACAGGGGCATAAACGCAGCAGTGATAGGATTGGAGAGGTTCGGTGAGCAAATGAAGACCCTTTGAAGTCATATTGCATGGTACCCATTCCACGGGTTTCAACTACCCAGGTTTAAGGTATTCTTCCTTCAGCTAAAACATGCATGTGGAACCTAGAGTATGATCAACCATGTGATCGGGAGACGTGTTCAAATATGTCTCAGTTTTCGTACCCTGGTACTCGGGTGCAACATTCCAGACGCTTTACTAACACCCTCCCGACTTGGAGAGTCAGTCCCTTTAACCTCCTGTTTGGCCCAGTTTGCAATTTCTGCGGAAGATGAACAGGAATAGCGAGAACCAATGAGAGACTAGCTGGAGGTGTCTGGACGGGCAAATTTAACTCTCATTTCCCACCAGGAAGAGGAATTAACCAAAGGCTCAGCGTGCCGTGCCGGAACCAGATTAGGGCCTGAAGCCATCCTGCGGTGTTGCGGCCAGCTCAAAAGAAAGCGAGTTGAAGAAAGGAGCTCAGGGGCACTGTAATTCACAAACCTGCAGAGTTATAAATGACAGCTATCGTCCAAAAATATACTGAAGTAAGGCTGCCAAGAGGACTTGAAAGCGGGGCAGAATTGCAGGAAACCGATTTCAGGAGGCAGACTGGAATTGCATTGAAAGCATAGGAAAAGAGGCAGAACGTCCACAATGATGCACTTGGCCAAAAAGTGCGTATGCGTTTTTTCCTGAATATATTCAGGAAAAAACGCATACGCCCTTTTTGGCCAACCAAGCAAGCATGCAAAGGAAATCTGCACTACAATGAAGTCTCACTTCCCCCCCGGTCAAAAGGGCCATCTGAAAAAAGTGTAAAATCCAGAAAGGCAGGACAGGCCATGGAGAACTGGGAGCCTTGTTATGCTGATGGGCGGGATGTAAATTGCCAACAGACACTCGGGAGAAGTGTATGGTGTTTCCTGAAACATCTAAAAAACAAAGCAACAGAGCCTAGGGCACTTCCACTTATGGTCCTATAGCTTAGGGAAATTAAAATCAAAAAGACACAGCCACCCCAAAGTTTGGGACGTCTCTGTTTACAAGAACCTCGTGTACAGTACAAGTTCAACATCGCAGAAAGTGAAAAATGGATAAAGAAGTTGTGGTATTTACTTACAAAGCAATATCACTCAGCAATGAAATCTATGTCATCAGGCCCTTAGCAGCACAATGAGTGGATTCAGGTATGATGATTCTAACTGAAATAAGTCACACAGAAAAAGAAACATCATAAGATATCAGTAATACACGGAATGTAAACTTGGCTACACAGGAACTGTATTACAGAACAGAACAGGGTCTCAAATTTAGAAAACCAACTTATGCTTGCTTAAGGGGAAAGGTGAGTTGGGGTGCTGCATAAAACCAGAGATTGAAATGAACACAGATAAAGTTCCTTAAGCCAAATATGGAATAGACAAGAGCTACTCCTTGCTCAACGAAATGGACTCAACACCGCATATTAAATGCCTAAGAATGTACCTGACTAGTAAGTATCTTAAAACCTATGGATTGCTATGTCTCCGAAAGAGAATCAAGCATGTGTACAGGGGCATAAACGCAGCAGTGATAGGATTGGAGAGGTTCGGTGAGCAAATGAAGACCCTTTGAAGTCATATTGCATGGTACCCATTCCACGGGTTTCAACTACCCAGGTTTAAGGTATTCTTCCTTCAGCTAAAACATGCATGTGGAACCTAGAGTATGATCAACCATGTGATCGGGAGACGTGTTCAAATCTGTCTCAGTTTTCGTACCCTGGTACTCGGGTGCAACATTCCAGACGCTTTACTAACACCCTCCCGACTTGGAGAGTCAGTCCCTTTAACCTCCTGTTTGGCCCAGTTTGCAATTTCTGCGGAAGATGAACAGGAATAGCGAGAACCAATGAGAGACTAGCTGGAGGTGTCTGGACGGGCAAATTTAACTCTCATTTCCCACCAGGAAGAGGAATTAACCAAAGGCTCAGCGTGCCGTGCCGGAACCAGATTAGGGCCTGAAGCCATCCTGCGGTGTTGCGGCCAGCTCAAAAGAAAGCGAGTTGAAGAAAGGAGCTCAGGGGCACTGTAATTCACAAACCTGCAGAGTTATAAATGACAGCTATCGTCCAAAAATATACTGAAGTAAGGCTGCCAAGAGGACTTGAAAGCGGGGCAGAATTGCAGGAAACCGATTTCAGGAGGTAGACTGGAATTGCATTGAAAGCATAGGAAAAGAGGCAGAACGTCCACAATGATGCACTTGGCCAAAAAGGGCGTATGCGTTTTTTCCTGAATATATTCAGGAAAAAACGCATACGCCCTTTTTGGCCAACCAAGCAAGCTTGCAAAGGAAATCTGCACTACAATGAAGTCTCACTTCCCCCCGGTCAAAAGGGCCATCTGAAAAAAGTGTAAAATCCACAAAGACAGGACAGGCCATGGAGAACTGGGAGCCTTGTTATGCTGATGGGCGGGATGTAAATTGCCAACAGACACTCGGGAGAAGTGTATGGTGTTTCCTGAAACATCTAAAAAACAAAGCAACAGAGCCTAGGGCACTTTCCACTTATGGTCCTATAGCTTAGGGAAATTAAAATCAAAAAGACACAGCCACCCCAAAGTTTGGGACGTCTCTGTTTACAAGAACCTCGTGTACAGTACAAGTTCAACATCGCAGAAAGTGAAAAATGGATAAAGAAGTTGTGGTATTTACTTACAAAGCAATATCACTCAGCAATGAAATCTATGTCATCAGGCCCTTAGCAGCACAATGAGTGGATTCAGGTATGATGATTCTAACTGAAATAAGTCACACAGAAAAAGAAACATCATAAGATATCAGTAATACACAGAATGTAAACTTGGCTACACAGGAACTGAATTACAGAACAGAACAGGGTCTCAAATTTAGAAAACCAACTTATGCTTGCTTAAGGGGAAAGGTGAGTTGGGGTGCTGCATAAAACCAGAGATTGAAATGAGCACAGATAAAGTTCCTTAAGCCAAATATGGAATAGACAAGAGCTACTCCTTGCTCAACGAAATGGACTCAACACCGCATATTAAACGCCTAAGAATGTACCTGACTAGTAAGTATCTTAAAACCTATGGATTGCTATGTCTCCGAAAGAGAATCAAGCATGTGTACAGGGGCATAAACGCAGCAGTGATAGGATTGGAGAGGTTCGGTGAGCAAATGAAGACCCTTTGAAGTCATATTGCATGGTACCCATTCCACGGGTTTCAACTACCCAGGTTTAAGGTATTCTTCCTTCAGCTAAAACATGCATGTGGAACCTAGAGTATGATCAACCATGTGATCGGGAGACGTGTTCAAATATGTCTCAGTTTTCGTACCCTGGTACTCGGGTGCAACATTCCAGACGCTTTACTAACACCCTCCCGACTTGGAGAGTCAGTCCCTTTAACCTCCTGTTTGGCCCAGTTTGCAATTTCTGCGGAAGATGAACAGGAATAGCGAGAACCAATGAGAGACTAGCTGGAGGTGTCTGGACGGGCAAATTTAACTCTCATTTCCCACCAGGAAGAGGAATTAACCAAAGGCTCAGCGTGCCGTGCCGGAACCAGATTAGGGCCTGAAGCCATCCTGTGGTGTTGCGGCCAGCTCAAAAGAAAGCGAGTTGAAGAAAGGAGCTCAGGGGCACTGTAATTCACAAACCTGCAGAGTTATAAATGACAGCTATCGTCCAAAAATATACTGAAGTAAGGCTGCCAAGAGGACTTGAAAGCGGGGCAGAATTGCAGGAAACCGATTTCAGGAGGCAGACTGGAATTGCATTGAAAGCATAGGAAAAGAGGCAGAACGTCCACAATGATGCACTTGGCCAAAAAGGGCGTATGCGTTTTTTCCTGAATATATTCAGGAAAAAACGCATACGCCCTTTTTGGCCAACCAAGCAAGCTTGCAAAGGAAATCTGCACTACAATGAAGTCTCACTTCCCCCCGGTCAAAAGGGCCATCTGAAAAAAGTGTAAAATCCAGAAAGGCAGGACAGGCCATGGAGAACTGGGAGCCTTGTTATGCTGATGGGCGGGATGTAAATTGCCAACAGACACTCGGGAGAAGTGTATGGTGTTTCCTGAAACATCTAAAACACAAAGCAACAGAGCCTAGGGCACTTCCACTTATGGTCCTATAGCTTAGGGAAATTAAAATCAAAAAGACACAGCCACCCCAAAGTTTGGGACGCCTCTGTTTACAAGAACCTCGTGTACAGTACAAGTTCAACATCGCAGAAAGTGAAAAATGGATAAAGAAGTTGTGGTATTTACTTACAAAGCAATATCACTCAGCAATGAAATCTATGTCATCAGGCCCTTAGCAGCACAATGAGTGGATTCAGGTATGATGATTCTAACTGAAATAAGTCACACAGAAAAAGAAACATCATAAGATATCAGTAATACACGGAATGTAAACTTGGCTACACAGGAACTGAATTACAGAACAGAACAGGGTCTCAAATTTAGAAAACCAACTTATGCTTGCTTAAGGGGAAAGGTGAGTTGGGGTGCTGCATAAAACCAGAGATTGAAATGAGCACAGATAAAGTTCCTTAAGCCAAATATGGAATAGACAAGAGCTACTCCTTGCTCAACGAAATGGACTCAACACCGCATATTAAATGCCTAAGAATGTACCTGACTAGTAAGTATCTTAAAACCTATGGATTGCTATGTCTCCGAAAGAGAATCAAGCATGTGTACAGGGGCATAAACGCAGCAGTGATAGGATTGGAGAGGTTCGGTGAGCAAATGAAGACCCTTTGAAGTCATATTGCATGGTACCCATTCCACGGGTTTCAACTACCCAGGTTTAAGGTATTCTTCCTTCAGCTAAAACATGCATGTGGAACCTAGAGTATGATCAACCATGTGATCGGGAGACGTGTTCAAATATGTCTCAGTTTTCGTACCCTGGTACTCGGGTGCAACATTCCAGACGCTTTACTAACACCCTCCCGACTTGGAGAGTCAGTCCCTTTAACCTCCTGTTTGGCCCAGTTTGCAATTTCTGCGGAAGATGAACAGGAATAGCGAGAACCAATGAGAGACTAGCTGGAGGTGTCTGGACGGGCAAATTTAACTCTCATTTCCCACCAGGAAGAGGAATTAACCAAAGGCTCAGCGTGCCGTGCCGGAACCAGATTAGGGCCTGAAGCCATCCTGCGGTGTTGCGGCCAGCTCAAAAGAAAGCGAGTTGAAGAAAGGAGCTCAGGGGCACTGTAATTCACAAACCTGCAGAGTTATAAATGACAGCTATCGTCCAAAAATATACTGAAGTAAGGCTGCCAAGAGGACTTGAAAGCGGGGCAGAATTGCAGGAAACCGATTTCAGGAGGCAGACTGGAATTGCATTGAAAGCATAGGAAAAGAGGCAGAACGTCCACAATGATGCACTTGGCCAAAAAGTGCGTATGCGTTTTTTCCTGAATATATTCAGGAAAAAACGCATACGCCCTTTTTGGCCAACCAAGCAAGCATGCAAAGGAAATCTGCACTACAATGAAGTCTCACTTCCCCCCCGGTCAAAAGGGCCATCTGAAAAAAGTGTAAAATCCAGAAAGGCAGGACAGGCCATGGAGAACTGGGAGCCTTGTTATGCTGATGGGCGGGATGTAAATTGCCAACAGACACTCGGGAGAAGTGTATGGTGTTTCCTGAAACATCTAAAAAACAAAGCAACAGAGCCTAGGGCACTTCCACTTATGGTCCTATAGCTTAGGGAAATTAAAATCAAAAAGACACAGCCACCCCAAAGTTTGGGACGTCTCTGTTTACAAGAACCTCGTGTACAGTACAAGTTCAACATCGCAGAAAGTGAAAAATGGATAAAGAAGTTGTGGTATTTACTTACAAAGCAATATCACTCAGCAATGAAATCTATGTCATCAGGCCCTTAGCAGCACAATGAGTGGATTCAGGTATGATGATTCTAACTGAAATAAGTCACACAGAAAAAGAAACATCATAAGATATCAGTAATACACGGAATGTAAACTTGGCTACACAGGAACTGTATTACAGAACAGAACAGGGTCTCAAATTTAGAAAACCAACTTATGCTTGCTTAAGGGGAAAGGTGAGTTGGGGTGCTGCATAAAACCAGAGATTGAAATGAACACAGATAAAGTTCCTTAAGCCAAATATGGAATAGACAAGAGCTACTCCTTGCTCAACGAAATGGACTCAACACCGCATATTAAATGCCTAAGAATGTACCTGACTAGTAAGTATCTTAAAACCTATGGATTGCTATGTCTCCGAAAGAGAATCAAGCATGTGTACAGGGGCATAAACGCAGCAGTGATAGGATTGGAGAGGTTCGGTGAGCAAATGAAGACCCTTTGAAGTCATATTGCATGGTACCCATTCCACGGGTTTCAACTACCCAGGTTTAAGGTATTCTTCCTTCAGCTAAAACATGCATGTGGAACCTAGAGTATGATCAACCATGTGATCGGGAGACGTGTTCAAATCTGTCTCAGTTTTCGTACCCTGGTACTCGGGTGCAACATTCCAGACGCTTTACTAACACCCTCCCGACTTGGAGAGTCAGTCCCTTTAACCTCCTGTTTGGCCCAGTTTGCAATTTCTGCGGAAGATGAACAGGAATAGCGAGAACCAATGAGAGACTAGCTGGAGGTGTCTGGACGGGCAAATTTAACTCTCATTTCCCACCAGGAAGAGGAATTAACCAAAGGCTCAGCGTGCCGTGCCGGAACCAGATTAGGGCCTGAAGCCATCCTGCGGTGTTGCGGCCAGCTCAAAAGAAAGCGAGTTGAAGAAAGGAGCTCAGGGGCACTGTAATTCACAAACCTGCAGAGTTATAAATGACAGCTATCGTCCAAAAATATACTGAAGTAAGGCTGCCAAGAGGACTTGAAAGCGGGGCAGAATTGCAGGAAACCGATTTCAGGAGGTAGACTGGAATTGCATTGAAAGCATAGGAAAAGAGGCAGAACGTCCACAATGATGCACTTGGCCAAAAAGGGCGTATGCGTTTTTTCCTGAATATATTCAGGAAAAAACGCATACGCCCTTTTTGGCCAACCAAGCAAGCTTGCAAAGGAAATCTGCACTACAATGAAGTCTCACTTCCCCCCGGTCAAAAGGGCCATCTGAAAAAAGTGTAAAATCCAGAAAGACAGGACAGGCCATGGAGAACTGGGAGCCTTGTTATGCTGATGGGCGGGATGTAAATTGCCAACAGACACTCGGGAGAAGTGTATGGTGTTTCCTGAAACATCTAAAAAACAAAGCAACAGAGCCTAGGGCACTTTCCACTTATGGTCCTATAGCTTAGGGAAATTAAAATCAAAAAGACACAGCCACCCCAAAGTTTGGGACGTCTCTGTTTACAAGAACCTCGTGTACAGTACAAGTTCAACATCGCAGAAAGTGAAAAATGGATAAAGAAGTTGTGGTATTTACTTACAAAGCAATATCACTCAGCAATGAAATCTATGTCATCAGGCCCTTAGCAGCACAATGAGTGGATTCAGGTATGATGATTCTAACTGAAATAAGTCACACAGAAAAAGAAACATCATAAGATATCAGTAATACACGGAATGTAAACTTGGCTACACAGGAACTGAATTACAGAACAGAACAGGGTCTCAAATATAGAAAACCAACTTATGCTTGCTTAAGGGGAAAGGTGAGTTGGGGTGCTGCATAAAACCAGAGATTGAAATGAGCACAGATAAAGTTCCTTAAGCCAAATATGGAATAGACAAGAGCTACTCCTTGCTCAACGAAATGGACTCAACACCGCATATTAAATGCCTAAGAATGTACCTGACTAGTAAGTATCTTAAAACCTATGGATTGCTATGTCTCCGAAAGAGAATCAAGCATGTGTACAGGGGCATAAACGCAGCAGTGATAGGATTGGAGAGGTTCGGTGAGCAAATGAAGACCCTTTGAAGTCATATTGCATGGTACCCATTCCACGTGTTTCAACTACCCAGGTTTAAGGTATTCTTCCTTCAGCTAAAACATGCATGTGGAACCTAGAGTATGATCAACCATGTGATCGGGAGACGTGTTCAAATATGTCTCAGTTTTCGTACCCTGGTACTCGGGTGCAACATTCCAGACGCTTTACTAACACCCTCCCGACTTGGAGAGTCAGTCCCTTTAACCTCCTGTTTGGCCCAGTTTGCAATTTCTGCGGAAGATGAACAGGAATAGCGAGAACCAATGAGAGACTAGCTGGAGGTGTCTGGACGGGCAAATTTAACTCTCATTTCCCACCAGGAAGAGGAATTAACCAAAGGCTCAGCGTGCCGTGCCGGAACCAGATTAGGGCCTGAAGCCATCCTGCGGTGTTGCGGCCAGCTCAAAAGAAAGCGAGTTGAAGAAAGGAGCTCAGGGGCACTGTAATTCACAAACCTGCAGAGTTATAAATGACAGCTATCGTCCAAAATTATACTGAAGTAAGGCTGCCAAGAGGACTTGAAAGCGGGGCAGAATTGCAGGAAACCGATTTCAGGAGGTAGACTGGAATTGCATTGAAAGCATAGGAAAAGAGGCAGAACGTCCACAATGATGCACTTGGCCAAAAAGGGCGTATGCGTTTTTTCCTGAATATATTCAGGAAAAAACGCATACGCCCTTTTTGGCCAACCAAGCAAGCTTGCAAAGGAAATCTGCACTACAATGAAGTCTCACTTCCCCCCGGTCAAAAGGGCCATCTGAAAAAAGTGTAAAATCCAGAAAGGCAGGACAGGCCATGGAGAACTGGGAGCCTTGTTATGCTGATGGGCGGGATGTAAATTGCCAACAGACACTCGGGAGAAGTGTATGGTGTTTCCTGAAACATCTAAAAAACAAAGCAACAGAGCCTAGGGCACTTCCACTTATGGTCCTATAGCTTAGGGAAATTAAAATCAAAAAGACACAGCCACCCCAAAGTTTGGGACGCCTCTGTTTACAAGAACCTCGTTTACAGTACAAGTTCAACATCGCAGAAAGTGAAAAATGGATAAAGAAGTTGTGGTATTTACTTACAAAGCAATATCACTCAGCAATGAAATCTATGTCATCAGGCCCTTAGCAGCACAATGAGTGGATTCAGGTATGATGATTCTAACTGAAATAAGTCACACAGAAAAAGAAACATCATAAGATATCAGTAATACACGGAATGTAAACTTGGCTACACAGGAACTGAATTACAGAACAGAACAGGGTCTCAAATTTAGAAAACCAACTTATGCTTGCTTAAGGGGAAAGGTGAGTTGGGGTGCTGCATAAAACCAGAGATTGAAATGAGCACAGATAAAGTTCCTTAAGCCAAATATGGAATAGACAAGAGCTACCTCTTGCTCAA
Organism: Pseudorca crassidens; assembly: GCF_039906515.1. NCBI lineage: Eukaryota > Metazoa > Chordata > Mammalia > Artiodactyla > Delphinidae > Pseudorca > Pseudorca crassidens. Next base: position 551,734 of record NW_027136310.1, read on the forward strand.
CGAAATGGACTCAACACCGCATATTAAATGCCTAAGAATGTACCTGACTAGTAAGTATCTTAAAACCTATGGATTGCTATGTCTCCGAAAGAGAATCAAGCATGTGTACAGGGGCATAAACGCAGCAGTGATAGGATTGGAGAGGTTCGGTGAGCAAATGAAGACCCTTTGAAGTCATATTGCATGGTACCCATTCCACGGGTTTCAACTACCCAGGTTTAAGGTATTCTTCCTTCAGCTAAAACATGCATGTGGAACCTAGAGTATGATCAACCATGTGATCGGGAGACGTGTTCAAATATGTCTCAGTTTTCGTACCCTGGTACTCGGGTGCAACATTCCAGACGCTTTACTAACACCCTCCCGACTTGGAGAGTCAGTCCCTTTAACCTCCTGTTTGGCCCAGTTTGCAATTTCTGCGGAAGATGAACAGGAATAGCGAGAACCAATGAGAGACTAGCTGGAGGTGTCTGGACGGGCAAATTTAACTCTCATTTCCCACCAGGAAGAGGAATTAACCAAAGGCTCAGCGTGCCGTGCCGGAACCAGATTAGGGCCTGAAGCCATCCTGCGGTGTTGCGGCCAGCTCAAAAGAAAGCGAGTTGAAGAAAGGAGCTCAGGGGCACTGTAATTCACAAACCTGCAGAGTTATAAATGACAGCTATCGTCCAAAATTATACTGAAGTAAGGCTGCCAAGAGGACTTGAAAGCGGGGCAGAATTGCAGGAAACCGATTTCAGGAGGTAGACTGGAATTGCATTGAAAGCATAGGAAAAGAGGCAGAACGTCCACAATGATGCACTTGGCCAAAAAGGGCGTATGCGTTTTTTCCTGAATATATTCAGGAAAAAACGCATACGCCCTTTTTGGCCAACCAAGCAAGCTTGCAAAGGAAATCTGCACTACAATGAAGTCTCACTTCCCCCCGGTCAAAAGGGCCATCTGAAAAAAGTGTAAAATCCAGAAAGGCAGGACAGGCCATGGAGAACTGGGAGCCTTGTTATGCTGATGGGCGGGATGTAAATTGCCAACAGACACTCGGGAGAAGTGTATGGTGTTTCCTGAAACATCTAAAAAACAAAGCAACAGAGCCTAGGGCACTTCCACTTATGGTCCTATAGCTTAGGGAAATTAAAATCAAAAAGACACAGCCACCCCAAAGTTTGGGACGCCTCTGTTTACAAGAACCTCGTGTACAGTACAAGTTCAACATCGCAGAAAGTGAAAAATGGATAAAGAAGTTGTGGTATTTACTTACAAAGCAATATCACTCAGCAATGAAATCTATGTCATCAGGCCCTTAGCAGCACAATGAGTGGATTCAGGTATGATGATTCTAACTGAAATAAGTCACACAGAAAAAGAAACATCATAAGATATCAGTAATACACGGAATGTAAACTTGGCTACACAGGAACTGAATTACAGAACAGAACAGGGTCTCAAATTTAGAAAACCAACTTATGCTTTCTTAAGGGGAAAGGTGAGTTGGGGTGCTGCATAAAACCAGAGATTGAAATGAGCACAGATAAAGTTCCTTAAGCCAAATATGGAATAGACAAGAGCTACCTCTTGCTCAACGAAATGGACTCAACACCGCATATTAAATGCCTAAGAATGTACCTGACTAGTAAGTATCTTAAAACCTATGGACTGCTATGTCTCCGAAAGAGAATCAAGCATGTGTACAGGGGCATAAATGCAGCAGTGATAGGATTGGAGAGGTTCGGTGAGCAAATGAAGACCCTTTGAAGTCATATTGCATGGTACCCATTCCACGGGTTTCAACTACCCAGGTTTAAGGTATTCTTCCTTCAGCTAAAACATGCATGTGGAACCTAGAGTATGATCAACCATGTGATCGGGAGACGTGTTCAAATATGTCTCAGTTTTCGTACCCTGGTACTCGGGTGCAACATTCCAGACGCTTTACTAACACCCTCCCGACTTGGAGAGTCAGTCCCTTTAACCTCCTGTTTGGCCCAGTTTGCAATTTCTGCGGAAGATGAACAGGAATAGCGAGAACCAATGAGAGACTAGCTGGAGGTGTCTGGACGGGCAAATTTAACTCTCATTTCCCACCAGGAAGAGGAATTAACCAAAGGCTCAGCGTGCCGTGCCGGAACCAGATTAGGGCCTGAAGCCATCCTGCGGTGTTGCGGCCAGCTCAAAAGAAAGCGAGTTGAAGAAAGGAGCTCAGGGGCACTGTAATTCACAAACCTGCAGAGTTATAAATGACAGCTATCCTCCAAAAATATACTGAAGTAAGGCTGCCAAGAGGACTTGAAAGCGGGGCAGAATTGCAGGAAACCGATTTCAGGAGGTAGACTGGAATTGCATTGAAAGCATAGGAAAAGAGGCAGAACGTCCACAATGATGCACTTGGCCAAAAAGGGCGTATGCGTTTTTTCCTGAATATATTCAGGAAAAAACGCATACGCCCTTTTTGGCCAACCAAGCAAGCTTGCAAAGGAAATCTGCACTACAATGAAGTCTCACTTCCCCCCGGTCAAAAGGGCCATCTGAAAAAAGTGTAAAATCCAGAAAGGCAGGACAGGCCATGGAGAACTGGGAGCCTTGTTATGCTGATGGGCGGGATGTAAATTGCCAACAGACACTCGGGAGAAGTGTATGGTGTTTCCTGAAACATCTAAAAAACAAAGCAACAGAGCCTAGGGCACTTCCACTTATGGTCCTATAGCTTAGGGAAATTAAAATCAAAAAGACACAGCCACCCCAAAGTTTGGGACGTCTCTGTTTACAAGAACCTCGTGTACAGTACAAGTTCAACATCGCAGAAAGTGAAAAATGGATAAAGAAGTTGTGGTATTTACTTACAAAGCAATATCACTCAGCAATGAAATCTATGTCATCAGGCCCTTAGCAGCACAATGAGTGGATTCAGGTATGATGATTCTAACTGAAATAAGTCACACAGAAAAAGAAACATCATAAGATATCAGTAATACACGGAATGTAAACTTGGCTACACAGGAACTGAATTACAGAACAGAACAGGGTCTCAAATTTAGAAAACCAACTTATGCTTGCTTAAGGGGAAAGGTGAGTTGGGGTGCTGCATAAAACCAGAGATTGAAATGAGCACAGATAAAGTTCCTTAAGCCAAATATGGAATAGACAAGAGCTACTCCTTGCTCAACGAAATGGACTCAACACCGCATATTAAATGCCTAAGAATGTACCTGACTAGTAAGTATCTTAAAACCTATGGATTGCTATGTCTCCGAAAGAGAATCAAGCATGTGTACAGGGGCATAAACGCAGCAGTGATAGGATTGGAGAGGTTCGGTGAGCAAATGAAGACCCTTTGAAGTCATATTGCATGGTACCCATTCCACGGGTTTCAACTACCCAGGTTTAAGGTATTCTTCCTTCAGCTAAAACATGCATGTGGAACCTAGAGTATGATCAACCATGTGATCGGGAGACGTGTTCAAATATGTCTCAGTTTTCGTACCCTGGTACTCGGGTGCAACATTCCAGACGCTTTACTAACACCCTCCCGACTTGGAGAGTCAGTCCCTTTAACCTCCTGTTTGGCCCAGTTTGCAATTTCTGCGGAAGATGAACAGGAATAGCGAGAACCAATGAGAGACTAGCTGGAGGTGTCTGGACGGGCAAATTTAACTCTCATTTCCCACCAGGAAGAGGAATTAACCAAAGGCTCAGCGTGCCGTGCCGGAACCAGATTAGGGCCTGAAGCCATCCTGCGGTGTTGCGGCCAGCTCAAAAGAAAGCGAGTTGAAGAAAGGAGCTCAGGGGCACTGTAATTCACAAACCTGCAGAGTTATAAATGACAGCTATCGTCCAAAATTATACTGAAGTAAGGCTGCCAAGAGGACTTGAAAGCGGGGCAGAATTGCAGGAAACCGATTTCAGGAGGCAGACTGGAATTGCATTGAAAGCATAGGAAAAGAGGCAGAACGTCCACAATGATGCACTTGGCCAAAAAGGGCGTATGCGTTTTTTCCTGAATATATTCAGGAAAAAACGCATACGCCCTTTTTGGCCAACCAAGCAAGCTTGCAAAGGAAATCTGCACTACAATGAAGTCTCACTTCCCCCCGGTCAAAAGGGCCATCTGAAAAAAGTGTAAAATCCAGAAAGGCAGGACAGGCCATGGAGAACTGCGAGCCTTGTTATGCTGATGGGCGGGATGTAAATTGCCAACAGACACTCGGGAGAAGTGTATGGTGTTTCCTGAAACATCTAAAAAACAAAGCAACAGAGCCTAGGGCACTTCCACTTATGGTCCTATAGCTTAGGGAAATTAAAATCAAAAAGACACAGCCACCCCAAAGTTTGGGACGTCTCTGTTTACAAGAACCTCGTGTACAGTACAAGTTCAACATCGCAGAAAGTGAAAAATGGATAAAGAAGTTGTGGTATTTACTTACAAAGCAATATCACTCAGCAATGAAATCTATGTCATCAGGCCCTTAGCAGCACAATGAGTGGATTCAGGTATGATGATTCTAACTGAAATAAGTCACACAGAAAAAGAAACATCATAAGATATCAGTAATACACGGAATGTAAACTTGGCTACACAGGAACTGAATTACAGAACAGAACAGGGTCTCAAATTTAGAAAACCAACTTATGTTTGCTTAAGGGGAAAGGTGAGTTGGGGTGCTGCATAAAACCAGAGATTGAAATGAGCACAGATAAAGTTCCTTAAGCCAAATATGGAATAGACAAGAGCTACTCCTTGCTCAACGAAATGGACTCAACACCGCATATTAAATGCCTAAGAATGTACCTGACTAGTAAGTATCTTAAAACCTATGGATTGCTATGTCTCCGAAAGAGAATCAAGCATGTGTACAGGGGCATAAACGCAGCAGTGATAGGATTGGAGAGGTTCGGTGAGCAAATGAAGACCCTTTGAAGTCATATTGCATGGTACCCATTCCACGGGTTTCAACTACCCAGGTTTAAGGTATTCTTCCTTCAGCTAAAACATGCATGTGGAACCTAGAGTATGATCAACCATGTGATCGGGAGACGTGTTCAAATATGTCTCAGTTTTCGTACCCTGGTACTCGGGTGCAACATTCCAGACGCTTTACTAACACCCTCCCGACTTGGAGAGTCAGTCCCTTTAACCTCCTGTTTGGCCCAGTTTGCAATTTCTGCGGAAGATGAACAGGAATAGCGAGAACCAATGAGAGACTAGCTGGAGGTGTCTGGACGGGCAAATTTAACTCTCATTTCCCACCAGGAAGAGGAATTAACCAAAGGCTCAGCGTGCCGTGCCGGAACCAGATTAGGGCCTGAAGCCATCCTGCGGTGTTGCGGCCAGCTCAAAAGAAAGCGAGTTGAAGAAAGGAGCTCAGGGGCACTGTAATTCACAAACCTGCAGAGTTATAAATGACAGCTATCCTCCAAAAATATACTGAAGTAAGGCTGCCAAGAGGACTTGAAAGCGGGGCAGAATTGCAGGAAACCGATTTCAGGAGGCAGACTGGAATTGCATTGAAAGCATAGGAAAAGAGGCAGAACGTCCACAATGATGCACTTGGCCAAAAAGGGCGTATGCGTTTTTTCCTGAATATATTCAGGAAAAAACGCATACGCCCTTTTTGGCCAACCAAGCAAGCTTGCAAAGGAAATCTGCACTACAATGAAGTCTCACTTCCCCCCGGTCAAAAGGGCCATCTGAAAAAAGTGTAAAATCCAGAAAGGCAGGACAGGCCATGGAGAACTGGGAGCCTTGTTATGCTGATGGGCGGGATGTAAATTGCCAACAGACACTGGGGAGAAGTGTATGGTGTTTCCTGAAACATCTAAAAAACAAAGCAACAGAGCCTAGGGCACTTCCACTTATGGTCCTATAGCTTAGGGAAATTAAAATCAAAAAGACACAGCCACCCCAAAGTTTGGGACGTCTCTGTTTACAAGAACCTCGTGTACAGTACAAGTTCAACATCGCAGAAAGTGAAAAATGGATAAAGAAGTTGTGGTATTTACTTACAAAGCAATATCACTCAGCAATGAAATCTATGTCATCAGGCCCTTAGCAGCACAATGAGTGGATTCAGGTATGATGATTCTAACTGAAATAAGTCACACAGAAAAAGAAACATCATAAGATATCAGTAATACACGGAATGTAAACTTGGCTACACAGGAACTGAATTACAGAACAGAACAGGGTCTCAAATTTAGAAAACCAACTTATGCTTGCTTAAGGGGAAAGGTGAGTTGGGGTGCTGCATAAAACCAGAGATTGAAATGAGCACAGATAAAGTTCCTTAAGCCAAATATGGAATAGACAAGAGCTACTCCTTGCTCAACGAAATGGACTCAACACCGCATATTAAATGCCTAAGAATGTACCTGACTAGTAAGTATCTTAAAACCTATGGATTGCTATGTCTCCGAAAGAGAATCAAGCATGTGTACAGGGGCATAAACGCAGCAGTGATAGGATTGGAGAGGTTCGGTGAGCAAATGAAGACCCTTTGAAGTCATATTGCATGGTACCCATTCCACGGGTTTCAACTACCCAGGTTTAAGGTATTCTTCCTTCAGCTAAAACATGCATGTGGAACCTAGAGTATGATCAACCATGTGATCGGGAGACGTGTTCAAATATGTCTCAGTTTTCGTACCCTGGTACTCGGGTGCAACATTCCAGACGCTTTACTAACACCCTCCCGACTTGGAGAGTCAGTCCCTTTAACCTCCTGTTTGGCCCAGTTTGCAATTTCTGCGGAAGATGAACAGGAATAGCGAGAACCAATGAGAGACTAGCTGGAGGTGTCTGGACGGGCAAATTTAACTCTCATTTCCCACCAGGAAGAGGAATTAACCAAAGGCTCAGCGTGCCGTGCCGGAACCAGATTAGGGCCTGAAGCCATCCTGCGGTGTTGCGGCCAGCTCAAAAGAAAGCGAGTTGAAGAAAGGAGCTCAGGGGCACTGTAATTCACAAACCTGCAGAGTTATAAATGACAGCTATCGTCCAAAATTATACTGAAGTAAGGCTGCCAAGAGGACTTGAAAGCGGGGCAGAATTGCAGGAAACCGATTTCAGGAGGCAGACTGGAATTGCATTGAAAGCATAGGAAAAGAGGCAGAACGTCCACAATGATGCACTTGGCCAAAAAGGGCGTATGCGTTTTTTCCTGAATATATTCAGGAAAAAACGCATACGCCCTTTTTGGCCAACCAAGCAAGCTTGCAAAGGAAATCTGCACTACAATGAAGTCTCACTTCCCCCCGGTCAAAAGGGCCATCTGAAAAAAGTGTAAAATCCAGAAAGGCAGGACAGGCCATGGAGAACTGGGAGCCTTGTTATGCTGATGGGCGGGATGTAAATTGCCAACAGACACTGGGGAGAAGTGTATGGTGTTTCCTGAAACATCTAAAAAACAAAGCAACAGAGCCTAGGGCACTTCCACTTATGGTCCTATAGCTTAGGGAAATTAAAATCAAAAAGACACAGCCACCCCAAAGTTTGGGACGTCTCTGTTTACAAGAACCTCGTGTACAGTACAAGTTCAACATCGCAGAAAGTGAAAAATGGATAAAGAAGTTGTGGTATTTACTTACAAAGCAATATCACTCAGCAATGAAATCTATGTCATCAGGCCCTTAGCAGCACAATGAGTGGATTCAGGTATGATGATTCTAACTGAAATAAGTCACACAGAAAAAGAAACATCATAAGATATCAGTAATACACGGAATGTAAACTTGGCTACACAGGAACTGAATTACAGAACAGAACAGGGTCTCAAATTTAGAAAACCAACTTATGCTTGCTTAAGGGTAAAGGTGAGTTGGGGTGCTGTATAAAACCAGAGATTGAAATGAGCACAGATAAAGTTCCTTAAGCCAAATATGGAATAGACAAGAGCTACTCCTTGCTCAACGAAATGGACTCAACACCGCATATTAAATGCCTAAGAATGTACCTGACTAGTAAGTATCTTAAAACCTATGGATTGCTATGTCTCCGAAAGAGAATCAAGCATGTGTACAGGGGCATAAACGCAGCAGTGATAGGATTGGAGAGGTTCGGTGAGCAAATGAAGACCCTTTGAAGTCATATTGCATGGTACCCATTCCACGGGTTTCAACTACCCAGGTTTAAGGTATTCTTCCTTCAGCTAAAACATGCATGTGGAACCTAGAGTATGATCAACCATGTGATCGGGAGACGTGTTCAAATATGTCTCAGTTTTCGTACCCTGGTACTCGGGTGCAACATTCCAGACGCTTTACTAACACCCTCCCGACTTGGAGAGTCAGTCCCTTTAACCTCCTGTTTGGCCCAGTTTGCAATTTCTGCGGAAGATGAACAGGAATAGCGAGAACCAATGAGAGACTAGCTGGAGGTGTCTGGACGGGCAAATTTAACTCTCATTTCCCACCAGGAAGAGGAATTAACCAAAGGCTCAGCGTGCCGTGCCGGAACCAGATTAGGGCCTGAAGCCATCCTGCGGTGTTGCGGCCAGCTCAAAAGAAAGCGAGTTGAAGAAAGGAGCTCAGGGGCACTGTAATTCACAAACCTGCAGAGTTATAAATGACAGCTATCGTCCAAAAATATACTGAAGTAAGGCTGCCAAGAGGACTTGAAAGCGGGGCAGAATTGCAGGAAACCGATTTCAGGAGGTAGACTGGAATTGCATTGAAAGCATAGGAAAAGAGGCAGAACGTCCACAATGATGCACTTGGCCAAAAAGGGCGTATGCGTTTTTTCCTGAATATATTCAGGAAAAAACGCATACGCCCTTTTTGGCCAACCAAGCAAGCTTGCAAAGGAAATCTGCACTACAATGAAGTCTCACTTCCCCCCGGTCAAAAGGGCCATCTGAAAAAAGTGTAAAATCCACAAAGACAGGACAGGCCATGGAGAACTGGGAGCCTTGTTATGCTGATGGGCGGGATGTAAATTGCCAACAGACACTCGGGAGAAGTGTATGGTGTTTCCTGAAACATCTAAAAAACAAAGCAACAGAGCCTAGGGCACTTCCACTTATGGTCCTATAGCTTAGGGAAATTAAAATCAAAAAGACACAGCCACCCCAAAGTTTGGGACGCCTCTGTTTACAAGAACCTCGTGTACAGTACAAGTTCAACATCGCAGAAAGTGAAAAATGGATAAAGAAGTTGTGGTATTTACTTACAAAGCAATATCACTCAGCAATGAAATCTATGTCATCAGGCCCTTAGCAGCACAATGAGTGGATTCAGGTATGATGATTCTAACTGAAATAAGTCACACAGAAAAAGAAACATCATAAGATATCAGTAATACACGGAATGTAAACTTGGCTACACAGGAACTGTATTACAGAACAGAACAGGGTCTCAAATTTAGAAAACCAACTTATGCTTGCTTAAGGGGAAAGGTGAGTTGGGGTGCTGCATAAAACCAGAGATTGAAATGAGCACAGATAAAGTTCCTTAAGCCAAATATGGAATAGACAAGAGCTACCTCTTGCTCAACGAAATGGACTCAACACCGCATATTAAATGCCTAAGAATGTACCTGACTAGTAAGTATCTTAAAACCTATGGATTGCTATGTCTCCGAAAGAGAATCAAGCATGTGTACAGGGGCATAAACGCAGCAGTGATAGGATTGGAGAGGTTCGGTGAGCAAATGAAGACCCTTTGAAGTCATATTGCATGGTACCCATTCCACGGGTTTCAACTACCCAGGTTTAAGGTATTCTTCCTTCAGCTAAAACATGCATGTGGAACCTAGAGTATGATCAACCATGTGATCGGGAGACGTGTTCAAATATGTCTCAGTTTTCATACCCTGGTACTCGGGTGCAACATTCCAGACGCTTTACTAACACCCTCCCGACTTGGAGAGTCAGTCCCTTTAACCTCCTGTTTGGCCCAGTTTGCAATTTCTGCGGAAGATGAACAGGAATAGCGAGAACCAATGAGAGACTAGCTGGAGGTGTCTGGACGGGCAAATTTAACTCTCATTTCCCACCAGGAAGAGGAATTAACCAAAGGCTCAGCGTGCCGTGCCGGAACCAGATTAGGGCCTGAAGCCATCCTGCGGTGTTGCGGCCAGCTCAAAAGAAAGCGAGTTGAAGAAAGGAGCTCAGGGGCACTGTAATTCACAAACCTGCAGAGTTATAAATGACAGCTATCGTCCAAAAATATACTGAAGTAAGGCTGCCAAGAGGACTTGAAAGCGGGGCAGAATTGCAGGAAACCGATTTCAGGAGGTAGACTGGAATTGCATTGAAAGCATAGGAAAAGAGGCAGAACGTCCACAATGATGCACTTGGCCAAAAAGGGCGTATGCGTTTTTTCCTGAATATATTCAGGAAAAAACGCATACGCCCTTTTTGGCCAACCAAGCAAGCTTGCAAAGGAAATCTGCACTACAATGAAGTCTCACTTCCCCCCGGTCAAAAGGGCCATCTGAAAAAAGTGTAAAATCCACAAAGACAGGACAGGCCATGGAGAACTGGGAGCCTTGTTATGCTGATGGGCGGGATGTAAATTGCCAACAGACACTCGGGAGAAGTGTATGGTGTTTCCTGAAACATCTAAAAAACAAAGCAACAGAGCCTAGGGCACTTCCACTTATGGTCCTATAGCTTAGGGAAATTAAAATCAAAAAGACACAGCCACCCCAAAGTTTGGGACGTCTCTGTTTACAAGAACCTCGTGTACAGTACAAGTTCAACATCGCAGAAAGTGAAAAATGGATAAAGAAGTTGTGGTATTTACTTACAAAGCAATATCACTCAGCAATGAAATCTATGTCATCAGGCCCTTAGCAGCACAATGAGTGGATTCAGGTATGATGATTCTAACTGAAATAAGTCACACAGAAAAAGAAACATCATAAGATATCAGTAATACACGGAATGTAAACTTGGCTACACAGGAACTGTATTACAGAACAGAACAGGGTCTCAAATTTAGAAAACCAACTTATGCTTGCTTAAGGGGAAAGGTGAGTTGGGGTGCTGCATAAAACCAGAGATTGAAATGAACACAGATAAAGTTCCTTAAGCCAAATATGGAATAGACAAGAGCTACTCCTTGCTCAACGAAATGGACTCAACACCGCATATTAAATGCCTAAGAATGTACCTGACTAGTAAGTATCTTAAAACCTATGGATTGCTATGTCTCCGAAAGAGAATCAAGCATGTGTACAGGGGCATAAACGCAGCAGTGATAGGATTGGAGAGGTTCGGTGAGCAAATGAAGACCCTTTGAAGTCATTTTGCATGGTACCCATTCCACGGGTTTCAACTACCCAGGTTTAAGGTATTCTTCCTTCAGCTAAAACATGCATGTGGAACCTAGAGTATGATCAACCATGTGATCGGGAGACGTGTTCAAATCTGTCTCAGTTTTCGTACCCTGGTACTCGGGTGCAACATTCCAGACGCTTTACTAACACCCTCCCGACTTGGAGAGTCAGTCCCTTTAACCTCCTGTTTGGCCCAGTTTGCAATTTCTGCGGAAGATGAACAGGAATAGCGAGAACCAATGAGAGACTAGCTGGAGGTGTCTGGACGGGCAAATTTAACTCTCATTTCCCACCAGGAAGAGGAATTAACCAAAGGCTCAGCGTGCCGTGCCGGAACCAGATTAGGGCCTGAAGCCATCCTGCGGTGTTGCGGCCAGCTCAAAAGAAAGCGAGTTGAAGAAAGGAGCTCAGGGGCACTGTAATTCACAAACCTGCAGAGTTATAAATGACAGCTATCGTCCAAAAATATACTGAAGTAAGGCTGCCAAGAGGACTTGAAAGCGGGGCAGAATTGCAGGAAACCGATTTCAGGAGGTAGACTGGAATTGCATTGAAAGCATAGGAAAAGAGGCAGAACGTCCACAATGATGCACTTGGCCAAAAAGGGCGTATGCGTTTTTTCCTGAATATATTCAGGAAAAAACGCATACGCCCTTTTTGGCCAACCAAGCAAGCTTGCAAAGGAAATCTGCACTACAATGAAGTCTCACTTCCCCCCGGTCAAAAGGGCCATCTGAAAAAAGTGTAAAATCCACAAAGACAGGACAGGCCATGGAGAACTGGGAGCCTTGTTATGCTGATGGGCGGGATGTAAATTGCCAACAGACACTCGGGAGAAGTGTATGGTGTTTCCTGAAACATCTAAAAAACAAAGCAACAGAGCCTAGGGCACTTCCACTTATGGTCCTATAGCTTAGGGAAATTAAAATCAAAAAGACACAGCCACCCCAAAGTTTGGGACGTCTCTGTTTACAAGAACCTCGTGTACAGTACAAGTTCAACATCGCAGAAAGTGAAAAATGGATAAAGAAGTTGTGGTATTTACTTACAAAGCAATATCACTCAGCAATGAAATCTATGTCATCAGGCCCTTAGCAGCACAATGAGTGGATTCAGGTATGATGATTCTAACTGAAATAAGTCACACAGAAAAAGAAACATCATAAGATATCAGTAATACACGGAATGTAAACTTGGCTACACAGGAACTGTATTACAGAACAGAACAGGGTCTCAAATTTAGAAAACCAACTTATGCTTGCTTAAGGGGAAAGGTGAGTTGGGGTGCTGCATAAAACCAGAGATTGAAATGAACACAGATAAATTTCCTTAAGCCAAATATGGAATAGACAAGAGCTACTCCTTGCTCAACGAAATGGACTCAACACCGCATATTAAATGCCTAAGAATGTACCTGACTAGTAAGTATCTTAAAACCTATGGATTGCTATGTCTCCGAAAGAGAATCAAGCATGTGTACAGGGGCATAAACGCAGCAGTGATAGGATTGGAGAGGTTCGGTGAGCAAATGAAGACCCTTTGAAGTCATATTGCATGGTACCCATTCCACGGGTTTCAACTACCCAGGTTTAAGGTATTCTTCCTTCAGCTAAAACATGCATGTGGAACCTAGAGTATGATCAACCATGTGATCGGGAGACGTGTTCAAATCTGTCTCAGTTTTCGTACCCTGGTACTCGGGTGCAACATTCCAGACGCTTTACTAACACCCTCCCGACTTGGAGAGTCAGTCCCTTTAACCTCCTGTTTGGCCCAGTTTGCAATTTCTGCGGAAGATGAACAGGAATAGCGAGAACCAATGAGAGACTAGCTGGAGGTGTCTGGACGGGCAAATTTAACTCTCATTTCCCACCAGGAAGAGGAATTAACCAAAGGCTCAGCGTGCCGTGCCGGAACCAGATTAGGGCCTGAAGCCATCCTGCGGTGTTGCGGCCAGCTCAAAAGAAAGCGAGTTGAAGAAAGGAGCTCAGGGGCACTGTAATTCACAAACCTGCAGAGTTATAAATGACAGCTATCGTCCAAAAATATACTGAAGTAAGGCTGCCAAGAGGACTTGAAAGCGGGGCAGAATTGCAGGAAACCGATTTCAGGAGGTAGACTGGAATTGCATTGAAAGCATAGGAAAAGAGGCAGAACGTCCACAATGATGCACTTGGCCAAAAAGGGCGTATGCGTTTTTTCCTGAATATATTCAGGAAAAAACGCATACGCCCTTTTTGGCCAACCAAGCAAGCTTGCAAAGGAAATCTGCACTACAATGAAGTCTCACTTCCCCCCGGTCAAAAGGGCCATCTGAAAAAAGTGTAAAATCCAGAAAGACAGGACAGGCCATGGAGAACTGGGAGCCTTGTTATGCTGATGGGCGGGATGTAAATTGCCAACAGACACTCGGGAGAAGTGTATGGTGTTTCCTGAAACATCTAAAAAACAAAGCAACAGAGCCTAGGGCACTTTCCACTTATGGTCCTATAGCTTAGGGAAATTAAAATCAAAAAGACACAGCCACCCCAAAGTTTGGGACATCTCTGTTTACAAGAACCTCGTGTACAGTACAAGTTCAACATCGCAGAAAGTGAAAAATGGATAAAGAAGTTGTGGTATTTACTTACAAAGCAATATCACTCAGCAATGAAATCTATGTCATCAGGCCCTTAGCAGCACAATGAGTGGATTCAGGTATGATGATTCTAACTGAAATAAGTCACACAGAAAAAGAAACATCATAAGATATCAGTAATACACGGAATGTAAACTTGGCTACACAGGAACTGAATTACAGAACAGAACAGGGTCTCAAATTTAGAAAACCAACTTATGCTTGCTTAAGGGGAAAGGTGAGTTGGGGTGCTGCATAAAACCAGAGATTGAAATGAGCACAGATAAAGTTCCTTAAGCCAAATATGGAATAGACAAGAGCTACTCCTTGCTCAACGAAATGGACTCAACACCGCATATTAAATGCCTAAGAATGTACCTGACTAGTAAGTATCTTAAAACCTATGGATTGCTATGTCTCCGAAAGAGAATCAAGCATGTGTACAGGGGCATAAACGCAGCAGTGATAGGATTGGAGAGGTTCGGTGAGCAAATGAAGACCCTTTGAAGTCATATTGCATGGTACCCATTCCACGGGTTTCAACTACCCAGGTTTAAGGTATTCTTCCTTCAGCTAAAACATGCATGTGGAACCTAGAGTATGATCAACCATGTGATCGGGAGACGTGTTCAAATATGTCTCAGTTTTCGTACCCTGGTACTCGGGTGCAACATTCCAGACGCTTTACTAACACCCTCCCGACTTGGAGAGTCAGTCCCTTTAACCTCCTGTTTGGCCCAGTTTGCAATTTCTGCGGAAGATGAACAGGAATAGCGAGAACCAATGAGAGACTAGCTGGAGGTGTCTGGACGGGCAAATTTAACTCTCATTTCCCACCAGGAAGAGGAATTAACCAAAGGCTCAACGTGCCGTGCCGGAACCAGATTAGGGCCTGAAGCCATCCTGCGGTGTTGCGGCCAGCTCAAAAGAAAGCGAGTTGAAGAAAGGAGCTCAGGGGCACTGTAATTCACAAACCTGCAGAGTTATAAATGACAGCTATCGTCCAAAAATATACTGAAGTAAGGCTGCCAAGAGGACTTGAAAGCGGGGCAGAATTGCAGGAAACCGATTTCAGGAGGTAGACTGGAATTGCATTGAAAGCATAGGAAAAGAGGCAGAACGTCCACAATGATGCACTTGGCCAAAAAGGGCGTATGCGTTTTTTCCTGAATATATTCAGGAAAAAACGCATACGCCCTTTTTGGCCAACCAAGCAAGCTTGCAAAGGAAATCTGCACTACAATGAAGTCTCACTTCCCCCCGGTCAAAAGGGCCATCTGAAAAAAGTGTAAAATCCAGAAAGGCAGGACAGGCCATGGAGAACTGGGAGCCTTGTTATGCTGATGGGCGGGATGTAAATTGCCAACAGACACTCGGGAGAAGTGTATGGTGTTTCCTGAAACATCTAAAAAACAAAGCAACAGAGCCTAGGGCACTTTCCACTTATGGTCCTATAGCTTAGGGAAATTAAAATCAAAAAGACACAGCCACCCCAAAGTTTGGGACGTCTCTGTTTACAAGAACCTCGTGTACAGTACAAGTTCAACATCGCAGAAAGTGAAAAATGGATAAAGAAGTTGTGGTATTTACTTACAAAGCAATATCACTCAGCAATGAAATCTATGTCATCAGGCCCTTAGCAGCACAATGAGTGGATTCAGGTATGATGATTCTAACTGAAATAAGTCACACAGAAAAAGAAACATCATAAGATATCAGTAATACACGGAATGTAAACTTGGCTACACAGGAACTGAATTACAGAACAGAACAGGGTCTCAAATATAGAAAACCAACTTATGCTTGCTTAAGGGTAAAGGTGAGTTGGGGTGCTGCATAAAACCAGAGATTGAAATGAGCACAGATAAAGTTCCTTAAGCCAAATATGGAATAGACAAGAGCTACTCCTTGCTCAACGAAATGGACTCAACACCGCATATTAAATGCCTAAGAATGTACCTGACTAGTAAGTATCTTAAAACCTATGGATTGCTATGTCTCCGAAAGAGAATCAAGCATGTGTACAGGGGCATAAACGCAGCAGTGATAGGATTGGAGAGGTTCGGTGAGCAAATGAAGACCCTTTGAAGTCATATTGCATGGTACCCATTCCACGGGTTTCAACTACCCAGGTTTAAGGTATTCTTCCTTCAGCTAAAACATGCATGTGGAACCTAGAGTATGATCAACCATGTGATCGGGAGACGTGTTCAAATATGTCTCAGTTTTCGTACCCTGGTACTCGGTTGCAACATTCCAGACGCTTTACTAACACCCTCCCGATTTGGAGAGTCAGTCCCTTTAACCTCCTGTTTGGCCCAGTTTGCAATTTCTGCGGAAGATGAACAGGAATAGCGAGAACCAATGAGAGACTAGCTGGAGGTGTCTGGACGGGCAAATTTAACTCTCATTTCCCACGAGGAAGAGGAATTAACCAAAGGCTCAGCGTGCCGTGCCGGAACCAGATTAGGGCCTGAAGCCATCCTGCGGTGTTGCGGCCAGCTCAAAAGAAAGCGAGTTGAAGAAAGGAGTTCAGGGGCACTGTAATTCACAAACCTGCAGAGTTATAAATGACAGCTATCGTCCAAAAATATACTGAAGTAAGGCTGCCAAGAGGACTTGAAAGCGGGGCAGAATTGCAGGAAACCGATTTCAGGAGGTAGACTGGAATTGCATTGAAAGCATAGGAAAAGAGGCAGAACGTCCACAATGATGCACTTGGCCAAAAAGGGCGTATGCGTTTTTTCCTGAATATATTCAGGAAAAAACGCATACGCCCTTTTTGGCCAACCAAGCAAGCTTGCAAAGGAAATCTGCACTACAATGAAGTCTCACTTCCTCCCGGTCAAAAGGGCCATCTGAAAAAAGTGTAAAATCCAGAAAGACAGGACAGGCCATGGAGAACTGGGAGCCTTGTTATGCTGATGGGCGGGATGTAAATTGCCAACAGACACTCGGGAGAAGTGTATGGTGTTTCCTGAAACATCTAAAAAACAAAGCAACAGAGCCTAGGGCACTTCCACTTATGGTCCTATAGCTTAGGGAAATTAAAATCAAAAAGACACAGCCACCCCAAAGTTTGGGACGCCTCTGTTTACAAGAACCTCGTGTACAGTACAAGTTCAACATCGCAGAAAGTGAAAAATGGATAAAGAAGTTGTGGTATTTACTTACAAAGCAATATCACTCAGCAATGAAATCTATGTCATCAGGCCCTTAGCAGCACAATGAGTGGATTCAGGTATGATGATTCTAACTGAAATAAGTCACACAGAAAAAGAAACATCATAAGATATCAGTAATACACGGAATGTAAACTTGGCTACACAGGAACTGTATTACAGAACAGAACAGGGTCTCAAATTTAGAAAACCAACTTATGCTTGCTTAAGGGGAAAGGTGAGTTGGGGTGCTGCATAAAACCAGAGATTGAAATGAACACAGATAAAGTTCCTTAAGCCAAATATGGAATAGACAAGAGCTACTCCTTGCTCAACGAAATGGACTCAACACCGCATATTAAATGCCTAAGAATGTACCTGACTAGTAAGTATCTTAAAACCTATGGATTGCTATGTCTCCGAAAGAGAATCAAGCATGTGTACAGGGGCATAAACGCAGCAGTGATAGGATTGGAGAGGTTCGGTGAGCAAATGAAGACCCTTTGAAGTCATATTGCATGGTACCCATTCCACGGGTTTCAACTACCCAGGTTTAAGGTATTCT
This sequence comes from Pseudorca crassidens, assembly GCF_039906515.1. Classification (NCBI taxonomy): domain Eukaryota; kingdom Metazoa; phylum Chordata; class Mammalia; order Artiodactyla; family Delphinidae; genus Pseudorca; species Pseudorca crassidens. Next base: position 569,346 of record NW_027136310.1, read on the forward strand.
TCCTTCAGCTAAAACATGCATGTGGAACCTAGAGTATGATCAACCATGTGATCGGGAGACGTGTTCAAATATGTCTCAGTTTTCGTACCCTGGTACTCGGGTGCAACATTCCAGACGCTTTACTAACACCCTCCCGACTTGGAGAGTCAGTCCCTTTAACCTCCTGTTTGGCCCAGTTTGCAATTTCTGCGGAAGATGAACAGGAATAGCGAGAACCAATGAGAGACTAGCTGGAGGTGTCTGGACGGGCAAATTTAACTCTCATTTCCCACCAGGAAGAGGAATTAACCAAAGGCTCAGCGTGCCGTGCCGGAACCAGATTAGGGCCTGAAGCCATCCTGCGGTGTTGCGGCCAGCTCAAAAGAAAGCGAGTTGAAGAAAGGAGCTCAGGGGCACTGTAATTCACAAACCTGCAGAGTTATAAATGACAGCTATCGTCCAAAAATATACTGAAGTAAGGCTGCCAAGAGGACTTGAAAGCGGGGCAGAATTGCAGGAAACCGATTTCAGGAGGCAGACTGGAATTGCATTGAAAGCATAGGAAAAGAGGCAGAACGTCCACAATGATGCACTTGGCCAAAAAGGGCGTATGCGTTTTTTCCTGAATATATTCAGGAAAAAACGCATACGCCCTTTTTGGCCAACCAAGCAAGCTTGCAAAGGAAATCTGCACTACAATGAAGTCTCACTTCCCCCCGGTCAAAAGGGCCATCTGAAAAAAGTGTAAAATCCAGAAAGGCAGGACAGGCCATGGAGAACTGGGAGCCTTGTTATGCTGATGGGCGGGATGTAAATTGCCAACAGACACTCGGGAGAAGTGTATGGTGTTTCCTGAAACATCTAAAAAACAAAGCAACAGAGCCTAGGGCACTTCCACTTATGGTCCTATAGCTTAGGGAAATTAAAATCAAAAAGACACAGCCACCCCAAAGTTTGGGACGCCTCTGTTTACAAGAACCTCATTTACAGTACAAGTTCAACATCGCAGAAAGTGAAAAATGGATAAAGAAGTTGTGGTATTTACTTACAAAGCAATATCACTCAGCAATGAAATCTATGTCATCAGGCCCTTAGCAGCACAATGAGTGGATTCAGGTATGATGATTCTAACTGAAATAAGTCACACAGAAAAAGAAACATCATAAGATATCAGTAATACACGGAATGTAAACTTGGCTACACAGGAACTGAATTACAGAACAGAACAGGGTCTCAAATTTAGAAAACCAACTTATGCTTGCTTAAGGGGAAAGGTGAGTTGGGGTGCTGCATAAAACCAGAGATTGAAATGAGCACAGATAAAGTTCCTTAAGCCAAATATGGAATAGACAAGAGCTACTCCTTGCTCAACGAAATGGACTCAACACCGCATATTAAATGCCTAAGAATGTACCTGACTAGTAAGTATCTTAAAACCTATGGATTGCTATGTCTCCGAAAGAGAATCAAGCATGTGTACAGGGGCATAAACGCAGCAGTGATAGGATTGGAGAGGTTCGGTGAGCAAATGAAGACCCTTTGAAGTCATATTGCATGGTACCCATTCCACGGGTTTCAACTACCCAGGTTTAAGGTATTCTTCCTTCAGCTAAAACATGCATGTGGAACCTAGAGTATGATCAACCATGTGATCGGGAGACGTGTTCAAATCTGTCTCAGTTTTCGTACCCTGGTACTCGGGTGCAACATTCCAGACGCTTTACTAACACCCTCCCGACTTGGAGAGTCAGTCCCTTTAACCTCCTGTTTGGCCCAGTTTGCAATTTCTGCGGAAGATGAACAGGAATAGCGAGAACCAATGAGAGACTAGCTGGAGGTGTCTGGACGGGCAAATTTAACTCTCATTTCCCACCAGGAAGAGGAATTAACCAAAGGCTCAGCGTGCCGTGCCGGAACCAGATTAGGGCCTGAAGCCATCCTGCGGTGTTGCGGCCAGCTCAAAAGAAAGCGAGTTGAAGAAAGGAGCTCAGGGGCACTGTAATTCACAAACCTGCAGAGTTATAAATGACAGCTATCGTCCAAAAATATACTGAAGTAAGGCTGCCAAGAGGACTTGAAAGCGGGGCAGAATTGCAGGAAACCGATTTCAGGAGGCAGACTGGAATTGCATTGAAAGCATAGGAAAAGAGGCAGAACGTCCACAATGATGCACTTGGCCAAAAAGGGCGTATGCGTTTTTTCCTGAATATATTCAGGAAAAAACGCATACGCCCTTTTTGGCCAACCAAGCAAGCTTGCAAAGGAAATCTGCACTACAATGAAGTCTCACTTCCCCCCGGTCAAAAGGGCCATCTGAAAAAAGTGTAAAATCCAGAAAGGCAGGACAGGCCATGGAGAACTGGGAGCCTTGTTATGCTGATGGGCGGGATGTAAATTGCCAACAGACACTCGGGAGAAGTGTATGGTGTTTCCTGAAACATCTAAAAAACAAAGCAACAGAGCCTAGGGCACTTCCACTTATGGTCCTATAGCTTAGGGAAATTAAAATCAAAAAGACACAGCCACCCCAAAGTTTGGGACGCCTCTGTTTACAAGAACCTCATTTACAGTACAAGTTCAACATCGCAGAAAGTGAAAAATGGATAAAGAAGTTGTGGTATTTACTTACAAAGCAATATCACTCAGCAATGAAATCTATGTCATCAGGCCCTTAGCAGCACAATGAGTGGATTCAGGTATGATGATTCTAACTGAAATAAGTCACACAGAAAAAGAAACATCATAAGATATCAGTAATACACGGAATGTAAACTTGGCTACACAGGAACTGAATTACAGAACAGAACAGGGTCTCAAATTTAGAAAACCAACTTATGCTTGCTTAAGGGGAAAGGTGAGTTGGGGTGCTGCATAAAACCAGAGATTGAAATGAGCACAGATAAAGTTCCTTAAGCCAAATATGGAATAGACAAGAGCTACTCCTTGCTCAACGAAATGGACTCAACACCGCATATTAAATGCCTAAGAATGTACCTGACTAGTAAGTATCTTAAAACCTATGGATTGCTATGTCTCCGAAAGAGAATCAAGCATGTGTACAGGGGCATAAACGCAGCAGTGATAGGATTGGAGAGGTTCGGTGAGCAAATGAAGACCCTTTGAAGTCATATTGCATGGTACCCATTCCACGGGTTTCAACTACCCAGGTTTAAGGTATTCTTCCTTCAGCTAAAACATGCATGTGGAACCTAGAGTATGATCAACCATGTGATCGGGAGACGTGTTCAAATCTGTCTCAGTTTTCGTACCCTGGTACTCGGGTGCAACATTCCAGACGCTTTACTAACACCCTCCCGACTTGGAGAGTCAGTCCCTTTAACCTCCTGTTTGGCCCAGTTTGCAATTTCTGCGGAAGATGAACAGGAATAGCGAGAACCAATGAGAGACTAGCTGGAGGTGTCTGGACGGGCAAATTTAACTCTCATTTCCCACCAGGAAGAGGAATTAACCAAAGGCTCAGCGTGCCGTGCCGGAACCAGATTAGGGCCTGAAGCCATCCTGCGGTGTTGCGGCCAGCTCAAAAGAAAGCGAGTTGAAGAAAGGAGCTCAGGGGCACTGTAATTCACAAACCTGCAGAGTTATAAATGACAGCTATCGTCCAAAAATATACTGAAGTAAGGCTGCCAAGAGGACTTGAAAGCGGGGCAGAATTGCAGGAAACCGATTTCAGGAGGCAGACTGGAATTGCATTGAAAGCATAGGAAAAGAGGCAGAACGTCCACAATGATGCACTTGGCCAAAAAGGGCGTATGCGTTTTTTCCTGAATATATTCAGGAAAAAACACATACGCCCTTTTTGGCCAACCAAGCAAGCTTGCAAAGGAAATCTGCACTACAATGAAGTCTCACTTCCCCCCGGTCAAAAGGGCCATCTGAAAAAAGTGTAAAATCCAGAAAGGCAGGACAGGCCATGGAGAACTGGGAGCCTTGTTATGCTGATGGGCGGGATGTAAATTGCCAACAGACACTCGGGAGAAGTGTATGGTGTTTCCTGAAACATCTAAAAAACAAAGCAACAGAGCCTAGGGCACTTCCACTTATGGTCCTATAGCTTAGGGAAATTAAAATCAAAAAGACACAGCCACCCCAAAGTTTGGGACGTCTCTGTTTACAAGAACCTCGTGTACAGTACAAGTTCAACATCGCAGAAAGTGAAAAATGGATAAAGAAGTTGTGGTATTTACTTACAAAGCAATATCACTCAGCAATGAAATCTATGTCATCAGGCCCTTAGCAGCACAATGAGTGGATTCAGGTATGATGATTCTAACTGAAATAAGTCACACAGAAAAAGAAACATCATAAGATATCAGTAATACACGGAATGTAAACTTGGCTACACAGGAACTGAATTACAGAACAGAACAGGGTCTCAAATTTAGAAAACCAACTTATGCTTGCTTAAGGGGAAAGGTGAGTTGGGGTGCTGCATAAAACCAGAGATTGAAATGAGCACAGATAAAGTTCCTTAAGCCAAATATGGAATAGACAAGAGCTACTCCTTGCTCAACGAAATGGACTCAACACCGCATATTAAATGCCTAAGAATGTACCTGACTAGTAAGTATCTTAAAACCTATGGATTGCTATGTCTCCGAAAGAGAATCAAGCATGTGTACAGGGGCATAAACGCAGCAGTGATAGGATTGGAGAGGTTCGGTGAGCAAATGAAGACCCTTTGAAGTCATATTGCATGGTACCCATTCCACGGGTTTCAACTACCCAGGTTTAAGGTATTCTTCCTTCAGCTAAAACATGCATGTGGAACCTAGAGTATGATCAACCATGTGATCGGGAGACGTGTTCAAATATGTCTCAGTTTTCGTACCCTGGTACTCGGGTGCAACATTCCAGACGCTTTACTAACACCCTCCCGACTTGGAGAGTCAGTCCCTTTAACCTCCTGTTTGGCCCAGTTTGCAATTTCTGCGGAAGATGAACAGGAATAGCGAGAACCAATGAGAGACTAGCTGGAGGTGTCTGGACGGGCAAATTTAACTCTCATTTCCCACCAGGAAGAGGAATTAACCAAAGGCTCAGCGTGCCGTGCCGGAACCAGATTAGGGCCTGAAGCCATCCTGCGGTGTTGCGGCCAGCTCAAAAGAAAGCGAGTTGAAGAAAGGAGCTCAGGGGCACTGTAATTCACAAACCTGCAGAGTTATAAATGACAGCTATCGTCCAAAAATATACTGAAGTAAGGCTGCCAAGAGGACTTGAAAGCGGGGCAGAATTGCAGGAAACCGATTTCAGGAGGCAGACTGGAATTGCATTGAAAGCATAGGAAAAGAGGCAGAACGTCCACAATGATGCACTTGGCCAAAAAGGGCGTATGCGTTTTTTCCTGAATATATTCAGGAAAAAACGCATACGCCCTTTTTGGCCAACCAAGCAAGCTTGCAAAGGAAATCTGCACTACAATGAAGTCTCACTTCCCCCCGGTCAAAAGGGCCATCTGAAAAAAGTGTAAAATCCAGAAAGGCAGGACAGGCCATGGAGAACTGGGAGCCTTGTTATGCTGATGGGCGGGATGTAAATTGCCAACAGACACTCGGGAGAAGTGTATGGTGTTTCCTGAAACATCTAAAAAACAAAGCAACAGAGCCTAGGGCACTTCCACTTATGGTCCTATAGCTTAGGGAAATTAAAATCAAAAAGACACAGCCACCCCAAAGTTTGGGACGTCTCTGTTTACAAGAACCTCGTGTACAGTACAAGTTCAACATCGCAGAAAGTGAAAAATGGATAAAGAAGTTGTGGTATTTACTTACAAAGCAATATCACTCAGCAATGAAATCTATGTCATCAGGCCCTTAGCAGCACAATGAGTGGATTCAGGTATGATGATTCTAACTGAAATAAGTCACACAGAAAAAGAAACATCATAAGATATCAGTAATACACGGAATGTAAACTTGGCTACACAGGAACTGAATTACAGAACAGAACAGGGTCTCAAATTTAGAAAACCAACTTATGCTTGCTTAAGGGGAAAGGTGAGTTGGGGTGCTGCATAAAACCAGAGATTGAAATGAGCACAGATAAAGTTCCTTAAGCCAAATATGGAATAGACAAGAGCTACTCCTTGCTCAACGAAATGGACTCAACACCGCATATTAAATGCCTAAGAATGTACCTGACTAGTAAGTATCTTAAAACCTATGGATTGCTATGTCTCCGAAAGAGAATCAAGCATGTGTACAGGGGCATAAACGCAGCAGTGATAGGATTGGAGAGGTTCGGTGAGCAAATGAAGACCCTTTGAAGTCATATTGCATGGTACCCATTCCACGGGTTTCAACTACCCAGGTTTAAGGTATTCTTCCTTCAGCTAAAACATGCATGTGGAACCTAGAGTATGATCAACCATGTGATCGGGAGACGTGTTCAAATCTGTCTCAGTTTTCGTACCCTGGTACTCGGGTGCAACATTCCAGACGCTTTACTAACACCCTCCCGACTTGGAGAGTCAGTCCCTTTAACCTCCTGTTTGGCCCAGTTTGCAATTTCTGCGGAAGATGAACAGGAATAGCGAGAACCAATGAGAGACTAGCTGGAGGTGTCTGGACGGGCAAATTTAACTCTCATTTCCCACCAGGAAGAGGAATTAACCAAAGGCTCAGCGTGCCGTGCCGGAACCAGATTAGGGCCTGAAGCCATCCTGCGGTGTTGCGGCCAGCTCAAAAGAAAGCGAGTTGAAGAAAGGAGCTCAGGGGCACTGTAATTCACAAACCTGCAGAGTTATAAATGACAGCTATCGTCCAAAAATATACTGAAGTAAGGCTGCCAAGAGGACTTGAAAGCGGGGCAGAATTGCAGGAAACCGATTTCAGGAGGCAGACTGGAATTGCATTGAAAGCATAGGAAAAGAGGCAGAACGTCCACAATGATGCACTTGGCCAAAAAGGGCGTATGCGTTTTTTCCTGAATATATTCAGGAAAAAACGCATACGCCCTTTTTGGCCAACCAAGCAAGCTTGCAAAGGAAATCTGCACTACAATGAAGTCTCACTTCCCCGCGGTCAAAAGGGCCATCTGAAAAAAGTGTAAAATCCAGAAAGGCAGGACAGGCCATGGAGAACTGGGAGCCTTGTTATGCTGATGGGCGGGATGTAAATTGCCAACAGACACTCGGGAGAAGTGTATGGTGTTTCCTGAAACATCTAAAAAACAAAGCAACAGAGCCTAGGGCACTTCCACTTATGGTCCTATAGCTTAGGGAAATTAAAATCAAAAAGACACAGCCACCCCAAAGTTTGGGACGTCTCTGTTTACAAGAACCTCGTGTACAGTACAAGTTCAACATCGCAGAAAGTGAAAAATGGATAAAGAAGTTGTGGTATTTACTTACAAAGCAATATCACTCAGCAATGAAATCTATGTCATCAGGCCCTTAGCAGCACAATGAGTGGATTCAGGTATGATGATTCTAACTGAAATAAGTCACACAGAAAAAGAAACATCATAAGATATCAGTAATACACGGAATGTAAACTTGGCTACACAGGAACTGAATTACAGAACAGAACAGGGTCTCAAATTTAGAAAACCAACTTATGCTTGCTTAAGGGGAAAGGTGAGTTGGGGTGCTGCATAAAACCAGAGATTGAAATGAGCACAGATAAAGTTCCTTAAGCCAAATATGGAATAGACAAGAGCTACTCCTTGCTCAACGAAATGGACTCAACACCGCATATTAAATGCCTAAGAATGTACCTGACTAGTAAGTATCTTAAAACCTATGGATTGCTATGTCTCCGAAAGAGAATCAAGCATGTGTACAGGGGCATAAACGCAGCAGTGATAGGATTGGAGAGGTTCGGTGAGCAAATGAAGACCCTTTGAAGTCATATTGCATGGTACCCATTCCACGGGTTTCAACTACCCAGGTTTAAGGTATTCTTCCTTCAGCTAAAACATGCATGTGGAACCTAGAGTATGATCAACCATGTGATCGGGAGACGTGTTCAAATCTGTCTCAGTTTTCGTACCCTGGTACTCGGGTGCAACATTCCAGACGCTTTACTAACACCCTCCCGACTTGGAGAGTCAGTCCCTTTAACCTCCTGTTTGGCCCAGTTTGCAATTTCTGCGGAAGATGAACAGGAATAGCGAGAACCAATGAGAGACTAGCTGGAGGTGTCTGGACGGGCAAATTTAACTCTCATTTCCCACCAGGAAGAGGAATTAACCAAAGGCTCAGCGTGCCGTGCCGGAACCAGATTAGGGCCTGAAGCCATCCTGCGGTGTTGCGGCCAGCTCAAAAGAAAGCGAGTTGAAGAAAGGAGCTCAGGGGCACTGTAATTCACAAACCTGCAGAGTTATAAATGACAGCTATCGTCCAAAAATATACTGAAGTAAGGCTGCCAAGAGGACTTGAAAGCGGGGCAGAATTGCAGGAAACCGATTTCAGGAGGCAGACTGGAATTGCATTAAAAGCATAGGAAAAGAGGCAGAACGTCCACAATGATGCACTTGGCCAAAAAGGGCGTATGCGTTTTTTCCTGAATATATTCAGGAAAAAACGCATACGCCCTTTTTGGCCAACCAAGCAAGCTTGCAAAGGAAATCTGCACTACAATGAAGTCTCACTTCCCCCCGGTCAAAAGGGCCATCTGAAAAAAGTGTAAAATCCAGAAAGGCAGGACAGGCCATGGAGAACTGGGAGCCTTGTTATGCTGATGGGCGGGATGTAAATTGCCAACAGACACTCGGGAGAAGTGTATGGTGTTTCCTGAAACATCTAAAAAACAAAGCAACAGAGCCTAGGGCACTTCCACTTATGGTCCTATAGCTTAGGGAAATTAAAATCAAAAAGACACAGCCACCCCAAAGTTTGGGACGTCTCTGTTTACAAGAACCTCGTGTACAGTACAAGTTCAACATCGCAGAAAGTGAAAAATGGATAAAGAAGTTGTGGTATTTACTTACAAAGCAATATCACTCAGCAATGAAATCTATGTCATCAGGCCCTTAGCAGCACAATGAGTGGATTCAGGTATGATGATTCTAACTGAAATAAGTCACACAGAAAAAGAAACATCATAAGATATCAGTAATACACGGAATGTAAACTTGGCTACACAGGAACTGAATTACAGAACAGAACAGGGTCTCAAATTTAGAAAACCAACTTATGCTTGCTTAAGGGGAAAGGTGAGTTGGGGTGCTGCATAAAACCAGAGATTGAAATGAGCACAGATAAAGTTCCTTAAGCCAAATATGGAATAGACAAGAGCTACTCCTTGCTCAACGAAATGGACTCAACACCGCATATTAAATGCCTAAGAATGTACCTGACTAGTAAGTATCTTAAAACCTATGGATTGCTATGTCTCCGAAAGAGAATCAAGCATGTGTACAGGGGCATAAACGCAGCAGTGATAGGATTGGAGAGGTTCGGTGAGCAAATGAAGACCCTTTGAAGTCATATTGCATGGTACCCATTCCACGGGTTTCAACTACCCAGGTTTAAGGTATTCTTCCTTCAGCTAAAACATGCATGTGGAACCTAGAGTATGATCAACCATGTGATCGGGAGACGTGTTCAAATCTGTCTCAGTTTTCGTACCCTGGTACTCGGGTGCAACATTCCAGACGCTTTACTAACACCCTCCCGACTTGGAGAGTCAGTCCCTTTAACCTCCTGTTTGGCCCAGTTTGCAATTTCTGCGGAAGATGAACAGGAATAGCGAGAACCAATGAGAGACTAGCTGGAGGTGTCTGGACGGGCAAATTTAACTCTCATTTCCCACCAGGAAGAGGAATTAACCAAAGGCTCAGCGTGCCGTGCCGGAACCAGATTAGGGCCTGAAGCCATCCTGCGGTGTTGCGGCCAGCTCAAAAGAAAGCGAGTTGAAGAAAGGAGCTCAGGGGCACTGTAATTCACAAACCTGCAGAGTTATAAATGACAGCTATCGTCCAAAAATATACTGAAGTAAGGCTGCCAAGAGGACTTGAAAGCGGGGCAGAATTGCAGGAAACCGATTTCAGGAGGCAGACTGGAATTGCATTGAAAGCATAGGAAAAGAGGCAGAACGTCCACAATGATGCACTTGGCCAAAAAGGGCGTATGCGTTTTTTCCTGAATATATTCAGGAAAAAACGCATACGCCCTTTTTGGCCAACCAAGCAAGCTTGCAAAGGAAATCTGCACTACAATGAAGTCTCACTTCCCCCCGGTCAAAAGGGCCATCTGAAAAAAGTGTAAAATCCAGAAAGGCAGGACAGGCCATGGAGAACTGGGAGCCTTGTTATGCTGATGGGCGGGATGTAAATTGCCAACAGACACTCGGGAGAAGTGTATGGTGTTTCCTGAAACATCTAAAAAACAAAGCAACAGAGCCTAGGGCACTTCCACTTATGGTCCTATAGCTTAGGGAAATTAAAATCAAAAAGACACAGCCACCCCAAAGTTTGGGACGTCTCTGTTTACAAGAACCTCGTGTACAGTACAAGTTCAACATCGCAGAAAGTGAAAAATGGATAAAGAAGTTGTGGTATTTACTTACAAAGCAATATCACTCAGCAATGAAATCTATGTCATCAGGCCCTTAGCAGCACAATGAGTGGATTCAGGTATGATGATTCTAACTGAAATAAGTCACACAGAAAAAGAAACATCATAAGATATCAGTAATACACGGAATGTAAACTTGGCTACACAGGAACTGAATTACAGAACAGAACAGGGTCTCAAATTTAGAAAACCAACTTATGCTTGCTTAAGGGGAAAGGTGAGTTGGGGTGCTGCATAAAACCAGAGATTGAAATGAGCACAGATAAAGTTCCTTAAGCCAAATATGGAATAGACAAGAGCTACTCCTTGCTCAACGAAATGGACTCAACACCGCATATTAAATGCCTAAGAATGTACCTGACTAGTAAGTATCTTAAAACCTATGGATTGCTATGTCTCCGAAAGAGAATCAAGCATGTGTACAGGGGCATAAACGCAGCAGTGATAGGATTGGAGAGGTTCGGTGAGCAAATGAAGACCCTTTGAAGTCATATTGCATGGTACCCATTCCACGGGTTTCAACTACCCAGGTTTAAGGTATTCTTCCTTCAGCTAAAACATGCATGTGGAACCTAGAGTATGATCAACCATGTGATCGGGAGACGTGTTCAAATCTGTCTCAGTTTTCGTACCCTGGTACTCGGGTGCAACATTCCAGACGCTTTACTAACACCCTCCCGACTTGGAGAGTCAGTCCCTTTAACCTCCTGTTTGGCCCAGTTTGCAATTTCTGCGGAAGATGAACAGGAATAGCGAGAACCAATGAGAGACTAGCTGGAGGTGTCTGGACGGGCAAATTTAACTCTCATTTCCCACCAGGAAGAGGAATTAACCAAAGGCTCAGCGTGCCGTGCCGGAACCAGATTAGGGCCTGAAGCCATCCTGCGGTGTTGCGGCCAGCTCAAAAGAAAGCGAGTTGAAGAAAGGAGCTCAGGGGCACTGTAATTCACAAACCTGCAGAGTTATAAATGACAGCTATCGTCCAAAAATATACTGAAGTAAGGCTGCCAAGAGGACTTGAAAGCGGGGCAGAATTGCAGGAAACCGATTTCAGGAGGCAGACTGGAATTGCATTGAAAGCATAGGAAAAGAGGCAGAACGTCCACAATGATGCACTTGGCCAAAAAGGGCGTATGCGTTTTTTCCTGAATATATTCAGGAAAAAACGCATACGCCCTTTTTGGCCAACCAAGCAAGCTTGCAAAGGAAATCTGCACTACAATGAAGTCTCACTTCCCCCCGGTCAAAAGGGCCATCTGAAAAAAGTGTAAAATCCAGAAAGGCAGGACAGGCCATGGAGAACTGGGAGCCTTGTTATGCTGATGGGCGGGATGTAAATTGCCAACAGACACTCGGGAGAAGTGTATGGTGTTTCCTGAAACATCTAAAAAACAAAGCAACAGAGCCTAGGGCACTTCCACTTATGGTCCTATAGCTTAGGGAAATTAAAATCAAAAAGACACAGCCACCCCAAAGTTTGGGACGCCTCTGTTTACAAGAACCTCATTTACAGTACAAGTTCAACATCGCAGAAAGTGAAAAATAGATAAAGAAGTTGTGGTATTTACTTACAAAGCAATATCACTCAGCAATGAAATCTATGTCATCAGGCCCTTAGCAGCACAATGAGTGGATTCAGGTATGATGATTCTAACTGAAATAAGTCACACAGAAAAAGAAACATCATAAGATATCAGTAATACACGGAATGTAAACTTGGCTACACAGGAACTGAATTACAGAACAGAACAGGGTCTCAAATTTAGAAAACCAACTTATGCTTGCTTAAGGGGAAAGGTGAGTTGGGGTGCTGCATAAAACCAGAGATTGAAATGAGCACAGATAAAGTTCCTTAAGCCAAATATGGAATAGACAAGAGCTACTCCTTGCTCAACGAAATGGACTCAACACCGCATATTAAATGCCTAAGAATGTACCTGACTAGTAAGTATCTTAAAACCTATGGATTGCTATGTCTCCGAAAGAGAATCAAGCATGTGTACAGGGGCATAAACGCAGCAGTGATAGGATTGGAGAGGTTCGGTGAGCAAATGAAGACCCTTTGAAGTCATATTGCATGGTACCCATTCCACGGGTTTCAACTACCCAGGTTTAAGGTATTCTTCCTTCAGCTAAAACATGCATGTGGAACCTAGAGTATGATCAACCATGTGATCGGGAGACGTGTTCAAATCTGTCTCAGTTTTCGTACCCTGGTACTCGGGTGCAACATTCCAGACGCTTTACTAACACCCTCCCGACTTGGAGAGTCAGTCCCTTTAACCTCCTGTTTGGCCCAGTTTGCAATTTCTGCGGAAGATGAACAGGAATAGCGAGAACCAATGAGAGACTAGCTGGAGGTGTCTGGACGGGCAAATTTAACTCTCATTTCCCACCAGGAAGAGGAATTAACCAAAGGCTCAGCATGCCGTGCCGGAACCAGATTAGGGCCTGAAGCCATCCTGCGGTGTTGCGGCCAGCTCAAAAGAAAGCGAGTTGAAGAAAGGAGCTCAGGGGCACTGTAATTCACAAACCTGCAGAGTTATAAATGACAGCTATCGTCCAAAAATATACTGAAGTAAGGCTGCCAAGAGGACTTGAAAGCGGGGCAGAATTGCAGGAAACCGATTTCAGGAGGCAGACTGGAATTGCATTGAAAGCATAGGAAAAGAGGCAGAACGTCCACAATGATGCACTTGGCCAAAAAGGGCGTATGCGTTTTTTCCTGAATATATTCAGGAAAAAACGCATACGCCCTTTTTGGCCAACCAAGCAAGCTTGCAAAGGAAATCTGCACTACAATGAAGTCTCACTTCCCCCCGGTCAAAAGGGCCATCTGAAAAAAGTGTAAAATCCAGAAAGGCAGGACAGGCCATGGAGAACTGGGAGCCTTGTTATGCTGATGGGCGGGATGTAAATTGCCAACAGACACTCGGGAGAAGTGTATGGTGTTTCCTGAAACATCTAAAAAACAAAGCAACAGAGCCTAGGGCACTTCCACTTATGGTCCTATAGCTTAGGGAAATTAAAATCAAAAAGACACAGCCACCCCAAAGTTTGGGACGTCTCTGTTTACAAGAACCTCGTGTACAGTACAAGTTCAACATCGCAGAAAGTGAAAAATGGATAAAGAAGTTGTGGTATTTACTTACAAAGCAATATCACTCAGCAATGAAATCTATGTCATCAGGCCCTTAGCAGCACAATGAGTGGATTCAGGTATGATGATTCTAACTGAAATAAGTCACACAGAAAAAGAAACATCATAAGATATCAGTAATACACGGAATGTAAACTTGGCTACACAGGAACTGAATTACAGAACAGAACAGGGTCTCAAATTTAGAAAACCAACTTATGCTTGCTTAAGGGGAAAGGTGAGTTGGGGTGCTGCATAAAACCAGAGATTGAAATGAGCACAGATAAAGTTCCTTAAGCCAAATATGGAATAGACAAGAGCTACTCCTTGCTCAACGAAATGGACTCAACACCGCATATTAAATGCCTAAGAATGTACCTGACTAGTAAGTATCTTAAAACCTATGGATTGCTATGTCTCCGAAAGAGAATCAAGCATGTGTACAGGGGCATAAATGCAGCAGTGATAGGATTGGAGAGGTTCGGTGAGCAAATGAAGACCCTTTGAAGTCATATTGCATGGTACCCATTCCACGGGTTTCAACTACCCAGGTTTAAGGTATTCTTCCTTCAGCTAAAACATGCATGTGGAACCTAGAGTATGATCAACCATGTGATCGGGAGACGTGTTCAAATATGTCTCAGTTTTCGTACCCTGGTACTCGGGTGCAACATTCCAGACGCTTTACTAACACCCTCCCGACTTGGAGAGTCAGTCCCTTTAACCTCCTGTTTGGCCCAGTTTGCAATTTCTGCGGAAGATGAACAGGAATAGCGAGAACCAATGAGAGACTAGCTGGAGGTGTCTGGACGGGCAAATTTAACTCTCATTTCCCACCAGGAAGAGGAATTAACCAAAGGCTCAGCGTGCCGTGCCGGAACCAGATTAGGGCCTGAAGCCATCCTGCGGTGTTGCGGCCAGCTCAAAAGAAAGCGAGTTGAAGAAAGGAGCTCAGGGGCACTGTAATTCACAAACCTGCAGAGTTATAAATGACAGCTATCATCCAAAAATATACTGAAGTAAGGCTGCCAAGAGGACTTGAAAGCGGGGCAGAATTGCAGGAAACCGATTTCAGGAGGCAGACTGGAATTGCATTGAAAGCATAGGAAAAGAGGCAGAACGTCCACAATGATGCACTTGGCCAAAAAGGGCGTATGCGTTTTTTCCTGAATATATTCAGGAAAAAACGCATACGCCCTTTTTGGCCAACCAAGCAAGCTTGCAAAGGAAATCTGCACTACAATGAAGTCTCACTTCCCCCCGGTCAAAAGGGCCATCTGAAAAAAGTGTAAAATCCAGAAAGGCAGGACAGGCCATGGAGAACTGGGAGCCTTGTTATGCTGATGAGCGGGATGTAAATTGCCAACAGACACTCGGGAGAAGTGTATGGTGTTTCCTGAAACATCTAAAAAACAAAGCAACAGAGCCTAGGGCACTTCCACTTATGGTCCTATAGCTTAGGGAAATTAAAATCAAAAAGACACAGCCACCCCAAAGTTTGGGACGTCTCTGTTTACAAGAACCTCGTGTACAGTACAAGTTCAACATCGCAGAAAGTGAAAAATGGATAAAGAAGTTGTGGTATTTACTTACAAAGCAATATCACTCAGCAATGAAATCTATGTCATCAGGCCCTTAGCAGCACAATGAGTGGATTCAGGTATGATGATTCTAACTGAAATAAGTCACACAGAAAAAGAAACATCATAAGATATCAGTAATACACGGAATGTAAACTTGGCTACACAGGAACTGAATTACAGAACAGAACAGGGTCTCAAATTTAGAAAACCAACTTATGCTTGCTTAAGGGGAAAGGTGAGTTGGGGTGCTGCATAAAACCAGAGATTGAAATGAGCACAGATAAAGTTCCTTAAGCCAAATATGGAATAGACAAGAGCTACTCCTTGCTCAACGAAATGGACTCAACACCGCATATTAAATGCCTAAGAATGTACCTGACTAGTAAGTATCTTAAAACCTATGGATTGCTATGTCTCCGAAAGAGAATCAAGCATGTGTACAGGGGCATAAACGCAGCAGTGATAGGATTGGAGAGGTTCGGTGAGCAAATGAAGACCCTTTGAAGTCATATTGCATGGTACCCATTCCACGGGTTTCAACTACCCAGGTTTAAGGTATTCTTCCTTCAGCTAAAACATGCATGTGGAACCTAGAGTATGATCAACCATGTGATCGGGAGACGTGTTCAAATCTGTCTCAGTTTTCGTACCCTGGTACTCGGGTGCAACATTCCAGACGCTTTACTAACACCCTCCCGACTTGGAGAGTCAGTCCCTTTAACCTCCTGTTTGGCCCAGTTTGCAATTTCTGCGGAAGATGAACAGGAATAGCGAGAACCAATGAGAGACTAGCTGGAGGTGTCTGGACGGGCAAATTTAACTCTCATTTCCCACCAGGAAGAGGAATTAACCAAAGGCTCAGCGTGCCGTGCCGGAACCAGATTAGGGCCTGAAGCCATCCTGCGGTGTTGCGGCCAGCTCAAAAGAAAGCGAGTTGAAGAAAGGAGCTCAGGGGCACTGTAATTCACAAACCTGCAGAGTTATAAATGACAGCTATCGTCCAAAAATATACTGAAGTAAGGCTGCCAAGAGGACTTGAAAGCGGGGCAGAATTGCAGGAAACCGATTTCAGGAGGCAGACTGGAATTGCATTGAAAGCATAGGAAAAGAGGCAGAACGTCCACAATGATGCACTGGGCCAAAAAGGGCGTATGCGTTTTTTCCTGAATATATTCAGGAAAAAACGCATACGCCCTTTTTGGCCAACCAAGCAAGCTTGCAAAGGAAATCTGCACTACAATGAAGTCTCACTTCCCCCCGGTCAAAAGGGCCATCTGAAAAAAGTGTAAAATCCAGAAAGGCAGGACAGGCCATGGAGAACTGGGAGCCTTGTTATGCTGATGGGCGGGATGTAAATTGCCAACAGACACTCGGGAGAAGTGTATGGTGTTTCCTGAAACATCTAAAAAACAAAGCAACAGAGCCTAGGGCACTTCCACTTATGGTCCTATAGCTTAGGGAAATTAAAATCAAAAAGACACAGCCACCCCAAAGTTTGGGACGCCTCTGTTTACAAGAACCTCGTTTACAGTACAAGTTCAACATCGCAGAAAGTGAAAAATGGATAAAGAAGTTGTGGTATTTACTTACAAAGCAATATCACTCAGCAATGAAATCTATGTCATCAGGCCCTTAGCAGCACAATGAGTGGATTCAGGTATGATGATTCTAACTGAAATAAGTCACACAGAAAAAGAAACATCATAAGATATCAGTAATACACGGAATGTAAACTTGGCTACACAGGAACTGTATTACAGAACAGAACAGGGTCTCAAATTTAGAAAACCAACTTATGCTTGCTTAAGGGGAAAGGTGAGTTGGGGTGCTGCATAAAACCAGAGATTGAAATGAACACAGATAAAGTTCCTTAAGCCAAATATGGAATAGACAAGAGCTACTCCTTGCTCAACGAAATGGACTCAACACCGCATATTAAATGCCTAAGAATGTACCTGACTAGTAAGTATCTTAAAACCTATGGATTGCTATGTCTCTGAAAGAGAATCAAGCATGTGTACAGGGGCATAAACGCAGCAGTGATAGGATTGGAGAGGTTCGGTGAGCAAATGAAGACCCTTTGAAGTCATATTGCATGGTACCCATTCCACGGGTTTCAACTACCCAGGTTTAAGGTATTCTTCCTTCAGCTAAAACATGCATGTGGAACCTAGAGTATGATCAACCATGTGATCGGGAGATGTGTTCAAATATGTCTCAGTTTTCGTACCCTGGTACTCGGGTGCAACATTCCAGACGCTTTACTAACACCCTCCCGACTTGGAGAGTCAGTCCCTTTAACCTCCTGTTTTGCCCAGTTTGCAAATTCTGCGGAAGATGAACAGGAATAGCGAGAACCAATGAGAGACTAGCTGGAGGTGTCTGGACGGGCAAATTTAACTCTCATTTCCCACCAGGAAGAGGAATTAACCAAAGGCTCAGCGTGCCGTGCCGGAACCAGATTAGGGCCTGAAGCCATCCTGCAGTGTTGCGGCCAGCTCAAAATAAAGCGAGTTGAAGAAAGGAGCTCAGGGGCACTGTAATTCACAAACCTGCAGAGTTATAAATGACAGCTATCGTCCAAAAATATACTGAAGTAAGGCTGCCAAGAGGACTTGAAAGCGGGGCAGAATTGCAGGAAACCGATTTCAGGAGGTAGACTGGAATTGCATTGAAAGCATAGGAAAAGAGGCAGAACGTCCACAGTGATGCACTTGGCCAAAAAGGGCGTATGCGTTTTTTCCTGAATATATTCAGGAAAAAACGCATACGCCCTTTTTGGCCAACCAAGCAAGCTTGCAAAGGAAATCTGCACTACAATGAAGTCTCACTTCCCCCCGGTCAAAAGGGCCATCTGAAAAAAGTGTAAAATCCAGAAAGACAGGACAGGCCATGGAGAACTGGGAGCCTTGTTATGCTGATGGGCGGGATGTAAATTGCCAACAGACACTCGGGAGAAGTGTATGGTGTTTCCTGAAACATCTAAAAAACAAAGCAACAGAGCCTAGGGCACTTCCACTTATGGTCCTATAGCTTAGGGAAATTAAAATCAAAAAGACACAGCCACCCCAAAGTTTGGGACGCCTCTGTTTACAAGAACCTCGTTTACAGTACAAGTTCAACATCGCAGAAAGTGAAAAATGGATAAAGAAGTTGTGGTATTTACTTACAAAGCAATATCACTCAGCAATGAAATCTATGTCATCAGGCCCTTAGCAGCACAATGAGTGGATTCAGGTATGATGATTCTAACTGAAATAAGTCACACAGAAAAAGAAACATCATAAGATATCAGTAATACACGGAATGTAAACTTGGCTACACAGGAACTGTATTACAGAACAGAACAGGGTCTCAAATTTAGAAAACCAACTTATGCTTGCTTAAGGGGAAAGGTGAGTTAGGGTGCTGCATAAAACCAGAGATTGAAATGAACACAGATAAAGTTCCTTAAGCCAAATATGGAATAGACAAGAGCTACTCCTTGCTCAACGAAATGGACTCAACACCGCATATTAAATGCCTAAGAATGTACCTGACTAGTAAGTATCTTAAAACCTATGGATTGCTATGTCTCCGAAAGAGAATCAAGCATGTGTACAGGGGCATAAACGCAGCAGTGATAGGATTGGAGAGGTTCGGTGAGCAAATGAAGACCCTTTGAAGTCATATTGCATGGTACCCATTCCACGGGTTTCAACTACCCAGGTTTAAGGTATTCTTCCTTCAGCTAAAACATGCATGTGGAACCTAGAGTATGATCAACCATGTGATCGGGAGACGTGTTCAAATATGTCTCAGTTTTCGTACCCTGGTACTCGGGTGCAACATTCCAGACGCTTTACTAACACCCTCCCGACTTGGAGAGTCAGTCCCTTTAACCTCCTGTTTGGCCCAGTTTGCAATTTCTGCGGAAGATGAACAGGAATAGCGAGAACCAATGAGAGACTAGCTGGAGGTGTCTGGACGGGCAAATTTAACTCTCATTTCCCACCAGGAAGAGGAATTAACCAAAGGCTCAGCGTGCCGTGCCGGAACCAGATTAGGGCCTGAAGCCATCCTGCGGTGTTGCGGCCAGCTCAAAAGAAAGCGAGTTGAAGAAAGGAGCTCAGGGGCACTGTAATTCACAAACCTGCAGAGTTATAAATGACAGCTATCGTCCAAAAATATACTGAAGTAAGGCTGCCAAGAGGACTTGAAAGCGGGGCAGAATTGCAGGAAACCGATTTCAGGAGGCAGACTGGAATTGCATTGAAAGCATAGGAAAAGAGGCAGAACGTCCACAATGATGCACTTGGCCAAAAAGGGCGTATGCGTTTTTTCCTGAATATATTCAGGAAAAAACGCATACGCCCTTTTTGGCCAACCAAGCAAGCTTGCAAAGGAAATCTGCACTACAATGAAGTCTCACTTCCCCCCGGTCAAAAGGGCCATCTGAAAAAAGTGTAAAATCCAGAAAGGCAGGACAGGCCATGGAGAACTGGGAGCCTTGTTATGCTGATGGGCGGGATGTAAATTGCCAACAGACACTCGGGAGAAGTGTATGGTGTTTCCTGAAACATCTAAAAAACAAAGCAACAGAGCCTAGGGCACTTCCACTTATGGTCCTATAGCTTAGGGAAATTAAAATCAAAAAGACACAGCCACCCCAAAGTTTGGGACGCCTCTGTTTACAAGAACCTCGTTTACAGTACAAGTTCAACATCGCAGAAAGTGAAAAATGGATAAAGAAGTTGTGGTATTTACTTACAAAGCAATATCACTCAGCAATGAAATCTATGTCATCAGGCCCTTAGCAGCACAATGAGTGGATTCAGGTATGATGATTCTAACTGAAATAAGTCACACAGAAAAAGAAACATCATAAGATATCAGTAATACACGGAATGTAAACTTGGCTACACAGGAACTGAATTACAGAACAGAACAGGGTCTCAAATTTAGAAAACCAACTTATGCTTGCTTAAGGGGAAAGGTGAGTTGGGGTGCTGCATAAAACCAGACATTGAAATGAGCACAGATAAAGTTCCTTAAGCCAAATATGGAATAGACAAGAGCTATTCCTTGCTCAACGAAATGGACTCAACACCGCATATTAAATGCCTAAGAATGTACCTGACTAGTAAGTATCTTAAAACCTATGGATTGCTATGTCTCTGAAAGAGAATCAAGCATGTGTACAGGGGCATAAACGCAGCAGTGATAGGATTGGAGAGGTTCGGTGAGCAAATGAAGACCCTTTGAAGTCATATTGCATGGTACCCATTCCACGGGTTTCAACTACCCAGGTTTAAGGTATTCTTCCTTCAGCTAAAACATGCATGTGGAACCTAGAGTATGATCAACCATGTGATCGGGAGACGTGTTCAAATATGTCTCAGTTTTCGTACCCTGGTACTCGGGTGCAACATTCCAGACGCTTTACTAACACCCTCCCGACTTGGAGAGTCAGTCCCTTTAACCTCCTGTTTGGCCCAGTTTGCAAATTCTGCGGAAGATGAACAGGAATAGCGAGAACCAATGAGAGACTAGCTGGAGGTGTCTGGACGGGCAAATTTAACTCTCATTTCCCACCAGGAAGAGGAATTAACCAAAGGCTCAGCGTGCCGTGCCGGAACCAGATTAGGGCCTGAAGCCATCCTGCAGTGTTGCGGCCAGCTCAAAAGAAAGCGAGTTGAAGAAAGGAGCTCAGGGGCACTGTAATTCACAAACCTGCAGAGTTATAAATGACAGCTATCGTCCAAAAATATACTGAAGTAAGGCTGCCAAGAGGACTTGAAAGCGGGGCAGAATTGCAGGAAACCGATTTCAGGAGGCAGACTGGAATTGCATTGAAAGCATAGGAAAAGAGGCAGAACGTCCACAATGATGCACTTGGCCAAAAAGGGCGTATGCGTTTTTTCCTGAATATATTCAGGAAAAAACGCATACGCCCTTTTTGGCCAACCAAGCAAGCTTGCAAAGGAAATCTGCACTACAATGAAGTCTCACTTCCCCCCGGTCAAAAGGGCCATCTGAAAAAAGTGTAAAATCCAGAAAGGCAGGACAGGCCATGGAGAACTGGGAGCCTTGTTATGCTGATGGGCGGGATGTAAATTGCCAACAGACACTCGGGAGAAGTGTATGGTGTTTCCTGAAACATCTAAAAAACAAAGCAACAGAGCCTAGGGCACTTCCACTTATGGTCCTATAGCTTAGGGAAATTAAAATCAAAAAGACACAGCCACCCCAAAGTTTGGGACGCCTCTGTTTACAAGAACCTCGTGTACAGTACAAGTACAACATCGCAGAAAGTGAAAAATGGATAAAGAAGTTGTGGTATTTACTTACAAAGCAATATCACTCAGCAATGAAATCTATGTCATCAGGCCCTTAGCAGCACAATGAGTGGATTCAGGTATGATGATTCTAACTGAAATAAGTCACACAGAAAAAGAAACATCATAAGATATCAGTAATACACGGAATGTAAACTTGGCTACACAGGAACTGTATTACAGAACAGAACAGGGTCTCAAATTTAGAAAACCAACTTATGCTTGCTTAAGGGGAAAGGTGAGTTGGGGTGCTGCATAAAAACAGAGATTGAAATGAACACAGATAAAGTTCCTTAAGCCAAATATGGAATAGACAAGAGCTACTCCTTGCTCAACGAAATGGACTCAACACCGCATATTAAATGCCTAAGAATGTACCTGACTAGTAAGTATCTTAAAACCTATGGATTGCTATGTCTCCGAAAGAGAATCAAGCATGTGTACAGGGGCATAAACGCAGCAGTGATAGGATTGGAGAGGTTCGGTGAGCAAATGAAGACCCTTTGAAGTCATATTGCATGGTACCCATTCCACGGGTTTCAACTACCCAGGTTTAAGGTATTCTTCCTTCAGCTAAAACATGCATGTGGAACCTAGAGTATGATCAACCATGTGATCGGGAGACGTGTTCAAATATGTCTCAGTTTTCGTACCCTGGTACTCGGGTGCAACATTCCAGACGCTTTACTAACACCCTCCCGACTTGGAGAGTCAGTCCCTTTAACCTCCTGTTTGGCCCAGTTTGCAATTTCTGCGGAAGATGAACAGGAATAGCGAGAACCAATGAGAGACTAGCTGGAGGTGTCTGGACGGGCAAATTTAACTCTCATTTCCCACCAGGAAGAGGAATTAACCAAAGGCTCAGCATGCCGTGCCGGAACCAGATTAGGGCCTGAAGCCATCCTGCGGTGTTGCGGCCAGCTCAAAAGAAAGCGAGTTGAAGAAAGGAGCTCAGGGGCACTGTAATTCACAAACCTGCAGAGTTATAAATGACAGCTATCGTCCAAAAATATACTGAAGTAAGGCTGCCAAGAGGACTTGAAAGCGGGGCAGAATTGCAGGAAACCGATTTCAGGAGGCAGACTGGAATTGCATTGAAAGCATAGGAAAAGAGGCAGAACGTCCACAATGATGCACTTGGCCAAAAAGGGCGTATGCGTTTTTTCCTGAATATATTCAGGAAAAAACGCATACGCCCTTTTTGGCCAACCAAGCAAGCTTGCAAAGGAAATCTGCACTACAATGAAGTCTCACTTCCCCCCGGTCAAAAGGGCCATCTGAAAAAAGTGTAAAATCCAGAAAGGCAGGACAGGCCATGGAGAACTGGGAGCCTTGTTATGCTGATGGGCGGGATGTAAATTGCCAACAGACACTCGGGAGAAGTGTATGGTGTTTCCTGAAACATCTAAAAAACAAAGCAACAGAGCCTAGGGCACTTCCACTTATGGTCCTATAGCTTAGGGAAATTAAAATCAAAAAGACACAGCCACCCCAAAGTTTGGGACGCCTCTGTTTACAAGAACCTCGTTTACAGTACAAGTTCAACATCGCAGAAAGTGAAAAATGGATAAAGAAGTTGTGGTATTTACTTACAAAGCAATATCACTCAGCAATGAAATCTATGTCATCAGGCCCTTAGCAGCACAATGAGTGGATTCAGGTATGATGATTCTAACTGAAATAAGTCACACAGAAAAAGAAACATCATAAGATATCAGTAATACACGGAATGTAAACTTGGCTACACAGGAACTGAATTACAGAACAGAACAGGGTCTCAAATTTAGAAAACCAACTTATGCTTGCTTAAGGGGAAAGGTGAGTTGGGGTGCTGCATAAAACCAGAGATTGAAATGAGCACAGATAAAGTTCCTTAAGCCAAATATGGAATAGACAAGAGCTACTCCTTGCTCAACGAAATGGACTCAACACCGCATATTAAATGCCTAAGAATGTACCTGACTAGTAAGTATCTTAAAACCTATGGATTGCTATGTCTCCGAAAGAGAATCAAGCATGTGTACAGGGGCATAAACGCAGCAGTGATAGGATTGGAGAGGTTCGGTGAGCAAATGAAGACCCTTTGAAGTCATATTGCATGGTACCCATTCCACGGGTTTCAACTACCCAGGTTTAAGGTATTCTTCCTTCAGCTAAAACATGCATGTGGAACCTAGAGTATGATCAACCATGTGATCGGGAGACGTGTTCAAATATGTCTCAGTTTTCGTACCCTGGTACTCGGGTGCAACATTCCAGACGCTTTACTAACACCCTCCCGACTTGGAGAGTCAGTCCCTTTAACCTCCTGTTTGGCCCAGTTTGCAATTTCTGCGGAAGATGAACAGGAATAGCGAGAACCAATGAGAGACTAGCTGGAGGTGTCTGGACGGGCAAATTTAACTCTCATTTCCCACCAGGAAGAGGAATTAACCAAAGGCTCAGCATGCCGTGCCGGAACCAGATTAGGGCCTGAAGCCATCCTGCGGTGTTGCGGCCAGCTCAAAAGAAAGCGAGTTGAAGAAAGGAGCTCAGGGGCACTGTAATTCACAAACCTGCAGAGTTATAAATGACAGCTATCGTCCAAAAATATACTGAAGTAAGGCTGCCAAGAGGACTTGAAAGCGGGGCAGAATTGCAGGAAACCGATTTCAGGAGGCAGACTGGAATTGCATTGAAAGCATAGGAAAAGAGGCAGAACGTCCACAATGATGCACTTGGCCAAAAAGGGCGTATGCGTTTTTTCCTGAATATATTCAGGAAAAAACGCATACGCCCTTTTTGGCCAACCAAGCAAGCTTGCAAAGGAAATCTGCACTACAATGAAGTCTCACTTCCCCCCGGTCAAAAGGGCCATCTGAAAAAAGTGTAAAATCCAGAAAGGCAGGACAGGCCATGGAGAACTGGGAGCCTTGTTATGCTGATGGGCGGGATGTAAATTGCCAACAGACACTCGGGAGAAGTGTATGGTGTTTCCTGAAACATGTAAAAAACAAAGCAACAGAGCCTAGGGCACTTCCACTTATGGTCCTATAGCTTAGGGAAATTAAAATCAAAAAGACACAGCCACCCCAAAGTTTGGGACGCCTCTGTTTACAAGAACCTCGTTTACAGTACAAGTTCAACATCGCAGAAAGTGAAAAATGGATAAAGAAGTTGTGGTATTTACTTACAAAGCAATATCACTCAGCAATGAAATCTATGTCATCAGGCCCTTAGCAGCACAATGAGTGGATTCAGGTATGATGATTCTAACTGAAATAAGTCACACAGAAAAAGAAACATCATAAGATATCAGTAATACACGGAATGTAAACTTGGCTACACAGGAACTGAATTACAGAACAGAACAGGGTCTCAAATTTAGAAAACCAACTTATGCTTGCTTAAGGGGAAAGGTGAGTTGGGGTGCTGCATAAAACCAGAGATTGAAATGAGCACAGATAAAGTTCCTTAAGCCAAATATGGAATAGACAAGAGCTACTCCTTGCTCAACGAAATGGACTCAACACCGCATATTAAATGCCTAAGAATGTACCTGACTAGTAAGTATCTTAAAACCTATGGATTGCTATGTCTCCGAAAGAGAATCAAGCATGTGTACAGGGGCATAAACGCAGCAGTGATAGGATTGGAGAGGTTCGGTGAGCAAATGAAGACCCTTTGAAGTCATATTGCATGGTACCCATTCCACGGGTTTCAACTACCCAGGTTTAAGGTATTCTTCCTTCAGCTAAAACATGCATGTGGAACCTAGAGTATGATCAACCATGTGATCGGGAGACGTGTTCAAATATGTCTCAGTTTTCGTACCCTGGTACTCGGGTGCAACATTCCAGACGCTTTACTAACACCCTCCCGACTTGGAGAGTCAGTCCCTTTAACCTCCTGTTTGGCCCAGTTTGCAATTTCTGCGGAAGATGAACAGGAATAGCGAGAACCAATGAGAGACTAGCTGGAGGTGTCTGGACGGGCAAATTTAACTCTCATTTCCCACCAGGAAGAGGAATTAACCAAAGGCTCAGCGTGCCGTGCCGGAACCAGATTAGGGCCTGAAGCCATCCTGTGGTGTTGCGGCCAGCTCAAAAGAAAGCGAGTTGAAGAAAGGAGCTCAGGGGCACTGTAATTCACAAACCTGCAGAGTTATAAATGACAGCTATCGTCCAAAAATATACTGAAGTAAGGCTGCCAAGAGGACTTGAAAGCGGGGCAGAATTGCAGGAAACCGATTTCAGGAGGCAGACTGGAATTGCATTGAAAGCATAGGAAAAGAGGCAGAACGTCCACAATGATGCACTTGGCCAAAAAGGGCGTATGCGTTTTTTCCTGAATATATTCAGGAAAAAACGCATACGCCCTTTTTGGCCAACCAAGCAAGCTTGCAAAGGAAATCTGCACTACAATGAAGTCTCACTTCCCCCCGGTCAAAAGGGCCATCTGAAAAAAGTGTAAAATCCAGAAAGGCAGGACAGGCCATGGAGAACTGGGAGCCTTGTTATGCTGATGGGCGGGATGTAAATTGCCAACAGACACTCGGGAGAAGTGTATGGTGTTTCCTGAAACATCTAAAAAACAAAGCAACAGAGCCTAGGGCACTTCCACTTATGGTCCTATAGCTTAGGGAAATTAAAATCAAAAAGACACAGCCACCCCAAAGTTTGGGACGCCTCTGTTTACAAGAACCTCGTGTACAGTACAAGTTCAACATCGCAGAAAGTGAAAAATGGATAAAGAAGTTGTGGTATTTACTTACAAAGCAATATCACTCAGCAATGAAATCTATGTCATCAGGCCCTTAGCAGCACAATGAGTGGATTCAGGTATGATGATTCTAACTGAAATAAGTCACACAGAAAAAGAAACATCATAAGATATCAGTAATACACGGAATGTAAACTTGGCTACACAGGAACTGTATTACAGAACAGAACAGGGTCTCAAATTTAGAAAACCAACTTATGCTTGCTTAAGGGGAAAGGTGAGTTGGGGTGCTGCATAAAACCAGAGATTGAAATGAGCACAGATAAAGTTCCTTAAGCCAAATATGGAATAGACAAGAGCTACCTCTTGCTCAACGAAATGGACTCAACACCGCATATTAAATGCCTAAGAATGTACCTGACTAGTAAGTATCTTAAAACCTATGGATTGCTATGTCTCCGAAAGAGAATCAAGCATGTGTACAGGGGCATAAACGCAGCAGTGATAGGATTGGAGAGGTTCGGTGAGCAAATGAAGACCCTTTGAAGTCATATTGCATGGTACCCATTCCACAGGTTTCAACTACCCAGGTTTAAGGTATTCTTCCTTCAGCTAAAACATGCATGTGGAACCTAGAGTATGATCAACCATGTGATCGGGAGACGTGTTCAAATATGTCTCAGTTTTCGTACCCTGGTACTCGGGTGCAACATTCCAGACGCTTTACTAACACCCTCCCGACTTGGAGAGTCAGTCCCTTTAACCTCCTGTTTGGCCCAGTTTGCAATTTCTGCGGAAGATGAACAGGAATAGCGAGAACCAATGAGAGACTAGCTGGAGGTGTCTGGACGGGCAAATTTAACTCTCATTTCCCACCAGGAAGAGGAATTAACCAAAGGCTCAGCGTGCCGTGCCGGAACCAGATTAGGGCCTGAAGCCATCCTGCGGTGTTGCGGCCAGCTCAAAAGAAAGCGAGTTGAAGAAAGGAGCTCAGGGGCACTGTAATTCACAAACCTGCAGAGTTATAAATGACAGCTATCGTCCAAAAATATACTGAAGTAAGGCTGCCAAGAGGACTTGAAAGCGCGGCAGAATTGCAGGAAACTAATTTCAGGAGGCAGACTGGAATTGCATTGAAAGCATAGGAAAAGAGGCAGAACGTCCACAATGATGCACTTGGCCAAAAAGGGCGTATGCGTTTTTTCCTGAATATATTCAGGAAAAAACGCATACGCCCTTTTTGGCCAACCAAGCAAGCTTGCAAAGGAAATCTGCACTACAATGAAGTCTCACTTCCCCCCGGTCAAAAGGGCCATCTGAAAAAAGTGTAAAATCCAGAAAGGCAGGACAGGCCATGGAGAACTGGGAGCCTTGTTATGCTGATGGGCGGGATGTAAATTGCCAACAGACACTCGGGAGAAGTGTATGGTGTTTCCTGAAACATCTAAAAAACAAAGCAACAGAGCCTAGGGCACTTCCACTTATGGTCCTATAGCTTAGGGAAATTAAAATCAAAAAGACACAGCCACCCCAAAGTTTGGGACGCCTCTGTTTACAAGAACCTCGTTTACAGTACAAGTTCAACATCGCAGAAAGTGAAAAATGGATAAAGAAGTTGTGGTATTTACTTACAAAGCAATATCACTCAGCAATGAAATCTATGTCATCAGGCCCTTAGCAGCACAATGAGTGGATTCAGGTATGATGATTCTAACTGAAATAAGTCACACAGAAAAAGAAACATCATAAGATATCAGTAATACACGGAATGTAAACTTGGCTACACAGGAACTGAATTACAGAACAGAACAGGGTCTCAAATTTAAAAAACCAACTTATGCTTCCTTAAGGGTAAAGGTGAGTTGGGGTGCTGCATAAAACCAGAGATTGAAATGAGCACAGATAAAGTTCCTTAAGCCAAATATGGAATAGACAAGAGCTACCTCTTGCTCAACGAAATGGACTCAACACCGCATATTAAATGCCTAAGAATGTACCTGACTAGTAAGTATCTTAAAACCTATGGATTGCTATGTCTCCGAAAGAGAATCAAGCATGTGTACAGGGGCATAAACGCAGCAGTGATAGGATTGGAGAGGTTCGGTGAGCAAATGAAGACCCTTTGAAGTCATATTGCATGGTACCCATTCCACAGGTTTCAACTACCCAGGTTTAAGGTATTCTTCCTTCAGCTAAAACATGCATGTGGAACCTAGAGTATGATCAACCATGTGATCGGGAGACGTGTTCAAATATGTCTCAGTTTTCGTACCCTGGTACTCGGGTGCAACATTCCAGACGCTTTACTAACACCCTCCCGACTTGGAGAGTCAGTCCCTTTAACCTCCTGTTTGGCCCAGTTTCCAATTTCTGCGGAAGATGAACAGGAATAGCGAGAACCAATGAGAGACTAGCTGGAGGTGTCTGGACGGGCAAATTTAACTCTCATTTCCCACCAGGAAGAGGAATTAACCAAAGGCTCAGCGTGCCGTGCCGGAACCAGATTAGGGCCTGAAGCCATCCTGCGGTGTTGCGGCCAGCTCAAAAGAAAGCGAGTTGAAGAAAGGAGCTCAGGGGCACTGTAATTCACAAACCTGCAGAGTTATAAATGACAGCTATCGTCCAAAAATATACTGAAGTAAGGCTGCCAAGAGGACTTGAAAGCGGGGCAGAATTGCAGGAAACCGATTTCAGGAGGCAGACTGGAATTGCATTGAAAGCATAGGAAAAGAGGCAGAACGTCCACAATGATGCACTTGGCCAAAAAGGGCGTATGCGTTTTTTCCTGAATATATTCAGGAAAAAACGCATACGCCCTTTTTGGCCAACCAAGCAAGCTTGCAAAGGAAATCTGCACTACAATGAAGTCTCACTTCCCCCCGGTCAAAAGGGCCATCTGAAAAAAGTGTAAAATCCAGAAAGGCAGGACAGGCCATGGAGAACTGGGAGCCTTGTTATGCTGATGGGCAGGATGTAAATTGCCAACAGACACTCGGGAGAAGTGTATGGTGTTTCCTGAAACATCTAAAAAACAAAGCAACAGAGCCTAGGGCACTTCCACTTATGGTCCTATAGCTTAGGGAAATTAAAATCAAAAAGACACAGCCACCCCAAAGTTTGGGACGCCTCTGTTTACAAGAACCTCGTGTACAGTACAAGTTCAACATCGCAGAAAGTGAAAAATGGATAAAGAAGTTGTGGTATTTACTTACAAAGCAATATCACTCAGCAATGAAATCTATGTCATCAGGCCCTTAGCAGCACAATGAGTGGATTCAGGTATGATGATTCTAACTGAAATAAGTCACACAGAAAAAGAAACATCATAAGATATCAGTAATACACGGAATGTAAACTTGGCTACACAGGAACTGAATTACAGAACAGAACAGGGTCTCAAATTTAGAAAACCAACTTATGCTTGCTTAAGGGTAAAGGTGAGTTGGGGTGCTGCATAAAACCAGAGATTGAAATGAGCACAGATAAAGTTCCTTAAGCCAAATATGGAATAGACAAGAGCTACTCCTTGCTCAACGAAATGGACTCAACACCGCATATTAAATGCCTAAGAATGTACCTGACTAGTAAGTATCTTAAAACCTATGGATTGCTATGTCTCCGAAAGAGAATCAAGCATGTGTACAGGGGCATAAACGCAGCAGTGATAGGATTGGAGAGGTTCGGTGAGCAAATGAAGACCCTTTGAAGTCATATTGCATGGTACCCATTCCACGGGTTTCAACTACCCAGGTTTAAGGTATTCTTCCTTCAGCTAAAACATGCATGTGGAACCTAGAGTATGATCAACCATGTGATCGGGAGACGTGTTCAAATATGTCTCAGTTTTCGTACCCTGGTACTCGGGTGCAACATTCCAGACGCTTTACTAACACCCTCCCGACTTGGAGAGTCAGTCCCTTTAACCTCCTGTTTGGCCCAGTTTGCAATTTCTGCGGAAGATGAACAGGAATAGCGAGAACCAATGAGAGACTA
Organism: Pseudorca crassidens; assembly: GCF_039906515.1. Taxonomy (NCBI): domain Eukaryota; kingdom Metazoa; phylum Chordata; class Mammalia; order Artiodactyla; family Delphinidae; genus Pseudorca; species Pseudorca crassidens. The sequence continues at coordinate 599,595 of NW_027136310.1, forward strand.
GCTGGAGGTGTCTGGACGGGCAAATTTAACTCTCATTTCCCACCAGGAAGAGGAATTAACCAAAGGCTCAGCATGCCGTGCCGGAACCAGATTAGGGCCTGAAGCCATCCTGCGGTGTTGCGGCCAGCTCAAAAGAAAGCGAGTTGAAGAAAGGAGCTCAGGGGCACTGTAATTCACAAACCTGCAGAGTTATAAATGACAGCTATCGTCCAAAAATATACTGAAGTAAGGCTGCCAAGAGGACTTGAAAGCGGGGCAGAATTGCAGGAAACCGATTTCAGGAGGCAGACTGGAATTGCATTGAAAGCATAGGAAAAGAGGCAGAACGTCCACAATGATGCACTTGGCCAAAAAGGGCGTATGCGTTTTTTCCTGAATATATTCAGGAAAAAACGCATACGCCCTTTTTGGCCAACCAAGCAAGCTTGCAAAGGAAATCTGCACTACAATGAAGTCTCACTTCCCCCCGGTCAAAAGGGCCATCTGAAAAAAGTGTAAAATCCAGAAAGGCAGGACAGGCCATGGAGAACTGGGAGCCTTGTTATGCTGATGGGCGGGATGTAAATTGCCAACAGACACTCGGGAGAAGTGTATGGTGTTTCCTGAAACATCTAAAAAACAAAGCAACAGAGCCTAGGGCACTTCCACTTATGGTCCTATAGCTTAGGGAAATTAAAATCAAAAAGACACAGCCACCCCAAAGTTTGGGACGCCTCTGTTTACAAGAACCTCGTTTACAGTACAAGTTCAACATCGCAGAAAGTGAAAAATGGATAAAGAAGTTGTGGTATTTACTTACAAAGCAATATCACTCAGCAATGAAATCTATGTCATCAGGCCCTTAGCAGCACAATGAGTGGATTCAGGTATGATGATTCTAACTGAAATAAGTCACACAGAAAAAGAAACATCATAAGATATCAGTAATACACGGAATGTAAACTTGGCTACACAGGAACTGAATTACAGAACAGAACAGGGTCTCAAATTTAGAAAACCAACTTATGCTTGCTTAAGGGGAAAGGTGAGTTGGGGTGCTGCATAAAACCAGAGATTGAAATGAGCACAGATAAAGTTCCTTAAGCCAAATATGGAATAGACAAGAGCTACTCCTTGCTCAACGAAATGGACTCAACACCGCATATTAAATGCCTAAGAATGTACCTGACTAGTAAGTATCTTAAAACCTATGGATTGCTATGTCTCCGAAAGAGAATCAAGCATGTGTACAGGGGCATAAACGCAGCAGTGATAGGATTGGAGAGGTTCGGTGAGCAAATGAAGACCCTTTGAAGTCATATTGCATGGTACCCATTCCACGGGTTTCAACTACCCAGGTTTAAGGTATTCTTCCTTCAGCTAAAACATGCATGTGGAACCTAGAGTATGATCAACCATGTGATCGGGAGACGTGTTCAAATATGTCTCAGTTTTCGTACCCTGGTACTCGGGTGCAACATTCCAGACGCTTTACTAACACCCTCCCGACTTGGAGAGTCAGTCCCTTTAACCTCCTGTTTGGCCCAGTTTGCAATTTCTGCGGAAGATGAACAGGAATAGCGAGAACCAATGAGAGACTAGCTGGAGGTGTCTGGACGGGCAAATTTAACTCTCATTTCCCACCAGGAAGAGGAATTAACCAAAGGCTCAGCATGCCGTGCCGGAACCAGATTAGGGCCTGAAGCCATCCTGCGGTGTTGCGGCCAGCTCAAAAGAAAGCGAGTTGAAGAAAGGAGCTCAGGGGCACTGTAATTCACAAACCTGCAGAGTTATAAATGACAGCTATCGTCCAAAAATATACTGAAGTAAGGCTGCCAAGAGGACTTGAAAGCGGGGCAGAATTGCAGGAAACCGATTTCAGGAGGCAGACTGGAATTGCATTGAAAGCATAGGAAAAGAGGCAGAACGTCCACAATGATGCACTTGGCCAAAAAGGGCGTATGCGTTTTTTCCTGAATATATTCAGGAAAAAACGCATACGCCCTTTTTGGCCAACCAAGCAAGCTTGCAAAGGAAATCTGCACTACAATGAAGTCTCACTTCCCCCCGGTCAAAAGGGCCATCTGAAAAAAGTGTAAAATCCAGAAAGGCAGGACAGGCCATGGAGAACTGGGAGCCTTGTTATGCTGATGGGCGGGATGTAAATTGCCAACAGACACTCGGGAGAAGTGTATGGTGTTTCCTGAAACATGTAAAAAACAAAGCAACAGAGCCTAGGGCACTTCCACTTATGGTCCTATAGCTTAGGGAAATTAAAATCAAAAAGACACAGCCACCCCAAAGTTTGGGACGCCTCTGTTTACAAGAACCTCGTTTACAGTACAAGTTCAACATCGCAGAAAGTGAAAAATGGATAAAGAAGTTGTGGTATTTACTTACAAAGCAATATCACTCAGCAATGAAATCTATGTCATCAGGCCCTTAGCAGCACAATGAGTGGATTCAGGTATGATGATTCTAACTGAAATAAGTCACACAGAAAAAGAAACATCATAAGATATCAGTAATACACGGAATGTAAACTTGGCTACACAGGAACTGAATTACAGAACAGAACAGGGTCTCAAATTTAGAAAACCAACTTATGCTTGCTTAAGGGGAAAGGTGAGTTGGGGTGCTGCATAAAACCAGAGATTGAAATGAGCACAGATAAAGTTCCTTAAGCCAAATATGGAATAGACAAGAGCTACTCCTTGCTCAACGAAATGGACTCAACACCGCATATTAAATGCCTAAGAATGTACCTGACTAGTAAGTATCTTAAAACCTATGGATTGCTATGTCTCCGAAAGAGAATCAAGCATGTGTACAGGGGCATAAACGCAGCAGTGATAGGATTGGAGAGGTTCGGTGAGCAAATGAAGACCCTTTGAAGTCATATTGCATGGTACCCATTCCACGGGTTTCAACTACCCAGGTTTAAGGTATTCTTCCTTCAGCTAAAACATGCATGTGGAACCTAGAGTATGATCAACCATGTGATCGGGAGACGTGTTCAAATATGTCTCAGTTTTCGTACCCTGGTACTCGGGTGCAACATTCCAGACGCTTTACTAACACCCTCCCGACTTGGAGAGTCAGTCCCTTTAACCTCCTGTTTGGCCCAGTTTGCAATTTCTGCGGAAGATGAACAGGAATAGCGAGAACCAATGAGAGACTAGCTGGAGGTGTCTGGACGGGCAAATTTAACTCTCATTTCCCACCAGGAAGAGGAATTAACCAAAGGCTCAGCGTGCCGTGCCGGAACCAGATTAGGGCCTGAAGCCATCCTGCGGTGTTGCGGCCAGCTCAAAAGAAAGCGAGTTGAAGAAAGGAGCTCAGGGGCACTGTAATTCACAAACCTGCAGAGTTATAAATGACAGCTATCGTCCAAAAATATACTGAAGTAAGGCTGCCAAGAGGACTTGAAAGCGGGGCAGAATTGCAGGAAACCGATTTCAGGAGGCAGACTGGAATTGCATTGAAAGCATAGGAAAAGAGGCAGAACGTCCACAATGATGCACTTGGCCAAAAAGGGCGTATGCGTTTTTTCCTGAATATATTCAGGAAAAAACGCATACGCCCTTTTTGGCCAACCAAGCAAGCTTGCAAAGGAAATCTGCACTACAATGAAGTCTCACTTCCCCCCGGTCAAAAGGGCCATCTGAAAAAAGTGTAAAATCCAGAAAGGCAGGACAGGCCATGGAGAACTGGGAGCCTTGTTATGCTGATGGGCGGGATGTAAATTGCCAACAGACACTCGGGAGAAGTGTATGGTGTTTCCTGAAACATCTAAAAAACAAAGCAACAGAGCCTAGGGCACTTCCACTTATGGTCCTATAGCTTAGGGAAATTAAAATCAAAAAGACACAGCCACCCCAAAGTTTGGGACGTCTCTGTTTACAAGAACCTCGTGTACAGTACAAGTTCAACATCGCAGAAAGTGAAAAATGGATAAAGAAGTTGTGGTATTTACTTACAAAGCAATATCACTCAGCAATGAAATCTATGTCATCAGGCCCTTAGCAGCACAATGAGTGGATTCAGGTATGATGATTCTAACTGAAATAAGTCACACAGAAAAAGAAACATCATAAGATATCAGTAATACACGGAATGTAAACTTGGCTACACAGGAACTGAATTACAGAACAGAACAGGGTCTCAAATTTAGAAAACCAACTTATGCTTGCTTAAGGGGAAAGGTGAGTTGGGGTGCTGCATAAAACCAGAGATTGAAATGAGCACAGATAAAGTTCCTTAAGCCAAATATGGAATAGACAAGAGCTACTCCTTGCTCAACGAAATGGACTCAACACCGCATATTAAATGCCTAAGAATGTACCTGACTAGTAAGTATCTTAAAACCTATGGATTGCTATGTCTCCGAAAGAGAATCAAGCATGTGTACAGGGGCATAAATGCAGCAGTGATAGGATTGGAGAGGTTCGGTGAGCAAATGAAGACCCTTTGAAGTCATATTGCATGGTACCCATTCCACGGGTTTCAACTACCCAGGTTTAAGGTATTCTTCCTTCAGCTAAAACATGCATGTGGAACCTAGAGTATGATCAACCATGTGATCGGGAGACGTGTTCAAATATGTCTCAGTTTTCGTACCCTGGTACTCGGGTGCAACATTCCAGACGCTTTACTAACACCCTCCCGACTTGGAGAGTCAGTCCCTTTAACCTCCTGTTTGGCCCAGTTTGCAATTTCTGCGGAAGATGAACAGGAATAGCGAGAACCAATGAGAGACTAGCTGGAGGTGTCTGGACGGGCAAATTTAACTCTCATTTCCCACCAGGAAGAGGAATTAACCAAAGGCTCAGCGTGCCGTGCCGGAACCAGATTAGGGCCTGAAGCCATCCTGCGGTGTTGCGGCCAGCTCAAAAGAAAGCGAGTTGAAGAAAGGAGCTCAGGGGCACTGTAATTCACAAACCTGCAGAGTTATAAATGACAGCTATCATCCAAAAATATACTGAAGTAAGGCTGCCAAGAGGACTTGAAAGCGGGGCAGAATTGCAGGAAACCGATTTCAGGAGGCAGACTGGAATTGCATTGAAAGCATAGGAAAAGAGGCAGAACGTCCACAATGATGCACTTGGCCAAAAAGGGCGTATGCGTTTTTTCCTGAATATATTCAGGAAAAAACGCATACGCCCTTTTTGGCCAACCAAGCAAGCTTGCAAAGGAAATCTGCACTACAATGAAGTCTCACTTCCCCCCGGTCAAAAGGGCCATCTGAAAAAAGTGTAAAATCCAGAAAGGCAGGACAGGCCATGGAGAACTGGGAGCCTTGTTATGCTGATGAGCGGGATGTAAATTGCCAACAGACACTCGGGAGAAGTGTATGGTGTTTCCTGAAACATCTAAAAAACAAAGCAACAGAGCCTAGGGCACTTCCACTTATGGTCCTATAGCTTAGGGAAATTAAAATCAAAAAGACACAGCCACCCCAAAGTTTGGGACGTCTCTGTTTACAAGAACCTCGTGTACAGTACAAGTTCAACATCGCAGAAAGTGAAAAATGGATAAAGAAGTTGTGGTATTTACTTACAAAGCAATATCACTCAGCAATGAAATCTATGTCATCAGGCCCTTAGCAGCACAATGAGTGGATTCAGGTATGATGATTCTAACTGAAATAAGTCACACAGAAAAAGAAACATCATAAGATATCAGTAATACACGGAATGTAAACTTGGCTACACAGGAACTGAATTACAGAACAGAACAGGGTCTCAAATTTAGAAAACCAACTTATGCTTGCTTAAGGGGAAAGGTGAGTTGGGGTGCTGCATAAAACCAGAGATTGAAATGAGCACAGATAAAGTTCCTTAAGCCAAATATGGAATAGACAAGAGCTACTCCTTGCTCAACGAAATGGACTCAACACCGCATATTAAATGCCTAAGAATGTACCTGACTAGTAAGTATCTTAAAACCTATGGATTGCTATGTCTCCGAAAGAGAATCAAGCATGTGTACAGGGGCATAAACGCAGCAGTGATAGGATTGGAGAGGTTCGGTGAGCAAATGAAGACCCTTTGAAGTCATATTGCATGGTACCCATTCCACGGGTTTCAACTACCCAGGTTTAAGGTATTCTTCCTTCAGCTAAAACATGCATGTGGAACCTAGAGTATGATCAACCATGTGATCGGGAGACGTGTTCAAATCTGTCTCAGTTTTCGTACCCTGGTACTCGGGTGCAACATTCCAGACGCTTTACTAACACCCTCCCGACTTGGAGAGTCAGTCCCTTTAACCTCCTGTTTGGCCCAGTTTGCAATTTCTGCGGAAGATGAACAGGAATAGCGAGAACCAATGAGAGACTAGCTGGAGGTGTCTGGACGGGCAAATTTAACTCTCATTTCCCACCAGGAAGAGGAATTAACCAAAGGCTCAGCGTGCCGTGCCGGAACCAGATTAGGGCCTGAAGCCATCCTGCGGTGTTGCGGCCAGCTCAAAAGAAAGCGAGTTGAAGAAAGGAGCTCAGGGGCACTGTAATTCACAAACCTGCAGAGTTATAAATGACAGCTATCGTCCAAAAATATACTGAAGTAAGGCTGCCAAGAGGACTTGAAAGCGGGGCAGAATTGCAGGAAACCGATTTCAGGAGGCAGACTGGAATTGCATTGAAAGCATAGGAAAAGAGGCAGAACGTCCACAATGATGCACTGGGCCAAAAAGGGCGTATGCGTTTTTTCCTGAATATATTCAGGAAAAAACGCATACGCCCTTTTTGGCCAACCAAGCAAGCTTGCAAAGGAAATCTGCACTACAATGAAGTCTCACTTCCCCCCGGTCAAAAGGGCCATCTGAAAAAAGTGTAAAATCCAGAAAGGCAGGACAGGCCATGGAGAACTGGGAGCCTTGTTATGCTGATGGGCGGGATGTAAATTGCCAACAGACACTCGGGAGAAGTGTATGGTGTTTCCTGAAACATCTAAAAAACAAAGCAACAGAGCCTAGGGCACTTCCACTTATGGTCCTATAGCTTAGGGAAATTAAAATCAAAAAGACACAGCCACCCCAAAGTTTGGGACGCCTCTGTTTACAAGAACCTCGTTTACAGTACAAGTTCAACATCGCAGAAAGTGAAAAATGGATAAAGAAGTTGTGGTATTTACTTACAAAGCAATATCACTCAGCAATGAAATCTATGTCATCAGGCCCTTAGCAGCACAATGAGTGGATTCAGGTATGATGATTCTAACTGAAATAAGTCACACAGAAAAAGAAACATCATAAGATATCAGTAATACACGGAATGTAAACTTGGCTACACAGGAACTGTATTACAGAACAGAACAGGGTCTCAAATTTAGAAAACCAACTTATGCTTGCTTAAGGGGAAAGGTGAGTTGGGGTGCTGCATAAAACCAGAGATTGAAATGAACACAGATAAAGTTCCTTAAGCCAAATATGGAATAGACAAGAGCTACTCCTTGCTCAACGAAATGGACTCAACACCGCATATTAAATGCCTAAGAATGTACCTGACTAGTAAGTATCTTAAAACCTATGGATTGCTATGTCTCTGAAAGAGAATCAAGCATGTGTACAGGGGCATAAACGCAGCAGTGATAGGATTGGAGAGGTTCGGTGAGCAAATGAAGACCCTTTGAAGTCATATTGCATGGTACCCATTCCACGGGTTTCAACTACCCAGGTTTAAGGTATTCTTCCTTCAGCTAAAACATGCATGTGGAACCTAGAGTATGATCAACCATGTGATCGGGAGATGTGTTCAAATATGTCTCAGTTTTCGTACCCTGGTACTCGGGTGCAACATTCCAGACGCTTTACTAACACCCTCCCGACTTGGAGAGTCAGTCCCTTTAACCTCCTGTTTTGCCCAGTTTGCAAATTCTGCGGAAGATGAACAGGAATAGCGAGAACCAATGAGAGACTAGCTGGAGGTGTCTGGACGGGCAAATTTAACTCTCATTTCCCACCAGGAAGAGGAATTAACCAAAGGCTCAGCGTGCCGTGCCGGAACCAGATTAGGGCCTGAAGCCATCCTGCAGTGTTGCGGCCAGCTCAAAATAAAGCGAGTTGAAGAAAGGAGCTCAGGGGCACTGTAATTCACAAACCTGCAGAGTTATAAATGACAGCTATCGTCCAAAAATATACTGAAGTAAGGCTGCCAAGAGGACTTGAAAGCGGGGCAGAATTGCAGGAAACCGATTTCAGGAGGTAGACTGGAATTGCATTGAAAGCATAGGAAAAGAGGCAGAACGTCCACAATGATGCACTTGGCCAAAAAGGGCGTATGCGTTTTTTCCTGAATATATTCAGGAAAAAACGCATACGCCCTTTTTGGCCAACCAAGCAAGCTTGCAAAGGAAATCTGCACTACAATGAAGTCTCACTTCCCCCCGGTCAAAAGGGCCATCTGAAAAAAGTGTAAAATCCAGAAAGACAGGACAGGCCATGGAGAACTGGGAGCCTTGTTATGCTGATGGGCGGGATGTAAATTGCCAACAGACACTCGGGAGAAGTGTATGGTGTTTCCTGAAACATCTAAAAAACAAAGCAACAGAGCCTAGGGCACTTCCACTTATGGTCCTATAGCTTAGGGAAATTAAAATCAAAAAGACACAGCCACCCCAAAGTTTGGGACGCCTCTGTTTACAAGAACCTCGTTTACAGTACAAGTTCAACATCGCAGAAAGTGAAAAATGGATAAAGAAGTTGTGGTATTTACTTACAAAGCAATATCACTCAGCAATGAAATCTATGTCATCAGGCCCTTAGCAGCACAATGAGTGGATTCAGGTATGATGATTCTAACTGAAATAAGTCACACAGAAAAAGAAACATCATAAGATATCAGTAATACACGGAATGTAAACTTGGCTACACAGGAACTGTATTACAGAACAGAACAGGGTCTCAAATTTAGAAAACCAACTTATGCTTGCTTAAGGGGAAAGGTGAGTTGGGGTGCTGCATAAAACCAGAGATTGAAATGAACACAGATAAAGTTCCTTAAGCCAAATATGGAATAGACAAGAGCTACTCCTTGCTCAACGAAATGGACTCAACACCGCATATTAAATGCCTAAGAATGTACCTGACTAGTAAGTATCTTAAAACCTATGGATTGCTATGTCTCTGAAAGAGAATCAAGCATGTGTACAGGGGCATAAACGCAGCAGTGATAGGATTGGAGAGGTTCGGTGAGCAAATGAAGACCCTTTGAAGTCATATTGCATGGTACCCATTCCACGGGTTTCAACTACCCAGGTTTAAGGTATTCTTCCTTCAGCTAAAACATGCATGTGGAACCTAGAGTATGATCAACCATGTGATCGGGAGATGTGTTCAAATATGTCTCAGTTTTCGTACCCTGGTACTCGGGTGCAACATTCCAGACGCTTTACTAACACCCTCCCGACTTGGAGAGTCAGTCCCTTTAACCTCCTGTTTTGCCCAGTTTGCAAATTCTGCGGAAGATGAACAGGAATAGCGAGAACCAATGAGAGACTAGCTGGAGGTGTCTGGACGGGCAAATTTAACTCTCATTTCCCACCAGGAAGAGGAATTAACCAAAGGCTCAGCGTGCCGTGCCGGAACCAGATTAGGGCCTGAAGCCATCCTGCAGTGTTGCGGCCAGCTCAAAATAAAGCGAGTTGAAGAAAGGAGCTCAGGGGCACTGTAATTCACAAACCTGCAGAGTTATAAATGACAGCTATCGTCCAAAAATATACTGAAGTAAGGCTGCCAAGAGGACTTGAAAGCGGGGCAGAATTGCAGGAAACCGATTTCAGGAGGTAGACTGGAATTGCATTGAAAGCATAGGAAAAGAGGCAGAACGTCCACAATGATGCACTTGGCCAAAAAGGGCGTATGCGTTTTTTCCTGAATATATTCAGGAAAAAACGCATACGCCCTTTTTGGCCAACCAAGCAAGCTTGCAAAGGAAATCTGCACTACAATGAAGTCTCACTTCCCCCCGGTCAAAAGGGCCATCTGAAAAAAGTGTAAAATCCAGAAAGACAGGACAGGCCATGGAGAACTGGGAGCCTTGTTATGCTGATGGGCGGGATGTAAATTGCCAACAGACACTCGGGAGAAGTGTATGGTGTTTCCTGAAACATCTAAAAAACAAAGCAACAGAGCCTAGGGCACTTCCACTTATGGTCCTATAGCTTAGGGAAATTAAAATCAAAAAGACACAGCCACCCCAAAGTTTGGGACGCCTCTGTTTACAAGAACCTCGTTTACAGTACAAGTTCAACATCGCAGAAAGTGAAAAATGGATAAAGAAGTTGTGGTATTTACTTACAAAGCAATATCACTCAGCAATGAAATCTATGTCATCAGGCCCTTAGCAGCACAATGAGTGGATTCAGGTATGATGATTCTAACTGAAATAAGTCACACAGAAAAAGAAACATCATAAGATATCAGTAATACACGGAATGTAAACTTGGCTACACAGGAACTGTATTACAGAACAGAACAGGGTCTCAAATTTAGAAAACCAACTTATGCTTGCTTAAGGGGAAAGGTGAGTTAGGGTGCTGCATAAAACCAGAGATTGAAATGAACACAGATAAAGTTCCTTAAGCCAAATATGGAATAGACAAGAGCTACTCCTTGCTCAACGAAATGGACTCAACACCGCATATTAAATGCCTAAGAATGTACCTGACTAGTAAGTATCTTAAAACCTATGGATTGCTATGTCTCCGAAAGAGAATCAAGCATGTGTACAGGGGCATAAACGCAGCAGTGATAGGATTGGAGAGGTTCGGTGAGCAAATGAAGACCCTTTGAAGTCATATTGCATGGTACCCATTCCACGGGTTTCAACTACCCAGGTTTAAGGTATTCTTCCTTCAGCTAAAACATGCATGTGGAACCTAGAGTATGATCAACCATGTGATCGGGAGACGTGTTCAAATATGTCTCAGTTTTCGTACCCTGGTACTCGGGTGCAACATTCCAGACGCTTTACTAACACCCTCCCGACTTGGAGAGTCAGTCCCTTTAACCTCCTGTTTGGCCCAGTTTGCAATTTCTGCGGAAGATGAACAGGAATAGCGAGAACCAATGAGAGACTAGCTGGAGGTGTCTGGACGGGCAAATTTAACTCTCATTTCCCACCAGGAAGAGGAATTAACCAAAGGCTCAGCGTGCCGTGCCGGAACCAGATTAGGGCCTGAAGCCATCCTGCGGTGTTGCGGCCAGCTCAAAAGAAAGCGAGTTGAAGAAAGGAGCTCAGGGGCACTGTAATTCACAAACCTGCAGAGTTATAAATGACAGCTATCGTCCAAAAATATACTGAAGTAAGGCTGCCAAGAGGACTTGAAAGCGGGGCAGAATTGCAGGAAACCGATTTCAGGAGGCAGACTGGAATTGCATTGAAAGCATAGGAAAAGAGGCAGAACGTCCACAATGATGCACTTGGCCAAAAAGGGCGTATGCGTTTTTTCCTGAATATATTCAGGAAAAAACGCATACGCCCTTTTTGGCCAACCAAGCAAGCTTGCAAAGGAAATCTGCACTACAATGAAGTCTCACTTCCCCCCGGTCAAAAGGGCCATCTGAAAAAAGTGTAAAATCCAGAAAGGCAGGACAGGCCATGGAGAACTGGGAGCCTTGTTATGCTGATGGGCGGGATGTAAATTGCCAACAGACACTCGGGAGAAGTGTATGGTGTTTCCTGAAACATCTAAAAAACAAAGCAACAGAGCCTAGGGCACTTCCACTTATGGTCCTATAGCTTAGGGAAATTAAAATCAAAAAGACACAGCCACCCCAAAGTTTGGGACGCCTCTGTTTACAAGAACCTCGTTTACAGTACAAGTTCAACATCGCAGAAAGTGAAAAATGGATAAAGAAGTTGTGGTATTTACTTACAAAGCAATATCACTCAGCAATGAAATCTATGTCATCAGGCCCTTAGCAGCACAATGAGTGGATTCAGGTATGATGATTCTAACTGAAATAAGTCACACAGAAAAAGAAACATCATAAGATATCAGTAATACACGGAATGTAAACTTGGCTACACAGGAACTGAATTACAGAACAGAACAGGGTCTCAAATTTAGAAAACCAACTTATGCTTGCTTAAGGGGAAAGGTGAGTTGGGGTGCTGCATAAAACCAGACATTGAAATGAGCACAGATAAAGTTCCTTAAGCCAAATATGGAATAGACAAGAGCTATTCCTTGCTCAACGAAATGGACTCAACACCGCATATTAAATGCCTAAGAATGTACCTGACTAGTAAGTATCTTAAAACCTATGGATTGCTATGTCTCTGAAAGAGAATCAAGCATGTGTACAGGGGCATAAACGCAGCAGTGATAGGATTGGAGAGGTTCGGTGAGCAAATGAAGACCCTTTGAAGTCATATTGCATGGTACCCATTCCACGGGTTTCAACTACCCAGGTTTAAGGTATTCTTCCTTCAGCTAAAACATGCATGTGGAACCTAGAGTATGATCAACCATGTGATCGGGAGACGTGTTCAAATATGTCTCAGTTTTCGTACCCTGGTACTCGGGTGCAACATTCCAGACGCTTTACTAACACCCTCCCGACTTGGAGAGTCAGTCCCTTTAACCTCCTGTTTGGCCCAGTTTGCAAATTCTGCGGAAGATGAACAGGAATAGCGAGAACCAATGAGAGACTAGCTGGAGGTGTCTGGACGGGCAAATTTAACTCTCATTTCCCACCAGGAAGAGGAATTAACCAAAGGCTCAGCGTGCCGTGCCGGAACCAGATTAGGGCCTGAAGCCATCCTGCAGTGTTGCGGCCAGCTCAAAAGAAAGCGAGTTGAAGAAAGGAGCTCAGGGGCACTGTAATTCACAAACCTGCAGAGTTATAAATGACAGCTATCGTCCAAAAATATACTGAAGTAAGGCTGCCAAGAGGACTTGAAAGCGGGGCAGAATTGCAGGAAACCGATTTCAGGAGGCAGACTGGAATTGCATTGAAAGCATAGGAAAAGAGGCAGAACGTCCACAATGATGCACTTGGCCAAAAAGGGCGTATGCGTTTTTTCCTGAATATATTCAGGAAAAAACGCATACGCCCTTTTTGGCCAACCAAGCAAGCTTGCAAAGGAAATCTGCACTACAATGAAGTCTCACTTCCCCCCGGTCAAAAGGGCCATCTGAAAAAAGTGTAAAATCCAGAAAGGCAGGACAGGCCATGGAGAACTGGGAGCCTTGTTATGCTGATGGGCGGGATGTAAATTGCCAACAGACACTCGGGAGAAGTGTATGGTGTTTCCTGAAACATCTAAAAAACAAAGCAACAGAGCCTAGGGCACTTCCACTTATGGTCCTATAGCTTAGGGAAATTAAAATCAAAAAGACACAGCCACCCCAAAGTTTGGGACGCCTCTGTTTACAAGAACCTCGTGTACAGTACAAGTACAACATCGCAGAAAGTGAAAAATGGATAAAGAAGTTGTGGTATTTACTTACAAAGCAATATCACTCAGCAATGAAATCTATGTCATCAGGCCCTTAGCAGCACAATGAGTGGATTCAGGTATGATGATTCTAACTGAAATAAGTCACACAGAAAAAGAAACATCATAAGATATCAGTAATACACGGAATGTAAACTTGGCTACACAGGAACTGTATTACAGAACAGAACAGGGTCTCAAATTTAGAAAACCAACTTATGCTTGCTTAAGGGGAAAGGTGAGTTGGGGTGCTGCATAAAAACAGAGATTGAAATGAACACAGATAAAGTTCCTTAAGCCAAATATGGAATAGACAAGAGCTACTCCTTGCTCAACGAAATGGACTCAACACCGCATATTAAATGCCTAAGAATGTACCTGACTAGTAAGTATCTTAAAACCTATGGATTGCTATGTCTCCGAAAGAGAATCAAGCATGTGTACAGGGGCATAAACGCAGCAGTGATAGGATTGGAGAGGTTCGGTGAGCAAATGAAGACCCTTTGAAGTCATATTGCATGGTACCCATTCCACGGGTTTCAACTACCCAGGTTTAAGGTATTCTTCCTTCAGCTAAAACATGCATGTGGAACCTAGAGTATGATCAACCATGTGATCGGGAGACGTGTTCAAATATGTCTCAGTTTTCGTACCCTGGTACTCGGGTGCAACATTCCAGACGCTTTACTAACACCCTCCCGACTTGGAGAGTCAGTCCCTTTAACCTCCTGTTTGGCCCAGTTTGCAATTTCTGCGGAAGATGAACAGGAATAGCGAGAACCAATGAGAGACTAGCTGGAGGTGTCTGGACGGGCAAATTTAACTCTCATTTCCCACCAGGAAGAGGAATTAACCAAAGGCTCAGCATGCCGTGCCGGAACCAGATTAGGGCCTGAAGCCATCCTGCGGTGTTGCGGCCAGCTCAAAAGAAAGCGAGTTGAAGAAAGGAGCTCAGGGGCACTGTAATTCACAAACCTGCAGAGTTATAAATGACAGCTATCGTCCAAAAATATACTGAAGTAAGGCTGCCAAGAGGACTTGAAAGCGGGGCAGAATTGCAGGAAACCGATTTCAGGAGGCAGACTGGAATTGCATTGAAAGCATAGGAAAAGAGGCAGAACGTCCACAATGATGCACTTGGCCAAAAAGGGCGTATGCGTTTTTTCCTGAATATATTCAGGAAAAAACGCATACGCCCTTTTTGGCCAACCAAGCAAGCTTGCAAAGGAAATCTGCACTACAATGAAGTCTCACTTCCCCCCGGTCAAAAGGGCCATCTGAAAAAAGTGTAAAATCCAGAAAGGCAGGACAGGCCATGGAGAACTGGGAGCCTTGTTATGCTGATGGGCGGGATGTAAATTGCCAACAGACACTCGGGAGAAGTGTATGGTGTTTCCTGAAACATCTAAAAAACAAAGCAACAGAGCCTAGGGCACTTCCACTTATGGTCCTATAGCTTAGGGAAATTAAAATCAAAAAGACACAGCCACCCCAAAGTTTGGGACGCCTCTGTTTACAAGAACCTCGTTTACAGTACAAGTTCAACATCGCAGAAAGTGAAAAATGGATAAAGAAGTTGTGGTATTTACTTACAAAGCAATATCACTCAGCAATGAAATCTATGTCATCAGGCCCTTAGCAGCACAATGAGTGGATTCAGGTATGATGATTCTAACTGAAATAAGTCACACAGAAAAAGAAACATCATAAGATATCAGTAATACACGGAATGTAAACTTGGCTACACAGGAACTGAATTACAGAACAGAACAGGGTCTCAAATTTAGAAAACCAACTTATGCTTGCTTAAGGGGAAAGGTGAGTTGGGGTGCTGCATAAAACCAGAGATTGAAATGAGCACAGATAAAGTTCCTTAAGCCAAATATGGAATAGACAAGAGCTACTCCTTGCTCAACGAAATGGACTCAACACCGCATATTAAATGCCTAAGAATGTACCTGACTAGTAAGTATCTTAAAACCTATGGATTGCTATGTCTCCGAAAGAGAATCAAGCATGTGTACAGGGGCATAAACGCAGCAGTGATAGGATTGGAGAGGTTCGGTGAGCAAATGAAGACCCTTTGAAGTCATATTGCATGGTACCCATTCCACGGGTTTCAACTACCCAGGTTTAAGGTATTCTTCCTTCAGCTAAAACATGCATGTGGAACCTAGAGTATGATCAACCATGTGATCGGGAGACGTGTTCAAATATGTCTCAGTTTTCGTACCCTGGTACTCGGGTGCAACATTCCAGACGCTTTACTAACACCCTCCCGACTTGGAGAGTCAGTCCCTTTAACCTCCTGTTTGGCCCAGTTTGCAATTTCTGCGGAAGATGAACAGGAATAGCGAGAACCAATGAGAGACTAGCTGGAGGTGTCTGGACGGGCAAATTTAACTCTCATTTCCCACCAGGAAGAGGAATTAACCAAAGGCTCAGCATGCCGTGCCGGAACCAGATTAGGGCCTGAAGCCATCCTGCGGTGTTGCGGCCAGCTCAAAAGAAAGCGAGTTGAAGAAAGGAGCTCAGGGGCACTGTAATTCACAAACCTGCAGAGTTATAAATGACAGCTATCGTCCAAAAATATACTGAAGTAAGGCTGCCAAGAGGACTTGAAAGCGGGGCAGAATTGCAGGAAACCGATTTCAGGAGGCAGACTGGAATTGCATTGAAAGCATAGGAAAAGAGGCAGAACGTCCACAATGATGCACTTGGCCAAAAAGGGCGTATGCGTTTTTTCCTGAATATATTCAGGAAAAAACGCATACGCCCTTTTTGGCCAACCAAGCAAGCTTGCAAAGGAAATCTGCACTACAATGAAGTCTCACTTCCCCCCGGTCAAAAGGGCCATCTGAAAAAAGTGTAAAATCCAGAAAGGCAGGACAGGCCATGGAGAACTGGGAGCCTTGTTATGCTGATGGGCGGGATGTAAATTGCCAACAGACACTCGGGAGAAGTGTATGGTGTTTCCTGAAACATGTAAAAAACAAAGCAACAGAGCCTAGGGCACTTCCACTTATGGTCCTATAGCTTAGGGAAATTAAAATCAAAAAGACACAGCCACCCCAAAGTTTGGGACGCCTCTGTTTACAAGAACCTCGTTTACAGTACAAGTTCAACATCGCAGAAAGTGAAAAATGGATAAAGAAGTTGTGGTATTTACTTACAAAGCAATATCACTCAGCAATGAAATCTATGTCATCAGGCCCTTAGCAGCACAATGAGTGGATTCAGGTATGATGATTCTAACTGAAATAAGTCACACAGAAAAAGAAACATCATAAGATATCAGTAATACACGGAATGTAAACTTGGCTACACAGGAACTGAATTACAGAACAGAACAGGGTCTCAAATTTAGAAAACCAACTTATGCTTGCTTAAGGGGAAAGGTGAGTTGGGGTGCTGCATAAAACCAGAGATTGAAATGAGCACAGATAAAGTTCCTTAAGCCAAATATGGAATAGACAAGAGCTACTCCTTGCTCAACGAAATGGACTCAACACCGCATATTAAATGCCTAAGAATGTACCTGACTAGTAAGTATCTTAAAACCTATGGATTGCTATGTCTCCGAAAGAGAATCAAGCATGTGTACAGGGGCATAAACGCAGCAGTGATAGGATTGGAGAGGTTCGGTGAGCAAATGAAGACCCTTTGAAGTCATATTGCATGGTACCCATTCCACGGGTTTCAACTACCCAGGTTTAAGGTATTCTTCCTTCAGCTAAAACATGCATGTGGAACCTAGAGTATGATCAACCATGTGATCGGGAGACGTGTTCAAATATGTCTCAGTTTTCGTACCCTGGTACTCGGGTGCAACATTCCAGACGCTTTACTAACACCCTCCCGACTTGGAGAGTCAGTCCCTTTAACCTCCTGTTTGGCCCAGTTTGCAATTTCTGCGGAAGATGAACAGGAATAGCGAGAACCAATGAGAGACTAGCTGGAGGTGTCTGGACGGGCAAATTTAACTCTCATTTCCCACCAGGAAGAGGAATTAACCAAAGGCTCAGCGTGCCGTGCCGGAACCAGATTAGGGCCTGAAGCCATCCTGTGGTGTTGCGGCCAGCTCAAAAGAAAGCGAGTTGAAGAAAGGAGCTCAGGGGCACTGTAATTCACAAACCTGCAGAGTTATAAATGACAGCTATCGTCCAAAAATATACTGAAGTAAGGCTGCCAAGAGGACTTGAAAGCGGGGCAGAATTGCAGGAAACCGATTTCAGGAGGCAGACTGGAATTGCATTGAAAGCATAGGAAAAGAGGCAGAACGTCCACAATGATGCACTTGGCCAAAAAGGGCGTATGCGTTTTTTCCTGAATATATTCAGGAAAAAACGCATACGCCCTTTTTGGCCAACCAAGCAAGCTTGCAAAGGAAATCTGCACTACAATGAAGTCTCACTTCCCCCCGGTCAAAAGGGCCATCTGAAAAAAGTGTAAAATCCAGAAAGGCAGGACAGGCCATGGAGAACTGGGAGCCTTGTTATGCTGATGGGCGGGATGTAAATTGCCAACAGACACTCGGGAGAAGTGTATGGTGTTTCCTGAAACATCTAAAAAACAAAGCAACAGAGCCTAGGGCACTTCCACTTATGGTCCTATAGCTTAGGGAAATTAAAATCAAAAAGACACAGCCACCCCAAAGTTTGGGACGCCTCTGTTTACAAGAACCTCGTGTACAGTACAAGTTCAACATCGCAGAAAGTGAAAAATGGATAAAGAAGTTGTGGTATTTACTTACAAAGCAATATCACTCAGCAATGAAATCTATGTCATCAGGCCCTTAGCAGCACAATGAGTGGATTCAGGTATGATGATTCTAACTGAAATAAGTCACACAGAAAAAGAAACATCATAAGATATCAGTAATACACGGAATGTAAACTTGGCTACACAGGAACTGTATTACAGAACAGAACAGGGTCTCAAATTTAGAAAACCAACTTATGCTTGCTTAAGGGGAAAGGTGAGTTGGGGTGCTGCATAAAACCAGAGATTGAAATGAGCACAGATAAAGTTCCTTAAGCCAAATATGGAATAGACAAGAGCTACCTCTTGCTCAACGAAATGGACTCAACACCGCATATTAAATGCCTAAGAATGTACCTGACTAGTAAGTATCTTAAAACCTATGGATTGCTATGTCTCCGAAAGAGAATCAAGCATGTGTACAGGGGCATAAACGCAGCAGTGATAGGATTGGAGAGGTTCGGTGAGCAAATGAAGACCCTTTGAAGTCATATTGCATGGTACCCATTCCACAGGTTTCAACTACCCAGGTTTAAGGTATTCTTCCTTCAGCTAAAACATGCATGTGGAACCTAGAGTATGATCAACCATGTGATCGGGAGACGTGTTCAAATATGTCTCAGTTTTCGTACCCTGGTACTCGGGTGCAACATTCCAGACGCTTTACTAACACCCTCCCGACTTGGAGAGTCAGTCCCTTTAACCTCCTGTTTGGCCCAGTTTGCAATTTCTGCGGAAGATGAACAGGAATAGCGAGAACCAATGAGAGACTAGCTGGAGGTGTCTGGACGGGCAAATTTAACTCTCATTTCCCACCAGGAAGAGGAATTAACCAAAGGCTCAGCGTGCCGTGCCGGAACCAGATTAGGGCCTGAAGCCATCCTGCGGTGTTGCGGCCAGCTCAAAAGAAAGCGAGTTGAAGAAAGGAGCTCAGGGGCACTGTAATTCACAAACCTGCAGAGTTATAAATGACAGCTATCGTCCAAAAATATACTGAAGTAAGGCTGCCAAGAGGACTTGAAAGCGCGGCAGAATTGCAGGAAACTAATTTCAGGAGGCAGACTGGAATTGCATTGAAAGCATAGGAAAAGAGGCAGAACGTCCACAATGATGCACTTGGCCAAAAAGGGCGTATGCGTTTTTTCCTGAATATATTCAGGAAAAAACGCATACGCCCTTTTTGGCCAACCAAGCAAGCTTGCAAAGGAAATCTGCACTACAATGAAGTCTCACTTCCCCCCGGTCAAAAGGGCCATCTGAAAAAAGTGTAAAATCCAGAAAGGCAGGACAGGCCATGGAGAACTGGGAGCCTTGTTATGCTGATGGGCGGGATGTAAATTGCCAACAGACACTCGGGAGAAGTGTATGGTGTTTCCTGAAACATCTAAAAAACAAAGCAACAGAGCCTAGGGCACTTCCACTTATGGTCCTATAGCTTAGGGAAATTAAAATCAAAAAGACACAGCCACCCCAAAGTTTGGGACGCCTCTGTTTACAAGAACCTCGTTTACAGTACAAGTTCAACATCGCAGAAAGTGAAAAATGGATAAAGAAGTTGTGGTATTTACTTACAAAGCAATATCACTCAGCAATGAAATCTATGTCATCAGGCCCTTAGCAGCACAATGAGTGGATTCAGGTATGATGATTCTAACTGAAATAAGTCACACAGAAAAAGAAACATCATAAGATATCAGTAATACACGGAATGTAAACTTGGCTACACAGGAACTGAATTACAGAACAGAACAGGGTCTCAAATTTAAAAAACCAACTTATGCTTCCTTAAGGGTAAAGGTGAGTTGGGGTGCTGCATAAAACCAGAGATTGAAATGAGCACAGATAAAGTTCCTTAAGCCAAATATGGAATAGACAAGAGCTACCTCTTGCTCAACGAAATGGACTCAACACCGCATATTAAATGCCTAAGAATGTACCTGACTAGTAAGTATCTTAAAACCTATGGATTGCTATGTCTCCGAAAGAGAATCAAGCATGTGTACAGGGGCATAAACGCAGCAGTGATAGGATTGGAGAGGTTCGGTGAGCAAATGAAGACCCTTTGAAGTCATATTGCATGGTACCCATTCCACAGGTTTCAACTACCCAGGTTTAAGGTATTCTTCCTTCAGCTAAAACATGCATGTGGAACCTAGAGTATGATCAACCATGTGATCGGGAGACGTGTTCAAATATGTCTCAGTTTTCGTACCCTGGTACTCGGGTGCAACATTCCAGACGCTTTACTAACACCCTCCCGACTTGGAGAGTCAGTCCCTTTAACCTCCTGTTTGGCCCAGTTTCCAATTTCTGCGGAAGATGAACAGGAATAGCGAGAACCAATGAGAGACTAGCTGGAGGTGTCTGGACGGGCAAATTTAACTCTCATTTCCCACCAGGAAGAGGAATTAACCAAAGGCTCAGCGTGCCGTGCCGGAACCAGATTAGGGCCTGAAGCCATCCTGCGGTGTTGCGGCCAGCTCAAAAGAAAGCGAGTTGAAGAAAGGAGCTCAGGGGCACTGTAATTCACAAACCTGCAGAGTTATAAATGACAGCTATCGTCCAAAAATATACTGAAGTAAGGCTGCCAAGAGGACTTGAAAGCGGGGCAGAATTGCAGGAAACCGATTTCAGGAGGCAGACTGGAATTGCATTGAAAGCATAGGAAAAGAGGCAGAACGTCCACAATGATGCACTTGGCCAAAAAGGGCGTATGCGTTTTTTCCTGAATATATTCAGGAAAAAACGCATACGCCCTTTTTGGCCAACCAAGCAAGCTTGCAAAGGAAATCTGCACTACAATGAAGTCTCACTTCCCCCCGGTCAAAAGGGCCATCTGAAAAAAGTGTAAAATCCAGAAAGGCAGGACAGGCCATGGAGAACTGGGAGCCTTGTTATGCTGATGGGCAGGATGTAAATTGCCAACAGACACTCGGGAGAAGTGTATGGTGTTTCCTGAAACATCTAAAAAACAAAGCAACAGAGCCTAGGGCACTTCCACTTATGGTCCTATAGCTTAGGGAAATTAAAATCAAAAAGACACAGCCACCCCAAAGTTTGGGACGCCTCTGTTTACAAGAACCTCGTGTACAGTACAAGTTCAACATCGCAGAAAGTGAAAAATGGATAAAGAAGTTGTGGTATTTACTTACAAAGCAATATCACTCAGCAATGAAATCTATGTCATCAGGCCCTTAGCAGCACAATGAGTGGATTCAGGTATGATGATTCTAACTGAAATAAGTCACACAGAAAAAGAAACATCATAAGATATCAGTAATACACGGAATGTAAACTTGGCTACACAGGAACTGAATTACAGAACAGAACAGGGTCTCAAATTTAGAAAACCAACTTATGCTTGCTTAAGGGTAAAGGTGAGTTGGGGTGCTGCATAAAACCAGAGATTGAAATGAGCACAGATAAAGTTCCTTAAGCCAAATATGGAATAGACAAGAGCTACTCCTTGCTCAACGAAATGGACTCAACACCGCATATTAAATGCCTAAGAATGTACCTGACTAGTAAGTATCTTAAAACCTATGGATTGCTATGTCTCCGAAAGAGAATCAAGCATGTGTACAGGGGCATAAACGCAGCAGTGATAGGATTGGAGAGGTTCGGTGAGCAAATGAAGACCCTTTGAAGTCATATTGCATGGTACCCATTCCACGGGTTTCAACTACCCAGGTTTAAGGTATTCTTCCTTCAGCTAAAACATGCATGTGGAACCTAGAGTATGATCAACCATGTGATCGGGAGACGTGTTCAAATATGTCTCAGTTTTCGTACCCTGGTACTCGGGTGCAACATTCCAGACGCTTTACTAACACCCTCCCGACTTGGAGAGTCAGTCCCTTTAACCTCCTGTTTGGCCCAGTTTGCAATTTCTGCGGAAGATGAACAGGAATAGCGAGAACCAATGAGAGACTAGCTGGAGGTGTCTGGACGGGCAAATTTAACTCTCATTTCCCACCAGGAAGAGGAATTAACCAAAGGCTCAGCATGCCGTGCCGGAACCAGATTAGGGCCTGAAGCCATCCTGCGGTGTTGCGGCCAGCTCAAAAGAAAGCGAGTTGAAGAAAGGAGCTCAGGGGCACTGTAATTCACAAACCTGCAGAGTTATAAATGACAGCTATCGTCCAAAAATATACTGAAGTAAGGCTGCCAAGAGGACTTGAAAGCGGGGCAGAATTGCAGGAAACCGATTTCAGGAGGCAGACTGGAATTGCATTGAAAGCATAGGAAAAGAGGCAGAACGTCCACAATGATGCACTTGGCCAAAAAGGGCGTATGCGTTTTTTCCTGAATATATTCAGGAAAAAACGCATACGCCCTTTTTGGCCAACCAAGCAAGCTTGCAAAGGAAATCTGCACTACAATGAAGTCTCACTTCCCCCCGGTCAAAAGGGCCATCTGAAAAAAGTGTAAAATCCAGAAAGGCAGGACAGGCCATGGAGAACTGGGAGCCTTGTTATGCTGATGGGCGGGATGTAAATTGCCAACAGACACTCGGGAGAAGTGTATGGTGTTTCCTGAAACATCTAAAAAACAAAGCAACAGAGCCTAGGGCACTTCCACTTATGGTCCTATAGCTTAGGGAAATTAAAATCAAAAAGACACAGCCACCCCAAAGTTTGGGACGCCTCTGTTTACAAGAACCTCGTTTACAGTACAAGTTCAACATCGCAGAAAGTGAAAAATGGATAAAGAAGTTGTGGTATTTACTTACAAAGCAATATCACTCAGCAATGAAATCTATGTCATCAGGCCCTTAGCAGCACAATGAGTGGATTCAGGTATGATGATTCTAACTGAAATAAGTCACACAGAAAAAGAAACATCATAAGATATCAGTAATACACGGAATGTAAACTTGGCTACACAGGAACTGAATTACAGAACAGAACAGGGTCTCAAATTTAGAAAACCAACTTATGCTTGCTTAAGGGGAAAGGTGAGTTGGGGTGCTGCATAAAACCAGAGATTGAAATGAGCACAGATAAAGTTCCTTAAGCCAAATATGGAATAGACAAGAGCTACTCCTTGCTCAACGAAATGGACTCAACACCGCATATTAAATGCCTAAGAATGTACCTGACTAGTAAGTATCTTAAAACCTATGGATTGCTATGTCTCCGAAAGAGAATCAAGCATGTGTACAGGGGCATAAACGCAGCAGTGATAGGATTGGAGAGGTTCGGTGAGCAAATGAAGACCCTTTGAAGTCATATTGCATGGTACCCATTCCACGGGTTTCAACTACCCAGGTTTAAGGTATTCTTCCTTCAGCTAAAACATGCATGTGGAACCTAGAGTATGATCAACCATGTGATCGGGAGACGTGTTCAAATATGTCTCAGTTTTCGTACCCTGGTACTCGGGTGCAACATTCCAGACGCTTTACTAACACCCTCCCGACTTGGAGAGTCAGTCCCTTTAACCTCCTGTTTGGCCCAGTTTGCAATTTCTGCGGAAGATGAACAGGAATAGCGAGAACCAATGAGAGACTAGCTGGAGGTGTCTGGACGGGCAAATTTAACTCTCATTTCCCACCAGGAAGAGGAATTAACCAAAGGCTCAGCATGCCGTGCCGGAACCAGATTAGGGCCTGAAGCCATCCTGCGGTGTTGCGGCCAGCTCAAAAGAAAGCGAGTTGAAGAAAGGAGCTCAGGGGCACTGTAATTCACAAACCTGCAGAGTTATAAATGACAGCTATCGTCCAAAAATATACTGAAGTAAGGCTGCCAAGAGGACTTGAAAGCGGGGCAGAATTGCAGGAAACCGATTTCAGGAGGCAGACTGGAATTGCATTGAAAGCATAGGAAAAGAGGCAGAACGTCCACAATGATGCACTTGGCCAAAAAGGGCGTATGCGTTTTTTCCTGAATATATTCAGGAAAAAACGCATACGCCCTTTTTGGCCAACCAAGCAAGCTTGCAAAGGAAATCTGCACTACAATGAAGTCTCACTTCCCCCCGGTCAAAAGGGCCATCTGAAAAAAGTGTAAAATCCAGAAAGGCAGGACAGGCCATGGAGAACTGGGAGCCTTGTTATGCTGATGGGCGGGATGTAAATTGCCAACAGACACTCGGGAGAAGTGTATGGTGTTTCCTGAAACATGTAAAAAACAAAGCAACAGAGCCTAGGGCACTTCCACTTATGGTCCTATAGCTTAGGGAAATTAAAATCAAAAAGACACAGCCACCCCAAAGTTTGGGACGCCTCTGTTTACAAGAACCTCGTTTACAGTACAAGTTCAACATCGCAGAAAGTGAAAAATGGATAAAGAAGTTGTGGTATTTACTTACAAAGCAATATCACTCAGCAATGAAATCTATGTCATCAGGCCCTTAGCAGCACAATGAGTGGATTCAGGTATGATGATTCTAACTGAAATAAGTCACACAGAAAAAGAAACATCATAAGATATCAGTAATACACGGAATGTAAACTTGGCTACACAGGAACTGAATTACAGAACAGAACAGGGTCTCAAATTTAGAAAACCAACTTATGCTTGCTTAAGGGGAAAGGTGAGTTGGGGTGCTGCATAAAACCAGAGATTGAAATGAGCACAGATAAAGTTCCTTAAGCCAAATATGGAATAGACAAGAGCTACTCCTTGCTCAACGAAATGGACTCAACACCGCATATTAAATGCCTAAGAATGTACCTGACTAGTAAGTATCTTAAAACCTATGGATTGCTATGTCTCCGAAAGAGAATCAAGCATGTGTACAGGGGCATAAACGCAGCAGTGATAGGATTGGAGAGGTTCGGTGAGCAAATGAAGACCCTTTGAAGTCATATTGCATGGTACCCATTCCACGGGTTTCAACTACCCAGGTTTAAGGTATTCTTCCTTCAGCTAAAACATGCATGTGGAACCTAGAGTATGATCAACCATGTGATCGGGAGACGTGTTCAAATATGTCTCAGTTTTCGTACCCTGGTACTCGGGTGCAACATTCCAGACGCTTTACTAACACCCTCCCGACTTGGAGAGTCAGTCCCTTTAACCTCCTGTTTGGCCCAGTTTGCAATTTCTGCGGAAGATGAACAGGAATAGCGAGAACCAATGAGAGACTAGCTGGAGGTGTCTGGACGGGCAAATTTAACTCTCATTTCCCACCAGGAAGAGGAATTAACCAAAGGCTCAGCGTGCCGTGCCGGAACCAGATTAGGGCCTGAAGCCATCCTGTGGTGTTGCGGCCAGCTCAAAAGAAAGCGAGTTGAAGAAAGGAGCTCAGGGGCACTGTAATTCACAAACCTGCAGAGTTATAAATGACAGCTATCGTCCAAAAATATACTGAAGTAAGGCTGCCAAGAGGACTTGAAAGCGGGGCAGAATTGCAGGAAACCGATTTCAGGAGGCAGACTGGAATTGCATTGAAAGCATAGGAAAAGAGGCAGAACGTCCACAATGATGCACTTGGCCAAAAAGGGCGTATGCGTTTTTTCCTGAATATATTCAGGAAAAAACGCATACGCCCTTTTTGGCCAACCAAGCAAGCTTGCAAAGGAAATCTGCACTACAATGAAGTCTCACTTCCCCCCGGTCAAAAGGGCCATCTGAAAAAAGTGTAAAATCCAGAAAGGCAGGACAGGCCATGGAGAACTGGGAGCCTTGTTATGCTGATGGGCGGGATGTAAATTGCCAACAGACACTCGGGAGAAGTGTATGGTGTTTCCTGAAACATCTAAAAAACAAAGCAACAGAGCCTAGGGCACTTCCACTTATGGTCCTATAGCTTAGGGAAATTAAAATCAAAAAGACACAGCCACCCCAAAGTTTGGGACGCCTCTGTTTACAAGAACCTCGTGTACAGTACAAGTTCAACATCGCAGAAAGTGAAAAATGGATAAAGAAGTTGTGGTATTTACTTACAAAGCAATATCACTCAGCAATGAAATCTATGTCATCAGGCCCTTAGCAGCACAATGAGTGGATTCAGGTATGATGATTCTAACTGAAATAAGTCACACAGAAAAAGAAACATCATAAGATATCAGTAATACACGGAATGTAAACTTGGCTACACAGGAACTGTATTACAGAACAGAACAGGGTCTCAAATTTAGAAAACCAACTTATGCTTGCTTAAGGGGAAAGGTGAGTTGGGGTGCTGCATAAAACCAGAGATTGAAATGAGCACAGATAAAGTTCCTTAAGCCAAATATGGAATAGACAAGAGCTACCTCTTGCTCAACGAAATGGACTCAACACCGCATATTAAATGCCTAAGAATGTACCTGACTAGTAAGTATCTTAAAACCTATGGATTGCTATGTCTCCGAAAGAGAATCAAGCATGTGTACAGGGGCATAAACGCAGCAGTGATAGGATTGGAGAGGTTCGGTGAGCAAATGAAGACCCTTTGAAGTCATATTGCATGGTACCCATTCCACAGGTTTCAACTACCCAGGTTTAAGGTATTCTTCCTTCAGCTAAAACATGCATGTGGAACCTAGAGTATGATCAACCATGTGATCGGGAGACGTGTTCAAATATGTCTCAGTTTTCGTACCCTGGTACTCGGGTGCAACATTCCAGACGCTTTACTAACACCCTCCCGACTTGGAGAGTCAGTCCCTTTAACCTCCTGTTTGGCCCAGTTTGCAATTTCTGCGGAAGATGAACAGGAATAGCGAGAACCAATGAGAGACTAGCTGGAGGTGTCTGGACGGGCAAATTTAACTCTCATTTCCCACCAGGAAGAGGAATTAACCAAAGGCTCAGCGTGCCGTGCCGGAACCAGATTAGGGCCTGAAGCCATCCTGCGGTGTTGCGGCCAGCTCAAAAGAAAGCGAGTTGAAGAAAGGAGCTCAGGGGCACTGTAATTCACAAACCTGCAGAGTTATAAATGACAGCTATCGTCCAAAAATATACTGAAGTAAGGCTGCCAAGAGGACTTGAAAGCGCGGCAGAATTGCAGGAAACTAATTTCAGGAGGCAGACTGGAATTGCATTGAAAGCATAGGAAAAGAGGCAGAACGTCCACAATGATGCACTTGGCCAAAAAGGGCGTATGCGTTTTTTCCTGAATATATTCAGGAAAAAACGCATACGCCCTTTTTGGCCAACCAAGCAAGCTTGCAAAGGAAATCTGCACTACAATGAAGTCTCACTTCCCCCCGGTCAAAAGGGCCATCTGAAAAAAGTGTAAAATCCAGAAAGGCAGGACAGGCCATGGAGAACTGGGAGCCTTGTTATGCTGATGGGCGGGATGTAAATTGCCAACAGACACTCGGGAGAAGTGTATGGTGTTTCCTGAAACATCTAAAAAACAAAGCAACAGAGCCTAGGGCACTTCCACTTATGGTCCTATAGCTTAGGGAAATTAAAATCAAAAAGACACAGCCACCCCAAAGTTTGGGACGCCTCTGTTTACAAGAACCTCGTTTACAGTACAAGTTCAACATCGCAGAAAGTGAAAAATGGATAAAGAAGTTGTGGTATTTACTTACAAAGCAATATCACTCAGCAATGAAATCTATGTCATCAGGCCCTTAGCAGCACAATGAGTGGATTCAGGTATGATGATTCTAACTGAAATAAGTCACACAGAAAAAGAAACATCATAAGATATCAGTAATACACGGAATGTAAACTTGGCTACACAGGAACTGAATTACAGAACAGAACAGGGTCTCAAATTTAAAAAACCAACTTATGCTTCCTTAAGGGTAAAGGTGAGTTGGGGTGCTGCATAAAACCAGAGATTGAAATGAGCACAGATAAAGTTCCTTAAGCCAAATATGGAATAGACAAGAGCTACCTCTTGCTCAACGAAATGGACTCAACACCGCATATTAAATGCCTAAGAATGTACCTGACTAGTAAGTATCTTAAAACCTATGGATTGCTATGTCTCCGAAAGAGAATCAAGCATGTGTACAGGGGCATAAACGCAGCAGTGATAGGATTGGAGAGGTTCGGTGAGCAAATGAAGACCCTTTGAAGTCATATTGCATGGTACCCATTCCACAGGTTTCAACTACCCAGGTTTAAGGTATTCTTCCTTCAGCTAAAACATGCATGTGGAACCTAGAGTATGATCAACCATGTGATCGGGAGACGTGTTCAAATATGTCTCAGTTTTCGTACCCTGGTACTCGGGTGCAACATTCCAGACGCTTTACTAACACCCTCCCGACTTGGAGAGTCAGTCCCTTTAACCTCCTGTTTGGCCCAGTTTCCAATTTCTGCGGAAGATGAACAGGAATAGCGAGAACCAATGAGAGACTAGCTGGAGGTGTCTGGACGGGCAAATTTAACTCTCATTTCCCACCAGGAAGAGGAATTAACCAAAGGCTCAGCGTGCCGTGCCGGAACCAGATTAGGGCCTGAAGCCATCCTGCGGTGTTGCGGCCAGCTCAAAAGAAAGCGAGTTGAAGAAAGGAGCTCAGGGGCACTGTAATTCACAAACCTGCAGAGTTATAAATGACAGCTATCGTCCAAAAATATACTGAAGTAAGGCTGCCAAGAGGACTTGAAAGCGGGGCAGAATTGCAGGAAACCGATTTCAGGAGGCAGACTGGAATTGCATTGAAAGCATAGGAAAAGAGGCAGAACGTCCACAATGATGCACTTGGCCAAAAAGGGCGTATGCGTTTTTTCCTGAATATATTCAGGAAAAAACGCATACGCCCTTTTTGGCCAACCAAGCAAGCTTGCAAAGGAAATCTGCACTACAATGAAGTCTCACTTCCCCCCGGTCAAAAGGGCCATCTGAAAAAAGTGTAAAATCCAGAAAGGCAGGACAGGCCATGGAGAACTGGGAGCCTTGTTATGCTGATGGGCAGGATGTAAATTGCCAACAGACACTCGGGAGAAGTGTATGGTGTTTCCTGAAACATCTAAAAAACAAAGCAACAGAGCCTAGGGCACTTCCACTTATGGTCCTATAGCTTAGGGAAATTAAAATCAAAAAGACACAGCCACCCCAAAGTTTGGGACGCCTCTGTTTACAAGAACCTCGTGTACAGTACAAGTTCAACATCGCAGAAAGTGAAAAATGGATAAAGAAGTTGTGGTATTTACTTACAAAGCAATATCACTCAGCAATGAAATCTATGTCATCAGGCCCTTAGCAGCACAATGAGTGGATTCAGGTATGATGATTCTAACTGAAATAAGTCACACAGAAAAAGAAACATCATAAGATATCAGTAATACACGGAATGTAAACTTGGCTACACAGGAACTGAATTACAGAACAGAACAGGGTCTCAAATTTAGAAAACCAACTTATGCTTGCTTAAGGGGAAAGGTGAGTTGGGGTGCTGCATAAAACCAGAGATTGAAATGAGCACAGATAAAGTTCCTTAAGCCAAATATGGAATAGACAAGAGCTACTCCTTGCTCAACGAAATGGACTCAACACCGCATATTAAATGCCTAAGAATGTACCTGACTAGTAAGTATCTTAAAACCTATGGATTGCTATGTCTCCGAAAGAGAATCAAGCATGTGTACAGGGGCATAAACGCAGCAGTGATAGGATTGGAGAGGTTCGGTGAGCAAATGAAGACCCTTTGAAGTCATATTGCATGGTACCCATTCCACGGGTTTCAACTACCCAGGTTTAAGGTATTCTTCCTTCAGCTAAAACATGCATGTGGAACCTAGAGTATGATCAACCATGTGATCGGGAGACGTGTTCAAATATGTCTCAGTTTTCGTACCCTGGTACTCGGGTGCAACATTCCAGACGCTTTACTAACACCCTCCCGACTTGGAGAGTCAGTCCCTTTAACCTCCTGTTTGGCCCAGTTTGCAATTTCTGCGGAAGATGAACAGGAATAGCGAGAACCAATGAGAGACTAGCTGGAGGTGTCTGGACGGGCAAATTTAACTCTCATTTCCCACCAGGAAGAGGAATTAACCAAAGGCTCAGCGTGCCGTGCCGGAACCAGATTAGGGCCTGAAGCCATCCTGCGGTGTTGCGGCCAGCTCAAAAGAAAGCGAGTTGAAGAAAGGAGCTCAGGGGCACTGTAATTCACAAACCTGCAGAGTTATAAATGACAGCTATCGTCCAAAAATATACTGAAGTAAGGCTGCCAAGAGGACTTGAAAGCGGGGCAGAATTGCAGGAAACCGATTTCAGGAGGCAGACTGGAATTGCATTGAAAGCATAGGAAAAGAGGCAGAACGTCCACAATGATGCACTTGGCCAAAAAGGGCGTATGCGTTTTTTCCTGAATATATTCAGGAAAAAACGCATACGCCCTTTTTGGCCAACCAAGCAAGCTTGCAAAGGAAATCTGCACTACAATGAAGTCTCACTTGCCCCCGGTCAAAAGGGCCATCTGAAAAAAGTGTAAAATCCAGAAAGGCAGGACAGGCCATGGAGAACTGGGAGCCTTGTTATGCTGATGGGCGGGATGTAAATTGCCAACAGACACTCGGGAGAAGTGTATGGTGTTTCCTGAAACATCTAAAAAACAAAGCAACAGAGCCTAGGGCACTTCCACTTATGGTCCTATAGCTTAGGGAAATTAAAATCAAAAAGACACAGCCACCCCAAAGTTTGGGACGCCTCTGTTTACAAGAACCTCGTGTACAGTACAAGTTCAACATCGCAGAAAGTGAAAAATGGATAAAGAAGTTGTGGTATTTACTTACAAAGCAATATCACTCAGCAATGAAATCTATGTCATCAGGCCCTTAGCAGCACAATGAGTGGATTCAGGTATGATGATTCTAACTGAAATAAGTCACACAGAAAAAGAAACATCATAAGATATCAGTAATACACGGAATGTAAACTTGGCTACACAGGAACTGAATTACAGAACAGAACAGGGTCTCAAATTTAGAAAACCAACTTATGCTTGCTTAAGGGTAAAGGTGAGTTGGGGTGCTGCATAAAACCAGAGATTGAAATGAGCACAGATAAAGTTCCTTAAGCCAAATATGGAATAGACAAGAGCTACTCCTTGCTCAACGAAATGGACTCAACACCGCATATTAAATGCCTAAGAATGTACCTGACTAGTAAGTATCTTAAAACCTATGGATTGCTATGTCTCCGAAAGAGAATCAAGCATGTGTACAGGGGCATAAACGCAGCAGTGATAGGATTGGAGAGGTTCGGTGAGCAAATGAAGACCCTTTGAAGTCATATTGCATGGTACCCATTCCACGGGTTTCAACTACCCAGGTTTAAGGTATTCTTCCTTCAGCTAAAACATGCATGTGGAACCTAGAGTATGATCAACCATGTGATCGGGAGACGTGTTCAAATATGTCTCAGTTTTCGTACCCTGGTACTCGGGTGCAACATTCCAGATGCTTTACTAACACCCTCCCGACTTGGAGAGTCAGTCCCTTTAACCTCCTGTTTGGCCCAGTTTGCAATTTCTGCGGAAGATGAACAGGAATAGCGAGAACCAATGAGAGACTAGCTGGAGGTGTCTGGACGGGCAAATTTAACTCTCATTTCCCACCAGGAAGAGGAATTAACCAAAGGCTCAGCGTGCCGTGCCGGAACCAGATTAGGGCCTGAAGCCATCCTGCGGTGTTGCGGCCAGCTCAAAAGAAAGCGAGTTGAAGAAAGGAGCTCAGGGGCACTGTAATTCACAAACCTGCAGAGTTATAAATGACAGCTATCGTCCAAAAATATACTGAAGTAAGGCTGCCAAGAGGACTTGAAAGCGGGGCAGAATTGCAGGAAACCGATTTCAGGAGGCAGACTGGAATTGCATTGAAAGCATAGGAAAAGAGGCAGAACGTCCACAATGATGCACTTGGCCAAAAAGGGGGTATGCATTTTTTCCTGAATATATTCAGGAAAAAACGCATACGCCCTTTTTGGCCAACCAAGCAAGCTTGCAAAGGAAATCTGCACTACAATGAAGTCTCACTTCCCCGCGGTCAAAAGGGCCATCTGAAAAAAGTGTAAAATCCAGAAAGGCAGGACAGGCCATGGAGAACTGGGAGCCTTGTTATGCTGATGGGCGGGATGTAAATTGCCAACAGACACTCGGGAGAAGTGTATGGTGTTTCCTGAAACATCTAAAAAACAAAGCAACAGAGCCTAGGGCACTTCCACTTATGGTCCTATAGCTTAGGGAAATTAAAATCAAAAAGACACAGCCACCCCAAAGTTTGGGACGCCTCTGTTTACAAGAACCTCGTGTACAGTACAAGTTCAACATCGCAGAAAGTGAAAAATGGATAAAGAAGTTGTGGTATTTACTTACAAAGCAATATCACTCAGCAATGAAATCTATGTCATCAGGCCCTTAGCAGCACAATGAGTGGATTCAGGTATGATGATTCTAACTGAAATAAGTCACACAGAAAAAGAAACATCATAAGATATCAGTAATACACGGAATGTAAACTTGGCTACACAGGAACTGAATTACAGAACAGAACAGGGTCTCAAATTTAGAAAACCAACTTATGCTTGCTTAAGGGTAAAGGTGAGTTGGGGTGCTGCATAAAACCAGAGATTGAAATGAGCACAGATAAAGTTCCTTAAGCCAAATATGGAATAGACAAGAGCTACTCCTTGCTCAACGAAATGGACTCAACACCGCATATTAAATGCCTAAGAATGTACCTGACTAGTAAGTATCTTAAAACCTATGGATTGCTATGTCTCCGAAAGAGAATCAAGCATGTGTACAGGGGCATAAACGCAGCAGTGATAGGATTGGAGAGGTTCGGTGAGCAAATGAAGACCCTTTGAAGTCATATTGCATGGTACCCATTCCACGGGTTTCAACTACCCAGGTTTAAGGTATTCTTCCTTCAGCTAAAACATGCATGTGGAACCTAGAGTATGATCAACCATGTGATCGGGAGACGTGTTCAAATATGTCTCAGTTTTCGTACCCTGGTACTCGGGTGCAACATTCCAGATGCTTTACTAACACCCTCCCGACTTGGAGAGTCAGTCCCTTTAACCTCCTGTTTGGCCCAGTTTGCAATTTCTGCGGAAGATGAACAGGAATAGCGAGAACCAATGAGAGACTAGCTGGAGGTGTCTGGACGGGCAAATTTAACTCTCATTTCCCACCAGGAAGAGGAATTAACCAAAGGCTCAGCGTGCCGTGCCGGAACCAGATTAGGGCCTGAAGCCATCCTGCGGTGTTGCGGCCAGCTCAAAAGAAAGCGAGTTGAAGAAAGGAGCTCAGGGGCACTGTAATTCACAAACCTGCAGAGTTATAAATGACAGCTATAGTCCAAAAATATACTGAAGTAAGGCTGCCAAGAGGACTTGAAAGCGGGGCAGAATTGCAGGAAACCGATTTCAGGAGGCAGACTGGAATTGCATTGAAAGCATAGGAAAAGAGGCAGAACGTCCACAATGATGCACTTGGCCAAAAAGGGGGTATGCATTTTTTCCTGAATATATTCAGGAAAAAACGCATACGCCCTTTTTGGCCAACCAAGCAAGCTTGCAAAGGAAATCTGCACTACAATGAAGTCTCACTTCCCCGCGGTCAAAAGGGCCATCTGAAAAAAGTGTAAAATCCAGAAAGGCAGGACAGGCCATGGAGAACTGGGAGCCTTGTTATGCTGATGGGCGGGATGTAAATTGCCAACAGACACTCGGGAGAAGTGTATGGTGTTTCCTGAAACATCTAAAAAACAAAGCAACAGAGCCTAGGGCACTTCCACTTATGGTCCTATAGCTTAGGGAAATTAAAATCAAAAAGACACAGCCACCCCAAAGTTTGGGACGCCTCTGTTTACAAGAACCTCGTTTACAGTACAAGTTCAACAACGCAGAAAGTGAAAAATGGATAAAGAAGTTGTGGTATTTACTTACAAAGCAATATCACTCAGCAATGAAATCTATGTCATCAGGCCCTTAGCAGCACAATGAGTGGATTCAGGTATGATGATTCTAACTGAAATAAGTCACACAGAAAAAGAAACATCATAAGATATCAGTAATACACGGAATGTAAACTTGGCTACACAGGAACTGAATTACAGAACAGAACAGGGTCTCAAATTTAGAAAACCAACTTATGCTTGCTTAAGGGGAAAGGTGAGTTGGGGTGCTGCATAAAACCAGAGATTGAAATGAGCACAGATAAAGTTCCTTAAGCCAAATATGGAATAGACAAGAGCTATTCCTTGCTCAACGAAATGGACTCAACACCGCATATTAAATGCCTAAGAATGTACCTGACTAGTAAGTATCTTAAAACCTATGGATTGCTATGTCTCCGAAAGAGAATCAAGCATGTGTACAGGGGCATAAACGCAGCAGTGATAGGATTGGAGAGGTTCGGTGAGCAAATGAAGACCCTTTGAAGTCATATTGCATGGTACCCATTCCACGGGTTTCAACTACCCAGGTTTAAGGTATTCTTCCTTCAGCTAAAACATGCATGTGGAACCTAGAGTATGATCAACCATGTGATCGGGAGACGTGTTCAAATATGTCTCAGTTTTCGTACCCTGGTACTCGGGTGCAACATTCCAGATGCTTTACTAACACCCTCCCGAATTGGAGAGTCAGTCCCTTTAACCTCCTGTTTGGCCCAGTTTGCAATTTCTGCGGAAGATGAACAGGAATAGCGAGAACCAATGAGAGACTAGCTGGAGGTGTCTGGACGGGCAAATTTAACTCTCATTTCCCACCAGGAAGAGGAATTAACCAAAGGCTCAGCGTGCCGTGCCGGAACCAGATTAGGGCCTGAAGCCATCCTGCAGTGTTGCGGCCAGCTCAAAATAAAGCGAGTTGAAGAAAGGAGCTCAGGGGCACTGTAATTCACAAACCTGCAGAGTTATAAATGACAGCTATCGTCCAAAAATATACTGAAGTAAGGCTGCCAAGAGGACTTGAAAGCGGGGCAGAATTGCAGGAAACCGATTTCAGGAGGTAGACTGGAATTGCATTGAAAGCATAGGAAAAGAGGCAGAACGTCCACAATGATGCACTTGGCCAAAAAGGGCGTATGCGTTTTTTCCTGAATATATTCAGGAAAAAACGCATACGCCCTTTTTGGCCAACCAAGCAAGCTTGCAAAGGAAATCTGCACTACAATGAAGTCTCACTTCCCCCCGGTCAAAAGGGCCATCTGAAAAAAGTGTAAAATCCAGAAAGACAGGACAGGCCATGGAGAACTGGGAGCCTTGTTATGCTGATGGGCGGGATGTAAATTGCCAACAGACACTCGGGAGAAGTGTATGGTGTTTCCTGAAACATCTAAAAAACAAAGAAACAGAGCCTAGGGCACTTCCACTTATGGTCCTATAGCTTAGGGAAATTAAAATCAAAAAGACACAGCCACCCCAAAGTTTGGGACGCCTCTGTTTACAAGAACCTCGTTTACAGTACAAGTTCAACATCGCAGAAAGTGAAAAATGGATAAAGAAGTTGTGGTATTTACTTACAAAGCAATATCACTCAGCAATGAAATCTATGTCATCAGGCCCTTAGCAGCACAATGAGTGGATTCAGGTATGATGATTCTAACTGAAATAAGTCACACAGAAAAAGAAACATCATAAGATATCAGTAATACACGGAACGTAAACTTGGCTACACAGGAACTGAATTACAGAACAGAACAGGGTCTCAAATTTAGAAAACCAACTTATGCTTTCTTAAGGGTAAAGGTGAGTTGGGGTGCTGCATAAAACCAGAGATTGAAATGAACACAGATAAAGTTCCTTAAGCCAAATATGGAATAGACAAGAGCTACCTCTTGCTCAACGAAACGGACTCAACACCGCATATTAAACGCCTAAGAATGTACCTGACTAGTAAGTATCTTAAAACCTATGGATTGCTATGTCTCCGAAAGAGAATCAAGCATGTGTACAGGGGCATAAACGCAGCAGTGATAGGATTGGAGAGGTTCGGTGAGCAAATGAAGACCCTTTGAAGTCATATTGCATGGTACCCATTCCACGGGTTTCAACTACCCAGGTTTAAGGTATTCTTCCTTCAGCTAAAACATGCATGTGGAACCTAGAGTATGATCAACCATGTGATCGGGAGACGTGTTCAAATATGTCTCAGTTTTCGTACCCTGGTACTCGGGTGCAACATTCCAGACGCTTTACTAACACCCTCCCGACTTGGAGAGTCAGTCCCTTTAACCTCCTGTTTGGCCCAGTTTGCAATTTCTGCGGAAGATGAACAGGAATAGCGAGAACCAATGAGAGACTAGCTGGAGGTGTCTGGACGGGCAAATTTAACTCTCATTTCCCACCAGGAAGAGGAATTAACCAAAGGCTCAGCGTGCCGTGCCGGAACCAGATTAGGGCCTGAAGCCATCCTGCGGTGTTGCGGCCAGCTCAAAAGAAAGCGAGTTGAAGAAAGGAGCTCAGGGGCACTGTAATTCACAAACCTGCAGAGTTATAAATGACAGCTATCGTCCAAAAATATACTGAAGTAAGGCTGCCAAGAGGACTTGAAAGCGGGGCAGAATTGCAGGAAACCGATTTCAGGAGGCAGACTGGAATTGCATTGAAAGCATAGGAAAAGAGGCAGAACGTCCACAATGATGCACTTGGCCAAAAAGGGCGTATGCGTTTTTTCCTGAATATATTCAGGAAAAAACGCATACGCCCTTTTTGGCCAACCAAGCAAGCTTGCAAAGGAAATCTGCACTACAATGAAGTCTCACTTGCCCCCGGTCAAAAGGGCCATCTGAAAAAAGTGTAAAATCCAGAAAGGCAAGACAGGCCATGGAGAACTGGGAGCCTTGTTATGCTGATGGGCGGGATGTAAATTGCCAACAGACACTCGGGAGAAGTGTATGGTGTTTCCTGAAACATCTAAAAAACAAAGCAACAGAGCCTAGGGCACTTCCACTTATGGTCCTATAGCTTAGGGAAATTAAAATCAAAAAGACACAGCCACCCCAAAGTTTGGGACGCCTCTGTTTACAAGAACCTCATGTACAGTACAAGTTCAACATCGCAGAAAGTGAAAAATGGATAAAGAAGTTGTGGTATTTACTTACAAAGCAATATCACTCAGCAATGAAATCTATGTCATCAGGCCCTTAGCAGCACAATGAGTGGATTCAGGTATGATGATTCTAACTGAAATAAGTCACACAGAAAAAGAAACATCATAAGATATCAGTAATACACGGAATGTAAACTTGGCTACACAGGAACTGAATTACAGAACAGAACAGGGTCTCAAATTTAGAAAACCAACTTATGCTTGCTTAAGGGGAAAGGTGAGTTGGGGTGCTGCATAAAACCAGAGATTGAAATGAGCACAGATAAAGTTCCTTAAGCCAAATATGGAATAGACAAGAGCTACTCCTTGCTCAACGAAATGGACTCAACACCGCATATTAAATGCCTAAGAATGTACCTGACTAGTAAGTATCTTAAATCCTATGGATTGCTATGTCTCCGAAAGAGAATCAAGCATGTGTACAGGGGCATAAACGCAGCAGTGATAGGATTGGAGAGGTTCGGTGAGCAAATGAAGACCCTTTGAAGTCATATTGCATGGTACCCATTCCACGGGTTTCAACTACCCAGGTTTAAGGTATTCTTCCTTCAGCTAAAACATGCATGTGGAACCTAGAGTATGATCAACCATGTGATCGGGAGACGTGTTCAAATATGTCTCAGTTTTCGTACCCTGGTACTCGGGTGCAACATTCCAGACGCTTTACTAACACCCTCCCGACTTGGAGAGTCAGTCCCTTTAACCTCCTGTTTGGCCCAGTTTGCAATTTCTGCGGAAGATGAACAGGAATAGCGAGAACCAATGAGAGACTAGCTGGAAGTGTCTGGACGGGCAAATTTAACTCTCATTTCCCACCAGGAAGAGGAATTAACCAAAGGCTCAGCGTGCCGTGCCGGAACCAGATTAGGGCCTGAAGCCATCCTGCGGTGTTGCGGCCAGCTCAAAAGAAAGCGAGTTGAAGAAAGGAGCTCAGGGACACTGTAATTCACAAACCTGCAGAGTTATAAATGACAGCTATCGTCCAAAAATATACTGAAGTAAGGCTGCCAAGAGGACTTGAAAGCGGGGCAGAATTGCAGGAAACCGATTTCAGGAGGCAGACTGGAATTGCATTGAAAGCATAGGAAAAGAGGCAGAACGTCCACAATGATGCACTTGGCCAAAAAAGGCGTATGCGTTTTTTCCTGAATATATTCAGGAAAAAACGCATACGCCCTTTTTGGCCAACCAAGCAAGCTTGCAAAGGAAATCTGCACTACAATGAAGTCTCACTTCCCCCCGGTCAAAAGGGCCATCTGAAAAAAGTGTAAAATCCAGAAAGGCAGGACAGGCCATGGAGAACTGGGAGCCTTGTTATGCTGATGGGCGGGATGTAAATTGCCAACAGACACTCGGGAGAAGTGTATGGTGTTTCCTGAAACATCTAAAAAACAAAGCAACAGAGCCTAGGGCACTTCCACTTATGGTCCTATAGCTTAGGGAAATTAAAATCAAAAAGACACAGCCACCCCAAAGTTTGGGACGCCTCTGTTTACAAGAACCTCGTGTACAGTACAAGTTCAACATCGCAGAAAGTGAAAAATGGATAAAGAAGTTGTGGTATTTACTTACAAAGCAATATCACTCAGCAATGAAATCTATGTCATCAGGCCCTTAGCAGCACAATGAGTGGATTCAGGTATGATGATTCTAACTGAAATAAGTCACACAGAAAAAGAAACATCATAAGATATCAGTAATACACGGAATGTAAACTTGGCTACACAGGAACTGAATTACAGAACAGAACAGGGTCTCAAATTTAGAAAACCAACTTATGCTTGCTTAAGGGTAAAGGTGAGTTTGGGTGCTGCATAAAACCAGAGATTGAAATGAGCACAGATAAAGTTCCTTAAGCCAAATATGGAATAGACTAGAGCTACCTCTTGCTCAACGAAATGGACTCAACACCGCATATTAAATGCCTAAGAATGTACCTGACTAGTAAGTATCTTAAAACCTATGGATTGCTATGTCTCCGAAAGAGAATCAAGCATGTGTACAGGGGCATAAACGCAGCAGTGATAGGATTGGAGAGGTTCGGTGAGCAAATGAAGACCCTTTGAAGTCATATTGCATGGTACCCATTCCACGGGTTTCAACTACCCAGGTTTAAGGTATTCTTCCTTCAGCTAAAACATGCATGTGGAACCTAGAGTATGATCAACCATGTCATCGGGAGACGTGTTCAAATATGTCTCAGTTTTCGTACCCTGGTACTCGGGTGCAACATTCCAGACGCTTTACTAACACCCTCGCGACTTGGAGAGTCAGTCCCTTTAACCTCCTGTTTGGCCCAGTTTGCAATTTCTGCGGAAGATGAACAGGAATAGCGAGAACCAATGAGAGACTAGCTGGAGGTGTCTGGACGGGCAAATTTAACTCTCATTTCCCACCAGGAAGAGGAATTAACCAAAGTCTCAGCGTGCCGTGCCGGAACCAGATTAGGGCCTGAAGCCATCCTGCGGTGTTGCGGCCAGCTCAAAAGAAAGCGAGTTGAAGAAAGGAGCTCAGGGGCACTGTAATTCACAAACCTGCAGAGTTATAAATGACAGCTATCGTCCAAAAATATACTGAAGTAAGGCTGCCAAGAGGACTTGAAAGCGGGGCAGAATTGCAGGAAACCGATTTCAGGAGGCAGACTGGAATTGCATTGAAAGCATAGGAAAAGAGGCAGAACGTCCACAATGATGCACTTGGCCAAAAAGGGCGTATGTGTTTTTTCCTGAATATATTCATGAAAAAACGCATACGCCCTTTTTGGCCAACCAAGCAAGCTTGCAAAGGAAATCTGCACTACAATGAAGTCTCACTTCCCCCCGGTCAAAAGGGCCATCTGAAAAAAGTGTAAAATCCAGAAAGGCA
Organism: Pseudorca crassidens; assembly: GCF_039906515.1. Taxonomy (NCBI): domain Eukaryota; kingdom Metazoa; phylum Chordata; class Mammalia; order Artiodactyla; family Delphinidae; genus Pseudorca; species Pseudorca crassidens. The sequence goes on from NW_027136310.1 coordinate 639,607, forward strand.
GGACAGGCCATGGAGAACTGGGAGCCTTGTTATGCTGATGGGCGGGATGTAAATTGCCAACAGACACTCGGGAGAAGTGTATGGTGTTTCCTGAAACATCTAAAAAACAAAGCAACAGAGCCTAGGGCACTTCCACTTATGGTCCTATAGCTTAGGGAAATTAAAATCAAAAAGACACAGCCACCCCAAAGTTTGGGACGCCTCTGTTTACAAGAACCTCGTGTACAGTACAAGTTCAACATCGCAGAAAGTGAAAAATGGATAAAGAAGTTGTGGTATTTACTTACAAAACAATATCACTCAGCAATGAAATCTATGTCATCAGGCCCTTAGCAGCACAATGAGTGGATTCAGGTATGATGATTCTAACTGAAATAAGTCACACAGAAAATGAAACATCATAAGATATCAGTAATACACGGAATGTAAACTTGGCTACACAGGAACTGAATTACAGAACAGAACAGGGTCTCAAATTTAGAAAACCAACTTATGCTTGCTTAAGGGTAAAGGTGAGTTGGGGTGCTGCATAAAACCAGAGATTGAAATGAGCACAAATAAAGTTCCTTAAGCCACATATGGAATAGACAAGAGCTACTCCTTGCTCAACGAAATGGACTCAACACCGCATATTAAATGCCTAAGAATGTACCTGACTAGTAAGTATCTTAAAACCTATGGATTGCTATGTCTCCGAAAGAGAATCAAGCATGTGTACAGGGGCATAAACGCAGCAGTGATAGGATTGGAGAGGTTCGGTGAGCAAATGAAGACCCTTTGAAGTCATATTGCATGGTACCCATTCCACGGGTTTCAACTACCCAGGTTTAAGGTATTCTTCCTTCAGCTAAAACATGCATGTGGAACCTAGAGTATGATCAACCATGTGATCGGGAGACGTGTTCAAATATGTCTCAGTTTTCGTACCCTGGTACTCGGGTGCAACATTCCAGACACTTTACTAACACCCTCCCGACTTGGAGAGTCAGTCCCTTTAACCTCCTGTTTGGCCCAGTTTGCAATTTCTGCGGAAGATGAACAGGAATAGCGAGAACCAATGAGAGACTAGCTGGAGGTGTCTGGACGGGCAAATTTAACTCTCATTTCCCACCAGGAAGAGGAATTAACCAAAGGCTCAGCGTGCCGTGCCGGAACCAGATTAGGGCCTGAAGCCATCCTGCGGTGTTGCGGCCAGCTCAAAAGAAAGCGAGTTGAAGAAAGGAGCTCAGGGGCACTGTAATTCACAAACCTGCAGAGTTATAAATGACAGCTATCGTCCAAAAATATACTGAAGTAAGGCTGCCAAGAGGACTTGAAAGCGGGGCAGAATTGCAGGAAACCGATTTCAGGAGGCAGACTGGAATTGCACTGAAAGCATAGGAAAAGAGGCAGAACGTCCACAATGATGCACTTGGCCAAAAAGGGCGTATGCGTTTTTTCCTGAATATATTCAGGAAAAAACGCATACGCCCTTTTTGGCCAACCAAGCAAGCTTGCAAAGGAAATCTGCACTACAATGAAGTCTCACTTCCCCCCGGTCAAAAGGGCCATCTGAAAAAAGTGTAAAATCCAGAAAGGCAGGACAGGCCATGGAGAACTGGGAGCCTTGTTATGCTGATGGGCGGGATGTAAATTGCCAACAGACACTCGGGAGAAGTGTATGGTGTTTCCTGAAACATCTAAAAAACAAAGCAACAGAGCCTAGGGCACTTCCACTATTGGTCCTATAGCTTAGGGAAATTAAAATCAAAAAGACACAGCCACCCCAAAGTTTGGGACGCCTCTGTTTACAAGAACCTCGTGTACAGTACAAGTTCAACATCGCAGAAAGTGAAAAATGGATAAAGAAGTTGTGGTATTTACTTACAAAGCAATATCACTCAGCAATGAAATCTATGTCATCAGGCCCTTAGCAGCACAATGAGTGGATTCAGGTATGATGATTCTAACTGAAATAAGTCACACAGAAAAAGAAACATCATAAGATATCAGTAATACACGGAATGTAAACTTGGCTACACAGGAACTGAATTACAGAACAGAACAGGGTCTCAAATTTAGAAAACCAACTTATGCTTGCTTAAGGGTAAAGGTGAGTTGGGGTGCTGCATAAAACCAGAGATTGAAATGAGCACAAATAAAGTTCCTTAAGCCACATATGGAATAGACAAGAGCTACTCCTTGCTCAACGAAATGGACTCAACACCGCATATTAAATGCCTAAGAATGTACCTGACTAGTAAGTATCTTAAAACCTATGGATTGCTATGTCTCCGAAAGAGAATCAAGCATGTGTACAGGGGCATAAACGCAGCAGTGATAGGATTGGAGAGGTTCGGTGAGCAAATAAAGACCCTTTGAAGTCATATTGCATGGTACCCATTCCACGGGTTTCAACTACCCAGGTTTAAGGTATTCTTCCTTCAGCTAAAACATGCATGTGGAACCTAGAGTATGATCAACCATGTGATCGGGAGACGTGTTCAAATCTGTCTCAGTTTTCGTACCCTGGTACTCGGGTGCAACATTCCAGACGCTTTACTAACACCCTCCCGACTTGGAGAGTCAGTCCCTTTAACCTCCTGTTTGGCCCAGTTTGCAATTTCTGCGGAAGATGAACAGGAATAGCGAGAACCAATGAGAGACTAGCTGGAGGTGTCTGGACGGGCAAATTTAACTCTCATTTCCCACCAGGAAGAGGAATTAACCAAAGGCTCAGCGTGCCGTGCCGGAACCAGATTAGGGCCTGAAGCCATCCTGCGGTGTTGCGGCCAGCTCAAAAGAAAGCGAGTTGAAGAAAGGAGCTCAGGGGCACTGTAATTCACAAACCTGCAGAGTTATAAATGACAGCTATCGTCCAAAAATATACTGAAGTAAGGCTGCCAAGAGGACTTGAAAGCGGGGCAGAATTGCAGGAAACCGATTTCAGGAGGCAGACTGGAATTGCACTGAAAGCATAGGAAAAGAGGCAGAACGTCCACAATGATGCACTTGGCCAAAAAGGGCGTATGCGTTTTTTCCTGAATATATTCAGGAAAAAACGCATACGCCCTTTTTGGCCAACCAAGCAAGCTTGCAAAGGAAATCTGCACTACAATGAAGTCTCACTTCCCCCCGGTCAAAAGGGCCATCTGAAAAAAGTGTAAAATCCAGAAAGGCAGGACAGGCCATGGAGAACTGGGAGCCTTGTTATGCTGATGGGCGGGATGTAAATTGCCAACAGACACTCGGGAGAAGTGTATGGTGTTTCCTGAAACATCTAAAAAACAAAGCAACAGAGCCTAGGGCACTTCCACTATTGGTCCTATAGCTTAGGGAAATTAAAATCAAAAAGACACAGCCACCCCAAAGTTTGGGACGCCTCTGTTTACAAGAACCTCGTGTACAGTACAAGTTCAACATCGCAGAAAGTGAAAAATGGATAAAGAAGTTGTGGTATTTACTTACAAAGCAATATCACTCAGCAATGAAATCTATGTCATCAGGCCCTTAGCAGCACAATGAGTGGATTCAGGTATGATGATTCTAACTGAAATAAGTCACACAGAAAAAGAAACATCATAAGATATCAGTAATACACGGAATGTAAACTTGGCTACACAGGAACTGAATTACAGAACAGAACAGGGTCTCAAATTTAGAAAACCAACTTATGCTTGCTTAAGGGTAAAGGTGAGTTGGGGTGCTGCATAAAACCAGAGATTGAAATGAGCACAAATAAAGTTCCTTAAGCCACATATGGAATAGACAAGAGCTACTCCTTGCTCAACGAAATGGACTCAACACCGCATATTAAATGCCTAAGAATGTACCTGACTAGTAAGTATCTTAAAACCTATGGATTGCTATGTCTCCGAAAGAGAATCAAGCATGTGTACAGGGGCATAAACGCAGCAGTGATAGGATTGGAGAGGTTCGGTGAGCAAATGAAGACCCTTTGAAGTCATATTGCATGGTACCCATTCCACGGGTTTCAACTACCCAGGTTTAAGGTATTCTTCCTTCAGCTAAAACATGCATGTGGAACCTAGAGTATGATCAACCATGTGATCGGGAGACGTGTTCAAATATGTCTCAGTTTTCGTACCCTGGTACTCGGGTGCAACATTCCAGACGCTTTACTAACACCCTCCCGACTTGGAGAGTCAGTCCCTTTAACCTCCTGTTTGGCCCAGTTTGCAATTTCTGCGGAAGATGAACAGGAATAGCGAGAACCAATGAGAGACTAGCTGGAGGTGTCTGGACGGGCAAATTTAACTCTCATTTCCCACCAGGAAGAGGAATTAACCAAAGGCTCAGCGTGCCGTGCCGGAACCAGATTAGGGCCTGAAGCCATCCTGCGGTGTTGCGGCCAGCTCAAAAGAAAGCGAGTTGAAGAAAGGAGCTCAGGGGCACTGTAATTCACAAACCTGCAGAGTTATAAATGACAGCTATCGTCCAAAAATATACTGAAGTAAGGCTGCCAAGAGGACTTGAAAGCGGGGCAGAATTGCAGGAAACCGATTTCAGGAGGCAGACTGGAATTGCATTGAAAGCATAGGAAAAGAGGCAGAACGTCCACAATGATGCACTTGGCCAAAAAGGGCGTATGCGTTTTTTCCTGAATATATTCAGGAAAAAACGCATACGCCCTTTTTGGCCAACCAAGCAAGCTTGCAAAGGAAATCTGCACTACAATGAAGTCTCACTTCCCCCCGGTCAAAAGGGCCATCTGAAAAAAGTGTAAAATCCAGAAAGGCAGGACAGGCCATGGAGAACTGGGAGCCTTGTTATGCTGATGGGCGGGATGTAAATTGCCAACAGACACTCGGGAGAAGTGTATGGTGTTTCCTGAAACATCTAAAAAACAAAGCAACAGAGCCTAGGGCACTTCCACTTATGGTCCTATAGCTTAGGGAAATTAAAATCAAAAAGACACAGCCACCCCAAAGTTTGGGACGCCTCTGTTTACAAGAACCTCGTTTACAGTACAAGTTCAACATCGCAGAAAGTGAAAAATGGATAAAGAAGTTGTGGTATTTACTTACAAAGCAATATCACTCAGCAATGAAATCTATGTCATCAGGCCCTTAGCAGCACAATGAGTGGATTCAGGTATGATGATTCTAACTGAAATAAGTCACACAGAAAAAGAAACATCATAAGATATCAGTAATACACGGAATGTAAACTTGGCTACACAGGAACTGAATTACAGAACAGAACAGGGTCTCAAATTTAGAAAACCAACTTATGCTTGCTTAAGGGGAAAGGTGAGTTGGGGTGCTGCATAAAACCAGAGATTGAAATGAGCACAGATAAAGTTCCTTAAGCCAAATATTGAATAGACTAGAGCTACCTCTTGCTCAACGAAATGGACTCAACACCGCATATTAAATGCCTAAGAATGTACCTGACTAGTAAGTATCTTAAAACCTATGGATTGCTATGTCTCCGAAAGAGAATCAAGCATGTGTACAGGGGCATAAACGCAGCAGTGATAGGATTGGAGAGGTTCGGTGAGCAAATGAAGACCCTTTGAAGTCATATTGCATGGTACCCATTCCACGGGTTTCAACTACCCAGGTTTAAGGTATTCTTCCTTCAGCTAAAACATGCATGTGGAACCTAGAGTATGATCAACCATGTGATCGGGAGACGTGTTCAAATATGTCTCAGTTTTCGTACCCTGGTACTCGGGTGCAACATTCCAGACGCTTTACTAACACCCTCGCGACTTGGAGAGTCAGTCCCTTTAACCTCCTGTTTGGCCCAGTTTGCAATTTCTGCGGAAGATGAACAGGAATAGCGAGAACCAATGAGAGACTAGCTGGAGGTGTCTGGACGGGCAAATTTAACTCTCATTTCCCACCAGGAAGAGGAATTAACCAAAGGCTCAGCGTGCCGTGCCGGAACCAGATTAGGGCCTGAAGCCATCCTGCGGTGTTGCGGCCAGCTCAAAAGAAAGCGAGTTGAAGAAAGGAGCTCAGGGGCACTGTAATTCACAAACCTGCAGAGTTATAAATGACAGCTATCGTCCAAAAATATACTGAAGTAAGGCTGCCAAGAGGACTTGAAAGCGGGGCAGAATTGCAGGAAACCGATTTCAGGAGGCAGACTGGAATTGCATTGAAAGCATAGGAAAAGAGGCAGAACGTCCACAATGATGCACTTGGCCAAAAAGGGCGTATGTGTTTTTTCCTGAATATATTCAGGAAAAAACGCATACGCCCTTTTTGGCCAACCAAGCAAGCTTGCAAAGGAAATCTGCACTACAATGAAGTCTCACTTCCCCCCGGTCAAAAGGGCCATCTGAAAAAAGTGTAAAATCCAGAAAGGCAGGACAGGCCATGGAGAACTGGGAGCCTTGTTATGCTGATGGGCGGGATGTAAATTGCCAACAGACACTCGGGAGAAGTGTATGGTGTTTCCTGAAACATCTAAAAAACAAAGCAACAGAGCCTAGGGCACTTCCACTTATGGTCCTATAGCTTAGGGAAATTAAAATCAAAAAGACACAGCCACCCCAAAGTTTGGGACGCCTCTGTTTACAAGAACCTCGTGTACAGTACAAGTTCAACATCGCAGAAAGTGAAAAATGGATAAAGAAGTTGTGGTATTTACTTACAAAACAATATCACTCAGCAATGAAATCTATGTCATCAGGCCCTTAGCAGCACAATGAGTGGATTCAGGTATGATGATTCTAACTGAAATAAGTCACACAGAAAAAGAAACATCATAAGATATCAGTAATACACGGAATGTAAACTTGGCTACACAGGAACTGAATTACAGAACAGAACAGGGTCTCAAATTTAGAAAACCAACTTATGCTTGCTTAAGGGGAAAGGTGAGTTGGGGTGCTGCATAAAACCAGAGATTGAAATGAGCACAGATAAAGTTCCTTAAGCCACATATGGAATAGACAAGAGCTACTCCTTGCTCAACGAAATGGACTCAACACCGCATATTAAATGCCTAAGAATGTACCTGACTAGTAAGTATCTTAAAACCTATGGATTGCTATGTCTCCGAAAGAGAATCAAGCATGTGTACAGGGGCATAAACGCAGCAGTGATAGGATTGGAGAGGTTCGGTGAGCAAATGAAGACCCTTTGAAGTCATATTGCATGGTACCCATTCCACGGGTTTCAACTACCCAGGTTTAAGGTATTCTTCCTTCAGCTAAAACATGCATGTGGAACCTAGAGTATGATCAACCATGTGATTGGGAGACGTGTTCAAATATGTCTCAGTTTTCGTACCCTGGTACTCGGGTGCAACATTCCAGACGCTTTACTAACACCCTCCCGACTTGGAGAGTCAGTCCCTTTAACCTCCTGTTTGGCCCAGTTTGCAATTTCTGCGGAAGATGAACAAGAATAGCGAGAACCAATGAGAGACTAGCTGGAGGTGTCTGGACGGGCAAATTTAACTCTCATTTCCCACCAGGAAGAGGAATTAACCAAAGGCTCAGCGTGCCGTGCCGGAACCAGATTAGGGCCTGAAGCCATCCTGCGGTGTTGCGGCCAGCTCAAAAGAAAGCGAGTTGAAGAAAGGAGCTCAGGGGCACTGTAATTCACAAACCTGCAGAGTTATAAATGACAGCTATCGTCCAAAAATATACTGAAGTAAGGCTGCCAAGAGGACTTGAAAGCGGGGCAGAATTGCAGGAAACCGATTTCAGGAGGCAGACTGGAATTGCACTGAAAGCATAGGAAAAGAGGCAGAACGTCCACAATGATGCACTTGGCCAAAAAGGGCGTATGCGTTTTTTCCTGAATATATTCAGGAAAAAACGCATACGCCCTTTTTGGCCAACCAAGCAAGCTTGCAAAGGAAATCTGCACTACAATGAAGTCTCACTTCCCCCCGGTCAAAAGGGCCATCTGAAAAAAGTGTAAAATCCAGAAAGGCAGGACAGGCCATGGAGAACTGGGAGCCTTGTTATGCTGATGGGCGGGATGTAAATTGCCAACAGACACTCGGGAGAAGTGTATGGTGTTTCCTGAAACATCTAAAAAACAAAGCAACAGAGCCTAGGGCACTTCCACTTATGGTCCTATAGCTTAGGGAAATTAAAATCAAAAAGACACAGCCACCCCAAAGTTTGGGACGCCTCTGTTTACAAGAACCTCGTGTACAGTACAAGTTCAACATCGCAGAAAGTGAAAAATGGATAAAGAAGTTGTGGTATTTACTTACAAAGCAATATCACTCAGCAATGAAATCTATGTCATCAGGCCCTTAGCAGCACAATGAGTGGATTCAGGTATGATGATTCTAACTGAAATAAGTCACACAGAAAAAGAAACATCATAAGATATCAGTAATACACGGAATGTAAACTTGGCTACACAGGAACTGAATTACAGAACAGAACAGGGTCTCAAATTTAGAAAACCAACTTATGCTTGCTTAAGGGGAAAGGTGAGTTGGGGTGCTGCATAAAACCAGAGATTGAAATGAGCACAGATAAAGTTCCTTAAGCCAAATATGGAATAGACAAGAGCTACTCCTTGCTCAACGAAATGGACTCAACACCGCATATTAAATGCCTAAGAATGTACCTGACTAGTAAGTATCTTAAAACCTATGGATTGCTATGTCTCCGAAAGAGAATCAAGCATGTGTACAGGGGCATAAACGCAGCAGTGATAGGATTGGAGAGGTTCGGTGAGCAAATGAAGACCCTTTGAAGTCATATTGCATGGTACCCATTCCACGGGTTTCAACTACCCAGGTTTAAGGTATTCTTCCTTCAGCTAAAACATGCATGTGGAACCTAGAGTATGATCAACCATGTGATCGGGAGACGTGTTCAAATATGTCTCAGTTTTCGTACCCTGGTACTCGGGTGCAACATTCCAGACGCTTTACTAACACCCTCCCGACTTGGAGAGTCAGTCCCTTTAACCTCCTGTTTGGCCCAGTTTGCAATTTCTGCGGAAGATGAACAGGAATAGCGAGAACCAATGAGAGACTAGCTGGAGGTGTCTGGACGGGCAAATTTAACTCTCATTTCCCACCAGGAAGAGGAATTAACCAAAGGCTCAGCGTGCCGTGCCGGAACCAGATTAGGGCCTGAAGCCATCCTGCGGTGTTGCGGCCAGCTCAAAAGAAAGCGAGTTGAAGAAAGGAGCTCAGGGGCACTGTAATTCACAAACCTGCAGAGTTATAAATGACAGCTATCGTCCAAAAATATACTGAAGTAAGGCTGCCAAGAGGACTTGAAAGCGGGGCAGAATTGCAGGAAACCGATTTCAGGAGGCAGACTGGAATTGCATTGAAAGCATAGGAAAAGAGGCAGAACGTCCACAATGATGCACTTGGCCAAAAAGGGCGTATGCGTTTTTTCCTGAATATATTCAGGAAAAAACGCATACGCGCTTTTTGGCCAACCAAGCAAGCTTGCAAAGGAAATCTGCACTACAATGAAGTCTCACTTCCCCCCGGTCAAAAGGGCCATCTGAAAAAAGTGTAAAATCCAGAAAGGCAGGACAGGCCATGGAGAACTGGGAGCCTTGTTATGCTGATGGGCGGGATGTAAATTGCCAACAGACACTCGGGAGAAGTGTATGGTGTTTCCTGAAACATCTAAAAAACAAAGCAACAGAGCCTAGGGCACTTCCACTTATGGTCCTATAGCTTAGGGAAATTAAAATCAAAAAGACACAGCCACCCCAAAGTTTGGGACGCCTCTGTTTACAAGAACCTCGTGTACAGTACAAGTTCAACATCGCAGAAAGTGAAAAATGGATAAAGAAGTTGTGGTATTTACTTACAAAGCAATATCACTCAGCAATGAAATCTATGTCATCAGGCCCTTAGCAGCACAATGAGTGGATTCAGGTATGATGATTCTAACTGAAATAAGTCACACAGAAAAAGAAACATCATAAGATATCAGTAATACACGGAATGTAAACTTGGCTACACAGGAACTGAATTACAGAACAGAACAGGGTCTCAAATTTAGAAAACCAACTTATGCTTGCTTAAGGGTAAAGGTGAGTTGGGGTGCTGCATAAAACCAGAGATTGAAATGAGCACAGATAAAGTTCCTTAAGCCAAATATGGAATAGACTAGAGCTACCTCTTGCTCAACGAAATGGACTCAACACCGCATATTAAATGCCTAAGAATGTACCTGACTAGTAAGTATCTTAAAACCTATGGATTGCTATGTCTCCGAAAGAGAATCAAGCATGTGTACAGGGGCATAAACGCAGCAGTGATAGGATTGGAGAGGTTCGGTGAGCAAATGAAGACCCTTTGAAGTCATATTGCATGGTACCCATTCCACGGGTTTCAACTACCCAGGTTTAAGGTATTCTTCCTTCAGCTAAAACATGCATGTGGAACCTAGAGTATGATCAACCATGTGATCGGGAGACGTGTTCAAATATGTCTCAGTTTTCGTACCCTGGTACTCGGGTGCAACATTCCAGACGCTTTACTAACACCCTCGCGACTTGGAGAGTCAGTCCCTTTAACCTCCTGTTTGGCCCAGTTTGCAATTTCTGCGGAAGATGAACAGGAATAGTGAGAACCAATGAGAGACTAGCTGGAGGTGTCTGGACGGGCAAATTTAACTCTCATTTCCCACCAGGAAGAGGAATTAACCAAAGTCTCAGCGTGCCGTGCCGGAACCAGATTAGGGCCTGAAGCCATCCTGCGGTGTTGCGGCCAGCTCAAAAGAAAGCGAGTTGAAGAAAGGAGCTCAGGGGCACTGTAATTCACAAACCTGCAGAGTTATAAATGACAGCTATCGTCCAAAAATATACTGAAGTAAGGCTGCCAAGAGGACTTGAAAGCGGGGCAGAATTGCAGGAAACCGATTTCAGGAGGCAGACTGGAATTGCATTGAAAGCATAGGAAAAGAGGCAGAACGTCCACAATGATGCACTTGGCCAAAAAGGGCGTATGCGTTTTTTCCTGAATATATTCAGGAAAAAACGCATACGCCCTTTTTGGCCAACCAAGCAAGCTTGCAAAGGAAATCTGCACTACAATGAAGTCTCACTTCCCCCCGGTCAAAAGGGCCATCTGAAAAAAGTGTAAAATCCAGAAAGGCAGGACAGGCCATGGAGAACTGGGAGCCTTGTTATGCTGATGGGCGGGATGTAAATTGCCAACAGACACTCGGGAGAAGTGTATGGTGTTCCCTGAAACATCTAAAAAACAAAGCAACAGAGCCTAGGGCACTTCCACTTATGGTCCTATAGCTTAGGGAAATTAAAATCAAAAAGACACAGCCACCCCAAAGTTTGGGACGCCTCTGTTTACAAGAACCTCGTGTACAGTACAAGTTCAACATCGCAGAAAGTGAAAAATGGATAAAGAAGTTGTGGTATTTACTTACAAAGCAATATCACTCAGCAATGAAATCTATGTCATCAGGCCCTTAGCAGCACAATGAGTGGATTCAGGTATGATGATTCTAACTGAAATAAGTCACACAGAAAAAGAAACATCATAAGATATCAGTAATACACGGAATGTAAACTTGGCTACACAGGAACTGAATTACAGAACAGAACAGGGTCTCAAATTTAGAAAACCAACTTATGCTTGCTTAAGGGTAAAGGTGAGTTGGGGTGCTGCATAAAACCAGAGATTGAAATGAGCACAGATAAAGTTCCTTAAGCCAAATATGGAATAGACTAGAGCTACCTCTTGCTCAATGAAATGGGCTCAACACCGCATATTAAATGCCTAAGAATGTACCTGACTAGTAAGTATCTTAAAACCTATGGATTGCTATGTCTCCGAAAGAGAATCAAGCATGTGTACAGGGGCATAAACGCAGCAGTGATAGGATTGGAGAGGTTCGGTGAGCAAATGAAGACCCTTTGAAGTCATATTGCATGGTACCCATTCCACGGGTTTCAACTACCCAGGTTTAAGGTATTCTTCCTTCAGCTAAAACATGCATGTGGAACCTAGAGTATGATCAACCATGTGATCGGGAGACGTGTTCAAATATGTCTCAGTTTTCGTACCCTGGTACTCAGGTGCAACATTCCAGACGCTTTCCTAACACCCTCGCGACTTGGAGAGTCAGTCCCTTTAACCTCCTGTTTGGCCCAGTTTGCAATTTCTGCGGAAGATGAACAGGAATAGTGAGAACCAATGAGAGACTAGCTGGAGGTGTCTGGACGGGCAAATTTAACTCTCATTTCCCACCAGGAAGAGGAATTAACCAAAGGCTCAGCGTGCCGTGCCGGAACAAGATTAGGGCCTGAAGCCATCCTGCGGTGTTGCGGCCAGCTCAAAAGAAAGCGAGTTGAAGAAAGGAGCTCAGGGGCACTGTAATTCACAAACCTGCAGAGTTATAAATGACAGCTATCGTCCAAAAATATACTGAAGTAAGGCTGCCAAGAGGACTTGAAAGCGGGGCAGAATTGCAGGAAACCGATTTCAGGAGGCAGACTGGAATTGCATTGAAAGCATAGGAAAAGAGGCAGAACGTCCACAATGATGCACTTGGCCAAAAAGGGCGTATGTGTTTTTTCCTGAATATATTCAGGAAAAAATGCATACGCTCTTTTTGGCCAACCAAGCAAGCTTGCAAAGGAAATCTGCACTACAATGAAGTCTCACTTCCCCCCGGTCAAAAGGGCCATCTGAAAAAAGTGTAAAATCCAGAAAGGCAGGACAGGCCATGGAGAACTGGGAGCCTTGTTATGCTGATGGGCGGGATGTAAATTGCCAACAGACACTCGGGAGAAGTGTATGGTGTTTCCTGAAACATCTAAAAAACAAAGCAACAGAGCCTAGGGCACTTCCACTTATGGTCCTATAGCTTAGGGAAATTAAAATCAAAAAGACACAGCCACCCCAAAGTTTGGGACGCCTCTGTTTACAAGAACCTCGTGTACAGTACAAGTTCAACATCGCAGAAAGTGAAAAATGGATAAAGAAGTTGTGGTATTTACTTACAAAGCAATATCACTCAGCAATGAAATCTATGTCATCAGGCCCTTAGCAGCACAATGAGTGGATTCAGGTATGATGATTCTAACTGAAATAAGTCACACAGAAAAAGAAACATCATAAGATATCAGTAATACACGGAATGTAAACTTGGCTACACAGGAACTGAATTACAGAACAGAACAGGGTCTCAAATTTAGAAAACCAACTTATGCTTGCTTAAGGGGAAAGGTGAGTTGGGGTGCTGCATAAAACCAGAGATTGAAATGAGCACAGATAAAGTTCCTTAAGCCAAATATGGAATAGACAAGAGCTACTCCTTGCTCAACGAAATGGACTCAACACCGCATATTAAATGCCTAAGAATGTACCTGACTAGTAAGTATCTTAAAACCTATGGATTGCTATGTCTCCGAAAGAGAATCAAGCATGTGTACAGGGGCATAAACGCAGCAGTGATAGGATTGGAGAGGTTCGGTGAGCAAATGAAGACCCTTTGAAGTCATATTGCATGGTACCCATTCCACGGGTTTCAACTACCCAGGTTTAAGGTATTCTTCCTTCAGCTAAAACATGCATGTGGAACCTAGAGTATGATCAACCATGTGATCGGGAGACGTGTTCAAATATGTCTCAGTTTTCGTACCCTGGTACTCGGGTGCAACATTCCAGACGCTTTACTAACACCCTCCCGACTTGGAGAGTCAGTCCCTTTAACCTCCTGTTTGGCCCAGTTTGCAATTTCTGCGGAAGATGAACAGGAATAGTGAGAACCAATGAGAGACTAGCTGGAGGTGTCTGGACGGGCAAATTTAACTCTCATTTCCCACCAGGAAGAGGAATTAACCAAAGGCTCAGCGTGCCGTGCTGGAACCAGATTAGGGCCTGAAGCCATCCTGCGGTGTTGCGGCCAGCTCAAAAGAAAGCGAGTTGAAGAAAGGAGCTCAGGGGCACTGTAATTCACAAACCTGCAGAGTTATAAATGACAGCTATCGTCCAAAAATATACTGAAGTAAGGCTGCCAAGAGGACTTGAAAGCGGGGCAGAATTGCAGGAAACCGATTTCAGGAGGTAGACTGGAATTGCATTGAAAGCATAGGAAAAGAGGCAGAACGTCCACAATGATGCACTTGGCCAAAAAGGGCGTATGCGTTTTTTCCTGAATATATTCAGGAAGAAACGCATACGCCCTTTTTGGCCAACCAAGCAAGCTTGCAAAGGAAATCTGCACTACAATGAAGTCTCACTTCCCCCCGGTCAAAAGGGCCATCTGAAAAAAGTGTAAAATCCAGAAAGGCAGGACAGGCCATGGAGAACTGGGAGCCTTGTTATGCTGATGGGCGGGATGTAAATTGCCAACAGACACTCGGGAGAAGTGTATGGTGTTTCCTGAAACATCTAAAAAACAAAGCAACAGAGCCTAGGGCACTTCCACTTATGGTCCTATAGCTTAGGGAAATTAAAATCAAAAAGACACAGCCACCCCAAAGTTTGGGACGCCTCTGTTTACAAGAACCTCATTTACAGTACAAGTTCAACATCGCAGAAAGTGAAAAATGGATAAAGAAGTTGTGGTATTTACTTACAAAGCAATATCACTCAGCAATGAAATCTATGTCATCAGGCCCTTAGCAGCACAATGAGTGGATTCAGGTATGATGATTCTAACTGAAATAAGTCACACAGAAAAAGAAACATCATAAGATATCAGTAATACACGGAATGTAAACTTGGCTACACAGGAACTGAATTACAGAACAGAACAGGGTCTCAAATTTAGAAAACCAACTTATGCTTGCTTAAGGGGAAAGGTGAGTTGGGGTGCTGCATAAAACCAGAGATTGAAATGAGCACAGATAAAGTTCCTTAAGCCAAATATGGAATAGACAAGAGCTACTCCTTGCTCAACGAAATGGACTCAACACCACATATTAAACGCCTAAGAATGTACCTGACTAGTAAGTATCTTAAAACCTATGGATTGCTATGTCTCCGAAGGAGAATCAAGCATGTGTACAGGGGCATAAACGCAGCAGTGATAGGATTGGAGAGGTTCGGTGAGCAAATGAAGACCCTTTGAAGTCATATTGCATGGTACCCATTCCACGGGTTTCAACTACCCAGGTTTAAGGTATTCTTCCTTCAGCTAAAACATGCATGTGGAACCTAGAGTATGATCAACCATGTGATCGGGAGACGTGTTCAAATATGTCTCAGTTTTCGTACCCTGGTAGTTGGGTGCAACATTCCAGACGCTTTACTAACATCCTCCCGAGTTGGAGAGTCAGTCCCTTTAACCTCCTGTTTGGCCCAGTTTGCAATTTCTGCGGAAGATGAACAGGAATAGCGAGAACCAATGAGAGACTAGCTGGAGGTGTCTGGACGGGCAAATTTAACTCTCATTTCCCATGAGGAAGAGGAATTAACCAAAGGCTCAGCGTGCCGTGCCGGAACCAGATTAGGGCCTGAAGCCATCCTGCGGTGTTGCTGCCAGCTCAAAAGAAAGCGAGTTGAAGAAAGGAGCTCAGGGGCACTGTAATTCACAAACCTGCAGAGTTATAAATGACAGCTATCGTCCAAAAATATACTGAAGTAAGGCGGCCAAGAGGACTTGAAAGCGGGGCAGAATTGCAGGAAACCGATTTCAGGAGGTAGACTGGAATTGCATTGAAAGCATAGGAAAAGAGGCAGAACGTCCACAATGATGCACTTGGCCATAAAGGGCGTATGCGTTTCTTCCTGAATATATTCAGGAAGAAACGCATACGCTCTTTTTGGCCAACCAAGCAAGCTTGCAAAGGAAATCTGCACTACAATGAAGTCTCACTTCCCCGCGGTCAAAAGGGCCATCTGAAAAAAGTGTAAAATCCAGAAAGGCAGGACAGGCCATGGAGAACTGGGAGCCTTGTTATGCTGATGGGCGGGATGTAAATTGCCAACAGACACTCGGGAGAAGTGTATGGTGTTTCCTGAAACATCTAAAAAACAAAGCAACAGAGCCTAGGGCACTTCCACTTATGGTCCTATAGCTTAGGGAAATTAAAATCAAAAAGACACAGCCACCCCAAAGTTTGGGACGCCTCTGTTTACAAGAACCTCGTTTACAGTACAAGTTCAACATCGCAGAAAGTGAAAAATGGATAAAGAAGTTGTGGTATTTACTTACAAAGCAATATCACTCAGCAATGAAATCTATGTCATCAGGCCCTTAGCAGCACAATGAGTGGATTCAGGTATGATGATTCTAACTGAAATAAGTCACACAGAAAAAGAAACATCATAAGATATCAGTAATACATGGAATGTAAACTTGGCTACACAGGAACTGAATTACAGAACAGAACAGGGTCTCAAATTTAGAAAACCAACTTATGCTTGCTTAAGGGGAAAGGTGAGTTGGGGTGCTGCATAAAACCAGAGATTGAAATGAGCACAGATAAAGTTCCTTAAGCCAAATATGGAATAGACAAGAGCTACTCCTTGCTCAACGAAATGGACTCAACACCGCATATTAAATGCCTAAGAATGTACCTGACTAGTCAGTATCTTAAAACCTATGGATTGCTATGTCTCCGAAAGAGAATCAAGCATGTGTACAGGGGCATAAACGCAGCAGTGATAGGATTGGAGAGGTTCGGTGAGCAAATGAAGACCCTTTGAAGTCATATTGCATGGTACCCATTCCACGGGTTTCAACTACCCAGGTTTAAGGTATTCTTCCTACAGGTAAAACATGCATGTAGAACCTAGAGTATGATCAACCATGTGATCGGGAGACGTGTTCAAATATGTCTCAGTTTTCGTACCCTGGTACTCGGGTGCAATATTCCAGACACTTTACTAACACCCTCCGGACTTGGAGAGTCAGTCCCTTTAACCTCCTGTTTGGCCCAGTTTGCAATTTCTGCGGAAGATGAACAGGAATAGCGAGAACCAATGAGAGACTAGCTGCAGGTGTCTGGACGGGCAAATTTAACTCTCATTTCCCACCAGGAAGAGGAATTAACCAAAGTCTCAACGTGCCGTGCCGGAACCAGATTAGGGCCTGAAGCCATCCTGCGGTGTTGCGGCCAGCTCAAAAGAAAGCGAGTTGAAGAAAGGAGCTCAGGGGCACTGTAATTCACAAACCTGCAGAGTTATAAATGACAGCTATCGTCCAAAAATATACTGAAGTAAGGCTGCCAAGAGGACTTGAAAGCGGGGCAGAATTGCAGGAAACCGATTTCAGGAGGTAGACTGGAATTGCATTGAAAGCATAGGAAAAGAGGCAGAACGTCCACAATGATGCACTTGGCCAAAAAGGGCGTATGCGTTTTTTCCTGAATATATTCAGGAAAAAACGCATACGCCCTTTTTGGCCAACCAAGCAAGCTTGCAAAGGAAATCTGCACTACAATGAAGTCTCACTTCCCCCCGGTCAAAAGGGCCATCTGAAAAAAGTGTAAAATCCAGAAAGGCAGGACAGGCCATGGAGAACTGGGAGCCTTGTTATGCTGATGGGCGGGATGTAAATTGCCAACAGACACTCGGGAGAAGGGTATGGTGTTTCCTGAAACATCTAAAAAACAAAGCAACAGAGCCTAGGGCACTTCCACTTATGGTCCTATAGCTTAGGGAAATTAAAATCAAAAAGACACAGCCACCCCAAAGTTTGGGACGCCTCTGTTTACAAGAACCTCGTGTACAGTACAAGTTCAACATCGCAGAAAGTGAAAAATGGATAAAGAAGTTGTGGTATTTACTTACAAAGCAATATCACTCAGCAATGAAATCTATGTCATCAGGCCCTTAGCAGCACAATGAGTGGATTCAGGTATGATGATTCTAACTGAAATAAGTCACACAGAAAAAGAAACATCATAAGATATCAGTAATACACGGAATGTAAACTTGGCTACACAGGAACTGAATTACAGAACAGAACAGGGTCTCAAATTTAGAAAACCAACTTATGCTTGCTTAAGGGTAAAGGTGAGTTGGGGTGCTGCATAAAACCAGAGATTGAAATGAGCACAGATAAAGTTCCTTAAGCCAAATATGGAATAGACTAGAGCTACCTCTTGCTCAACGAAATGGACTCAACACCGCATATTAAATGCCTAAGAATGTACCTGACTAGTCAGTATCTTAAAACCTATGGATTGTTATGTCTCCGAAAGAGAATCAAGCATGTGTACAGGGGCATAAACGCAGCAGTGATAGGATTGGAGAGGTTCGGTGAGCAAATGAAGACCCTTTGAAGTCATATTGCATGGTACCCATTCCACGGGTTTCAACTACCCAGGTTTAAGGTATTCTTCCTTCAGCTAAAACATGCATGTGGAACCTAGAGTATGATCAACCATGTGATCGGGAGACGTGTTCAAATATGTCTCAGTTTTCGTACCCTGGTACTCGGGTGCAACATTCCAGACGCTTTACTAACACCCTCGCGACTTGGAGAGTCAGTCCCTTTAACCTCCTGTTTGGCCCAGTTTGCAATTTCTGCGGAAGATGAACAGGAATAGCGAGAACCAATGAGAGACTAGCTGGAGGTGTCTGGACGGGCAAATTTAACTCTCATTTCCCACCAGGAAGAGGAATTAACCAAAGTCTCAGCGTGCCGTGCCGGAACCAGATTAGGGCCTGAAGCCATCCTGCGGTGTTGCGGCCAGCTCAAAAGAAAGCGAGTTGAAGAAAGGAGCTCAGGGGCACTGTAATTCACAAACCTGCAGAGTTATAAATGACAGCTATCGTCCAAAAATATACTGAAGTAAGGCTGCCAAGAGGACTTGAAAGCGGGGCAGAATTGCAGGAAACCGATTTCAGGAGGCAGACTGGAATTGCATTGAAAGCATAGGAAAAGAGGCAGAACGTCCACAATGATGCACTTGGCCAAAAAGGGCGTATGCGTTTTTTCCTGAATATATTCAGGAAAAAACGCATACGCCCTTTTTGGCCAACCAAGCAAGCTTGCAAAGGAAATCTGCACTACAATGAAGTCTCACTTCCCCCCGGTCAAAAGGGCCATCTGAAAAAAGTGTAAAATCCAGAAAGGCAGGACAGGCCATGGAGAACTGGGAGCCTTGTTATGCTGATGGGCGGGATGTAAATTGCCAACAGACACTCGGGAGAAGGGTATGGTGTTTCCTGAAACATCTAAAAAACAAAGCAACAGAGCCTAGGGCACTTCCACTTATGGTCCTATAGCTTAGGGAAATTAAAATCAAAAAGACACAGCCACCCCAAAGTTTGGGATGCCTCTGTTTACAAGAACCTCGTGTACAGTACAAGTTCAACATCGCAGAAAGTGAAAAATGGATAAAGAAGTTGTGGTATTTACTTACAAAGCAATATCACTCAGCAATGAAATCTATGTCATCAGGCCCTTAGCAGCACAATGAGTGGATTCAGGTATGATGATTCTAACTGAAATAAGTCACACAGAAAAAGAAACATCATAAGATATCAGTAATACACGGAATGTAAACTTGGCTACACAGGAACTGAATTACAGAACAGAACAGGGTCTCAAATTTAGAAAACCAACTTATGCTTGCTTAAGGGGAAAGGTGAGTTGGGGTGCTGCATAAAACCAGAGATTGAAATGAGCACAGATAAAGTTCCTTAAGCCAAATATGGAATAGACAAGAGCTACTCCTTGCTCAACGAAATGGACTCAACACCGCATATTAAATGCCTAAGAATGTACCTGACTAGTAAGTATCTTAAAACCTATGGATTGCTATGTCTCCGAAAGAGAATCAAGCATGTGTACAGGGGCATAAACGCAGCAGTGATAGGATTGGAGAGGTTCGGTGAGCAAATGAAGACCCTTTGAAGTCATATTGCCTGGTACCCATTCCATGGGTTTCAACTACCCAGGTTTAAGGTATTCTTCCTTCAGCTAAAACATGCATGTGGAACCTAGAGTATGATCAACCATGTGATCGGGAGACGTGTTCAAATATGTCTCAGTTTTCGTACCCTGGTACTCGGGTGCAACATTCCAGACGCTTTACTAACACCCTCGCGACTTGGAGAGTCAGTCCCTTTAACCTCCTGTTTGGCCCAGTTTGCAATTTCTGCGGAAGATGAACAGGAATAGCGAGAACCAATGAGAGACTAGCTGGAGGTGTCTGGACGGGCAAATTTAACTCTCATTTCCCACCAGGAAGAGGAATTAACCAAAGGCTCAGCGTGCCGTGCCGGAACCAGATTAGGGCCTGAAGCCATCCTGCGGTGTTGCGGCCAGCTCAAAAGAAAGCGAGTTGAAGAAAGGAGCTCAGGGGCACTGTAATTCACAAACCTGCAGAGTTATAAATGACAGCTATCGTCCAAAAATATACTGAAGTAAGGCTGCCAAGAGGACTTGAAAGCGGGGCAGAATTGCAGGAAACCGATTTCAGGAGGCAGACTGGAATTGCATTGAAAGCATAGGAAAAGAGGCAGAACGTCCACAATGATGCACTTGGCCAAAAAGGGCGTATGTGTTTTTTCCTGAATATATTCAGGAAAAAATGCATACGCCCTTTTTGGCCAACCAAGCAAGCTTGCAAAGGAAATCTGCACTACAATGAAGTCTCACTTCCCCGCGGTCAAAAGGGCCATCTGAAAAAAGTGTAAAATCCAGAAAGGCAGGACAGGCCATGGAGAACTGGGAGCCTTGTTATGCTGATGGGCGGGATGTAAATTGCCAACAGACACTCGGGAGAAGTGTATGGTGTTTCCTGAAACATCTAAAAAACAAAGCAACAGAGCCTAGGGCACTTCCACTTATGGTCCTATAGCTTAGGGAAATTAAAATCAAAAAGACACAGCCACCCCAAAGTTTGGGACGCCTCTGTTTACAAGAACCTCGTGTACAGTACAAGTTCAACATCGCAGAAAGTGAAAAATGGATAAAGAAGTTGTGGTATTTACTTACAAAGCAATATCACTCAGCAATGAAATCTATGTCATCAGGCCCTTAGCAGCACAATGAGTGGATTCAGGTATGATGATTCTAACTGAAATAAGTCACACAGAAAAAGAAACATCATAAGATATCAGTAATACACGGAATGTAAACTTGGCTACACAGGAACTGAATTACAGAACAGAACAGGGTCTCAAATTTAGAAAACCAACTTATGCTTGCTTAAGGGTAAAGGTGAGTTGGGGTGCTGCATAAAACCAGAGATTGAAATGAGCACAGATAAAGTTCCTTAAGCCAAATATGGAATAGACTAGAGCTACCTCTTGCTCAACGAAATGGACACAACACCGCATATTAAATGCCTAAGAATGTACCTGACTAGTAAGTATCTTAAAACCTATGGATTGCTATGTCTCCGAAAGAGAATCAAGCATGTGTACAGGGGCATAAACGCAGCAGTGATAGGATTGGAGAGGTTCGGTGAGCAAATGAAGACCCTTTGAAGTCATATTGCATGGTACCCATTCCACGGGTTTCAACTACCCAGGTTTAAGGTATTCTTCCTTCAGCTAAAACATGCATGTGGAACCTAGAGTATGATCAACCATGTGATCGGGAGACGTGTTCAAATATGTCTCAGTTTTCGTACCCTGGTACTCGGGTGCAACATTCCAGACGCTTTACTAACACCCTCGCGACTTGGAGAGTCAGTCCCTTTAACCTCCTGTTTGGCCCAGTTTGCAATTTCTGCGGAAGATGAACAGGAATAGTGAGAACCAATGAGAGACTAGCTGGAGGTGTCTGGACGGGCAAATTTAACTCTCATTTCCCACCAGGAAGAGGAATTAACCAAAGTCTCAGCGTGCCGTGCCGGAACCAGATTAGGGCCTGAAGCCATCCTGCGGTGTTGCGGCCAGCTCAAAAGAAAGCGAGTTGAAGAAAGGAGCTCAGGGGCACTGTAATTCACAAACCTGCAGAGTTATAAATGACAGCTATCGTCCAAAAATATACTGAAGTAAGGCTGCCAAGAGGACTTGAAAGCGGGGCAGAATTGCAGGAAACCGATTTCAGGAGGCAGACTGGAATTGCATTGAAAGCATAGGAAAAGAGGCAGAACGTCCACAATGATGCACTTGGCCAAAAAGGGCGTATGCGTTTTTTCCTGAATATATTCAGGAAAAAACGCATACGCCCTTTTTGGCCAACCAAGCAAGCTTGCAAAGGAAATCTGCACTACAATGAAGTCTCACTTCCCCCCGGTCAAAAGGGCCATCTGAAAAAAGTGTAAAATCCAGAAAGGCAGGACAGGCCATGGAGAACTGGGAGCCTTGTTATGCTGATGGGCGGGATGTAAATTGCCAACAGACACTCGGGAGAAGTGTATGGTGTTCCCTGAAACATCTAAAAAACAAAGCAACAGAGCCTAGGGCACTTCCACTTATGGTCCTATAGCTTAGGGAAATTAAAATCAAAAAGACACAGCCACCCCAAAGTTTGGGACGCCTCTGTTTACAAGAACCTCGTGTACAGTACAAGTTCAACATCGCAGAAAGTGAAAAATGGATAAAGAAGTTGTGGTATTTACTTACAAAGCAATATCACTCAGCAATGAAATCTATGTCATCAGGCCCTTAGCAGCACAATGAGTGGATTCAGGTATGATGATTCTAACTGAAATAAGTCACACAGAAAAAGAAACATCATAAGATATCAGTAATACACGGAATGTAAACTTGGCTACACAGGAACTGAATTACAGAACAGAACAGGGTCTCAAATTTAGAAAACCAACTTATGCTTGCTTAAGGGTAAAGGTGAGTTGGGGTGCTGCATAAAACCAGAGATTGAAATGAGCACAGATAAAGTTCCTTAAGCCAAATATGGAATAGACTAGAGCTACCTCTTGCTCAATGAAATGGGCTCAACACCGCATATTAAATGCCTAAGAATGTACCTGACTAGTAAGTATCTTAAAACCTATGGATTGCTATGTCTCCGAAAGAGAATCAAGCATGTGTACAGGGGCATAAACGCAGCAGTGATAGGATTGGAGAGGTTCGGTGAGCAAATGAAGACCCTTTGAAGTCATATTGCATGGTACCCATTACACGGGTCTCAACTCTCCAGGTTTAAGGGATTCTTCCTTCAGCTAAAACATGCATGTGGAACCCAGAGTATGATCAACCGTGTGAACGGGAGACGTGTTCAAATATGTCTCAGTTTTCCTCCCCTGGTACTCGGGTGCAACATTCCAGACGCTTTACTAACACCCTCGCGACTTGGAGAGTCAGTCCCTTTAACCTCCTGTTTGGCCCAGTTTGCAATTTCTGCGGAAGATGAACAGGAATAGCGAGAACCAATGAGAGACTAGCTGGAGGTGTCTGGACGGGCAAATTTAACTCTCATTTCCCACCAGGAAGAGGAAATAACCAAAGGCTCAGCGTGCCGTGCCGGAACCAGATTAGGGCCTGAAGCCATCCTGCGGTGTTGCGGCCAGGTCACAAGAAAGCGAGTTGAAGAAAGGAGTTCAGGGGCACTGTAATTCACAAACCTGCAGAGTTATAAATGACAGCTATCGTCCAAAAATATACTGAAGTAAGGCTGCCAAGAGGACTTGAAAGCGGGGCAGAATTGCAGGAAACCGATTTCAGGAGGCAGACTGGAATTGCACTGAAAGCATAGGAAAAGAGGCAGAACGTCCACAATGATGCACTTGGCCAAAAAGGGCGTATGCGTTTTTTCCTGAATATATTCAGGAAAAAACGCATACGCCCTTTTTGGCCAACCAAGCAAGCTTGCAAAGGAAATCTGCACTACAATGAAGTCTCACTTCCCCCCGGTCAAAAGGGCCATCTGAAAAAAGTGTAAAATCCAGAAAGGCAGGACAGGCCATGGAGAACTGGGAGCCTTGTTATGCTGATGGGCGGGATGTAAATTGCCAACAGACACTCGGGAGAAGTGTATGGTGTTTCCTGAAACATCTAAAAAACAAAGCAACAGAGCCTAGGGCACTTCCACTTATGGTCCTATAGCTTAGGGAAATTAAAATCAAAAAGACACAGCCACCCCAAAGTTTGGGACGCCTCTGTTTACAAGAACCTCGTGTACAGTACAAGTTCAACATCGCAGAAAGTGAAAAATGGATAAAGAAGTTGTGGTATTTACTTACAAAGCAATATCACTCAGCAATGAAATCTATGTCATCAGGCCCTTAGCAGCACAATGAGTGGATTCAGGTATGATGATTCTAACTGAAATAAGTCACACAGAAAAAGAAACATCATAAGATATCAGTAATACACGGAATGTAAACTTGGCTACACAGGAACTGAATTACAGAACAGAACAGGGTCTCAAATTTAGAAAACCAACTTATGCTTGCTTAAGGGGAAAGGTGAGTTGGGGTGCTGCATAAAACCAGAGATTGAAATGAGCACAGATAAAGTTCCTTAAGCCAAATATGGAATAGACAAGAGCTACTCCTTGCTCAACGAAATGGACTCAACACCGCATATTAAATGCCTAAGAATGTACCTGACTAGTAAGTATCTTAAAACCTATGGATTGCTATGTCTCCGAAAGAGAATCAAGCATGTGTACAGGGGCATAAACGCAGCAGTGATAGGATTGGAGAGGTTCGGTGAGCAAATGAAGACCCTTTGAAGTCATATTGCATGGTACCCATTCCACGGGTTTCAACTACCCAGGTTTAAGGTATTCTTCCTTCAGCTAAAACATGCATGTGGAACCTAGAGTATGATCAACCATGTGATCGGGAGACGTGTTCAAATATGTCTCAGTTTTCGTACCCTGGTACTCGGGTGCAACATTCCAGACGCTTTACTAACACCCTCCCGACTTGGAGAGTCAGTCCCTTTAACCTCCTGTTTGGCCCAGTTTGCAATTTCTGCGGAAGATGAACAGGAATAGCGAGAACCAATGAGAGACTAGCTGGAGGTGTCTGGACGGGCAAATTTAACTCTCATTTCCCACCAGGAAGAGGAATTAACCAAAGGCTCAGCGTGCCGTGCTGGAACCAGATTAGGGCCTGAAGCCATCCTGCGGTGTTGCGGCCAGCTCAAAAGAAAGCGAGTTGAAGAAAGGAGCTCAGGGGCACTGTAATTCACAAACCTGCAGAGTTATAAATGACAGCTATCGTCCAAAAATATACTGAAGTAAGGCTGCCAAGAGGACTTGAAAGCGGGGCAGAATTGCAGGAAACCGATTTCAGGAGGTAGACTGGAATTGCATTGAAAGCATAGGAAAAGAGGCAGAACGTCCACAATGATGCACTTGGCCAAAAAGGGCGTATGCGTTTTTTCCTGAATATATTCAGGAAGAAACGCATACGCCCTTTTTGGCCAACCAAGCAAGCTTGCAAAGGAAATCTGCACTACAATGAAGTCTCACTTCCCCCCGGTCAAAAGGGCCATCTGAAAAAAGTGTAAAATCCAGAAAGGCAGGACAGGCCATGGAGAACTGGGAGCCTTGTTATGCTGATGGGCGGGATGTAAATTGCCAACAGACACTCGGGAGAAGTGTATGGTGTTTCCTGAAACATCTAAAAAACAAAGCAACAGAGCCTAGGGCACTTCCACTTATGGTCCTATAGCTTAGGGAAATTAAAATCAAAAAGACACAGCCACCCCAAAGTTTGGGACGCCTCTGTTTACAAGAACCTCATTTACAGTACAAGTTCAACATCGCAGAAAGTGAAAAATGGATAAAGAAGTTGTGGTATTTACTTACAAAGCAATATCACTCAGCAATGAAATCTATGTCATCAGGCCCTTAGCAGCACAATGAGTGGATTCAGGTATGATGATTCTAACTGAAATAAGTCACACAGAAAAAGAAACATCATAAGATATCAGTAATACACGGAATGTAAACTTGGCTACACAGGAACTGAATTACAGAACAGAACAGGGTCTCAAATTTAGAAAACCAACTTATGCTTGCTTAAGGGGAAAGGTGAGTTGGGGTGCTGCATAAAACCAGAGATTGAAATGAGCACAGATAAAGTTCCTTAAGCCAAATATGGAATAGACAAGAGCTACTCCTTGCTCAACGAAATGGACTCAACACCACATATTAAACGCCTAAGAATGTACCTGACTAGTAAGTATCTTAAAACCTATGGATTGCTATGTCTCCGAAGGAGAATCAAGCATGTGTACAGGGGCATAAACGCAGCAGTGATAGGATTGGAGAGGTTCGGTGAGCAAATGAAGACCCTTTGAAGTCATATTGCATGGTACCCATTCCACGGGTTTCAACTACCCAGGTTTAAGGTATTCTTCCTTCAGCTAAAACATGCATGTGGAACCTAGAGTATGATCAACCATGTGATCGGGAGACGTGTTCAAATATGTCTCAGTTTTCGTACCCTGGTAGTTGGGTGCAACATTCCAGACGCTTTACTAACATCCTCCCGAGTTGGAGAGTCAGTCCCTTTAACCTCCTGTTTGGCCCAGTTTGCAATTTCTGCGGAAGATGAACAGGAATAGCGAGAACCAATGAGAGACTAGCTGGAGGTGTCTGGACGGGCAAATTTAACTCTCATTTCCCATGAGGAAGAGGAATTAACCAAAGGCTCAGCGTGCCGTGCCGGAACCAGATTAGGGCCTGAAGCCATCCTGCGGTGTTGCTGCCAGCTCAAAAGAAAGCGAGTTGAAGAAAGGAGCTCAGGGGCACTGTAATTCACAAACCTGCAGAGTTATAAATGACAGCTATCGTCCAAAAATATACTGAAGTAAGGCGGCCAAGAGGACTTGAAAGCGGGGCAGAATTGCAGGAAACCGATTTCAGGAGGTAGACTGGAATTGCATTGAAAGCATAGGAAAAGAGGCAGAACGTCCACAATGATGCACTTGGCCATAAAGGGCGTATGCGTTTCTTCCTGAATATATTCAGGAAGAAACGCATACGCTCTTTTTGGCCAACCAAGCAAGCTTGCAAAGGAAATCTGCACTACAATGAAGTCTCACTTCCCCGCGGTCAAAAGGGCCATCTGAAAAAAGTGTAAAATCCAGAAAGGCAGGACAGGCCATGGAGAACTGGGAGCCTTGTTATGCTGATGGGCGGGATGTAAATTGCCAACAGACACTCGGGAGAAGTGTATGGTGTTTCCTGAAACATCTAAAAAACAAAGCAACAGAGCCTAGGGCACTTCCACTTATGGTCCTATAGCTTAGGGAAATTAAAATCAAAAAGACACAGCCACCCCAAAGTTTGGGACGCCTCTGTTTACAAGAACCTCGTTTACAGTACAAGTTCAACATCGCAGAAAGTGAAAAATGGATAAAGAAGTTGTGGTATTTACTTACAAAGCAATATCACTCAGCAATGAAATCTATGTCATCAGGCCCTTAGCAGCACAATGAGTGGATTCAGGTATGATGATTCTAACTGAAATAAGTCACACAGAAAAAGAAACATCATAAGATATCAGTAATACATGGAATGTAAACTTGGCTACACAGGAACTGAATTACAGAACAGAACAGGGTCTCAAATTTAGAAAACCAACTTATGCTTGCTTAAGGGGAAAGGTGAGTTGGGGTGCTGCATAAAACCAGAGATTGAAATGAGCACAGATAAAGTTCCTTAAGCCAAATATGGAATAGACAAGAGCTACTCCTTGCTCAACGAAATGGACTCAACACCGCATATTAAATGCCTAAGAATGTACCTGACTAGTCAGTATCTTAAAACCTATGGATTGCTATGTCTCCGAAAGAGAATCAAGCATGTGTACAGGGGCATAAACGCAGCAGTGATAGGATTGGAGAGGTTCGGTGAGCAAATGAAGACCCTTTGAAGTCATATTGCATGGTACCCATTCCACGGGTTTCAACTACCCAGGTTTAAGGTATTCTTCCTACAGGTAAAACATGCATGTAGAACCTAGAGTATGATCAACCATGTGATCGGGAGACGTGTTCAAATATGTCTCAGTTTTCGTACCCTGGTACTCGGGTGCAATATTCCAGACACTTTACTAACACCCTCCGGACTTGGAGAGTCAGTCCCTTTAACCTCCTGTTTGGCCCAGTTTGCAATTTCTGCGGAAGATGAACAGGAATAGCGAGAACCAATGAGAGACTAGCTGCAGGTGTCTGGACGGGCAAATTTAACTCTCATTTCCCACCAGGAAGAGGAATTAACCAAAGTCTCAACGTGCCGTGCCGGAACCAGATTAGGGCCTGAAGCCATCCTGCGGTGTTGCGGCCAGCTCAAAAGAAAGCGAGTTGAAGAAAGGAGCTCAGGGGCACTGTAATTCACAAACCTGCAGAGTTATAAATGACAGCTATCGTCCAAAAATATACTGAAGTAAGGCTGCCAAGAGGACTTGAAAGCGGGGCAGAATTGCAGGAAACCGATTTCAGGAGGTAGACTGGAATTGCATTGAAAGCATAGGAAAAGAGGCAGAACGTCCACAATGATGCACTTGGCCAAAAAGGGCGTATGCGTTTTTTCCTGAATATATTCAGGAAAAAACGCATACGCCCTTTTTGGCCAACCAAGCAAGCTTGCAAAGGAAATCTGCACTACAATGAAGTCTCACTTCCCCCCGGTCAAAAGGGCCATCTGAAAAAAGTGTAAAATCCAGAAAGGCAGGACAGGCCATGGAGAACTGGGAGCCTTGTTATGCTGATGGGCGGGATGTAAATTGCCAACAGACACTCGGGAGAAGTGTATGGTGTTTCCTGAAACATCTAAAAAACAAAGCAACAGAGCCTAGGGCACTTCCACTTATGGTCCTATAGCTTAGGGAAATTAAAATCAAAAAGACACAGCCACCCCAAAGTTTGGGACGTCTCTGTTTACAAGAACCTCGTGTACAGTACAAGTTCAACATCGCAGAAAGTGAAAAATGGATAAAGAAGTTGTGGTATTTACTTACAAAGCAATATCACTCAGCAATGAAATCTATGTCATCAGGCCCTTAGCAGCACAATGAGTGGATTCAGGTATGATGATTCTAACTGAAATAAGTCACACAGAAAAAGAAACATCATAAGATATCAGTAATACACGGAATGTAAACTTGGCTACACAGGAACTGAATTACAGAACAGAACAGGGTCTCAAATTTAGAAAACCAACTTATGCTTGCTTAAGGGGAAAGGTGAGTTGGGGTGCTGCATAAAACCAGAGATTGAAATGAGCACAGATAAAGTTCCTTAAGCCAAATATGGAATAGACAAGAGCTACTCCTTGCTCAACGAAATGGACTCAACACCGCATATTAAATGCCTAAGAATGTACCTGACTAGTCAGTATCTTAAAACCTATGGATTGCTATGTCTCCGAAAGAGAATCAAGCATGTGTACAGGGGCATAAACGCAGCAGTGATAGGATTGGAGAGGTTCGGTGAGCAAATGAAGACCCTTTGAAGTCATATTGCATGGTACCCATTCCACGGGTTTCAACTACCCAGTTTTAAGGTATTCTTCCTTCAGGTAAAACATGCATGTGGAACCTAGAGTATGATCAACCATGTGATCGGGAGACGTGTTCAAATATGTCTCAGTTTTCGTACCCTGGTACTCGGGTGCAACATTCCAGACGCTTTACTAACACCCTCCCGACTTGGAGAGTCAGTCCCTTTAACCTCCTGTTTGGCCCAGTTTGCAATTTCTGCGGAAGATGAACAGGAATAGTGAGAACCAATGAGAGACTAGCTGGAGGTGTCTGGACGGGCAAATTTAACTCTCATTTCCCACGAGGAAGAGGAATTAACCAAAGGCTCAGCATGCCGTGCCGGAACCAGATTAGGGCCTGAAGCCATCCTGCGGTGTTGCGGCCAGCTCAAAAGAAAGCGAGTTGAAGAAAGGAGCTCAGGGGCACTGTAATTCACAAACCTGCAGAGTTATAAATGACAGCTATCGTCCAAAAATATACTGAAGTAAGGCTGCCAAGAGGACTTGAAAGCGGGGCAGAATTGCAGGAAACCGATTTCAGGAGGCAGACTGGAATTGCATTGAAAGCATAGGAAAAGAGGCAGAACGTCCACAATGATGCACTTGGCCAAAAAGGGCGTATGCGTTTTTTCCTGAATATATTCAGGAAAAAACGCATACGCCCTTTTTGGCCAACCAAGCAAGCTTGCAAAGGAAATCTGCACTACAATGAAGTCTCACTTCCCCCCGGTCAAAAGGGCCATCTGAAAAAAGTGTAAAATCCAGAAAGGCAGGACAGGCCATGGAGAACTGGGAGCCTTGTTATGCTGATGGGCGGGATGTAAATTGCCAACAGACACTCGGGAGAAGTGTATGGTGTTTCCTGAAACATCTAAAAAACAAAGCAACAGAGCCTAGGGCACTTCCAATTATGGTCCTATAGCTTAGGGAAATTAAAATCAAAAAGACACAGCCACCCCAAAGTTTGGGACGCCTCTGTTTACAAGAACCTCGTTTACAGTACAAGTTCAACATCGCAGAAAGTGAAAAATGGATAAAGAAGTTGTGGTATTTCCTTACAAAGCAATATCACTCAGCAATGAAATCTATGTCATCAGGCCCTTAGCAGCACAATGAGTGGATTCAGGTATGATGATTCTAACTGAAATAAGTCACACAGAAAAAGAAACATCATAAGATATCAGTAATACACGGAATGTAAACTTGGCTACACAGGAACTGAATTACAGAACAGAACAGGGTCTCAAAATTAGAAAACCAACTTATGCTTGCTTAAGGGTAAAGGTGAGTTGGGGTGCTGCATAAAACCAGAGATTGAAATGAGCACAGATAAACTTCCTTAAGCTAAATATGGAATAAACAAGAGCTACTCCTTGCTCAACGAAATGGACTCAACACCGCATATTAAACGCCTAAGAATGTACCTGACTAGTAAGTATCTTAAAACCTATGGATTGCTATGTCTCCGAAGGAGAATCAAGCATGTGTACAGGGGCATAAACGCAGCAGTGATAGGATTGGAGAGGTTCGGTGAGCAAATGAAGACCCTTTGAAGTCATATTGCCTGGTACCCATTCCACGGGTTTCAACTACCCAGGTTTAAGGTATTCTTCCTTCAGCTAAAACATGCATGTGGAACCTAGAGTATGATCAACCATGTGATCGGGAGACGTGTTCAAATATGTCTCAGTTTTCGTACCCTGGTACTCGGGTGCAACATTCCAGATGCTTTACTAACATCCTCCCGAGTTGGAGAGTCAGTCCCTTTAACCTCCTGTTTGGCCCAGTTTGCAATTTCTGCGGAAGATGAACAGGAATAGCGAGAACCAATGAGAGACTAGCTGGAGGTGTCTGGACGGGCAAATTTAACTCTCATTTCCCACGAGGAAGAGGAATTAACCAAAGGCTCAGCGTGCCGTGCCGGAACCAGATTAGGGCCTGAAGCCATCCTGCGGTGTTGCGGCCAGCTCAAAAGAAAGCGAGTTGAAGAAAGGAGCTCAGGGGCACTGTAATTCACAAACCTGCAGAGTTATAAATGACAGCTATCGTCCAAAAATATACTGAAGTAAGGCTGCCAAGAGGACTTGAAAGCGGGGCAGAATTGCAGGAAACCGATTTCAGGAGGTAGACTGGAATTGCATTGAAAGCATAGGAAAAGAGGCAGAACGTCCACAATGATGCACTTGGCCAAAAAGGGCGTATGCGTTTTTTCCTGAATATATTCAGGATAAAACGCATACGCCCTTTTTGGCCAACCAAGCAAGCTTGCAAAGGAAATCTGCACTACAATGAAGTCTCACTTCCCCCCGGTCAAAAGGGCCATCTGAAAAAAGTGTAAAATCCAGAAAGGCAGGACAGGCCATGGAGAACTGGGAGCCTTGTTATGCTGATGGGCGGGATGTAAATTGCCAACAGACACTCGGGAGAAGTGTATGGTGTTTCCTGAAACATCTAAAAAACAAAGCAACAGAGCCTAGGGCACTTCCACTTATGGTCCTATAGCTTAGGGAAATTAAAATCAAAAAGACACAGCCACCCCAAAGTTTGGGACGCCTCTGTTTACAAGAACCTCGTTTACAGTACAAGTTCAACATCGCAGAAAGTGAAAAATGGATAAAGAAGTTGTGGTATTTACTTACAAAGCAATATCACTCAGCAATGAAATCTATGTCATCAGGCCCTTAGCAGCACAATGAGTGGATTCAGGTATGATGATTCTAACTGAAATAAGTCACACAGAAAAAGAAACATCATAAGATATCAGTAATACACGGAATGTAAACTTGGCTACACAGGAACTGAATTACAGAACAGAACAGGGTCTCAAATTTAGAAAACCAACTTATGCTTGCTTAAGGGGAAAGGTGAGTTGGGGTGCTGCATAAAACCAGAGATTGAAATGAGCACAGATAAAGTTCCTTAAGCCAAATATGGAATAGACAAGAGCTACTCCTTGCTCAACGAAATGGACTCAACACCGCATATTAAACGCCTCAGAATGTACCTGACTAGTAAGTATCTTAAAACCTATGGATTGCTATGTCTCCGAAAGAGCATCAAGCATGTGTACAGGGGCATAAACGCAGCAGTGATAGGATTGGAGAGGTTCGGTGAGCAAATGAAGACCCTTTGAAGTCATATTGCATCGTACCCATTCCACGGGTTTCAACTACCCAGGTTTAAGGTATTCTTCCTTCAGCTAAAACATGCATGTGGAACCTAGAGTATGATCAGCCATGTGATCGGGAGACGTGTTCAAATATGTCTCAGTTTTCGTACCCTGGTACTCGGGTGCAACATTCCAGACGCTTTACTAACACCCTCCCGACTTGGAGAGTCAGTCCCTTTAACCTCCTGTTTGGCCCAGTTTGCAATTTCTGCGGAAGATGAACAGGAATAGCGAGAACCAATGAGAGACTAGCTGGAGGTGTCTCGATGGGCAAATTTAACTCTCATTTCCCACCAGGAAGAGGAATTAACCAAAGGCTCAGCGTGCCGTGCCGGAACCAGATTAGGGCCTGAAGCCATCCTGCGGTGTTGCGGCCAGCTCAAAAGAAAGCGAGTTGAAGAAAGGAGCTCAGGGGCACTGTAATTCACAAACCTGCAGAGTTATAAATGACAGCTATCGTCCAAAAATATACTGAAGTAAGGCTGCCAAGAGGACTTGAAAGCGGGGCAGAATTGCAGGAAACCGATTTCAGGAGGTAGACTGGAATTGCATTGAAAGCATAGGAAAAGAGGCAGAACGTCCACAATGATGCACTTGGCCAAAAAGGGCGTATGCGTTTTTTCCTGAATATATTCAGGAAAAAACGCATACGCCCTTTATGGCCAACCAAGCAAGCTTGCAAAGGAAATCTGCACTACAATGAAGTCTCACTTCCCCGCGGTCAAAAGGGCCATCTGAAAAAAGTGTAAAATCCAGAAAGGCAGGACAGGCCATGGAGAACTGGGAGCCTTGTTATGCTGATGGGCGGGATGTAAATTGTCAACAGACACTCGGGAGAAGTGTATGGTGTTTCCTGAAACATCTAAAAAACAAAGCAACAGAGCCTAGGGCACTTCCACTTATGGTCCTATAGCTTAGGGAAATTAAAATCAAAAAGACACAGCCACCCCAAACATTGGGACGCCTCTGTTTACAAGAACCTCGTTTACCGTACAAGTTCAATATCACAGAAAGTGAAAAATGGATAAAGAACTTGTGGTACTTACGTACAATGCAGTATCACTCAGCAATGAAATCTATGTCATCAGGCCCGTAGCAGCATAATGAGTGGATTCAGGTACGATGATTCTAACTGAAATAAGTCACACAGAAAAAGAAACATCATAAGATATCACTAATACATGGAATGTAAACTTGGCTACACAGGAACTGAATTCCAAAACAGAACAGGGTCTCAAATTTAGAAAACCTACTTATGCTTGCTTAAGGGTAAAGGTGAGTTGGGGTGCTGCATAAAACCAGAGATTGAAATGAGCACAGATAAAGTTCCTTAAGCCAAATATGGAATAGACAAGAGCTACTCCTTGCTCAACGAAATGGACTCAACACCGCATGTTAAACGCCTAAGAATGTACCTGACTACTAAGTATCTTAAATCCTATGGATTGCTATGTCTCCAAAAGAGAATCAAGCGTGTGTACAGGGGCATAAACGCAGCAGTGATAGGATTGGAGAGGTTCGGTGAGCAAATGAAGACCCTTTGAAGTCATATTGCATGGTACCCATTACACGGGTCTCAACTCTCCAGGTTTAAGGGATTCTTCCTTCAGCTAAAACATGCATGTGGAACCCAGAGTATGATCAACCGTGTGAACGGGAGACGTGTTCAAATATGTCTCAGTTTTCCTCCCCTGGTACTCGGGTGCAACATTCCAGACGCTTTACTAACACTCTCCCCACTTGGAGAGTCAGCGCCTTTAACCTCCTGTTTGGCCCAGTTTGCAATTTCTGCGGAAGATGAACAGGAATAGCGAGAACCAATCAGAGACTAGCTGGAGGTGTCTGGACGGGCAAATTTAACTCTCATTTCCCACCAGGAAGAGGAAATAACCAAAGGCTCAGCGTGCCGTGCCGGAACCAGATTAGGGCCTGAAGCCATCCTGCGGTGTTGCGGCCAGGTCACAAGAAAGCGAGTTGAAGAAAGGAGTTCAGGGGCACTGTAATTCACAAACCTGCAGAGTTATAAATGACAGCTATCGTCCAAAAATATACTGAAGTAAGGCTGCCAAGAGGACTTGAAAGCGGGGCAGAATTGCAGGAAACCGATTTCAGGAGGCAGACTGGAATTGCACTGAAAGCATAGGAAAAGAGGCAGAACGTCCACAATGATGCACTTGGCCAAAAAGGGCGTATGCGTTTTTTCCTGAATATATTCAGGAAAAAACGCATACGCCCTTTTTGGCCAACCAAGCAAGCTTGCAAAGGAAATCTGCACTACAATGAAGTCTCACTTCCCCCCGGTCAAAAGGGCCATCTGAAAAAAGTGTAAAATCCAGAAAGGCAGGACAGGCCATGGAGAACTGGGAGCCTTGTTATGCTGATGGGCGGGATGTAAATTGCCAACAGCCACTCGGGAGAAGTGTATGGTGTTTCCTGAAACATCTAAAAAACAAAGCAACAGAGCCTAGGGCACTTCCACTTATGGTCCTATAGCTTAGGGAAATTAAAATCAAAAAGACACAGCCACCCCAAAGTTTGGGACGCCTCTGTTTACAAGAACCTCATTTACCGTACAAGTTCAATATCACAGAAAGTGAAAAATGGATAAAGAACTTGTGGTACTTACGTACAATGCAGTATCACTCAGCAATAAAATCTATGTCATCAGGCCCTGAGCAGCACAATGAGTGGATTCAGGTATGATGATTCTAACTGAAATAAGTCACACAGAAAAAGAAACATCATAAGATATCAGTAATACACGGAATGTAAACTTGGCTACACAGGAACTGAATTACAGAACAGAACAGGGTCTCAAATTTAGAAAACCAACTTATGCTTGCTTAAGGGGAAAGGTGAGTTGGGGTGCTGCATAAAACCAGAGATTGAAATGAGCACAGATAAAGTTCCTTAAGCCAAATATGGAATAGACTAGAGCTACCTCTTGCTCAACGAAATGGACTGAACACCGCATATTAAATGCCTAAGAATGTACCTGACTAGTAAGTATCTTAAAACCTATGGATTGCTATGTCTCCGAAAGAGAATCAAACATGTGTACAGGGGCATAAACGCAGCAGTGATAGGATTGGAGAGGTTCGGTGAGCAAATGAAGACCCTTTGAAGTCATATTGCATGGTACCCATTCCACGGGTTTCAACTACCCAGGTTTAAGGTATTCTTCCTTCAGCTAAAACATGCATGTGGAACCTAGAGTATGATCAACCATGTGATCGGGAGACGTGTTCAAATATGTCTCAGTTTTCGTACCCTGGTACTCGGGTGCAACATTCCAGACGCTTTACTAACACCCTCCCGACTTGGAGAGTCAGTCCCTTTAACCTCCTGTTTGGCCCAGTTTGCAATTTCTGCGGAAGATGAACAGGAATAGCGAGAACCAATGAGAGACTAGCTGGAGGTGTCTGGACGGGCAAATTTAACTCTCATTTCCCACCAGGAAGAGGAATTAACCAAAGGCTCAGCGTGCCGTGCCGGAACCAGATTAGGGCCTGAAGCCATCCTGTGGTGTTGCGGCCAGCTCAAAAGAAAGCGAGTTGAAGAAAGGAGCTCAGGGGCACTGTAATTCACAAACCTGCAGAGTTATAAATGACAGCTATCGTCCAAAAATATACTGAAGTAAGGCTGCCAAGAGGACTTGAAAGCGGGGCAGAATTGCAGGAAACCGATTTCAGGAGGCAGACTGGAATTGCATTGAAAGCATAGGAAAAGAGGCAGAACGTCCACAATGATGCACTTGGCCAAAAAGGGCGTATGTGTTTTTTCCTGAATATATTCAGGAAAAAACGCATACGCCCTTTTTGGCCAACCAAGCAAGCTTGCAAAGGAAATCTGCACTACAATGAAGTCTCACTTCCCCCCGGTCAAAAGGGCCATCTGAAAAAAGTGTAAAATCCAGAAAGGCAGGACAGGCCATGGAGAACTGGGAGCCTTGTTATGCTGATGGGCGGGATGTAAATTGCCAACAGACACTCGGGAGAAGTGTATGGTGTTTCCTGAAACATCTAAAAAACAAAGCAACAGAGCCTAGGGCACTTCCACTTATGGTCCTATAGCTTAGGGAAATTAAAATCAAAAAGACACAGCCACCCCAAAGTTTGGGACGCCTCTGTTTACAAGAACCTCGTGTACAGTACAAGTTCAACATCGCAGAAAGTGAAAAATGGATAAAGAAGTTGTGGTATTTACTTACAAAGCAATATCACTCAGCAATGAAATCTATGTCATCAGGCCCTTAGCAGCACAATGAGTGGATTCAGGTATGATGATTCTAACTGAAATAAGTCACACAGAAAAAGAAACATCATAAGATATCAGTAATACACGGAATGTAAACTTGGCTACACAGGAACTGAATTACAGAACAGAACAGGGTCTCAAATTTAGAAAACCAACTTATGCTTGCTTAAGGGTAAAGGTGAGTTGGGGTGCTGCATAAAACCAGAGATTGAAATGAGCACAGATAAAGTTCCTTAAGCCAAATATGGAATAGACTAGAGCTACCTCTTGCTCAACGAAATGGACTCAACACCGCATATTAAATGCCTAAGAATGTACCTGACTAGTAAGTATCTTAAAACCTATGGATTGCTATGTCTCCGAAAGAGAATCAAGCATGTGTACAGGGGCATAAACGCAGCAGTGATAGGATTGGAGAGGTTCGGTGAGCAAATGAAGACCCTTTGAAGTCATATTGCATGGTACCCATTCCACGGGTTTCAACTACCCAGGTTTAAGGTATTCTTCCTTCAGCTAAAACATGCATGTGGAACCTAGAGTATGATCAACCATGTGATCGGGAGACGTGTTCAAATATGTCTCAGTTTTCGTACCCTGGTACTCGGGTGCAACATTCCAGACGCTTTACTAACACCCTCGCGACTTGGAGAGTCAGTCCCTTTAACCTCCTGTTTGGCCCAGTTTGCAATTTCTGCGGAAGATGAACAGGAATAGTGAGAACCAATGAGAGACTAGCTGGAGGTGTCTGGACGGGCAAATTTAACTCTCATTTCCCACCAGGAAGAGGAATTAACCAAAGGCTCAGCGTGCCGTGCCGGAACCAGATGAGGGCCTGAAGCCATCCTGCGGTGTTGCGGCCAGCTCAAAAGAAAGCGAGTTGAAGAAAGGAGCTCAGGGGCACTGTAATTCACAAACCTGCAGAGTTATAAATGACAGCTATCGTCCAAAAATATACTGAAGTAAGGCTGCCAAGAGGACTTGAAAGCGGGGCAGAATTGCAGGAAACCGATTTCAGGAGGTAGACTGGAATTGCATTGAAAGCATAGGAAAAGAGGCAGAACGTCCACAATGATGCACTTGGCCAAAAAGGGCGTATGCGTTTTTTCCTGAATATATTCAGGAAAAAACGCATACGCCCTTTTTGGCCAACCAAGCAAGCTTGCAAAGGAAATCTGCACTACAATGAAGTCTCACTTCCCCCCGGTCAAAAGGGCCATCTGAAAAAAGTGTAAAATCCAGAAAGGCAGGACAGGCCATGGAGAACTGGGAGCCTTGTTATGCTGATGGGCGGGATGTAAATTGCCAACAGACACTCGGGAGAAGTGTATGGTGTTTCCTGAAACATCTAAAAAACAAAGCAACAGAGCCTAGGACACTTCCAATTATGGTCCTATAGCTTAGGGAAATTAAAATCAAAAAGACACAGCCACCCCAAAGTTTGGGACGCCTCTGTTTACAAGAACCTCGTTTACAGTACAAGTTCAACATCGCAGAAAGTGAAAAATGGATAAAGAAGTTGTGGTATTTCCTTACAAAGCAATATCACTCAGCAATGAAATCTATGTCATCAGGCCCTTAGCAGCACAATGAGTGGATTCAGGTATGATGATTCTAACTGAAATAAGTCACACAGAAAAAGAAACATCATAAGATATCAGTAATACACGGAATGTAAACTTGGCTACACAGGAACTGAATTACAGAACAGAACAGGGTCTCAAATTTAGAAAACCAACTTATGCTTGCTTAAGGGTAAAGGTGAGTTGGGGTGCTGCATAAAACCAGAGATTGAAATGAGCACAGATAAAGTTCCTTAAGCCAAATATGGAATAGACAAGAGCTACTCCTTGCTCAACGAAATGGACTCAACACCGCATATTAAACGCCTAAGAATGTACCTGACTAGTAAGTATCTTAAAACCTATGGATTGCTATGTCTC
This sequence comes from Pseudorca crassidens, assembly GCF_039906515.1. Lineage (NCBI taxonomy): Eukaryota > Metazoa > Chordata > Mammalia > Artiodactyla > Delphinidae > Pseudorca > Pseudorca crassidens. The sequence goes on from NW_027136310.1 coordinate 678,221, forward strand.
CGAAGGAGAATCAAGCATGTGTACAGGGGCATAAACGCAGCAGTGATAGGATTGGAGAGGTTCGGTGAGCAAATGAAGACCCTTTGAAGTCATATTGCATGGTACCCATTCCACGGATTTCAACTACCCAGGTTTAAGGTATTCTTCCTTCAGCTAAAACATGCATGTGGAACCTAGAGTATGATCAACCATGTGATCGGGAGACGTGTTCAAATATGTCTCAGTTTTCGTACCCTGGTAGTCGGGTGCAACATTCCAGACGCTTTACTAACATCCTCCCGAGTTGGAGAGTCAGTCCCTTTAACCTCCTGTTTGGCCCAGTTTGCAATTTCTGCGGAAGATGAACAGGAATAGCGAGAACCAATCAGAGACTAGCTGGAGGTGTCTGGACGGGCAAATTTAACTCTCATTTCCCATGAGGAAGAGGAATTAACCAAAGGCTCAGCGTGCCGTGCCGGAACCAGATTAGGGCCTGAAGCCATCCTGCGGTGTTGCTGCCAGCTCAAAAGAAAGCGAGTTGAAGAAAGGAGCTCAGGGGCACTGTAATTCACAAACCTGCATAGTTATAAATGACAGCTATCGTCCAAAAATATACTGAAGTAAGGCGGCCAAGAGGACTTGAAAGCGGGGCAGAATTGCAGGAAACCGATTTCAGGAGGTAGACTGGAATTGCATTGAAAGCATAGGAAAAGAGGCAGAACGTCCACAATGATGCACTTGGCCATAAAGGGCGTATGCGTTTTTTCCTGAATATATTCAGGAAGAAACGCATACGCTCTTTTTGGCCAACCAAGCAAGCTTGCAAAGGAAATCTGCACTACAATGAAGTCTCACTTCCCCCCGGTCAAAAGGGCCATCTGAAAAAAGTGTAAAATCCAGAAAGGCAGGACAGGCCATGGAGAACTGGGAGCCTTGTTATGCTGATGGGCGGGATGTAAATTGTCAACAGACACTCGGGAGAAGTGTATGGTGTTTCCTGAAACATCTAAAAAACAAAGCAACAGAGCCTAGGGCACTTCCACTTATGGTCCTATAGCTTAGGGAAATTAAAATCAAAAAGACACAGCCACCCCAAACATTGGGACGCCTCTGTTTACAAGAACCTCGTTTACCGTACAAGTTCAATATCACAGAAAGTGAAAAATGGATAAAGAACTTGTGGTACTTACGTACAATGCAGTATCACTCAGCAATGAAATCTATGTCATCAGGCCCGTAGCAGCATAATGAGTGGATTCAGGTACGATGATTCTAACTGAAATAAGTCACACAGAAAAAGAAACATCATAAGATATCACTAATACATGGAATGTAAACTTGGCTACACAGGAACTGAATTCCAAAACAGAACAGGGTCTCAAATTTAGAAAACCTACTTATGCTTGCTTAAGGGTAAAGGTGAGTTGGGGTGCTGCATAAAACCAGAGATTGAAATGAGCACAGATAAAGTTCCTTAAGCCAAATATGGAATAGACAAGAGCTACTCCTTGCTCAACGAAATGGACTCAACACCGCATGTTAAACGCCTAAGAATGTACCTGACTACTAAGTATCTTAAATCCTATGGATTGCTATGTCTCCAAAAGAGAATCAAGCGTGTGTACAGGGGCATAAACGCAGCAGTGATAGGATTGGAGAGGTTCGGTGAGCAAATGAAGACCCTTTGAAGTCATATTGCATGGTACCCATTACACGGGTCTCAACTCTCCAGGTTTAAGGGATTCTTCCTTCAGCTAAAACATGCATGTGGAACCCAGAGTATGATCAACCGTGTGAACGGGAGACGTGTTCAAATATGTCTCAGTTTTCCTCCCCTGGTACTCGGGTGCAACATTCCAGACGCTTTACTAACACTCTCCCCACTTGGAGAGTCAGCGCCTTTAACCTCCTGTTTGGCCCAGTTTGCAATTTCTGCGGAAGATGAACAGGAATAGCGAGAACCAATCAGAGACTAGCTGGAGGTGTCTGGACGGGCAAATTTAACTCTCATTTCCCACCAGGAAGAGGAAATAACCAAAGGCTCAGCGTGCCGTGCCGGAACCAGATTAGGGCCTGAAGCCATCCTGCGGTGTTGCGGCCAGGTCACAAGAAAGCGAGTTGAAGAAAGGAGTTCAGGGGCACTGTAATTCACAAACCTGCAGAGTTATAAATGACAGCTATCGTCCAAAAATATACTGAAGTAAGGCTGCCAAGAGGACTTGAAAGCGGGGCAGAATTGCAGGAAACCGATTTCAGGAGGCAGACTGGAATTGCACTGAAAGCATAGGAAAAGAGGCAGAACGTCCACAATGATGCACTTGGCCAAAAAGGGCGTATGCGTTTTTTCCTGAATATATTCAGGAAAAAACGCATACGCCCTTTTTGGCCAACCAAGCAAGCTTGCAAAGGAAATCTGCACTACAATGAAGTCTCACTTCCCCCCGGTCAAAAGGGCCATCTGAAAAAAGTGTAAAATCCAGAAAGGCAGGACAGGCCATGGAGAACTGGGAGCCTTGTTATGCTGATGGGCGGGATGTAAATTGCCAACAGCCACTCGGGAGAAGTGTATGGTGTTTCCTGAAACATCTAAAAAACAAAGCAACAGAGCCTAGGGCACTTCCACTTATGGTCCTATAGCTTAGGGAAATTAAAATCAAAAAGACACAGCCACCCCAAAGTTTGGGACGCCTCTGTTTACAAGAACCTCATTTACCGTACAAGTTCAATATCACAGAAAGTGAAAAATGGATAAAGAACTTGTGGTACTTACGTACAATGCAGTATCACTCAGCAATAAAATCTATGTCATCAGGCCCTGAGCAGCACAATGAGTGGATTCAGGTATGATGATTCTAACTGAAATAAGTCACACAGAAAAAGAAACATCATAAGATATCAGTAATACACGGAATGTAAACTTGGCTACACAGGAACTGAATTACAGAACAGAACAGGGTCTCAAATTTAGAAAACCAACTTATGCTTGCTTAAGGGGAAAGGTGAGTTGGGGTGCTGCATAAAACCAGAGATTGAAATGAGCACAGATAAAGTTCCTTAAGCCAAATACGGAATAGACTAGAGCTACCTCTTGCTCAACGAAATGGACTGAACACCGCATATTAAATGCCTAAGAATGTACCTGACTAGTAAGTATCTTAAAACCTATGGATTGCTATGTCTCCGAAAGAGAATCAAACATGTGTACAGGGGCATAAACGCAGCAGTGATAGGATTGGAGAGGTTCGGTGAGCAAATGAAGACCCTTTGAAGTCATATTGCATGGTACCCATTCCACGGGTTTCAACTACCCAGGTTTAAGGTATTCTTCCTTCAGCTAAAACATGCATGTGGAACCTAGAGTATGATCAACCATGTGATCGGGAGACGTGTTCAAATATGTCTCAGTTTTCGTACCCTGGTACTCGGGTGCAACATTCCAGACGCTTTACTAACACCCTCCCGACTTGGAGAGTCAGTCCCTTTAACCTCCTGTTTGGCCCAGTTTGCAATTTCTGCGGAAGATGAACAGGAATAGCGAGAACCAATGAGAGACTAGCTGGAGGTGTCTGGATGGGCAAATTTAACTCTCATTTCCCACCAGGAAGAGGAATTAACCAAAGGCTCAGCGTGCCGTGCCGGAACCAGATTAGGGCCTGAAGCCATCCTGTGGTGTTGCGGCCAGCTCAAAAGAAAGCGAGTTGAAGAAAGGAGCTCAGGGGCACTGTAATTCACAAACCTGCAGAGTTATAAATGACAGCTATCGTCCAAAAATATACTGAAGTAAGGCTGCCAAGAGGACTTGAAAGCGGGGCAGAATTGCAGGAAACCGATTTCAGGAGGCAGACTGGAATTGCATTGAAAGCATAGGAAAAGAGGCAGAACGTCCACAATGATGCACTTGGCCAAAAAGGGCGTATGTGTTTTTTCCTGAATATATTCAGGAAAAAACGCATACGCCCTTTTTGGCCAACCAAGCAAGCTTGCAAAGGAAATCTGCACTACAATGAAGTCTCACTTCCCCCCGGTCAAAAGGGCCATCTGAAAAAAGTGTAAAATCCAGAAAGGCAGGACAGGCCATGGAGAACTGGGAGCCTTGTTATGCTGATGGGCGGGATGTAAATTGCCAACAGACACTCGGGAGAAGTGTATGGTGTTTCCTGAAACATCTAAAAAACAAAGCAACAGAGCCTAGGGCACTTCCACTTATGGTCCTATAGCTTAGGGAAATTAAAATCAAAAAGACACAGCCACCCCAAAGTTTGGGACGCCTCTGTTTACAAGAACCTCGTGTACAGTACAAGTTCAACATCGCAGAAAGTGAAAAATGGATAAAGAAGTTGTGGTATTTACTTACAAAGCAATATCACTCAGCAATGAAATCTATGTCATCAGGCCCTTAGCAGCACAATGAGTGGATTCAGGTATGATGATTCTAACTGAAATAAGTCACACAGAAAAAGAAACATCATAAGATATCAGTAATACACGGAATGTAAACTTGGCTACACAGGAACTGAATTACAGAACAGAACAGGGTCTCAAATTTAGAAAACCAACTTATGCTTGCTTAAGGGTAAAGGTGAGTTGGGGTGCTGCATAAAACCAGAGATTGAAATGAGCACAGATAAAGTTCCTTAAGCCAAATATGGAATAGACTAGAGCTACCTCTTGCTCAACGAAATGGACTCAACACCGCATATTAAATGCCTAAGAATGTACCTGACTAGTAAGTATCTTAAAACCTATGGATTGCTATGTCTCCGAAAGAGAATCAAGCATGTGTACAGGGGCATAAACGCAGCAGTGATAGGATTGGAGAGGTTCGGTGAGCAAATGAAGACCCTTTGAAGTCATATTGCATGGTACCCATTCCACGGGTTTCAACTACCCAGGTTTAAGGTATTCTTCCTTCAGCTAAAACATGCATGTGGAACCTAGAGTATGATCAACCATGTGATCGGGAGACGTGTTCAAATATGTCTCAGTTTTCGTACCCTGGTACTCGGGTGCAACATTCCAGACGCTTTACTAACACCCTCACGACTTGGAGAGTCAGTCCCTTTAACCTCCTGTTTGGCCCAGTTTGCAATTTCTGCGGAAGATGAACAGGAATAGTGAGAACCAATGAGAGACTAGCTGGAGGTGTCTGGACGGGCAAATTTAACTCTCATTTCCCACCAGGAAGAGGAATTAACCAAAGGCTCAGCGTGCCGTGCCGGAACCAGATGAGGGCCTGAAGCCATCCTGCGGTGTTGCGGCCAGCTCAAAAGAAAGCGAGTTGAAGAAAGGAGCTCAGGGGCACTGTAATTCACAAACCTGCAGAGTTATAAATGACAGCTATCGTCCAAAAATATACTGAAGTAAGGCTGCCAAGAGGACTTGAAAGCGGGGCAGAATTGCAGGAAACCGATTTCAGGAGGTAGACTGGAATTGCATTGAAAGCATAGGAAAAGAGGCAGAACGTCCACAATGATGCACTTGGCCAAAAAGGGCGTATGCGTTTTTTCCTGAATATATTCAGGAAAAAACGCATACGCCCTTTTTGGCCAACCAAGCAAGCTTGCAAAGGAAATCTGCACTACAATGAAGTCTCACTTCCCCCCGGTCAAAAGGGCCATCTGAAAAAAGTGTAAAATCCAGAAAGGCAGGACAGGCCATGGAGAACTGGGAGCCTTGTTATGCTGATGGGCGGGATGTAAATTGCCAACAGACACTCGGGAGAAGTGTATGGTGTTTCCTGAAACATCTAAAAAACAAAGCAACAGAGCCTAGGACACTTCCAATTATGGTCCTATAGCTTAGGGAAATTAAAATCAAAAAGACACAGCCACCCCAAAGTTTGGGACGCCTCTGTTTACAAGAACCTCGTTTACAGTACAAGTTCAACATCGCAGAAAGTGAAAAATGGATAAAGAAGTTGTGGTATTTCCTTACAAAGCAATATCACTCAGCAATGAAATCTATGTCATCAGGCCCTTAGCAGCACAATGAGTGGATTCAGGTATGATGATTCTAACTGAAATAAGTCACACAGAAAAAGAAACATCATAAGATATCAGTAATACACGGAATGTAAACTTGGCTACACAGGAACTGAATTACAGAACAGAACAGGGTCTCAAATTTAGAAAACCAACTTATGCTTGCTTAAGGGGAAAGGTGAGTTGGGGTGCTGCATAAAACCAGAGATTGAAATGAGCACAGATAAAGTTCCTTAAGCCAAATATGGAATAGACAAGAGCTACTCCTTGCTCAACGAAATGGACTCAACACCGCATATTAAACGCCTAAGAATGTACCTGACTAGTAAGTATCTTAAAACCTATGGATTGCTATGTCTCCGAAGGAGAATCAAGCATGTGTACAGGGGCATAAACGCAGCAGTGATAGGATTGGAGAGGTTCGGTGAGCAAATGAAGACCCTTTGAAGTCATATTGCATGGTACCCATTCCACGGATTTCAACTACCCAGGTTTAAGGTATTCTTCCTTCAGCTAAAACATGCATGTGGAACCTAGAGTATGATCAACCATGTGATCGGGAGACGTGTTCAAATATGTCTCAGTTTTCGTACCCTGGTAGTCGGGTGCAACATTCCAGACGCTTTACTAACATCCTCCCGAGTTGGAGAGTCAGTCCCTTTAACCTCCTGTTTGGCCCAGTTTGCAATTTCTGCGGAAGATGAACAGGAATAGCGAGAACCAATCAGAGACTAGCTGGAGGTGTCTGGACGGGCAAATTTAACTCTCATTTCCCATGAGGAAGAGGAATTAACCAAAGGCTCAGCGTGCCGTGCCGGAACCAGATTAGGGCCTGAAGCCATCCTGCGGTGTTGCTGCCAGCTCAAAAGAAAGCGAGTTGAAGAAAGGAGCTCAGGGGCACTGTAATTCACAAACCTGCATAGTTATAAATGACAGCTATCGTCCAAAAATATACTGAAGTAAGGCGGCCAAGAGGACTTGAAAGCGGGGCAGAATTGCAGGAAACCGATTTCAGGAGGTAGACTGGAATTGCATTGAAAGCATAGGAAAAGAGGCAGAACGTCCACAATGATGCACTTGGCCATAAAGGGCGTATGCGTTTTTTCCTGAATATATTCAGGAAGAAACGCATACGCTCTTTTTGGCCAACCAAGCAAGCTTGCAAAGGAAATCTGCACTACAATGAAGTCTCACTTCCCCCCGGTCAAAAGGGCCATCTGAAAAAAGTGTAAAATCCAGAAAGGCAGGACAGGCCATGGAGAACTGGGAGCCTTGTTATGCTGATGGGCGGGATGTAAATTGCCAACAGACACTCGGGAGAAGTGTATGGTGTTTCCTGAAACATCTAAAAAACAAAGCAACAGAGCCTAGGACACTTCCAATTATGGTCCTATAGCTTAGGGAAATTAAAATCAAAAAGACACAGCCACCCCAAAGTTTGGGACGCCTCTGTTTACAAGAACCTCGTTTACAGTACAAGTTCAACATCGCAGAAAGTGAAAAATGGATAAAGAAGTTGTGGTATTTCCTTACAAAGCAATATCACTCAGCAATGAAATCTATGTCATCAGGCCCTTAGCAGCACAATGAGTGGATTCAGGTATGATGATTCTAACTGAAATAAGTCACACAGAAAAAGAAACATCATAAGATATCAGTAATACACGGAATGTAAACTTGGCTACACAGGAACTGAATTACAGAACAGAACAGGGTCTCAAATTTAGAAAACCAACTTATGCTTGCTTAAGGGTAAAGGTGAGTTGGGGTGCTGCATAAAACCAGAGATTGAAATGAGCACAGATAAAGTTCCTTAAGCCAAATATGGAATAGACAAGAGCTACTCCTTGCTCAACGAAATGGACTCAACACCGCATATTAAACGCCTAAGAATGTACCTGACTAGTAAGTATCTTAAAACCTATGGATTGCTATGTCTCCGAAGGAGAATCAAGCATGTGTACAGGGGCATAAACGCAGCAGTGATAGGATTGGAGAGGTTCGGTGAGCAAATGAAGACCCTTTGAAGTCATATTGCATGGTACCCATTCCACGGATTTCAACTACCCAGGTTTAAGGTATTCTTCCTTCAGCTAAAACATGCATGTGGAACCTAGAGTATGATCAACCATGTGATCGGGAGACGTGTTCAAATATGTCTCAGTTTTCGTACCCTGGTAGTCGGGTGCAACATTCCAGACGCTTTACTAACATCCTCCCGAGTTGGAGAGTCAGTCCCTTTAACCTCCTGTTTGGCCCAGTTTGCAATTTCTGCGGAAGATGAACAGGAATAGCGAGAACCAATCAGAGACTAGCTGGAGGTGTCTGGACGGGCAAATTTAACTCTCATTTCCCATGAGGAAGAGGAATTAACCAAAGGCTCAGCGTGCCGTGCCGGAACCAGATTAGGGCCTGAAGCCATCCTGCGGTGTTGCTGCCAGCTCAAAAGAAAGCGAGTTGAAGAAAGGAGCTCAGGGGCACTGTAATTCACAAACCTGCATAGTTATAAATGACAGCTATCGTCCAAAAATATACTGAAGTAAGGCGGCCAAGAGGACTTGAAAGCGGGGCAGAATTGCAGGAAACCGATTTCAGGAGGTAGACTGGAATTGCATTGAAAGCATAGGAAAAGAGGCAGAACGTCCACAATGATGCACTTGGCCATAAAGGGCGTATGCGTTTCTTCCTGAATATATTCAGGAAGAAACGCATACGCTCTTTTTGGCCAACCAAGCAAGCTTGCAAAGGAAATCTGCACTACAATGAAGTCTCACTTCCCCCCGGTCAAAAGGGCCATCTGAAAAAAGTGTAAAATCCAGAAAGGCAGGACAGGCCATGGAGAACTGGGAGCCTTGTTATGCTGATGGGCGGGATGTAAATTGCCAACAGACACTCGGGAGAAGTGTATGGTGTTTCCTGAAACATCTAAAAAACAAAGCAACAGAGCCTAGGGCACTTCCAATTATGGTCCTATAGCTTAGGGAAATTAAAATCAAAAAGACACAGACACCTCAAAGTTTGGGACGCCTCTGTTTACAAGAACCTCGTTTACAGTACAAGTTCAACATCGCAGAAAGTGAAAAATGGATAAAGAAGTTGTGGTATTTACTTACAAAGCAATATCACTCAGCAATGAAATCTATGTCATCAGGCCCTTAGCAGCACAATGAGTGGATTCAGGTATGATGATTCTAACTGAAATAAGTCACACAGAAAAAGAAACATCATAAGATATCAGTAATACATGGAATGTAAACTTGGCTACACAGGAACTGAATTACAGAACAGAACAGGGTCTCAAATTTAGAAAACCAACTTATGCTTGCTTAAGGGTAAAGGTGAGTTGGGGTGCTGCATAAAACCAGAGATTGAAATGAGCACAGATAAAGTTCCTTAAGCCAAATATGGAATAGACAAGAGCTACTCCTTGCTCAACGAAATGGACTCAACACCGCATATTAAATGCCTAAGAATGTACCTGACTAGTCAGTATCTTAAAACCTATGGATTGCTATGTCTCCGAAAGAGAATCAAGCATGTGTACAGGGGCATAAACGCAGCAGTGATAGGATTGGAGAGGTTCGGTGAGCAAATGAAGACCCTTTGAAGTCATATTGCATGGTACCCATTCCACGGGTTTCAACTACCCAGGTTTAAGGTATTCTTCCTACAGGTAAAACATGCATGTAGAACCTAGAGTATGATCAACCATGTGATCGGGAGACGTGTTCAAATATGTCTCAGTTTTCGTACCCTGGTACTCGGGTGCAATATTCCAGACACTTTACTAACACCCTCCTGACTTGGAGAGTCAGTCCCTTTAACCTCCTGTTTGGCCCAGTTTGCAATTTCTGCGGAAGATGAACAGGAATAGCGAGAACCAATGAGAGACTAGCTGGAGGTGTCTGGACGGGCAAATTTAACTCTCATTTCCCACCAGGAAGAGGAATTAACCAAAGGCTCAGCGTGCCGTGCCGGAACCAGATTAGGGCCTGAAGCCATCCTGCGGTGTTGCGGCCAGCTCAAAAGAAAGCGAGTTGAAGAAAGGAGCTCAGGGGCACTGTAATTCACAAACCTGCAGAGTTATAAATGACAGCTATCGTCCAAAAATATACTGAAGTAAGGCTGCCAAGAGGACTTGAAAGCGGGGCAGAATTGCAGGAAACCGATTTCAGGAGGTAGACTGGAATTGCATTGAAAGCATAGGAAAAGAGGCAGAACGTCCACAATGATGCACTTGGCCAAAAAGGGCGTATGCGTTTTTTCCTGAATATATTCAGGAAAAAACGCATACGCCCTTTTTGGCCAACCAAGCAAGCTTGCAAAGGAAATCTGCACTACAATGAAGTCTCACTTCCCCCCGGTCAAAAGGGCCATCTGAAAAAAGTGTAAAATCCAGAAAGGCAGGACAGGCCATGGAGAACTGGGAGCCTTGTTATGCTGATGGGCGGGATGTAAATTGCCAACAGACACTCGGGAGAAGTGTATGGTGTTTCCTGAAACATCTAAAAAACAAAGCAACAGAGCCTAGGGCACTTCCACTTATGGTCCTATAGCTTAGGGAAATTAAAATCAAAAAGACACAGCCACCCCAAAGTTTGGGACGCCTCTGTTTACAAGAACCTCGTTTACAGTACAAGTTCAACATCGCAGAAAGTGAAAAATGGATAAAGAAGTTGTGGTATTTACTTACAAAGCAATATCACTCAGCAATGAAATCTATGTCATCAGGCCCTTAGCAGCACAATGAGTGGATTCAGGTATGATGATTCTAACTGAAATAAGTCACACAGAAAAAGAAACATCATAAGATATCAGTAATACACGGAATGTAAACTTGGCTACACAGGAACTGAATTACAGAACAGAACAGGGTCTCAAATTTAGAAAACCAACTTATGCTTGCTTAAGGGGAAAGGTGAGTTGGGGTGCTGCATAAAACCAGAGATTGAAATGAGCACAGATAAAGTTCCTTAAGCCAAATATGGAATAGACAAGAGCTACTCCTTGCTCAACGAAATGGACTCAACACCGCATATTAAATGCCTAAGAATGTACCTGACTAGTCAGTATCTTAAAACCTATGGATTGCTATGTCTCCGAAAGAGAATCAAGCATGTGTACAGGGGCATAAACGCAGCAGTGATAGGATTGGAGAGGTTCGGTGAGCAAATGAAGACCCTTTGAAGTCATATTGCATGGTACCCATTCCACGGGTTTCAACTACCCAGTTTTAAGGTATTCTTCCTTCAGGTAAAACATGCATGTGGAACCTAGAGTATGATCAACCATGTGATCGGGAGACGTGTTCAAATATGTCTCAGTTTTCGTACCCTGGTACTCGGGTGCAACATTCCAGACGCTTTACTAACACCCTCCCGACTTGGAGAGTCAGTCCCTTTAACCTCCTGTTTGGCCCAGTTTGCAATTTCTGCGGAAGATGAACAGGAATAGTGAGAACCAATGAGAGACTAGCTGGAGGTGTCTGGACGGGCAAATTTAACTCTCATTTCCCACGAGGAAGAGGAATTAACCAAAGGCTCAGCATGCCGTGCCGGAACCAGATTAGGGCCTGAAGCCATCCTGCGGTGTTGCGGCCAGCTCAAAAGAAAGCGAGTTGAAGAAAGGAGCTCAGGGGCACTGTAATTCACAAACCTGCAGAGTTATAAATGACAGCTATCGTCCAAAAATATACTGAAGTAAGGCTGCCAAGAGGACTTGAAAGCGGGGCAGAATTGCAGGAAACCGATTTCAGGAGGTAGACTGGAATTGCATTGAAAGCATAGGAAAAGAGGCAGAACGTCCACAATGATGCACTTGGCCAAAAAGGGCGTATGTGTTTTTTCCTGAATATATTCAGGAAAAAACGCATACGCCCTTTTTGGCCAACCAAGCAAGCTTGCAAAGGAAATCTGCACTACAATGAAGTCTCACTTCCCCCCGGTCAAAAGGGCCATCTGAAAAAAGTGTAAAATCCAGAAAGGCAGGACAGGCCATGGAGAACTGGGAGCCTTGTTATGCTGATGGGCGGGATGTAAATTGCCAACAGACACTCGGGAGAAGTGTATGGTGTTTCCTGAAACATCTAAAAAACAAAACAACAGAGCCTAGGGCACTTCCAATTATGGTCCTATAGCTTAGGGAAATTAAAATCAAAAAGACACAGCCACCCCAAAGTTTGGGACGCCTCTGTTTACAAGAACCTCGTTTACAGTACAAGTTCAACATCGCAGAAAGTGAAAAATGGATAAAGAAGTTGTGGTATTTCCTTACAAAGCAATATCACTCAGCAATGAAATCTATGTCATCAGGCCCTTAGCAGCACAATGAGTGGATTCAGGTATGATGATTCTAACTGAAATAAGTCACACAGAAAAAGAAACATCATAAGATATCAGTAATACACGGAATGTAAACTTGGCTACACAGGAACTGAATTACAGAACAGAACAGGGTCTCAAAATTAGAAAACCAACTTATGCTTGCTTAAGGGTAAAGGTGAGTTGGGGTGCTGCATAAAACCAGAGATTGAAATGAGCACAGATAAAGTTCCTTAAGCCAAATATGGAATAAACAAGAGCTACTCCTTGCTCAGCGAAATGGACTCAACACCGCATATTAAACGCCTAAGAATGTACCTGACTAGTAAGTATCTTAAAACCTATGGATTGCTATGTCTCCGAAAGAGAATCAAGCATGTGTACAGGGGCATAAACGCAGCAGTGATAGGATTGGAGAGGTTCGGTGAGCAAATGAAGACCCTTTGAAGTCATATTGCATCGTACCCATTCCACGGGTTTCAACTACCCAGGTTTAAGGTATTCTTCCTTCAGCTAAAACATGCATGTGGAACCTAGAGTATGATCAGCCATGTGATCGGGAGACGTGTTCAAATATGTCTCAGTTTTCGTACCCTGGTAGTCGGGTGCAACATTCCAGACGCTTTACTAACACCCTCCCGACTTGGAGAGTCAGTCCCTTTAACCTCCTGTTTGGCCCAGTTTGCAATTTCTGCGGAAGATGAACAGGAATAGCGAGAACCAATGAGAGACTAGCTGGAGGTGTCTCGATGGGCAAATTTAACTCTCATTTCCCACCAGGAAGAGGAATTAACCAAAGGCTCAGCGTGCCGTGCCGGAACCAGATTAGGGCCTGAAGCCATCCTGCGGTGTTGCGGCCAGCTCAAAAGAAAGCGAGTTGAAGAAAGGAGCTCAGGGGCACTGTAATTCACAAACCTGCAGAGTTATAAATGACAGCTATCGTCCAAAAATATACTGAAGTAAGGCTGCCAAGAGGACTTGAAAGCGGGGCAGAATTGCAGGAAACCGATTTCAAGAGGTAGACTGGAATTGCATTGAAAGCATAGGAAAAGAGGCAGAACGTCCACAATGATGCACTTGGCCAAAAAGGGTGTATGCGTTTTTTCCTGAATATATTCAGGAAAAAACGCATACGCCCTTTTTGGCCAACCAAGCAAGCTTGCAAAGGAAATCTGCACTACAATGAAGTCTCACTTCCCCGCGGTCAAAAGGGCCATCTGAAAAAAGTGTAAAATCCAGAAAGGCAGGACAGGCCATGGAGAACTGGGAGCCTTGTTATGCTGATGGGCGGGATGTAAATTGCCAACAGACACTCGGGAGAAGTGTATGGTGTTTCCTGAAACATCTAAAAAACAAAGCAACAGAGCCTAGGGCACTTCCACTTATGGTCCTATAGCTTAGGGAAATTAAAATCAAAAAGACACAGCCACCCCAAAGTTTGGGACGCCTCTGTTTACAAGAACCTCGTTTACAGTACAAGTTCAACATCGCAGAAAGTGAAAAATGGATAAAGAAGTTGTGGTATTTCCTTACAAAGCAATATCACTCAGCAATGAAATCTATGTCATCAGGCCCTTAGCAGCACAATGAGTGGATTCAGGTATGATGATTCTAACTGAAATAAGTCACACAGAAAAAGAAACATCATAAGATATCAGTAATACACGGAATGTAAACTTGGCTACACAGGAACTGAATTACAGAACAGAACAGGGTCTCAAATTTAGAAAACCAACTTATGCTTGCTTAAGGGTAAAGGTGAGTTGGGGTGCTGCATAAAACCAGAGATTGAAATGAGCACAGATAAAGTTCCTTAAGCCAAATATGGAATAGACAAGAGCTACTCCTTGCTCAACGAAATGGACTCAACAGCGCATATTAAACGCCTAAGAATGTACCTGACTAGTAAGTATCTTAAAACCTATGGATTGCTATGTCTCCGAAAGAGAATCAAGCATGTGTCCAGGGGCATAAACGCAACAGTGATAGGATTGGAGAGGTTCGGTGAGCAAATGAAGACCCTCTGAAGTCATATTGCATGGTACCCATTCCACGGGTTTCAACTACCCAGGTTTAAGGTATTCTTCCTTCAGCTAAAACATGCATGTGGAACCTAGAGTATGATCAACCATGTGATCGGGAGACCTGTTCAAATATGTCTCAGTTTTCGTACCCTGGTACTCGGGTGCAACATTCCAGATGCTTTACTAACACCCTCCCGACTTGGAGAGTCAGTCCCTTTAACCTCCTGTTTGGCCCAGTTTGCAATTTCTGCGGAAGATGAACAGGAATAGCGAGAACCAATGAGAGACTAGCTGGAGGTGTCTGGACGGGCAAATTTAACTCTCATTTCCCACCAGGAAGAGGAATTAACCAAAGGCTCAGCGTGCCGTGCCGGAACAAGATTAGGGCCTGAAGCCATCCTGCGGTGTTGCGGCCAGGTCACAAGAAAGCGAGTTGAAGAAAGGAGCTCAGGGGCACTGTAATTCACAAACCTGCAGAGTTATAAATGACAGCTATCGTCCAAAAATATACTGAAGTAAGGCTGCCAAGAGGACTTGAAAGCGGGGCAGAATTGCAGGAAACCGATTTCAGGAGGTAGACTGGAATTGCATTGAAAGCATAGGAAAGGAGGCAGAATGTCCACAATGATGCACTTGGCCAAAAAGTGCATATGCGTTTTTTCCTGAATATATTCAGGAAAAAACGCATAAGCCGTTTTTGGCCAACCAAGCAAGCTTGCAAAGGAAATCTGCACTACAATGAAGTCTCACTTCCCCGCGGTCAAAAGGGCCATCTGAAAAAAGTGTAAAATCCAGAAAGGCAGGACAGGCCATGGAGAACTGGGAGCCTTGTTATGCTGATGGGCGGGATGTAAATTGCCAACAGACACTCGGGAGAAGTGTATGGTGTTTCCTGAAACATCTAAAAAACAAAGCAACAGAGCCTAGGGCACTTCCACTTATGGTCCTATAGCTTAGGGAAATTAAAATCAAAAAGACACAGCCACCCCAAAGTTTGGGACGCCTCTGTTTACAAGAACCTCGTTTACCGTACAAGTTCAATATCACAGAAAGTGAAAAATGGATAAAGAACTTGTGGTACTTACGTACAATGCAGTATCACTCAGCAATGAAATCTATGTCATCAGGCCCGTAGCAGCATAATGAGTGGATTCAGGTACGATGATTCTAACTGAAATAAGTCACACAGAAAAAGAAACATCATAAGATATCACTAATACATGGAATGTAAACTTGGCTACACAGGAACTGAATTCCAAAACAGAACAGGGTCTCAAATTTAGAAAACCTACTTATGCTTGCTTAAGGGGAAAGGTGAGTTGGGGTGCTGCATAAAACCAGAGATTGAAATGAGCACAGATAAAGTTCCTTAAGCCAAATATGGAATAGACAAGAGCTACTCCTTGCTCAACGAAATGGACTCAACACCGCATGTTAAACGCCTAAGAATGTACCTGACTACTAAGTATCTTAAAACCTATGGATTGCTATTTCTCCAAAAGAGAATCAAGCGTGTGTACAGGGGCATAAACGCAGCAGTGATAGGATTGGAGAGGTTCGGTGAGCAAATGAAGACCCTTTGAAGTCATATTGCATGGTACCCATTACACGGGTCTCAACTCTCCAGGTTTAAGGGATTCTTCCTTCAGCTAAAACATGCATGTGGAACCCAGAGTATGATCAACCGTGTGAACGGCAGACGTGTTCAAATATGTCTCAGTTTTCCTCCCCTGGTACTCGGGTGCAACATTCCAGACGCTTTACTAACACTCTCCCCACTTGGAGAGTCAGCGCCTTTAACCTCCTGTTTGGCCCAGTTTGCAATTTCTGCGGAAGATGAACAGGAATAGCGAGAACCAATCAGAGACTAGCTGGAGGTGTCTGGACGGGCAAATTTAACTCTCATTTCCCACCAGGAAGAGGAAATAACCAAAGGCTCAGCGTGCCGTGCCGGAACCAGATTAGGGCCTGAAGCCATCCTGCGGTGTTGCGGCCAGGTCACAAGAAAGCGAGTTGAAGAAAGCAGTTCAGGGTCACTGTAATTCACAAACCTGCAGAGTTATAAATGACAGCTATCGTCCAAAAATATACTGAAGTAAGGCTGCCAAGAGGACTTGAAAGCGGGGCAGAATTGCAGGAAACCGATTTCAGGAGGTAGACTGGAATTGCATTGAAAGCATAGGAAAAGAGGCAGAACGTCCACAATGATGCACTTGGCCGAAAAGTGCGTATGCGTTTTTTCCGGAATATATTCAGGAAAAAACGCATACGCCCTTTTTGGCCAACCAAGCAAGCTTGCAAAGGAAATCTGCACTACAATGAAGTCTCACTTCCCCCCGGTCAAAAGGGCCATCTGAAAAAAGTGTAAAATCCAGAAAGGCAGGACAGGCCATGGAGAACTGGGAGCCTTGTTATGCTGATGGGCGGGATGTAAATTGCCAACAGACACTCGGGAGAAGTGTATGGTGTTTCCTGAAACATCTAAAAAACAAAGCAACAGAGCCTAGGGCACTTCCACTTATGGTCCTATAGCTTAGGGAAATTAAAATCAAAAAGACACAGCCACCCCAAAGTTTGGGACGCCTCTGTTTACAAGAACCTCATTTACCGTACAAGTTCAATATCACAGAAAGTGAAAAATGGATAAAGAACTTGTGGTACTTACGTACAATGCAGTATCACTCAGCAATAAAATCTATGTCATCAGGCCCTGAGCAGCACAATGAGTGGATTCAGGTATGATGATTCTAACTGAAATAAGTCACACAGAAAAAGAAACATCATAAGATATCAGTAATACACGGAATGTAAACTTGGCTACACAGGAACTGAATTACAGAACAGAACAGGGTCTCAAATTTAGAAAACCAACTTATGCTTGCTTAAGGGTAAAGGTGAGTTGGGGTGCTGCATAAAACCAGACATTGAAATGAGCACAGATAAAGTTCCTTAAGCCAAATATGGAATAGACAAGAGCTACTCCTTGCTCAACGAAATGGACTCAACACCGCATATTAAACGCCTAAGAATGTACCTGACTAGTAAGTATCTTAAAACCTATGGATTGCTATGTCTCCGAAAGAGAATCAAGCATGTGTACAGGGGCATAAACGCAGCAGTGATAGGATTGGAGAGGTTCGGTGAGCAAATGAAGACCCTTTGAAGTCATATTGCATGGTACCCATTCCACGGGTTTCAACTACCCAGGTTTAAGGTATTCTTCCTTCAGCTAAAACATGCATGTGGAACCTAGAGTATGATCAACCATGTGATCGGGAGATGTGTTCAAATATGTCTCAGTTTTCGTACCATGGTACTCGGGTGCAACATTCCAGACGCTTTACTAACACCCTCCCGACTTGGAGAGTCAGTCCCTTTAACCTCCTGTTTGGCCCAGTTTGCAATTTCTGTGGAAGATGAACAGGAATAGCGAGAACCAATGAGAGACTAGCTGGAGGTGTCTGGACGGGCAAATTTAACTCTCATTTCCCACCAGGAAGAGGAATTAACCAAAGGCTCAGCGTGCCGTGCCGGAACCAGATTAGGGCCTGAAGCCATCCTACGGTGTTGCGGCCAGCTCAAAAGAAAGCGAGTTGAAGAAAGGAGCTCAGGGGCACTGTAATTCACAAACCTGCAGAGTTATAAATGACAGCTATCGTCCAAAAATATACTGAAGTAAGGCTGCCAAGAGGACTTGAAAGCGGGGCAGAATTGCAGGAAACCGATTTCAGGAGGCAGACTGGAATTGCATTGAAAGCATAGGAAAAGAGGCAGAACGTCCACAATGATGCACTTGGCCAAAAAGGGCGTATGCGTTTTTTCCTGAATATATTCAGGAAAAAATGCATACGCCCTTTTTGGCCAACCAAGCAAGCTTGCAAAGGAAATCTGCACTACAATGAAGTCTCACTTCCCCCCGGTCAAAAGGGCCATCTGAAAAAAGTGTAAAATCCAGAAAGGCAGGACAGGCCATGGAGAACTGGGAACCTTGTTATGCTGATGGGCGGGATGTAAATTGCCAACAGACACTCGGGAGAAGTGTATGGTGTTTCCTGAAACATCTAAAAAACAAAGCAACAGAGCCTAGGGCACTTCCACTTATGGTCCTATAGCTTAGGGAAATTAAAATCAAAAAGACACAGCCACCCCAAAGTTTGGGACGCCTCTGTTTACAAGAACCTCGTTTACAGTACAAGTTCAACATCGCAGAAAGTGAAAAATGGATAAAGAAGTTGTGGTATTTACTTACAAAGCAATATCACTCAGCAATGAAATCTATGTCATCAGGCCCTTAGCAGCACAATGAGTGGATTCAGGTATGATGATTCTAACTGAAATAAGTCACACCGAAAAAGAAACATCATAAGATATCAGTAATACACGGAATGTAAACTTGGCTACACAGGATCTGAATTCCAAAACAGAACAGGGTCTCAAATTTAGAAAACCAACTTATGCTTGCTTAAGGGGAAAGGTGAGTTGGGGTGCTGCATAAAACCAGAGATTGAAATGAGCACAGATAAAGTTCCTTAAGCCAAATATGGAATAGACAAGAGCTACTCCTTGCTCAACGAAATGGACTCAACACCGCATATTAAACGCCTCAGAATGTACCTGACTAGTAAGTATCTTAAAACCTATGGATTGCTATGTCTCCGAAAGAGCATCAAGCATGTGTACAGGGGCATAAATGCAGCAGTGATAGGATTGGAGAGGTTCGGTGAGCAAATGAAGACCCTTTGAAGTCATATTGCATGGTACCCATTCCACGGATTTCAACTACCCAGGTTTAAGGTATTCTTCCTTCAGCTAAAACATGCATGTGGAACCTAGAGTATGATCAACCATGTGATCGGGAGACGTGTTCAAATATGTCTCAGTTTTCGTACCCTGGTACTCGGGTGCAACATTCCAGACGCTTTACTAACACCCTCCCGACTTGGAGAGTCAGTCCCTTTAACCTCCTGTTTGGCCCAGTTTGCAATTTCTGCGGAAGATGAACAGGAATAGCGAGAACCAATGAGAGACTAGCTGGAGGTGTCTGGACGGGCAAATTTAACCCTCATTTCCCACCAGGAAGAGGAATTAATCAAAGGCTCAGACGTGCCGTGCCGGAACCAGATTAGGGCCTGAAGCCATCCTGCGGTGTTGCGGCCAGGTCACAAGAAAGCGAGTTGAAGAAAGGAGCTCAGGGGCACTGTAATTCACAAACCTGCAGAGTTATAAATGACAGCTATCGTCCAAAAATATACTGAAGTAAGGCTGCCAAGAGGACTTGAAAGCGGGGCAGAATTGCAGGAAACCGATTTCAGGAGGCAGACTGGAATTGCATTGAAAGCATAGGAAAAGAGGCAGAACGTCCACAATGATGCACTTGGCCAAAAAGGGCGTATGCGTTTTTTCCTGAATATATTCAGGAAAAAACGCATACGCCCTTTTTGGCCAACCAAGCAAGCTTGCAAAGGAAATCTGCACTGCAATGAAGTCTCACTTGCCCCCGGTCAAAAGGGCCATCTGAAAAAAGTGTAAAATCCAGAAAGGCAGGACAGGCCATGGAGAACTGGGAGCCTTGTTATGCTGATGGGCGGGATGTAAATTGCCAACAGACACTCGGGAGAAGTGTATGGTGTTTCCTGAAACATCTAAAAAACAAAGCAACAGAGCCTAGGGCACTTCCACTTATGGTCCTATAGCTTAGGGAAATTAAAATCAAAAAGACACAGCCACCCCAAAGTTTGGGACGCCTCTGTTTACAAGAACCTCGTTTACCGTACAAGTTCAACATCGCAGAAAGTGAAAAATGGATAAAGAAGTTGTGGTATTTACTTACAAAGCAATATCACTCAGCAATGAAATCTATGTCATCAGGCCCTTAGCAGCACAATGAGTGGATTCAGGTATGATGATTCTAACTGAAATAAGTCACACAGAAAAAGAAACATCATAAGATATCAGTAATACACGGAATGTAAACTTGGCTACACAGGAACTGAATTACAGAACAGAACAGGGTCTCAAATTTAGAAAACCAACTTATGCTTGCTTAAGGGGAAAGGTGAGTTGGGGTGCTGCATAAAACCAGAGATTGAAATGAGCACAGATAAAGTTCCTTAAGCCAAATATGGAATAGACAAGAGCTACTCCTTGCTCAACGAAATGGACTCAACACCGCATATTAAATGCCTAAGAATGTACCTGACTAGTAAGTATCTTAAAACCTATGGATTGCTATGTCTCCGAAAGAGAATCAAGCATGTGTACAGGGGCATAAACGCAGCAGTGATAGGATTGGAGAGGTTCGGTGAGCAAATGAAGACCCTCTGAAGTCATATTACATGGTACCCATTCCACGGGTTTCAACTACCCAGGTTTAAGGTATTCTTCCTTCAGGTAAAACATGCATGTGGAACCTAGAGTATGATCAACCATGTGATCGGGAGACGTGTTCAAATATGTCTCAGTTTTCGTACCCTGGTACTCGGGTGCAACATTCCAGACGCTTTACTAACACCCTCCCGACTTGGAGAGTCAGTCCCTTTAACCTCCTGTTTGGCCCAGTTTGCAATTTCTGCGGAAGATGAACAGGAATAGCGAGAACCAATGAGAGACTAGCTGGAGGTGTCTGGACGGGCAAATTTAACTCTCATTTCCCACCAGGAAGAGGAATTAACCAAAGGCTCAGCGTGCCGTGCCGGAACCAGATTAGGGCCTGAAGCCATCCTGCGGTGTTGCGGCCAGCTCAAAAGAAAGCGAGTTGAAGAAAGGAGCTCAGGGGCACTGTAATTCACAAACCTGCAGAGTTATAAATGACAGCTATCGTCCAAAAATATACTGAAGTAAGGCTGCCAAGAGGACTTGAAAGCGGGGCAGAATTGCAGGAAACCGATTTCAGGAGGTAGACTGGAATTGCATTGAAAGCATAGGAAAAGAGGCAGAACGTCCACCATGATGCACTTGGCCAAAAAGGGCGTATGCGTTTTTTCCTGAATATATTCAGGAAAAAACGCATACGCCCTTTTTGGCCAACCAAGCAAGCTTGCAAAGGAAATCTGCACTACAATGAAGTCTCACTTGCCCCCGGTCAAAAGGGCCATCTGAAAAAAGTGTAAAATCCAGAAAGGCAGGACAGGCCATGGAGAACTGGGAGCCTTGTTATGCTGATGGGCGGGATGTAAATTGCCAACAGACACTCGGGAGAAGTGTATGGTGTTTCCTGAAACATCTAAAAAACAAAGCAACAGAGCCTAGGGCATTTCCACTTATGGTCCTATAGCTTAGGGAAATTAAAATCAAAAAGACACAGCCACCCCAAATTTGGGACGCCTCTGTTTACAAGAACCTCGTGTACAGTACAAGTTCAACATCGCAGAAAGTGAAAAATGGATAAAGAAGTTGTGGTATTTACTTACAAAGCAATATCACTCAGCAATGAAATCTATGTCATCAGGCCCTTAGCAGCACAATGAGTGGATTCAGGTATGATGATTCTAACTGAAATAAGTCACACAGAAAAAGAAACATCATAAGATATCAGTAATACACGGAATGTAAACTTGGCTACACAGGAACTGAATTACAGAACAGAACAGGGTCTCAAATTTAGAAAACCAACTTATGCTTGCTTAAGGGGAAAGGTGAGTTGGGGTGCTGCATAAAACCAGAGATTGAAATGAGCACAGATAAAGTTCCTTAAGCCA
The DNA here is from genome assembly GCF_039906515.1 of Pseudorca crassidens. Taxonomy (NCBI): domain Eukaryota; kingdom Metazoa; phylum Chordata; class Mammalia; order Artiodactyla; family Delphinidae; genus Pseudorca; species Pseudorca crassidens. The sequence goes on from NW_027136310.1 coordinate 700,222, forward strand.
AATATGGAATAGACAAGAGCTACTCCTTGCTCAACGAAATGGACTCAACACCGCATATTAAATGCCTAAGAATGTACCTGACTAGTAAGTATCTTAAAACCTATGGATTGCTATGTCTCTGAAAGAGAATCAAGCATGTGTACAGGGGCATATACGCAGCAGTGATAGGATTGGAGAGGTTCGGTGAGCAAATGAAGACCCTTTGAAGTCATATTGCATGGTACCCATTCCACGGGTTTCAACTACCCAGGTTTAAGGTATTCTTCCTTCAGCTAAAACATGCATGTGGAACCTAGAGTATGATCAACCATGTGATCGGGAGACGTGTTCAAATATGTCTCAGTTTTCGTACCCTGGTACTCGGGTGCAACATTCCAGACGCTTTACTAACACCCTCCCGACTTGGAGAGTCAGTCCCTTTAACCTCCTGTTTGGCCCAGTTTGCAATTTCTGCGGAAGATGAACAGGAATAGCGAGAACCAATGAGAGACTAGCTGGAGGTGTCTGGACGGGCAAATTTAACTCTCATTTCCCACCAGGAAGAGGAATTAACCAAAGGCTCAGCGTGCCGTGCCGGAACCAGATTAGGGCCTGAAGCCATCCTGCGGTGTTGCGGCCAGCTCAAAAGAAAGCGAGTTGAAGAAAGGAGCTCAGGGGCACTGTAATTCACAAACCTGCAGAGTTATAAATGACAGCTATCGTCCAAAAATATACTGAAGTAAGGCTGCCAAGAGGACTTGAAAGCGGGGCAGAATTGCAGGAAACCGATTTCAGGAGGTAGACTGGAATTGCATTGAAAGCATAGGAAAAGAGGCAGAACGTCCACAATGATGCACTTGGCCAAAAAGGGCGTATGCGTTTTTTCCTGAATATATTCAGGAAAAAACGCATACGCCCTTTTTGGCCAACCAAGCAAGCTTGCAAAGGAAATCTGCACTACAATGAAGTCTCACTTCCCCCCGGTCAAAAGGGCCATCTGAAAAAAGTGTAAAATCCAGAAAGGCAGGACAGGCCATGGAGAACTGGGAGCCTTGTTATGCTGATGGGCGGGATGTAAATTGCCAACAGACACTCGGGAGAAGTGTATGGTGTTTCCTGAAACATCTAAAAAACAAAGCAACAGAGCCTAGGGCACTTCCACTTATGGTCCTATAGCTTAGGGAAATTAAAATCAAAAAGACACAGCCACCCCAAAGTTTGGGACGCCTCTGTTTACAAGAACCTCGTTTACCGTACAAGTTCAACATCGCAGAAAGTGAAAAATGGATAAAGAAGTTGTGGTATTTACTTACAAAGCAATATCACTCTGCAATGAAATCTATGTCATCAGGCCCTTAGCAGCACAATGAGTGGATTCAGGTATGATGATTCTAACTGAAATAAGTCACACAGAAAAAGAAACATCATAAGATATCAGTAATACACGGAATGTAAACTTGGCTACACAGGAACTGAATTACAGAACAGAACAGGGTCTCAAATTTAGAAAACCAACTTATGCTTGCTTAAGGGTAAAGGTGAGTTGGGGTGCTGCATAAAACCAGAGATTGAAATGAGCACAGATAAAGTTCCTTAAGCCAAATATGGAATAGACAAGAGCTACTCCTTGCTCAACGAAATGGACTCAACACCGCATATTAAACGCCTAAGAATGTACCTGACTAGTAAGTATCTTAAAACCTATGGATTGCTATGTCTCCGAAAGAGAATCAAGCATGTGTACGGGGGCATAAACGCAGCAGTGATAGGATTGGAGAGGTTCGGTGAGCAAATGAAGACCCTTTGAAGTCATATTGCATGGTACCCATTCCACGGGTTTCAACTACCCAGGTTTAAGGTATTCTTCCTTCAGCTAAAACATGCATGTGGAACCTAGAGTATGATCAACCATGTGATCGGGAGACGTGTTCAAATATGTCTCAGTTTTCGTACCCTGGTACTCGGGTGCAACATTCCAGACGCTTTACTAACACCCTCCCGACTTGGAGAGTCAGTCCCTTTAACCTCCTGTTTGGCCCAGTTTGCAATTTCTGCGGAAGATGAACAGGAATAGCGAGAACCAATGAGAGACTAGCTGGAGGTGTCTGGACGGGCAAATTTAACTCTCATTTCCCACCAGGAAGAGGAATTAACCAAAGGCTCAGCGTGCCGTGCCGGAATCAGATTAGGGCCTGAAGCCATCCTGCGGTGTTGCGGCCAGCTCAAAAGAAAGCGAGTTGAAGAAAGGAGCTCAGGGGCACTGTAATTCACAAACCTGCAGAGTTATAAATGACAGCTATCGTCCAAAAATATACTGAAGTAAGGCTGCCAAGAGGACTTGAAAGCGGGGCAGAATTGCAGGAAACCGATTTCAGGAGGTAGACTGGAATTGCATTGAAAGCATAGGAAAAGAGGCAGAACGTCCACCATGATGCACTTGGCCAAAAAGGGCGTATGCGTGTTTTCCTGAATATATTCAGGAAAAAACGCATACGCCCTTTTTGGCCAACCAAGCAAGCTTGCAAAGGAAATCTGCACTACAATGAAGTCTCACTTGCCCCCGGTCAAAAGGGCCATCTGAAAAAAGTGTAAAATCCAGAAAGGCAGGACAGGCCATGGAGAACTGGGAGCCTTGTTATGCTGATGGGCGGGATGTAAATTGCCAACAGACACTCGGGAGAAGTGTATGGTGTTTCCTGAAACATCTAAAAAACAAAGCAACAGAGCCTAGGGCACTTCCACTTATGGTCCTATAGCTTAGGGAAATTAAAATCAAAAAGACACAGCCACCCCAAAGTTTGGGACGCCTCTGTTTACAAGAACCTCGTTTACAGTACAAGTTCAACATCGCAGAAAGTGAAAAATGGATAAAGAAGTTGTGGTATTTACTTACAAAGCAATATCACTCAGCAATGAAATCTATGTCATCAGGCCCTTAGCAGCACAATGAGTGGATTCAGGTATGATGATTCTAACTGAAATAAGTCACACAGAAAAAGAAACATCATAAGATATCAGTAATACACGGAATGTAAACTTGGCTACACAGGAACTGAATTACAGAACAGAACAGGGTCTCAAATTTAGAAAACCAACTTATGCTTGCTTAAGGGTAAAGGTGAGTTGGGGTGCTGCATAAAACCAGAGATTGAAATGAGCACAGATAAAGTTCCTTAAGCCAAATATGGAATAGACAAGAGCTACTCCTTGCTCAACGAAATGGACTCAACACCGCATATTAAATGCCTAAGAATGTACCTGACTAGTAAGTATCTTAAAACCTATGGATTGCTATGTCTCCGAAAGAGAATCAAGCATGTGTACGGGGGCATAAACGCAGCAGTGATAGGATTGGAGAGGTTCGGTGAGCAAATGAAGACCCTTTGAAGTCATATTGCATGGTACCCATTCCACGGGTTTCAACTACCCAGGTTTAAGGTATTCTTCCTTCAGCTAAAACATGCATGTGGAACCTAGAGTATGATCAACCATGTGATCGGGAGACGTGTTCAAATATGTCTCAGTTTTCGTACCCTGGTACTCGGGTGCAACATTCCAGACGCTTTACTAACACCCTCCCGACTTGGAGAGTCAGTCCCTTTAACCTCCTGTTTGGCCCAGTTTGCAATTTCTGCGGAAGATGAACAGGAATAGCGAGAACCAATGAGAGACTAGCTGGAGGTGTCTGGACGGGCAAATTTAACTCTCATTTCCCACCAGGAAGAGGAATTAACCAAAGGCTCAGCGTGCCGTGCCGGAACCAGATTAGGGCCTGAAGCCATCCTGCGGTGTTGCGGCCAGCTCAAAAGAAAGCGAGTTGAAGAAAGGAGCTCAGGGGCACTGTAATTCACAAACCTGCAGAGTTATAAATGACAGCTATCGTCCAAAAATATACTGAAGTAAGGCTGCCAAGAGGACTTGAAAGCGGGGCAGAATTGCAGGAAACCGATTTCAGGAGGTAGACTGGAATTGCATTGAAAGCATAGGAAAAGAGGCAGAACGTCCACAATGATGCACTTGGCCAAAAAGGGCGTATGCGTTTTTTCCTGAATATATTCAGGAAAAAACGCATACGCCCTTTTTGGCCAACCAAGCAAGCTTGCAAAGGAAATCTGCACTACAATGAAGTCTCACTTCCCCCGGTCAAAAGGGCCATCTGAAAAAAGTGTAAAATCCAGAAAGGCAGGACAGGCCATGGAGAACTGGGAGCCTTGTTATGCTGATGGGCGGGATGTAAATTGCCAACAGACACTCGGGAGAAGTGTATGGTGTTTCCTGAAACATCTAAAAAACAAAGCAACAGAGCCTAGGGCACTTCCACTTATGGTCCTATAGCTTAGGGAAATTAAAATCAAAAAGACACAGCCACCCCAAAGTTTGGGACGCCTCTGTTTACAAGAACCTCGTTTACAGTACAAGTTCAACATCGCAGAAAGTGAAAAATGGATAAAGAAGTTGTGGTATTTACTTACAAAGCAATATCACTCAGCAATGAAATCTATGTCATCAGGCCCTTAGCAGCACAATGAGTGGATTCAGGTATGATGATTCTAACTGAAATAAGTCACACAGAAAAAGAAACATCATAAGATATCAGTAATACACGGAATGTAAACTTGGCTACACAGGAACTGAATTACAGAACAGAACAGGGTCTCAAATTTAGAAAACCAACTTATGCTTGCTTAAGGGTAAAGGTGAGTTGGGGTGCTGCATAAAACCAGAGATTGAAATGAGCACAGATAAAGTTCCTTAAGCCAAATATGGAATAGACAAGAGCTACTCCTTGCTCAACGAAATGGACTCAACACCGCATATTAAATGCCTAAGAATGTACCTGACTAGTAAGTATCTTAAAACCTATGGATTGCTATGTCTCCGAAAGAGAATCAAGCATGTGTACAGGGGCATAAACGCAGCAGTGATAGGATTGGAGAGGTTCGGTGAGCAAATGAAGACCCTTTGAAGTCATATTGCATGGTACCCATTCCACGGGTTTCAACTACCCAGGTTTAAGGTATTCTTCCTTCAGCTAAAACATGCATGTGGAACCTAGAGTATGATCAACCATGTGATCGGGAGACGTGTTCAAATATGTCTCAGTTTTCGTACCCTGGTACTCGGGTGCAACATTCCAGACGCTTTACTAACACCCTCCCGACTTGGAGAGTCAGTCCCTTTAACCTCCTGTTTGGCCCAGTTTGCAATTTCTGCGGAAGATGAACAGGAATAGCGAGAACCAATGAGAGACTAGCTGGAGGTGTCTGGACGGGCAAATTTAACTCTCATTTCCCACCAGGAAGAGGAATTAACCAAAGGCTCAGCGTGCCGTGCCGGAACCAGATTAGGGCCTGAAGCCATCCTGCGGTGTTGCGGCCAGCTCAAAAGAAAGCGAGTTGAAGAAAGGAGCTCAGGGGCACTGTAATTCACAAACCTGCAGAGTTATAAATGACAGCTATCGTCCAAAAATATACTGAAGTAAGGCTGCCAAGAGGACTTGAAAGCGGGGCAGAATTGCAGGAAACCGATTTCAGGAGGCAGACTGGAATTGCATTGAAAGCATAGGAAAAGAGGCAGAACGTCCACAATGATGCACTTGGCCAAAAAGGGCGTATGCGTTTTTTCCTGAATATATTCATGAAAAAACGCATACGCCCTTTTTGGCCAACCAAGCAAGCTTGCAAAGGAAATCTGCACTACAATGAAGTCTCACTTCCCCCCGGTCAAAAGGGCCATCTGAAAAAAGTGTAAAATCCAGAAAGGCAGGACAGGCCATGGAGAACTGGGAGCCTTGTTATGCTGATGGGCGGGATGTAAATTGCCAACAGACACTCGGGAGAAGTGTATGGTGTTTCCTGAAACATCTAAAAAACAAAGCAACAGAGCCTAGGGCACTTCCACTTATGGTCCTATAGCTTAGGGAAATTAAAATCAAAAAGACACAGCCACCCCAAAGTTTGGGACGCCTCTGTTTACAAGAACCTCGTTTACAGTACAAGTTCAACATCGCAGAAAGTGAAAAATGGATAAAGAAGTTGTGGTATTTACTTACAAAGCAATATCACTCAGCAATGAAATCTATGTCATCAGGCCCTTAGCAGCACAATGAGTGGATTCAGGTATGATGATTCTAACTGAAATAAGTCACACAGAAAAAGAAACATCATAAGATATCAGTAATACACGGAATGTAAACTTGGCTACACAGGAACTGAATTACAGAACAGAACAGGGTCTCAAATTTAGAAAACCAACTTATGCTTGCTTAAGGGGAAAGGTGAGTTGGGGTGCTGCATAAAACCAGAGATTGAAATGAGCACAGATAAAGTTCCTTAAGCCAAATATGGAATAGACAAGAGCTACTCCTTGCTCAACGAAATGGACTCAACACCGCATATTAAATGCCTAAGAATGTACCTGACTAGTCAGTATCTTAAAACCTATGGATTGCTATGTCTCCGAAAGAGAATCAAGCATGTGTACAGGGGCATAAACGCAGCAGTGATAGGATTGGAGAGGTTCGGTGAGCAAATGAAGACCCTTTGAAGTCATATTGCATGGTACCCATTCCACGGGTTTCAACTACCCAGGTTTAAGGTATTCTTCCTTCAGCTAAAACATGCATGTGGAACCTAGAGTATGATCAACCATGTGATCGGGAGACGTGTTCAAATATGTCTCAGTTTTCGTACCCTGGTACTCGGGTGCAACATTCCAGACGCTTTACTAACACCCTCCCGACTTGGAGAGTCAGTCCCTTTAACCTCCTGTTTGGCCCAGTTTGCAATTTCTGCGGAAGATGAACAGGAATAGCGAGAACCAATGAGAGACTAGCTGGAGGTGTCTGGACGGGCAAATTTAACTCTCATTTCCCACCAGGAAGAGGAATTAACCAAAGGCTCAGCGTGCCGTGCCGGAACCAGATTAGGGCCTGAAGCCATCCTGCGGTGTTGAGGCCAGCTCAAAAGAAAGCGAATTGAAGAAAGGAGCTCAGGGGCACTGTAATTCACAAACCTGCAGAGTTATAAATGACAGCTATCGTCCAAAAATATACTGAAGTAAGGCTGCCAAGAGGACTTGAAAGCGGGGCAGAATTGCAGGAAACCGATTTCAGGAGGTAGACTGGAATTGCACTGAAAGCATAGGAAAAGAGGCAGAACGTCCACAATGATGCACTTGGCCAAAAAGGGCGTATGCGTTTTTTCCTGAATATATTCAGGAAGAAACGCATACGCCCTTTTTGGCCAACCAAGCAAGCTTGCAAAGGAAATCTGCACTACAATGAAGTCTCACTTCCCCCCGGTCAAAAGGGCCATCTGAAAAAAGTGTAAAATCCAGAAAGACAGGACAGGCCATGGAGAACTGGGAGCCTTGTTATGCTGATGGGCGGGATGTAAATTGCCAACAGACACTCGGGAGAAGTGTATGGTGTTTCCTGAAACATCTAAAAAACAAAGCAACAGAGCCTAGGGCACTTCCACTTATGGTCCTATAGCTTAGGGAAATTAAAATCAAAAAGACACAGCCACCCCAAAGTTTGGGACGCCTCTGTTTACAAGAACCTCGTTTACAGTACAAGTTCAACATCGCAGAAAGTGAAAAATGGATAAAGAAGTTGTGGTATTTACTTACAAAGCAATATCACTCAGCAATGAAATCTATGTCATCAGGCCCTTAGCAGCACAATGAGTGGATTCAGGTATGATGATTCTAACTGAAATAAGTCACACAGAAAAAGAAACATCATAAGATATCAGTAATACACGGAATGTAAACTTGGCTACACAGGAACTGAATTACAGAACAGAACAGGGTCTCAAATTTAGAAAACCAACTTATGCTTGCTTAAGGGGAAAGGTGAGTTGGGGTGCTGCATAAAACCAGAGATTGAAATGAGCACAGATAAAGTTCCTTAAGCCAAATATGGAATAGACAAGAGCTACTCCTTGCTCAACGAAATGGACTCAACACCGCATATTAAATGCCTAAGAATGTACCTGACTAGTAAGTATCTTAAAACCTATGGATTGCTATGTCTCCGAAAGAGAATCAAGCATGTGTACAGGGGCATAAACGCAGCAGTGATAGGATTGGAGAGGTTCGGTGAGCAAATGAAGACCCTTTGAAGTCATATTGCATGGTACCCATTCCACGGGTTTCAACTACCCAGGTTTAAGGTATTCTTCCTTCAGCTAAAACATGCATGTGGAACCTAGAGTATGATCAACCATGTGATCGGGAGACGTGTTCAAATATGTCTCAGTTTTCGTACCCTGGTACTCGGGTGCAACATTCCAGACGCTTTACTAACACCCTCCCGACTTGGAGAGTCAGTCCCTTTAACCTCCTGTTTGGCCCAGTTTGCAATTTCTGCGGAAGATGAACAGGAATAGCGAGAACCAATGAGAGACTAGCTGGAGGTGTCTGGACGGGCAAATTTAACTCTCATTTCCCACCAGGAAGAGGAATTAACCAAAGGCTCAGCGTGCCGTGCCGGAACCAGATTAGGGCCTGAAGCCATCCTGCGGTGTTGCGGCCAGCTCAAAAGAAAGCGAGTTGAAGAAAGGAGCTCAGGGGCACTGTAATTCACAAACCTGCAGAGTTATAAATGACAGCTATCGTCCAAAAATATACTGAAGTAAGGCTGCCAAGAGGACTTGAAAGCGGGGCAGAATTGCAGGAAACCGATTTCAGGAGGTAGACTGGAATTGCATTGAAAGCATAGGAAAAGAGGCAGAACGTCCACCATGATGCACTTGGCCAAAAAGGGCGTATGCATTTTTTCCTGAATATATTCAGGAAAAAACGCATACGCCCTTTTTGGCCAACCAAGCAAGCTTGCAAAGGAAATCTGCACTACAATGAAGTCTCACTTGCCCCCGGTCAAAAGGGCCATCTGAAAAAAGTGTAAAATCCAGAAAGGCAGGACAGGCCATGGAGAACTGGGAGCCTTGTTATGCTGATGGGCGGGATGTAAATTGCCAACAGACACTCGGGAGAAGTGTATGGTGTTTCCTGAAACATCTAAAAAACAAAGCAACAGAGCCTAGGGCACTTCCACTTATGGTCCTATAGCTTAGGGAAATTAAAATCAAAAAGACACAGCCACCCCAAAGTTTGGGACGCCTCTGTTTACAAGAACCTCGTTTACCGTACAAGTTCAACATCGCAGAAAGTGAAAAATGGATAAAGAAGTTGTGGTATTTACTTACAAAGCAATATCACTCAGCAATGAAATCTATGTCATCAGGCCCTTAGCAGCACAATGAGTGGATTCAGGTATGATGATTCTAACTGAAATAAGTCACACAGAAAAAGAAACATCAAAAGATATCAGTAATACACGGAATGTAAACTTGGCTACACAGGAACTGAATTACAGAACAGAACAGGGTCTCAAATTTAGAAAACCAACTTATGCTTGCTTAAGGGTAAAGGTGAGTTGGGGTGCTGCATAAAACCAGAGATTGAAATGAGCACAGATAAAGTTCCTTAAGCCAAATATGGAATAGACAAGAGCTACTCCTTGCTCAACGAAATGGACTCAACACCGCATATTAAATGCCTAAGAATGTACCTGACTAGTAAGTATCTTAAAACCTATGGATTGCTATGTCTCCGAAAGAGAATCAAGCATGTGTACAGGGGCATAAACGCAGCAGTGATAGGATTGGAGAGGTTCGGTGAGCAAATGAAGACCCTTTGAAGTCATATTGCATGGTACCCATTCCACGGGTTTCAACTACCCAGGTTTAAGGTATTCTTCCTTCAGCTAAAACATGCATGTGGAACCTAGAGTATGATCAACCATGTGATCGGGAGACGTGTTCAAATATGTCTCAGTTTTCGTACCCTGGTACTCGGGTGCAACATTCCAGACGCTTTACTAACACCCTCCCGACTTGGAGAGTCAGTCCCTTTAACCTCCTGTTTGGCCCAGTTTGCAATTTCTGCGGAAGATGAACAGGAATAGCGAGAACCAATGAGAGACTAGCTGGAGGTGTCTGGACGGGCAAATTTAACTCTCATTTCCCACCAGGAAGAGGAATTAACCAAAGGCTCAGCGTGCCGTGCCGGAACCAGATTAGGGCCTGAAGCCATCCTGCGGTGTTGTGGCCAGCTCAAAAGAAAGCGAGTTGAAGAAAGGAGCTCAGGGGCACTGTAATTCACAAACCTGCAGAGTTATAAATGACAGCTATCGTCCAAAAATATACTGAAGTAAGGCTGCCAAGAGGACTTGAAAGCGGGGCAGAATTGCAGGAAACCGATTTCAGGAGGTAGACTGGAATTGCATTGAAAGCATAGGAAAAGAGGCAGAACGTCCACCATGATGCACTTGGCCAAAAAGGGCGTATGCATTTTTTCCTGAATATATTCAGGAAAAAACGCATACGCCCTTTTTGGCCAACCAAGCAAGCTTGCAAAGGAAATCTGCACTACAATGAAGTCTCACTTGCCCCCGGTCAAAAGGGCCATCTGAAAAAAGTGTAAAATCCAGAAAGGCAGGACAGGCCATGGAGAACTGGGAGCCTTGTTATGCTGATGGGCGGGATGTAAATTGCCAACAGACACTCGGGAGAAGTGTATGGTGTTTCCTGAAACATCTAAAAAACAAAGCAACAGAGCCTAGGGCACTTCCACTTATGGTCCTATAGCTTAGGGAAATTAAAATCAAAAAGACACAGCCACCCCAAAGTTTGGGACGCCTCTGTTTACAAGAACCTCGTTTACCGTACAAGTTCAACATCGCAGAAAGTGAAAAATGGATAAAGAAGTTGTGGTATTTACTTACAAAGCAATATCACTCAGCAATGAAATCTATGTCATCAGGCCCTTAGCAGCACAATGAGTGGATTCAGGTATGATGATTCTAACTGAAATAAGTCACACAGAAAAAGAAACATCAAAAGATATCAGTAATACACGGAATGTAAACTTGGCTACACAGGAACTGAATTACAGAACAGAACAGGGTCTCAAATTTAGAAAACCAACTTATGCTTGCTTAAGGGTAAAGGTGAGTTGGGGTGCTGCATAAAACCAGAGATTGAAATGAGCACAGATAAAGTTCCTTAAGCCAAATATGGAATAGACAAGAGCTACTCCTTGCTCAACGAAATGGACTCAACACCGCATATTAAATGCCTAAGAATGTACCTGACTAGTAAGTATCTTAAAACCTATGGATTGCTATGTCTCCGAAAGAGAATCAAGCATGTGTACAGGGGCATAAACGCAGCAGTGATAGGATTGGAGAGGTTCGGTGAGCAAATGAAGACCCTTTGAAGTCATATTGCATGGTACCCATTCCACGGGTTTCAACTACCCAGGTTTAAGGTATTCTTCCTTCAGCTAAAACATGCATGTGGAACCTAGAGTATGATCAACCATGTGATCGGGAGACGTGTTCAAATATGTCTCAGTTTTCGTACCCTGGTACTCGGGTGCAACATTCCAGACGCTTTACTAACACCCTCCCGACTTGGAGAGTCAGTCCCTTTAACCTCCTGTTTGGCCCAGTTTGCAATTTCTGCGGAAGATGAACAGGAATAGCGAGAACCAATGAGAGACTAGCTGGAGGTGTCTGGACGGGCAAATTTAACTCTCATTTCCCACCAGGAAGAGGAATTAACCAAAGGCTCAGCGTGCCGTGCCGGAACCAGATTAGGGCCTGAAGCCATCCTGCGGTGTTGCGGCCAGCTCAAAAGAAAGCGAGTTGAAGAAAGGAGCTCAGGGGCACTGTAATTCACAAACCTGCAGAGTTATAAATGACAGCTATCGTCCAAAAATATACTGAAGTAAGGCTGCCAAGAGGACTTGAAAGCGGGGCAGAATTGCAGGAAACCGATTTCAGGAGGTAGACTGGAATTGCATTGAAAGCATAGGAAAAGAGGCAGAACGTCCACCATGATGCACTTGGCCAAAAAGGGCGTATGCATTTTTTCCTGAATATATTCAGGAAAAAACGCATACGCCCTTTTTGGCCAACCAAGCAAGCTTGCAAAGGAAATCTGCACTACAATGAAGTCTCACTTGCCCCCGGTCAAAAGGGCCATCTGAAAAAAGTGTAAAATCCAGAAAGGCAGGACAGGCCATGGAGAACTGGGAGCCTTGTTATGCTGATGGGCGGGATGTAAATTGCCAACAGACACTCGGGAGAAGTGTATGGTGTTTCCTGAAACATCTAAAAAACAAAGCAACAGAGCCTAGGGCACTTCCACTTATGGTCCTATAGCTTAGGGAAATTAAAATCAAAAAGACACAGCCACCCCAAAGTTTGGGACGCCTCTGTTTACAAGAACCTCGTTTACAGTACAAGTTCAACATCGCAGAAAGTGAAAAATGGATAAAGAAGTTGTGGTATTTACTTACAAAGCAATATCACTCAGCAATGAAATCTATGTCATCAGGCCCTTAGCAGCACAATGAGTGGATTCAGGTATGATGATTCTAACTGAAATAAGTCACACAGAAAAAGAAACATCATAAGATATCAGTGATACACAGAATGTAAACTTGGCTACACAGGAACTGAATTACAGAACAGAACAGGGTCTCAAATTTAGAAAACCAACTTATGCTTGCTTAAGGGTAAAGGTGAGTTGGGGTGCTGCATAAAACCAGAGATTGAAATGAGCACAGATAAAGTTCCTTAAGCCAAATATGGAATAGACAAGAGCTACTCCTTGCTCAACGAAATGGACTCAACACCGCATATTAAACGCCTAAGAATGTACCTGACTAGTAAGTATCTTAAAACCTATGGATTGCTATGTCTCCGAAGGAGAATCAAGCATGTGTACAGGGGCATAAACGCAGCAGTGATAGGATTGGAGAGGTTCGGTGAGCAAATGAAGACCCTTTGAAGTCATATTGCATGGTACCCATTCCACGGGTTTCAACTACCCAGGTTTAAGGTATTCTTCCTTCAGCTAAAACATGCATGTGGAACCTAGAATATGATCAACCATGTGATCGGGAGACGTGTTCAAATATGTCTCAGTTTTCGTACCCTGGTACTCGGGTGCAATATTCCAGACGCTTTACTAACACCCTCCCGACTTGGAGAGTCAGTCCCTTTAAACTCCTGTTTGGCCCAGTTTGCAATTTCTGCGGAAGATGAACAGGAATAGTGAGAACCAATGAGAGACTAGCTGGAGGTGTCTGGACGGGCAAATTTAACTCTCATTTCCCACCAGGAAGAGGAATTAACCAAAGGCTCAGCGTGCCGTGCCGGAACCAGATTAGGGTCTGAAGCCATCCTGCGGTGTTGCGGCCAGCTCAAAAGAAAGCGAGTTGAAGAAAGGAGCTCAGGGGCACTGTAATTCACAAACCTGCAGAGTTATAAATGACAGCTATCGTCCAAAAATATACTGAAGTAAGGCTGCCAAGAGGACTTGAAAGCGGGGCAGAATTGCAGGAAACCGATTTCAGGAGGTAGACTGGAATTGCATTGAAAGCATAGGAAAAGAGGCAGAACGTCCACAATGATGCACTTGGCCAAAAAGGGCGTATGCGTTTTTTCCTGAATATATTCAGGAAAAAACGCATACGCCCTTTTTGGCCAACCAAGCAAGCTTGCAAAGGAAATCTGCACTACAATGAAGTCTCACTTCCCCCCGGTCAAAAGGGCCATCTGAAAAAAGTGTAAAATCCAGAAAGGCAGGACAGGCCATGGAGAACTGGGAGCCTTGTTATGCTGATGGGCGGGATGTAAATTGCCAACAGACACTCGGGAGAAGTGTATGGTGTTTCCTGAAACATCTAAAAAACAAAGCAACAGAGCCTAGGGCACTTCCAATTATGGTCCTATAGCTTAGGGAAATTAAAATCAAAAAGACACAGCCACCCCAAAGTTTGGGACGCCTCTGTTTACAAGAACCTCGTTTACAGTACAAGTTCAACATCGCAGAAAGTGAAAAATGGATAAAGAAGTTGTGGTATTTACTTACAAAGCAATATCACTCAGCAATGAAATCTATGTCATCAGGCCCTTAGCAGCACAATGAGTGGATTCAGGTATGATGATTCTAACTGAAATAAGTCACACAGAAAAAGAAACATCATAAGATATCAGTAATACACGGAATGTAAACTTGGCTACACAGGAACTGAATTACAGAACAGAACAGGGTCTCAAATTTAGAAAACCAACTTATGCTTGCTTAAGGGTAAAGGTGAGTTGGGGTGCTGCATAAAACCAGAGATTGAAATGAGCACAGATAAAGTTCCTTAAGCCAAATATGGAATAGACAAGAGCTACTCCTTGCTCAACGAAATGGACTCAACACCGCATATTAAACGCCTAAGAATGTACCTGACTAGTAAGTATTTTAAAACCTATGGATTGCTATGTCTCCGAAGGAGAATCAAGCATGTGTACAGGGGCATAAACGCAGCAGTGATAGGATTGGAGAGGTTCGGTGAGCAAATGAAGACCCTTTGAAGTCATATTGCATGGTACCCATTCCACGGGTTTCAACTACCCAGGTTTAAGGTATTCTTCCTTCAGCTAAAACATGCATGTGGAACTTAGAGGATGATCAACCATGTGATCGGGAGACGTGTTCAAATATGTCTCAGTTTTCGTACCCTGGTACTCGGGTGCAACATTCCAGACGCTTTACTAACATCCTCCCGAGTTGGAGAGTCAGTCCCTTTAACCTCCTGTTTGGCCCAGTTTGCAATTTCTGCGGAAGATGAACAGGAATAGCGAGAACCAATGAGAGACTAGCTGGAGGTGTCTGGACGGGCAAATTTAACTCTCATTTCCCACCAGGAAGAGGAATTAACCAAAGGCTCAGCGTGCCGTGCCGGAACCAGATTAGGGCCTGAAGCCATCCTGCGGTGTTGCGGCCAGCTCAAAAGAAAGCGAGTTGAAGAAAGGAGCTCAGGGGCACTGTAATTCACAAACCTGCAGAGTTATAAATGACAGCTATCGTCCAAAAATATACTGAAGTAAGGCTGCCAAGAGGACTTGAAAACGGGGCAGAATTGCAGGAAACCGATTTCAGGAGGTAGACTGGAATTGCATTGAAAGCATAGGAAAAGAGGCAGAACGTCCACAATGATGCACTTGGCCAAAAAGGGCGTATGCGTTTTTTCCTGAATATATTCAGGAAAAAACGCATACGCCCTTTTTGGCCAACCAAGCAAGCTTGCAAAGGAAATCTGCACTACAATGAAGTCTCACTTCCCCCCGGTCAAAAGGGCCATCTGAAAAAAGTGTAAAATCCAGAAAGGCAGGACAGGCCATGGAGAACTGGGAGCCTTGTTATGCTGATGGGCGGGATGTAAATTGCCAACAGACACTCGGGAGAAGTGTATGGTGTTTCCTGAAACATCTAAAAAACAAAGCAACAGAGCCTAGGGCACTTCCACTTATGGTCCTATAGCTTAGGGAAATTAAAATCAAAAAGACACAGCCACCCCAAAGTTTGGGACGCCTCTGTTTACAAGAACCTCGTTTACAGTACAAGTTCAACATCGCAGAAAGTGAAAAATGGATAAAGAAGTTGTGGTATTTACTTACAAAGCAATATCACTCAGCAATGAAATCTATGTCATCAGGCCCTTAGCAGCACAATGAGTGGATTCAGGTATGATGATTCTAACTGAAATAAGTCACACAGAAAAAGAAACATCATAAGATATCAGTAATACACAGAATGTAAACTTGGCTACACAGGAACTGAATTACAGAACAGAACAGGGTCTCAAATTTAGAAAACCAACTTATGCTTGCTTAAGGGTAAAGGTGAGTTGGGGTGCTGCATAAAACCAGAGATTGAAATGAGCACAGATAAAGTTCCTTAAGCCAAATATGGAATAGACAAGAGCTACTCCTTGCTCAACGAAATGGACTCAACACCGCATATTAAACGCCTAAGAATGTACCTGACTAGTAAGTATCTTAAAACCTATGGATTGCTATGTCTCCGAAAGAGAATCAAGCATGTGTACAGGGGCATAAACGCAGCAGTGATAGGATTGGAGAGGTTCGGTGAGCAAATGAAGACCCTTTGAAGTCATATTGCATGGTACCCATTCCACGGGTTTCAACTACCCAGGTTTAAGGTATTCTTCCTTCAGCTAAAACATGCATGTGGAACCTAGAGTATGATCAGCCATGTGATCGGGAGACGTGTTCAAATATGTCTCAGTTTTCGTACCCTGGTACTCGGGTGCAACATTCCAGACGCTTTACTAACACCCTCCCGACTTGGAGAGTCAGTCCCTTTAACCTCCTGTTTGGCCCAGTTTGCAATTTCTGCGGAAGATGAACAGGAATAGCGAGAACCAATGAGAGACTAGCTGGAGGTGTCTGGACGGGCAAATTTAACTCTCATTTCCCACCAGGAAGAGGAATTAACCAAAGGCTCAGCGTGCCGTGCCGGAACCAGATTAGGGCCTGAAGCCATCCTGCGGTGTTGCGGCCAGCTCAAAAGAAAGCGAGTTGAAGAAAGGAGCTCAGGGGCACTGTAATTCACAAACCTGCAGAGTTATAAATGACAGCTATCGTCCAAAAATATACTGAAGTAAGGCTGCCAAGAGGACTTGAAAGCGGGGCAGAATTGCAGGAAACCGATTTCAGGAGGTAGACTGGAATTGCATTGAAAGCATAGGAAAAGAGGCAGAACGTCCACAATGATGCACTTGGCCAAAAAGGGCGTATGCGTTTTTTCCTGAATATATTCAGGAAAAAACGCATACGCCCTTTTTGGCCAACCAAGCAAGCTTGCAAAGGAAATCTGCACTACAATGAAGTCTCACTTCCCCCCGGTCAAAAGGGCCATCTGAAAAAAGTGTAAAATCCAGAAAGGCAGGACAGGCCATGGAGAACTGGGAGCCTTGTTATGCTGATGGGCGGGATGTAAATTGCCAACAGACACTCGGGAGAAGTGTATGGTGTTTCCTGAAACATCTAAAAAAAAAGCAACAGAGCCTAGGGCACTTCCACTTATGGTCCTATAGCTTAGGGAAATTAAAATCAAAAAGACACAGCCACCCCAAAGTTTGGGACGCCTCTGTTTACAAGAACCTCGTTTACAGTACAAGTTCAACATCGCAGAAAGTGAAAAATGGATAAAGAAGTTGTGGTATTTACTTACAAAGCAATATCACTCAGCAATGAAATCTATGTCATCAGGCCCTTAGCAGCACAATGAGTGGATTCAGGTATGATGATTCTAACTGAAATAAGTCACACAGAAAAAGAAACATCATAAGATATCAGTAATACATGGAATGTAAACTTGGCTACACAGGAACTGAATTACAGAACAGAACAGGGTCTCAAATTTAGAAAACCAACTTATGCTTGCTTAAGGGGAAAGGTGAGTTGGGGTGCTGCATAAAACCAGAGATTGAAATGAGCACAGATAAAGTTCCTTAAGCCAAATATGGAATAGACAAGAGCTACTCCTTGCTCAACGAAATGGACTCAACACCGCATATTAAACGCCTAAGAATGTACCTGACTAGTAAGTATCTTAAAACCTATGGATTGCTATGTCTCCGAAAGAGAATCAAGCATGTGTACAGGGGCATAAACGCAGCAGTGATAGGATTGGAGAGGTTCGGTGAGCAAATGAAGACCCTTTGAAGTCATATTGCATGGTACCCATTCCACGGGTTTCAACTACCCAGGTTTAAGGTATTCTTCCTTCAGCTAAAACATGCATGTGGAACCTAGAGTATGATCAGCCATGTGATCGGGAGACGTGTTCAAATATGTCTCAGTTTTCGTACCCTGGTACTCGGGTGCAACATTCCAGACGCTTTACTAACACCCTCCCGACTTGGAGAGTCAGTCCCTTTAACCTCCTGTTTGGCCCAGTTTGCAATTTCTGCGGAAGATGAACAGGAATAGCGAGAACCAATGAGAGACTAGCTGGAGGTGTCTGGACGGGCAAATTTAACTCTCATTTCCCACCAGGAAGAGGAATTAACCAAAGGCTCAGCGTGCCGTGCCGGAACCAGATTAGGGCCTGAAGCCATCCTGCGGTGTTGCGGCCAGCTCAAAAGAAAGCGAGTTGAAGAAAGGAGCTCAGGGGCACTGTAATTCACAAACCTGCAGAGTTATAAATGACAGCTATCGTCCAAAAATATACTGAAGTAAGGCTGCCAAGAGGACTTGAAAGCGGGGCAGAATTGCAGGAAACCGATTTCAGGAGGTAGACTGGAATTGCATTGAAAGCATAGGAAAAGAGGCAGAACGTCCACAATGATGCACTTGGCCAAAAAGGGCGTATGCGTTTTTTCCTGAATATATTCAGGAAAAAACGCATACGCCCTTTTTGGCCAACCAAGCAAGCTTGCAAAGGAAATCTGCACTACAATGAAGTCTCACTTCCCCCCGGTCAAAAGGGCCATCTGAAAAAAGTGTAAAATCCAGAAAGGCAGGACAGGCCATGGAGAACTGGGAGCCTTGTTATGCTGATGGGCGGGATGTAAATTGCCAACAGACACTCGGGAGAAGTGTATGGTGTTTCCTGAAACATCTAAAAAACAAAGCAACAGAGCCTAGGGCACTTCCACTTATGGTCCTATAGCTTAGGGAAATTAAAATCAAAAAGACACAGCCACCCCAAAGTTTGGGACGCCTCTGTTTACAAGAACCTCGTTTACAGTACAAGTTCAACATCGCAGAAAGTGAAAAATGGATAAAGAAGTTGTGGTATTTACTTACAAAGCAATATCACTCAGCAATGAAATCTATGTCATCAGGCCCTTAGCAGCACAATGAGTGGATTCAGGTATGATGATTCTAACTGAAATAAGTCACACAGAAAAAGAAACATCATAAGATATCAGTAATACATGGAATGTAAACTTGGCTACACAGGAACTGAATTACAGAACAGAACAGGGTCTCAAATTTAGAAAACCAACTTATGCTTGCTTAAGGGGAAAGGTGAGTTGGGGTGCTGCATAAAACCAGAGATTGAAATGAGCACAGATAAAGTTCCTTAAGCCAAATATGGAATAGACAAGAGCTACTCCTTGCTCAACGAAATGGACTCAACACCGCATATTAAGCGCCTAAGAATGTACCTGACTAGTAAGTATCTTAAAACCTATGGATTGCTATGTCTCCGAAAGAGAATCAAGCATGTGTACAGGGGCATAAACGCAGCAGTGATAGGATTGGAGAGGTTCGGTGAGCAAATGAAGACCCTTTGAAGTCATATTGCATGGTACCCATTCCACGGGTTTCAACTACCCAGGTTTAAGGTATTCTTCCTTCAGCTAAAACATGCATGTGGAACCTAGAGTATGATCAGCCATGTGATCGGGAGACGTGTTCAAATATGTCTCAGTTTTCGTACCCTGGTACTCGGGTGCAACATTCCAGACGCTTTACTAACACCCTCCCGACTTGGAGAGTCAGTCCCTTTAACCTCCTGTTTGGCCCAGTTTGCAATTTCTGCGGAAGATGAACAGGAATAGCGAGAACCAATGAGAGACTAGCTGGAGGTGTCTGGACGGGCAAATTTAACTCTCATTTCCCACCAGGAAGAGGAATTAACCAAAGGCTCAGCGTGCCGTGCCAGAACCAGATTAGGGCCTGAAGCCATCCTGCGGTGTTGCGGCCAGCTCAAAAGAAAGCGAGTTGAAGAAAGGAGCTCAGGGGCACTGTAATTCACAAACCTGCAGAGTTATAAATGACAGCTATCGTCCAAAAATATACTGAAGTAAGGCTGCCAAGAGGACTTGAAAGCGGGGCAGAATTGCAGGAAACCGATTTCAGGAGGTAGACTGGAATTGCATTGAAAGCATAGGAAAAGAGGCAGAACGTCCAAAATGATGCACTTGGCCAAAAAGTGCGTATGCGTTTTTTCCTGAATATATTCAGGAAAAAACGCATACGCCCTTTTTGGCCAACCAAGCAAGCTTGCAAAGGAAATCTGCACTACAATGAAGTCTCACTTCCCCCCGGTCAAAAGGGCCATCTGAAAAAAGTGTAAAATCCAGAAAGGCAGGACAGGCCATGGAGAACTGGGAGCCTTGTTATGCTGATGGGTGGGATGTAAATTGCCAAGAGACACTCAGGAGAAGTGTATGGTGTTTCCTGAAACATCTAAAAAACAAAGCAACAGAGCCTAGGGCACTTCCACTTATGGTCCTATAGCTTAGGGAAATTAAAATCAAAAAGACACAGCCACCCCAAAGTTTGGGACGCCTCTGTTTACAAGAACCTCATTTACAGTACAAGTTCAACATCGCAGAAAGTGAAAAATGGATAAAGAAGTTGTGGTATTTACTTACAAAGCAATATCACTCAGCAATGAAATCTATGTCATCAGGCCCTTAGCAGCACAATGAGTGGATTCAGGTATGATGACTCTAACTGAAATAAGTCACACAGAAAAAGAAACATCATAAGATATCAGTAATACACGGAATGTAAACTTGGCTACACAGGAACTGAATTACAGAACAGAACAGGGTCTCAAATTTAGAAAACCAACTCATGCTTTCTTAAGGGTAAATGTGAGTTGGGGTGCTGCATAAAACCAGAGATTGAAATGAACACAGATAAAGTTCCTTAAGCCAAATATGGAATAGACAAGAGCTACTCCTTGCTCAACGAAATGGACTCAACACCGCATATTAAATGCCTAAGAATGTACCTGACTAGTAAGTATCTTAAAACCTATGGATTGCTATGTCTCCGAAAGAGAATCAAGCATGTGTACAGGGGCATAAACGCAGCAGTGATAGGATTGGAGAGGTTCGGTGAGCAAATGAAGACCCTTTGAAGTCATATTGCATGGTACCCATTCTACGGGTTTCAACTACCAAATTTTAAGGTATTCTTCCTACAGGTAAAACATGCATGTGGAACCTAGAGTATGATCAACCATGTGATCGGGAGACGTGTTCAAATATGTCTCAGTTTTTGTACCCTGGTACTCGGGTGCAATATTCCAGACGCTTTACTAACACCCTCCCGACTTGGAGAGTCAGTCCCTTTAACCTCCTGTTTGGCCCAGTTTGCAATTTCTGCGGAAGATGAACAGGAATAGCGAGAACCAATGAGAGACTAGCTGGAGGTGTCTGGACGGGCAAATTTAACTCTCATTTCTCACCAGGAAGAGGAATTAACCAAAGGCTCAGCGTGCCGTGCCGGAACCAGATTAGGGCCTGAAGCCATCCTGCGGTGTTGCGGCCAGCTCAAAAGAAAGCGAGTTGAAGAAAGGAGCTCAGGGGCACTGTAATTCACAAACCTGCAGAGTTATAAATGACAGCTATCGTCCAAAAATATACTGAAGTAAGGCTGCCAAGAAGACTTGAAAGCGGGGCAGAATTGCAGGAAACCGATTTCAGGAGGTAGACTGGAATTGCATTGAAAGCATAGGAAAAGAGGCAGAACGTCCACAATGATGCACTTGGCCAAAAAGGGCGTATGCGTTTTTTCCTGAATATATTCAGGAAAAAACGCATACGCCCTTTTTGGCCAACCAAGCAAGCTTGCAAAGGAAATCTGCACTACAATGAAGTCTCACTTCCCCCCGGTCAAAAGGGCCATCTGAAAAAAGTGTAAAATCCAGAAAGGCAGGACAGGCCATGGAGAACTGGGAGCCTTGTTATGCTGATGGGCGGGATGTAAATTGCCAACAGACACTCGGGAGAAGTGTATGGTGTTTCCTGAAACATCTAAAAAACAAAGCAACAGAGCCTAGGGCACTTCCACTTATGGTCCTATAGCTTAGGGAAATTAAAATCAAAAAGACACAGCCACCCCAAAGTTTGGGACGTCTCTGTTTACAAGAACCTCGTTTACAGTACAAGTTCAACATCGCAGAAAGTGAAAAATGGATAAAGAAGTTGTGGTATTTACTTACAAAGCAATATCACTCAGTAATGAAATCTATGTCATCAGGCCCTTAGCAGCACAATGAGTGGATTCAGGTATGATGATTCTAACTGAAATAAGTCATACAGAAAAAGAAACATCATAAGATATCAGTAATACACGGAATGTAAACTTGGCTACACAGGAACTGAATTACAGAACAGAACAGGGTCTCAAATTTAGAAAACCAACTTATGCTTGCTTAAGGGTAAAGGTGAGTTGGGGTGCTGCATAAAACCAGAGATTGAAATGAGCACAGATAAAGTTCCTTAAGCCAAATATGGAATAGACAAGAGCTACTCCTTGCTCAACGAAATGGACTCAACACCGCATATTAAATGCCTAAGAATGTACCTGACTAGTCAGTATCTTAAAACCTATGGATTGCTATGTCTCCGAAAGAGAATCAAGCATGTGTACAGGGGCATAAACGCAGCAGTGATAGGATTGGAGAGGTTCGGTGAGCAAATGAAGACCCTTTGAAGTTATATTGCATGGTACCCATTCCACGGGTTTCAACTACCCAGTTTTAAGGTATTCTTCCTTCAGCTAAAACATGCATGTGGAACCTAGAGTATGATCAACCATGTGATCGGGAGACGTGTTCAAATATGTCTCAGTTTTCGTACCCTGGTACTCGGGTGCAACATTCCAGACGCTTTACTAACATCCTCCCGACTTGGAGAGTCAGTCCCTTTAACCTCCTGTTTGGCCCAGTTTGCAATTTCTGCGGAAGATGAACAGGAATAGTGAGAACCAATGAGAGACTAGCTGGAGGTGTCTGGACGGGCAAATTTAACTCTCATTTCCCACCAGGAAGAGGAATTAACCAAAGGCTCAGCGTGCCGTGCCGGAACCAGATTAGGGCCTGAAGCCATCCTGCGGTGTTGCGGCCAGCTCAAAAGAAAGCGAGTTGAAGAAAGGAGCTCAGGGGCACTGTAATTCACAAACCTGCAGAGTTATAAATGACAGCTATCGTCCAAAAATATACTGAAGTAAGGCTGCCAAGAGGACTTGAAAGCGGGGCAGAATTGCAGGAAACCGATTTCAGGAGGTAGACTGGAATTGCATTGAAAGCAGAGGAAAAGAGGCAGAACGTCCACAATGATGCACTTGGCCAAAAAGGGCGTATGCGTTTTTTCCTGAATACATTCAGGAAAAAACGCATACGCCCTTTTTGGCCAACCAAGCAAGCTTGCAAAGGAAATCTGCACTACAATGAAGTCTCACTTCCCCCCGGTCAAAAGGGCCATCTGAAAAAAGTGTAAAATCCAGAAAGGCAGGACAGGCCATGGAGAACTGGGAGCCTTGTTATGCTGATGGGCGGGATGTAAATTGCCAACAGACACTCGGGAGAAGTGTATGGTGTTTCCTGAAACATCTAAAAAACAAAGCAACAGAGCCTAGGGCACTTCCACTTATGGTCCTATAGCTTAGGGAAATTAAAATCAAAAAGACACAGCCACCCCAAAGTTTGGGACGCCTCTGTTTACAAGAACCTCGTTTACAGTACAAGTTCAACATCGCAGAAAGTGAAAAATGGATAAAGAAGTTGTGGTATTTACTTACAAAGCAATATCACTCAGCAATGAAATCTATGTCATCAGGCCCTTAGCAGCACAATGAGTGGATTCAGGTATGATGATTCTAACTGAAATAAGTCACACAGAAAAAGAAACATCATAAGATATCAGTAATACACGGAATGTAAACTTGGCTACACAGGAACTGAATTACAGAACAGAACAGGGTCTCAAATTTAGAAAACCAACTTATGCTTGCTTAAGGGTAAAGGTGAGTTGGGGTGCTGCATAAAACCAGAGATTGAAATGAGCACAGATAAAGTTCCTTAAGCCAAATATGGAATAGACAAGAGCTACTCCTTGCTCAACGAAATGGACTCAACACCGCATATTAAACGCCTAAGAATGTACCTGACTAGTAAGTATCTTAAAACCTATGGATTGCTATGTCTCCGAAGGAGAATCAAGCATGTGTACAGGGGCATAAACGCAGCAGTGATAGGATTGGAGAGGTTCGGTGAGCAAATGAAGACCCTTTGAAGTCATATTGCATGGTACCCATTCCACGGGTTTCAACTACCCAGGTTTAAGGTATTCTTCCTTCAGCTAAAACATGCATGTGGAACCTAGAGTATGATCAACCATGTGATCGGGAGACGTGTTCAAATATGTCTCAGTTTTCGTACCCTGGTACTCGGGTGCAACATTCCAGACGCTTTACTAACATCCTCCCAACTTGGAGAGTCAGTCCCTTTAACCTCCTGTTTGGCCCAGTTTGCAATTTCTGCGGAAGATGAACAGGAATAGCGAGAACCAATGAGAGACTAGCTGGAGGTGTCTGGACGGGCAAATTTAACTCTCATTTCCCACCAGGAAGAGGAATTAACCAAAGGCTCAGCGTGCCGTGCCGGAACCAGATTAGGGCCTGAAGCCATCCTGCGGTGTTGCGGCCAGCTCAAAAGAAAGCGAGTTGAAGAAAGGAGCTCAGGGGCACTGTAATTCACAAACCTGCAGAGTTATAAATGACAGCTATCGTCCAAAAATATACTGAAGTAAGGCTGCCAAGAGGACTTGAAAGCGGGGCAGAATTGCAGGAAACCGATTTCAGGAGGTAGACTGGAATTGCATTGAAAGCATAGGAAAAGAGGCAGAACGTCCACAATGATGCACTTGGCCAAAAAGGGCGTATGCGTTTTTTCCTGAATATATTCAGGAAAAAACGCATACGCCCTTTTTGGCCAACCAAGCAAGCTTGCAAAGGAAATCTGCACTACAATGAAGTCTCACTTCCCCCCGGTCAAAAGGGCCATCTGAAAAAAGTGTAAAATCCAGAAAGGCAGGACAGGCCATGGAGAACTGGGAGCCTTGTTATGCTGATGGGCGGGATGTAAATTGCCAACAGACACTCGGGAGAAGTGTATGGTGTTTCCTGAAACATCTAAAAAACAAAGCAACAGAGCCTAGGGCACTTCCACTTATGGTCCTATAGCTTAGGGAAATTAAAATCAAAAAGACACAGCCACCCCAAAGTTTGGGACGCCTCTGTTTACAAGAACCTCGTTTACAGTACAAGTTCAACATCGCAGAAAGTGAAAAATGGATAAAGAAGTTGTGGTATTTACTTACAAAGCAATATCACTCAGCAATGAAATCTATGTCATCAGGCCCTTAGCAGCACAATGAGTGGATTCAGGTATGATGATTCTAACTGAAATAAGTCACACAGAAAAAGAAACATCATAAGATATCAGTAATACACGGAATGTAAACTTGGCTACACAGGAACTGAATTACAGAACAGAACAGGGTCTCAAATTTAGAAAACCAACTTATGCTTGCTTAAGGGGAAAGGTGAGTTGGGGTGCTGCATAAAACCAGAGATTGAAATGAGCACAGATAAAGTTCCTTAAGCCAAATATGGAATAGACAAGAGCTACTCCTTGCTCAACGAAATGGACTCAACACCGCATATTAAACGCCTAAGAATGTACCTGACTAGTAAGTATCTTAAAACCTATGGATTGCTATGTCTCCGAAGGAGAATCAAGCATGTGTACAGGGGCATAAACGCAGCAGTGATAGGATTGGAGAGGTTCGGTGAGCAAATGAAGACCCTTTGAAGTCATATTGCATGGTACCCATTCCACGGGTTTCAACTACCCAGGTTTAAGGTATTCTTCCTTCAGCTAAAACATGCATGTGGAACCTAGAGTATGATCAACCATGTGATCGGGAGACGTGTTCAAATATGTCTCAGTTTTCGTACCCTGGTACTCGGGTGCAACATTCCAGACGCTTTACTAACATCCTCCCGACTTGGAGAGTCAGTCCCTTTAACCTCCTGTTTGGCCCAGTTTGCAATTTCTGCGGAAGATGAACAGGAATAGCGAGAACCAATGAGAGACTAGCTGGAGGTGTCTGGACGGGCAAATTTAACTCTCATTTCCCACCAGGAAGAGGAATTAACCAAAGGCTCAGCGTGCCGTGCCGGAACCAGATTAGGGCCTGAAGCCATCCTGCGGTGTTGCGGCCAGCTCAAAAGAAAGCGAGTTGAAGAAAGGAGCTCAGGGACACTGTAATTCACAAACCTGCAGAGTTATAAATGACAGCTATCGTCCAAAAATATACTGAAGTAAGGCTGCCAAGAGGACTTGAAAGCGGGGCAGAATTGCAGGAAACCGATTTCAGGAGGTAGACTGGAATTGCATTGAAAGCATAGGAAAAGAGGCAGAACGTCCACAATGATGCACTTGGCCAAAAAGGGCGTATGCGTTTTTTCCTGAATATATTCAGGAAAAAACGCATACGCCCTTTTTGGCCAACCAAGCAAGCTTGCAAAGGAAATCTGCACTACAATGAAGTCTCACTTCCCCCCGGTCAAAAGGGCCATCTGAAAAAAGTGTAAAATCCAGAAAGGCAGGACAGGCCATGGAGAACTGGGAGCCTTGTTATGCTGATGGGCGGGATGTAAATTGCCAACAGACACTCGGGAGAAGTGTATGGTGTTTCCTGAAACATCTAAAAAACAAAGCAACAGAGCCTAGGGCACTTCCAATTATGGTCCTATAGCTTAGGGAAATTAAAATCAAAAAGACACAGCCACCCCAAAGTTTGGGACGCCTCTGTTTACAAGAACCTCGTTTACAGTACAAGTTCAACATCGCAGAAAGTGAAAAATGGATAAAGAAGTTGTGGTATTTACTTACAAAGCAATATCACTCAGCAATGAAATCTATGTCATCAGGCCCTTAGCAGCACAATGAGTGGATTCAGGTATGATGATTCTAACTGAAATAAGTCACACAGAAAAAGAAACATCATAAGATATCAGTAATACACAGAATGTAAACTTGGCTACACAGGAACTGAATTACAGAACAGAACAGGGTCTCAAATTTAGAAAACCAACTTATGCTTGCTTAAGGGTAAAGGTGAGTTGGGGTGCTGCATAAAACCAGAGATTGAAATGAGCACAGATAAAGTTCCTTAAGCCAAATATGGAATAGACAAGAGCTACTCCTTGCTCAACGAAATGGACTCAACACCGCATATTAAACGCCTAAGAATGTACCTGACTAGTAAGTATCTTAAAACCTATGGATTGCTATGTCTCCGAAGGAGAATCAAGCATGTGTACAGGGGCATAAACGCAGCAGTGATAGGATTGGAGAGGTTCGGTGAGCAAATGAAGACCCTTTGAAGTCATATTGCATGGTACCCATTCCACGGGTTTCAACTACCCAGGTTTAAGGTATTCTTCCTTCAGCTAAAACATGCATGTGGAACCTAGAGTATGATCAACCATGTGATCGGGAGACGTGTTCAAATATGTCTCAGTTTTCGTACCCTGGTACTCGGGTGCAACATTCCAGACGCTTTACTAACATCCTCCCGACTTGGAGAGTCAGTCCCTTTAACCTCCTGTTTGGCCCAGTTTGCAATTTCTGCGGAAGATGAACAGGAATAGCGAGAACCAATGAGAGACTAGCTGGAGGTGTCTGGACGGGCAAATTTAACTCTCATTTCCCACCAAGGACAGGAATTAACCAAAGGCTCAGCGTGCCGTGCTGGAACCAGATTAGGGCCTGAAGCAATCCTGCGGTGTTGCGGCCAGCTCACAAGAAAGCGAGATGAAGAACGGAGCTCAGGGGCACTGTAATTCACAAACCTGCAGAGTTATAAATGACAGCAATCGTCCAAAAATATACTGAAGTAAGGCTGCCAAGAGGACTTGAAAGCGGGGCAGAATTGCAGGAAACCGATTTCAGGAGGTAGACTGGAATTGCATTTTAAGCATAGGAAAAGAGGCAGAACGTCCACAATGATGCACTTGGCCATAAAGGGCGTATGCGTTTTTTCCTGAATCAGGAAAAAACGCATACGCACTTTTTGGCCAACCAAGCAAGCTTGCAAAGGAAATCTGCACTACAATGAAGTCTCACTTCCCCCTGGTCAAAAGGGCCATCTGAGAAAAGTGTAAAATCCAGAAAGGCAGGACAGGCCATGGAGAACTGGGAGCCTTGTTATGCTGATGGGCGTGATGTAAATTGCCAACAGACACACGGGAGAAGTGTATGGTGTTTCCTGAAACATCTAAAAAACAAAGCAACAGAGCCTAGGGCACTTCCACTTATGGTCCTATAGCTTAGGGAAATTAAAATCAAAAAGACACAGCCACCCCAAAGTTTGGGACGCCTCTGTTTACAAGAACCTCGTTTACAGTACAAGTTCAACATCGCAGAAAGTGAAAAATGGATAAAGAAGTTGTGGTATTTACTTACAAAGCAATATCACTCAGCAATGAAATCTATGTCATCAGGCCCTTAGCAGCACAATGAGTGGATTCAGGTATGATGACTCTAACTGAAATAAGTCATACAGAAAAAGAAACATCATAAGATATCAGTAATACACGGAATGTAAACTTGGCTACACAGGAACTGAATTACAGAACAGAACAGGGTCTCAAATTTAGAAAACCAACTTATGCTTGCTTAAGGGTAAAGGTGAGTTGGGGTGCTGCATAAAACCAGAGATTGAAATGAGCACAGATAAAGTTCCTTAAGCCAAATATGGAATAGACAAGAGCTACTCCTTGCTCAACAAAATGGACTCAACACCGCATATTAAATGCCTAAGAATGTACCTGACTAGTAAGTATCTTAAAACCTATGGATTGCTATGTCTCCGAAAGAGAATCAAGCATGTGTACAGGGGCATAAACGCAGCAGTGATAGGATTGGAGAGGTTCGGTGAGCAAATGAAGACCCTTTGAAGTCATATTGCATGGTACCCATTCCACGGGTTTCAACTACCCAGTTTTAAGGTATTCTTCCTACAGGTAAAACATGCATGTGGAACCTAGAGTATGATCAACCATGTGATCGGGAGACGTGTTCAAATATGTCTCAGTTTTCGTACCCTGGTACTCGGGTGCAATATTCTAGACGCTTTACTAACACCCTCCCGACTTGGAGAGTCAGTCCCTTTAACCTCCTGTTTGGCCCAGTTTGCAATTTCTGCGGAAGATGAACAGGAATAGCGAGAACCAATGAGAGACTAGCTGGAGGTGTCTGGACGGGCAAATTTAACTCTCATTTCCCACCAGGAAGAGGAATTAACCAAAGGCTCAGCGTGCCGTGCCGGAACCAGATTAGGGCCTGAAGCCATCCTGCGGTGTTGCGGCCAGCTCAAAAGAAAGCGAGTTGAAGAAAGGAGCTCAGGGGCACTGTAATTCACAAACCTGCAGAGTTATAAATGACAGCTATCGTCCAAAAATATACTGAAGTAAGGCTGCCAAGAGGACTTGAAAGCGGGGCAGAATTGCAGGAAACCGATTTCAGGAGGTAGACTGGAATTGCATTTTAAGCATAGGAAAAGAGGCAGAACGTCCACAATGATGCACTTGGCCAAAAAGGGCGTATGCGTTTTTTCCTGAATCTGGAAAAAACGCATACGCACTTTTTGGCCAACCAAGCAAGCTTGCAAAGGAAATCTGCACTACAATGAAGTCTCACTTCCCCCTGGTCAAAAGGGCCATCTGAGAAAAGTGTAAAATCCAGAAAGGCAGGACAGGCCATGGAGAACTGGGAGCCTTGTTATGCTGATGGGCGTGATGTAAATTGCCAACAGACACACGGGAGAAGTGTATGGTGTTTCCTGAAACATCTAAAAAACAAAGCAACAGAGCCTAGGGCACTTCCACTTATGGTCCTATAGCTTAGGGAAATTAAAATCAAAAAGACACAGCCACCCCAAAGTTTGGGACGCCTCTGTTTACAAGAACCTCGTTTACAGTACAAGTTCAACATCGCAGAAAGTGAAAAATGGATAAAGAAGTTGTGGTATTTACTTACAAAGCAATATCACTCAGCAATGAAATCTATGTCATCAGGCCCTTAGCAGCACAATGAGTGGATTCAGGTATGATGACTCTAACTGAAATAAGTCACACAGAAAAAGAAACATCATAAGATATCAGTAATACACGGAATGTAAACTTGGCTACACAGGAACTGAATTACAGAACAGAACAGGGTCTCAAATTTAGAAAACCAACTTATGCTTGCTTAAGGGTAAAGGTGAGTTGGGGTGCTGCATAAAACCAGAGATTGAAATGAGCACAGATAAAGTTCCTTAAGCCAAATATGGAATAGACAAGAGCTACTCCTTGCTCAACGAAATGGACTCAACACCGCATATTAAATGCCTAAGAATGTACCTGACTAGTAAGTATCTTAAAACCTATGGATTGCTATGTCTCCGAAAGAGAATCAAGCATGTGTACAGGGGCATAAACGCAGCAGTGATAGGATTGGAGAGGTTCGGTGAGCAAATGAAGACCCTTTGAAGTCATATTGCATGGTACCCATTCCACGGGTTTCAACTACCCAGTTTTAAGGTATTCTTCCTACAGGTAAAACATGCATGTGGAACCTAGAGTATGATCAACCATGTGATCGGGAGACGTGTTCAAATATGTCTCAGTTTTCGTACCCTGGTACTCGGGTGCAATATTCTAGACGCTTTACTAACACCCTCCCGACTTGGAGAGTCAGTCCCTTTAACCTCCTGTTTGGCCCAGTTTGCAATTTCTGCGGAAGATGAACAGGAATAGCGAGAACCAATGAGAGACTAGCTGGAGGTGTCTGGACGGGCAAATTTAACTCTCATTTCCCACCAGGAAGAGGAATTAACCAAAGGCTCAGCGTGCCGTGCCGGAACCAGATTAGGGCCTGAAGCCATCCTGCGGTGTTGCGGCCAGCTCAAAAGAAAGCGAGTTGAAGAAAGGAGCTCAGGGGCACTGTAATTCACAAACCTGCAGAGTTATAAATGACAGCTATCGTCCAAAAATATACTGAAGTAAGGCTGCCAAGAGGACTTGAAAGCGGGGCAGAATTGCAGGAAACCGATTTCAGGAGGTAGACTGGAATTGCATTGAAAGCATAGGAAAAGAGGCAGAACGTCCACAATGATGCACTTGGCCAAAAAGGGCGTATGCGTTTTTTCCTGAATATATTCAGGAAAAAACGCATACGCCCTTTTTGGCCAACCAAGCAAGCTTGCAAAGGAAATCTGCACTACAATGAAGTCTCACTTCCCCCCGGTCAAAAGGGCCATCTGAAAAAAGTGTAAAATCCAGAAAGGCAGGACAGGCCATGGAGAACTGGGAGCCTTGTTATGCTGATGGGCGGGATGTAAATTGCCAACAGACACTCGGGAGAAGTGTATGGTGTTTCCTGAAACATCTAAAAAACAAAGCAACAGAGCCTAGGGCACTTCCACTTATGGTCCTATAGCTTAGGGAAATTAAAATCAAAAAGACACAGCCACCCCAAAGTTTGGGACGCCTCTGTTTACAAGAACCTCGTTTACAGTACAAGTTCAACATCGCAGAAAGTGAAAAATGGATAAAGAAGTTGTGGTATTTACTTACAAAGCAATATCACTCAGCAATGAAATCTATGTCATCAGGCCCTTAGCAGCACAATGAGTGGATTCAGGTATGATGATTCTAACTGAAATAAGTCACACAGAAAAAGAAACATCATAAGATATCAGTAATACACGGAATGTAAACTTGGCTACACAGGAACTGAATTACAGAACAGAACAGGGTCTCAAATTTAGAAAACCAACTTATGCTTGCTTAAGGGTAAAGGTGAGTTGGGGTGCTGCATAAAACCAGAGATTGAAATGAGCACAGATAAAGTTCCTTAAGCCAAATATGGAATAGACAAGAGCTACTCCTTGCTCAACGAAATGGACTCAACACCGCATATTAAACGCCTAAGAATGTACCTGACTAGTAAGTATCTTAAAACCTATGGATTGCTATGTCTCCGAAAGAGAATCAAGCATGTGTACAGGGGCATAAACGCAGCAGTGATAGGATTGGAGAGGTTCGGTGAGCAAATGAAGACCCTTTGAAGTCATATTGCATGGTACCCATTCCACGGGTTTCAACTACCCAGTTTTAAGGTATTCTTCCTTCAGGTAAAACATGCATGTGGAACCTAGAGTATGATCAACCATGTGATCGGGAGACGTGTTCAAATATGTCTCAGTTTTCGTACCCTGGTACTCGGGTGCAACATTCCAGACGCTTTACTAACACCCTCCCGACTTGCAGAGTCAGTCCCTTTAACCTCCTGTTTGGCCCAGTTTGCAAATTCTGCGGAAGATGAACAGGAATAGCGAGAACCAATGAGAGACTAGCTGGAGGTGTCTGGACGGGCAAATTTAACTCTCATTTCCCACCAGGAAGAGGAAATAACCAAAGGCTCAGCGTGCCGTGCCGGAACCAGATTAGGGCCTGAAGCCATCCTGCGGTGTTGCGGCCAGCTCAAAAGAAAGCGAGTTGAAGAAAGGAGCTCAGGGGCACTGTAATTCACAAACCTGCAGAGTTATAAATGACAGCTATCGTCCAAAAATATACTGAAGTAAGGCTGCCAAGAGGACTTGAAAGCGGGGCAGAATTGCAGGAAACCGATTTCAGGAGGTAGACTGGAATTGCATTGAAAGCATAGGAAAAGAGGCAGAACGTCCACAATGATGCACTTGGCCAAAAAGGGCGTATGCGTTTTTTCCTGAATATATTCAGGAAAAAACGCATACGCCCTTTTTGGCCAACCAAGCAAGCTTGCAAAGGAAATCTGCACTACAATGAAGTCTCACTTCCCCCCGGTCAAAAGGGCCATCTGAAAAAAGTGTAAAATCCAGAAAGGCAGGACAGGCCATGGAGAACTGGGAGCCTTGTTATGCTGATGGGCGGGATGTAAATTGCCAACAGACACTCGGGAGAAGTGTATGGTGTTTCCTGAAACATCTAAAAAACAAAGCAACAGAGCCTAGGGCACTTCCAATTATGGTCCTATAGCTTAGGGAAATTAAAATCAAAAAGACACAGCCACCCCAAAGTTTGGGACGCCTCTGTTTACAAGAACCTCGTTTACAGTACAAGTTCAACATCGCAGAAAGTGAAAAATGGATAAAGAAGTTGTGGTATTTACTTACAAAGCAATATCACTCAGCAATGAAATCTATGTCATCAGGCCCTTAGCAGCACAATGAGTGGATTCAGGTATGATGATTCTAACTGAAATAAGTCACACAGAAAAAGAAACATCATAAGATATCAGTAATACACAGAATGTAAACTTGGCTACACAGGAACTGAATTACAGAACAGAACAGGGTCTCAAATTTAGAAAACCAACTTATGCTTGCTTAAGGGTAAAGGTGAGTTGGGGTGCTGCATAAAACCAGAGATTGAAATGAGCACAGATAAAGTTCCTTAAGCCAAATATGGAATAGACAAGAGCTACTCCTTGCTCAACGAAATGGACTCAACACCGCATATTAAAGACCTAAGAATGTACCTGACTAGTAAGTATCTTAAAACCTATGGATTGCTATGTCTCCGAAAGAGAATCAAGCATGTGTACAGGGGCATAAACGCAGCAGTGATAGGATTGGAGAGGTTCGGTGAGCAAATGAAGACCCTTTGAAGTCATATTGCATGGTACCCATTCCACGGGTTTCAACTACCCAGTTTTAAGGTATTCTTCCTTCAGGTAAAACATGCATGTGGAACCTAGAGTATGATCAACCATGTGATCGGGAGACGTGTTCAAATATGTCTCAGTTTTCGTACCCTGGTACTCGGGTGCAACATTCCAGACGCTTTACTAACACCCTCCCGACTTGCAGAGTCAGTCCCTTTAACCTCCTGTTTGGCCCAGTTTGCAAATTCTGCGGAAGATGAACAGGAATAGCGAGAACCAATGAGAGACTAGCTGGAGGTGTCTGGACGGGCAAATTTAACTCTCATTTCCCACCAGGAAGAGGAATTAACCAAAGGCTCAGCGTGCCGTGCCGGAACCAGATTAGGGCCTGAAGCCATCCTGCGGTGTTGCGGCCAGCTCAAAAGAAAGCGAGTTGAAGAAAGGAGCTCAGGGGCACTGTAATTCACAAACCTGCAGAGTTATAAATGACAGCTATCGTCCAAAAATATACTGAAGTAAGGCTGCCAAGAGGACTTGAAAGCGGGGCAGAATTGCAGGAAACCGATTTCAGGAGGTAGACTGGAATTGCATTGAAAGCATAGGAAAAGAGGCAGAACGTCCACAATGATGCACTTGGCCAAAAAGGGCGTATGCGTTTTTTCCTGAATATATTCAGGAAAAAACGCATACGCCCTTTTTGGCCAACCAAGCAAGCTTGCAAAGGAAATCTGCACTACAATGAAGTCTCACTTCCCCCCGGTCAAAAGGGCCATCTGAAAAAAGTGTAAAATCCAGAAAGGCAGGACAGGCCATGGAGAACTGGGAGCCTTGTTATGCTGATGGGCGGGATGTAAATTGCCAACAGACACTCGGGAGAAGTGTATGGTGTTTCCTGAAACATCTAAAAAACAAAGCAACAGAGCCTAGGGCACTTCCAATTATGGTCCTATAGCTTAGGGAAATTAAAATCAAAAAGACACAGCCACCCCAAAGTTTGGGACGCCTCTGTTTACAAGAACCTCGTTTACAGTACAAGTTCAACATCGCAGAAAGTGAAAAATGGATAAAGAAGTTGTGGTATTTACTTACAAAGCAATATCACTCAGCAATGAAATCTATGTCATCAGGCCCTTAGCAGCACAATGAGTGGATTCAGGTATGATGATTCTAACTGAAATAAGTCACACAGAAAAAGAAACATCATAAGATATCAGTAATACACAGAATGTAAACTTGGCTACACAGGAACTGAATTACAGAACAGAACAGGGTCTCAAATTTAGAAAACCAACTTATGCTTGCTTAAGGGTAAAGGTGAGTTGGGGTGCTGCATAAAACCAGAGATTGAAATGAGCACAGATAAAGTTCCTTAAGCCAAATATGGAATAGACAAGAGCTACTCCTTGCTCAACGAAATGGACTCAACACCGCATATTAAACGCCTAAGAATGTACCTGACTAGTAAGTATCTTAAAACCTATGGATTGCTATGTCTCCGAAGGAGAATCAAGCATGTGTACAGGGGCATAAACGCAGCAGTGATAGGATTGGAGAGGTTCGGTGAGCAAATGAAGACCCTTTGAAGTCATATTGCATGGTACCCATTCCACGGGTTTCAACTACCCAGGTTTAAGGTATTCTTCCTTCAGCTAAAACATGCATGTGGAACCTAGAGTATGATCAACCATGTGATCGGGAGACGTGTTCAAATATGTCTCAGTTTTCGTACCCTGGTACTCGGGTGCAACATTCCAGACGCTTTACTAACATCCTCCCGACTTGGAGAGTCAGTCCCTTTAACCTCCTGTTTGGCCCAGTTTGCAATTTCTGCGGAAGATGAACAGGAATAGCGAGAACCAATGAGAGACTAGCTGGAGGTGTCTGGACGGGCAAATTTAACTCTCATTTCCCACCAAGGACAGGAATTAACCAAAGGCTCAGCGTGCCGTGCTGGAACCAGATTAGGGCCTGAAGAAATCCTGCGGTGTTGCGGCCAGCTCACAAGAAAGCGAGATGAAGAACGGAGCTCAGGGGCACTGTAATTCACAAACCTGCAGAGTTATAAATGACAGCAATCGTCCAAAAATATACTGAAGTAAGGCTGCCAAGAGGACTTGAAAGCGGGGCAGAATTGCAGGAAACCGATTTCAGGAGGTAGACTGGAATTGCATTTTAAGCATAGGAAAAGAGGCAGAACGTCCACAATGATGCACTTGGCCATAAAGGGCGTATGCGTTTTTTCCTGAATCAGGAAAAAACGCATACGCACTTTTTGGCCAACCAAGCAAGCTTGCAAAGGAAATCTGCACTACAATGAAGTCTCACTTCCCCCTGGTCAAAAGGGCCATCTGAGAAAAGTGTAAAATCCAGAAAGGCAGGACAGGCCATGGAGAACTGGGAGCCTTGTTATGCTGATGGGCGTGATGTAAATTGCCAACAGACACACGGGAGAAGTGTATGGTGTTTCCTGAAACATCTAAAAAACAAAGCAACAGAGCCTAGGGCACTTCCACTTATGGTCCTATAGCTTAGGGAAATTAAAATCAAAAAGACACAGCCACCCCAAAGTTTGGGACGCCTCTGTTTACAAGAACCTCGTTTACAGTACAAGTTCAACATCGCAGAAAGTGAAAAATGGATAAAGAAGTTGTGGTATTTACTTACAAAGCAATATCACTCAGCAATGAAATCTATGTCATCAGGCCCTTAGCAGCACAATGAGTGGATTCAGGTATGATGACTCTAACTGAAATAAGTCATACAGAAAAAGAAACATCATAAGATATCAGTAATACACGGAATGTAAACTTGGCTACACAGGAACTGAATTACAGAACAGAACAGGGTCTCAAATTTAGAAAACCAACTTATGCTTGCTTAAGGGTAAAGGTGAGTTGGGGTGCTGCATAAAACCAGAGATTGAAATGAGCACAGATAAAGTTCCTTAAGCCAAATATGGAATAGACAAGAGCTACTCCTTGCTCAACAAAATGGACTCAACACCGCATATTAAATGCCTAAGAATGTACCTGACTAGTAAGTATCTTAAAACCTATGGATTGCTATGTCTCCGAAAGAGAATCAAGCATGTGTACAGGGGCATAAACGCAGCAGTGATAGGATTGGAGAGGTTCGGTGAGCAAATGAAGACCCTTTGAAGTCATATTGCATGGTACCCATTCCACGGGTTTCAACTACCCAGTTTTAAGGTATTCTTCCTACAGGTAAAACATGCATGTGGAACCTAGAGTATGATCAACCATGTGATCGGGAGACGTGTTCAAATATGTCTCAGTTTTCGTACCCTGGTACTCGGGTGCAATATTCTAGACGCTTTACTAACACCCTCCCGACTTGGAGAGTCAGTCCCTTTAACCTCCTGTTTGGCCCAGTTTGCAATTTCTGCGGAAGATGAACAGGAATAGCGAGAACCAATGAGAGACTAGCTGGAGGTGTCTGGACGGGCAAATTTAACTCTCATTTCCCACCAGGAAGAGGAATTAACCAAAGGCTCAGCGTGCCGTGCCGGAACCAGATTAGGGCCTGAAGCCATCCTGCGGTGTTGCGGCCAGCTCAAAAGAAAGCGAGTTGAAGAAAGGAGCTCAGGGGCACTGTAATTCACAAACCTGCAGAGTTATAAATGACAGCTATCGTCCAAAAATATACTGAAGTAAGGCTGCCAAGAGGACTTGAAAGCGGGGCAGAATTGCAGGAAACCGATTTCAGGAGGTAGACTGGAATTGCATTTTAAGCATAGGAAAAGAGGCAGAACGTCCACAATGATGCACTTGGCCAAAAAGGGCGTATGCGTTTTTTCCTGAATCTGGAAAAAACGCATACGCACTTTTTGGCCAACCAAGCAAGCTTGCAAAGGAAATCTGCACTACAATGAAGTCTCACTTCCCCCTGGTCAAAAGGGCCATCTGAGAAAAGTGTAAAATCCAGAAAGGCAGGACAGGCCATGGAGAACTGGGAGCCTTGTTATGCTGATGGGCGTGATGTAAATTGCCAACAGACACACGGGAGAAGTGTATGGTGTTTCCTGAAACATCTAAAAAACAAAGCAACAGAGCCTAGGGCACTTCCACTTATGGTCCTATAGCTTAGGGAAATTAAAATCAAAAAGACACAGCCACCCCAAAGTTTGGGACGCCTCTGTTTACAAGAACCTCGTTTACAGTACAAGTTCAACATCGCAGAAAGTGAAAAATGGATAAAGAAGTTGTGGTATTTACTTACAAAGCAATATCACTCAGCAAT
The DNA here is from genome assembly GCF_039906515.1 of Pseudorca crassidens. Classification (NCBI taxonomy): domain Eukaryota; kingdom Metazoa; phylum Chordata; class Mammalia; order Artiodactyla; family Delphinidae; genus Pseudorca; species Pseudorca crassidens. The sequence continues at coordinate 737,853 of NW_027136310.1, forward strand.
GAAATCTATGTCATCAGGCCCTTAGCAGCACAATGAGTGGATTCAGGTATGATGACTCTAACTGAAATAAGTCACACAGAAAAAGAAACATCATAAGATATCAGTAATACACGGAATGTAAACTTGGCTACACAGGAACTGAATTACAGAACAGAACAGGGTCTCAAATTTAGAAAACCAACTTATGCTTGCTTAAGGGTAAAGGTGAGTTGGGGTGCTGCATAAAACCAGAGATTGAAATGAGCACAGATAAAGTTCCTTAAGCCAAATATGGAATAGACAAGAGCTACTCCTTGCTCAACGAAATGGACTCAACACCGCATATTAAATGCCTAAGAATGTACCTGACTAGTAAGTATCTTAAAACCTATGGATTGCTATGTCTCCGAAAGAGAATCAAGCATGTGTACAGGGGCATAAACGCAGCAGTGATAGGATTGGAGAGGTTCGGTGAGCAAATGAAGACCCTTTGAAGTCATATTGCATGGTACCCATTCCACGGGTTTCAACTACCCAGTTTTAAGGTATTCTTCCTACAGGTAAAACATGCATGTGGAACCTAGAGTATGATCAACCATGTGATCGGGAGACGTGTTCAAATATGTCTCAGTTTTCGTACCCTGGTACTCGGGTGCAATATTCTAGACGCTTTACTAACACCCTCCCGACTTGGAGAGTCAGTCCCTTTAACCTCCTGTTTGGCCCAGTTTGCAATTTCTGCGGAAGATGAACAGGAATAGCGAGAACCAATGAGAGACTAGCTGGAGGTGTCTGGACGGGCAAATTTAACTCTCATTTCCCACCAGGAAGAGGAATTAACCAAAGGCTCAGCGTGCCGTGCCGGAACCAGATTAGGGCCTGAAGCCATCCTGCGGTGTTGCGGCCAGCTCAAAAGAAAGCGAGTTGAAGAAAGGAGCTCAGGGGCACTGTAATTCACAAACCTGCAGAGTTATAAATGACAGCTATCGTCCAAAAATATACTGAAGTAAGGCTGCCAAGAGGACTTGAAAGCGGGGCAGAATTGCAGGAAACCGATTTCAGGAGGTAGACTGGAATTGCATTGAAAGCATAGGAAAAGAGGCAGAACGTCCACAATGATGCACTTGGCCAAAAAGGGCGTATGCGTTTTTTCCTGAATATATTCAGGAAAAAACGCATACGCCCTTTTTGGCCAACCAAGCAAGCTTGCAAAGGAAATCTGCACTACAATGAAGTCTCACTTCCCCCCGGTCAAAAGGGCCATCTGAAAAAAGTGTAAAATCCAGAAAGGCAGGACAGGCCATGGAGAACTGGGAGCCTTGTTATGCTGATGGGCGGGATGTAAATTGCCAACAGACACTCGGGAGAAGTGTATGGTGTTTCCTGAAACATCTAAAAAACAAAGCAACAGAGCCTAGGGCACTTCCACTTATGGTCCTATAGCTTAGGGAAATTAAAATCAAAAAGACACAGCCACCCCAAAGTTTGGGACGCCTCTGTTTACAAGAACCTCGTTTACAGTACAAGTTCAACATCGCAGAAAGTGAAAAATGGATAAAGAAGTTGTGGTATTTACTTACAAAGCAATATCACTCAGCAATGAAATCTATGTCATCAGGCCCTTAGCAGCACAATGAGTGGATTCAGGTATGATGATTCTAACTGAAATAAGTCACACAGAAAAAGAAACATCATAAGATATCAGTAATACACGGAATGTAAACTTGGCTACACAGGAACTGAATTACAGAACAGAACAGGGTCTCAAATTTAGAAAACCAACTTATGCTTGCTTAAGGGTAAAGGTGAGTTGGGGTGCTGCATAAAACCAGAGATTGAAATGAGCACAGATAAAGTTCCTTAAGCCAAATATGGAATAGACAAGAGCTACTCCTTGCTCAACGAAATGGACTCAACACCGCATATTAAACGCCTAAGAATGTACCTGACTAGTAAGTATCTTAAAACCTATGGATTGCTATGTCTCCGAAAGAGAATCAAGCATGTGTACAGGGGCATAAACGCAGCAGTGATAGGATTGGAGAGGTTCGGTGAGCAAATGAAGACCCTTTGAAGTCATATTGCATGGTACCCATTCCACGGGTTTCAACTACCCAGTTTTAAGGTATTCTTCCTTCAGGTAAAACATGCATGTGGAACCTAGAGTATGATCAACCATGTGATCGGGAGACGTGTTCAAATATGTCTCAGTTTTCGTACCCTGGTACTCGGGTGCAACATTCCAGACGCTTTACTAACACCCTCCCGACTTGCAGAGTCAGTCCCTTTAACCTCCTGTTTGGCCCAGTTTGCAAATTCTGCGGAAGATGAACAGGAATAGCGAGAACCAATGAGAGACTAGCTGGAGGTGTCTGGACGGGCAAATTTAACTCTCATTTCCCACCAGGAAGAGGAAATAACCAAAGGCTCAGCGTGCCGTGCCGGAACCAGATTAGGGCCTGAAGCCATCCTGCGGTGTTGCGGCCAGCTCAAAAGAAAGCGAGTTGAAGAAAGGAGCTCAGGGGCACTGTAATTCACAAACCTGCAGAGTTATAAATGACAGCTATCGTCCAAAAATATACTGAAGTAAGGCTGCCAAGAGGACTTGAAAGCGGGGCAGAATTGCAGGAAACCGATTTCAGGAGGTAGACTGGAATTGCATTGAAAGCATAGGAAAAGAGGCAGAACGTCCACAATGATGCACTTGGCCAAAAAGGGCGTATGCGTTTTTTCCTGAATATATTCAGGAAAAAACGCATACGCCCTTTTTGGCCAACCAAGCAAGCTTGCAAAGGAAATCTGCACTACAATGAAGTCTCACTTCCCCCCGGTCAAAAGGGCCATCTGAAAAAAGTGTAAAATCCAGAAAGGCAGGACAGGCCATGGAGAACTGGGAGCCTTGTTATGCTGATGGGCGGGATGTAAATTGCCAACAGACACTCGGGAGAAGTGTATGGTGTTTCCTGAAACATCTAAAAAACAAAGCAACAGAGCCTAGGGCACTTCCAATTATGGTCCTATAGCTTAGGGAAATTAAAATCAAAAAGACACAGCCACCCCAAAGTTTGGGACGCCTCTGTTTACAAGAACCTCGTTTACAGTACAAGTTCAACATCGCAGAAAGTGAAAAATGGATAAAGAAGTTGTGGTATTTACTTACAAAGCAATATCACTCAGCAATGAAATCTATGTCATCAGGCCCTTAGCAGCACAATGAGTGGATTCAGGTATGATGATTCTAACTGAAATAAGTCACACAGAAAAAGAAACATCATAAGATATCAGTAATACACAGAATGTAAACTTGGCTACACAGGAACTGAATTACAGAACAGAACAGGGTCTCAAATTTAGAAAACCAACTTATGCTTGCTTAAGGGTAAAGGTGAGTTGGGGTGCTGCATAAAACCAGAGATTGAAATGAGCACAGATAAAGTTCCTTAAGCCAAATATGGAATAGACAAGAGCTACTCCTTGCTCAACGAAATGGACTCAACACCGCATATTAAAGACCTAAGAATGTACCTGACTAGTAAGTATCTTAAAACCTATGGATTGCTATGTCTCCGAAAGAGAATCAAGCATGTGTACAGGGGCATAAACGCAGCAGTGATAGGATTGGAGAGGTTCGGTGAGCAAATGAAGACCCTTTGAAGTCATATTGCATGGTACCCATTCCACGGGTTTCAACTACCCAGTTTTAAGGTATTCTTCCTTCAGGTAAAACATGCATGTGGAACCTAGAGTATGATCAACCATGTGATCGGGAGACGTGTTCAAATATGTCTCAGTTTTCGTACCCTGGTACTCGGGTGCAACATTCCAGACGCTTTACTAACACCCTCCCGACTTGCAGAGTCAGTCCCTTTAACCTCCTGTTTGGCCCAGTTTGCAAATTCTGCGGAAGATGAACAGGAATAGCGAGAACCAATGAGAGACTAGCTGGAGGTGTCTGGACGGGCAAATTTAACTCTCATTTCCCACCAGGAAGAGGAATTAACCAAAGGCTCAGCGTGCCGTGCCGGAACCAGATTAGGGCCTGAAGCCATCCTGCGGTGTTGCGGCCAGCTCAAAAGAAAGCGAGTTGAAGAAAGGAGCTCAGGGGCACTGTAATTCACAAACCTGCAGAGTTATAAATGACAGCTATCGTCCAAAAATATACTGAAGTAAGGCTGCCAAGAGGACTTGAAAGCGGGGCAGAATTGCAGGAAACCGATTTCAGGAGGTAGACTGGAATTGCATTGAAAGCATAGGAAAAGAGGCAGAACGTCCACAATGATGCACTTGGCCAAAAAGGGCGTATGCGTTTTTTCCTGAATATATTCAGGAAAAAACGCATACGCCCTTTTTGGCCAACCAAGCAAGCTTGCAAAGGAAATCTGCACTACAATGAAGTCTCACTTCCCCCCGGTCAAAAGGGCCATCTGAAAAAAGTGTAAAATCCAGAAAGGCAGGACAGGCCATGGAGAACTGGGAGCCTTGTTATGCTGATGGGCGGGATGTAAATTGCCAACAGACACTCGGGAGAAGTGTATGGTGTTTCCTGAAACATCTAAAAAACAAAGCAACAGAGCCTAGGGCACTTCCAATTATGGTCCTATAGCTTAGGGAAATTAAAATCAAAAAGACACAGCCACCCCAAAGTTTGGGACGCCTCTGTTTACAAGAACCTCGTTTACAGTACAAGTTCAACATCGCAGAAAGTGAAAAATGGATAAAGAAGTTGTGGTATTTACTTACAAAGCAATATCACTCAGCAATGAAATCTATGTCATCAGGCCCTTAGCAGCACAATGAGTGGATTCAGGTATGATGATTCTAACTGAAATAAGTCACACAGAAAAAGAAACATCATAAGATATCAGTAATACACAGAATGTAAACTTGGCTACACAGGAACTGAATTACAGAACAGAACAGGGTCTCAAATTTAGAAAACCAACTTATGCTTGCTTAAGGGTAAAGGTGAGTTGGGGTGCTGCATAAAACCAGAGATTGAAATGAGCACAGATAAAGTTCCTTAAGCCAAATATGGAATAGACAAGAGCTACTCCTTGCTCAACGAAATGGACTCAACACCGCATATTAAACGCCTAAGAATGTACCTGACTAGTAAGTATCTTAAAACCTATGGATTGCTATGTCTCCGAAGGAGAATCAAGCATGTGTACAGGGGCATAAACGCAGCAGTGATAGGATTGGAGAGGTTCGGTGAGCAAATGAAGACCCTTTGAAGTCATATTGCATGGTACCCATTCCACGGGTTTCAACTACCCAGGTTTAAGGTATTCTTCCTTCAGCTAAAACATGCATGTGGAACCTAGAGTATGATCAACCATGTGATCGGGAGACGTGTTCAAATATGTCTCAGTTTTCGTACCCTGGTACTCGGGTGCAACATTCCAGACGCTTTACTAACATCCTCCCGACTTGGAGAGTCAGTCCCTTTAACCTCCTGTTTGGCCCAGTTTGCAATTTCTGCGGAAGATGAACAGGAATAGCGAGAACCAATGAGAGACTAGCTGGAGGTGTCTGGACGGGCAAATTTAACTCTCATTTCCCACCAAGGACAGGAATTAACCAAAGGCTCAGCGTGCCGTGCTGGAACCAGATTAGGGCCTGAAGAAATCCTGCGGTGTTGCGGCCAGCTCACAAGAAAGCGAGATGAAGAACGGAGCTCAGGGGCACTGTAATTCACAAACCTGCAGAGTTATAAATGACAGCAATCGTCCAAAAATATACTGAAGTAAGGCTGCCAAGAGGACTTGAAAGCGGGGCAGAATTGCAGGAAACCGATTTCAGGAGGTGGACTGGAATTGCATTTTAAGCATAGGAAAAGAGGCAGAACGTCCACAATGATGCACTTGGCCATAAAGGGCCTATGCGTTTTTTCCTGAATCAGGAAAAAACGCATACGCCCTTTTTGGCCAACCAAGCAAGCTTGCAAAGGAAATCTGCACTACAATGAAGTCTCACTTCCCCCTGGTCAAAAGGGCCATCTGAGAAAAGTGTAAAATCCAGAAAGGCAGGACAGGCCATGGAGAACTGGGAGCCTTGTTATGCTGATGGGCGTGATGTAAATTGCCAACAGACACACGGGAGAAGTGTATGGTGTTTCCTGAAACATCTAAAAAACAAAGCAACAGAGCCTAGGGCACTTCCACTTATGGTCCTATAGCTTAGGGAAATTAAAATCAAAAAGACACAGCCACCCCAAAGTTTGGGACGCCTCTGTTTACAAGAACCTCGTTTACAGTACAAGTTCAACATCGCAGAAAGTGAAAAATGGATAAAGAAGTTGTGGTATTTACTTACAAAGCAATATCACTCAGCAATGAAATCTATGTCATCAGGCCCTTAGCAGCACAATGAGTGGATTCAGGTATGATGACTCTAACTGAAATAAGTCACACAGAAAAAGAAACATCATAAGATATCAGTAATACACGGAATGTAAACTTGGCTACACAGGAACTGAATTACAGAACAGAACAGGGTCTCAAATTTAGAAAACCAACTTATGCTTGCTTAAGGGTAAAGGTGAGTTGGGGTGCTGCATAAAACCAGAGATTGAAATGAGCACAGATAAAGTTCCTTAAGCCAAATATGGAATAGACAAGAGCTACTCCTTGCTCAACGAAATGGACTCAACACCGCATATTAAATGCCTAAGAATGTACCTGACTAGTAAGTATCTTAAAACCTATGGATTGCTATGTCTCCGAAAGAGAATCAAGCATGTGTACAGGGGCATAAACGCAGCAGTGATAGGATTGGAGAGGTTCGGTGAGCAAATGAAGACCCTTTGAAGTCATATTGCATGGTACCCATTCCACGGGTTTCAACTACCCAGTTTTAAGGTATTCTTCCTACAGGTAAAACATGCATGTGGAACCTAGAGTATGATCAACCATGTGATCGGGAGACGTGTTCAAATATGTCTCAGTTTTCGTACCCTGGTACTCGGGTGCAATATTCTAGACGCTTTACTAACACCCTCCCGACTTGGAGAGTCAGTCCCTTTAACCTCCTGTTTGGCCCAGTTTGCAATTTCTGCGGAAGATGAACAGGAATAGCGAGAACCAATGAGAGACTAGCTGGAGGTGTCTGGACGGGCAAATTTAACTCTCATTTCCCACCAGGAAGAGGAATTAACCAAAGGCTCAGCGTGCCGTGCCGGAACCAGATTAGGGCCTGAAGCCATCCTGCGGTGTTGCGGCCAGCTCAAAAGAAAGCGAGTTGAAGAAAGGAGCTCAGGGGCACTGTAATTCACAAACCTGCAGAGTTATAAATGACAGCTATCGTCCAAAAATATACTGAAGTAAGGCTGCCAAGAGGACTTGAAAGCGGGGCAGAATTGCAGGAAACCGATTTCAGGAGGTAGACTGGAATTGCATTTTAAGCATAGGAAAAGAGGCAGAACGTCCACAATGATGCACTTGGCCAAAAAGGGCGTATGCGTTTTTTCCTGAATCAGGAAAAAACGCATACGCACTTTTTGGCCAACCAAGCAAGCTTGCAAAGGAAATCTGCACTACAATGAAGTCTCACTTCCCCCTGGTCAAAAGGGCCATCTGAGAAAAGTGTAAAATCCAGAAAGGCAGGACAGGCCATGGAGAACTGGGAGCCTTGTTATGCTGATGGGCGTGATGTAAATTGCCAACAGACACACGGGAGAAGTGTATGGTGTTTCCTGAAACATCTAAAAAACAAAGCAACAGAGCCTAGGGCACTTCCACTTATGGTCCTATAGCTTAGGGAAATTAAAATCAAAAAGACACAGCCACCCCAAAGTTTGGGACGCCTCTGTTTACAAGAACCTCGTTTACAGTACAAGTTCAACATCGCAGAAAGTGAAAAATGGATAAAGAAGTTGTGGTATTTACTTACAAAGCAATATCACTCAGCAATGAAATCTATGTCATCAGGCCCTTAGCAGCACAATGAGTGGATTCAGGTATGATGACTCTAACTGAAATAAGTCACACAGAAAAAGAAACATCATAAGATATCAGTAATACACGGAATGTAAACTTGGCTACACAGGAACTGAATTACAGAACAGAACAGGGTCTCAAATTTAGAAAACCAACTTATGCTTGCTTAAGGGTAAAGGTGAGTTGGGGTGCTGCATAAAACCAGAGATTGAAATGAGCACAGATAAAGTTCCTTAAGCCAAATATGGAATAGACAAGAGCTACTCCTTGCTCAACGAAATGGACTCAACACCGCATATTAAATGCCTAAGAATGTACCTGACTAGTAAGTATCTTAAAACCTATGGATTGCTATGTCTCCGAAAGAGAATCAAGCATGTGTACAGGGGCATAAACGCAGCAGTGATAGGATTGGAGAGGTTCGGTGAGCAAATGAAGACCCTTTGAAGTCATATTGCATGGTACCCATTCCACGGGTTTCAACTACCCAGGTTTAAGGTATTCTTCCTTCAGCTAAAACATGCATGTGGAACCTAGAGTATGATCAGCCATGTGATCGGGAGACGTGTTCAAATATGTCTCAGTTTTCGTACCCTGGTACTCGGGTGCAACATTCCAGACGCTTTACTAACACCCTCCCGACTTGGAGAGTCAGTCCCTTTAACCTCCTGTTTGGCCCAGTTTGCAATTTCTGCGGAAGATGAACAGGAATAGCGAGAACCAATGAGAGACTAGCTGGAGGTGTCTGGACGGGCAAATTTAACTCTCATTTCCCACCAGGAAGAGGAATTAACCAAAGGCTCAGCGTGCCGTGCCGGAACCAGATTAGGGCCTGAAGCCATCCTGCGGTGTTGCGGCCAGCTCAAAAGAAAGCGAGTTGAAGAAAGGAGCTCAGGGGCACTGTAATTCACAAACCTGCAGAGTTATAAATGACAGCTATCGTCCAAAAATATACTGAAGTAAGGCTGCCAAGAGGACTTGAAAGCGGGGCAGAATTGCAGGAAACCGATTTCAGGAGGTAGACTGGAATTGCATTGAAAGCATAGGAAAAGAGGCAGAACGTCCACAATGATGCACTTGGCCAAAAAGGGCGTATGCGTTTTTTCCTGAATATATTCAGGAAAAAACGCATACGCCCTTTTTGGCCAACCAAGCAAGCTTGCAAAGGAAATCTGCACTACAATGAAGTCTCACTTCCCCCCGGTCAAAAGGGCCATCTGAAAAAAGTGTAAAATCCAGAAAGGCAGGACAGGCCATGGAGAACTGGGAGCCTTGTTATGCTGATGGGCGGGATGTAAATTGCCAACAGACACTCGGGAGAAGTGTATGGTGTTTCCTGAAACATCTAAAAAACAAAGCAACAGAGCCTAGGGCACTTCCACTTATGGTCCTATAGCTTAGGGAAATTAAAATCAAAAAGACACAGCCACCCCAAAGTTTGGGACGCCTCTGTTTACAAGAACCTCGTTTACAGTACAAGTTCAACATCGCAGAAAGTGAAAAATGGATAAAGAAGTTGTGGTATTTACTTACAAAGCAATATCACTCAGCAATGAAATCTATGTCATCAGGCCCTTAGCAGCACAATGAGTGGATTCAGGTATGATGATTCTAACTGAAATAAGTCACACAGAAAAAGAAACATCATAAGATATCAGTAATACACGGAATGTAAACTTGGCTACACAGGAACTGAATTACAGAACAGAACAGGGTCTCAAATTTAGAAAACCAACTTATGCTTGCTTAAGGGTAAATGTGAGTTGGGGTGCTGCATAAAACCAGAGATTGAAATGAGCACAGATAAAGTTCCTTAAGCCAAATATGGAATAGACAAGAGCTACTCCTTGCTCAACGAAATGGACTCAACACCGCATATTAAACGCCTAAGAATGTACCTGACTAGTAAGTATCTTAAAACCTATGGATTGCTATGTCTCCGAAGGAGAATCAAGCATGTGTACAGGGGCATAAACGCAGCAGTGATAGGATTGGAGAGGTTCGGTGAGCAAATGAAGACCCTTTGAAGTCATATTGCATGGTACCCATTCCACGGGTTTCAACTACCCAGGTTTAAGGTATTCTTCCTTCAGCTAAAACATGCATGTGGAACCTAGAGTATGATCAACCATGTGATCGGGAGACGTGTTCAAATATGTCTCAGTTTTCGTACCCTGGTACTCGGGTGCAACATTCCAGACGCTTTACTAACATCCTCCCAACTTGGAGAGTCAGTCCCTTTAACCTCCTGTTTGGCCCAGTTTGCAATTTCTGCGGAAGATGAACAGGAATAGCGAGAACCAATGAGAGACTAGCTGGAGGTGTCTGGACGGGCAAATTTAACTCTCATTTCCCACCAGGAAGAGGAATTAACCAAAGGCTCAGCGTGCCGTGCCGGAACCAGATTAGGGCCTGAAGCCATCCTGCGGTGTTGCGGCCAGCTCAAAAGAAAGCGAGTTGAAGGAAGGAGCTCAGGGGCACTATAATTCACAAACCTGCAGAGTTATAAATGACAGCTATCGTCCAAAAATATACTGAAGTAAGGCTGCCAAGAGGACTTGAAAGCGGGGCAGAATTGCAGGAAACCGATTTCAGGAGGTAGACTGGAATTGCATTGAAAGCATAGGAAAAGAGGCAGATCGTCCACAATGATGCACTTGGCCAAAAAGGGCATATGCGTTTTTTCCTGAATATATTCAGGAAAAAACGCATACGCCCTTTTTGGCCAACCAAGCAAGCTTGCAAAGGAAATCTGCACTACAATGAAGTCTCACTTCCCCCCGGTCAAAAGGGCCATCTGAAAAAAGTGTAAAATCCAGAAAGGCAGGACAGGCCATGGAGAACTGGGAGCCTTGTTATGCTGATGGGCGGGATGTAAATTGCCAACAGACACTCGGGAGAAGTGTATGGTGTTTCCTGAAACATCTAAAAAACAAAGCAACAGAGCCTAGGGCACTTCCACTTATGGTCCTATAGCTTAGGGAAATTAAAATCAAAAAGACACAGCCACCCCAAAGTTTGGGACGCCTCTGTTTACAAGAACCTCGTTTACAGTACAAGTTCAACATCGCAGAAAGTGAAAAATGGATAAAGAAGTTGTGGTATTTACTTACAAAGCAATATCACTCAGCAATGAAATCTATGTCATCAGGCCCTTAGCAGCACAATGAGTGGATTCAGGTATGATGATTCTAACTGAAATAAGTCACACAGAAGAAGAAACATCATAAGATATCAGTAATACACGGAATGTAAACTTGGCTACACAGGAACTGAATTACAGAACAGAACAGGGTCTCAAATTTAGAAAACCAACTTATGCTTGCTTAAGGGTAAAGGTGAGTTGGGGTGCTGCATAAAACCAGAGATTGAAATGAGCACAGATAAAGTTCCTTAAGCCAAATATGGAATAGACAAGAGCTACTCCTTGCTCAACGAAATGGACTCAACACCGCATATTAAACGCCTAAGAATGTACCTGACTAGTCAGTATCTTAAAACCTATGGATTGCTATGTCTCCGAAAGAGAATCAAGCATGTGTACAGGGGCATAAACGCAGCAGTGATAGGATTGGAGAGGTTCGGTGAGCAAATGAAGACCCTTTGAAGTCATATTGCATGGTACCCATTCCACGGGTTTCAACTACCCAGTTTTAAGGTATTCTTCCTTCAGGTAAAACATGCATGTGGAACCTAGAGTATGATCAACCATGTGATCGGGAGACGTGTTCAAATATGTCTCAGTTTTCGTACCCTGGTACTCGGGTGCAACATTCCAGATGCTTTACTAACACCCTCCCGACTTGGAGAGTCAGTCCCTTTAACCTCCTGTTTGGCCCAGTTTGCAAATTCTGCGGAAGATGAACAGGAATAGTGAGAACCAATGAGAGACTAGCTGGAGGTGTCTGGACGGGCAAATTTAACTCTCATTTCCCACCAGGAAGAGGAAATAACCAAAGGCTCAGCGTGCCGTGCCGGAACCAGATTAGGGCCTGAAGCCATCCTGCGGTGTTGCGGCCAGCTCAAAAGAAAGCGAGTTGAAGAAAGGAGCTCAGGGGCACTGTAATTCACAAACCTGCAGAGTTATAAATGACAGCTATCGTCCAAAAATATACTGAAGTAAGGCTGCCAAGAGGACTTGAAAGCGGGGCAGAATTGCAGGAAACCGATTTCAGGAGGTAGACTGGAATTGCATTGAAAGCATAGGAAAAGAGGCAGAACGTCCACAATGATGCACTTGGCCAAAAAGGGCGTATGCGTTTTTTCCTGAATATATTCAGGAAAAAACGCATACGCCCTTTTTGGCCAACCAAGCAAGCTTGCAAAGGAAATCTGCACTACAATGAAGTCTCACTTCCCCCCGGTCAAAAGGGCCATCTGAAAAAAGTGTAAAATCCAGAAAGGCAGGACAGGCCATGGAGAACTGGGAGCCTTGTTATGCTGATGGGCGGGATGTAAATTGCCAACAGACACTCGGGAGAAGTGTATGGTGTTTCCTGAAACATCTAAAAAACAAAGCAACAGAGCCTAGGGCACTTCCAATTATGGTCCTATAGCTTAGGGAAATTAAAATCAAAAAGACACAGCCACCCCAAAGTTTGGGACGCCTCTGTTTACAAGAACCTCGTTTACAGTACAAGTTCAACATCGCAGAAAGTGAAAAATGGATAAAGAAGTTGTGGTATTTACTTACAAAGCAATATCACTCAGCAATGAAATCTATGTCATCAGGCCCTTAGCAGCACAATGAGTGGATTCAGGTATGATGATTCTAACTGAAATAAGTCACACAGAAAAAGAAACATCTTAAGATATCAGTAATACACAGAATGTAAACTTGGCTACACAGGAACTGAATTACAGAACAGAAAAGGGTCTCAAATTTAGAAAACCAACTTATGCTTGCTTAAGGGGAAAGGTGAGTTGGGGTGCTGCATAAAACCAGAGATTGAAATGAGCACAGATAAAGTTCCTTAAGCCAAATATGGAATAGACAAGAGCTACTCCTTGCTCAACGAAATGGACTCAACACCGCATATTAAACGCCTAAGAATGTACCTGACTAGTAAGTATCTTAAAACCTATGGATTGCTATGTCTCCGAAGGAGAATCAAGCATGTGTACAGGGGCATAAACGCAGCAGTGATAGGATTGGAGAGGTTCGGTGAGCAAATGAAGACCCTTTGAAGTCATATTGCATGGTACCCATTCCACGGGTTTCAACTACCCAGGTTTAAGGTATTCTTCCTTCAGCTAAAACATGCATGTGGAACCTAGAGTATGATCAACCATGTGATCGGGAGACGTGTTCAAATATGTCTCAGTTTTCGTACCCTGGTACTCGGGTGCAACATTCCAGACGCTTTACTAACATCCTCCCGACTTGGAGAGTCAGTCCCTTTAACCTCCTGTTTGGCCCAGTTTGCAATTTCTGCGGAAGATGAACAGGAATAGCGAGAACCAATGAGAGACTAGCTGGAGGTGTCTGGACGGGCAAATTTAACTCTCATTTCCCACCAAGGACAGGAATTAACCAAAGGCTCAGCGTGCCGTGCCGGAACCAGATTAGGGCCTGAAGCAATCCTGCGGTGTTGCAGCCAGCTCACAAGAAAGCGAGATGAAGAACGGAGCTCAGGGGCACTGTAATTCACAAACCTGCAGAGTTATAAATGACAGCAATCGTCCAAAAATATACTGAAGTAAGGCTGCCAAGAGGACTTGAAAGCGGGGCAGAATTGCAGGAAACCGATTTCAGGAGGTAGACTGGAATTGCATTTTAAGCATAGGAAAAGAGGAAGAACGTCCACAATGATGCACTTGGCCAAAATGGGCGTATGCGTTTTTTCCTGAATCAGGAAAAAACGCATACGCACTTTTTGGCCAACCAAGCAAGCTTGCAAAGGAAATCTGCACTACAATGAAGTCTCACTTCCCCCTGGTCAAAAGGGCCATCTGAGAAAAGTGTAAAATCCAGAAAGGCAGGACAGGCCATGGAGAACTGGGAGCCTTGTTATGCTGATGGGCGGGATGTAAATTGCCAACAGACACTCGGGAGAAGTGTATGGTGTTTCCTGAAACATCTAAAAAACAAAGCAACAGAGCCTAGGGCACTTCCACTTATGGTCCTATAGCTTAGGGAAATTAAAATCAAAAAGACACAGCCACCCCAAAGTTTGGGACGCCTCTGTTTACAAGAACCTCGTTTACAGTACAAGTTCAACATCACAGAAAGTGAAAAATGGATAAAGAAGTTGTGGTATTTACTTACAAAGCAATATCACTCAACAATGAAATCTATGTCATCAGGCCCTTAGCAGCACAATGAGTGGATTCAGGTATGATGACTTTAACTGAAATAAGTCACACAGAAAAAGAAACATCATAAGATATCAGTAATACACGGAATGTAAACTTGGCTACACAGGAACTGAATTACAGAACAGAACAGGGTCTCAAATTTAGAAAACCAACTTATGCTTGCTTAAGGGTAAAGGTGAGTTGGGGTGCTGCATAAAACCAGAGATTGAAATGAGCACAGATAAAGTTCCTTAAGCCAAATATGGAATAGACAAGAGCTACTCCTTGCTCAACGAAATGGACTCAACACCGCATATTAAATGCCTAAGAATGTACCTGACTAGTAAGTATCTTAAAACCTATGGATTGCTATGTCTCCGAAAGAGAATCAAGCATGTGTACAGGGGCATAAACGCAGCAGTGATAGGATTGGAGAGGTTCGGTGAGCAAATGAAGACCCTTTGAAGTCATATAGCATGGTACCCATTCCACGGGTTTCAACTACCCAGTTTTAAGGTATTCTTCCTACAGGTAAAACATGCATGTGGAACCTAGAGTATGATCAACCATGTGATCGGGAGACATGTTCAAATATGTCTCAGTTTTCGTACCCTGGTACTCGGGTGCAATATTCTAGACGCTTTACTAACACCCTCCCGACTTGGAGAGTCAGTCCCTTTAACCTCCTGTTTGGCCCAGTTTGCAATTTCTGCGGAAGATGAACAGGAATAGCGAGAACCAATGAGAGACTAGCTGGAGGTGTCTGGACGGGCAAATTTAACTCTCATTTCCCACCAGGAAGAGGAATTAACCAAAGGCTCAGCGTGCCGTGCCGGAACCAGATTAGGGCCTGAAGCCATCCTGCGGTGTTGTGGCCAGCTCAAAAGAAAGCGAGTTGAAGAAAGGAGCTCAGGGGCACTGTAATTCACAAACCTGCAGAGTTATAAATGACAGCTATCGTCCAAAAATATACTGAAGTAAGGCTGCCAAGAGGACTTGAAAGCGGGGCAGAATTGCAGGAAACCGATTTCAGGAGGTAGACTGGAATTGCATTGAAAGCATAGGAAAAGAGGCAGAACGTCCACAATGATGCACTTGGCCAAAAAGGGCGTATGCGTTTTTTCCTGAATATATTCAGGAAAAAACTCATACGCACTTTTTGGCCAACCAAGCAAGCTTGCAAAGGAAATCTGCACTACAATGAAGTCTCACTTCCCCCCAGTCAAAAGGGCCATCTGAAAAAAGTGTAAAATCCAGAAAGGCAGGACAGGCCATGGAGAACTGGGAGCCTTGTTATGCAGATGGGTGGGATGTAAATTGCCAACAGACACTCGGGAGAAGTGTATGGTGTTTCCTGAAACATCTAAAAAACAAAGCAACAGAGCCTAGGGCACTTCCACTTATGGTCCTATAGCTTAGGGAAATTAAAATCAAAAAGACACAGCCACCCCAAAGTTTGGGACGCCTCTGTTTACAAGAACCTCGTTTACAGTACAAGTTCAACATCGCAGAAAGTGAAAAATGGATAAAGAAGTTGTGGTATTTACTTACAAAGCAATATCACTCAGCAATGAAATCTATGTCATCAGGCCCTTAGCAGCACAATGAGTGGATTCAGGTATGATGATTCTAACTGAAATAAGTCACACAGAAAAAGAAACATCATAAGATATCAGTAATACACGGAATGTAAACTTGGCTACACAGGAACTGAATTACAGAACAGAACAGGGTTTCAAATTTAGAAAACCAACTTATGCTTGCTTAAGGGTAAAGGTGAGTTGGGGTGCTGCATAAAACCAGAGATTGAAATGAACACAGATAAAGTTCCTTAAGCCAAATATGGAATAGACAAGAGCTACTCCTTGCTCAACGAAATGGACTCAACACCGCATATTAAATGCCTAAGAATGTACCTGACTAGTAAGTATCTTAAAACCTATGGATTGCTATGTCTCCGAAAGAGAATCAAGCATGTGTACAGGGGCATAAACGCAGCAGTGATAGGATTGGAGAGGTTCGGTGAGCAAATGAAGACCCTTTGAAGTCATATTGCATGGTACCCATTCCACGGGTTTCAACTACCCAGTTTTAAGGTATTCTTCCTTCAGGTAAAACATGCATGTGGAACCTAGAGTATGATCAACCATGTGATCGGGAGACGTGTTCAAATATGTCTCAGTTTTCGTACCCTGGTACTCGGGTGCAACATTCCAGACGCTTTACTAACACCCTCCCGACTTGGAGAGTCAGTCCCTTTAACCTCCTGTTTGGCCCAGTTTGCAATTTCTGCGGAAGATGAACAGGAATAGCGAGAACCAATGAGAGACTAGCTGGAGGTGTCTGGACGGGCAAATTTAACTCTCATTTCCCACCAGGAAGAGGAATTAACCAAAGGCTCAGCGTGCCGTGCCGGAACCAGATTAGGGCCTGAAGCCATCCTGCGGTGTTGCGGCCAGCTCAAAAGAAAGCGAGTTGAAGAAAGGAGCTCAGGGGCACTGTAATTCACAAACCTGCAGAGTTATAAATGACAGCTATCGTCCAAAAATATACTGAAGTAAGGCTGCCAAGAGGACTTGAAAGCGGGGCAGAATTGCAGGAAACCGATTTCAGGAGGTAGACTGGAATTGCATTGAAAGCATAGGAAAAGAGGCAGAACGTCCACAATGATGCACTTGGCCAAAAAGGGCGTATGCGTTTTTTCCTGAATATATTCAGGAAAAAACGCATACGCCCTTTTTGGCCAACCAAGCAAGCTTGCAAAGGAAATCTGCACTACAATGAAGTCTCACTTCCCCCCGGTCAAAAGGGCCATCTGAAAAAAGTGTAAAATCCAGAAAGGCAGGACAGCCATGGAGAACTGGGAGCCTTGTTATGCTGATGGGCGGGATGTAAATTGCCAACAGACACTCGGGAGAAGTGTATGGTGTTTCCTGAAACATCTAAAAAACAAAGCAACAGAGCCTAGGGCACTTCCAATTATGGTCCTATAGCTTAGGGAAATTAAAATCAAAAAGACACAGCCACCCCAAAGTTTGGGACGCCTCTGTTTACAAGAACCTCGTTTACAGTACAAGTTCAACATCGCAGAAAGTGAAAAATGGATAAAGAAGTTGTGGTATTTACTTACAAAGCAATATCACTCAGCAATGAAATCTATGTCATCAGGCCCTTAGCAGCACAATGAGTGGATTCAGGTATGATGATTCTAACTGAAATAAGTCACACAGAAAAAGAAACATCATAAGATATCAGTAATACACAGAATGTAAACTTGGCTACACAGGAACTGAATTACAGAACAGAACAGGGTCTCAAATTTAGAAAACCAACTTATGCTTGCTTAAGGGTAAAGGTGAGTTGGGGTGCTGCATAAAACCAGAGATTGAAATGAGCACAGATAAAGTTCCGTAAGCCAAATATGGAATAGACAAGAGCTACTCCTTGCTCAACGAAATGGACTCAACACCGCATATTAAACGCCTAAGAATGTACCTGACTAGTAAGTATCTTAAAACCTATGGATTGCTATGTCTCCGAAGGAGAATCAAGCATGTGTACAGGGGCATAAACGCAGCAGTGATAGGATTGGAGAGGTTCGGTGAGCAAATGAAGACCCTTTGAAGTCATATTGCATGGTACCCATTCCACGGGTTTCAACTACCCAGGTTTAAGGTATTCTTCCTTCAGCTAAAACATGCATGTGGAACCTAGAGTATGATCAACCATGTGATCGGGAGACGTGTTCAAATATGTCTCAGTTTTCGTACCCTGGTACTCGGGTGCAACATTCCAGACGCTTTACTAACATCCTCCCGAGTTGGAGAGTCAGTCCCTTTAACCTCCTGTTTGGCCCAGTTTGCAATTTCTGCGGAAGATGAACAGGAATAGCGAGAACCAATGAGAGACTAGCTGGAGGTGTCTGGACGGGCAAATTTAACTCTCATTTCCCACCAAGGACAGGAATTAACCAAAGGCTCAGCGTGCCGTGCTGGAACCAGATTAGGGCCTGAAGCAATCCTGCGGTGTTGCGGCCAGCTCACAAGAAAGCGAGATGAAGAACGGAGCTCAGGGGCACTGTAATTCACAAACCTGCAGAGTTATAAATGACAGCAATCGTCCAAAAATATACTGAAGTAAGGCTGCCAAGAGGACTTGAAAGCGGGGCAGAATTGCAGGAAACCGATTTCAGGAGGTAGACTGGAATTGCATTTTAAGCATAGGAAAAGAGGCAGAACGTCCACAATGATGCACTTGGCCAAAAAGGGCGTATGCGTTTTTTCCTGAATCAGGAAAAAATGCATACGCACTTTTTGGCCAACCAAGCAAGCTTGCAAAGGAAATCTGCACTACAATGAAGTCTCACTTCCCCCTGGTAAAAAGGGCCATCTGAGAAAAGTGTAAAATCCAGAAAGGCAGGACAGGCCATGGAGAACTGGGAGCCTTGTTATGCTGATGGGCGGGATGTAAATTGCCAACAGACACTCGGGAGAAGTGTATGGTGTTTCCTGAAACATCTAAAAAACAAAGCAACAGAGCCTAGGGCACTTCCACTTATGGTCCTATAGCTTAGGGAAATTAAAATCAAAAAGACACAGCCACCCCAAAGTTTGGGACGCCTCTGTTTACAAGAACCTCGTTTACAGTACAAGTTCAACATCGCAGAAAGTGAAAAATGGATAAAGAAGTTGTGGTATTTACTTACAAAGCAATATCACTCAGCAATGAAATCTATGTCATCAGGCCCTTAGCAGCACAATGAGTGGATTCAGGTATGATGACTCTAACTGAAATAAGTCACACAGAAAAAGAAACATCATAAGATATCAGTAATACACGGAATGTAAACTTGGCTACACAGGAACTGAATTACAGAACAGAACAGGGTCTCAAATTTAGAAAACCAACTTATGCTTGCTTAAGGGTAAAGGTGAGTTGGGGTGCTGCATAAAACCAGAGATTGAAATGAGCACAGATAAAGTTCCTTAAGCCAAATATGGAATAGACAAGAGCTACTCCTTGCTCAACGAAATGGACTCAACACCGCATATTAAACGCCTAAGAATGTACCTGACTAGTAAGTATCTTAAAACCTATGGATTGCTATGTCTCCAAAAGAGAATCAAGAATGTGTACAGGGGCATAAACGCAGCAGTGATAGGATTGGAGAGGTTCGGTGAGCAAATGAAGACCCTTTGAAGTCATATTGCATGGTACCCATTCCACGGGTTTCAACTACCCAGTTTTAAGGTATTCTTCCTACAGGTAAAACATGCATGTGGAACCTAGAGTATGATCAACCATGTGATCGGGAGACGTGTTCAAATATGTCTCAGTTTTCGTACCCTGGTACTCGGGTGCAATATTCTAGACGCTTTACTAACACCCTCCCGACTTGGAGAGTCAGTCCCTTTAACCTCCTGTTTGGCCCAGTTTGCAATTTCTGCGGAAGATGAACAGGAATAGCGAGAACCAATGAGAGACTAGCTGGAGGTGTCTGGACGGGCAAATTTAACTCTCATTTCCCACCAGGAAGAGGAATTAACCAAAGGCTCAGCGTGCCGTGCCGGAACCAGATTAGGGCCTGAAGACATCCTGCGGTGTTGCGGCCAGCTCAAAAGAAAGCGAGTTGAAGAAAGGAGCTCAGGGGCACTGTAATTCACAAACCTGCAGAGTTATAAATGACAGCTATCGTCCAAAAATATACTGAAGTAAGGCTGCCAAGAGGACTTGAAAGCGGGGCAGAATTGCAGGAAACCGATTTCAGGAGGTAGACTGGAATTGCATTGAAAGCATAGGAAAAGAGGCAGAACGTCCACAATGATGCACTTGGCCAAAAAGGGCGTATGCGTTTTTTCCTGAATATATTCAGGAAAAAACGCATACGCCCTTTTTGGCCAACCAAGCAAGCTTGCAAAGGAAATCTGCACTACAATGAAGTCTCACTTCCCCCCGGTCAAAAGGGCCATCTGAAAAAAGTGTAAAATCCAGAAAGGCAGGACAGGCCATGGAGAACTGGGAGCCTTGTTATGCTGATGGGCGGGATGTAAATTGCCAACAGACACTCGGGAGAAGTGTATGGTGTTTCCTGAAACATCTAAAAAACAAAGCAACAGAGCCTAGGGCACTTCCAATTATGGTCCTATAGCTTAGGGAAATTAAAATCAAAAAGACACAGCCACCCCAAAGTTTGGGACGCCTCTGTTTACAAGAACCTCGTTTACAGTACAAGTTCAACATCGCAGAAAGTGAAAAATGGATAAAGAAGTTGTGGTATTTACTTACAAAGCAATATCACTCAGCAATGAAATCTATGTCATCAGGCCCTTAGCAGCACAATGAGTGGATTCAGGTATGATGATTCTAACTGAAATAAGTCACACAGAAAAAGAAACATCATAAGATATCAGTAATACACAGAATGTAAACTTGGCTACACAGGAACTGAATTACAGAACAGAACAGGGTCTCAAATTTAGAAAACCAACTTATGCTTGCTTAAGGGTAAAGGTGAGTTGGGGTGCTGCATAAAACCAGAGATTGAAATGAGCACAGATAAAGTTCCTTAAGCCAAATATGGAATAGACAAGAGCTACTCCTTGCTCAACGAAATGGACTCAACACCGCATATTAAACGCCTAAGAATGTACCTGACTAGTAAGTATCTTAAAACCTATGGATTGCTATGTCTCCGAAGGAGAATCAAGCATGTGTACAGGGGCATAAACGCAGCAGTGATAGGATTGGAGAGGTTCGGTGAGCAAATGAAGACCCTTTGAAGTCATATTGCATGGTACCCATTCCACGGGTTTCAACTACCCAGGTTTAAGGTATTCTTCCTTCAGCTAAAACATGTATGTGGAACCTAGAGTATGATCAACCATGTGATCGGGAGACGTGTTCAAATATGTCTCAGTTTTCGTACCCTGGTACTCGGGTGCAACATTCCAGACGCTTTACTAACATCCTCCCGAGTTGGAGAGTCAGTCCCTTTAACCTCCTGTTTGGCCCAGTTTGCAATTTCTGCGGAAGATGAACAGGAATAGCGAGAACCAATGAGAGACTAGCTGGAGGTGTCTGGACGGGCAAATTTAACTCTCATTTCCCACCAAGGACAGGAATTAACCAAAGGCTCAGCGTGCCGTGCTGGAACCAGATTAGGGCCTGAAGCAATCCTGCGGTGTTGCGGCCAGCTCACAAGAAAGCGAGATGAAGAACGGAGCTCAGGGGCACTGTAATTCACAAACCTGCAGAGTTATAAATGACAGCAATCGTCCAAAAATATACTGAAGTAAGGCTGCCAAGAGGACTTGAAAGCGGGGCAGAATTGCAGGAAACCGATTTCAGGAGGTAGACTGGAATTGCATTGAAAGCATAGGAAAAGAGGCAGAACGTCCACAATGATGCACTTGGCCAAAAAGGTCGTATGCGTTTTTTCCTGAATCAGGAAAAAACGCATACGCACTTTTTGGCCAACCAAGCAAGCTTACAAAGGAAATCTGCATTACAATGAAGTCTCACTTCCCCCTGGTCAAAAGGGCCATCTGAGAAAAGTGTAAAATCCAGAAAGGCAGGACAGGCCATGGAGAACTGGGAGCCTTGTTATGCTGATGGGCGGGATGTAAATTGCCAACAGACACTCGGGAGAAGTGTATGGTGTTTCCTGAAACATCTAAAAAACAAAGCAACAGAGCCTAGGGCACTTCCACTTATGGTCCTATAGCTTAGGGAAATTAAAATCAAAAAGACACAGCCACCCCAAAGTTTGGGACGCCTCTGTTTACAAGAACCTCGTTTACAGTACAAGTTCAACATCGCAGAAAGTGAAAAATGGATAAAGAAATTGTGGTATTTACTTACAAAGCAATATCACTCAGCAATGAAATCTATGTCATCAGGCCCTTAGCAGCACAATGAGTGGATTCAGGTATGATGACTCTAACTGAAATAAGTCACACAGAAAAAGAAACATCATAAGATATCAGTAATACACGGAATGTAAACTTGGCTACACAGGAACTGAATTACCGAACAGAACAGGGTCTCAAATTTAGAAAACCAACTTATGCTTGCTTAAGGGTAAAGGTGAGTTGGGGTGCTGCATAAAACCAGAGATTGAAATGAGCACAGATAAAGTTCCTTAAGCCAAATATGGAATAGACAAGAGCTACTCCTTGCTCAACGAAATGGACTCAACACCGCATATTAAACGCCTAAGAATGTACCTGACTAGTAAGTATCTTAAAACCTATGGATTGCTATGTCTCCGAAGGAGAATCAAGCATGTGTACAGGGGCATAAACGCAGCAGTGATAGGATTGGAGAGGTTCGGTGAGCAAATGAAGACCCTTTGAAGTCATATTGCATGGTACCCATTCCACGGGTTTCAACTACCCAGGTTTAAGGTATTCTTCCTTCAGCTAAAACATGCATGTGGAACCTAGAGTATGATCAACCATGTGATCGGGAGACGTGTTCAAATATGTCTCAGTTTTCGTACCCTGGTACTCGGGTGCAACATTCCAGACGCTTTACTAACACCCTCCCGACTTGGAGAGTCAGTCCCTTTAACCTCCTGTTTGGCCCAGTTTGCAATTTCTGCGGAAGATGAACAGGAATAGCGAGAACCAATGAGAGACTAGCTGGAGGTGTCTGGACGGGCAAATTTAACTCTCATTTCCCACCAGGAAGAGGAATTAACCAAAGGCTCAGCGTGCCGTGCCGGAACCAGATTAGGGCCTGAAGCCATCCTGCGGTGTTGCGGCCAGCTCAAAAGAAAGCGAGTTGAAGAAAGGAGCTCAGGGGCACTGTAATTCACAAACCTGCAGAGTTATAAATGACAGCTATCGTCCAAAAATATACTGAAGTAAGGCTGCCAAGAGGACTTGAAAGCGGGGCAGAATTGCAGGAAACCGATTTCAGGAGGTAGACTGGAATTGCATTGAAAGCATAGGAAAAGAGGCAGAACGTCCACAATGATGCACTTGGCCAAAAAGGGCGTATGCGTTTTTTCCTGAATATATTCAGGAAAAAACGCATACGCCCTTTTTGGCCAACCAAGCAAGCTTGCAAAGGAAATCTGCACTACAATGAAGTCTCACTTCCCCCCGGTCAAAAGGGCCATCTGAAAAAAGTGTAAAATCCAGAAAGGCAGGACAGGCCATGGAGAACTGGGAGCCTTGTTATGCTGATGGGCGGGATGTAAATTGCCAACAGACACTCGGGAGAAGTGTATGGTGTTTCCTGAAACATCTAAAAAACAAAGCAACAGAGCCTAGGGCACTTCCACTTATGGTCCTATAGCTTAGGGAAATTAAAATCAAAAAGACACAGCCACCCCAAAGTTTGGGACGCCTCTGTTTACAAGAACCTCGTTTACAGTACAAGTTCAACATCGCAGAAAGTGAAAAATGGATAAAGAAGTTGTGGTATTTACTTACAAAGCAATATCACTCAGCAATGAAATCTATGTCATCAGGCCCTTAGCAGCACAATGAGTGGATTCAGGTATGATGATTCTAACTGAAATAAGTCACACAGAAAAAGAAACATCATAAGATATCAGTAATACACGGAATGTAAACTTGGCTACACAGGAACTGAATTACAGAACAGAACAGGGTCTCAAATTTAGAAAACCAACTTATGCTTGCTTAAGGGTAAAGGTGAGTTGGGGTGCTGCATAAAACCAGAGATTGAAATGAGCACAGATAAAGTTCCTTAAGCCAAATATGGAATAGACAAGAGCTACTCCTTGCTCAACGAAATGGACTCAACACCGCATATTAAACGCCTAAGAATGTACCTGACTAGTAAGTATCTTAAAACCTATGGATTGCTATGTCTCCGAAAGAGAATCAACCATGTGTACAGGGGCATAAACGCAGCAGTGATAGGATTGGAGAGGTTCGGTGAGCAAATGAAGACCCTTTGAAGTCATATTGCATGGTACCCATTCCACGGGTTTCAACTACCCAGTTTTAAGGTATTCTTCCTTCAGGTAAAACATGCATGTGGAACCTAGAGTATGATCAACCATGTGATCGGGAGACGTGTTCAAATATGTCTCAGTTTTCGTACCCTGGTACTCGGGTGCAACATTCCAGACGCTTTACTAACACCCTCCCGACTTGGAGAGTCAGTCCCTTTAACCTCCTGTTTGGCCCAGTTTGCAAATTCTGCGGAAGATGAACAGGAATAGTGAGAACCAATGAGAGACTAGCTGGAGGTGTCTGGACGGGCAAATTTAACTCTCATTTCCCACCAGGAAGAGGAAATAACCAAAGGCTCAGCGTGCCGTGTCGGAACCAGATTAGGGCCTGAAGCCATCCTGCGGTGTTGCGGCCAGCTCAAAAGAAAGCGAGTTGAAGAAAGGAGCTCAGGGGCACTGTAATTCACAAACCTGCAGAGTTATAAATGACAGCTATCGTCCAAAAATATACTGAAGTAAGGCTGCCAAGAGGACTTGAAAGTGGGGCAGAATTGCAGGAAACCGATTTCAGGAGGTAGACTGGAATTGCATTGAAAGCATAGGAAAAGAGGCAGAACGTCCACAATGATGCACTTGGCCAAAAAGGGCGTATGCGTTTTTTCCTGAATATATTCAGGAAAAAACGCATACGCCCTTTTTGGCCAACCAAGCAAGCTTGCAAAGGAAATCTGCACTACAATGAAGTCTCACTTCCCCCCGGTCAAAAGGGCCATCTGAAAAAAGTGTAAAATCCAGAAAGGCAGGACAGGCCATGGAGAACTGGGAGCCTTGTTATGCTGATGGGCGGGATGTAAATTGCCAACAGACACTCGGGAGAAGTGTATGGTGTTTCCTGAAACATCTAAAAAACAAAGCAACAGAGCCTAGGGCACTTCCAATTATGGTCCTATAGCTTAGGGAAATTAAAATCAAAAAGACACAGCCACCCCAAAGTTTGGGACGCCTCTGTTTACAAGAACCTCGTTTACAGTACAAGTTCAACATCGCAGAAAGTGAAAAATGGATAAAGAAGTTGTGGTATTTACTTACAAAGCAATATCACTCAGCAATGAAATCTATGTCATCAGGCCCTTAGCAGCACAATGAGTGGATTCAGGTATGATGATTCTAACTGAAATAAGTCACACAGAAAAAGAAACATCATAAGATATCAGTAATACACAGAATGTAAACTTGGCTACACAGGAACTGAATTACAGAACAGAACAGGGTCTCAAATTTAGAAAACCAACTTATGCTTGCTTAAGGGTAAAGGTGAGTTGGGGTGCTGCATAAAACCAGAGATTGAAATGAGCACAGATAAAGTTCCTTAAGCCAAATATGGAATAGACAAGAGCTACTCCTTGCTCAACGAAATGGACTCAACACCGCATATTAAACGCCTAAGAATGTACCTGACTAGTAAGTATCTTAAAACCTATGGATTGCTATGTCTCCGAAGGAGAATCAAGCATGTGTACAGGGGCATAAACGCAGCAGTGATAGGATTGGAGAGGTTCGGTGAGCAAATGAAGACCCTTTGAAGTCATATTGCATGGTACCCATTCCACGGGTTTCAACTACCCAGGTTTAAGGTATTCTTCCTTCAGCTAAAACATGCATGTGGAACCTAGAGTATGATCAACCATGTGATCGGGAGACGTGTTCAAATATGTCTCAGTTTTCGTACCCTGGTACTCGGGTGCAACATTCCAGACGCTTTACTAACATCCTCCCGACTTGGAGAGTCAGTCCCTTTAACCTCCTGTTTGGCCCAGTTTGCAATTTCTGCGGAAGATGAACAGGAATAGCGAGAACCAATGAGAGACTAGCTGGAGGTGTCTGGACGGGCAAATTTAACTCTCATTTCCCACCAAGGACAGGAATTAACCAAAGGCTCAGCGTGCCGTGCTGGAACCAGATTAGGGCCTGAAGCAATCCTGCGGTGTTGCGGCCAGCTCACAAGAAAGCGAGATGAAGAACGGAGCTCAGGGGCACTGTAATTCACAAACCTGCAGAGTTATAAATGACAGCAATCGTCCAAAAATATACTGAAGTAAGGCTGCCAAGAGGACTTGAAAGCGGGGCAGAATTGCAGGAAACCGATTTCAGGAGGTAGACTGGAATTGCATTTTAAGCATAGGAAAAGAGGCAAAACGTCCACAATGATGCACTTGGCCAAAAAGGGCGTATGCGTTTTTTCCTGAATCAGGAAAAAACGCATACGCACTTTTTGGCCAACCAAGCAAGCTTGCAAAGGAAATCTGCACTACAATGAAGTCTCACTTCCCCCTGGTCAAAAGGGCCATCTGAGAAAAGTGTAAAATCCAGAAAGGCAGGACAGGCCATGGAGAACTGGGAGCCTTGTTATGCTGATGGGCGGGATGTAAATTGCCAACAGACACTCGGGAGAAGTGTATGGTGTTTCCTGAAACATCTAAAAAACAAAGCAACAGAGCCTAGGGCACTTCCACTTATGGTCCTATAGCTTAGGGAAATTAAAATCAAAAAGACACAGCCACCCCAAAGTTTGGGACGCCTCTGTTTACAAGAACCTCGTTTACAGTACAAGTTCAACATCGCAGAAAGTGAAAAATGGATAAAGAAGTTGTGGTATTTACTTACAAAGCAATATCACTCAGCAATGAAATCTATGTCATCAGGCCCTTAGCAGCACAATGAGTGGATTCAGGTATGATGACTCTAACTGAAATAAGTCACACAGAAAAAGAAACATCATAAGATATCAGTAATACACGGAATGTAAACTTGGCTACACAGGAACTGAATTACAGAACAGAACAGGGTCTCAAATTTAGAAAACCAACTTATGCTTGCTTAAGGGTAAAGGTGAGTTGGGGTGCTGCATAAAACCAGAGATTGAAATGAGCACAGATAAAGTTCCTTAAGCCAAATATGGAATAGACAAGAGCTACTCCTTGCTCAACGAAATGGACTCAACACCGCATATTAAATGCCTAAGAATGTACCTGACTAGTAAGTATCTTAAAACCTATGGATTGCTATGTCTCCGAAAGAGAATCAAGCATGTGTACAGGGGCATAAACGCAGCAGTGATAGGATTGGAGAGGTTCGGTGAGCAAATGAAGACCCTTTGAAGTCATATTGCATGGTACCCATTCCACGGGTTTCAACTACCCAGTTTTAAGGTATTCTTCCTACAGGTAAAACATGCATGTGGAACCTAGAGTATGATCAACCATGTGATCGGGAGACGTGTTCAAATATGTCTCAGTTTTCGTACCCTGGTACTCGGGTGCAATATTCTAGACGCTTTACTAACACCCTCCCGACTTGGAGAGTCAGTCCCTTTAACCTCCTGTTTGGCCCAGTTTGCAATTTCTGCGGAAGATGAACAGGAATAGCGAGAACCAATGAGAGACTAGCTGGAGGTGTCTGGACGGGCAAATTTAACTCTCATTTCCCACCAGGAAGAGGAATTAACCAAAGGCTCAGCGTGCCGTGCCGGAACCAGATTAGGGCCTGAAGCCATCCTGCGGTGTTGCGGCCAGCTCAAAAGAAAGCGAGTTGAAGAAAGGAGCTCAGGGGCACTGTAATTCACAAACCTGCAGAGTTATAAATGACAGCTATCGTCCAAAAATATACTGAAGTAAGGCTGCCAAGAGGACTTGAAAGCGGGGCAGAATTGCAGGAAACCGATTTCAGGAGGTAGACTGGAATTGCATTGAAAGCATAGGAAAAGAGGCAGAACGTCCACAATGATGCACTTGGCCAAAAAGGGCGTATGCGTTTTTTCCTGAATATATTCAGGAAAAAACGCATACGCCCTTTTTGGCCAACCAAGCAAGCTTGCAAAGGAAATCTGCACTACAATGAAGTCTCACTTCCCCCCGGTCAAAAGGGCCATCTGAAAAAAGTGTAAAATCCAGAAAGGCAGGACAGGCCATGGAGAACTGGGAGCCTTGTTATGCTGATGGGTGGGATGTAAATTGCCAACAGACACTCGGGAGAAGTGTATGGTGTTTCCTGAAACATCTAAAAAACAAAGCAACAGAGCCTAGGGCACTTCCACTTATGGTCCTATAGCTTAGGGAAATTAAAATCAAAAAGACACAGCCACCCCAAAGTTTGGGACGCCTCTGTTTACAAGAACCTCGTTTACAGTACAAGTTCAACATCGCAGAAAGTGAAAAATGGATAAAGAAGTTGTGGTATTTACTTACAAAGCAATATCACTCAGCAATGAAATCTATGTCATCAGGCCCTTAGCAGCACAATGAGTGGATTCAGGTATGATGATTCTAACTGAAATAAGTCACACAGAAAAAGAAACATCATAAGATATCAGTAATACACGGAATGTAAACTTGGCTACACAGGAACTGAATTACAGAACAGAACAGGGTCTCAAATTTAGAAAACCAACTTATGCTTGCTTAAGGGTAAAGGTGAGTTGGGGTGCTGCATAAAACCAGAGATTGAAATGAGCACAGATAAAGTTCCTTAAGCCAAATATGGAATAGACAAGAGCTACTCCTTGCTCAACGAAATGGACTCAACACCGCATATTAAATGCCTAAGAATGTACCTGACTAGTAAGTATCTTAAAACCTATGGATTGCTATGTCTCCGAAAGAGAATCAAGCATGTGTACAGGGGCATAAACGCAGCAGTGATAGGATTGGAGAGGTTCGGTGAGCAAATGAAGACCCTTTGAAGTCATATTGCATGGTACCCATTCCACGGGTTTCAACTACCCAGGTTTAAGGTATTCTTCCTTCAGGTAAAACATGCATGTGGAACCTAGAGTATGATCAACCATGTGATCGGGAGACGTGTTCAAATATGTCTCAGTTTTCGTACCCTGGTACTCGGGTGCAACATTCCAGACGCTTTACTAACACCCTCCCGACTTGGAGAGTCAGTCCCTTTAACCTCCTGTTTGGCCCAGTTTGCAATTTCTGCGGAAGATGAACAGGAATAGCGAGAACCAATGAGAGACTAGCTGGAGGTGTCTGGACGGGCAAATTTAACTCTCATTTCCCACCAGGAAGAGGAATTAACCAAAGGCTCAGCGTGCCGTGCCGGAACCAGATTAGGGCCTGAAGCCATCCTGCGGTGTTGCAGCCAGCTCAAAAGAAAGCGAGTTGAAGAAAGGAGCTCAGGGGCACTGTAATTCACAAACCTGCAGAGTTATAAATGACAGCTATCGTCCAAAAATATACTGAAGTAAGGCTGCCAAGAGGACTTGAAAGCGGGGCAGAATTGCAGGAAACCGATTTCAGGAGGTAGACTGGAATTGCATTGAAAGCATAGGAAAAGAGGCAGAACGTCCACAATGATGCACTTGGCCAAAAAGGGCGTATGCGTTTTTTCCTGAATATATTCAGGAAAAAACTCATACGCACTTTTTGGCCAACCAAGCAAGCTTGCAAAGGAAATCTGCACTACAATGAAGTCTCACTTCCCCCCAGTCAAAAGGGCCATCTGAAAAAAGTGTAAAATCCAGAAAGGCAGGACAGGCCATGGAGAACTGGGAGCCTTGTTATGCTGATGGGCGGGATGTAAATTGCCAACAGACACTCGGGAGAAGTGTATGGTGTTTCCTGAAACATCTAAAAAACAAAGCAACAGAGCCTAGGGCACTTCCACTTATGGTCCTATAGCTTAGGGAAATTAAAATCAAAAAGACACAGCCACCCCAAAGTTTGGGACGCCTCTGTTTACAAGAACCTCGTTTACAGTACAAGTTCAACATCGCAGAAAGTGAAAAATGGATAAAGAAGTTGTGGTATTTACTTACAAAGCAATATCACTCAGCAATGAAATCTATGTCATCAGGCCCTTAGCAGCACAATGAGTGGATTCAGGTATGATGATTCTAACTGAAATAAGTCACACAGAAAAAGAAACATCATAAGATATCAGTAATACACGGAATGTAAACTTGGCTACACAGGAACTGAATTACAGAACAGAACAGGGTCTCAAATTTAGAAAACCAACTTATGCTTGCTTAAGGGTAAAGGTGAGTTGGGGTGCTGCATAAAACCAGAGATTGAAATGAGCACAGATAAAGTTCCTTAAGCCAAATATGGAATAGACAAGAGCTACTCCTTGCTCAACGAAATGGACTCAACACCGCATATTAAATGCCTAAGAATGTACCTGACTAGTAAGTATCTTAAAACCTATGGATTGCTATGTCTCCGAAAGAGAATCAAGCATGTGTACAGGGGCATAAACGCAGCAGTGATAGGATTGGAGAGGTTCGGTGAGCAAATGAAGACCCTTTGAAGTCATATTGCATGGTACCCATTCCACGGGTTTCAACTACCCAGGTTTAAGGTATTCTTCCTTCAGCTAAAACATGCATGTGGAACCTAGAGTATGATCAACCATGTGATCGGGAGACGTGTTCAAATATGTCTCAGTTTTCGTACCCTGGTACTCGGGTGCAACATTCCAGACGCTTTACTAACATCCTCCCGAGTTGGAGAGTCAGTCCCTTTAACCTCCTGTTTGGCCCAGTTTGCAATTTCTGCGGAAGATGAACAGGAATAGCGAGAACCAATGAGAGACTAGCTGGAGGTGTCTGGACGGGCAAATTTAACTCTCATTTCCCACCAAGGACAGGAATTAACCAAAGGCTCAGCGTGCCGTGCTGGAACCAGATTAGGGCCTGAAGCAATCCTGCGGTGTTGCGGCCAGCTCACAAGAAAGCGAGATGAAGAACGGAGCTTAGGGGCACTGTAATTCACAAACCTGCAGAGTTATAAATGACAGCAATCGTCCAAAAATATACTGAAGTAAGGCTGCCAAGAGGACTTGAAAGCGGGGCAGAATTGCAGGAAACCGATTTCAGGAGGTAGACTGGAATTGCATTTTAAGCATAGGAAAAGAGGCAGAACGTCCACAATGATGCACTTGGCCAAAAAGGGCGTATGCGTTTTTTCCTGAATCAGGAAAAAACGCATACGCACTTTTTGGCCAACCAAGCAAGCTTACAAAGGAAATCTGCACTACAATGAAGTCTCACTTCCGCCTGGTCAAAAGGGCCATCTGAGAAAAGTGTAAAATCCAGAAAGGCAGGACAGGCCATGGAGAACTGGGAGCCTTGTTATGCTGATGGGCGGGATGTAAATTGCCAACAGACACTCGGGAGAAGTGTATGGTGTTTCCTGAAACATCTAAAAAACAAAGCAACAGAGCCTAGGGCACTTCCACTTATGGTCCTATAGCTTAGGGAAATTAAAATCAAAAAGACACAGCCACCCCAAAGTTTGGGACGCCTCTGTTTACAAGAACCTCGTTTACAGTACAAGTTCAACATCGCAGAAAGTGAAAAATGGATAAAGAAATTGTGGTATTTACTTACAAAGCAATATCACTCAGCAATGAAATCTATGTCATCAGGCCCTTAGCAGCACAATGAGTGGATTCAGGTATGATGACTCTAACTGAAATAAGTCACACAGAAAAAGAAACATCATAAGATATCAGTAATACACGGAATGTAAACTTGGCTACACAGGAACTGAATTACAGAACAGAACAGGGTCTCAAATTTAGAAAACCAACTTATGCTTGCTTAAGGGTAAAGGTGAGTTGGGGTGCTGCATAAAACCAGAGATTGAAATGAGCACAGATAAAGTTCCTTAAGCCAAATATGGAATAGACAAGAGCTACTCCTTGCTCAACGAAATGGACTCAACACCGCATATTAAATGCCTAAGAATGTACCTGACTAGTAAGTATCTTAAAACCTATGGATTGCTATGTCTCCGAAAGAGAATCAAGCATGTGTACAGGGGCATAAACGCAGCAGTGATAGGATTGGAGAGGTTCGGTGAGCAAATGAAGACCCTTTGAAGTCATATTGCATGGTACCCATTCCACGGGTTTCAACTACCCAGTTTTAAGGTATTCTTCCTTCAGCTAAAACATGCATGTGGAACCTAGAGTATGATCAACCATGTGATCGGGAGACGTGTTCAAATATGTCTCAGTTTTCGTACCCTGGTACTCGGGTGCAATATTCTAGACGCTTTACTAACACCCTCCCGACTTGGAGAGTCAGTCCCTTTAACCTCCTGTTTGGCCCAGTTTGCAATTTCTGCGGAAGATGAACAGGAATAGCGAGAACCAATGAGAGACTAGCTGGAGGTGTCTGGACGGGCAAATTTAACTCTCATTTCCCACCAGGAAGAGGAATTAACCAAAGGCTCAGCGTGCCGTGCCGGAACCAGATTAGGGCCTGAAGCCATCCTGCGGTGTTGCGGCCAGCTCAAAAGAAAGCGAGTTGAAGAAAGGAGCTCAGGGGCACTGTAATTCACAAACCTGCAGAGTTATAAATGACAGCTATCGTCCAAAAATATACTGAAGTAAGGCTGCCAAGAGGACTTGAAAGCGGGGCAGAATTGCAGGAAACCGA
This sequence comes from Pseudorca crassidens, assembly GCF_039906515.1. Taxonomy (NCBI): domain Eukaryota; kingdom Metazoa; phylum Chordata; class Mammalia; order Artiodactyla; family Delphinidae; genus Pseudorca; species Pseudorca crassidens. The sequence goes on from NW_027136310.1 coordinate 770,452, forward strand.
TTTCAGGAGGTAGACTGGAATTGCATTGAAAGCATAGGAAAAGAGGCAGAACGTCCACAATGATGCACTTGGCCAAAAAGGGCGTATGCGTTTTTTCCTGAATATATTCAGGAAAAAACGCATACGCCCTTTTTGGCCAACCAAGCAAGCTTGCAAAGGAAATCTGCACTACAATGAAGTCTCACTTCCCCCCGGTCAAAAGGGCCATCTGAAAAAAGTGTAAAATCCAGAAAGGCAGGACAGGCCATGGAGAACTGGGAGCCTTGTTATGCTGATGGGCGGGATGTAAATTGCCAACAGACACTCGGGAGAAGTGTATGGTGTTTCCTGAAACATCTAAAAAACAAAGCAACAGAGCCTAGGGCACTTCCACTTATGGTCCTATAGCTTAGGGAAATTAAAATCAAAAAGACACAGCCACCCCAAAGTTTGGGACGCCTCTGTTTACAAGAACCTCGTTTACAGTACAAGTTCAACATCGCAGAAAGTGAAAAATGGATAAAGAAGTTGTGGTATTTACTTACAAAGCAATATCACTCAGCAATGAAATCTATGTCATCAGGCCCTTAGCAGCACAATGAGTGGATTCAGGTATGATGATTCTAACTGAAATAAGTCACACAGAAAAAGAAACATCATAAGATATCAGTAATACACGGAATGTAAACTTGGCTACACAGGAACTGAATTACAGAACAGAACAGGGTCTCAAATTTAGAAAACAAACTTATGCTTGCTTAAGGGTAAAGGTGAGTTGGGGTGCTGCATAAAACCAGAGATTGAAATGAGCACAGATAAAGTTCCTTAAGCCAAATATGGAATAGACAAGAGCTACTCCTTGCTCAACGAAATGGACTCAACACCGCATATTAAATGCCTAAGAATGTACCTGACTAGTCAGTATCTTAAAACCTATGGATTGCTATGTCTCCGAAAGAGAATCAAGCATGTGTACAGGGGCATAAACGCAGCAGTGATAGGATTGGAGAGGTTCGGTGAGCAAATGAAGACCCTTTGAAGTCATATTGCATGGTACCCATTCCACGGGTTTCAACTACCCAGTTTTAAGGTATTCTTCCTTCAGCTAAAACATGCATGTGGAACCTAGAGTATGATCAACCATGTGATCGGGAGACGTGTTCAAATATGTCTCAGTTTTCGTACCCTGGTACTTGGGTGCAACATTCCAGACGCTTTACTAACACCCTCCCGACTTGGAGAGTCAGTCCCTTTAACCTCCTGTTTGGCCCAGTTTGCAATTTCTGCGGAAGATGAACAGGAATAGCGAGAACCAATGAGAGACTAGCTGGAGGTGTCTGGACGGGCAAATTTAACTCTCATTTCCCACCAGGAAGAGGAATTAACCAAAGGCTCAGCGTGCCGTGCCGGAACCAGATTAGGGCCTGAAGCCATCCTGCGGTGTTGCGGCCAGCTCAAAAGAAAGCGAGTTGAAGAAAGGAGCTCAGGGGCACTGTAATTCACAAACCTGCAGAGTTATAAATGACAGCTATCGTCCAAAAATATACTGAAGTAAGGCTGCCAAGAGGACTTGAAAGCGGGGCAGAATTGCAGGAAACCGATTTCAGGAGGTAGACTGGAATTGCATTGAAAGCATAGGAAAAGAGGCAGAACGTCCACAATGATGCACTTGGCCAAAAAGGGCGTATGCGTTTTTTCCTGAATATATTCAGGAAAAAACGCATACGCCCTTTTTGGCCAACCAAGCAAGCTTGCAAAGGAAATCTGCACTACAATGAAGTCTCACTTCCCCCCGGTCAATAGGGCCATCTGAAAAAAGTGTAAAATCCAGAAAGGCAGGACAGGCCATGGAGAACTGGGAGCCTTGTTATGCTGATGGGCGGGATGTAAATTGCCAACAGACACTCGGGAGAAGTGTATGGTGTTTCCTGAAACATCTAAAAAACAAAGCAACAGAGCCTAGGGCACTTCCACTTATGGTCCTATAGCTTAGGGAAATTAAAATCAAAAAGACACAGCCACCCCAAAGTTTGGGACGCCTCTGTTTACAAGAACCTCGTTTACAGTACAAGTTCAACATCGCAGAAAGTGAAAAATGGATAAAGAAGTTGTGGTATTTACTTACAAAGCAATATCACTCAGCAATGAAATCTATGTCATCAGGCCCTTAGCAGCACAATGAGTGGATTCAGGTATGATGATTCTAACTGAAATAAGTCACACAGAAAAAGAAACATCATAAGATATCAGTAATACACGGAATGTAAACTTGGCTACACAGGAACTGAATTACAGAACAGAACAGGGTCTCAAATTTAGAAAACCAACTTATGCTTGCTTAAGGGTAAAGGTGAGTTGGGGTGCTGCATAAAACCAGAGATTGAAATGAGCACAGATAAAGTTCCTTAAGCCAAATATGGAATAGACAAGAGCTACTCCTTGCTCAACGAAATGGACTCAACACCGCATATTAAATGCCTAAGAATGTACCTGACTAGTCAGTATCTTAAAACCTATGGATTGCTATGTCTCCGAAAGAGAATCAAGCATGTGTACAGGGGCATAAACGCAGCAGTGATAGGATTGGAGAGGTTCGGTGAGCAAATGAAGACCCTTTGAAGTCATATTGCATGGTACCCATTCCACGGGTTTCAACTACCCAGTTTTAAGGTATTCTTCCTTCAGCTAAAACATGCATGTGGAACCTAGAGTATGATCAACCATGTGATCGGGAGACGTGTTCAAATATGTCTCAGTTTTCGTACCCTGGTACTTGGGTGCAACATTCCAGACGCTTTACTAACACCCTCCCGACTTGGAGAGTCAGTCCCTTTAACCTCCTGTTTGGCCCAGTTTGCAATTTCTGCGGAAGATGAACAGGAATAGCGAGAACCAATGAGAGACTAGCTGGAGGTGTCTGGACGGGCAAATTTAACTCTCATTTCCCACCAGGAAGAGGAATTAACCAAAGGCTCAGCGTGCCGTGCCGGAACCAGATTAGGGCCTGAAGCCATCCTGCGGTGTTGCGGCCAGCTCAAAAGAAAGCGAGTTGAAGAAAGGAGCTCAGGGGCACTGTAATTCACAAACCTGCAGAGTTATAAATGACAGCTATCGTCCAAAAATATACTGAAGTAAGGCTGCCAAGAGGACTTGAAAGCGGGGCAGAATTGCAGGAAACCGATTTCAGGAGGTAGACTGGAATTGCATTGAAAGCATAGGAAAAGAGGCAGAACGTCCACAATGATGCACTTGGCCAAAAAGGGCGTATGCGTTTTTTCCTGAATATATTCAGGAAAAAACGCATACGCCCTTTTTGGCCAACCAAGCAAGCTTGCAAAGGAAATCTGCACTACAATGAAGTCTCACTTCCCCCCGGTCAATAGGGCCATCTGAAAAAAGTGTAAAATCCAGAAAGGCAGGACAGGCCATGGAGAACTGGGAGCCTTGTTATGCTGATGGGCGGGATGTAAATTGCCAACAGACACTCGGGAGAAGTGTATGGTGTTTCCTGAAACATCTAAAAAACAAAGCAACAGAGCCTAGGGCACTTCCACTTATGGTCCTATAGCTTAGGGAAATTAAAATCAAAAAGACACAGCCACCCCAAAGTTTGGGACGCCTCTGTTTACAAGAACCTCGTTTACAGTACAAGTTCAACATCGCAGAAAGTGAAAAATGGATAAAGAAGTTGTGGTATTTACTTACAAAGCAATATCACTCAGCAATGAAATCTATGTCATCAGGCCCTTAGCAGCACAATGAGTGGATTCAGGTATGATGATTCTAACTGAAATAAGTCACACAGAAAAAGAAACATCATAAGATATCAGTAATACACGGAATGTAAACTTGGCTACACAGGAACTGAATTACAGAACAGAACAGGGTCTCAAATTTAGAAAACCAACTTATGCTTGCTTAAGGGTAAAGGTGAGTTGGGGTGCTGCATAAAACCAGAGATTGAAATGAGCACAGATAAAGTTCCTTAAGCCAAATATGGAATAGACAAGAGCTACTCCTTGCTCAACGAAATGGACTCAACACCGCATATTAAATGCCTAAGAATGTACCTGACTAGTCAGTATCTTAAAACCTATGGATTGCTATGTCTCCGAAAGAGAATCAAGCATGTGTACAGGGGCATAAACGCAGCAGTGATAGGATTGGAGAGGTTCGGTGAGCAAATGAAGACCCTTTGAAGTCATATTGCATGGTACCCATTCCACGGGTTTCAACTACCCAGTTTTAAGGTATTCTTCCTTCAGCTAAAACATGCATGTGGAACCTAGAGTATGATCAACCATGTGATCGGGAGACGTGTTCAAATATGTCTCAGTTTTCGTACCCTGGTACTCGGGTGCAACATTCCAGACGCTTTACTAACACCCTCCCGACTTGGAGAGTCAGTCCCTTTAACCTCCTGTTTGGCCCAGTTTGCAATTTCTGCGGAAGATGAACAGGAATAGCGAGAACCAATGAGAGACTAGCTGGAGGTGTCTGGACGGGCAAATTTAACTCTCATTTCCCACCAGGAAGAGGAATTAACCAAAGGCTCAGCGTGCCGTGCCGGAACCAGATTAGGGCCTGAAGCCATCCTGCGGTGTTGCGGCCAGCTCAAAAGAAAGCGAGTTGAAGAAAGGAGCTCAGGGGCACTGTAATTCACAAACCTGCAGAGTTATAAATGACAGCTATCGTCCAAAAATATACTGAAGTAAGGCTGCCAAGAGGACTTGAAAGCGGGGCAGAATTGCAGGAAACCGATTTCAGGAGGTAGACTGGAATTGCATTGAAAGCATAGGAAAAGAGGCAGAACGTCCACAATGATGCACTTGGCCAAAAAGGGCGTATGCGTTTTTTCCTGAATATATTCAGGAAAAAACGCATACGCCCTTTTTGGCCAACCAAGCAAGATTGCAAAGGAAATCTGCACTACAATGAAGTCTCACTTCCCCCCGGTCAATAGGGCCATCTGAAAAAAGTGTAAAATCCAGAAAGGCAGGACAGGCCATGGAGAACTGGGAGCCTTGTTATGCTGATGGGCGGGATGTAAATTGCCAACAGACACTCGGGAGAAGTGTATGGTGTTTCCTGAAACATCTAAAAAACAAAGCAACAGAGCCTAGGGCACTTCCACTTATGGTCCTATAGCTTAGGGAAATTAAAATCAAAAAGACACAGCCACCCCAAAGTTTGGGACGCCTCTGTTTACAAGAACCTCGTTTACAGTACAAGTTCAACATCGCAGAAAGTGAAAAATGGATAAAGAAGTTGTGGTATTTACTTACAAAGCAATATCACTCAGCAATGAAATCTATGTCATCAGGCCCTTAGCAGCACAATGAGTGGATTCAGGTATGATGATTCTAACTGAAATAAGTCACACAGAAAAAGAAACATCATAAGATATCAGTAATACACGGAATGTAAACTTGGCTACACAGGAACTGAATTACAGAACAGAACAGGGTCTCAAATTTAGAAAACAAACTTATGCTTGCTTAAGGGTAAAGGTGAGTTGGGGTGCTGCATAAAACCAGAGATTGAAATGAGCACAGATAAAGTTCCTTAAGCCAAATATGGAATAGACAAGAGCTACTCCTTGCTCAACGAAATGGACTCAACACCGCATATTAAATGCCTAAGAATGTACCTGACTAGTCAGTATCTTAAAACCTATGGATTGCTATGTCTCCGAAAGAGAATCAAGCATGTGTACAGGGGCATAAACGCAGCAGTGATAGGATTGGAGAGGTTCGGTGAGCAAATGAAGACCCTTTGAAGTCATATTGCATGGTACCCATTCCACGGGTTTCAACTACCCAGTTTTAAGGTATTCTTCCTTCAGCTAAAACATGCATGTGGAACCTAGAGTATGATCAACCATGTGATCGGGAGACGTGTTCAAATATGTCTCAGTTTTCGTACCCTGGTACTCGGGTGCAACATTCCAGACGCTTTACTAACACCCTCCCGACTTGGAGAGTCAGTCCCTTTAACCTCCTGTTTGGCCCAGTTTGCAATTTCTGCGGAAGATGAACAGGAATAGCGAGAACCAATGAGAGACTAGCTGGAGGTGTCTGGACGGGCAAATTTAACTCTCATTTCCCACCAGGAAGAGGAATTAACCAAAGGCTCAGCGTGCCGTGCCGGAACCAGATTAGGGCCTGAAGCCATCCTGCGGTGTTGCGGCCAGCTCAAAAGAAAGCGAGTTGAAGAAAGGAGCTCAGGGGCACTGTAATTCACAAACCTGCAGAGTTATAAATGACAGCTATCGTCCAAAAATATACTGAAGTAAGGCTGCCAAGAGGACTTGAAAGCGGGGCAGAATTGCAGGAAACCGATTTCAGGAGGTAGACTGGAATTGCATTGAAAGCATAGGAAAAGAGGCAGAACGTCCACAATGATGCACTTGGCCAAAAAGGGCGTATGCGTTTTTTCCTGAATATATTCAGGAAAAAACGCATACGCCCTTTTTGGCCAACCAAGCAAGCTTGCAAAGGAAATCTGCACTACAATGAAGTCTCACTTCCCCCCGGTCAATAGGGCCATCTGAAAAAAGTGTAAAATCCAGAAAGGCAGGACAGGCCATGGAGAACTGGGAGCCTTGTTATGCTGATGGGCGGGATGTAAATTGCCAACAGACACTCGGGAGAAGTGTATGGTGTTTCCTGAAACATCTAAAAAACAAAGCAACAGAGCCTAGGGCACTTCCACTTATGGTCCTATAGCTTAGGGAAATTAAAATCAAAAAGACACAGCCACCCCAAAGTTTGGGACGCCTCTGTTTACAAGAACCTCGTTTACAGTACAAGTTCAACATCGCAGAAAGTGAAAAATGGATAAAGAAGTTGTGGTATTTACTTACAAAGCAATATCACTCAGCAATGAAATCTATGTCATCAGGCCCTTAGCAGCACAATGAGTGGATTCAGGTATGATGATTCTAACTGAAATAAGTCACACAGAAAAAGAAACATCATAAGATATCAGTAATACACGGAATGTAAACTTGGCTACACAGGAACTGAATTACAGAACAGAACAGGGTCTCAAATTTAGAAAACCAACTTATGCTTGCTTAAGGGTAAAGGTGAGTTGGGGTGCTGCATAAAACCAGAGATTGAAATGAGCACAGATAAAGTTCCTTAAGCCAAATATGGAATAGACAAGAGCTACTCCTTGCTCAACGAAATGGACTCAACACCGCATATTAAATGCCTAAGAATGTACCTGACTAGTCAGTATCTTAAAACCTATGGATTGCTATGTCTCCGAAAGAGAATCAAGCATGTGTACAGGGGCATAAACGCAGCAGTGATAGGATTGGAGAGGTTCGGTGAGCAAATGAAGACCCTTTGAAGTCATATTGCATGGTACCCATTCCACGGGTTTCAACTACCCAGTTTTAAGGTATTCTTCCTTCAGCTAAAACATGCATGTGGAACCTAGAGTATGATCAACCATGTGATCGGGAGACGTGTTCAAATATGTCTCAGTTTTCGTACCCTGGTACTCGGGTGCAACATTCCAGACGCTTTACTAACACCCTCCCGACTTGGAGAGTCAGTCCCTTTAACCTCCTGTTTGGCCCAGTTTGCAATTTCTGCGGAAGATGAACAGGAATAGCGAGAACCAATGAGAGACTAGCTGGAGGTGTCTGGACGGGCAAATTTAACTCTCATTTCCCACCAGGAAGAGGAATTAACCAAAGGCTCAGCGTGCCGTGCCGGAACCAGATTAGGGCCTGAAGCCATCCTGCGGTGTTGCGGCCAGCTCAAAAGAAAGCGAGTTGAAGAAAGGAGCTCAGGGGCACTGTAATTCACAAACCTGCAGAGTTATAAATGACAGCTATCGTCCAAAAATATACTGAAGTAAGGCTGCCAAGAGGACTTGAAAGCGGGGCAGAATTGCAGGAAACCGATTTCAGGAGGTAGACTGGAATTGCATTGAAAGCATAGGAAAAGAGGCAGAACGTCCACAATGATGCACTTGGCCAAAAAGGGCGTATGCGTTTTTTCCTGAATATATTCAGGAAAAAACGCATACGCCCTTTTTGGCCAACCAAGCAAGCTTGCAAAGGAAATCTGCACTACAATGAAGTCTCACTTCCCCCCGGTCAAAAGGGCCATCTGAAAAAAGTGTAAAATCCAGAAAGGCAGGACAGGCCATGGAGAACTGGGAGCCTTGTTATGCTGATGGGCGGGATGTAAATTGCCAACAGACACTCGGGAGAAGTGTATGGTGTTTCCTGAAACATCTAAAAAACAAAGCAACAGAGCCTAGGGCACTTCCACTTATGGTCCTATAGCTTAGGGAAATTAAAATCAAAAAGACACAGCCACCCCAAAGTTTGGGACGCCTCTGTTTACAAGAACCTCGTTTACAGTACAAGTTCAACATCGCAGAAAGTGAAAAATGGATAAAGAAGTTGTGGTATTTACTTACAAAGCAATATCACTCAGCAATGAAATCTATGTCATCAGGCCCGTAGCAGCACAATGAGTGGATTCAGGTATGATGATTCTAACTGAAATAAGTCACACAGAAAAAGAAACATCATAAGATATCAGTAATACACGGAATGTAAACTTGGCTACACAGGAACTGAATTACAGAACAGAACAGGGTCTCAAATTTAGAAAACCAACTTATGCTTGCTTAAGGGTAAAGGTGAGTTGGGGTGCTGCATAAAACCAGAGATTGAAATGAGCACAGATAAAGTTCCTTAAGCCAAATATGGAATAGACAAGAGCTACTCCTTGCTCAACGAAATGGACTCAACACCGCATATTAAATGCCTAAGAATGTACCTGACTAGTAAGTATCTTAAAACCTATGGATTGCTATGTCTCCGAAAGAGAATCAAGCATGTGTACAGGGGCATAAACGCAGCAGTGATAGGATTGGAGAGGTTCGGTGAGCAAATGAAGACCCTTTGAAGTCATATTGCATGGTACCCATTCCACGGGTTTCAACTACCCAGTTTTAAGGTATTCTTCCTTCAGGTAAAACATGCATGTGGAACCTAGAGTATGATCAACCATGTGATCGGGAGACGTGTTCAAATATGTCTCAGTTTTCGTACCCTGGTACTCGGGTGCAACATTCCAGACGCTTTACTAACACCCTCCCGACTTGGAGAGTCAGTCCCTTTAACCTCCTGTTTGGCCCAGTTTGCAATTTCTGCGGAAGATGAACAGGAATAGTGAGAACCAATGAGAGACTAGCTGGAGGTGTCTGGACGGGCAAATTTAACTCTCATTTCCCACCAGGAAGAGGAATTAACCAAAGGCTCAGCGTGCCATGCCGGAACCAGATTAGGGCCTGAAGCCATCCTGCGGTGTTGTGGCCAGCTCAAAAGAAAGCGAGTTGAAGAAAGGAGCTCAGGGGCACTGTAATTCACAAACCTGCAGAGTTATAAATGACAGCTATCGTCCAAAAATATACTGAAGTAAGGCTGCCAAGAGGACTTGAAAACGGGGCAGAATTGCAGGAAACCGATTTCAGGAGGTAGACTGGAATTGCATTGAAAGCATAGGAAAAGAGGCAGAACGTCCACAATGATGCACTTGGCCAAAAAGGGCGTATGCGTTTTTTCCTGAATATATTCAGGAAAAAACGCATACGCCCTTTTTGGCCAACCAAGCAAGCTTGCAAAGGAAATCTGCACTACAATGAAGTCTCACTTCCCCCCGGTCAAAAGGGCCATCTGAAAAAAGTGTAAAATCCAGAAAGGCAGGACAGGCCATGGAGAACTGGGAGCCTTGTTATGCTGATGGGCGGGATGTAAATTGCCAACAGACACTCAGGAGAAGTGTATGGTGTTTCCTGAAACATCTAAAAAACAAAGCAACAGAGCCTAGGGCACTTCCACTTATGGTCCTATAGCTTAGGGAAATTAAAATCAAAAAGACACAGCCACCCCAAAGTTTGGGACGCCTCTGTTTATAAGAACCTCGTTTACAGTACAAGTTCAACATCGCAGAAAGTGAAAAATGGATAAAGAAGTTGTGGTATTTACTTACAAAGCAATATCACTCTGCAATGAAATCTATGTCATCAGGCCCTGAGCAGCACAATGAGTGGATTCAGGTATGATGATTCTAACTGAAATAAGTCACACAGAAAAAGAAACATCATAAGATATCAGTAATACACGGAATGTAAACTTGGCTACACAGGAACTGAATTACAGAACAGAACAGGGTCTCAAATTTAGAAAACCAACTTATGCTTGCTTAAGGGTAAAGGTGAGTTTGGGTGCTGCATAAAACCAGAGATTGAAATGAGCACAGATAAAGTTCCTTAAGCCAAATATGGAATAGACAAGAGCTACTCCTTGCTCAACGAAATGGACTCAACACCGCATATTAAACGCCTAAGAATGTACCTGACTAGTAAGTATCTTAAAACCTATGGATTGCTATGTCTCCGAAAGAGAATCAAGCATGTGTACAGGGGCATAAACGCAGCAGTGATAGGATTGGAGAGGTTCGGTGAGCAAATGAAAACCCTCTGAAGTCATATTGCATGGTACCCATTCCACGGGTTTCAACTACCCAGGTTTAAGGTATTCTTCCTTCAGCTAAAACATGCATGTGGAACCTAGAGTATGATCAACCATGTGATCGGGAGACGTGTTCAAATATGTCTCAGTTTTCGTACCCTGGTACTCGGGTGCAACATTCCAGACGCTTTACTAACACCCTCCCGACTTGGAGAGTCAGTCCCTTTAACCTCCTGTTTGGCCCAGTTTGCAATTTCTGCGGAAGATGAACAGGAATAGCGAGAACCAATGAGAGACTAGCTGGAGGTGTCTGGACGGGCAAATTTAACTCTCATTTCCCACGAGGAAGAGGAATTAACCAAAGGCTCAGCGTGCCGTGCCGGAACCAGATTAGGGCCTGAAGCCATCCTGCGGTGTTGCGGCCAGCTCAAAAGAAAGCGAGTTGAAGAAAGGAGCTCAGGGGCACTGTAATTCACAAACCTGCAGAGTTATAAATGACAGCTATCGTCCAAAAATATACTGAAGTAAGGCTGCCAAGAGGACTTGAAAGCGGGGCAGAATTGCAGGAAACCGATTTCAGGAGGTAGACTGGAATTGCATTGAAAGCATAGGAAAAGAGGCAGAACGTCCACAATGATGCACTTGGCCAAAAAGGGCGTATGCGTTTTTTCCTGAATATATTCAGGAAAAAACGCATACGCCCTTTTTGGCCAACCAAGCAAGCTTGCAAAGGAAATCTGCATTACAATGAAGTCTCACTTCCCCCCGGTCAAAAGGGCCATCTGAAAAAAGTGTAAAATCCAGAAAGGCAGGACAGGCCATGGAGAACTGGGAGCCTTGTTATGCTGATGGGCGGGATGTAAATTGCCAACAGACACTCGGGAGAAGTGTATGGTGTTTCCTGAAACATCTAAAAAACAAAGCAACAGAGCCTAGGGCACTTCCACTTATGGTCCTATAGCTTAGGGAAATTAAAATCAAAAAGACACAGCCACCCCAAAGTTTGGGACGCCGCTGTTTACAAGAACCTCATTTACCGTACAAGTTCAATATCACAGAAAGTGAAAAATGGATAAAGAACTTGTGGTACTTACGTACAATGCAGTATCACTCAGCAATGAAATCTATGTCATCAGGCCCGTAGCAGCATAATGAGTGGATTCAGGTACGATGATTCTAACTGAAATAAGTCACACAGAAAAAGAAACATCATAAGATATCAGTAATACACGGAATGTAAACTTGGCTACACAGGAACTGAATTACAGAACAGAACAGGGTCTCAAATTTAGAAAACCAACTTATGCTTGCTTAAGGGTAAAGGTGAGTTGGGGTGCTGCATAAAACCAGAGATTGAAATGAGCACAGATAAAGTTCCTTAAGCCAAATATGGAATACACAAGAGCTACTCCTTGCTCAACGAAATGGACTCAACACCGCATATTAAACGCCTAAGAATGTACCTGACTAGTAAGTATCTTAAAACCTATGGATTGCTATGTCTCCAAAAGAGAATCAAGCGTGTGTACAGGGGCATAAATGCAGCAATGATAGGATTGGAGAGGTTCGGTGAGCAAATGAAGACCCTTTGAAGTCATATTGCATGGTACCCATTACACGGGTCTCAACTCTCCAGGTTTAAGGTATTCTTCCTTCAGCTAAAACATGCATGTGGAACCCAGAGTATGATCAACCGTGTGAACGGGAGACGTGTTCAAATATGTCTCACTTTTCCTCCCCTGGTACTCGGGTGCAACATTCCAGACGCTTTACTAACACCCTCCCGACTTGGAGAGTCAGTCCCTTCAACCTCCTGTTTGGCCCAGTTTGCAATTTCTGCGGAAGATGAACAGGAATAGCGAGAACCAATGAGAGACTAGCTAGAGGTGTCTGGACAGGCAAATTTAACTCTCATTTCCCACCAGGAAGAGGAATTAACCAAAGGCTCAGCGTGCCGTGCCGGAACCAGATTAGGGCCTGAAGCCATCCTGCGGTGTTGCGGCCAGCTCAAAAGAAAGCGAGTTGAAGAAAGGAGCTCAGGGGCACTGTAATTCACAAACCTGCAGAGTTATAAATGACAGCTATCGTCCAAAAATATACTGAAGTAAGGCTGCCAAGAGGACTTGAAAGCGGGGCAGAATTGCAGGAAACCGATTTCAGGAGGTAGACTGGAATTGCATTGAAAGCATAGGAAAAGAGGCAGAACGTCCACAATGATGCACTTGGCCAAAAAGGGCGTATGCGTTTTTTCCTGAATATATTCAGGAAAAAACGCATACGCCCTTTTTGGCCAACCAAGCAAGCTTGCAAAGGAAATCTGCACTACAATGAAGTCTCACTTCCCCCCGGTCAAAAGGGCCATCTGAAAAAAGTGTAAAATCCAGAAAGGCAGGACAGGCCATGGAGAACTGGGAGCCTTGTTATGCTGATGGGCGGGATGTAAATTGCCAACAGACACTCGGGAGAAGTGTATGGTGTTTCCTGAAACATCTAAAAAACAAAGCAACAGAGCCTAGGGCACTTCCACTTATGGTCCTATAGCTTAGGGAAATTAAAATCAAAAAGACACAGCCACCCCAAAGTTTGGGATGCCTCTGTTTATAAGAACCTCGTTTACAGTACAAGTTCAACATCGCAGAAAGTGAAAAATGGATAAAGAAGTTGTGGTATTTACTTACAAAGCAATATCACTCTGCAATGAAATCTATGTCATCAGGCCCTGAGCAGCACAATGAGTGGATTCAGGTATGATGATTCTAACTGAAATAAGTCACACAGAAAAAGAAACATCATAAGATATCAGTAATACACGGAATGTAAACTTGGCTACACAGGAACTGAATTACAGAACAGAACAGGGTCTCAAATTTAGAAAACCAACTTATGCTTGCTTAAGGGTAAAGGTGAGTTTGGGTGCTGCATAAAACCAGAGATTGAAATGAGCACAGATAAAGTTCCTTAAGCCAAATATGGAATAGACAAGAGCTACTCCTTGCTCAACGAAATGGACTCAACACCGCATATTAAATGCCTAAGAATGTACCTGACTAGTAAGTATCTTAAAACCTATGGATTGCTATGTCTCCGAAAGAGAATCAAGCATGTGTACAGGGGCATAAACGCAGCAGTGATAGGATTGGAGAGGTTCGGTGAGCAAATGAAGACCCTTTGAAGTCATATTGCATGGTACCCATTCCACGGGTTTCAACTACCCAGTTTTAAGGTATTCTTCCTTCAGGTAAAACATGCATGTGGAACCTAGAGTATGATCAACCATGTGATCGGGAGACGTGTTCAAATATGTCTCAGTTTTCGTACCCTGGTACTCGGGTGCAACATTCCAGACGCTTTACTAACACCCTCCCGACTTGGAGAGTCAGTCCCTTTAACCTCCTGTTTGGCCCAGTTTGCAATTTCTGCGGAAGATGAACAGGAATAGCGAGAACCAATGAGAGACTAGCTGGAGGTGTCTGGACGGGCAAATTTAACTCTCATTTCCCACCAGGAAGAGGAATTAACCAAAGGCTCAGCGTGCCGTGCCGGAACCAGATTAGGGCCTGAAGCCATCCTGCGGTGTTGCGGCCAGCTCAAAAGAAAGCGAGTTGAAGAAAGGAGCTCAGGGGCACTGTAATTCACAAACCTGCAGAGTTATAAATGACAGCTATCGTCCAAAAATATACTGAAGTAAGGCTGCCAAGAGGACTTGAAAGCGGGGCAGAATTGCAGGAAACCGATTTCAGGAGGTAGACTGGAATTGCATTGAAAGCATAGGAAAAGAGGCAGAACGTCCACAATGATGCACTTGGCCAAAAAGGGCGTATGCGTTTTTTCCTGAATATATTCAGGAAAAAACGCATACGCCCTTTTTGGCCAACCAAGCAAGCTTGCAAAGGAAATCTGCACTACAATGAAGTCTCACTTCCCCCCGGTCAAAAGGGCCATCTGAAAAAAGTGTAAAATCCAGAAAGGCAGGACAGGCCATGGAGAACTGGGAGCCTTGTTATGCTGATGGGCGGGATGTAAATTGCCAACAGACACTCGGGAGAAGTGTATGGTGTTTCCTGAAACATCTAAAAAACAAAGCAACAGAGCCTAGGGCACTTCCACTTATGGTCCTATAGCTTAGGGAAATTAAAATCAAAAAGACACAGCCACCCCAAAGTTTGGGACGCCTCTGTTTACAAGAACCTCATTTACCGTACAAGTTCAATATCACAGAAAGTGAAAAATGGATAAAGAACTTGTGGTACTTATGTACAATGCAGTATCACTCAGCAATGAAATCTATGTCATCAGGCCCGTAGCAGCATAATGAGTGGATTCAGGTACGATGATTCTAACTGAAATAAGTCACACAGAAAAAGAAACATCATAAGATATCAGTAATACACGGAATGTAAACTTGGCTACACAGGAACTGAATTACAGAACAGAACAGGGTCTCAAATTTAGAAAACCAACTTATGCTTGCTTAAGGGGAAAGGTGAGTTGGGGTGCTGCATAAAACCAGAGATTGAAATGAGCACAGATAAAGTTCCTTAAGCCAAATATGGAATACACAAGAGCTACTCCTTGCTCAACGAAATGGACTCAACACCGCATATTAAACGCCTAAGAATGTACCTGACTAGTAAGTATCTTAAAACCTATGGATTGCTATGTCTCCAAAAGAGAATCAAGCGTGTGTACAGGGGCATAAATGCAGCAATGATAGGATTGGAGAGGTTCGGTGAGCAAATGAAGACCCTTTGAAGTCATATTGCATGGTACCCATTACACGGGTCTCAACTCTCCAGGTTTAAGGTATTCTTCCTTCAGCTAAAACATGCATGTGGAACCCAGAGTATGATCAACCGTGTGAACGGGAGACGTGTTCAAATATGTCTCAGTTTTCCTCCCCTGGTACTCGGGTGCAACATTCCAGACGCTTTACTAACACCCTCCCGACTTGGAGAGTCAGTCCCTTCAACCTCCTGTTTGGCCCAGTTTGCAATTTCTGCGGAAGATGAACAGGAATAGCGAGAACCAATGAGAGACTAGCTAGAGGTGTCTGGACAGGCAAATTTAACTCTCATTTCCCACCAGGAAGAGGAATTAACCAAAGGCTCAGCGTGCCGTGCCGGAACCAGATTAGGGCCTGAAGCCATCCTGCGGTGTTGCGGCCAGCTCAAAAGAAAGCGAGTTGAAGAAAGGAGCTCAGGGGCACTGTAATTCACAAACCTGCAGAGTTATAAATGACAGCTATCGTCCAAAAATATACTGAAGTAAGGCTGCCAAGAGGACTTGAAAGCGGGGCAGAATTGCAGGAAACCGATTTCAGGAGGTAGACTGGAATTGCATTGAAAGCATAGGAAAAGAGGCAGAACGTCCACAATGATGCACTTGGCCAAAAAGGGCGTATGCGTTTTTTCCTGAATATATTCAGGAAAAAACGCATACGCCCTTTTTGGCCAACCAAGCAAGCTTGCAAAGGAAATCTGCACTACAATGAAGTCTCACTTCCCCCCGGTCAAAAGGGCCATCTGAAAAAAGTGTAAAATCCAGAAAGGCAGGACAGGCCATGGAGAACTGGGAGCCTTGTTATGCTGATGGGCGGGATGTAAATTGTCAACAGACACTCGGGAGAAGTGTATGGTGTTTCCTGAAACATCTAAAAAACAAAGCAACAGAGCCTAGGGCACTTCCACTTATGGTCCTATAGCTTAGGGAAATTAAAATCAAAAAGACACAGCCACCCCAAAGTTTGGGACGCCTCTGTTTATAAGAACCTCGTTTACAGTACAAGTTCAACATCGCAGAAAGTGAAAAATGGATAAAGAAGTTGTGGTATTTACTTACAAAGCAATATCACTCTGCAATGAAATCTATGTCATCAGGCCCTGAGCAGCACAATGAGTGGATTCAGGTATGATGATTCTAACTGAAATAAGTCACACAGAAAAAGAAACATCATAAGATATCAGTAATACACGGAATGTAAACTTGGCTACACAGGAACTGAATTACAGAACAGAACAGGGTCTCAAATTTAGAAAACCAACTTATGCTTGCTTAAGGGTAAAGGTGAGTTTGGGTGCTGCATAAAACCAGAGATTGAAATGAGCACAGATAAAGTTCCTTAAGCCAAATATGGAATAGACAAGAGCTACTCCTTGCTCAACGAAATGGACTCAACACCGCATATTAAACGCCTAAGAATGTACCTGACTAGTAAGTATCTTAAAACCTATGGATTGCTATGTCTCCGAAAGAGAATCAAGCATGTGTACAGGGGCATAAACGCAGCAGTGATAGGATTGGAGAGGTTCGGTGAGCAAATGAAGACCCTCTGAAGTCATATTGCATGGTACCCATTCCACGGGTTTCAACTACCCAGGTTTAAGGTATTCTTCCTTCAGCTAAAACATGCATGTGGAACCTAGAGTATGATCAACCATGTGATCGGGAGACGTGTTCAAATATGTCTCAGTTTTCGTACCCTGGTACTCGGGTGCAACATTCCAGACGCTTTACTAACACCCTCCCGACTTGGAGAGTCAGTCCCTTTAACCTCCTGTTTGGCCCAGTTTGCAATTTCTGCGGAAGATGAACAGGAATAGCGAGAACCAATGAGAGACTAGCTGGAGGTGTCTGGACGGGCAAATTTAACTCTCATTTCCCACCAGGAAGAGGAATTAACCAAAGGCTCAGCGTGCCGTGCCGGAACCAGATTAGGGCCTGAAGCCATCCTGCGGTGTTGCGGCCAGCTCAAAAGAAAGCGAGTTGAAGAAAGGAGCTCAGGGGCACTGTAATTCACAAACCTGCAGAGTTATAAATGACAGCTATCGTCCAAAAATATACTGAAGTAAGGCTGCCAAGAGGACTTGAAAGCGGGGCAGAATTGCAGGAAACCGATTTCAGGAGGTAGACTGGAATTGCATTGAAAGCATAGGAAAAGAGGCAGAACGTCCACAATGATGCACTTGGCCAAAAAGGGCGTATGCGTTTTTTCCTGAATATATTCAGGAAAAAACGCATACGCCCTTTTTGGCCAACCAAGCAAGCTTGCAAAGGAAATCTGCACTACAATGAAGTCTCCCTTCCCCCCGGTCAAAAGGGCCATCTGAAAAAAGTGTAAAATCCAGAAAGGCAGGACAGGCCATGGAGAACTGGGAGCCTTGTTATGCTGATGGGCGGGATGTAAATTGCCAACAGCCACTCCGGAGAAGTGTATGGTGTTTCCTGAAACATCTAAAAAACAAAGCAACAGAGCCTAGGGCACTTCCACTTATGGTCCTATAGCTTAGGGAAATTAAAATCAAAAAGACACAGCCACCCCAAAGTTTGGGACGCCTCTGTTTACAAGAACCTCATTTACAGTACAAGTTCAACATCGCAGAAAGTGAAAAATGGATAAAGAAGTTGTGGTATTTACTTACAAAGCAATATCACTCAGCAATGAAATCTATGTCATCAGGCCCTTAGCAGCACAATGAGTGGATTCAGGTATGATGACTCTAACTGAAATAAGTCACACAGAAAAAGAAACATCATAAGATATCAGTAATACACGGAATGTAAACTTGGCTACACAGGAACTGAATTACAGAACAGAACAGGGTCTCAAATTTAGAAAACCAACTTATGCTTGCTTAAGGGGAAAGGTGAGTTTGGGTGCTGCATAAAACCAGAGATTGAAATGAGCACAGATAAAGTTCCTTAAGCCAAATATGGAATAGACAAGAGCTACTCCTTGCTCAACGAAATGGACTCAACACCGCATATTAAACGCCTAAGAATGTACCTGACTAGTAAGTATCTTAAAACCTATGGATTGCTATGTCTCCGAAAGAGAATCAAGCATGTGTACAGGGGCATAAACGCAGCAGTGATAGGATTGGAGAGGTTCGGTGAGCAAATGAAGACCCTC
The DNA here is from genome assembly GCF_039906515.1 of Pseudorca crassidens. Lineage (NCBI taxonomy): Eukaryota > Metazoa > Chordata > Mammalia > Artiodactyla > Delphinidae > Pseudorca > Pseudorca crassidens. The sequence goes on from NW_027136310.1 coordinate 788,847, forward strand.
TGAAGTCATATTGCATGGTACCCATTCCACGGGTTTCAACTACCCAGGTTTAAGGTATTCTTCCTTCAGCTAAAACATGCATGTGGAACCTAGAGTATGATCAACCATGTGATCGGGAGACGTGTTCAAATATGTCTCAGTTTTCGTACCCTGGTACTCGGGTGCAACATTCCAGACGCTTTACTAACACCCTCCCGACTTGGAGAGTCAGTCCCTTTAACCTCCTGTTTGGCCCAGTTTGCAATTTCTGCGGAAGATGAACAGGAATAGCGAGAACCAATGAGAGACTAGCTGGAGGTGTCTGGACGGGCAAATTTAACTCTCATTTCCCACCAGGAAGAGGAATTAACCAAAGGCTCAGCGTGCCGTGCCGGAACAAGATTAGGGCCTGAAGCCATCCTGCGGTGTTGCGGCCAGCTCAAAAGAAAGCGAGTTGAAGAAAGGAGCTCAGGGGCACTGTAATTCACAAACCTGCAGAGTTATAAATGACAGCTATCGTCCAAAAATATACTGAAGTAAGGCTGCCAAGAGGACTTGAAAGCGGGGCAGAATTGCAGGAAACTGATTTAAGGAGGTAGACTGGAATTGCATTGAAAGCATAGGAAAAGAGGCAGAACGTCCACAATGATGCACTTGGCCAAAAAGGGCGTATGCGTTTTTTCCTGAATATATTCAGGAAAAAACGCATACGCCCTTTTTGGCCAACCAAGCAAGCTTGCAAAGGAAATCTGCACTACAATGAAGTCTCCCTTCCCCCCGGTCAAAAGGGCCATCTGAAAAAAGTGTAAAATCCAGAAAGGCAGGACAGGCCATGGAGAACTGGGAGCCTTGTTATGCTGATGGGCGGGATGTAAATTGCCAACAGACACTCGGGAGAAGTGTATGGTGTTTCCTGAAACATCTAAAAAACAAAGCAACAGAGCCTAGGGCACTTCCACTTATGGTCCTATAGCTTAGGGAAATTAAAATCAAAAAGACACAGCCACCCCAAAGTTTGGGACGCCTCTGTTTACAAGAACCTCGTTTACAGTACAAGTTCAACATCGCAGAAAGTGAAAAATGGATAAAGAAGTTGTGGTATTTACTTACAAAGCAATATCACTCAGCAATGAAATCTATGTCATCAGGCCCGTAGCAGCACAATGAGTGGATTCAGGTATGATGATTCTAACTGAAATAAGTCACACAGAAAAAGAAACATCATAAGATATCAGTAATACACGGAATGTAAACTTGGCTACACAGGAACTGAATTACAGAACAGAACAGGGTCTCAAATTTAGAAAACCAACTTATGCTTTCTTAAGGGTAAAGGTGAGTTGGGGTGCTGCATAAAACCAGAGATTGAAATGAGCACAGATAAAGTTCCTTAAGCCAAATATGGAATAGACAAGAGCTACTCCTTGCTCAACGAAATGGACTCAACACCGCATATTAAATGCCTAAGAATGTACCTGACTAGTAAGTATCTTAAAACCTATGGATTGCTATGTCTCCGAAAGAGAATCAAGCATGTGTACAGGGGCATAAACGCAGCAGTGATAGGATTGGAGAGGTTCGGTGAGCAAATGAAGACCCTTTGAAGTCATATTGCATGGTACCCATTCCACGGGTTTCAACTACCCAGTTTTAAGGTATTCTTCCTTCAGGTAAAACATGCATGTGGAACCTAGAGTATGATCAACCATGTGATCGGGAGACGTGTTCAAATATGTCTCAGTTTTCGTACCCTGGTACTCGGGTGCAACATTCCAGACACTTTACTAACACCCTCCCGACTTGGAGAGTCAGTCCCTTTAACCTCCTGTTTGGCCCAGTTTGCAATTTCTGCGGAAGATGAACAGGAATAGCGAGAACCAATGAGAGACTAGCTGGAGGTGTCTGGACGGGCAAATTTAACTCTCATTTCCCACCAGGAAGAGGAATTAACCAAAGGCTCAGCGTGCCGTGCCGGAACCAGATTAGGGCCTGAAGCCATCCTGCGGTGTTGCGGCCAGCTCAAAAGAAAGCGAGTTGAAGAAAGGAGCTCAGGGGCACTGTAATTCACAAACCTGCAGAGTTATAAATGACAGCTATCGTCCAAAAATATACTGAAGTAAGGCTGCCAAGAGGACTTGAAAACGGGGCAGAATTGCAGGAAACCGATTTCAGGAGGTAGACTGGAATTGCATTGAAAGCATAGGAAAAGAGGCAGAACGTCCACAATGATGCACTTGGCCAAAAAGGGCGTATGCGTTTTTTCCTGAATATATTCAGGAAAAAACGCATACGCCCTTTTTGGCCAACCAAGCAAGCTTGCAAAGGAAATCTGCACTACAATGAAGTCTCACTTCCCCCCGGTCAAAAGGGCCATCTGAAAAAAGTGTAAAATCCAGAAAGGCAGGACAGGCCATGGAGAACTGGGAGCCTTGTTATGCTGATGGGCGGGATGTAAATTGCCAACAGACACTCGGGAGAAGTGTATGGTGTTTCCTGAAACATCTAAAAAACAAAGCAACAGAGCCTAGGGCACTTCCACTTATGGTCCTATAGCTTAGGGAAATTAAAATCAAAAAGACACAGCCACCCCAAAGTTTGGGACGCCTCTGTTTACAAGAACCTCATTTACCGTACAAGTTCAATATCACAGAAAGTGAAAAATGGATAAAGAACTTGTGGTACTTACGTACAATGCAGTATCACTCAGCAATGAAATCTATGTCATCAGGCCCGTAGCAGCATAATGAGTGGATTCAGGTACGATGATTCTAACTGAAATAAGTCACACAGAAAAAGAAACATCATAAGATATCAGTAATACACGGAATGTAAACTTGGCTACACAGGAACTGAATTACAGAACAGAACAGGGTCTCAAATTTAGAAAACCAACTTATGCTTGCTTAAGGGTAAAGGTGAGTTGGGGTGCTGCATAAAACCAGAGATTGAAATGAGCACAGATAAAGTTCCTTAAGCCAAATATGGAATACACAAGAGCTACTCCTTGCTCAACGAAATGGACTCAACACCGCATATTAAACGCCTAAGAATGTACCTGACTAGTAAGTATCTTAAAACCTATGGATTGCTATGTCTCCGAAAGAGAATCAAGCGTGTGTACAGGGGCATAAATGCAGCAATGATAGGATTGGAGAGGTTCGGTGAGCAAATGAAGACCCTTTGAAGTCATATTGCATGGTACCCATTACACGGGTCTCAACTCTCCAGGTTTAAGGTATTCTTCCTTCAGCTAAAACATGCATGTGGAACCCAGAGTATGATCAACCGTGTGAACGGGAGACGTGTTCAAATATGTCTCAGTTTTCCTCCCCTGGTACTCGGGTGCAACATTCCAGACGCTTTACTAACACCCTCCCGACTTGGAGAGTCAGTCCCTTCAACCTCCTGTTTGGCCCAGTTTGCAATTTCTGCGGAAGATGAACAGGAATAGCGAGAACCAATGAGAGACTAGCTAGAGGTGTCTGGACAGGCAAATTTAACTCTCATTTCCCACCAGGAAGAGGAATTAACCAAAGGCTCAGCGTGCCGTGCCGGAACCAGATTAGGGCCTGAAGCCATCCTGCGGTGTTGCGGCCAGCTCAAAAGAAAGCGAGTTGAAGAAAGGAGCTCAGGGGCACTGTAATTCACAAACCTGCAGAGTTATAAATGACAGCTATCGTCCAAAAATATACTGAAGTAAGGCTGCCAAGAGGACTTGAAAGCGGGGCAGAATTGCAGGAAACCGATTTCAGGAGGTAGACTGGAATTGCATTGAAAGCATAGGAAAAGAGGCAGAACGTCCACAATGATGCACTTGGCCAAAAAGGGCGTATGCGTTTTTTCCTGAATATATTCAGGAAAAAACGCATACGCCCTTTTTGGCCAACCAAGCAAGCTTGCAAAGGAAATCTGCACTACAATGAAGTCTCACTTCCCCCCGGTCAAAAGGGCCATCTGAAAAAAGTGTAAAATCCAGAAAGGCAGGACAGGCCATGGAGAACTGGGAGCCTTGTTATGCTGATGGGCGGGATGTAAATTGCCAACAGACACTCGGGAGAAGTGTATGGTGTTTCCTGAAACATCTAAAAAACAAAGCAACAGAGCCTAGGGCACTTCCACTTATGGTCCTATAGCTTAGGGAAATTAAAATCAAAAAGACACAGCCACCCCAAAGTTTGGGACGCCTCTGTTTATAAGAACCTCGTTTACAGTACAAGTTCAACATCGCAGAAAGTGAAAAATGGATAAAGAAGTTGTGGTATTTACTTACAAAGCAATATCACTCTGCAATGAAATCTATGTCATCAGGCCCTGAGCAGCACAATGAGTGGATTCAGGTATGATGATTCTAACTGAAATAAGTCACACAGAAAAAGAAACATCATAAGATATCAGTAATACACGGAATGTAAACTTGGCTACACAGGAACTGAATTACAGAACAGAACAGGGTCTCAAATTTAGAAAACCAACTTATGCTTGCTTAAGGGTAAAGGTGAGTTTGGGTGCTGCATAAAACCAGAGATTGAAATGAGCACAGATAAAGTTCCTTAAGCCAAATATGGAATAGACAAGAGCTACTCCTTGCTCAACGAAATGGACTCAACACCGCATATTAAACGCCTAAGAATGTACCTGACTAGTAAGTATCTTAAAACCTATGGATTGCTATGTCTCCGAAAGAGAATCAAGCATGTGTACAGGGGCATAAACGCAGCAGTGATAGGATTGGAGAGGTTCGGTGAGCAAATGAAGACCCTCTGAAGTCATATTGCATGGTACCCATTCCACGGGTTTCAACTACCCAGGTTTAAGGTATTCTTCCTTCAGCTAAAACATGCATGTGGAACCTAGAGTATGATCAACCATGTGATCGGGAGACGTGTTCAAATATGTCTCAGTTTTCGTACCCTGGTACTCGGGTGCAACATTCCAGACGCTTTACTAACACCCTCCCGACTTGGAGAGTCAGTCCCTTTAACCTCCTGTTTGGCCCAGTTTGCAATTTCTGCGGAAGATGAACAGGAATAGCGAGAACCAATGAGAGACTAGCTGGAGGTGTCTGGACGGGCAAATTTAACTCTCATTTCCCACCAGGAAGAGGAATTAACCAAAGGCTCAGCGTGCCGTGCCGGAACCAGATTAGGGCCTGAAGCCATCCTGCGGTGTTGCGGCCAGCTCAAAAGAAAGCGAGTTGAAGAAAGGAGCTCAGGGGCACTGTAATTCACAAACCTGCAGAGTTATAAATGACAGCTATCGTCCAAAAATATACTGAAGTAAGGCTGCCAAGAGGACTTGAAAGCGGGGCAGAATTGCAGGAAACCGATTTCAGGAGGTAGACTGGAATTGCATTGAAAGCATAGGAAAAGAGGCAGAACGTCCACAATGATGCACTTGGCCAAAAAGGGCATATGCGTTTTTTCCTGAATATATTCAGGAAAAAACGCATACGCCCTTTTTGGCCAACCAAGCAAGCTTGCAAAGGAAATCTGCACTACAATGAAGTCTCCCTTCCCCCCGGTCAAAAGGGCCATCTGAAAAAAGTGTAAAATCCAGAAAGGCAGGACAGGCCATGGAGAACTGGGAGCCTTGTTATGCTGATGGGCGGGATGTAAATTGCCAACAGACACTCGGGAGAAGTGTATGGTGTTTCCTGAAACATCTAAAAAACAAAGCAACAGAGCCTAGGGCACTTCCACTTATGGTCCTATAGCTTAGGGAAATTAAAATCAAAAAGACACAGCCACCCCAAAGTTTGGGACGCCTCTGTTTACAAGAACCTCGTTTACAGTACAAGTTCAACATCGCAGAAAGTGAAAAATGGATAAAGAAGTTGTGGTATTTACTTACAAAGCAATATCACTCAGCAATGAAATCTATGTCATCAGGCCCTTAGCAGCACAATGAGTGGATTCAGGTATGATGACTCTAACTGAAATAAGTCACACAGAAAAAGAAACATCATAAGATATCAGTAATACACGGAATGTAAACTTGGCTACACAGGAACTGAATTACAGAACAGAACAGGGTCTCAAATTTAGAAAACCAACTTATGCTTGCTTAAGGGTAAAGGTGAGTTTGGGTGCTGCATAAAACCAGAGATTGAAATGAGCACAGATAAAGTTCCTTAAGCCAAATATGGAATAGACAAGAGCTACTCCTTGCTCAACGAAATGGACTCAACACCGCATATTAAATGCCTAAGAATGTACCTGACTAGTCAGTATCTTAAAACCTATGGATTGCTATGTCTCCGAAAGAGAATCAAGCATGTGTACAGGGGCATAAACGCAGCAGTGATAGGATTGGAGAGGTTCGGTGAGCAAATGAAGACCCTTTGAAGTCATATTGCATGGTACCCATTCCACGGGTTTCAACTACCCAGTTTTAAGGTATTCTTCCTTCAGCTAAAACATGCATGTGGAACCTAGAGTATGATCAACCATGTGATCGGGAGACGTGTTCAAATATGTCTCAGTTTTCGTACCCTGGTACTCGGGTGCAACATTCCAGACGCTTTACTAACACCCTCCCGACTTGGAGAGTCAGTCCCTTTAACCTCCTGTTTGGCCCAGTTTGCAATTTCTGCGGAAGATGAACAGGAATAGCGAGAACCAATGAGAGACTAGCTGGAGGTGTCTGGATGGGCAAATTTAACTCTCATTTCCCACCAGGAAGAGGAATTAACCAAAGGCTCAGCGTGCCGTGCCGGAACCAGATTAGGGCCTGAAGCCATCCTGCGGTGTTGCGGCCAGCTCAAAAGAAAGCGAGTTGAAGAAAGGAGCTCAGGGGCACTGTAATTCACAAACCTGCAGAGTTATAAATGACAGCTATCGTCCAAAAATATACTGAAGTAAGGCTGCCAAGAGGACTTGAAAGCGGGGCAGAATTGCAGGAAACCGATTTCAGGAGGTAGACTGGAATTGCATTGAAAGCATAGGAAACGAGGCAGAATGTCCACAATGATGCACTTGGCCAAAAAGTGCATATGCGTTTTTTCCTGAATATATTCAGGAAAAAACGCATAAGCCCTTTTTGGCCAACCAAGCAAGCTTGCAAAGGAAATCTGCACTACAATGAAGTCTCACTTCCCCCCGGTCAAAAGGGCCATCTGAAAAAAGTGTAAAATCCAGAAAGGCAGGACAGGCCATGGAGAACTGGGAGCCTTGTTATGCTGATGGGCGGGATGTAAATTGTCAACAGACACTCGGAAGAAGTGTATGGTGTTTCCTGAAACATCTAAAAAACAAAGCAACAGAGCCTAGGGCACTTCCACTTATGGTCCTATAGCTTAGGGAAATTAAAATCAAAAAGACACAGCCACCCCAAAGTTTGGGACGCCTCTGTTTACAAGAACCTCATTTACCGTACAAGTTCAATATCACAGAAAGTGAAAAATGGATAAAGAACTTGTGGTACTTACGTACAATGCAGTATCACTCAGCAATGAAATCTATGTCATCAGGCCCGTAGCAGCATAATGAGTGGATTCAGGTACGATGATTCTAACTGAAATAAGTCACACCGAAAAAGAAACATCATAAGATATCAGTAATACACGGAATGTAAACTTGGCTACACAGGAACTGAATTACAGAACAGAACAGGGTCTCAAATTTAGAAAACCAACTTATGCTTGCTTAAGGGTAAAGGTGAGTTGGGGTGCTGCATAAAACCAGAGATTGAAATGAGCACAGATAAAGTTCCTTAAGCCAAATATGGAATAGACAAGAGCTACTCCTTGCTCAACGAAATGGACTCAACACCGCATATTAAATGCCTAAGAATGTACGTGACTAGTAAGTATCTTAAAACCTATGGATTGCTATGTCTCCGAAAGAGAATCAAGCATGTGTACAGGGGCATAAACGCAGCAGTGATAGGATTGGAGAGGTTCGGTGAGCAAATGAAGACCCTTTGAAGTCATATTGCATGGTACCCATTCCATGGGTTTCAACTACCCAGGTTTAAGGTATTCTTCCTTCAGCTAAAACATGCATGTGGAACCTAGAGTATGATCAACCATGTGATCGGGAGACGTGTTCAAATATGTCTCAGTTTTCATACCCTGGTACTCGGGTGCAACATTCCATACGCTTTACTAACACTCTCCCGACTTGGAGAGTCAGTCCCTTTAACCTCCTGTTTGGCCCAGTTTGCAATTTCTGCGGAAGATGAACAGGAATAGGGAGAACCAATGAGAGACTAGCAGGAGGTGTCTGGACGGGCAAATTTAACTCTCATTTCCCACCAGGGAGAGGAATTAACCAAAGGCTCAGTGTGCCGTGCCGGAACTAGATTAGGGCCTGAAGCCATCCTGCGGTGTTGCGGCCAGGTCACAAGAAAGCGAGTTGAAGAAAGGAGCTCAGGGGCAGTGTAATTCACAAACCTGCAGAGTTGTAAATGACAGCTATCGTCCAAAAATATACTGAAGTAAGGCTGCCAAGAGGACTTGAAAGCGGGGCAGAATTGCAGGAAACCGATTTCAGGAGGTAGACTGGAATTGCATTGAAAGCATAGGAAAAGAGGCAGAACGTCCACAATGATGCACTTGGCCGAAAAGGGCGTATGCGTTTTTTCCGGAATATATTCAGGAAAAAACGCATTCGCACTTTTTGGCCAACCAAGCAAGCTTGCAAAGGAAATCTGCACTACAATGAAGTCTCACTTCCCCCCGGTCAAAAGGGCCATCTGAAAAAAGTGTAAAATCCAGAAAGGCAGGACAGGCCATGGAGAACTGGGAGCCTTGTTATGCTGATGGGCGGGATGTAAATTGCCAACAGACACTCGGGAGAAGTGTATGGTGTTTCCTGAAACATCTAAAAAACAAAGCAACAGAGCCTAGGGCACTTCCACTTATGGTCCTATAGCTTAGGGAAATTAAAATCAAAAAGACACAGCCACCCCAAAGTTTGGGACGCCTCTGTTTACAAGAACCTCATTTACCGTACAAGTTCAATATCACAGAAAGTGAAAAATGGATAAAGAACTTGTGGTACTTACGTACAATGCAGTATCACTCAGCAATGAAATCTATGTCATCAGGCCCGTAGCAGCATAATGAGTGGATTCAGGTACGATGATTCTAACTGAAATAAGTCACACAGAAAAAGAAACATCATAAGATATCAGTAATACACGGAATGTAAACTTGGCTACACAGGAACTGAATTACAGAACAGAACAGGGTCTCAAATTTAGAAAACCAACTTATGCTTGCTTAAGGGTAAAGGTGAGTTGGGGTGCTGCATAAAACCAGAGATTGAAATGAGCACAGATAAAGTTCCTTAAGCCAAATATGGAATACACAAGAGCTACTCCTTGCTCAACGAAATGGACTCAACACCGCATATTAAACGCCTAAGAATGTACCTGACTAGTAAGTATCTTAAAACCTATGGATTGCTATGTCTCCAAAAGAGAATCAAGCGTGTGTACAGGGGCATAAATGCAGCAATGATAGGATTGGAGAGGTTCGGTGAGCAAATGAAGACCCTTTGAAGTCATATTGCATGGTACCCATTACACGGGTCTCAACTCTCCAGGTTTAAGGTATTCTTCCTTCAGCTAAAACATGCATGTGGAACCCAGAGTATGATCAACCGTGTGAACGGGAGACGTGTTCAAATATGTCTCAGTTTTCCTCCCCTGGTACTCGGGTGCAACATTCCAGACGCTTTACTAACACCCTCCCGACTTGGAGAGTCAGTCCCTTCAACCTCCTGTTTGGCCCAGTTTGCAATTTCTGCGGAAGATGAACAGGAATAGCGAGAACCAATGAGAGACTAGCTAGAGGTGTCTGGACAGGCAAATTTAACTCTCATTTCCCACCAGGAAGAGGAATTAACCAAAGGCTCAGCGTGCCGTGCCGGAACCAGATTAGGGCCTGAAGCCATCCTGCGGTGTTGCGGCCAGCTCAAAAGAAAGCGAGTTGAAGAAAGGAGCTCAGGGGCACTGTAATTCACAAACCTGCAGAGTTATAAATGACAGCTATCGTCCAAAAATATACTGAAGTAAGGCTGCCAAGAGGACTTGAAAGCGGGGCAGAATTGCAGGAAACCGATTTCAGGAGGTAGACTGGAATTGCATTGAAAGCATAGGAAAAGAGGCAGAACGTCCACAATGATGCACTTGGCCAAAAAGGGCGTATGCGTTTTTTCCTGAATATATTCAGGAAAAAACGCATACGCCCTTTTTGGCCAACCAAGCAAGCTTGCAAAGGAAATCTGCACTACAATGAAGTCTCACTTCCCCCCGGTCAAAAGGGCCATCTGAAAAAAGTGTAAAATCCAGAAAGGCAGGACAGGCCATGGAGAACTGGGAGCCTTGTTATGCTGATGGGCGGGATGTAAATTGCCAACAGACACTCGGGAGAAGTGTATGGTGTTTCCTGAAACATCTAAAAAACAAAGCAACAGAGCCTAGGGCACTTCCACTTATGGTCCTATAGCTTAGGGAAATTAAAATCAAAAAGACACAGCCACCCCAAAGTTTGGGACGCCTCTGTTTATAAGAACCTCGTTTACAGTACAAGTTCAACATCGCAGAAAGTGAAAAATGGATAAAGAAGTTGTGGTATTTACTTACAAAGCAATATCACTCTGCAATGAAATCTATGTCATCAGGCCCTGAGCAGCACAATGAGTGGATTCAGGTATGATGATTCTAACTGAAATAAGTCACACAGAAAAAGAAACATCATAAGATATCAGTAATACACGGAATGTAAACTTGGCTACACAGGAACTGAATTACAGAACAGAACAGGGTCTCAAATTTAGAAAACCAACTTATGCTTGCTTAAGGGTAAAGGTGAGTTTGGGTGCTGCATAAAACCAGAGATTGAAATGAGCACAGATAAAGTTCCTTAAGCCAAATATGGAATAGACAAGAGCTACTCCTTGCTCAACGAAATGGACTCAACACCGCATATTAAACGCCTAAGAATGTACCTGACTAGTAAGTATCTTAAAACCTATGGATTGCTATGTCTCTGAAAGAGAATCAAGCATGTGTACAGGGGCATAAACGCAGCAGTGATAGGATTGGAGAGGTTCGGTGAGCAAATGAAGACCCTCTGAAGTCATATTGCATGGTACCCATTCCACGGGTTTCAACTACCCAGGTTTAAGGTATTCTTCCTTCAGGTAAAACATGCATGTGGAACCCAGAGTATGATCAACCATGTGATCGGGAGACGTGTTCAAATATGTCTCAGTTTTCGTACCCTGGTACTCGGGTGCAACATTCCAGACACTTTACTAACACCCTCCCGACTTGGAGAGTCAGTCCCTTTAACCTCCTGTTTGGCCCAGTTTGCAATTTCTGCGGAAGATGAACAGGAATAGCGAGAACAAATGAGAGACTAGCTGGAGGTGTCTGGACGGGCAAATTTAACTCTCATTTCCCACGAGGAAGAGGAATTAACCAAAGGCTCAGCGTGCCGTGCCGGAACCAGATTAGGGCCTGAAGACATCCTGCGGTGTTGCGGCCAGCTCAAAAGAAAGCGAGTTGAAGAAAGGAGCTCAGGGGCACTGTAATTCACAAACCTGCAGAGTTATAAATGACAGCTATCGTCCAAAAATATACTGAAGTAAGGCTGCCAAGAGGACTTGAAAGCGGGGCAGAATTGCAGGAAACCGATTTCAGGAGGTAGACTGGAATTGCATTGAAAGCATAGGAAAAGAGGCAGAACGTCCACAATGATGCACTTGGCCAAAAAGGGCGTATGCGTTTTTTCCTGAATATATTCAGGAAAAAACTCATACGCCCTTTTTGGCCAACCAAGCAAGCTTGCAAAGGAAATCTGCACTACAATGAAGTCTCACTTCCCCCCGGTCAAAAGGGCCATCTGAAAAAAGTGTAAAATCCAGAAAGGCAGGACAGGCCATGGAGAACTGGGAGCCTTGTTATGCTGATGGGCGGGATGTAAATTGCCAACAGACACTCGGGAGAAGTGTATGGTGTTTCCTGAAACATCTAAAAAACAAAGCAACAGAGCCTAGGGCACTTCCACTTATGGTCCTATAGATTAGGGAAATTAAAATCAAAAAGACACAGCCACCCCAAAGTTTGGGACGCCTCTGTTTACAAGAACCTCGTTTACAGTACAAGTTCAACATCACAGAAAGTGAAAAATGGATAAAGAAGTTGTGGTATTTACATACAAAGCAATATCACTCTGCAATGAAATCTATGTCATCAGGCCCTGAGCAGCACAATGAGTGGATTCAGGTATGATGATTCTAACTGAAATAAGTCACACAGAAAAAGAAACATCATAAGATATCAGTAATACACGGAATGTAAACTTGGCTACACAGGAACTGAATTACAGAACAGAACAGGGTCTCAAATTTAGAAAACCAACTTATGCTTGCTTAAGGGGAAAGGTGAGTTGGGGTGCTGCATAAAACCAGAGATTGAAATGAGCACAGATAAAGTTCCTTAAGCCAAATATGGAATAGACAAGAGCTACTCCTTGCTCAACGAAATGGACTCAACACCGCATATTAAATGCCTAAGAATGTACCTGACTAGTAAGTATCTTAAAACCTATGGATTGCTATGTCTCCAAAAGAGAATCAAGCGTGTGTACAGGGGCATAAATGCAGCAATGATAGGATTGGAGAGGTTCGGTGAGCAAATGAAGACCCTTTGAAGTCATATTGCATGGTACCCATTACACGGGTCTCAACTCTCCAGGTTTAAGGTATTCTTCCTTCAGCTAAAACATGCATGTGGAACCCAGAGTATGATCAACCGTGTGAACGGGAGACGTGTTCAAATATGTCTCAGTTTTCGTACCCTGGTACTCGGGTGCAACATTCCAGACGCTTTACTAACACCCTCCCGACTTGGAGAGTCAGTCCCTTCAACCTCCTGTTTGGCCCAGTTTGCAATTTCTGCGGAAGATGAACAGGAATAGCGAGAACCAATGAGAGACTAGCTAGAGGTGTCTGGACAGGCAAATTTAACTCTCATTTCCCACCAGGAAGAGGAATTAACCAAAGGCTCAGCGTGCCGTGCCGGAACCAGATTAGGGCCTGAAGCCATCCTGCGGTGTTGCGGCCAGCTCAAAAGAAAGCGAGTTGAAGAAAGGAGCTCAGGGGCACTGTAATTCACAAACCTGCAGAGTTATAAATGACAGCTATCGTCCAAAAATATACTGAAGTAAGGCTGCCAAGAGGACTTGAAAGCGGGGCAGAATTGCAGGAAACCGATTTCAGGAGGTAGACTGGAATTGCATTGAAAGCATAGGAAAAGAGGCAGAACGTCCACAATGATGCACTTGGCCAAAAAGGGCGTATGCGTTTTTTCCTGAATATATTCAGGAAAAAACGCATACGCCCTTTTTGGCCAACCAAGCAAGCTTGCAAAGGAAATCTGCACTACAATGAAGTCTCACTTCCCCCCGGTCAAAAGGGCCATCTGAAAAAAGTGTAAAATCCAGAAAGGCAGGACAGGCCATGGAGAACTGGGAGCCTTGTTATGCTGATGGGCGGGATGTAAATTGCCAACAGACACTCGGGAGAAGTGTATGGTGTTTCCTGAAACATCTAAAAAACAAAGCAACAGAGCCTAGGGCACTTCCACTTATGGTCCTATAGCTTAGGGAAATTAAAATCAAAAAGACACAGCCACCCCAAAGTTTGGGACGCCTCTGTTTACAAGAACCTCATTTACCGTACAAGTTCAATATCACAGAAAGTGAAAAATGGATAAAGAACTTGTGGTACTTACGTACAATGCAGTATCACTCAGCAATGAAATCTATGTCATCAGGCCCGTAGCAGCATAATGAGTGGATTCAGGTACGATGATTCTAACTGAAATAAGTCACACAGAAAAAGAAACATCATAAGATATCAGTAATACACGGAATGTAAACTTGGCTACACAGGAACTGAATTACAGAACAGAACAGGGTCTCAAATTTAGAAAACCAACTTATGCTTGCTTAAGGGTAAAGGTGAGTTGGGGTGCTGCATAAAACCAGAGATTGAAATGAGCACAGATAAAGTTCCTTAAGCCAAATATGGAATACACAAGAGCTACTCCTTGCTCAACGAAATGGACTCAACACCGCATATTAAACGCCTAAGAATGTACCTGACTAGTAAGTATCTTAAAACCTATGGATTGCTATGTCTCCAAAAGAGAATCAAGCGTGTGTACAGGGGCATAAATGCAGCAATGATAGGATTGGAGAGGTTCGGTGAGCAAATGAAGACCCTTTGAAGTCATATTGCATGGTACCCATTACACGGGTCTCAACTCTCCAGGTTTAAGGTATTCTTCCTTCAGCTAAAACATGCATGTGGAACCCAGAGTATGATCAACCGTGTGAACGGGAGACGTGTTCAAATATGTCTCAGTTTTCCTCCCCTGGTACTCGGGTGCAACATTCCAGACGCTTTACTAACACCCTCCCGACTTGGAGAGTCAGTCCCTTCAACCTCCTGTTTGGCCCAGTTTGCAATTTCTGCGGAAGATGAACAGGAATAGCGAGAACCAATGAGAGACTAGCTAGAGGTGTCTGGACAGGCAAATTTAACTCTCATTTCCCACCAGGAAGAGGAATTAACCAAAGGCTCAGCGTGCCGTGCCGGAACCAGATTAGGGCCTGAAGCCATCCTGCGGTGTTGCGGCCAGCTCAAAAGAAAGCGAGTTGAAGAAAGGAGCTCAGGGGCACTGTAATTCACAAACCTGCAGAGTTATAAATGACAGCTATCGTCCAAAAATATACTGAAGTAAGGCTGCCAAGAGGACTTGAAAGCGGGGCAGAATTGCAGGAAACCGATTTCAGGAGGTAGACTGGAATTGCATTGAAAGCATAGGAAAAGAGGCAGAACGTCCACAATGATGCACTTGGCCAAAAAGGGCGTATGCGTTTTTTCCTGAATATATTCAGGAAAAAACGCATACGCCCTTTTTGGCCAACCAAGCAAGCTTGCAAAGGAAATCTGCACTACAATGAAGTCTCACTTCCCCCCGGTCAAAAGGGCCATCTGAAAAAAGTGTAAAATCCAGAAAGGCAGGACAGGCCATGGAGAACTGGGAGCCTTGTTATGCTGATGGGCGGGATGTAAATTGCCAACAGACACTCGGGAGAAGTGTATGGTGTTTCCTGAAACATCTAAAAAACAAAGCAACAGAGCCTAGGGCACTTCCACTTATGGTCCTATAGCTTAGGGAAATTAAAATCAAAAAGACACAGCCACCCCAAAGTTTGGGACGCCTCTGTTTATAAGAACCTCGTTTACAGTACAAGTTCAACATCGCAGAAAGTGAAAAATGGATAAAGAAGTTGTGGTATTTACTTACAAAGCAATATCACTCTGCAATGAAATCTATGTCATCAGGCCCTGAGCAGCACAATGAGTGGATTCAGGTATGATGACTCTAACTGAAATAAGTCACACAGAAAAAGAAACATCATAAGATATCAGTAATACACGGAATGTAAACTTGGCTACACAGGAACTGAATTACAGAACAGAACAGGGTCTCAAATTTAGAAAACCAACTTATGCTTGCTTAAGGGGAAAGGTGAGTTTGGGTGCTGCATAAAACCAGAGATTGAAATGAGCACAGATAAAGTTCCTTAAGCCAAATATGGAATAGACAAGAGCTACTCCTTGCTCAACGAAATGGACTCAACACCGCATATTAAACGCCTAAGAATGTACCTGACTAGTAAGTATCTTAAAACCTATGGATTGCTATGTCTCCGAAAGAGAATCAAGCATGTGTACAGGGGCATAAACGCAGCAGTGATAGGATTGGAGAGGTTCGGTGAGCAAATGAAGACCCTCTGAAGTCATATTGCATGGTACCCATTCCACGGGTTTCAACTACCCAGGTTTAAGGTATTCTTCCTTCAGGTAAAACATGCATGTGGAACCCAGAGTATGATCAACCATGTGATCGGGAGACGTGTTCAAATATGTCTCAGTTTTCGTACCCTGGTACTCGGGTGCAACATTCCAGACACTTTACTAACACCCTCCCGACTTGGAGAGTCAGTCCCTTTAACCTCCTGTTTGGCCCAGTTTGCAATTTCTGCGGAAGATGAACAGGAATAGCGAGAACCAATGAGAGACTAGCTGGAGGTGTCTGGACGGGCAAATTTAACTCTCATTTCCCACGAGGAAGAGGAATTAACCAAAGGCTCAGCGTGCCGTGCCGGAACCAGATTAGGGCCTGAAGCCATCCTGCGGTGTTGCGGCCAGCTCAAAAGAAAGCGAGTTGAAGAAAGGAGCTCAGGGGCACTGTAATTCACAAACTTGCAGAGTTATAAATGACAGCTATCGTCCAAAAATATACTGAAGTAAGGCTGCCAAGAGGACTTGAAAGCGGGGCAGAATTGCAGGAAACCGATTTCAGGAGGTAGACTGGAATTGCATTGAAAGCATAGGAAAAGAGGCAGAACATCCACAATGATGCACTTGGCCAAAAAGGGCGTATGCGTTTTTTCCTGAATATATTCAGGAAAAAACTCATACGCACTTTTTGGCCAACCAAGCAAGCTTGCAAAGGAAATCTGCACTACAATGAAGTCTCACTTCCCCCCGGTCAAAAGGGCCATCTGAAAAAAGTGTAAAATCCAGAAAGGCAGGACAGGCCATGGAGAACTGGGAGCCTTGTTATGCTGATGGGCGGGATGTAAATTGCCAACAGACACTCCGGAGAAGTGTATGGTGTTTCCTGAAACATCTAAAAAACAAAGCAACAGAGCCTAGGGCACTTCCACTTATGGTCCTATAGATTAGGGAAATTAAAATCAAAAAGACACAGCCACCCCAAAGTTTGGGACGCCTCTGTTTACAAGAACCTCGTTTACAGTACAAGTTCAACATCACAGAAAGTGAAAAATGGATAAAGAAGTTGTGGTATTTACTTACAAAGCAATATCACTCAGCAATGAAATCTATGTCATCAGGCCCTTAGCAGCACAATGAGTGGATTCAGGTATGATGATTCTAACTGAAATAAGTCACACAGAAAAAGAAACATCATAAGATATCAGTAATACACGGAATGTAAACTTGGCTACACAGGAACTGAATTACAGAACAGAACAGGGTCTCAAATTTAGAAAACCAACTTATGCTTGCTTAAGGGTAAAGGTGAGTTGGGGTGCTGCATAAAACCAGAGATTGAAATGAGCACAGATAAAGTTCCTTAAGCCAAATATGGAATAGACAAGAGCTACTCCTTGCTCAACGAAATGGACTCAACACCGCATATTAAACGCCTAAGAATGTACCTGACTAGTAAGTATCTTAAAACCTATGGATTGCTATGTCTCCAAAAGAGAATCAAGCGTGTGTACAGGGGCATAAATGCAGCAATGATAGGATTGGAGAGGTTCGGTGAGCAAATGAAGACCCTTTGAAGTCATATTGCATGGTACCCATTACACGGGTCTCAACTCTCCAGGTTTAAGGTATTCTTCCTTCAGCTAAAACATGCATGTGGAACCCAGAGTATGATCAACCGTGTGAACGGGAGACGTGTTCAAATATGTCTCAGTTTTCCTCCCCTGGTACTCGGGTGCAACATTCCAGACGCTTTACTAACACCCTCCCGACTTGGAGAGTCAGTCCCTTCAACCTCCTGTTTGGCCCAGTTTGCAATTTCTGCGGAAGATGAACAGGAATAGCGAGAACCAATGAGAGACTAGCTAGAGGTGTCTGGACAGGCAAATTTAACTCTCATTTCCCACCAGGAAGAGGAATTAACCAAAGGCTCAGCGTGCCGTGCCGGAACCAGATTAGGGCCTGAAGCCATCCTGTGGTGTTGCGGCCAGCTCAAAAGAAAGCGAGTTGAAGAAAGGAGCTCAGGGGCACTGTAATTCACAAACCTGCAGAGTTATAAATGACAGCTATCGTCCAAAAATATACTGAAGTAAGGCTGCCAAGAGGACTTGAAAGCGGGGCAGAATTGCAGGAAACCGATTTCAGGAGGTAGACTGGAATTGCATTGAAAGCATAGGAAAAGAGGCAGAACGTCCACAATGATGCACTTGGCCAAAAAGGGCGTATGCGTTTTTTCCTGAATATATTCAGGAAAAAACGCATACGCCCTTTTTGGCCAACCAAGCAAGCTTGCAAAGGAAATCTGCACTACAATGAAGTCTCACTTCCCCACGGTCAAAAGGGCCATCTGAAAAAAGTGTAAAATCCAGAAAGGCAGGACAGGCCATGGAGAACTGGGAGCCTTGTTATGCTGATGGGCGGGATGTAAATTGCCAACAGACACTCGGGAGAAGTGTATGGTGTTTCCTGAAACATCTAAAAAACAAAGCAACAGAGCCTAGGGCACTTCCACTTATGGTCCTATAGCTTAGGGAAATTAAAATCAAAAAGACACAGCCACCCCAAAGTTTGGGACGCCTCTGTTTACAAGAACCTCGTTTACAGTACAAGTTCAACATCGCAGAAAGTGAAAAATGGATAAAGAAGTTGTGGTATTTACTTACAAAGCAATATCACTCTGCAATGAAATCTATGTCATCAGGCCCTGAGCAGCACAATGAGTGGATTCAGGTATGATGATTCTAACTGAAATAAGTCACACAGAAAAAGAAACATCATAAGATATCAGTAATACACGGAATGTAAACTTGGCTACACAGGAACTGAATTACAGAACAGAACAGGGTCTCAAATTTAGAAAACCAACTTATGCTTGCTTAAGGGTAAAGGTGAGTTGGGGTGCTGCATAAAACCAGAGATTGAAATGAGCACAGATAAAGTTCCTTAAGCCAAATATGGAATACACAAGAGCTACTCCTTGCTCAACGAAATGGACTCAACACCGCATATTAAACGCCTAAGAATGTACCTGACTAGTAAGTATCTTAAAACCTATGGATTGCTATGTCTCCGAAAGAGAATCAAGCATGTGTACAGGGGCATAAACGCAGCAGTGATAGGATTGGAGAGGTTCGGTGAGCAAATGAAGACCCTTTGAAGTCATATTGCATGGTACCCATTCCACGGGTTTCAACTACCCAGGTTTAAGGTATTCTTCCTTCAGCTAAAACATGCATGTGGAACCCAGAGTATGATCAACCGTGTGAACGGGAGACGTGTTCAAATATGTCTCAGTTTTCCTCCCCTGGTACTCGGGTGCAACATTCCAGACGCTTTACTAACACCCTCCCGACTTGGAGAGTCAGTCCCTTCAACCTCCTGTTTGGCCCAGTTTGCAATTTCTGCGGAAGATGAACAGGAATAGCGAGAACCAATGAGAGACTAGCTAGAGGTGTCTGGACAGGCAAATTTAACTCTCATTTCCCACCAGGAAGAGGAATTAACCAAAGGCTCAGCGTGCCGTGCCGGAACCAGATTAGGGCCTGAAGCCATCCTGCGGTGTTGCGGCCAGCTCAAAAGAAAGCGAGTTGAAGAAAGGAGCTCAGGGGCACTGTAATTCACAAACCTGCAGAGTTATAAATGACAGCTATCGTCCAAAAATATACTGAAGTAAGGCTGCCAAGAGGACTTGAAAGCGGGGCAGAATTGCAGGAAACCGATTTCAGGAGGTAGACTGGAATTGCATTGAAAGCATAGGAAAAGAGGCAGAACGTCCACAATGATGCACTTGGCCAAAAAGGGCGTATGCGTTTTTTCCTGAATATATTCAGGAAAAAACGCATACGCCCTTTTTGGCCAACCAAGCAAGCTTGCAAAGGAAATCTGCACTACAATGAAGTCTCACTTCCCCCCGGTCAAAAGGGCCATCTGAAAAAAGTGTAAAATCCAGAAAGGCAGGACAGGCCATGGAGAACTGGGAGCCTTGTTATGCTGATGGGCGGGATGTAAATTGCCAACAGACACTCGGGAGAAGTGTATGGTGTTTCCTGAAACATCTAAAAAACAAAGCAACAGAGCGTAGGGCACTTTCACTTATGGTCCTATAGCTTAGGGAAATTAAAATCAAAAAGACACAGCCACCCCAAAGTTTGGGACGCCTCTGTTTACAAGAACCTCATTTACCGTACAAGTTCAATATCACAGAAAGTGAAAAATGGATAAAGAAGTTGTGGTATTTACGTACAAAGCAATATCACTCAGCAATGAAATCTATGTCATCAGGCCCTTAGCAGCACAATGAGTGGATTCAGGTATGATGACTCTAACTGAAATAAGTCACACAGAAAAAGAAACATCATAAGATATCAGTAATACACGGAATGTAAACTTGGCTACACAGGAACTGAATTACAGAACAGAACAGGGTCTCAAATTTAGAAAACCAACTTATGCTTGCTTAAGGGTAAAGGTGAGTTGGGGTGCTGCATAAAACCAGAGATTGAAATGAGCACAGATAAAGTTCCTTAAGCCAAATATGGAATAGACAAGAGCTACTCCTTGCTCAACGAAATGGACTCAACACCGCATATTAAATGCCTAAGAATGTACCTGACTAGTAAGTATCTTAAAACCTATGGATTGCTATGTCTCCGAAAGAGAATCAAGCATGTGTACAGGGGCATAAACGCAGCAGTGATAGGATTGGAGAGGTTCGGTGAGCAAATGAAGACCCTTTGAAGTCATATTGCATGGTACCCATTCCATGGGTTTCAACTACCCAGGTTTAAGGTATTCTTCCTTCAGCTAAAACATGCATGTGGAACCTAGAGTATGATCAACCATGTGATCGGGAGACATGTTCAAATATGTCTCAGTTTTCATACCCTGGTACTCGGGTGCAACATTCCATACGCTTTACTAACACTCTCCCGACTTGGAGAGTCAGTCCCTTTAACCTCCTGTTTGGCCCAGTTTGCAATTTCTGCGGAAGATGAACAGGAATAGCGAGAACCAATGAGAGACTAGCTGGAGGTGTCTGGACGGGCAAATTTAACTCTCATTTCCCAACAGGGAGAGGAATTAACCAAAGGCTCAGTGTGCCGTGCCGGAACTAGATTAGGGCCTGAAGCCATCCTGCGGTGTTGTGGCCAGGTCACAAGAAAGCGAGTTGAAGAAAGGAGCCTAGGGGCAGTGTAATTCACAAACCTGCAGAGTTATAAATGACAGCTATCGTCCAAAAATATACTGAAGTAAGGCTGCCAAGAGGACTTGAAAGCGGGGCAGAATTGCAGGAAACCGATTTCAGGAGGTAGACTGGAATTGCATTGAAAGCATAGGAAAAGAGGCAGAACGTCCACAATGATGCACTTGGCCGAAAAGTGCGTATGCGTTTTTTCCAGAATATATTCAGGAAAACACGCATTCGCCCTTTTTGGCCAACCAAGCAAGCTTGCAAAGGAAATCTGCACTACAATGAAGTCTCACTTCCCCCCGGTCAAAAGGGCCATCTGAAAAAAGTGTAAAATCCAGAAAGGCAGGACAGGCCATGGAGAACTGGGAGCCTTTTTATGCTGATGGGCGGGATGTAAATTGCCAACAGCCACTCGGGAGAAGTGTATGGTGTTTCCTGAAACATCTAAAAAACAAAGCAACAGAGCCTAGGGCACTTCCACTTATGGTCCTATAGCTTAGGGAAATTAAAATCAAAAAGACACAGCCACCCGAAAGTTTGGGACGCCTCTGTTTACAAGAACCTCATTTACCGTACAAGTTCAATATCACAGAAAGTGAAAAATGGATAAAGAACTTGTGGTACTTACGTACAATGCAGTATCACTCAGCAATGAAATCTATGTCATCAGGCCCGTAGCAGCATAATGAGTGGATTCAGGTACGATGATTCTAACTGAAATAAGTCACACAGAAAAAGAAACATCATAAGATATCAGTAATACACGGAATGTAAACTTGGCTACACAGGAACTGAATTACAGAACAGAACAGGGTCTCAAATTTAGAAAACCAACTTATGCTTGCTTAAGGGTAAAGGTGAGTTGGGGTGCTGCATAAAACCAGAGATTGAAATGAGCACAGATAAAGTTCCTTAAGCCAAATATGGAATACACAAGAGCTACTCCTTGCTCAACGAAATGGACTCAACACCGCATATTAAACGCCTAAGAATGTACCTGACTAGTAAGTATCTTAAAACCTATGGATTGCTATGTCTCCAAAAGAGAATCAAGCGTGTGTACAGGGGCATAAATGCAGCAATGATAGGATTGGAGAGGTTCGGTAAGCAAATGAAGACCCTTTGAAGTCATATTGCATGGTACCCATTACACGGGTCTCAACTACCCAGGTTTAAGGTATTCTTCCTTCAGCTAAAACATGCATGTGGAACCCAGAGTATGATCAACCATGTGAACGGGAGACGTGTTCAAATATGTCTCAGTTTTCCTCCCCTGGTACTCGGGTGCAACATTCCAGACGCTTTACTAACACCCTCCCGACTTGGAGAGTCAGTCCCTTCAACCTCCTGTTTGGCCCAGTTTGCAATTTCTGCGGAAGATGAACAGGAATAGCGAGAACCAATGAGAGACTAGCTAGAGGTGTCTGGACGGGCAAATTTAACTCATTTCCCACCAGGAATAGGAAATAACCAAAGGCTCAGCGTGCCGTGCCGGAACCAGATTAGGGCCTGAAGCCATCCTGCAGTGTTGCGGCCAGCTCAAAAGAAAGCGAGTTGAAGAAAGGAGCTCAGGGGTACTGTAATTCACAAACCTGCAGAGTTATAAATGACAGCTATCGTCCAAAAATATACTGAAGTAAGGCTGCCAAGAGGACTTGAAAGCGGGGCAGAATTGCAGGAAACCGATTTCAGGAGGTAGACTGGAATTGCATTGAAAGCATAGGAAAAGAGGCAGAACGTCCACAATGATGCACTTGGCCAAAAAGGGCGTATGCGTTTTTTCCTGAATATATTCAGGAAAAAACGCATACGCCCTTTTTGGCCAACCAAGCAAGCTTGCAAAGGAAATCTGCACTACAATGAAGTCTCGCTTCCCCCCGGTCAAAAGGGCCATCTGAAAAAAGTGTAAAATCCAGAAAGGCAGGACAGGCCATGGAGAACTGGGAGCCTTGTTATGCTGATGGGCGGGATGTAAATTGCCAACAGACACTCGGGAGAAGTGTATGGTGTTTCCTGAAACATCTAAAAAACAAAGCAACAGAGCCTAGGGCACTTCCACTTATGGTCCTATAGCTTAGGGAAATTAAAATCAAAAAGACACAGCCACCCCAACGTTTGGGACGCCTCTGTTTATAAGAACCTCGTTTACAGTACAAGTTCAACATCGCAGAAAGTGAAAAATGGATAAAGAAGTTGTGGTATTTACTTACAAAGCAATATCACTCTGCAATGAAATCTATGTCATCAGGCCCTGAGCAGCACAATGAGTGGATTCAGGTATGATGATTCTAACTGAAATAAGTCACACAGAAAAAGAAACATCATAAGATATCAGTAATACACGGAATGTAAACTTGGCTACACAGGAACTGAATTACAGAACAGAACAGGGTCTCAAATTTAGAAAACCAACTTATGCTTGCTTAAGGGTAAAGGTGAGTTGGGGTGCTGCATAAAACCAGAGATTGAAATGAGCACAGATAAAGTTCCTTAAGCCAAATATGGAATAGACAAGAGCTACTCCTTGCTCAACGAAATGGACTCAACACCGCATATTAAACGCCTAAGAATGTACCTGACTAGTAAGTATCTTAAAACCTATGGATTGCTATGTCTCCGAAAGAGAATCAAGCATGTGTACAGGGGCATAAACGCAGCAGTGATAGGATTGGAGAGGTTCGGTGAGCAAATGAAGACCCTCTGAAGTCATATTGCATGGTACCCATTCCACGGGTTTCAACTACCCAGGTTTAAGGTATTCTTCCTTCAGCTAAAACATGCATGTGGAACCTAGAGTATGATCAACCATGTGATCGGGAGACGTGTTCAAATATGTCTCAGTTTTCGTACCCTGGTACTCGGGTGCAACATTCCATACGCTTTACTAACACTCTCCCGACTTGGAGAGTCAGTCCCTTTAACCTCCTGTTTGGCCCAGTTTGCAATTTCTGCGGAAGATGAACAGGAATAGCGAGAACCAATGAGAGACTAGCTGGAGGTGTCTGGACGGGCAAATTTAACTCTCATTTCCCACCAGGAAGAGGAATTAAGCAAAGGCTCAGCGTGCCGTGCCGGAACAAGATTAGGGCCTGAAGCCATCCTGCGGTGTTGCGGCCAGCTCAAAAGAAAGCGAGTTGAAGAAAGGAGCTCAGGGGCACTGTAATTCACAAACCTGCAGAGTTATAAATGACAGCTATCGTCCAAAAATATACTGAAGTAAGGCTGCCAAGAGGACTTGAAAGCGGGGCAGAATTGCAGGAAACCGATTTCAGGAGGCAGACTGGAATTGCATTGAAAGCATAGGAAAAGAGGCAGAACGTCCACAATGATGCACTTGGCCAAAAAGGGCGTATGCGTTTTTTCCTGAATATATTCAGGAAAAAACGCATACGCCCTTTTTGGCCAACCAAGCAAGCTTGCAAAGGAAATCTGCACTACAATGAAGTCTCCCTTCCCCCCGGTCAAAAGGGCCATCTGAAAAAAGTGTAAAATCCAGAAAGGCAGGACAGGCCATGGAGAACTGGGAGCCTTGTTATGCTGATGGGCGGGATGTAAATTGCCAACAGACACTCGGGAGAAGTGTATGGTGTTTCCTGAAACATCTAAAAAACAAAGCAACAGAGCCTAGGGCACTTCCACTTATGGTCCTATAGCTTAGGGAAATTAAAATCAAAAAGACACAGCCACCCCAAAGTTTGGGACGCCTCTGTTTACAAGAACCTCGTTTACAGTACAAGTTCAACATCGCAGAAAGTGAAAAATGGATAAAGAAGTTGTGGTATTTACTTACAAAGCAATATCACTCAGCAATGAAATCTATGTCATCAGGCCCTTAGCAGCACAATGAGTGGATTCAGGTATGATGATTCTAACTGAAATAAGTCACACAGAAAAAGAAACATCATAAGATATCAGTAATACACGGAATGTAAACTTGGCTACACAGGAACTGAATTACAGAACAGAACAGGGTCTCAAATTTAGAAAACCAACTTATGCTTGCTTAAGGGTAAAGGTGAGTTTGGGTGCTGCATAAAACCAGAGATTGAAATGAGCACAGATAAAGTTCCTTAAGCCAAATATGGAATACACAAGAGCTACTCCTTGCTCAACGAAATGGACTCAACACCGCATATTAAACGCCTAAGAATGTACCTGACTAGTAAGTATCTTAAAACCTATGGATTGCTATGTCTCCAAAAGAGAATCAAGCGTGTGTACAGGGGCATAAATGCAGCAATGATAGGATTGGAGAGGTTCGGTGAGCAAATGAAGACCCTTTGAAGTCATATTGCATGGTACCCATTACACGGGTCTCAACTCTCCAGGTTTAAGGTATTCTTCCTTCAGCTAAAACATGCATGTGGAACCCAGAGTATGATCAACCGTGTGAACGGGAGACGTGTTCATATATGTCTCAGTTTTCCTCCCCTGGTACTCGGGTGCAACATTCCAGACGCTTTACTAACACCCTCCCGACTTGGAGAGTCAGTCCCTTTAACCTCCTGTTTGGCCCAGTTTGCAATTTCTGCGGAAGATGAACAGGAATAGCGAGAACCAATGAGAGACTAGCTAGAGGTGTCTGGACGGGCAAATTTAACTCTCATTTCCCACCAGGAATAGGAAATACCCAAAGGCTCAGCGTGCCGTGCCGGAACCAGATTAGGGCCTGAAGCAATCCTGCGGTGTTGCGGCCAGGTCACAAGAAAGCGAGGTGAAGAATGGAGCTCAGGGGCACTGTAATTCACAAACCTGCAGAGTTATAAATGACAGCTATCGTCCAAAAATATACTGAAGTAAGGCTGCCAAGAGGACTTGAAAGCGGGGCAGAATTGCAGGAAACCGATTTCAGGAGGTAGACTGGAATTGCATTGAAAGCATAGGAAAAGAGGCAGAACGTCCACAATGATGCACTTGGCCAAAAAGTGCGTATGCGTTTTTTCCTGAATATATTCAGGAAAAAACGCATACGCACTTTTTGGCCAACCAAGCAAGCTTGCAAAGGAAATCTGCACTACAATGAAGTCTCACTTCCCCCCGGTCAAAAGGGCCATCTGAAAAAAGTGTAAAATCCAGAAAGGCAGGACAGGCCATGGAGAACTGGGAGCCTTGTTATGCTGATGGGCGGGATGTAAATTGCCAACAGACACTCGGGAGAAGTGTATGGTGTTTCCTGAAACATCTAAAACACAAAGCAACAGAGCCTAGGGCACTTCCACTTATGGTCCTATCGTTTAGGGAAATTAAAATCAAAAAGACACAGCCACCCCAAAGATTGGGACGCCTCTGTTTACAAGAACCTCGTTTACCGTACAAGTTCAATATCACAGAAAGTGAAAAATGGATAAAGAACTTGTGGTACTTACGTGCAATGCAGTATCACTCAGCAATGAAATCTATGTCATCAGGCCCTTAGCAGCATAATGAGTGGATTCAGGTACGATGATTATAACTGAAATAAGTCACACAGAAAAAGAAACATCATAAGATATCACTAATACACGGAATGTAAACTTGGCTACAGAGGAACTGAATTACAAAACAGAACAGGGTCTCAAATTTAGAAAACCAACTTATGCTTGCTTAAGGGGAAAGGTGAGTTGGGGTGCTGCATAAAACCAGAGATTGAAATGAGCACAGATAAAGTTCCTTAAGCCAAATATGGAATAGACAAGAGCTACTCCTTGCTCAACGAAATGGACTCAACACCCCATATTAAACGCCTAAGAATGTACCTGACTAGTAAGTATCTTAAAACCTAGGGATTGCTATGTCTCCGAAAGAGAATCAAGCATGTGTACAGGGGCATAAATGCAGCAGTGATAGGATTGGAGAGGTTCGGTGAGCAAATGAAAACCCTTTGAAGTCATATTGCATGGTACCCATTCCACGGGTTTCAACTACCCAGGTTTAAGGTATTCTTCCTTCAGCTAAAACATGCATGTGGAACCTAGAGTATGATCAACCATGTGATCGGGAGACGTGTTCAAATATGTCTCAGTTTTCGTACCCTGGTACTCGGGTGCAACATTCCAGACGCTTTACTAACACACTCCCGACTTGGAGAGTCAGCGCCTTTAACCTCCTGTTTGGCCCAGTTTGCAATTTCTGCGGAAGATGAACAGGAATAGCGAGAACCAATGAGAGACTAGCTGGAGGTGTCTGGACGGGCAAATTTAACCCTCATTTCCCACCAGGAAGAGGAATTAACCAAAGGCTCAGCGTGCCGTGCCGGAACCAGTTTAGGGCCTGAAGCCATACTGCGGTGTTGCGGCCAGCTCAAAAAAAGCGAGTTGAAGAAAGGAGCTCAGGGGCACTGTAATTCACAAACCTGCAGAGTTATAAATGACAGCTATCGTCCAAAAATATACTGAAGTAAGGCTGCCAAGAGGACTTGAAAGCGGGGCAGAATTGCAGGAAACCGATTTCAGGAGGTAGACTGGAATTGCATTGAAAGCATAGGAAAAGAGGCAGAACGTCCACAATGATGCACTTGGCCAAAAAGGGCGTATGCGTTTTTTCCTGAATATATTCAGGAAAAAACGCATACGCCCTTTTTGGCCAACCAAGCAAGCTTGCAAAGGAAATCTGCACTACAATGAAGTCTCATTTCCCCCCGGTCAAAAGGGCCATCTGAAAAAAGTGTAAAAACCAGAAAGGCAGGACAGGCCATGGAGAACTGGGAGCCTTGTTATGCTGATGGGCGGGATGTAAATTGCCAACAGACACTCGGGAGAAGTGTATGGTGTTTCCTGAAACATCTAAAAAACAAAGCAACAGAGCCTAGGGCACTTCCACTTATGGTCCTATAGCTTAGGGAAATTAAAATCAAAAAGACACAGCCACCCCAAAGTTTGGGACGCCTCTGTTTACAAGAACCTCGTTTACCGTACAAGTTCAATATCACAGAAAGTGAAAAATGGATACAGAACTTGTGGTACATACGTACAATGCAGTATCACTCAGCAATGAAATCTATGTCATCAGGCCCGTAGCAGCATAATGAGTGGATTCAGGTACGATGATTCTAACTGAAATAAGTCAAACCAAAAAAGAAACATCATAAGATATCACTAATACACGGAATGTAAACTTGGCTACACAGGAACTGAATTCCAAAACAGAACAGGGTCTCAAATTGAGAAAACCAACTTATGCTTGCTTATGGGGAAAGGTGATTTGGGGTCCTGCATAAAACCAGACATTGAAATGAGCACAGATAAAGTTCCTTAAGCCAAATATGGAATAGACAAGAGCTACTCCTTGCTCAACGAAATGGACTCAACACCCCATATTAAACGCCTAAGAATGTACCTGACTAGTAAGTATCTTAAAACCTATGGAATGCTATGTCTCCAAAAGAGAATCAAGCGTGTGTACAGGGGCATAAACGCAGCAGTGATAGAATTGGAGAGGTTCGGTTAGCAAATGAAGACCCTTTGAAGTCATATTGCATGGTACCCATTACACGGGTCTCAACTCTCCAGGTTTAAGGTATTCTTCCTTCAGCTAAAACATGCATGTGGAACCCAGAGTATGATCAACCGTGTGAATGGGAGACGTGTTCAAATATGTCTCAGTTTTCCTCCCCTGGTACTCGGCTGTAACATTCCATACGCTTTACTAACACTCTCCCCACTTGGAGAGTCAGCGCCTTTAACCTCCTGTTTGGCCCAGTTTGCAATTTCTGCGGAAGATGAACAGGAATAGGGAGAACCAATGAGAGACTAGCTGGAGGTGTCTGGACGGGCAAATTTAACTCTCATTTCCCACGTGGAAGAGGAAATAACCAAAGGCTCAGCGTGCCGTGCCGGAACCAGATTAGGGCCTGAAGCCATCCTGCGGTGTTGCGACCAGCTCAAAAGAAAGCGAGTTGAAGAAAGGAGCTCAGGGGCACTGTAATTCACAAACCTGCAGAGTTATAAATGACAGCTATCGTCCAAAAATATACTGAAGTAAGGCTGCCAAGAGGACTTGAATGCGGGGCAGAATTGCAGGAAACCGATTTCAGGAGGTAGACTGGAATTGCATTGAAAGCATAGGAAAAGAGGCAGAACGTCCACAATGATGCACTTGGCCAAAAAGGGCGTATGCGTTTTTTCCTGAATATATTCAGGAAAAAACGCATACGCCCTTTTTGGCCAACCAAGCAAGCTTGCAAAGGAAATCTGCACTACAATGAAGTCTCACTTCCCCCCGGTCAAAAGGGCCATCTGAAAAAAGTGTAAAATCCAGAAAGGCAGGACAGGCCATGGAGAACTGGGAGCCTTGTTATGCTGATGGGCGGGATGTAAATTGCCAACAGACACTCGGGAGAAGTGTATGGTGTTTCCTGAAACAACTAAAAAACTAAGCAACAGAGCCTAGGGCACTTCCACTTATGGTCCTATAGCTTAGGGAAATTAAAATCAAAAAGACACAGCCACCCCAAAGTTTGGGACGCCTCTGTTTACAAGAACCTCGTTTACCGTACAAGTTCAATATCACAGAAGGTGAAAAATGGATACAGAACTTGTGGTACTTACGTACAATGCAGTATCACTCAGCAATGAAATCTATGTCATCAGGCCCGTAGCAGCATAATGAGTGGATTCAGGTATGATGATTCTAACTGAAATATGTCACACAGAAAAAGAAACATCATAAGATATCACTAATACACGGAATGTGAACTTGGCTACACATGAACTGAATTACAAAACAGAACAGGGTCTCAAGTTTAGAAAACCAACTTATGCTTCCTTAAGGGGGAAAGTGAGTTGGGGTGCTGCATAAAACCAGAGTTTGAAATTAGCACAGATACCATTCAATAAGCCAAATATGTAATAGACAAGACCTACCCCTTGCTCAACAAAATGGACTCAACAATGAGGTATCACCTCACACCTGATAGAATGGGCATCATGAGAAAATCTACAAACAAAAATGCTGGAAAGGGTGTGGAGAAAAGGAATCCTCTTCCACTATTTTTGGGAATATAAATTGATACAGTCACTACGGAGAACAATATGGAGTTTCTTAAGAAACTAACAATAGAATTACCATATGATACAGCAATCCCAGTACTGGACATATACCCAGACAAAACCATAAATCAAAACGAGACATTCACCGCAATGTTCATTGCATCACTATTTACAATATCGAGGTAATGGAAGCAACCTAAATGCCCACAGACAGACGAATGCATAAAGCTGTGGTACATATATAAAATGGAATATTACTAAGCCATGAAAAGGAATGAAATTGGGTCATTTGTAGAGACGTCGATGGATCTAGAGACTGTCATACAGAGTGAAGTAAGTCAGAAAGAGAAAAACAAATCTTGTATATTCATGCATATATGTGGAACCTAGAAAAACTGTACAGATTAACCATTTTGCAAGGCATAAATAGAGCAACAGATGTAGACAACAAATGTATGGACAACAAGGGGGGAAAGCTGTTGGGGGGGTGGTGGTGGGAGGAGTTGAGAGACTGGGATTGGCATGTATACATTTATATGTATAAAATAGATAACCAATAAGAACCTGCTGTATAAAAATATAAAATAAAATTCAAAATTAAAAAGAAATAAAATTTAAAAAATAAAACAGAAAAAACAATTATTCCCTTCACATACATGTATTTATATGAATAAATTATTTCCATGCTTATATCTGTAAATACAAAAAAGAGGAATAAAATCTACCTTGAACCAAAAACGAAAAAGAGAAAAAAAAACACAGAACCCACCAGTTCCACAGAGGAAAACCGTATCAGGG
Organism: Pseudorca crassidens; assembly: GCF_039906515.1. NCBI lineage: Eukaryota > Metazoa > Chordata > Mammalia > Artiodactyla > Delphinidae > Pseudorca > Pseudorca crassidens. Next base: position 819,608 of record NW_027136310.1, read on the forward strand.
CACTTGCTCCAGTTGTAAACAATTCTGAAGTTGGCCAGTGGTGGGGAATCGTCTCCCATTCAGCCAGCAGCCCCCACGCAACAAGCGTCCTCATTGCAAAGCTGGGGCACCGTGCCGAGGCATCTGTGAGTAAACGTGAGCTGAGCCCCAGGCCAGTTGCTGCTGAACTATTCCCACCCGTCCCAGGTAAAACACCTGAATATATACAAGGACTTGAAAGCCTAGAGGAAGGGCCATAGAGCCACACGAGTGACAGCATGCCGGCCAACTTGGTGCCTGCAGGCCAGCCAGGATGGTCCTGGCCCTGGGTGCTCTTCTGGAAGATTTCCATTTCCCTGACTGAGATACCCGTCCTGTCCCTGCCCCCACTGCTTTTTTCCTTCCTCACCTCTGCCCAGGGAGAAATTCCAGCAGCAGGTATGGGTGACACATCCTCTTCTTTAGCAGGTGGCAGCCTGGCAACTGCTGCAGAAAGTCCAGCAGAGCCCCACTCACACTGGGCCACCCACAAAGCCGTGGCCTCTCACTCCCTCCCACCAGCCCAGCCCCGAGACTGCTGACAGGGCAGAGAAAATGGCGTCAGGCACGGCTGCAGGGGCTCTTGCTGCCTGGAGTGGTATTTATATTGATCTCAACCCAGGCACACCTGGGGAGAGCTGGCCCGCACGGTAAGGCTGCCCAGGTCAGCCAATCATCACCCCTCAGGGGCTCACAGTTGCAGAAAATGGAACTTGCTGAACCGGCCAGGTCCAAGGAACAGGTGTGGGCTCCTGAGAATCAGGATAGACAAGGGGCTGCAGCTTTGGCTTGTTTTCTAATCATTTTATCTGGCCCATGAGTGGGAGACAACTTCAAGAAAACCCTCTCCTTATGAGAGGAACCCAGGAGTCAGGGAGAGGAGGGGTGGGTGGTGGTTGGAGACAGAGGCCTGGTGCCCCGGGTGCAGTGGAAATCTCTGGAAGACCAGGTGGAGGGAGGCCGCACAGAGTGATGCCCAGGGTCACAGACCTGTCGCAGCTGCTGTTTGTTAGTTCAAGTCCTGCTCTGAGGTGCTCTGTGCCAGCTCTGAGTGACAGGTGAGCTGGGGGTGCTCTGCAATGAGGGCTATGTGCACGGTTCCTGTGTGCCCAGCCCTGCCATGGTACCTGCAAGGGTAGCTCTGTATCCTGGGAAGGGCCTGACCACGAGAGCCCCGTGGGCTGGGGTGGGGGTGGGGTACCTGCCCAGGTGAGCTCCATATTCTGGGATTGGTCTGACCACGAGAGCCCCATGGGCTGCTGGGGACCTGGTAAAGGATGTCAGGACAGTCAGTGAAGCCACCGAGGATATACCTCCAGTTGCTCCTAATTCCTACACCCTGCTGGTCATTCTACCAACCACCAGGACATGGTATTTTGTATTAGTCTTCAATGATGCCTTCTTTTGTATTCCATTAGTCCCAGAGTCACAAGAAATTTTGGCTTGTGAGTGGCAGGACTCAACATACAACTAAAACAATACTTCCGGGCCGTCTTGCCCCAAGGGTGCAAAAATTCCCACACCATCTTTGGGGAAAGCTTAGCTAAAGACCTAAAAGTTCTACCTCTGGAAAAGGAAACCCTCCTTCAGTACGCAGACGACATTCTGATCGCCAGCCCTACTAAGGAGGCCTCTGAACTACCAAGCCAATAAAGGATAGAAGTTGTCCAAGAAAAAGCTCAAATATCACAGACTGCGGTGACCTGCCTGGGCTTCATTCTCACAGAAGGTCGGAGAAGCCCATCCCAGGAAAGGGAAGAAACCATTTGCAGCCTTACCCCTTTCTAAAACTAGAAGACAGCTTAGGGGTTCCTGGGGAGGCCAGGGTTTGCTGCTTCTGGATCCCTAACTACAGTCTACTAGCTGGGCCTCTATATGAAACACTGAAAGGAAAAGATGATGATCCTTTTGAATAGAATCCAGAAGTGGCCTTTCAAGAATGGAAAGAGCAGTCAATTCAGACCCTTGCCCTGGAACTCCCTAATTTAGCTAAACCCTTTGACCTTTACATTCCCGGTGAAAGGTGAATCGCCATTGGAGAATTAGTGCAAAAACTGGGACCACTTGAAATGGAACAATGCAAGAATGCCATCCAGGTAGGATAAACTACGGTCACCAAGGGGCTTGGCCCACTGCCGCATCTGGCCAAGATACTGGCGGTATCTAAAAACCTGGAAATCAGCAGCCCAAAAGGCCACCTCCTTCCTAAGGGAAAAGGACCCCACGTGGTGATCCTAACCACCAACGATGCCCTGAAGTTGCAGGGTTCGCTCCGTGGGCACACCGACCTCGAGTGAGGAGGCCCTCCAACTCCAACATCCAGAGAGATAACCGGGGGCAACAGGGCACCATGACGACTCGTGTGAACATCACTTGACCTGGAGTTTCTCTCATAAAACAATAAGAGTGTGTCCCAAAAGAGTAGACTACTGCTTGCAGGACATACTGCACCCAGAGGGGAGCTAATAATCTTGGCGGGGGAACCGTATATCACACTGTCACCATAGAAAAGCCTACAGACACCGTGATGATGGTGGCCAATAAGACCGGCTGGACTCCTGTTTACTTCAAAAGGCTGTTGACTCAGTGGTCATCATGGTCCTTGATCACCACTGACCCTGGACTGTCTGGGAGTTGAGCGGGCAGGGCTCTGACACCTGGTGCTGTTTGTACGTTAATTCAGGGGCCTAATTGAAGAAAGCGCAGACTACTGGTCAGAGCATCTAGGCTGGCAGAAACGGTCAGCCTAAGGTGGCCGAACAAATGTGGGGCGGGGTGAAACCGGCCCCCACAGCGTCTCTGCACATCTCTTTCCTGGACCCTTAAAGGTCATTAGAATCTATAACACTTCCAATGCTGGTGCTCAGGTGGACGAGCAGGGAGGCAGGGGGCCTGGGGACAATCAACGTCACCTGGAGGCTGCTGGGGAGAAGCTCTGACCCTCGCCCCCGGGTATTAGGGCTCCCAACTCAGCACTCAGCAGTTACAGAAGAAGTGTCTGCACCCTCAGCACTCCAAGAATGAGGAACGGGACAAAAGGCAGAGGAGGGGTTTGTCCCCAGCAAAGCCCATTAAAAATCCCTGGGAGATAAAAATAGAATCTGGGCAATAAAGTCAAGTCTAACCTTTTTTATCCTTTGTGCTTTGTCTAATTTCACGTGCTCCTAGGGTCCCGCATGCAGAGGTTCCACACCCGGCACTTCAGACCAGATTTCCTAGTGCAGAATGGCTGGGTCGACACCTCAGCTCCTGGGGCCCAGTGCAGACTCCGCGATATAGAGCCTGAGCTGCAGCCAACCTGGCCCTCGAGAGCTCCGCCCCCTCCCTCCCACTGACTCTGACAGGATCTCTACACAGCAGCCCAGCCCACAGCCCACGGGGTAGTGCATGCTCTCACCTCTCCATTCTCTGATCAAAATATAAAGTTTCCTTTGCTTGTGAACCAAACTCAGTCTCGATCTGTTGGCCCCAATGACACTGGGCAGGGGGACACTTGTTGGGGTCCACTCTGGAGGATCAGTAACAGAAATTGAGACTATTGTAACCTCAATGAACAGATGTGTGAGCCAAACTGTAGTTAACATAGAACAGTGTATAAGGCTCGGGTAAAATAAGATGTTTCTAACACTTCCATTTGATATTTCCATCACTTTATTATAAGCAAGTTCAGTGAAAAGGTTTGTCTTATTTGTCAGGTCAATATTAGAGAAACGAAGTGATTTCTTTCCAAGGATGTACATCTAATAATCTTGGTTAAAGCTTCAATCTTGTTTTAAATGCTTTTCCATTGAAAATGATACCTCTCTTTCAGCTCCCCCATTTCTGAGAAGTATAAAATCTTATAATTTATTATTACCAAAGGGGAAAGGTGGGAGGAGGGATAAATTAACAGTTTGGGATTAACACATACACACTGCTATGTATAAAATAGATCATCAACAAGGAACTACTGTATAGCACAGGGAACTACACTCAACATTTTGCAATAACCTATAAGGGGAAATAATCTGAAAAAGAATAGATATTTTTATTGACATCATCTATCAATGACAGTTAAAGTGTAACCTAAGGGAAGCTGGTGGTGAGTGCTTCTGACCCTGAAGACTTCAATCATCTAAAGTTTGGACTCTGCCTACTTCCCAAGGCCCTTAATGAACATATGTGTAGCCGTAGCTTAAAAAATTCCCCAGTTTGGGTTTCGGGGAGACACTGATTTTGAAAAAGCCCTGGTGTTCTCCTTACATGAATGGGACTCTTCCTACTGCTAAAACATGTCTGTCACACCCAGAGGATGGTATACCGTCTGATCGGGAAGAGTTTGGAAAAGGCATCTCATCTCCTCATCTCCTGGTGCTCGGGTTCACCCCTCCAGCGTCTTTACTAACAGTCTCCCCACTTGGAGATGTCAGCACTGTCAACATCCTGTTGCGTACAGTTTGGAATTTGTCCAGAGGATGAAGCGGAAGGATGAGGAACAATGAGAGACAAGTCCTAGGTGTTCAGACAGGCACATGTCACTCTAATTTCCAATCAGGAAGACGAATTGACCAAAGGCTAGGGTTGCCCATGGAAACAGTATAGGGCTTGAGGAAATCCTGCTGCTTTGTGGCCAGTTCCCATAAACACAAGTTGAACAATGGAACTCAGGGGCAGTAAAATTCACAAAACTGCAGAGTTGAAAATATCCATCACTGAAAAATGTCTTGAGGAAAGTCAGAGAAAAGGACTTGTAAGCAAGGGAGAATGGCAGGAAAGGGATTTGAGGAGGTAGAAAGGACTCGCCATTAAGCACAAGAAAAGGAGCTGAACATTGCCAACATTGCAGTTGGCCAAAAAGGGTGTATGCGTTTTTTTCTGTATATATTCAAGAAAAGGGCATACACTTTTTTAGCCAACCAAACAGGTGGGCACTGGAAGTCAATACTACAAAAGATATCACTTCGCATCAGTCAGAAGAGCCATCCTCATAAAGCGTAAACAACAGAAATGCAGGACAGGGCAAGGAGAAGAGGGAGCCCTGTGAGACTTATAGTGGAAATGTATATTGCCAACGGCCATTCTGGAGAAGTGTATTGTGTTTACTAAAGCATCTAAAAAATGAGCTACAGAGCATAGGGCACTTGCACTCATGGGCGTATATCTTGAGAAAAACAAAAATCGAGAGGACACAGGCACCCCAATGTTTACCCCCTCTCTGTTTAAAAGATCCTCAACTAGGATATAACTTAAATGTCTCTGGAGGGAAAAAATGGGTAGAGATGTGGTACTTAGGTAGAGTGGAATATTATTCAGCCTGGAAATCAATGAAATATGGCCAGTTGTAACAACTCCGGAGGAGTTACGTATGATCTTTCTAAGTGACAGAATTCAAAAAGAAAAAGACACATATCATAAGATATCACTTAAAGGTGGAATCCAAAATGGCTACACATGAAATAAATTACAAAACAAAAACATAGTCAAATATGTAGAAAACACGCATAAGGCTGCTAAACGGGAAAGGTGGGGAGGGGTGAGGCATCACCCAGGAGGTTGAAATTAGCAAAGATACCATTCCAAATACCAAACTGATAATCAACAAGGCCTACACGGTAGCTAAAAGAACTGCACTCAGCACACTCAAGTCACTGGAAAAGAATATATACGACTGGTAAGAATCTGAAAAAGAATTTACTGATGTCTCTCTGTACGTGAATCAAGTGGATGTACAGCAGCAAGAAACAGAGCTTTGAAAATCAGCTGTAACCAATATAGTAATAAATTGAAAAAAATAAACGACAGAGAGACAGAGAAAACCTCTTACAACTTTTCCTCAGGGCCGGTGATGCAACATGGATTGAACACATCTAGACCCACAGCAGGATGAGACATAAGGCTGGAAACTGTTTGCGCTAAGAGAAATGTGAGGTTGGGTGAGGAAATGCACACCCTTTAAAGTAATACTACCTGGTACCCATTCAATGGGTCCCAAATATGCAGGTTCAAGGGATCTTCCTACAGCTAAAACATGCATGGAAAACCCAGAGGACTGTACACCATGTGATCGGGAGATGTGTCTAAAATGCAGCTCATTTATCCTCTCCTGGTGCTCCTGTTCACCATTCCAGCCACGTTACTTAGAATCTCCCCACTTGGAGAATCAGCACATTTCAACTTCTGTTTCACACATTTTGCAAATTGTGAGGAGGATGAACGGGGAACCAATGAGAGAATAGTTGTAGGGGTTTGGACGGGCACATATCACTCTAATTTCCCATTAAGAATAAGAATTGAAAAAAGGCTCAGCCCACCTCGCCCGAGCCAAAATAGGGCCTGAAGCAATCCTGCGGGTTTGAGGCCAGCTCACAAAAGAGCAACTTAAAAAATGGAGCTCAGGGTCACTGCAATTCACAAACCTGCAGAGTTATAAATGAAAACTAACGTCCAAAAATATGTTGAGGTAAGGCAAAGAAGAGGATCTGAATGCAAGACAGAATTGCAAGAAACAGATTTCAAGAGATAGATTGGACTCGTCTTTAAAGCACATGAAAAGCGGCAGAATTTCGACAATGATGCAGTTGGCCCAAAAGGGCGTATGCGTTTTTTCTTGATTATATCCAGGAAAAAACGCATACGCACTTTATGGGCAACGAAGCAAGCAAGCAATGCAAATGTGCACAACAAAGAAGTCTCATTTCCCACTGGTCAAAAGGGCCATCCTAAAAAATTGTAAAAACCAGAAATGCAGGACAGGCCATGGAGAACAGGGAGCCTTTATACGCTGATGGGCAGTGTGTGAACTGCCGAGAGCCACTCTGGAGAAGTGTATGGTGGTTCCTAAATCATCTAAAAAACAGAGCTACAGAGCATAGGACACTTCCAATCATGGGAGTATATCTAGGGAAATCTAAAAATTAACAAGACACAAGCACACCACAGTTTAGGGCTACTCTGTTTACAAGAACCTCAACTTCAGTATACCTTAAATATCCCAGGAAAGAGAACAATGGATAAAGAAGATGTGGTACTTATGTACAATGGAATATCTCTTCACCATGAAATCAATGTAATAAGGCTAGTAGAAGGATAAAGAGTGGATTTAGGTCCGATAATACTACTTGAAATAAGTCAAACAGAAAAAGAAACATATCATAAGATATCACTTATAGAGGGAGGGTAAATATGGCTGCACAAGAAATGAATTACAGAACAGAACAGTGTCTCACATTTAGAAAACACACTTATTTCAGCTTAAGGGGAAAGGAGAGGTGGGGTGATGCATAAAACCAGAGTTTGAAATTAGCACAGATACCGTTCAATAAACCAAATAGATATTAGCCAAGATCTACACCTTGCTCAATGAACTGGCCTCAACACACCCTATACACCGCAGAGAAATATATCTGAGTAATAAGAATCTTAAAACCCATGTATTGATATATCTCCATAAGGGAATCAAGTGTGTGCAGAGTGGCACAAACACAGCAGTGAAAATGAGCTAAACCCCATTATAGAAATAAATTTTAAAAACAAAACGCAGAAACAATGAAAGAGAGAAAAATTCTTACAAAATTCGCTCAGGGGCTGTGATGCAACCTGGATTGACCACATATAAACCCACAGCTGGATAAGACATAAGGCTGGACACTTGGGGCTGAGAGGATTGATGAGCTTTGGTGAGCAACTGCCAAAAGTTTAATGCAATACTTCATGCTACTCATTCCAAGGGTCCCAACACTCCAGGTTGAAGGGAATCTTCCTACAGCTAAACCATGCTTGGGAAACCCAGCGACTGGTATACCATATGATCGGGAAAGGTTTCTAAAACGCACCTCATTTTTCCTCTCCTGGGGCTCCGGATCGACATTCCAGCCGCTTTACCAAAAATATCCCCACATGGAGAGTCAATGCCTTTAAGTTCTGGTATCGCACAGTCTGCAGTTAGTGCGGAGGATGAATGGGAATAGGGGGAACCAGTGAAAAACTAGCTGTAGCGGTTTCAATGGGCACATGTCACTCTAAATTCACATCAGTAAGAAGAATAAACCAAAGGCACAGCAAGGTGCCCCAGAAGAAGAATAGGGCCTGAAGGAATCCTGTGGTTATGAGGCAAGATCACAAAAATAAGAGCTGAAAAATGGAGCTAAGGGCCACTGCAATTCAAAAACCTGCAGAGTTATAAAGGCCAACTATTTTCAAAAAATATATTGAGGTAAGGCTATGAAGAGGCATTGAAAGCAAGGCAGAATTGCAGGAAAACGATTTCAGGAGGTAGACTGGAATTGCATTTAAAGCATAGGAAAAGAGGCAGAACGTCCACAATGATTCACTTGGCCAAAAAGGGTGTATGCCTTTTTTCCTGAATTTATTCAGGAAAAAAGGCATACGCCCTTTTTGGCCAACCAAGCAAGCTTGCAAAGGAAATCTGCACTACAATGAAGTCTCACTTCCCCCTGGTCAAAAGGGCCATCTGAAAAAAGTGTAAAATCCAGAAAGGCAGGACAGGCCATGGAGAACTGGGAGCCTTGTTATGCTGATGGGCGGGATGTGTATGGTGTTTCCTGAAACATCTAAAAAACAAAGCAACAGAGCCTAGGGCACTTCCACTTATGGTCCTATAGCTTAGGGAAATTAAAATCAAAAAGACACAGCCACCCCAAAATTTGGGACGCCTCTGTTTACAAGAACCTCGTTAACCGTACAAGTTCAATATCACAGAAAGTGAAAAATGGATAAAGAACTTGTGGTACTTAAGTACAATGCAGTATCACTCAGCAATGAAATCTATGTCATCAGGCCCGTAGCAGCATAATGAGTGAATTCAGGTACGATGATTCTAACTGAAATAAGACACACAGAAAAAGAAACATCATAAGATATCACTAATACACGGAATGTAAACTTGGCTACACAGGAACTGAATTACAGAACAGAACAGGGTCTCAAATTTAGAAAACCAACTTATGCTTGCTTAAGGGGAAAGGTGAGTTGGGGTGCTGCATAAAACCAGAGATTGAAATGAACACAGATAAAGTTCCTTAAGCCAAATATGGAATAGACAAGAGCTACTCCTTGCTCAACGAAATGGACTCAACACCCCATATTAAACGCCTAAGAATGTACCTGACTAGTAAGTATCTTAAAACCTATGGATTGCTATGTCTCCAAAAGAGAATCAAGCATGTGTACAGGGGCATAAACGCAGCAGTGATAGGATTGGAGAGGTTCAGTGAGCAAATGAAGACCCTTTGAAGTCATATTGCATGGTACTCATTCCACGGGTCTCAACTCTCCAGGTTTCAGGGATTCTTCCTTCAGCTAAAACATGCATGTGGAACCCAGAGTATGATCAACCATGTGATCAGGAGACGTGTTCCAATATGTCTCAGTTTTCGTCCCCTGGTACTCGGGTGCAACATTCCAGACGCTTTACTAACACTCTCCCGACTTGGAGAGTCAGTGCCTTTAACCTCCTGTTTGGCCCTGTTTTCAATTTCAGTGGAAGATGAACAGGAATAGGGAGAACCAATGAGAGACAAGCTGGAGGTTTCTGGACGGGCAAATTTAACTCTCATTTCCCACCAAGGACAGGAATTAACCAAAGGCTCAGCGTGCCGTGCTGGAACCAGATTAGGGCCTGAAGCAATCCTGCGGTGTTGCGGCCAGCTCACAAGAAAGCGAGATGAAGAACGGAGCTCAGGGGCACAGGAATTCACAAACCTGCAGAGTTATAAATGACAGCTATCGTCCAAAAATATACTGAAGTAAGGCTGCCAAGAGGACTTGAAAGCGGGGCAGAATTGCAGGAAGCCGATTTCAGGAGGTAGACTGGAATTGCATTTTAAGCATAGGAAAAGAGGCAGAACGTCCACAATGATGCACTTGGCCAAAAAGGGCGTATGCGTTTTTTCCTGAATCAGGAAAAAACGCATACGCACTTTTTGGCCAACCAAGCAAGCTTGCAAAGGAAATCTGCACTACAATGAAGTCTCACTTCCCCCTGGTCAAAAGGGCCATCTGAGAAAAGTGTAAAATCCAGAAAGGCAGGACAGGCCATGGAGAACTGGAAGCCTTGTTATGCTGATGGGCGGGATGTAAATTGCCAACAGACACTCGGGAGAAGTGTATGGTGTTTCCTGAAACATCTAAAAAACAAAGCAACAGAGCCTAGGGCACTTCCACTTATGGTCCTATAGCTTCGGGAAATTAAAATAAAAAAGACACAGCCACCCCACAGTTTGGGACAGCTCTGTTTACAAGAACCTCGTTTACGGTACAAGTTCAATATCGCAGAAAGTGAAAAATGGATAAAGAAGTTGTGGTACTTATGTACAATGCAAAATCACTCAGCCATGAAATCTATGTCATCAGGCCCGTAGCAGCATAATGAGTGGATTCAGGTATGATGATTCTAACTGAAATATGTCACACAGAAAAAGAAACATCATAAGATATCACTAATACATGGAATGTGAACTTGGCTACACATGAACTGAATTACAAAACAGAACAGGGTCTCAAGTTTAGAAAACCAACTTATGCTTCCTTAAGGGGGAAAGTGAGTTGGGGTGCTGCATAAAACCAGAGTTTGAAATTAGCACAGATACCATTCAATAAGCCAAATATGTAATAGACAAGACCTACCCCTTGCTCAACAAAATGGACTCAACAATGAGGTATCACCTCACACCTGATAGAATGGGCATCATGAGAAAATCTACAAACAAAAATGCTGGAAAGGGTGTGGAGAAAAGGAACCCTCTTCCACTATTTTTGGGAATATAAATTGATACAGTCACTACGGAGAACAATATGGAGTTTCTTAAGAAACTAACAATAGAATTACCATATGATACAGCAATCCCAGTACTGGACATATACCCAGACAAAACCATAAATCAAAACGAGACATTCACCGCAATGTTCATTGCATCACTATTTACAATATCGAGGTAATGGAAGCAACCTAAATGCCCACAGACAGACGAATGCATAAAGCTGTGGTACATATATAAAATGGAATATTACTAAGCCATGAAAAGGAATGAAATTGGGTCATTTGTAGAGACGTCGATGGATCTAGAGACTGTCATACAGAGTGAAGTAAGTCAGAAAGAGAAAAACAAATCTTGTATATTCATGCATATATGTGGAACCTAGAAAAACTGTACAGATTAACCATTTTGCAAGGCATAAATAGAGCAACAGATGTAGACAACAAATGTATGGACAACAAGGGGGGAAAGCTGTTGGGGGGGGTTGGTGGGAGGAGTTGAGAGACTGGGATTGGCATGTATACATTTATATGTATAAAATAGATAACCAATAAGAACCTGCTGTATAAAAATATAAAATAAAATTCAAAATTAAAAAGAAATAAAATTTAAAAAATAAAACAGAAAAAACAATTATTCCCTTCACATACATGTATTTATATGAATAAATTATTTCCATGCTTATATCTGTAAATACAAAAAAGAGGAATAAAATCTACCTTGAACCAAAAACGAAAAAGAGAAAAAAAACACAGAACCCACCAGTTCCACAGAGGAAAACCGTATCAGGGCACTTGCTCCAGTTGTAAACAATTCTGAAGTTGGCCAGTGGTGGGGAATCGTCTCCCATTCAGCCAGCAGCCCCCACGCAACAAGCGTCCTCATTGCAAAGCTGGGGCACCGTGCCGAGGCATCTGTGAGTAAACGTGAGCTGAGCCCCAGGCCAGTTGCTGCTGAACTATTCCCACCCGTCCCAGGTAAAACACCTGAATATATACAAGGACTTGAAAGCCTAGAGGAAGGGCCATAGAGCCACACGAGTGACAGCATGCCGGCCAACTTGGTGCCTGCAGGCCAGCCAGGATGGTCCTGGCCCTGGGTGCTCTTCTGGAAGATTTCCATTTCCCTGACTGAGATACCCGTCCTGTCCCTGCCCCCACTGCTTTTTTCCTTCCTCACCTCTGCCCAGGGAGAAATTCCAGCAGCAGGTATGGGTGACACATCCTCTTCTTTAGCAGGTGGCAGCCTGGCAACTGCTGCAGAAAGTCCAGCAGAGCCCCACTCACACTGGGCCACCCACAAAGCCGTGGCCTCTCACTCCCTCCCACCAGCCCAGCCCCGAGACTGCTGACAGGGCAGAGAAAATGGCGTCAGGCACGGCTGCAGGGGCTCTTGCTGCCTGGAGTGGTATTTATATTGATCTCAACCCAGGCACACCTGGGGAGGGCTGGCCCGCACGGTAAGGCTGCCCAGGTCAGCCAATCATCACCCCTCAGGGGCTCACAGTTGCAGAAAATGGAACTTGCTGAACCGGCCAGGTCCAAGGAACAGGTGTGGGCTCCTGAGAGTCAGGATAGACAAGGGACTGCAGCTTTGGCTTGTTTTCTAATCATTTTATCTGGCCCATGAGTGGGAGACAACTTCAAGAAAACCCTCTCCTTATGAGAGGAACCCAGGAGTCAGGGAGAGGAGGGGTGGGTGGTGGTTGGAGACAGAGGCCTGGTGCCCCGGGTGCAGTGGAAGTCTCTGGAAGACCAGGTGGAGGGAGGCCGCACAGAGTGATGCCCAGGGTCACAGACCTGTCGCAGCTGCTGTTTGTTAGTTCAAGTCCTGCTCTGAGGTGCTCTGTGCCAGCTCTGAGCGACAGGTGAGCTGGGGGTGCTCTGCAATGAGGGCTATGTGCACGGTTCCTGTGTGCCCAGCCCTGCCATGGTACCTGCAAGGGTAGCTCTGTATCCTGGGAAGGGCCTGACCACGAGAGCCCCGTGGGCTGGGGTGGGGGTGGGGTACCTGCCCAGGTGAGCTCCATATTCTGGGATTGGTCTGACCACGAGAGCCCCATGGGCTGCTGGGGACCTGGTAAAGGATGTCAGGACAGTCAGTGAAGCCACCGAGGATATACCTCCAGTTGCTCCTAATTCCTACACCCTGCTGGTCATTCTACCAACCACCAGGACATGGTATTTTGTATTAGTCTTCAATGATGCCTTCTTTTGTATTCCATTAGTCCCAGAGTCACAAGAAATTTTGGCTTGTGAGTGGCAGGACTCAACATACAACTAAAACAATACTTCCGGGCCGTCTTGCCCCAAGGGTGCAAAAATTCCCACACCATCTTTGGGGAAAGCTTAGCTAAAGACCTAAAAGTTCTACCTCTGGAAAAGGAAACCCTCCTTCAGTACGCAGACGACATTCTGATCGCCAGCCCTACTAAGGAGGCCTCTGAACTACCAAGCCAATAAAGGATAGAAGTTGTCCAAGAAAAAGCTCAAATATCACAGACTGCGGTGACCTGCCTGGGCTTCATTCTCACAGAAGGTCGGAGAAGCCCATCCCAGGAAAGGGAAGAAACCATTTGCAGCCTTACCCCTTTCTAAAACTAGAAGACAGCTTAGGGGTTCCTGGGGAGGCCAGGGTTTGCTGCTTCTGGATCCCTAACTACAGTCTACTAGCTGGGCCTCTATATGAAACACTGAAAGGAAAAGATGATGATCCTTTTGAATAGAATCCAGAAGTGGCCTTTCAAGAATGGAAAGAGCAGTCAATTCAGACCCTTGCCCTGGAACTCCCTAATTTAGCTAAACCCTTTGACCTTTACATTCCCGGTGAAAGGTGAATCGCCATTGGAGAATTAGTGCAAAAACTGGGACCACTTGAAATGGAACAATGCAAGAATGCCATCCAGGTAGGATAAACTACGGTCACCAAGGGGCTTGGCCCACTGCCGCATCTGGCCAAGATACTGGCGGTATCTAAAAACCTGGAAATCAGCAGCCCAAAAGGCCACCTCCTTCCTAAGGGAAAAGGACCCCACGTGGTGATCCTAACCACCAACGATGCCCTGAAGTTGCAGGGTTCGCTCCGTGGGCACACCGACCTCGAGTGAGGAGGCCCTCCAACTCCAACATCCAGAGAGATAACCGGGGGCAACAGGGCACCATGACGACTCGTGTGAACATCACTTGACCTGGAGTTTCTCTCATAAAACAATAAGAGTGTGTCCCAAAAGAGTAGACTACTGCTTGCAGGACTTACTGCACCCAGAGGGGAGCTAATAATCTTGACGGGGGAACCGTATATCACACTGTCACCATAGAAAAGCCTACAGACACCGTGATGATGGTGGCCAATAAGACCGGCTGGACTCCTGTTTACTTCAAAAGGCTGTTGACTCAGTGGTCATCATGGTCCTTGATCACCACTGACCCTGGACTGTCTGGGAGTTGAGCGGGCAGGGCTCTGACACCTGGTGCTGTTTGTACGTTAATTCAGGGGCCTAATTGAAGAAAGCGCAGACTACTGGTCAGAGCATCTAGGCTGGCAGAAACGGTCAGCCTAAGGTGGCCGAACAAATGTGGGGCGGGGTGAAACCGGCCCCCACAGCGTCTCTGCACATCTCTTTCCTGGACCCTTAAAGGTCATTAGAATCTATAACACTTCCAATGCTGGTGCTCAGGTGGACGAGCAGGGAGGCAGGGGGCCTGGGGACAATCAACGTCACCTGGAGGCTGCTGGGGAGAAGCTCTGACCCTCGCCCCCGGGTATTAGGGCTCCCAACTCAGCACTCAGCAGTTACAGAAGAAGTGTCTGCACCCTCAGCACTCCAAGAATGAGGAACGGGACAAAAGGCAGAGGAGGGGTTTGTCCCCAGCAAAGCCCATTAAAAATCCCTGGGAGATAAAAATAGAATCTGGGCAATAAAGTCAAGTCTAACCTTTTTTATCCTTTGTGCTTTGTCTAATTTCACGTGCTCCTAGGGTCCCGCATGCAGAGGTTCCACACCCGGCACTTCAGACCAGATTTCCTAGTGCAGAATGGCTGGGTCGACACCTCAGCTCCTGGGGCCCAGTGCAGACTCCGCGATATAGAGCCTGAGCTGCAGCCAACCTGGCCCTCGAGAGCTCCGCCCCCTCCCTCCCACTGACTCTGACAGGATCTCTACACAGCAGCCCAGCCCACAGCCCACGGGGTAGTGCATGCTCTCACCTCTCCATTCTCTGATCAAAATATAAAGTTTCCTTTGCTTGTGAACCAAACTCAGTCTCGATCTGTTGGCCCCAATGACACTGGGCAGGGGGACACTTGTTGGGGTCCACTCTGGAGGATCAGTAACAGAAATTGAGACTATTGTAACCTCAATGAACAGATGTGTGAGCCAAACTGTAGTTAACATAGAACAGTGTATAAGGCTCGGGTAAAATAAGATGTTTCTAACACTTCCATTTGATATTTCCATCACTTTATTATAAGCAAGTTCAGTGAAAAGGTTTGTCTTATTTGTCAGGTCAATATTAGAGAAACGAAGTGATTTCTTTCCAAGGATGTACATCTAATAATCTTGGTTAAAGCTTCAATCTTGTTTTAAATGCTTTTCCATTGAAAATGATACCTCTCTTTCAGCTCCCCCATTTCTGAGAAGTATAAAATCTTATAATTTATTATTACCAAAGGGGAAAGGTGGGAGGAGGGATAAATTAACAGTTTGGGATTAACACATACACACTGCTATGTATAAAATAGATCATCAACAAGGAACTACTGTATAGCACAGGGAACTACACTCAACATTTTGCAATAACCTATAAGGGGAAATAATCTGAAAAAGAATAGATATTTTTATTGACATCATCTATCAATGACAGTTAAAGTGTAACCTAAGGGAAGCTGGTGGTGAGTGCTTCTGACCCTGAAGACTTCAATCATCTAAAGTTTGGACTCTGCCTACTTCCCAAGGCCCTTAATGAACATATGTGTAGCCGTAGCTTAAAAAATTCCCCAGTTTGGGTTTCGGGGAGACACTGATTTTGAAAAAGCCCTGGTGTTCTCCTTACATGAATGGGACTCTTCCTACTGCTAAAACATGTCTGTCACACCCAGAGGATGGTATACCGTCTGATCGGGAAGAGTTTGGAAAAGGCATCTCATCTCCTCATCTCCTGGTGCTCGGGTTCACCCCTCCAGCGTCTTTACTAACAGTCTCCCCACTTGGAGATGTCAGCACTGTCAACATCCTGTTGCGTACAGTTTGGAATTTGTCCAGAGGATGAAGTGGAAGGATGAGGAACAATGAGAGACAAGTCCTAGGTGTTCAGACAGGCACATGTCACTCTAATTTCCAATCAGGAAGACGAATTGACCAAAGGCTAGGGTTGCCCATGGAAACAGTATAGGGCTTGAGGAAATCCCGCTGCTTTGTGGCCAGTTCCCATAAACACAAGTTGAACAATGGAACTCAGGGGCAGTAAAATTCACAAAACTGCAGAGTTGAAAATATCCATCACTGAAAAATGTCTTGAGGAAAGTCAGAGAAAAGGACTTGTAAGCAAGGGAGAATGGCAGGAAAGGGATTTGAGGAGGTAGAAAGGACTCGCCATTAAGCACAAGAAAAGGAGCTGAACATTGCCAACATTGCAGTTGGCCAAAAAGGGTGTATGCATTTTTTTCTGTATATATTCAAGAAAAGGGCATACACTTTTTTAGCCAACCAAACAGGTGGGCACTGGAAGTCAATACTACAAAAGATATCACTTCGCATCAGTCAGAAGAGCCATCCTCATAAAGCGTAAACAACAGAAATGCAGGACAGGGCAAGGAGAAGAGGGAGCCCTGTGAGACTTATAGTGGAAATGTATATTGCCAACGGCCATTCTGGAGAAGTGTATTGTGTTTACTAAAGCATCTAAAAAATGAGCTACAGAGCATAGGGCACTTGCACTCATGGGCGTATATCTTGAGAAAAACAAAAATCGAGAGGACACAGGCACCCCAATGTTTACCCCCTCTCTGTTTAAAAGATCCTCAACTAGGATATAACTTAAATGTCTCTGGAGGGAAAAAATGGGTAGAGATGTGGTACTTAGGTAGAGTGGAATATTATTCAGCCTGGAAATCAATGAAATATGGCCAGTTGTAACAACTCCGGAGGAGTTACGTATGATCTTTCTAAGTGACAGAATTCAAAAAGAAAAAGACACATATCATAAGATATCACTTAAAGGTGGAATCCAAAATGGCTACACATGAAATAAATTACAAAACAAAAACATAGTCAAATATGTAGAAAACACGCATAAGGCTGCTAAACGGGAAAGGTGGGGAGGGGTGAGGCATCACCCAGGAGGTTGAAATTAGCAAAGATACCATTCCAAATACCAAACTGATAATCAACAAGGCCTACACGGTAGCTAAAAGAACTGCACTCAGCACACTCAAGTCACTGGAAAAGAATATATACGACTGGTAAGAATCTGAAAAAGAATTTACTGATGTCTCTCTGTACGTGAATCAAGTGGATGTACAGCAGCAAGAAACAGAGCTTTGAAAATCAGCTGTAACCAATATAGTAATAAATTGAAAAAAATAAACGACAGAGAGACAGAGAAAACCTCTTACAACTTTTCCTCAGGGCCGGTGATGCAACATGGATTGAACACATCTAGACCCACAGCAGGATGAGACATAAGGCTGGAAACTGTTTGCGCTAAGAGAAATGTGAGGTTGGGTGAGGAAATGCACACCCTTTAAAGTAATACTACCTGGTACCCATTCAATGGGTCCCAAATATGCAGGTTCAAGGGATCTTCCTACAGCTAAAACATGCATGGAAAACCCAGAGGACTGTACACCATGTGATCGGGAGATGTGTCTAAAATGCAGCTCATTTATCCTCTCCTGCTGCTCCTGTTCACCATTCCAGCCACGTTACTTAGAATCTCCCCACTTGGAGAATCAGCACATTTCAACTTCTGTTTCACACATTTTGCAAATTGTGAGGAGGATGAACGGGGAACCAATGAGAGAATAGTTGTAGGGGTTTGGACGGGCACATATCACTCTAATTTCCCATTAAGAATAAGAATTGAAAAAAGGCTCAGCCCGCCTCGCCCGAGCCAAAATAGGGCCTGAAGCAATCCTGCGGGTTTGAGGCCAGCTCACAAAAGAGCAACTTAAAAAATGGAGCTCAGGGTCACTGCAATTCACAAACCTGCAGAGTTATAAATGAAAACTAACGTCCAAAAATATGTTGAGGTAAGGCAAAGAAGAGGATCTGAATGCAAGACAGAATTGCAAGAAACAGATTTCAAGAGATAGATTGGACTCGTCTTTAAAGCACATGAAAAGCGGCAGAATTTCGACAATGATGCAGTTGGCCCAAAAGGGCGTATGCGTTTTTTCTTGATTATATCCAGGAAAAAACGCATACGCACTTTATGGGCAACGAAGCAAGCAAGCAATGCAAATGTGCACAACAAAGAAGTCTCATTTCCCACTGGTCAAAAGGGCCATCCTAAAAAATTGTAAAAACCAGAAATGCAGGACAGGCCATGGAGAACAGGGAGCCTTTATACGCTGATGGGCAGTGTGTGAACTGCCGAGAGCCACTCTGGAGAAGTGTATGGTGGTTCCTAAATCATCTAAAAAACAGAGCTACAGAGCATAGGACACTTCCAATCATGGGAGTATATCTAGGGAAATCTAAAAATTAACAAGACACAAGCACACCACAGTTTAGGGCTACTCTGTTTACAAGAACCTCAACTTCAGTATACCTTAAATATCCCAGGAAAGAGAACAATGGATAAAGAAGATGTGGTACTTATGTACAATGGAATATCTCTTCACCATGAAATCAATGTAATAAGGCTAGTAGAAGGATAAAGAGTGGATTTAGGTCCGATAATACTACTTGAAATAAGTCAAACAGAAAAAGAAACATATCATAAGATATCACTTATAGAGGGAGGGTAAATATGGCTGCACAAGAAATGAATTACAGAACAGAACAGTGTCTCACATTTAGAAAACACACTTATTTCAGCTTAAGGGGAAAGGAGAGGTGGGGTGATGCATAAAACCAGAGTTTGAAATTAGCACAGATACCGTTCAATAAACCAAATAGATATTAGACAAGATCTACACCTTGCTCAATGAACTGGCCTCAACACACCCTATACACCGCAGAGAAATATATCTGAGTAATAAGAATCTTAAAACCCATGTATTGATATATCTCCATAAGGGAATCAAGTGTGTGCAGAGTGGCACAAACACAGCAGTGAAAATGAGCTAAACCCCATTATAGAAATAAATTTTAAAAACAAAATGCAGAAACAATGAAAGAGAGAAAAATTCTTACAAAATTCGCTCAGGGGCTGTGATGCAACCTGGATTGACCACATATAAACCCACAGCTGGATAAGACATAAGGCTGGACACTTGGGGCTGAGAGGATTGATGAGCTTTGGTGAGCAACTGCCAAAAGTTTAATGCAATACTTCATGCTACTCATTCCAAGGGTCCCAACACTCCAGGTTGAAGGGAATCTTCCTACAGCTAAACCATGCTTGGGAAACCCAGCGACTGGTATACCATATGATCGGGAAAGGTTTCTAAAACGCACCTCATTTTTCCTCTCCTGGGGCTCCGGATCGACATTCCAGCCGCTTTACCAAAAATATCCCCACATGGAGAGTCAATGCCTTTAAGTTCTGGTATCGCACAGTCTGCAGTTAGTGCGGAGGATGAATGGGAATAGGGGGAACCAGTGAGAAACTAGCTGTAGCGGTTTCAATGGGCACATGTCACTCTAAATTCACATCAGTAAGAAGAATAAACCAAAGGCACAGCAAGGTGCCCCAGAAGAAGAATAGGGCCTGAAGGAATCCTGTGGTTATGAGGCAAGATCACAAAAATAAGAGCTGAAAAATGGAGCTAAGGGCCACTGCAATTCAAAAACCTGCAGAGTTATAAAGGCCAACTATTTTCAAAAAATATATTGAGGTAAGGCTATGAAGAGGCATCGAAAGCAAGGCAGAATTGCAGGAAAACGATTTCAGGAGGTAGACTGGAATTGCATTGAAAGCATAGGAAAAGAGGCAGAACGTCCACAATGATTCACTTGGCCAAAAAGGGTGTATGCCTTTTTTCCTGAATTTATTCAGGAAAAAAGGCATACGCCCTTTTTGGCCAACCAAGCAAGCTTGCAAAGGAAATCTGCACTACAATGAAGTCTCACTTCCCACTGGTCAAAAGGGCCATCTGAAAAAAGTGTAAAATCCAGAAAGGCAGGACAGGCCATGGAGAACTGGGAGCCTTGTTATGCTGATGGGCGGGATGTGTATGGTGTTTCCTGAAACATCTAAAAAACAAAGCAACAGAGCCTAGGGCACTTCCACTTATGGTCCTATAGCTTAGGGAAATTAAAATCAAAAAGACACAGCCACCCCAAAATTTGGGACGCCTCTGTTTACAAGAACCTCGTTAACCGTACAAGTTCAATATCACAGAAAGTGAAAAATGGATAAAGAACTTGTGGTACTTACGTACAATGCAGTATCACTCAGCAATGAAATCTAGGTCATCAGGCCCGTAGCAGCATAATGAGTGGATTCAGGTACGATGATTCTAACTGAAATAAGACACACAGAAAAAGAAACATCATAAGATATCACTAATACACGGAATGTAAACTTGGCTACACAGGAACTGAATTACAGAACAGAACAAGGTCTCAAATTTAGAAAACCAACTTATGCTTGCTTAAGGGGAAAGGTGAGTTGGGGTGCTGCATAAAACCAGAGATTGAAATGAACACAGATAAAGTTCCTTAAGCCAAATATGGAATAGACAAGAGCTACTCCTTGCTCAACGAAATGGACTCAACACCCCATATTAAACGCCTAAGAATGTACCTGACTAGTAAGTATCTTAAAACCTATGGATTGCTATGTCTCCAAAAGAGAATCAAGCATGTGTACAGGGGCATAAACGCAGCAGTGATAGGATTGGAGAGGTTCAGTGAGCAAATGAAGACCCTTTGAAGTCATATTGCATGGTACCAATTCCACGGGTCTCAACTCTCCAGGTTTAAGGTATTCTTCCTTCAGCTAAAACATGCATGTGGAACCCAGAGTATGATCAACCGTGTGAACGGGAAACATGTTCAAATATGTCTCAGTTTTCCTCCCCTGATACTCGGGTGCAACATTCCAGACGCTTTACTAACACTCTCCCCACTTGGAGAGTCAGCGCCTTTAACCTCCTGTTTGGCCCAGTTTGCAATTTCTGCGGAAGATGAACAGGAATAGCGAGAACCAATGAGAGACTAGCTGGAGGTGTCTGGACGGGCAAATTTAACTCTCATTTGCCACCAGGAAGAGGAAATAACCAAAGGCTCAGCATGCCGTGCCGGAACCAGATTAGGGCCTGAAGCCATCCTGCGGTGTTGCGGCCAGCTCACAAGAAAGTGAGTTGAAGAAAGGAGCTCAGGGGCACTGTAATTCACAAACCTGCAGAGTTATAAATGACAGCTATCGTCCAAAAATATACTGAAGTAAGGCTGCCAAGAGGACTTGAAAGCGGGGCAGAATTGCAGGAAACCGATTTCAGGAGGTAGACTGGAATTGCATTTTAAGCATAGGAAAAGAGGCAGAACGTCCACAATGATGCACTTGGCCAAAAAGGGCGTATGCGTTTTTTCCTGAATCAGGAAAAAACGCATACGCACTTTTTGGCCAACCAAGCAAGCTTGCAAAGGAAATCTGCACTACAATGAAGTCTCACTTCCCCCCGGTCAAAAGGGCCATCTGAGAAAAGTGTAAAATCCAGAAAGGCAGGACAGGCCATGGAGAACTGGGAGCCTTGTTATGCTGATGGGCGGGATGTAAATTGCCAACAGCCACTCGGGAGAAGTGTATGGTGTTTCCTGAAACATCTAAAAAACAAAGCAACAGAGCCTAGGGCACTTCCACTTATGGTCCTATAGCTTAGGGAAATTAAAATAAAAAAGACACAGCCACCCCACAGTTTGGGACAGCTCTGTTTACAAGAACCTCGTTTACGGTACAAGTTCAATATCGCAGAAAGTGAAAAATGGCTAAAGAAGTTGTGGTACTTATGTACAATGCAAAATCAGTCAGCCATGAAATGTATGTCATCAGGCCCGTAGCAGCATAATGAGTGGATTCAGGTATGATGATTCTAACTGAAATAAGTCACACAGAAAAAGAAACATCATAAGATATCACTAATACACGGAATGTGAACTTGGCTACACATGAACTGAATTACAAAACAGAACAGGGTCTCAAGTTTAGAAAACCAACTTATGCTTCCTTAAGGGGGAAAGTGAGTTGGGGTGCTGCATAAAACCAGAGTTTGAAATTAGCACAGATACCATTCAATAAGCCAAATATGTAATAGACAAGACCTACCCCTTGCTCAACAAAATGGACTCAACAATGAGGTATCACCTCACACCTGATAGAATGGGCATCATGAGAAAATCTACAAACAAAAATGCTGGAAAGGGTGTGGAGAAAAGGAACCCTCTTCCACTATTTTTGGGAATATAAATTGATACAGTCACTACGGAGAACAGTATGGAGTTTCTTAAGAAACTAACAATAGAATTACCATATGATACAGCAATCCCAGTACTGGACATATACCCAGACAAAACCATAAATCAAAACGAGACATTCACCGCAATGTTCATTGCATCACTATTTACAATATCGAGGTAATGGAAGCAACCTAAATGCCCACAGACAGACGAATGCATAAAGCTGTGGTACATATATAAAATGGAATATTACTAAGCCATGAAAAGGAATGAAATTGGGTCATTTGTAGAGACGTCGATGGATCTAGAGACTGTCATACAGAGTGAAGTAAGTCAGAAAGAGAAAAACAAATCTTGTATATTCATGCATATATGTGGAACCTAGAAAAACTGTACAGATTAACCATTTTGCAAGGCATAAATAGAGCAACAGATGTAGACAACAAATGTATGGACAACAAGGGGGGAAAGCTGTTGGGGGGGTGGTGGTGGGAGGAGTTGAGAGACTGGGATTGGCATGTATACATTTATATGTATAAAATAGATAACCAATAAGAACCTGCTGTATAAAAATATAAAATAAAATTCAAAATTAAAAAGAAATAAAATTTAAAAAATAAAACAGAAAAAACAATTATTCCCTTCACATACATGTATTTATATGAATAAATTATTTCCATGCTTATATCTGTAAATACAAAAAAGAGGAATAAAATCTACCTTGAACCAAAAACGAAAAAGAGAAAAAAAACACAGAACCCACCAGTTCCACAGAGGAAAACCGTATCAGGGCACTTGCTCCAGTTGTAAACAATTCTGAAGTTGGCCAGTGGTGGGGAATCGTCTCCCATTCAGCCAGCAGCCCCCACGCAACAAGCGTCCTCATTGCAAAGCTGGGGCACCGTGCCGAGGCATCTGTGAGTAAACGTGAGCTGAGCCCCAGGCCAGTTGCTGCTGAACTATTCCCACCCGTCCCAGGTAAAACACCTGAATATATACAAGGACTTGAAAGCCTAGAGGAAGGGCCATAGAGCCACACGAGTGACAGCATGCCGGCCGACTTGGTGCCTGCAGGCCAGCCAGGATGGTCCTGGCCCTGGGTGCTCTTCTGGAAGATTTCCATTTCCCTGACTGAGATACCCGTCCTGTCCCTGCCCCCACTGCTTTTTTCCTTCCTCACCTCTGCCCAGGGAGAAATTCCAGCAGCAGGTATGGGTGACACATCCTCTTCTTTAGCAGGTGGCAGCCTGGCAACTGCTGCAGAAAGTCCAGCAGAGCCCCACTCACACTGGGCCACCCACAAAGCCGTGGCCTCTCACTCCCTCCCACCAGCCCAGCCCCGAGACTGCTGACAGGGCAGAGAAAATGGCGTCAGGCACGGCTGCAGGGGCTCTTGCTGCCTGGAGTGGTATTTATATTGATCTCAACCCAGGCACACCTGGGGAGGGCTGGCCCGCACGGTAAGGCTGCCCAGGTCAGCCAATCATCACCCCTCAGGGGCTCACAGTTGCAGAAAATGGAACTTGCTGAACCCGCCAGGTCCAAGGAACAGGTGTGGGCTCCTGAGAGTCAGGATAGACAAGGGGCTGCAGCTTTGGCTTGTTTTCTAATCATTTTATCTGGCCCATGAGTGGGAGACAACTTCAAGAAAACCCTCTCCTTATGAGAGGAACCCAGGAGTCAGGGAGAGGAGGGGTGGGTGGTGGTTGGAGACAGAGGCCTGGTGCCCCGGGTGCAGTGGAAGTCTCTGGAAGACCAGGTGGAGGGAGGCCGCACAGAGTGATGCCCAGGGTCACAGACCTGTCGCAGCTGCTGTTTGTTAGTTCAAGTCCTGCTCTGAGGTGCTCTGTGCCAGCTCTGAGCGACAGGTGAGCTGGGGGTGCTCTGCAATGAGGGCTATGTGCATGGTTCCTGTGTGCCCAGCCCTGCCATGGTACCTGCAAGGGTAGCTCTGTATCCTGGGAAGGGCCTGACCACGAGAGCCCCGTGGGCTGGGGTGGGGGTGGGGTACCTGCCCAGGTGAGCTCCATATTCTGGGATTGGTCTGACCACGAGAGCCCCATGGGCTGCTGGGGACCTGGTAAAGGATGTCAGGACAGTCAGTGAAGCCACCGAGGATATACCTCCAGTTGCTCCTAATTCCTACACCCTGCTGGTCATTCTACCAACCACCAGGACATGGTATTTTGTATTAGTCTTCAATGATGCCTTCTTTTGTATTCCATTAGTCCCAGAGTCACAAGAAATTTTGGCTTGTGAGTGGCAGGACTCAACATACAACTAAAACAATACTTCCGGGCCGTCTTGCCCCAAGGGTGCAAAAATTCCCACACCATCTTTGGGGAAAGCTTAGCTAAAGACCTAAAAGTTCTACCTCTGGAAAAGGAAACCCTCCTTCAGTACGCAGACGACATTCTGATCGCCAGCCCTACTAAGGAGGCCTCTGAACTACCAAGCCAATAAAGGATAGAAGTTGTCCAAGAAAAAGCTCAAATATCACAGACTGCGGTGACCTGCCTGGGCTTCATTCTCACAGAAGGTCGGAGAAGCCCATCCCAGGAAAGGGAAGAAACCATTTGCAGCCTTACCCCTTTCTAAAACTAGAAGACAGCTTAGGGGTTCCTGGGGAGGCCAGGGTTTGCTGCTTCTGGATCCCTAACTACAGTCTACTAGCTGGGCCTCTATATGAAACACTGAAAGGAAAAGATGATGATCCTTTTGAATAGAATCCAGAAGTGGCCTTTCAAGAATGGAAAGAGCAGTCAATTCAGACCCTTGCCCTGGAACTCCCTAATTTAGCTAAACCCTTTGACCTTTACATTCCCGGTGAAAGGTGAATCGCCATTGGAGAATTAGTGCAAAAACTGGGACCACTTGAAATGGAACAATGCAAGAATGCCATCCAGGTAGGATAAACTACGGTCACCAAGGGGCTTGGCCCACTGCCGCATCTGGCCAAGATACTGGCGGTATCTAAAAACCTGGAAATCAGCAGCCCAAAAGGCCACCTCCTTCCTAAGGGAAAAGGACCCCACGTGGTGATCCTAACCACCAACGATGCCCTGAAGTTGCAGGGTTCGCTCCGTGGGCACACCGACCTCGAGTGAGGAGGCCCTCCAACTCCAACATCCAGAGAGATAACCGGGGGCAACAGGGCACCATGACGACTCGTGTGAACATCACTTGACCTGGAGTTTCTCTCATAAAACAATAAGAGTGTGTCCCAAAAGAGTAGACTACTGCTTGCAGGACTTACTGCACCCAGAGGGGAGCTAATAATCTTGGTGGGGGAACCGTATATCACACTGTCACCATAGAAAAGCCTACAGACACCGTGATGATGGTGGCCAATAAGACCGGCTGGACTCCTGTTTACTTCAAAAGGCTGTTGACTCAGTGGTCATCATGGTCCTTGATCACCACTGACCCTGGACTGTCTGGGAGTTGAGCGGGCAGGGCTCTGACACCTGGTGCTGTTTGTACGTTAATTCAGGGGCCTAATTGAAGAAAGCGCAGACTACTGGTCAGAGCATCTAGGCTGGCAGAAACGGTCAGCCTAAGGTGGCCGAACAAATGTGGGGCAGGGTGAAACCGGCCCCCACAGCGTCTCTGCACATCTCTTTCCTGGACCCTTAAAGGTCATTAGAATCTATAACACTTCCAATGCTGGTGCTCAGGTGGACGAGCAGGGAGGCAGGGGGCCTGGGGACAATCAACGTCACCTGGAGGCTGCTGGGGAGAAGCTCTGACCCTCGCCCCCGGGTATTAGGGCTCCCAACTCAGCACTCAGCAGTTACAGAAGAAGTGTCTGCACCCTCAGCACTCCAAGAATGAGGAACGGGACAAAAGGCAGAGGAGGGGTTTGTCCCCAGCAAAGCCCATTAAAAATCCCTGGGAGATAAAAATAGAATCTGGGCAATAAAGTCAAGTCTAACCTTTTTTATCCTTTGTGCTTTGTCTAATTTCACGTGCTCCTAGGGTCCCGCATGCAGAGGTTCCACACCCGGCACTTCAGACCAGATTTCCTAGTGCAGAATGGCTGGGTCGACACCTCAGCTCCTGGGGCCCAGTGCAGACTCCGCGATATAGAGCCTGAGCTGCAGCCAACCTGGCCCTCGAGAGCTCCGCCCCCTCCCTCCCACTGACTCTGACAGGATCTCTACACAGCAGCCCAGCCCACAGCCCACGGGGTAGTGCATGCTCTCACCTCTCCATTCTCTGATCAAAATATAAAGTTTCCTTTGCTTGTGAACCAAACTCAGTCTCGATCTGTTGGCCCCAATGACACTGGGCAGGGGGACACTTGTTGGGGTCCACTCTGGAGGATCAGTAACAGAAATTGAGACTATTGTAACCTCAATGAACAGATGTGTGAGCCAAACTGTAGTTAACATAGAACAGTGTATAAGGCTCGGGTAAAATAAGATGTTTCTAACACTTCCATTTGATATTTCCATCACTTTATTATAAGCAAGTTCAGTGAAAAGGTTTGTCTTATTTGTCAGGTCAATATTAGAGAAACGAAGTGATTTCTTTCCAAGGATGTACATCTAATAATCTTGGTTAAAGCTTCAATCTTGTTTTAAATGCTTTTCCATTGAAAATGATACCTCTCTTTCAGCTCCCCCATTTCTGAGAAGTATAAAATCTTATAATTTATTATTACCAAAGGGGAAAGGTGGGAGGAGGGATAAATTAACAGTTTGGGATTAACACATACACACTGCTATGTATAAAATAGATCATCAACAAGGAACTACTGTATAGCACAGGGAACTACACTCAACATTTTGCAATAACCTATAAGGGGAAATAATCTGAAAAAGAATAGATATTTTTATTGACATCATCTATCAATGACAGTTAAAGTGTAACCTAAGGGAAGCTGGTGGTGAGTGCTTCTGACCCTGAAGACTTCAATCATCTAAAGTTTGGACTCTGCCTACTTCCCAAGGCCCTTAATGAACATATGTGTAGCCGTAG
Source organism: Pseudorca crassidens (assembly GCF_039906515.1). NCBI lineage: Eukaryota > Metazoa > Chordata > Mammalia > Artiodactyla > Delphinidae > Pseudorca > Pseudorca crassidens. The sequence goes on from NW_027136310.1 coordinate 846,926, forward strand.
CTTAAAAAATTCCCCAGTTTGGGTTTCGGGGAGACACTGATTTTGAAAAAGCCCTGGTGTTCTCCTTACATGAATGGGACTCTTCCTACTGCTAAAACATGTCTGTCACACCCAGAGGATGGTATACCGTCTGATCGGGAAGAGTTTGGAAAAGGCATCTCATCTCCTCATCTCCTGGTGCTCGGGTTCACCCCTCCAGCGTCTTTACTAACAGTCTCCCCACTTGGAGATGTCAGCACTGTCAACATCCTGTTGCGTACAGTTTGGAATTTGTCCAGAGGATGAAGCGGAAGGATGAGGAACAATGAGAGACAAGTCCTAGGTGTTCAGACAGGCACATGTCACTCTAATTTCCAATCAGGAAGACGAATTGACCAAAGGCTAGGGTTGCCCATGGAAACAGTATAGGGCTTGAGGAAATCCCGCTGCTTTGTGGCCAGTTCCCATAAACACAAGTTGAACAATGGAACTCAGGGGCAGTAAAATTCACAAAACTGCAGAGTTGAAAATATCCATCACTGAAAAATGTCTTGAGGAAAGTCAGAGAAAAGGACTTGTAAGCAAGGGAGAATGGCAGGAAAGGGATTTGAGGAGGTAGAAAGGACTCGCCATTAAGCACAAGAAAAGGAGCTGAACATTGCCAACATTGCAGTTGGCCAAAAAGGGTGTATGCGTTTTTTTCTGTATATATTCAAGAAAAGGGCATACACTTTTTTAGCCAACCAAACAGGTGGGCACTGGAAGTCAATACTACAAAAGATATCACTTCGCATCAGTCAGAAGAGCCATCCTCATAAAGCGTAAACAACAGAAATGCAGGACAGGGCAAGGAGAAGAGGGAGCCCTGTGAGACTTATAGTGGAAATGTATATTGCCAACGGCCATTCTGGAGAAGTGTATTGTGTTTACTAAAGCATCTAAAAAATGAGCTACAGAGCATAGGGCACTTGCACTCATGGGCGTATATCTTGAGAAAAACAAAAATCGAGAGGACACAGGCACCCCAATGTTTACCCCCTCTCTGTTTAAAAGATCCTCAACTAGGATATAACTTAAATGTCTCTGGAGGGAAAAAATGGGTAGAGATGTGGTACTTAGGTAGAGTGGAATATTATTCAGCCTGGAAATCAATGAAATATGGCCAGTTGTAACAACTCCGGAGGAGTTACGTATGATCTTTCTAAGTGACAGAATTCAAAAAGAAAAAGACACATATCATAAGATATCACTTAAAGGTGGAATCCAAAATGGCTACACATGAAATAAATTACAAAACAAAAACATAGTCAAATATGTAGAAAACACGCATAAGGCTGCTAAACGGGAAAGGTGGGGAGGGGTGAGGCATCACCCAGGAGGTTGAAATTAGCAAAGATACCATTCCAAATACCAAACTGATAATCAACAAAGCCTACACGGTAGCTAAAAGAACTGCACTCAGCACACTCAAGTCACTGGAAAAGAATATATACGACTGGTAAGAATCTGAAAAAGAATTTACTGATGTCTCTCTGTACGTGAATCAAGTGGATGTACAGCAGCAAGAAACAGAGCTTTGAAAATCAGCTGTAACCAATATAGTAATAAATTGAAAAAAATAAACGACAGAGAGACAGAGAAAACCTCTTACAACTTTTCCTCAGGGCCGGTGATGCAACATGGATTGAACACATCTAGACCCACAGCAGGATGAGACATAAGGCTGGAAACTGTTTGCGCTAAGAGAAATGTGAGGTTGGGTGAGGAAATGCACACCCTTTAAAGTAATACTACCTGGTACCCATTCAATGGGTCCCAAATATGCAGGTTCAAGGGATCTTCCTACAGCTAAAACATGCATGGAAAACCCAGAGGACTGTACACCATGTGATCGGGAGATGTGTCTAAAATGCAGCTCATTTATCCTCTCCTGCTGCTCCTGTTCACCATTCCAGCCACGTTACTTAGAATCTCCCCACTTGGAGAATCAGCACATTTCAACTTCTGTTTCACACATTTTGCAAATTGTGAGGAGGATGAACGGGGAACCAATGAGAGAATAGTTGTAGGGGTTTGGACGGGCACATATCACTCTAATTTCCCATTAAGAATAAGAATTGAAAAAAGGCTCAGCCCGCCTCGCCCGAGCCAAAATAGGGCCTGAAGCAATCCTGCGGGTTTGAGGCCAGCTCACAAAAGAGCAACTTAAAAAATGGAGCTCAGGGTCACTGCAATTCACAAACCTGCAGAGTTATAAATGAAAACTAACGTCCAAAAATATGTTGAGGTAAGGCAAAGAAGAGGATCTGAATGCAAGACAGAATTGCAAGAAACAGATTTCAAGAGATAGATTGGACTCGTCTTTAAAGCACATGAAAAGCGGCAGAATTTCGACAATGATGCAGTTGGCCCAAAAGGGCGTATGCGTTTTTTCTTGATTATATCCAGGAAAAAACGCATACGCACTTTATGGGCAACGAAGCAAGCAAGCAATGCAAATGTGCACAACAAAGAAGTCTCATTTCCCACTGGTCAAAAGGGCCATCCTAAAAAATTGTAAAAACCAGAAATGCAGGACAGGCCATGGAGAACAGGGAGCCTTTATACGTTGATGGGCAGTGTGTGAACTGCCGAGAGCCACTCTGGAGAAGTGTATGGTGGTTCCTAAATCATCTAAAAAACAGAGCTACAGAGCATAGGACACTTCCAATCATGGGAGTATATCTAGGGAAATCTAAAAATTAACAAGACACAAGCACACCACAGTTTAGGGCTACTCTGTTTACAAGAACCTCAACTTCAGTATACCTTAAATATCCCAGGAAAGAGAACAATGGATAAAGAAGATGTGGTACTTATGTACAATGGAATATCTCTTCACCATGAAATCAATGTAATAAGGCTAGTAGAAGGATAAAGAGTGGATTTAGGTCCGATAATACTACTTGAAATAAGTCAAACAGAAAAAGAAACATATCATAAGATATCACTTATAGAGGGAGGGTAAATATGGCTGCACAAGAAATGAATTACAGAACAGAACAGTGTCTCACATTTAGAAAACACACTTATTTCAGCTTAAGGGGAAAGGAGAGGTGGGGTGATGCATAAAACCAGAGTTTGAAATTAGCACAGATACCGTTCAATAAACCAAATAGATATTAGCCAAGATCTACACCTTGCTCAATGAACTGGCCTCAACACACCCTATACACCGCAGAGAAATATATCTGAGTAATAAGAATCTTAAAACCCATGTATTGATATATCTCCATAAGGGAATCAAGTGTGTGCAGAGTGGCACAAACACAGCAGTGAAAATGAGCTAAACCCCATTATAGAAATAAATTTTAAAAACAAAACGCAGAAACAATGAAAGAGAGAAAAATTCTTACAAAATTCGCTCAGGGGCTGTGATGCAACCTGGATTGACCACATATAAACCCACAGCTGGATAAGACATAAGGCTGGACACTTGGGGCTGAGAGGATTGATGAGCTTTGGTGAGCAACTGCCAAAAGTTTAATGCAATACTTCATGCTACTCATTCCAAGGGTCCCAACACTCCAGGTTGAAGGGAATCTTCCTACAGCTAAACCATGCTTGGGAAACCCAGCGACTGGTATACCATATGATCGGGAAAGGTTTCTAAAACGCACCTCATTTTTCCTCTCCTGGGGCTCCGGATCGACATTCCAGCCGCTTTACCAAAAATATCCCCACATGGAGAGTCAATGCCTTTAAGTTCTGGTATCGCACAGTCTGCAGTTAGTGCGGAGGATGAATGGGAATAGGGGGAACCAGTGAGAAACTAGCTGTAGCGGTTTCAATGGGCACATGTCACTCTAAATTCACATCAGTAAGAAGAATAAACCAAAGGCACAGCAAGGTGCCCCAGAAGAAGAATAGGGCCTGAAGGAATCCTGTGGTTATGAGGCAAGATCACAAAAATAAGAGCTGAAAAATGGAGCTAAGGGCCACTGCAATTCAAAAACCTGCAGAGTTATAAAGGCCAACTATTTTCAAAAAATATATTGAGGTAAGGCTATGAAGAGGCATCGAAAGCAAGGCAGAATTGCAGGAAAACGATTTCAGGAGGTAGACTGGAATTGCATTTAAAGCATAGGAAAAGAGGCAGAACGTCCACAATGATTCACTTGGCCAAAAAGGGTGTATGCCTTTTTTCCTGAATTTATTCAGGAAAAAAGGCATACGCCCTTTTTGGCCAACCAAGCAAGCTTGCAAAGGAAATCTGCACTACAATGAAGTCTCACTTCCCACTGGTCAAAAGGGCCATCTGAAAAAAGTGTAAAATCCAGAAAGGCAGGACAGGCCATGGAGAACTGGGAGCCTTGTTATGCTGATGGGCGGGATGTGTATGGTGTTTCCTGAAACATCTAAAAAACAAAGCAACAGAGCCTAGGGCACTTCCACTTATGGTCCTATAGCTTAGGGAAATTAAAATCAAAAAGACACAGCCACCCCAAAATTTGGGACGCCTCTGTTTACAAGAACCTCGTTAACCGTACAAGTTCAATATCACAGAAAGTGAAAAATGGATAAAGAACTTGTGGTACTTACGTACAATGCAGTATCACTCAGCAATGAAATCTATGTCATCAGGCCCGTAGCAGCATAATGAGTGGATTCAGGTACGATGATTCTAACTGAAATAAGACACACAGAAAAAGAAACATCATAAGATATCACTAATACACGGAATGTAAACTTGGCTACACAGGAACTGAATTACAGAACAGAACAGGGTCTCAAATTTAGAAAACCAACTTATGCTTGCTTAAGGGGAAAGGTGAGTTGGGGTGCTGCATAAAACCAGAGATTGAAATGAACACAGATAAAGTTCCTTAAGCCAAATATGGAATAGACAAGAGCTACTCCTTGCTCAACGAAATGGACTCAACACCCCATATTAAACGCCTAAGAATGTACCTGACTAGTAAGTATCTTAAAACCTATGGATTGCTATGTCTCCAAAAGAGAATCAAGCATGTGTACAGGGGCATAAACGCAGCAGTGATAGGATTGGAGAGGTTCAGTGAGCAAATGAAGACCCTTTGAAGTCATATTGCATGGTACCAATTCCACGGGTCTCAACTCTCCAGGTTTAAGGTATTCTTCCTTCAGCTAAAACATGCATGTGGAACCCAGAGTATGATCAACCGTGTGAACGGGAAACATGTTCAAATATGTCTCAGATTTCCTCCCCTGATACTCGGGTGCAACATTCCAGACGCTTTACTAACACTCTCCCCACTTGGAGAGTCAGCGCCTTTAACCTCCTGTTTGGCCCAGTTTGCAATTTCTGCGGAAGATGAACAGGAATAGCGAGAACCAATGAGAGACTAGCTGGAGGTGTCTGGACGGGCAAATTTAACTCTCATTTCCCACCAGGAAGAGGAAATAACCAAAGGCTCAGCATGCCGTGCCGGAACCAGATTAGGGCCTGAAGCCATCTTGCGGTGTTGCGGCCAGCTCACAAGAAAGTGAGTTGAAGAAAGGAGCTCAGGGGCACTGTAATTCACAAACCTGCAGAGTTATAAATGACAGCTATCGTCCAAAAATATACTGAAGTAAGGCTGCCAAGAGGACTTGAAAGCGGGGCAGAATTGCAGGAAACCGATTTCAGGAGGTAGACTGGAATTGCATTTTAAGCATAGGAAAAGAGGCAGAAAGTCCACAATGATGCACTTGGCCAAAAAGGGCGTATGCGTTTTTTCCTGAATCAGGAAAAAACGCATACGCACTTTTTGGCCAACCAAGCAAGCTTGCAAAGGAAATCTGCACTACAATGAAGTCTCACTTCCCCCCGGTCAAAAGGGCCATCTGAGAAAAGTGTAAAATCCAGAAAGGCAGGACAGGCCATGGAGAACTGGGAGCCTTGTTATGCTGATGGGCGGGATGTAAATTGCCAACAGCCACTCGGGAGAAGTGTATGGTGTTTCCTGAAACATCTAAAAAACAAAGCAACAGAGCCTAGGGCACTTCCACTTATGGTCCTATAGCTTAGGGAAATTAAAATCAAAAAGACACAGCCACCCCACAGTTTGGGACAGCTCTGTTTACAAGAACCTCGTTTACGGTACAAGTTCAATATCGCAGAAAGTGAAAAATGGCTAAAGAAGTTGTGGTACTTAGGTACAATGCAAAATCAGTCAGCCATGAAATGTATGTCATCAGGCCCGTAGCAGCATAATGAGTGGATTCAGGTATGATGATTCTAACTGAAATAAGTCACACAGAAAAAGAAACATCATAAGATATCACTAATACACGGAATGTGAACTTGGCTACACATGAACTGAATTACAAAACAGAACAGGGTCTCAAGTTTAGAAAACCAACTTATGCTTCCTTAAGGGGGAAAGTGAGTTGGGGTGCTGCATAAAACCAGAGTTTGAAATTAGCACAGATACCATTCAATAAGCCAAATATGTAATAGACAAGACCTACCCCTTGCTCAACAAAATGGACTCAACAATGAGGTATCACCTCACACCTGATAGAATGGGCATCATGAGAAAATCTACAAACAAAAATGCTGGAAAGGGTGTGGAGAAAAGGAACCCTCTTCCACTATTTTTGGGAATATAAATTGATACAGTCACTATGGAGAACAGTATGGAGTTTCTTAAGAAACTAACAATAGAATTACCATATGATACAGCAATCCCAGTACTGGACATATACCCAGACAAAACCATAAATCAAAACGAGACATTCACCGCAATGTTCATTGCATCACTATTTACAATATCGAGGTAATGGAAGCAACCTAAATGCCCACAGACAGACGAATGCATAAAGCTGTGGTACATATATAAAATGGAATATTACTAAGCCATGAAAAGGAATGAAATTGGGTCATTTGTAGAGACGTCGATGGATCTAGAGACTGTCATACAGAGTGAAGTAAGTCAGAAAGAGAAAAACAAATCTTGTATATTCATGCATATATGTGGAACCTAGAAAAACTGTACAGATTAACCATTTTGCAAGGCATAAATAGAGCAACAGATGTAGACAACAAATGTATGGACAACAAGGGGGGAAAGCTGTTGGGGGGGTGGTGGTGGGAGGAGTTGAGAGACTGGGATTGGCATGTATACATTTATATGTATAAAATAGATAACCAATAAGAACCTGCTGTATAAAAATATAAAATAAAATTCAAAATTAAAAAGAAATAAAATTTAAAAAATAAAACAGAAAAAACAATTATTCCCTTCACATACATGTATTTATATGAATAAATTATTTCCATGCTTATATCTGTAAATACAAAAAAGAGGAATAAAATCTACCTTGAAGCAAAAACGAAAAAGAGAAAAAAAACACAGAACCCACCAGTTCCACAGAGGAAAACCGTATCAGGGCACTTGCTCCAGTTGTAAACAATTCTGAAGTTGGCCAGTGGTGGGGAATCGTCTCCCATTCAGCCAGCAGCCCCCACGCAACAAGCGTCCTCATTGCAAAGCTGGGGCACCGTGCCGAGGCATCTGTGAGTAAACGTGAGCTGAGCCCCAGGCCAGTTGCTGCTGAACTATTCCCACCCGTCCCAGGTAAAACACCTGAATATATACAAGGACTTGAAAGCCTAGAGGAAGGGCCATAGAGCCACACGAGTGACAGCATGCCGGCCGACTTGGTGCCTGCAGGCCAGCCAGGATGGTCCTGGCCCTGGGTGCTCTTCTGGAAGATTTCCATTTCCCTGACTGAGATACCCGTCCTGTCCCTGCCCCCACTGCTTTTTTCCTTCCTCACCTCTGCCCAGGGAGAAATTCCAGCAGCAGGTATGGGTGACACATCCTCTTCTTTAGCAGGTGGCAGCCTGGCAACTGCTGCAGAAAGTCCAGCAGAGCCCCACTCACACTGGGCCACCCACAAAGCCGTGGCCTCTCACTCCCTCCCACCAGCCCAGCCCCGAGACTGCTGACAGGGCAGAGAAAATGGCGTCAGGCACGGCTGCAGGGGCTCTTGCTGCCTGGAGTGGTATTTATATTGATCTCAACCCAGGCACACCTGGGGAGGGCTGGCCCGCACGGTAAGGCTGCCCAGGTCAGCCAATCATCACCCCTCAGGGGCTCACAGTTGCAGAAAATGGAACTTGCTGAACCCGCCAGGTCCAAGGAACAGGTGTGGGCTCCTGAGAGTCAGGATAGACAAGGGGCTGCAGCTTTGGCTTGTTTTCTAATCATTTTATCTGGCCCATGAGTGGGAGACAACTTCAAGAAAACCCTCTCCTTATGAGAGGAACCCAGGAGTCAGGGAGAGGAGGGGTGGGTGGTGGTTGGAGACAGAGGCCTGGTGCCCCGGGTGCAGTGGAAGTCTCTGGAAGACCAGGTGGAGGGAGGCCGCACAGAGTGATGCCCAGGGTCACAGACCCGTCGCAGCTGCTGTTTGTTAGTTCAAGTCCTGCTCTGAGGTGCTCTGTGCCAGCTCTGAGCGACAGGTGAGCTGGGGGTGCTCTGCAATGAGGGCTATGTGCACGGTTCCTGTGTGCCCAGCCCTGCCACGGTACCTGCAAGGGTAGCTCTGTATCCTGGGAAGGGCCTGACCACGAGAGCCCCGTGGGCTGGGGTGGGGGTGGGGTACCTGCCCAGGTGAGCTCCATATTCTGGGATTGGTCTGACCACGAGAGCCCCATGGGCTGCTGGGGACCTGGTAAAGGATGTCAGGACAGTCAGTGAAGCCACCGAGGATATACCTCCAGTTGCTCCTAATTCCTACACCCTGCTGGTCATTCTACCAACCACCAGGACATGGTATTCTGTATTAGTCTTCAATGATGCCTTCTTTTGTATTCCATTAGTCCCAGAGTCACAAGAAATTTTGGCTTGTGAGTGGCAGGACTCAACATACAACTAAAACAATACTTCCGGGCCGTCTTGCCCCAAGGGTGCAAAAATTCCCACACCATCTTTGGGGAAAGCTTAGCTAAAGACCTAAAAGTTCTACCTCTGGAAAAGGAAACCCTCCTTCAGTACGCAGACGACATTCTGATCGCCAGCCCTACTAAGGAGGCCTCTGAACTACCAAGCCAATAAAGGATAGAAGTTGTCCAAGAAAAAGCTCAAATATCACAGACTGCAGTGACCTGCCTGGGCTTCATTCTCACAGAAGGTCGGAGAAGCCCATCCCAGGAAAGGGAAGAAACCATTTGCAGCCTTACCCCTTTCTAAAACTAGAAGACAGCTTAGGGGTTCCTGGGGAGGCCAGGGTTTGCTGCTTCTGGATCCCTAACTACAGTCTACTAGCTGGGCCTCTATATGAAACACTGAAAGGAAAAGATGATGATCCTTTTGAATAGAATCCAGAAGTGGCCTTTCAAGAATGGAAAGAGCAGTCAATTCAGACCCTTGCCCTGGAACTCCCTAATTTAGCTAAACCCTTTGACCTTTACATTCCCGGTGAAAGGTGAATCGCCATTGGAGAATTAGTGCAAAAACTGGGACCACTTGAAATGGAACAATGCAAGAATGCCATCCAGGTAGGATAAACTACGGTCACCAAGGGGCTTGGCCCACTGCCGCATCTGGCCAAGATACTGGCGGTATCTAAAAACCTGGAAATCAGCAGCCCAAAAGGCCACCTCCTTCCTAAGGGAAAAGGACCCCACGTGGTGATCCTAACCACCAACGATGCCCTGAAGTTGCAGGGTTCGCTCCGTGGGCACACCGACCTCGAGTGAGGAGGCCCTCCAACTCCAACATCCAGAGAGATAACCGGGGGCAACAGGGCACCATGACGACTCGTGTGAACATCACTTGACCTGGAGTTTCTCTCATAAAACAATAAGAGTGTGTCCCAAAAGAGTAGACTACTGCTTGCAGGACTTACTGCACCCAGAGGGGAGCTAATAATCTTGACGGGGGAACCGTATATCACACTGTCACCATAGAAAAGCCTACAGACACCGTGATGATGGTGGCCAATAAGACCGGCTGGACTCCTGTTTACTTCAAAAGGCTGTTGACTCAGTGGTCATCATGGTCCTTGATCACCACTGACCCTGGACTGTCTGGGAGTTGAGCGGGCAGGGCTCTGACACCTGGTGCTGTTTGTACGTTAATTCAGGGGCCTAATTGAAGAAAGCGCAGACTACTGGTCAGAGCATCTAGGCTGGCAGAAACGGTCAGCCTAAGGTGGCCGAACAAATGTGGGGCGGGGTGAAACCGGCCCCCACAGCGTCTCTGCACATCTCTTTCCTGGACCCTTAAAGGTCATTAGAATCTATAACACTTCCAATGCTGGTGCTCAGGTGGACGAGCAGGGAGGCAGGGGGCCTGGGGACAATCAACGTCACCTGGAGGCTGCTGGGGAGAAGCTCTGACCCTCGCCCCCGGGTATTAGGGCTCCCAACTCAGCACTCAGCAGTTACAGAAGAAGTGTCTGCACCCTCAGCACTCCAAGAATGAGGAACGGGACAAAAGACAGAGGAGGGGTTTGTCCCCAGCAAAGCCCATTAAAAATCCCTGGGAGATAAAAATAGAATCTGGGCAATAAAGTCAAGTCTAACCTTTTTTATCCTTTGTGCTTTGTCTAATTTCACGTGCTCCTAGGGTCCCGCATGCAGAGGTTCCACACCCGGCACTTCAGACCAGATTTCCTAGTGCAGAATGGCTGGGTCGACACCTCAGCTCCTGGGGCCCAGTGCAGACTCCGCGATATAGAGCCTGAGCTGCAGCCAACCTGGCCCTCGAGAGCTCCGCCCCCTCCCTCCCACTGACTCTGACAGGATCTCTACACAGCAGCCCAGCCCACAGCCCACGGGGTAGTGCATGCTCTCACCTCTCCATTCTCTGATCAAAATATAAAGTTTCCTTTGCTTGTGAACCAAACTCAGTCTCGATCTGTTGGCCCCAATGACACTGGGCAGGGGGACACTTGTTGGGGTCCACTCTGGAGGATCAGTAACAGAAATTGAGACTATTGTAACCTCAATGAACAGATGTGTGAGCCAAACTGTAGTTAACATAGAACAGTGTATAAGGCTCGGGTAAAATAAGATGTTTCTAACACTTCCATTTGATATTTCCATCACTTTATTATAAGCAAGTTCAGTGAAAAGGTTTGTCTTATTTGTCAGGTCAATATTAGAGAAACGAAGTGATTTCTTTCCAAGGATGTACATCTAATAATCTTGGTTAAAGCTTCAATCTTGTTTTAAATGCTTTTCCATTGAAAATGATACCTCTCTTTCAGCTCCCCCATTTCTGAGAAGTATAAAATCTTATAATTTATTATTACCAAAGGGGAAAGGTGGGAGGAGGGATAAATTAACAGTTTGGGATTAACACATACACACTGCTATGTATAAAATAGATCATCAACAAGGAACTACTGTATAGCACAGGGAACTACACTCAACATTTTGCAATAACCTATAAGGGGAAATAATCTGAAAAAGAATAGATATTTTTATTGACATCATCTATCAATGACAGTTAAAGTGTAACCTAAGGGAAGCTGGTGGTGAGTGCTTCTGACCCTGAAGACTTCAATCATCTAAAGTTTGGACTCTGCCTACTTCCCAAGGCCCTTAATGAACATATGTGTAGCCGTAGCTTAAAAAATTCCCCAGTTTGGGTTTCGGGGAGACACTGATTTTGAAAAAGCCCTGGCGTTCTCCTTACATGAATGGGACTCTTCCTACTGCTAAAACATGTCTGTCACACCCAGAGGATGGTATACCGTCTGATCGGGAAGAGTTTGGAAAAGGCATCTCCTCTCCTCATCTCCTGGTGCTCGGGTTCACCCCTCCAGCGTCTTTACTAACAGTCTCCCCACTTGGAGATGTCAGCACTGTCAACATCCTGTTGCGTACAGTTTGGAATTTGTCCAGAGGATGAAGCGGAAGGATGAGGAACAATGAGAGACAAGTCCTAGGTGTTCAGACAGGCACATGTCACTCTAATTTCCAATCAGGAAGACGAATTGACCAAAGGCTAGGGTTGCCCATGGAAACAGTATAGGGCTTGAGGAAATCCCGCTGCTTTGTGGCCAGTTCCCATAAACACAAGTTGAACAATGGAACTCAGGGGCAGTAAAATTCACAAAACTGCAGAGTTGAAAATATCCATCACTGAAAAATGTCTTGAGGAAAGTCAGAGAAAAGGACTTGTAAGCAAGGGAGAATGGCAGGAAAGGGATTTGAGGAGGTAGAAAGGACTCGCCATTAAGCACAAGAAAAGGAGCTGAACATTGCCAACATTGCAGTTGGCCAAAAAGGGTGTATGCGTTTTTTTCTGTATATATTCAAGAAAAGGGCATACACTTTTTTAGCCAACCAAACAGGTGGGCACTGGAAGTCAATACTACAAAAGATATCACTTCGCATCAGTCAGAAGAGCCATCCTCATAAAGCGTAAACAACAGAAATGCAGGACAGGGCAAGGAGAAGAGGGAGCCCTGTGAGACTTATAGTGGAAATGTATATTGCCAACGGCCATTCTGGAGAAGTGTATTGTGTTTACTAAAGCATCTAAAAAATGAGCTACAGAGCATAGGGCACTTGCACTCATGGGCGTATATCTTGAGAAAAACAAAAATCGAGAGGACACAGGCACCCCAATGTTTACCCCCTCTCTGTTTAAAAGATCCTCAACTAGGATATAACTTAAGTGTCTCTGGAGGGAAAAAATGGGTAGAGATGTGGTACTTAGGTAGAGTGGAATATTATTCAGCCTGGAAATCAATGAAATATGGCCAGTTGTAACAACTCCGGAGGAGTTATGTATGATCTTTCTAAGTGACAGAATTCAAAAAGAAAAAGACACATATCATAAGATATCACTTAAAGGTGGAATCCAAAATGGCTACACATGAAATAAATTACAAAACAAAAACATAGTCAAATATGTAGAAAACACGCATAAGGCTGCTAAACGGGAAAGGTGGGGAGGGGTGAGGCATCACCCAGGAGGTTGAAATTAGCAAAGATACCATTCCAAATACCAAACTGATAATCAACAAGGCCTACACGGTAGCTAAAAGAACTGCACTCAGCACACTCAAGTCACTGGAAAAGAATATATACGACTGGTAAGAATCTGAAAAAGAATTTACTGATGTCTCTCTGTACGTGAATCAAGTGGATGTACAGCAGCAAGAAACAGAGCTTTGAAAATCAGCTGTAACCAATATAGTAATAAATTGAAAAAAATAAACGACAGAGAGACAGAGAAAACCTCTTACAACTTTTCCTCAGGGCCGGTGATGCAACATGGATTGAACACATCTAGACCCACAGCAGGATGAGACATAAGGCTGGAAACTGTTTGCGCTAAGAGAAATGTGAGGTTGGGTGAGGAAATGCACACCCTTTAAAGTAATACTACCTGGTACCCATTCAATGGGTCCCAAATATGCAGGTTCAAGGGATCTTCCTACAGCTAAAACATGCATGGAAAACCCAGAGGACTGTACACCATGTGATCGGGAGATGTGTCTAAAATGCAGCTCATTTATCCTCTCCTGCTGCTCCTGTTCACCATTCCAGCCACGTTACTTAGAATCTCCCCACTTGGAGAATCAGCACATTTCAACTTCTGTTTCACACATTTTGCAAATTGTGAGGAGGATGAACGGGGAACCAATGAGAGAATAGTTGTAGGGGTTTGGACGGGCACATATCACTCTAATTTCCCATTAAGTATAAGAATTGAAAAAAGGCTCAGCCCGCCTCGCCCGAGCCAAAATAGGGCCTGAAGCAATCCTGCGGGTTTGAGGCCAGCTCACAAAAGAGCAACTTAAAAAATGGAGCTCAGGGTCACTGCAATTCACAAACCTGCAGAGTTATAAATGAAAACTAACGTCCAAAAATATGTTGAGGTAAGGCAAAGAAGAGGATCTGAATGCAAGACAGAATTGCAAGAAACAGATTTCAAGAGATAGATTGGACTCGTCTTTAAAGCACATGAAAAGCGGCAGAATTTCGACAATGATGCAGTTGGCCCAAAAGGGCGTATGCGTTTTTTCCTGATTATATCCAGGAAAAAACGCATACGCACTTTATGGGCAACGAAGCAAGCAAGCAATGCAAATGTGCACAACAAAGAAGTCTCATTTCCCACTGGTCAAAAGGGCCATCCTAAAAAATTGTAAAAACCAGAAATGCAGGACAGGCCATGGAGAACAGGGAGCCTTTATACGCTGATGGGCAGTGTGTGAACTGCCGAGAGCCACTCTGGAGAAGTGTATGGTGGTTCCTAAATCATCTAAAAAACAGAGTTACAGAGCATAGGACACTTCCAATCATGGGAGTATATCTAGGGAAATCTAAAAATTAACAAGACACAAGCACACCACAGTTTAGGGCTACTCTGTTTACAAGAACCTCAACTTCAGTATACCTTAAATATCCCAGGAAAGAGAACAATGGATAAAGAAGATGTGGTACTTATGTACAATGGAATATCTCTTCACCATGAAATCAATGTAATAAGGCTAGTAGAAGGATAAAGAGTGGATTTAGGTCCGATAATACTACTTGAAATAAGTCAAACAGAAAAAGAAACATATCATAAGATATCACTTATAGAGGGAGGGTAAATATGGCTGCACAAGAAATGAATTACAGAACAGAACAGTGTCTCACATTTAGAAAACACACTTATTTCAGCTTAAGGGGAAAGGAGAGGTGGGGTGATGCATAAAACCAGAGTTTGAAATTAGCACAGATACCGTTCAATAAACCAAATAGATATTAGCCAAGATCTACACCTTGCTCAATGAACTGGCCTCAACACACCCTATACACCGCAGAGAAATATATCTGAGTAATAAGAATCTTAAAACCCATGTATTGATATATCTCCATAAGGGAATCAAGTGTGTGCAGAGTGGCACAAACACAGCAGTGAAAATGAGCTAAACCCCATTATAGAAATAAATTTTAAAAACAAAACGCAGAAACAATGAAAGAGAGAAAAATTCTTACAAAATTCGCTCAGGGGCTGTGATGCAACCTGGATTGACCACATATAAACCCACAGCTGGATAAGACATAAGGCTGGACACTTGGGGCTGAGAGGATTGATAAGCTTTGGTGAGCAACTGCCAAAAGTTTAATGCAATACTTCATGCTACTCATTCCAAGGGTCCCAACACTCCAGGTTGAAGGGAATCTTCCTACAGCTAAACCATGCTTGGGAAACCCAGCGACTGGTATACCATATGATCGGGAAAGGTTTCTAAAACGCACCTCATTTTTCCTCTCCTGGGGCTCCGGATCGACATTCCAGCCACTTTACCAAAAATATCCCCACATGGAGAGTCAATGCCTTTAAGTTCTGGTATCGCACAGTCTGCAGTTAGTGCGGAGGATGAATGGGAATAGGGGGAACCAGTGAGAAACTAGCTGTAGCGGTTTCAATGGGCACATGTCACTCTAAATTCACATCAGTAAGAAGAATAAACCAAAGGCACAGCAAGGTGCCCCAGAAGAAGAATAGGGCCTGAAGGAATCCTGTGGTTATGAGGCAAGATCACAAAAATAAGAGCTGAAAAATGGAGTTAAGGGCCACTGCAATTCAAAAACTTGCAGAGTTATAAAGGCCAACTATTTTCAAAAAATATATTGAGGTAAGGCTATGAAGAGGCATTGAAAGCAAGGCAGAATTGCAGGAAAACGATTTCAGGAGGTAGACTGGAATTGCATTTAAAGCATAGGAAAAGAGGCAGAACGTCCACAATGATGCACTTGGCCAAAAAGGGCGTATGCCTTTTTTCCTGAATTTATTCAGAAAAAAAGGCATACGCCCTTTTTGGCCAACCAAGCAAGCTTGCAAAGGAAATCTGCACTACAATGAAGTCTCACTTCCCCCTGGTCAAAAGGGCCATCTGAAAAAAGTGTAAAATCCAGAAAGGCAGGACAGGCCATGGAGAACTGGGAGCCTTGTTATGCTGATGGGCGGGATGTGTATGGTGTTTCCTGAAACATCTAAAAAACAAAGCAACAGAGCCTAGGGCACTTCCACTTATGGTCCTATAGCTTAGGGAAATTAAAATCAAAAAGACACAGCCACCCCAAAATTTGGGACGCCTCTGTTTACAAGAACCTCGTTAACCGTACAAGTTCAATATCACAGAAAGTGAAAAATGGATAAAGAACTTGTGGTATTTACGTACAATGCAGTATCACTCAGCAATGAAATCTATGTCATCAGGCCCGTAGCAGCATAATGAGTGGATACAGGTACGATGATTCTAACTGAAATAAGACACACAGAAAAAGAAACATCATAAGATATCAGTAATACACGGAATGTAAACTTGGCTACACAGGAACTGAATTACAGAACAGAACAGGGTCTCAAATTTAGAAAACCAACTTATGCTTGCTTAAGGGTAAAGGTGAGTTGGGGTGCTGCATAAAACCAGAGATTGAAATGAGCACAGATAAAGTTCCTTAAGCCAAATATGGAATAGACAAGAGCTACTCCTTGCTCAACGAAATGGACTCAACACCGCCTATTAAACGCCTAAGAATGTACCTGACTAGTAAGTATCTTAAAACCTATGGATTGCTATGTCTCCGAAAGAGAATCAAGCATGTGTACAGGGGCATAAACACAGCAGTGATAGGATTGGAGAGGTTCGGTGAGCAAATGAAGACCCTTTGAAGTCATATTGCATGGTACCCATTCCACGGGTTTCAACTACCCAGGTTTAAGGTATTCTTCCTTCAGCTAAAACATGCATGTGGAACCTAGAGTATGATCAACCATGTGATCGGGAGACGTGTTCAAATATGTCTCAGTTTTCGTACCCTGGTACTCGGGTGCAACATTCCAGACGCTTTACTAACACCCTCCCGACTTGGAGAGTCAGTCCCTTTAACCTCCTGTTTGGCCCAGTTTGCAATTTCTGCGGAAGATGAACAGGAATAGCGAGAACCAATGAGAGACTAGCTAGAGGTGTCTGGACGGGCAAATTTAACTCTCATTTCCCACCAGGAAGAGGAATTAACCAAAGGCTCAGCGTGCCGTGCCGGAACCAGATTAGGGCTTGAAGCCATCCTGCGGTGTTGCGGCCAGGTCACAAGAAAGCGAGTTGAAGAAAGGAGCTCAGGGGCACTGTAATTCACAAACCTGCAGAGTTATAAATGACAGCTATCGTCCAAAAATATACTGAAGTAAGGCTGCCAAGAGGACTTGAAAGCGGGGCAGAATTGCAGGAAACCGATTTCAGGAGGTAGACTGGAATTGCATTGAAAGCATAGGAAAAGAGGCAGAACGTCCACAATGATGCACTTGGCCAAGAAGGGCGTATGCGTTTTTTCCTGAATATATTCAGGAAAAAACGCATACGCCCTTTTTGGCCAACCAAGCAAGCTTGCAAAGGAAATCTGCACTACAATGAAGTCTCACTTCCCCCCGGTCAAAAGGGCCATCTGAAAAAAGTGTAAAATCCAGAAAGGCAGGACAGGCCATGGAGAACTGGGAGCCTTGTTATGCTGATGGGCGGGATGTAAATTGCCAACAGACACTCGGGAGAAGTGTATGGTGTTTCCTGAAACATCTAAAAAACAAAGCAACAGAGCCTAGGGCACTTCCACTTATGGTCCTATAGCTTAGGGAAATTAAAATCAAAAAGACACAGCCACCCCAAAGTTTGGGACGCCTCTGTTTACAAGAACCTCGTTTACAGTACAAGATCAACATCGCAGAAAGTGAAAAATGGATAAAGAAGTTGTGGTATTTACTTACAAAGCAATATCACTCAGCAATGAAATCTATGTCATCAGGCCCTTAGCAGCACAATGAGTGGATTCAGGTATGATGATTCTAACTGAAATAAGTCACACAGAAAAAGAAACATCATAAGATATCAGTAATACACGGAATGTAAACTTGGCTACACAGGAACTGAATTACAGAACAGAACAGGGTCTCAAATTTAGAAAACCAACTTATGCTTGCTTAAGGGTAAAGGTGAGTTGGGGTGCTGCATAAAACCAGAGATTGAAATGAGCACAGATAAAGTTCCTTAAGCCAAATATGGAATAGACAAGAGCTACTCCTTGCTCAACGAAATGGACTCAACACCGCATATTAAACGCCTAAGAATGTACCTGACTAGTAAGTATCTTAAAACCTATGGATTGCTATGTCTCCGAAAGAGAATCAAGCATGTGTACAGGGGCATAAACGCAGCAGTGATAGGATTGGAGAGGTTCGGTGAGCAAATGAAGACCCTTTGAAGTCATATTGCATGGTACCCATTCCACGGGTTTCAACTACCCAGGTTTAAGGTATTCTTCCTTCAGCTAAAACATGCATGTGGAACCTAGAGTATGATCAACCATGTGATCGGGAGACGTGTTCAAATATTTCTCAGTTTTCGTACCCTGGTACTCGGGTGCAATATTCCAGACGCTTTACTAACACCCTCCCGACTTGGAGAGTCAGTCCCTTTAACCTCCTGTTTGGCCCAGTTTGCAATTTCTGCGGAAGATGAACAGGAATAGCGAGAACCAATGAGAGACTAGCTGGAGGTGTCTGGACGGGCAAATTTAACTCTCATTTCCCACCAGGAAGAGGAATTAAGCAAAGGCTCAGCGTGCCGTGCCGGAACCAGATTAGGGCCTGAAGCCATCCTGCGGTGTTGCGGCCAGCTCAAAAGAAAGCGAGTTGAAGAAAGGAGCTCAGGGGCACTGTAATTCACAAACCTGCAGAGTTATAAATGACAGCTATCGTCCAAAAATATACTGAAGTAAGGCTGCCAAGAGGACTTGAAAGCGGGGCAGAATTGCAGGAAACCGATTTCAGGAGGTAGACTGGAATTGCAGTGAAAGCATAGGAAAAGAGGCAAAACGTCCACAATGATGCACTTGGCCAAAAAGGGCGTATGCGTTTTTTCCTGAATATATTCAGGAAAAAACGCATACACCCTTTTTGGCCAACCAAGCAAGCTTGCAAAGGAAATCTGCACTACAATGAAGTCTCACTTCCCCCCGGTCAAAAGGGCCATCTGAAAAAAGTGTAAAATCCAGAAAGGCAGGACAGGCCATGGAGAACTGGGAGCCTTGTTATGCTGATGGGCGGGATGTAAATTGCCAACAGACACTCGGGAGAAGTGTATGGTGTTTCCTGAAACATCTAAAAAACAAAGCAACAGAGCCTAGGGCACTTCCACTTATGGTCCTATAGCTTAGGGAAATTAAAATCAAAAAGACACAGCCACCCCAAAGTTTGGGACGCCTCTGTTTACAAGAACCTCGTTTACAGTACAAGTTCAACATCGCAGAAAGTGAAAAATGGATAAAGAAGTTGTGGTATTTACTTACAAAGCAATATCACTCAGCAATGAAATCTATGTCATCAGGCCCTTAGCAGCACAATGAGTGGATTCAGGTATGATGATTCTAACTGAAATAAGTCACACAGAAAAAGAAACATCACAAGATATCAGTAATACACGGAATGTAAACTTGGCTACACAGGAACTGAATTACAGAACAGAACAGGGTCTCAAATTTAGAAAACCAACTTATGCTTGCTTAAGGGTAAAGGTGAGTTGGGGTGCTGCATAAAACCAGAGATTGAAATGAGCACAGATAAAGTTCCTTAAGCCAAATATGGAATAGACAAGAGCTACTCCTTGCTCAACGAAATGGACTCAACACCGCATATTAAATGCCTAAGAATGTACCTGACTAGTAAGTATCTTAAAACCTATGGATTGCTATGTCTCCGAAAGAGAATCAAGCATGTGTACAGGGGCATAAACGCAGCAGTGATAGGATTGGAGAGGTTCGGTGAGCAAATGAAGACCCTTTGAAGTCATATTGCATGGTACCCATTCCACGGGTTTCAACTACCCAGGTTTAAGGTATTCTTCCTTCAGCTAAAACATGCATGTGGAACCTAGAGTATGATCAACCATGTGATCGGGAGACGTGTTCAAATATGTCTCAGTTTTCATACCCTGGTACTCGGGTGCAACATTCCAGACGCTTTCCTAACACCCTCCCGACTTGGAGAGTCAGTCCCTTTAACCTCCTGTTTGGCCCAGTTTGCAATTTCTGCGGAAGATGAACAGGAATAGCGAGAACCAATGAGAGACTAGCTGGAGGTGTCTGGACGGGCAAATTTAACTCTCATTTCCCACCAGGAAGAGGAATTAACCAAAGGCTCAGCGTGCCGTGCCGGAACCAGATTAGGGCCTGAAGCCATCCTGCGGTGTTGCGGCCAGCTCAAAAGAAAGCGAGTTGAAGAAAGGAGCTCAGGGGCACTGTAATTCACAAACCTGCAGAGTTATAAATGACAGCTATCGTCCAAAAATATACTGAAGTAAGGCTGCCAAGAGGACTTGAAAGCGGGGCAGAATTGCAGGAAACCGATTTCAGGAGGCAGACTGGAATTGCATTGAAAGCATAGGAAAAGAGGCAGAACGTCCACCATGATGCACTTGGCCAAAAAGGGCGTATGCGTTTTTTCCTGAATATATTCAGGAAAAAACGCATACGCCCTTTTTGGCCAACCAAGCAAGCTTGCAAAGGAAATCTGCACTACAATGAAGTCTCACTTCCCCCCGGTCAAAAGGGCCATCTGAAAAAAGTGTAAAATCCAGAAAGGCAGGACAGGCCATGGAGAACTGGGAGCCTTGTTATGCTGATGGGCGGGATGTAAATTGCCAACAGACACTCGGGAGAAGTGTATGGTGTTTCCTGAAACATCTAAAAAACAAAGCAACAGAGCCTAGGGCACTTCCACTTATGGTCCTATAGCTTAGGGAAATTAAAATCAAAAAGACACAGCCACCCCAAAGTTTGGGACGCCTCTGTTTACAAGAACCTCGTTTACAGTACAAGTTCAACATCGCAGAAAGTGAAAAATGGATAAAGAAGTTGTGGTATTTACTTACAAAGCAATATCACTCAGCAATGAAATCTATGTCATCAGGCCCTTAGCAGCACAATGAGTGGATTCAGGTATGATGATTCTAACTGAAATAAGTCACACAGAAGAAGAAACATCATAAGATATCAGTAATACACGGAATGTAAACTTGGCTACACAGGAACTGTATTACAGAACAGAACAGGGTCTCAAATTTAGAAAACCAACTTATGCTTGCTTAAGGGTAAAGGTGAGTTGGGGTGCTGCATAAAACCAGAGATTGAAATGAGCACAGATAAAGTTCCTTAAGCCAAATATGGAATAGACAAGAGCTACTCCTTGCTCAACGAAATGGACTCAACACCGCATATTAAAAGCCTAAGAATGTACCTGACTAGTAAGTATCTTAAAACCTATGGATTGCTATGTCTCCGAAAGAGAATCAAGCATGTGTACAGAGGCATAAACGCAGCAGTGATAGGATTGGAGAGGTTCGGTGAGCAAATGAAGACCCTTTGAAGTCATATTGCATGGTACCCATTCCACGGGTTTCAACTACCCAGGTTTAAGGTATTCTTCCTTCAGCTAAAACATGCATGTGGAACCTAGAGTATGATCAACCATGTGATCGGGAGACGTGTTCAAATATGTCTCAGTTTTCGTACCCTGGTACTCGGGTGCAACATTCCAGACGCTTTACTAACACCCTCCCGACTTGGAGAGTCAGTCCCTTTAACCTCCTGTTTGGCCCAGTTTGCAATTTCTGCGGAAGATGAACAGGAATAGCGAGAACCAATGAGAGACTAGCTGGAGGTGTCTGGACGGGCAAATTTAACTCTCATTTCCCACCAGGAAGAGGAATTAACCAAAGGCTCAGCGTGCCGTGCCGGAACCAGATTAGGGCCTGAAGCCATCCTGCGGTGTTGCGGCCAGCTCAAAAGAAAGCGAGTTGAAGAAAGGAGCTCAGGGGCACTGTAATTCACAAACCTGCAGAGTTATAAATGACAGCTATCGTCCAAAAATATACTGAAGTAAGGCTGCCAAGAGGACTTGAAAGCGGGGCAGAATTGCAGGAAACCGATTTCAGGAGGCAGACTGGAATTGCATTGAAAGCATAGGAAAAGAGGCAGAACGTCCACCATGATGCACTTGGCCAAAAAGGGCGTATGCGTTTTTTCCTGAATATATTCAGGAAAAAACGCATACGCCCTTTTTGGCCAACCAAGCAAGCTTGCAAAGGAAATCTGCACTACAATGAAGTCTCACTTCCCCCCCGTCAAAAGGGCCATCTGAAAAAAGTGTAAAATCCAGAACGACAGGACAGGCCATGGAGAACTGGGAGCCTTGTTATGCTGATGGGCGGGATGTAAATTGCCTACAGACACTCGGGAGAAGTGTATGGTGTTTCCTGAAACATCTAAAAAACAAAGCAACAGAGCCTAGGGCACTTCCACTTATGGTCCTATAGCTTAGGGAAATTAAAATCAAAAAGACACAGCCACCCCAAAGTTTGGGACGCCTCTGTTTACAAGAACCTCGTTTACAGTACAAGTTCAACATCGCAGAAAGTGAAAAATGGATAAAGAAGTTGTGGTATTTACTTACAAAGCAATATCACTCAGCAATGAAATCTATGTCATCAGGCCCTTAGCAGCACAATGAGTGGATTCAGGTATGATGATTCTAACTGAAATAAGTCACACAGAAAAAGAAACATCACAAGATATCAGTAATACATGGAATGTAAACTTGGCTACACAGGAACTGAATTACAGAACAGAACAGGGTCTCAAATTTAGAAAACCAACTTATGCTTGCTTAAGGGTAAAGGTGAGTTGGGGTGCTGCATAAAACCAGAGATTGAAATGAGCACAGATAAAGTTCCTTAAGCCAAATATGGAATAGACAAGAGCTACTCCTTGCTCAACGAAATGGACTCAACACCGCATATTAAATGCCTAAGAATGTACCTGACTAGTAAGTATCTTAAAACCTATGGATTGCTATGTCTCCGAAAGAGAATCAAGCATGTGTACAGGGGCATAAACGCAGCAGTGATAGGATTGGAGAGGTTCGGTGAGCAAATGAAGACCCTTTGAAGTCATATTGCATGGTACCCATTCCACGGGTTTCAACTACCCAGGTTTAAGGTATTCTTCCTTCAGCTAAAACATGCATGTGGAACCTAGAGTATGATCAACCATGTGATCGGGAGACGTGTTCAAATATGTCTCAGTTTTCATACCCTGGTACTCGGGTGCAACATTCCAGACGCTTTACTAACACCCTCCCGACTTGGAGAGTCAGTCCCTTTAACCTCCTGTTTGGCCCAGTTTGCAATTTCTGCGGAAGATGAACAGGAATAGCGAGAACCAATGAGAGACTAGCTGGAGGTGTCTGGACGGGCAAATTTAACTCTCATTTCCCACCAGGAAGAGGAATTAACCAAAGGCTCAGCGTGCCGTGCCGGAACCAGATTAGGGCCTGAAGCCATCCTGCGGTGTTGCGGCCAGCTCAAAAGAAAGCGAGTTGAAGAAAGGAGCTCAGGGGCACTGTAATTCACAAACCTGCAGAGTTATAAATGACAGCTATCGTCCAAAAATATACTGAAGTAAGGCTGCCAAGAGGACTTGAAAGCGGGGCAGAATTGCAGGAAACCGATTTCAGGAGGCAGACTGGAATTGCATTGAAAGCATAGGAAAAGAGGCAGAACGTCCACCATGATGCACTTGGCCAAAAAGGGCGTATGCGTTTTTTCCTGAATATATTCAGGAAAAAACGCATACGCCCTTTTTGGCCAACCAAGCAAGCTTGCAAAGGAAATCTGCACTACAATGAAGTCTCACTTCCCCCCGGTCAAAAGGGCCATCTGAAAAAAGTGTAAAATCCAGAACGACAGGACAGGCCATGGAGAACTGGGAGCCTTGTTATGCTGATGGGCGGGATGTAAATTGCCAACAGACACTCGGGAGAAGTGTATGGTGTTTCCTGAAACATCTAAAAAACAAAGCAACAGAGCCTAGGGCACTTCCACTTATGGTCCTATAGCTTAGGGAAATTAAAATCAAAAAGACACAGCCACCCCAAAGTTTGGGACGCCTCTGTTTACAAGAACCTCGTTTACAGTACATGTTCAACATCGCAGAAAGTGAAAAATGGATAAAGAAGTTGTGGTATTTACTTACAAAGCAATATCACTCAGCAATGAAATCTATGTCATCAGGCCCTTAGCAGCACAATGAGTGGATTCAGGTATGATGATTCTAACTGAAATAAGTCACACAGAAGAAGAAACATCATAAGATATCAGTAATACACGGAATGTAAACTTGGCTACACAGGAACTGTATTACAGAACAGAACAGGGTCTCAAATTTAGAAAACCAACTTATGCTTGCTTAAGGGTAAAGGTGAGTTGGGGTGCTGCATAAAACCAGAGATTGAAATGAGCACAGATAAAGTTCCTTAAGCCAAATATGGAATAGACAAGAGCTACTCCTTGCTCAACGAAATGGACTCAACACCGCATATGAAAAGCCTAAGAATGTACCTGACTAGTAAGTATCTTAAAACCTATGGATTGCTATGTCTCCGAAAGAGAATCAAGCATGTGTACAGAGGCATAAACGCAGCAGTGATAGGATTGGAGAGGTTCGGTGAGCAAATGAAGACCCTTTGAAGTCATATTGCATGGTACCCATTCCACGGGTTTCAACTACCCAGGTTTAAGGTATTCTTCCTTCAGCTAAAACATGCATGTGGAACCTAGAGTATGATCAACCATGTGATCGGGAGACGTGTTCAAATATGTCTCAGTTTTCGTACCCTGGTACTCGGGTGCAACATTCCAGACGCTTTACTAACACCCTCCCGACTTGGAGAGTCAGTCCCTTTAACCTCCTGTTTGGCCCAGTTTGCAATTTCTGCGGAAGATGAACAGGAATAGCGAGAACCAATGAGAGACTAGCTGGAGGTGTCTGGACGGGCAAATTTAACTCTCATTTCCCACCAGGAAGAGGAATTAACCAAAGGCTCAGCGTGCCGTGCCGGAACCAGATTAGGGCCTGAAGCCATCCTGCGGTGTTGCGGCCAGCTCAAAAGAAAGCGAGTTGAAGAAAGGAGCTCAGGGGCACTGTAATTCACAAACCTGCAGAGTTATAAATGACAGCTATCGTCCAAAAATATACTGAAGTAAGGCTGCCAAGAGGACTTGAAAGCGGGGCAGAATTGCAGGAAACCGATTTCAGGAGGCAGACTGGAATTGCATTGAAAGCATAGGAAAAGAGGCAGAACGTCCACCATGATGCACTTGGCCAAAAAGGGCGTATGCGTTTTTTCCTGAATATATTCAGGAAAAAACGCATACGCCCTTTTTGGCCAACCAAGCAAGCTTGCAAAGGAAATCTGCACTACAATGAAGTCTCACTTCCCCCCGGTCAAAAGGGCCATCTGAAAAAAGTGTAAAATCCAGAACGACAGGACAGGCCATGGAGAACTGGGAGCCTTGTTATGCTGATGGGCGGGATGTAAATTGCCTACAGACACTCGGGAGAAGTGTATGGTGTTTCCTGAAACATCTAAAAAACAAAGCAACAGAGCCTAGGGCACTTCCACTTATGGTCCTATAGCTTAGGGAAATTAAAATCAAAAAGACACAGCCACCCCAAAGTTTGGGACGCCTCTGTTTACAAGAACCTCGTTTACAGTACAAGTTCAACATCGCAGAAAGTGAAAAATGGATAAAGAAGTTGTGGTATTTACTTACAAAGCAATATCACTCAGCAATGAAATCTATGTCATCAGGCCCTTAGCAGCACAATGAGTGGATTCAGGTATGATGATTCTAACTGAAATAAGTCACACAGAAAAAGAAACATCATAAGATATCAGTAATACACGGAATGTAAACTTGGCTACACAGGAACTGAATTACAGAACAGAACAGGGTCTCAAATTTAGAAAACCAACTTATGCTTGCTTAAGGGTAAAGGTGAGTTGGGGTGCTGCATAAAACCAGAGATTGAAATGAGCACAGATAAAGTTCCTTAAGCCAAATATGGAATAGACAAGAGCTACTCCTTGCTCAACGAAATGGACTCAACACCGCATATTAAAAGCCTAAGAATGTACCTGACTAGTAAGTATCTTAAAACCTATGGATTGCTATGTCTCCGAAAGAGAATCAAGCATGTGTACAGAGGCATAAACGCAGCAGTGATAGGATTGGAGAGGTTCGGTGAGCAAATGAAGACCCTTTGAAGTCATATTGCATGGTACCCATTCCACGGGTTTCAACTACCCAGGTTTAAGGTATTCTTCCTTCAGCTAAAACATGCATGTGGAACCTAGAGTATGATCAACCATGTGATCGGGAGACGTGTTCAAATATGTCTCAGTTTTCGTACCCTGGTACTCGGGTGCAACATTCCAGACGCTTTACTAACACCCTCCCGACTTGGAGAGTCAGTCCCTTTAACCTCCTGTTTGGCCCAGTTTGCAATTTCTGCGGAAGATGAACAGGAATAGCGAGAACCAATGAGAGACTAGCTGGAGGTGTCTGGACGGGCAAATTTAACTCTCATTTCCCACCAGGAAGAAGAATTAACCAAAGGCTCAGCGTGCCGTGCCGGAACCAGATTAGGGCCTGAAGCCATCCTGCGGTGTTGCGGCCAGCTCAAAAGAAAGCGAGTTGAAGAAAGGAGCTCAGGGGCACTGTAATTCACAAACCTGCAGAGTTATAAATGACAGCTATCGTCCAAAAATATACTGAAGTAAGGCTGCCAAGAGGACTTGAAAGCGGGGCAGAATTGCAGGAAACCGATTTCAGGAGGCAGACTGGAATTGCATTGAAAGCATAGGAAAAGAGGCAGAACGTCCACCATGATGCACTTGGCCAAAAAGGGCGTATGCGTTTTTTCCTGAATATATTCAGGAAAAAACGCATACGCCCTTTTTGGCCAACCAAGCAAGCTTGCAAAGGAAATCTGCACTACAATGAAGTCTCACTTCACCCCGGTCAAAAGGGCCATCTGAAAAAAGTGTAAAATCCAGAACGACAGGACAGGCCATGGAGAACTGGGAGCCTTGTTATGCTGATGGGCGGGATGTAAATTGCCAACAGACACTCGGGAGAAGTGTATGGTGTTTCCTGAAACATCTAAAAAACAAAGCAACAGAGCCTAGGGCACTTCCACTTATGGTCCTATAGCTTAGGGAAATTAAAATCAAAAAGACACAGCCACCCCAAAGTTTGGGACGCCTCTGTTTACAAGAACCTCGTTTACAGTACAAGTTCAACATCGCAGAAAGTGAAAAATGGATAAAGAAGTTGTGGTATTTACTTACAAAGCAATATCACTCAGCAATGAAATCTATGTCATCAGGCCCTTAGCAGCACAATGAGTGGATTCAGGTATGATGATTCTAACTGAAATAAGTCACACAGAAGAAGAAACATCATAAGATATCAGTAATACACGGAATGTAAACTTGGCTACACAGGAACTGTATTACAGAACAGAACAGGGTCTCAAATTTAGAAAACCAACTTATGCTTGCTTAAGGGTAAAGGTGAGTTGGGGTGCTGCATAAAACCAGAGATTGAAATGAGCACAGATAAAGTTCCTTAAGCCAAATATGGAATAGACAAGAGCTACTCCTTGCTCAACGAAATGGACTCAACACCGCATATGAAAAGCCTAAGAATGTACCTGACTAGTAAGTATCTTAAAACCTATGGATTGCTATGTCTCCGAAAGAGAATCAAGCATGTGTACAGAGGCATAAACGCAGCAGTGATAGGATTGGAGAGGTTCGGTGAGCAAATGAAGACCCTTTGAAGTCATATTGCATGGTACCCATTCCACGGGTTTCAACTACCCAGGTTTAAGGTATTCTTCCTTCAGCTAAAACATGCATGTGGAACCTAGAGTATGATCAACCATGTGATCGGGAGACGTGTTCAAATATGTCTCAGTTTTCGTACCCTGGTACTCGGGTGCAACATTCCAGACGCTTTACTAACACCCTCCCGACTTGGAGAGTCAGTCCCTTTAACCTCCTGTTTGGCCCAGTTTGCAATTTCTGCGGAAGATGAACAGGAATAGCGAGAACCAATGAGAGACTAGCTGGAGGTGTCTGGACGGGCAAATTTAACTCTCATTTCCCACCAGGAAGAGGAATTAACCAAAGGCTCAGCGTGCCGTGCCGGAACCAGATTAGGGCCTGAAGCCATCCTGCGGTGTTGCGGCCAGCTCAAAAGAAAGCGAGTTGAAGAAAGGAGCTCAGGGGCACTGTAATTCACAAACCTGCAGAGTTATAAATGACAGCTATCGTCCAAAAATATACTGAAGTAAGGCTGCCAAGAGGACTTGAAAGCGGGGCAGAATTGCAGGAAACCGATTTCAGGAGGCAGACTGGAATTGCATTGAAAGCATAGGAGAAGAGGCAGAACGTCCACAATGATGCACTTGGCCAAAAAGGGCGTATGCGTTTTTTCCTGAATATATTCAGGAAAAAACGCATACGCCCTTTTTGGCCAACCAAGCAAGCTTGCAAAGGAAATCTGCACTACAATGAAGTCTCACTTCCCCCCGGTCAAAAGGGCCATCTGAAAAAAGTGTAAAATCCAGAAAGGCAGGACAGGCCATGGAGAACTGGGAGCCTTGTTATGCTGATGGGCGGGATGTAAATTGCCAACAGACACTCGGGAGAAGTGTATGGTGTTTCCTGAAACATCTAAAAAACAAAGCAACAGAGCCTAGGGCACTTCCACTTATGGTCCTATAGCTTAGGGAAATTAAAATCAAAAAGACACAGCCACCCCAAAGTTTGGGACGCCTCTGTTTACAAGAACCTCGTTTACAGTACAAGTTCAACATCGCAGAAAGTGAAAAATGGATAAAGAAGTTGTGGTATTTACTTACAAAGCAATATCACTCAGCAATGAAATCTATGTCATCAGGCCCTTAGCAGCACAATGAGTGGATTCAGGTATGATGATTCTAACTGAAATAAGTCACACAGAAAAAGAAACATCATAAGATATCAGTAATACACGGAATGTAAACTTGGCTACACAGGAACTGAATTACAGAACAGAACAGGGTCTCAAATTTAGAAAACCAACTTATGCTTGCTTAAGGGGAAAGGTGAGTTGGGGTGCTGCATAAAACCAGAGATTGAAATGAGCACAGATAAAGTTCCTTAAGCCAAATATGGAATAGACAAGAGCTACTCCTTGCTCAACAAAATGGACTCAACACCGCATATTAAACGCCTAAGAATGTACCTGACTAGTAAGTATCTTAAAACCTATGGATTGCTATGTCTCCGAAAGAGAATCAAGCATGTGTACAGGGGCATAAACGCAGCAGTGATAGGATTGGAGAGGTTCGGTGAGCAAATGAAGACCCTTTGAAGTCATATTGCATGGTACCCATTCCACGGGTTTCAACTACCCAGGTTTAAGGTATTCTTCCTTCAGCTAAAACATGCATGTGGAACCTAGAGTATGATCAACCATGTGATCGGGAGACGTGTTCAAATATGTCTCAGTTTTCGTACCCTGGTACTCGGGTGCAACATTCCAGACGCTTTACTAACACCCTCCCGACTTGGAGAGTCAGTCCCTTTAACCTCCTGTTTGGCCCAGTTTGCAATTTCTGCGGAAGATGAACAGGAATAGCGAGAACCAATGAGAGACTAGCTGGAGGTGTCTGGACGGGCAAATTTAACTCTCATTTCCCACCAGGAAGAGGAATTAACCAAAGGCTCAGCGTGCCGTGCCGGAACCAGTTTAGGGCCTGAAGCCATCCTGCGGTGTTGCGGCCAGCTCAAAAGAAAGCGAGTTGAAGAAAGGAGCTCAGGGGCACTGTAATTCACAAACCTGCAGAGTTATAAATGACAGCTATCGTCCAAAAATATACTGAAGTAAGGCTGCCAAGAGGACTTGAAAGCGGGGCAGAATTGCAGGAAACCGATTTCAGGAGGTAGACTGGAATTGCATTGAAAGCATAGGAAAAGAGGCAGAACGTCCACCATGATGCACTTGGCCAAAAAGGGCGTATGCGTTTTTTCCTGAATATATTCAGGAAAAAACGCATACGCCCTTTTTGGCCAACCAAGCAAGCTTGCAAAGGAAATCTGCACTACAATGAAGTCTCACTTCCCCCCGGTCAAAAGGGCCATCTGAAAAAAGTGTAAAATCCAGAACGACAGGACAGGCCATGGAGAACTGGGAGCCTTGTTATGCTGATGGGCGGGATGTAAATTGCCAACAGACACTCGGGAGAAGTGTATGGTGTTTCCTGAAACATCTAAAAAACAAAGCAACAGAGCCTAGGGCACTTCCACTTATGGTCCTATAGCTTAGGGAAATTAAAATCAAAAAGACACAGCCACCCCAAAGTTTGGGACGCCTCTGTTTACAAGAACCTCGTTTACAGTACAAGTTCAACATCGCAGAAAGTGAAAAATGGATAAAGAAGTTGTGGTATTTACTTACAAAGCAATATCACTCAGCAATGAAATCTATGTCATCAGGCCCTTAGCAGCACAATGAGTGGATTCAGGTATGATGATTCTAACTGAAATAAGTCACACAGAAGAAGAAACATCATAAGATATCAGTAATACACGGAATGTAAACTTGGCTACACAGGAACTGTATTACAGAACAGAACAGGGTCTCAAATTTAGAAAACCAACTTATGCTTGCTTAAGGGTAAAGGTGAGTTGGGGTGCTGCATAAAACCAGAGATTGAAATGAGCACAGATAAAGTTCCTTAAGCCAAATATGGAATAGACAAGAGCTACTCCTTGCTCAACGAAATGGACTCAACACCGCATATGAAAAGCCTAAGAATGTACCTGACTAGTAAGTATCTTAAAACCTATGGATTGCTATGTCTCCGAAAGAGAATCAAGCATGTGTACAGAGGCATAAACGCAGCAGTGATAGGATTGGAGAGGTTCGGTGAGCAAATGAAGACCCTTTGAAGTCATATTGCATGGTACCCATTCCACGGGTTTCAACTACCCAGGTTTAAGGTATTCTTCCTTCAGCTAAAACATGCATGTGGAACCTAGAGTATGATCAACCATGTGATCGGGAGACGTGTTCAAATATGTCTCAGTTTTCGTACCCTGGTACTCGGGTGCAACATTCCAGACGCTTTACTAACACCCTCCCGACTTGGAGAGTCAGTCCCTTTAACCTCCTGTTTGGCCCAGTTTGCAATTTCTGCGGAAGATGAACAGGAATAGCGAGAACCAATGAGAGACTAGCTGGAGGTGTCTGGACGGGCAAATTTAACTCTCATTTCCCACCAGGAAGAGGAATTAACCAAAGGCTCAGCGTGCCGTGCCGGAACCAGATTAGGGCCTGAAGCCATCCTGCGGTGTTGCGGCCAGCTCAAAAGAAAGCGAGTTGAAGAAAGGAGCTCAGGGGCACTGTAATTCACAAACCTGCAGAGTTATAAATGACAGCTATCGTCCAAAAATATACTGAAGTAAGGCTGCCAAGAGGACTTGAAAGCGGGGCAGAATTGCAGGAAACCGATTTCAGGAGGTAGACTGGAATTGCATTGAAAGCATAGGAAAAGAGGCAGAACGTCCACAATGATGCACTTGGCCAAAAAGGGCGTATGCGTTTTTTCCTGAATATATTCAGGAAAAAACGCATACGCCCTTTTTGGCCAACCAAGCAAGCTTGCAAAGGAAATCTGCACTACAATGAAGTCTCACTTCCCCGCGGTCAAAAGGGCCATCTGAAAAAAGTGTAAAATCCAGAAAGGCAGGACAGGCCATGGAGAACTGGGAGCCTTGTTATGCTGATGGGCGGGATGTAAATTGCCAACAGACACTCGGGAGAAGTGTATGGTGTTTCCTGAAACATCTAAAAAACAAAGCAACAGAGCCTAGGGCACTTCCACTTATGGTCCTATAGCTTAGGGAAATTAAAATCAAAAAGACACAGCCACCCCAAAGTTTGGGACGCCTCTCTTTACAAGAACCTCGTTTACAGTACAAGTTCAACATCGCAGAAAGTGAAAAATGGATAAAGAAGTTGTGGTATTTACTTACAAAGCAATATCACTCAGCAATGAAATCTATGTCATCAGGCCCTTAGCAGCACAATGAGTGGATTCAGGTATGATGATTCTAACTGAAATAAGTCACACAGAAAAAGAAACATCATAAGATATCAGTAATACACGGAATGTAAACTTGGCTACACAGGAACTGAATTACAGAACAGAACAGGGTCTCAAATTTAGAAAACCAACTTATGCTTGCTTAAGGGGAAAGGTGAGTTGGGGTGCTGCATAAAACCAGAGATTGAAATGAGCACAGATAAAGTTCCTTAAGCCAAATATGGAATAGACAAGAGCTACTCCTTGCTCAACGAAATGGACTCAACACCCCATATTAAACGCCTAAGAATGTACCTGACTAGTAAGTATCTTAAAACCTATGGATTGCTATGTCTCCGAAAGAGAATCAAGCATGTGTACAGGGGCATAAACGCAGCAGTGATAGGATTGGAGAGGTTCGGTGAGCAAATGAAGACCCTTTGAAGTCATATTGCATGGTACCCATTCCACGGGTTTCAACTACCCAGGTTTAAGGTATTCTTCCTTCAGCTAAAACATGCATGTGGAACCTAGAGTATGATCAACCATGTGATCGGGAGACGTGTTCAAATATGTCTCAGTTTTCGTACCCTGGTACTCGGGTGCAACATTCCAGATGCTTTACTAACACCCTCCCGACTTGGAGAGTCAGTCCCTTTAACCTCCTGTTTGGCCCAGTTTGCAATTTCTGCGGAAGATGAACAGGAATAGCGAGAACCAATGAGAGACTAGCTGGAGGTGTCTGGACGGGCAAATTTAACTCTCATTTCCCACCAGGAAGAGGAATTAACCAAAGGCTCAGCGTGCCGTGCCGGAACCAGATTAGGGCCTGAAGCCATCCTGCGGTGTTGCGGCCAGCTCAAAAGAAAGCGAGTTGAAGAAAGGAGCTCAGGGGCACTGTAATTCACAAACCTGCAGAGTTATAAATGACAGCTATCGTCCAAAAATATACTGAAGTAAGGCTGCCAAGAGGACTTGAAAGCGGGGCAGAATTGCAGGAAACCGATTTCAGGAGGCAGACTGGAATTGCATTGAAAGCATAGGAAAAGAGGCAGAACGTCCACCATGATGCACTTGGCCAAAAAGGGCGTATGCGTTTTTTCCTGAATATATTCAGGAAAAAACGCATACGCCCTTTTTGGCCAACCAAGCAAGCTTGCAAAGAAATCTGCACTACAATGAAGTCTCACTTCCCCCCGGTCAAAAGGGCCATCTGAAAAAAGTGTAAAATCCAGAAAGGCAGGACAGGCCATGGAGAACTGGGAGCCTTGTTATGCTGATGGGCGGGATGTAAATTGCCAACAGACACTCGGGAGAAGTGTATGGTGTTTCCTGAAACATCTAAAAAACAAAGCAACAGAGCCTAGGGCACTTCCACTTATGGTCCTATAGCTTAGGGAAATTAAAATCAAAAAGACACAGCCACCCCAAAGTTTGGGACGCCTCTGTTTACAAGAACCTCGTTTACAGTACAAGTTCAACATCGCAGAAAGTGAAAAATGGATAAAGAAGTTGTGGTATTTACTTACAAAGCAATATCACTCAGCAATGAAATCTATGTCATCAGGCCCTTAGCAGCACAATGAGTGGATTCAGGTATGATGATTCTAACTGAAATAAGTCACACAGAAAAAGAAACATCATAAGATATCAGTAATACACGGAATGTAAACTTGGCTACACAGGAACTGAATTACAGAACAGAACAGGGTCTCAAATTTAGAAAACCAACTTATGCTTGCTTAAGGGGAAAGGTGAGTTGGGGTGCTGCATAAAACCAGAGATTGAAATGAGCACAGATAAAGTTCCTTAAGCCAAATATGGAATAGACAAGAGCTACTCCTTGCTCAACGAAATGGACTCAACACCGCATATTAAATGCCTAAGAATGTACCTGACTAGTAAGTATCTTAAAACCTATGGATTGCTATGTCTCCGAAAGAGAATCAAGCATGTGTACAGGGGCATAAACGCAGCAGTGATAGGATTGGAGAGGTTCGGTGAGCAAATGAAGACCCTTTGAAGTCATATTGCATGGTACCCATTCCACGGGTTTCAACTACCCAGGTTTAAGGTATTCTTCCTTCAGCTAAAACATGCATGTGGAACCTAGAGTATGATCAACCATGTGATCGGGAGACGTGTTCAAATATGTCTCAGTTTTCGTACCCTGGTACTCGGGTGCAACATTCCAGACGCTTTACTAACACCCTCCCGACTTGGAGAGTCAGTCCCTTTAACCTCCTGTTTGGCCCAGTTTGCAATTTCTGCGGAAGATGAACAGGAATAGCGAGAACCAATGAGAGACTAGCTGGAGGTGTCTGGACGGGCAAATTTAACTCTCATTTCCCACCAGGAAGAGGAATTAACCAAAGGCTCAGCGTGCCGTGCCGGAACCAGATTAGGGCCTGAAGCCATCCTGCGGTGTTGCGGCCAGCTCAAAAGAAAGCGAGTTGAAGAAAGGAGCTCAGGGGCACTGTAATTCACAAACCTGCAGAGTTATAAATGACAGCTATCGTCCAAAAATATACTGAAGTAAGGCTGCCAAGAGGACTTGAAAGCGGGGCAGAATTGCAGGAAACCGATTTCAGGAGGCAGACTGGAATTGCATTGAAAGCATAGGAGAAGAGGCAGAACGTCCACAATGATGCACTTGGCCAAAAAGGGCGTATGCGTTTTTTCCTGAATATATTCAGGAAAAAACGCATACGCCCTTTTTGGCCAACCAAGCAAGCTTGCAAAGGAAATCTGCACTACAATGAAGTCTCACTTCCCCCCGGTCAAAAGGGCCATCTGAAAAAAGTGTAAAATCCAGAAAGGCAGGACAGGCCATGGAGAACTGGGAGCCTTGTTATGCTGATGGGCGGGATGTAAATTGCCAACAGACACTCGGGAGAAGTGTATGGTGTTTCCTGAAACATCTAAAAAACAAAGCAACAGAGCCTAGGGCACTTCCACTTATGGTCCTATAGCTTAGGGAAATTAAAATCAAAAAGACACAGCCACCCCAAAGTTTGGGACGCCTCTGTTTACAAGAACCTCGTTTACAGTACAAGTTCAACATCG
Source organism: Pseudorca crassidens (assembly GCF_039906515.1). Classification (NCBI taxonomy): domain Eukaryota; kingdom Metazoa; phylum Chordata; class Mammalia; order Artiodactyla; family Delphinidae; genus Pseudorca; species Pseudorca crassidens. The sequence continues at coordinate 881,970 of NW_027136310.1, forward strand.
CAGAAAGTGAAAAATGGATAAAGAAGTTGTGGTATTTACTTACAAAGCAATATCACTCAGCAATGAAATCTATGTCATCAGGCCCTTAGCAGCACAATGAGTGGATTCAGGTATGATGATTCTAACTGAAATAAGTCACACAGAAAAAGAAACATCATAAGATATCAGTAATACACGGAATGTAAACTTGGCTACACAGGAACTGAATTACAGAACAGAACAGGGTCTCAAATTTAGAAAACCAACTTATGCTTGCTTAAGGGGAAAGGTGAGTTGGGGTGCTGCATAAAACCAGACATTGAAATGAGCACAGATAAAGTTCCTTAAGCCAAATATGGAATAGACAAGAGCTACTCCTTGCTCAACGAAATGGACTCAACACCGCATATTAAATGCCTAAGAATGTACCTGACTAGTAAGTATCTTAAAACCTATGGATTGCTATGTCTCCGAAAGAGAATCAAGCATGTGTACAGGGGCATAAACGCAGCAGTGATAGGATTGGAGAGGTTCGGTGAGCAAATGAAGACCCTTTGAAGTCATATTGCATGGTACCCATTCCACGGGTTTCAACTACCCAGGTTTAAGGTATTCTTCCTTCAGCTAAAACATGCATGTGGAACCTAGAGTATGATCAACCATGTGATCGGGAGACGTGTTCAAATATGTCTCAGTTTTCGTACCCTGGTACTCGGGTGCAACATTCCAGACGCTTTACTAACACCCTCCCGACTTGGAGAGTCAGTCCCTTTAACCTCCTGTTTGGCCCAGTTTGCAATTTCTGCGGAAGATGAACAGGAATAGCGAGAACCAATGAGAGACTAGCTGGAGGTGTCTGGACGGGCAAATTTAACTCTCATTTCCCACCAGGAAGAGGAATTAACCAAAGGCTCAGCGTGCCGTGCCGGAACCAGATTAGGGCCTGAAGCCATCCTGCGGTGTTGCGGCCAGCTCAAAAGAAAGCGAGTTGAAGAAAGGAGCTCAGGGGCACTGTAATTCACAAACCTGCAGAGTTATAAATGACAGCTATCGTCCAAAAATATACTGAAGTAAGGCTGCCAAGAGGACTTGAAAGCGGGGCAGAATTGCAGGAAACCGATTTCAGGAGGCAGACTGGAATTGCATTGAAAGCATAGGAAAAGAGGCAGAACGTCCACCATGATGCACTTGGCCAAAAAGGGCGTATGCGTTTTTTCCTGAATATATTCAGGAAAAAACGCATACGCCCTTTTTGGCCAACCAAGCAAGCTTGCAAAGGAAATCTGCACTACAATGAAGTCTCACTTCCCCCCGGTCAAAAGGGCCATCTGAAAAAAGTGTAAAATCCAGAAAGGCAGGACAGGCCATGGAGAACTGGGAGCCTTGTTATGCTGATGGGCGGGATGTAAATTGCCAACAGACACTCGGGAGAAGTGTATGGTGTTTCCTGAAACATCTAAAAAACAAAGCAACAGAGCCTAGGGCACTTCCACTTATGGTCCTATAGCTTAGGGAAATTAAAATCAAAAAGACACAGCCACCCCAAAGTTTGGGACGCCTCTGTTTACAAGAACCTCGTTTACAGTACAAGTTCAACATCGCAGAAAGTGAAAAATGGATAAAGAAGTTGTGGTATTTACTTACAAAGCAATATCACTCAGCAATGAAATCTATGTCATCAGGCCCTTAGCAGCACAATGAATGGATTCAGGTATGATGATTCTAACTGAAATAAGTCACACAGAAAAAGAAACATCATAAGATATCAGTAATACACGGAATGTAAACTTGGCTACACAGGAACTGAATTACAGAACAGAACAGGGTCTCAAATTTAGAAAACCAACTTATGCTTGCTTAAGGGGAAAGGTGAGTTGGGGTGCTGCATAAAACCAGAGATTGAAATGAGCACAGATAAAGTTCCTTAAGCCAAATATGGAATAGACAAGAGCTACTCCTTGCTCAACGAAATGGACTCAACACCGCATATTAAATGCCTAAGAATGTACCTGACTAGTAAGTATCTTAAAACCTATGGATTGCTATGTCTCCGAAAGAGAATCAAGCATGTGTACAGGGGCATAAACGCAGCAGTGATAGGATTGGAGAGGTTCGGTGAGCAAATGAAGACCCTTTGAAGTCATATTGCATGGTACCCATTCCACGGGTTTCAACTACCCAGGTTTAAGGTATTCTTCCTTCAGCTAAAACATGCATGTGGAACCTAGAGTATGATCAACCATGTGATCGGGAGACGTGTTCAAATATGTCTCAGTTTTCGTACCCTGGTACTCGGGTGCAACATTCCAGACGCTTTACTAACACCCTCCCGACTTGGAGAGTCAGTCCCTTTAACCTCCTGTTTGGCCCAGTTTGCAATTTCTGCGGAAGATGAACAGGAATAGCGAGAACCAATGAGAGACTAGCTGGAGGTGTCTGGACGGGCAAATTTAACTCTCATTTCCCACCAGGAAGAGGAATTAACCAAAGGCTCAGCGTGCCGTGCCGGAACCAGATTAGGGCCTGAAGCCATCCTGCGGTGTTGCGGCCAGCTCAAAAGAAAGCGAGTTGAAGAAAGGAGCTCAGGGGCACTGTAATTCACAAACCTGCAGAGTTATAAATGACAGCTATCGTCCAAAAATATACTGAAGTAAGGCTGCCAAGAGGACTTGAAAGCGGGGCAGAATTGCAGGAAACCGATTTCAGGAGGCAGACTGGAATTGCATTGAAAGCATAGGAGAAGAGGCAGAACGTCCACCATGATGCACTTGGCCAAAAAGGGCGTATGCGTTTTTTCCTGAATATATTCAGGAAAAAACGCATACGCCCTTTTTGGCCAACCAAGCAAGCTTGCAAAGGAAATCTGCACTACAATGAAGTCTCACTTCCCCCCGGTCAAAAGGGCCATCTGAAAAAAGTGTAAAATCCAGAAAGGCAGGACAGGCCATGGAGAACTGGGAGCCTTGTTATGCTGATGGGCGGGATGTAAATTGCCAACAGACACTCGGGAGAAGTGTATGGTGTTTCCTGAAACATCTAAAAAACAAAGCAACAGAGCCTAGGGCACTTCCACTTATGGTCCTATAGCTTAGGGAAATTAAAATCAAAAAGACACAGCCACCCCAAAGTTTGGGACGCCTCTGTTTACAAGAACCTCGTTTACAGTACAAGTTCAACATCGCAGAAAGTGAAAAATGGATAAAGAAGTTGTGGTATTTACTTACAAAGCAATATCACTCAGCAATGAAATCTATGTCATCAGGCCCTTAGCAGCACAATGAATGGATTCAGGTATGATGATTCTAACTGAAATAAGTCACACAGAAAAAGAAACATCATAAGATATCAGTAATACACGGAATGTAAACTTGGCTACACAGGAACTGAATTACAGAACAGAACAGGGTCTCAAATTTAGAAAACCAACTTATGCTTGCTTAAGGGGAAAGGTGAGTTGGGGTGCTGCATAAAACCAGAGATTGAAATGAGCACAGATAAAGTTCCTTAAGCCAAATATGGAATAGACAAGAGCTACTCCTTGCTCAACTAAATGGACTCAACACCGCATATTAAATGCCTAAGAATGTACCTGACTAGTAAGTATCTTAAAACCTATGGATTGCTATGTCTCCGAAAGAGAATCAAGCATGTGTACAGGGGCATAAACGCAGCAGTGATAGGATTGGAGAGGTTCGGTGAGCAAATGAAGACCCTTTGAAGTCATATTGCATGGTACCCATTCCACGGGTTTCAACTACCCAGGTTTAAGGTATTCTTCCTTCAGCTAAAACATGCATGTGGAACCTAGAGTATGATCAACCATGTGATCGGGAGACGTGTTCAAATATGTCTCAGTTTTCGTACCCTGGTACTCGGGTGCAACATTCCAGACGCTTTACTAACACCCTCCCGACTTGGAGGGTCAGTCCCTTTAACCTCCTGTTTGGCCCAGTTTGCAATTTCTGCGGAAGATGAACAGGAATAGTGAGAACCAATGAGAGACTAGCTGGAGGTGTCTGGACGGGCAAATTTAACTCTCATTTCCCACCAGGAAGAGGAATTAACCAAAGGCTCAGCGTGCCGTGCCGGAACCAGATTAGGGCCTGAAGCCATCCTGCGGTGTTGCGGCCAGCTCAAAAGAAAGCGAGTTGAAGAAAGGAGCTCAGGGGCACTGTAATTCACAAACCTGCAGAGTTATAAATGACAGCTATCGTCCAAAAATATACTGAAGTAAGGCTGCCAAGAGGACTTGAAAGCGGGGCAGAATTGCAGGAAACCGATTTCAGGAGGTAGACTGGAATTGCATTGAAAGCATAGGAAAAGAGGCAGAACGTCCACAATAATGCACTTGGCCAAAAAGGGCGTATGCGTTTTTTCCTGAATATATTCAGGAAAAAACGCATACGCCCTTTTTGGCCAACCAAGCAAGCTTGCAAAGGAAATCTGCACTACAATGAAGTCTCACTTCCCCCCGGTCAAAAGGGCCATCTGAAAAAAGTGTAAAATCCAGAAAGGCAGGACAGGCCATGGAGAACTGGGAGCCTTGTTATGCTGATGGGCGGGATGTAAATTGCCAACAGACACTCGGGAGAAGTGTATGGTGTTTCCTGAAACATCTAAAAAACAAAGCAACAGAGCCTAGGGCACTTCCACTTATGGTCCTATAGCTTAGGGAAATTAAAATCAAAAAGACACAGCCACCCCAAAGTTTGGGACGCCTCTGTTTACAAGAACCTCGTTTACAGTACAAGTTCAACATCGCAGAAAGTGAAAAATGGATAAAGAAGTTGTGGTATTTACTTACAAAGCAATATCACTCAGCAATGAAATCTATGTCATCAGGCCCTTAGCAGCACAATGAGTGGATTCAGGTATGATGATTCTAACTGAAATAAGTCACACAGAAAAAGAAACATCATAAGATATCAGTAATACACGGAATGTAAACTTGGCTACACAGGAACTGAATTACAGAACAGAACAGGGTCTCAAATTTAGAAAACCAACTTATGCTTGCTTAAGGGTAAAGGTGAGTTGGGGTGCTGCATAAAACCAGACATTGAAATGAGCACAGATAAATTTCCTTAAGCCAAATATGGAATAGACAAGAGCTACTCCTTGCTCAACGAAATGGACTCAACACCGCATATTAAACGCCTAAGAATGTACCTGACTAGTAAGTATCTTAAAACCTATGGATTGCTATGTCTCTGAAAGAGAATCAAGCATGTGTACAGGGGCATAAACGCAGCAGTGATAGGATTGGAGAGGTTCGGTGAGCAAATGAAGACCCTTTGAAGTCATATTGCATGGTACCCATTCCACGGGTTTCAACTACCCAGGTTTAAGGTATTCTTCCTTCAGGTAAAACATGCATGTGGAACCTAGAGTATGATCAACCATGTGATCGGGAGACGTGTTCAAATATGTCTCAGTTTTCGTACCCTGGTACTCGGGTGCAACATTCCAGACGCTTTACTAACACCCTCCCGACTTGGAGAGTCAGTCCCTTTAACCTCCTGTTTGGCCCAGTTTGCAATTTCTGCGGAAGATGAACAGGAATAGCGAGAACCAATGAGAGACTAGCTGGAGGTGTCTGGACGGGCAAATTTAACTCTCATTTCCCACCAGGAAGAGGAATTAACCAAAGGCTCAGCGTGCCGTGCCGGAACCAGATTAGGGCCTGAAGCCATCCTGCGGTGTTGCGGCCAGCTCAAAAGAAAGCGAGTTGAAGAAAGGAGCTCAGGGGCACTGTAATTCACAAACCTGCAGAGTTATAAATGACAGCTATCGTCCAAAAATATACTGAAGTAAGGCTGCCAAGAGGACTTGAAAGCGGGGCAGAATTGCAGGAAACCGATTTCAGGAGGCAGACTGGAATTGCATTGAAAGCATAGGAAAAGAGGCAGAACGTCCACAATGATGCACTTGGCCAAAAAGTGCGTATGCGTTTTTTCCTGAATATATTCAGGAAAAAACGCATACGCCCTTTTTGGCCAACCAAGCAAGCTTGCAAAGGAAATCTGCACTACAATGAAGTCTCACTTCCCCCCGGTCAAAAGGGCCATCTGAAAAAAGTGTAAAATCCAGAAAGGCAGGACAGGCCATGGAGAACTGGGAGCCTTGTTATGCTGATGGGCGGGATGTAAATTGCCAACAGACACTCGGGAGAAGTGTATGGTGTTTCCTGAAACATCTAAAAAACAAAGCAACAGAGCCTAGGGCACTTCCACTTATGGTCCTATAGCTTAGGGAAATTAAAATCAAAAAGACACAGCCACCCCAAAGTTTGGGACGCCTCTGTTTACAAGAACCTCATTTACAGTACAAGTTCAACATCGCAGAAAGTGAAAAATGGATAAAGAAGTTGTGGTATTTACTTACAAAGCAATATCACTCAGCAATGAAATCTATGTCATCAGGCCCTTAGCAGCACAATGAGTGGATTCAGGTATGATGATTCTAACTGAAATAAGTCACACAGAAAAAGAAACATCATAAGATATCAGTAATACACGGAATGTAAACTTGGCTACACAGGAACTGAATTACAGAACAGAACAGGGTCTCAAATTTAGAAAACCAACTTATGCTTTCTTAAGGGTAAAGGTGAGTTGGGGTGCTGCATAAAACCAGAGATTGAAATGAGCACAGATAAAGTTCCTTAAGCCAAATATGGAATAGACAAGAGCTACTCCTTGCTCAATGAAATGGACTCAACACCGCATATTAAATGCCTAAGAATGTACCTGACTAGTAAGTATCTTAAAACCTATGGATTGCTATGTCTCCGAAAGAGAATCAAGCATGTGTACAGGGGCATAAACGCAGCAGTGATAGGATTGGAGAGGTTCGGTGAGCAAATGAAGACCCTTTGAAGTCATATTGCATGGTACCCATTCCACGGGTTTCAACTACCCAGGTTTAAGGTATTCTTCCTTCAGGTAAAACATGCATGTGGAACCTAGAGTATGATCAACCATGTGATCGGGAGACGTGTTCAAATATGTCTCAGTTTTCGTACCCTGGTACTCGGGTGCAACATTCCAGACGCTTTACTAACACCCTCCCGACTTGGAGAGTCAGTCCCTTTAACCTCCTGTTTGGCCCAGTTTGCAATTTCTGCGGAAGATGAACAGGAATAGCGAGAACCAATGAGAGACTAGCTGGAGGTGTCTGGACGGGCAAATTTAACTCTCATTTCCCACCAGGAAGAGGAATTAACCAAAGGCTCAGCGTGCCGTGCCGGAACCAGATTAGGGCCTGAAGCCATCCTGCGGTGTTGCGGCCAGCTCAAAAGAAAGCGAGTTGAAGAAAGGAGCTCAGGGGCACTGTAATTCACAAACCTGCAGAGTTATAAATGACAGCTATCGTCCAAAAATATACTGAAGTAAGGCTGCCAAGAGGACTTGAAAGCGGGCCAGAATTGCAGGAAACCGATTTCAGGAGGTAGACTGGAATTGCATTGAAAGCATAGGAAAAGAGGCAGAACGTCCACAATGATGCACTTGGCCAAAAAGGGCGTATGCGTTTTTTCCTGAATATATTCAGGAGAAAACGCATACGCCCTTTTTGGCCAACCGAGCAAGCTTGCAAAGGAAATCTGCACTACAATGAAGTCTCACTTCCCCCCGGTCAAAAGGGCCATCTGAAAAAAGTGTAAAATCCAGAAAGGCAGGACAGGCCATGGAGAACTGGGAGCCTTGTTATGCTGATGGGCGGGATGTAAATTGCCAACAGACACTCGGGAGAAATGTATGGTGTTTCCTGAAACATCTAAAAAACAAAGCAACAGAGCCTAGGGCACTTCCACTTATGGTCCTATAGCTTAGGGAAATTAAAATCAAAAAGACACAGCCACCCCAAAGTTTGGGACGCCTCTGTTTACAAGAACCTCGTGTACAGTACAAGTTCAACATCGCAGAAAGTGAAAAATGGATAAAGAAGTTGTGGTATTTACTTACAAAGCAATATCACTCAGCAATGAAATCTATGTCATCAGGCCCTTAGCAGCACAATGAGTGGATTCAGGTATGATGATTCTAACTGAAATAAGTCACACAGAAAAAGAAACATCATAAGATATCAGTAATACACGGAATGTAAACTTGGCTACACAGGAACTGAATTACAGAACAGAACAGGGTCTCAAATTTAGAAAACCAACTTATGCTTGCTTAAGGGGAAAGGTGAGTTGGGGTGCTGCATAAAACCAGAGATTGAAATGAGCACAGATAAAGTTCCTTAAGCCAAATATGGAATAGACAAGAGCTACTCCTTGCTCAACGAAATGGACTCAACACCGCATATTAAACGCCTAAGAATGTACCTGACTAGTAAGTATCTTAAAACCTATGGATTGCTATGTCTCTGAAAGAGAATCAAGCATGTGTACAGGGGCATAAACGCAGCAGTGATAGGATTGGAGAGGTTCGGTGAGCAAATGAAGACCCTTTGAAGTCATATTGCATGGTACCCATTCCACGGGTTTCAACTACCCAGGTTTAAGGTATTCTTCCTTCAGGTAAAACATGCATGTGGAACCTAGAGTATGATCAACCATGTGATTGGGAGACGTGTTCAAATATGTCTCAGTTTTCGTACCCTGGTACTCGGGTGCAATATTCCAGACGCTTTACTAACCCTCCCGACTTGGAGAGTCAGTCCCTTTAACCTCCTGTTTGGCCCAGTTTGCAATTTCTGCGGAAGATGAACAGGAATAGCGAGAACCAATGAGAGACTAGCTGGAGGTGTCTGGATGGGCAAATTTAACTCTCATTTCCCACCAGGAAGAGGAATTAACCAAAGGCTCAGCGTGCCGTGCCGGAACCAGATTAGGGCCTGAAGCCATCCTGCGGTGTTGCGGCCAGCTCAAAAGAAAGCGAGTTGAAGAAAGGAGCTCAGGGGCACTGTAATTCACAAACCTGCAGAGTTATAAATGACAGCTATCGTCCAAAAATATACTGAAGTAAGGCTGCCAAGAGGACTTGAAAGCGGGGCAGAATTGCAGGAAACCAATTTCAGGAGGTAGACTGGAATTGCATTGAAAGCATAGGAAAAGAGGCAGAACGTCCACAATGATGCACTTGGCCAAAAAGGGCGTATGCGTTTTTTCCTGAATATATTCAGGAAAAAACGCATACGCCCTTTTTGGCCAACCAAGCAAGCTTGCAAAGGAAATCTGCACTACAATGAAGTCTCACTTCCCCCCGGTCAAAAGGGCCATCTGAAAAAAGTGTAAAATCCAGAAAGGCAGGACAGGCCATGGAGAACTGGGAGCCTTGTTATGCTGATGGGCGGGATGTAAATTGCCAACAGACACTCGGGAGAAGTGTATGGTGTTTCCTGAAACATCTAAAAAACAAAGCAACAGAGCCTAGGGCACTTCCACTTATGGTCCTATAGCTTAGGGAAATTAAAATCAAAAAGACACAGCCACCCCAAAGTTTGGGACGCCTCTGTTTACAAGAACCTCGTTTACAGTACAAGTTCAACATCGCAGAAAGTGAAAAATGGATAAAGAAGTTGTGGTATTTACTTACAAAGCAATATCACTCAGCAATGAAATCTATGTCATCAGGCCCTTAGCAGCACAATGAGTGGATTCAGGTATGATGATTCTAACTGAAATAAGTCACACAGAAAAAGAAACATCATAAGATATCAGTAATACACGGAATGTAAACTTGGCTACACAGGAACTGAATTACAGAACAGAACAGGGTCTCAAATTTAGAAAACCAACTTATGCTTTCTTAAGGGTAAAGGTGAGTTGGGGTGCTGCATAAAACCAGAGATTGAAATGAGCACAGATAAAGTTCCTTAAGCCAAATATGGAATAGACAAGAGCTACCTCTTGCTCAACGAAATGGACTCAACACCGCATATTAAACGCCTAAGAATGTACCTGACTAGTAAGTATCTTAAAACCTATGGATTGCTATGTCTCCGAAAGAGAATCAAGCATGTGTACAGGGGCATAAACGCAGCAGTGATAGGATTGGAGAGGTTCGGTGAGCAAATGAAGACCCTTTGAAGTCATATTGCATGGTACCCATTCCACGGGTTTCAACTACCCAGGTTTAAGGTATTCTTCCTTCAGCTAAAACATGCATGTGGAACCTAGAGTATGATCAACCATGTGATCGGGAGACGTGTTCAAATATGTCTCAGTTTTCGTACCCTGGTACTCGGGTGCAACATTCCAGACGCTTTACTAACACCCTCCCGACTTGGAGGGTCAGTCCCTTTAACCTCCTGTTTGGCCCAGTTTGCAATTTCTGCGGAAGATGAACAGGAATAGCGAGAACCAATGAGAGACTAGCTGGAGGTGTCTGGACGGGCAAATTAAACTCTCATTTCCCACCAGGAAGAGGAATTAACCAAAGGCTCAGCGTGCCGTGCCGGAACCAGATTAGGGCCTGAAGCCATCCTGCGGTGTTGCGGCCAGCTGAAAAGAAAGCGAGTTGAAGAAAGGAGCTCAGGGGCACTGTAATTCACAAACCTGCAGAGTTATAAATGACAGCTATCGTCCAAAAATATACTGAAGTAAGGCTGCCAAGAGGACTTGAAAGCGGGGCAGAATTGCAGGAAACCGATTTCAGGAGGTAGACTGGAATTGCATTGAAAGCATAGGAAAAGAGGCAGAACGTCCACAATGATGCACTTGGCCAAAAAGGGCGTATGCGTTTTTTCCTGAATATATTCAGGAAAAAACGCATACGCCCTTTTTGGCTAACCAAGCAAGCTTGCAAAGGAAATCTGCACTACAATGAAGTCTCACTTCCCCGCGGTCAAAAGGGCCATCTGAAAAAAGTGTAAAATCCAGAAAGGCAGGACAGGCCATGGAGAACTGGGAGCCTTGTTATGCTGATGGGCGGGATGTAAATTGCCAACAGACACTCGGGAGAAGTGTATGGTGTTTCCTGAAACATCTAAAAAACAAAGCAACAGAGCCTAGGGCACTTCCACTTATGGTCCTATAGCTTAGGGAAATTAAAATCAAAAAGACACAGCCACCCCAAAGTTTGGGACGCCTCTGTTTACAAGAACCTCATTTACAGTACAAGTTCAACATCGCAGAAAGTGAAAAATGGATAAAGAAGTTGTGGTATTTACTTACAAAGCAATATCACTCAGCAATGAAATCTATGTCATCAGGCCCTTAGCAGCACAATGAGTGGATTCAGGTATGATGATTCTAACTGAAATAAGTCACACAGAAAAAGAAACATCATAAGATATCAGTAATACACGGAATGTAAACTTGGCTACACAGGAACTGAATTACAGAACAGAACAGGGTCTCAAATTTAGAAAACCAACTTATGCTTTCTTAAGGGTAAAGGTGAGTTGGGGTGCTGCATAAAACCAGAGATTGAAATGAGCACAGATAAAGTTCCTTAAGCCAAATATGGAATAGACAAGAGCTACCTCTTGCTCAACGAAATGGACTCAACACCGCATATTAAACGCCTAAGAATGTACCTGACTAGTAAGTATCTTAAAACCTATGGATTGCTATGTCTCCGAAAGAGAATCAAGCATGTGTACAGGGGCATAAACGCAGCAGTGATAGGATTGGAGAGGTTCGGTGAGCAAATGAAGACCCTTTGAAGTCATATTGCATGGTACCCATTCCACGGGTTTCAACTACCCAGGTTTAAGGTATTCTTCCTTCAGGTAAAACATGCATGTGGAACCTAGAGTATGATCAACCATGTGATTGGGAGACGTGTTCAAATATGTCTCAGTTTTCGTACCCTGGTACTCGGGTGCAATATTCCAGACGCTTTACTAACCCTCCCGACTTGGAGAGTCAGTCCCTTTAACCTCCTGTTTGGCCCAGTTTGCAATTTCTGCGGAAGATGAACAGGAATAGCGAGAACCAATGAGAGACTAGCTGGAGGTGTCTGGATGGGCAAATTTAACTCTCATTTCCCACCAGGAAGAGGAATTAACCAAAGGCTCAGCGTGCCGTGCCGGAACCAGATTAGGGCCTGAAGCCATCCTGCGGTGTTGCGGCCAGCTCAAAAGAAAGCGAGTTGAAGAAAGGAGCTCAGGGGCACTGTAATTCACAAACCTGCAGAGTTATAAATGACAGCTATCGTCCAAAAATATACTGAAGTAAGGCTGCCAAGAGGACTTGAAAGCGGGGCAGAATTGCAGGAAACCAATTTCAGGAGGTAGACTGGAATTGCATTGAAAGCATAGGAAAAGAGGCAGAACGTCCACAATGATGCACTTGGCCAAAAAGGGCGTATGCGTTTTTTCCTGAATATATTCAGGAAAAAACGCATACGCCCTTTTTGGCCAACCAAGCAAGCTTGCAAAGGAAATCTGCACTACAATGAAGTCTCACTTCCCCCCGGTCAAAAGGGCCATCTGAAAAAAGTGTAAAATCCAGAAAGGCAGGACAGGCCATGGAGAACTGGGAGCCTTGTTATGCTGATGGGCGGGATGTAAATTGCCAACAGACACTCGGGAGAAGTGTATGGTGTTTCCTGAAACATCTAAAAAACAAAGCAACAGAGCCTAGGGCACTTCCACTTATGGTCCTATAGCTTAGGGAAATTAAAATCAAAAAGACACAGCCACCCCAAAGTTTGGGACGCCTCTGTTTACAAGAACCTCGTTTACAGTACAAGTTCAACATCGCAGAAAGTGAAAAATGGATAAAGAAGTTGTGGTATTTACTTACAAAGCAATATCACTCAGCAATGAAATCTATGTCATCAGGCCCTTAGCAGCACAATGAGTGGATTCAGGTATGATGATTCTAACTGAAATAAGTCACACAGAAAAAGAAACATCATAAGATATCAGTAATACACGGAATGTAAACTTGGCTACACAGGAACTGAATTACAGAACAGAACAGGGTCTCAAATTTAGAAAACCAACTTATGCTTTCTTAAGGGTAAAGGTGAGTTGGGGTGCTGCATAAAACCAGAGATTGAAATGAGCACAGATAAAGTTCCTTAAGCCAAATATGGAATAGACAAGAGCTACCTCTTGCTCAACGAAATGGACTCAACACCGCATATTAAACGCCTAAGAATGTACCTGACTAGTAAGTATCTTAAAACCTATGGATTGCTATGTCTCCGAAAGAGAATCAAGCATGTGTACAGGGGCATAAACGCAGCAGTGATAGGATTGGAGAGGTTCGGTGAGCAAATGAAGACCCTTTGAAGTCATATTGCATGGTACCCATTCCACGGGTTTCAACTACCCAGGTTTAAGGTATTCTTCCTTCAGCTAAAACATGCATGTGGAACCTAGAGTATGATCAACCATGTGATCGGGAGACGTGTTCAAATATGTCTCAGTTTTCGTACCCTGGTACTCGGGTGCAACATTCCAGACGCTTTACTAACACCCTCCCGACTTGGAGGGTCAGTCCCTTTAACCTCCTGTTTGGCCCAGTTTGCAATTTCTGCGGAAGATGAACAGGAATAGCGAGAACCAATGAGAGACTAGCTGGAGGTGTCTGGACGGGCAAATTAAACTCTCATTTCCCACCAGGAAGAGGAATTAACCAAAGGCTCAGCGTGCCGTGCCGGAACCAGATTAGGGCCTGAAGCCATCCTGCGGTGTTGCGGCCAGCTGAAAAGAAAGCGAGTTGAAGAAAGGAGCTCAGGGGCACTGTAATTCACAAACCTGCAGAGTTATAAATGACAGCTATCGTCCAAAAATATACTGAAGTAAGGCTGCCAAGAGGACTTGAAAGCGGGGCAGAATTGCAGGAAACCGATTTCAGGAGGTAGACTGGAATTGCATTGAAAGCATAGGAAAAGAGGCAGAACGTCCACAATGATGCACTTGGCCAAAAAGGGCGTATGCGTTTTTTCCTGAATATATTCAGGAAAAAACGCATACGCCCTTTTTGGCTAACCAAGCAAGCTTGCAAAGGAAATCTGCACTACAATGAAGTCTCACTTCCCCGCGGTCAAAAGGGCCATCTGAAAAAAGTGTAAAATCCAGAAAGGCAGGACAGGCCATGGAGAACTGGGAGCCTTGTTATGCTGATGGGCGGGATGTAAATTGCCAACAGACACTCGGGAGAAGTGTATGGTGTTTCCTGAAACATCTAAAAAACAAAGCAACAGAGCCTAGGGCACTTCCACTTATGGTCCTATAGCTTAGGGAAATTAAAATCAAAAAGACACAGCCACCCCAAAGTTTGGGACGCCTCTGTTTACAAGAACCTCATTTACAGTACAAGTTCAACATCGCAGAAAGTGAAAAATGGATAAAGAAGTTGTGGTATTTACTTACAAAGCAATATCACTCAGCAATGAAATCTATGTCATCAGGCCCTTAGCAGCACAATGAGTGGATTCAGGTATGATGATTCTAACTGAAATAAGTCACACAGAAAAAGAAACATCATAAGATATCAGTAATACACGGAATGTAAACTTGGCTACACAGGAACTGAATTACAGAACAGAACAGGGTCTCAAATTTAGAAAACCAACTTATGCTTTCTTAAGGGTAAAGGTGAGTTGGGGTGCTGCATAAAACCAGAGATTGAAATGAGCACAGATAAAGTTCCTTAAGCCAAATATGGAATAGACAAGAGCTACCTCTTGCTCAACGAAATGGACTCAACACCGCATATTAAACGCCTAAGAATGTACCTGACTAGTAAGTATCTTAAAACCTATGGATTGCTATGTCTCCGAAAGAGAATCAAGCATGTGTACAGGGGCATAAACGCAGCAGTGATAGGATTGGAGAGGTTCGGTGAGCAAATGAAGACCCTTTGAAGTCATATTGCATGGTACCCATTCCACGGGTTTCAACTACCCAGGTTTAAGGTATTCTTCCTTCAGGTAAAACATGCATGTGGAACCTAGAGTATGATCAACCATGTGATCGGGAGACGTGTTCAAATATGTCTCAGTTTTCGTACCCTGGTACTCGGGTGCAACATTCCAGACGCTTTACTAACACCCTCCCGACTTGGAGAGTCAGTCCCTTTAACCTCCTGTTTGGCCCAGTTTGCAATTTCTGCGGAAGATGAACAGGAATAGCGAGAACCAATGAGAGACTAGCTGGAGGTGTCTGGACGGGCAAATTTAACTCTCATTTCCCACCAGGAAGAGGAATTAACCAAAGGCTCAGCGTGCCGTGCCGGAACCAGATTAGGGCCTGAAGCCATCCTGCGGTGTTGCGGCCAGCTCAAAAGAAAGCGAGTTGAAGAAAGGAGCTCAGGGGCACTGTAATTCACAAACCTGCAGAGTTATAAATGACAGCTATCGTCCAAAAATATACTGAAGTAAGGCTGCCAAGAGGACTTGAAAGCGGGGCAGAATTGCAGGAAACCGATTTCAGGAGGTAGACTGGAATTGCATTGAAAGCATAGGAAAAGAGGCAGAACGTCCACAATGATGCACTTGGCCAAAAAGGGCGTATGCGTTTTTTCCTGAATATATTCAGGAAAAAACGCATACGCCCTTTTTGGCCAACCAAGCAAGCTTGCAAAGGAAATCTGCACTACAATGAAGTCTCACTTCCCCCCGGTCAAAAGGGCCATCTGAAAAAAGTGTAAAATCCAGAAAGGCAGGACAGGCCATGGAGAACTGGGAGCCTTGTTATGCTGATGGGCGGGATGTAAATTGCCAACAGACACTCGGGAGAAGTGTATGGTGTTTCCTGAAACATCTAAAAAACAAAGCAACAGAGCCTAGGGCACTTCCACTTATGGTCCTATAGCTTAGGGAAATTAAAATCAAAAAGACACAGCCACCCCAAAGTTTGGGACGCCTCTGTTTACAAGAACCTCGTTTACAGTACAAGTTCAACATCGCAGAAAGTGAAAAATGGATAAAGAAGTTGTGGTATTTACTTACAAAGCAATATCACTCAGCAATGAAATCTATGTCATCAGGCCCTTAGCAGCACAATGAGTGGATTCAGGTATGATGATTCTAACTGAAATAAGTCACACAGAAAAAGAAACATCATAAGATATCAGTAATACACGGAATGTAAACTTGGCTACACAGGAACTGAATTACAGAACAGAACAGGGTCTCAAATTTAGAAAACCAACTTATGCTTGCTTAAGGGTAAAGGTGAGTTGGGGTGCTGCATAAAACCAGACATTGAAATGAGCACAGATAAATTTCCTTAAGCCAAATATGGAATAGACAAGAGCTACTCCTTGCTCAACGAAATGGACTCAACACCGCATATTAAATGCCTAAGAATGTACCTGACTAGTAAGTATCTTAAAACCTATGGATTGCTATGTCTCCGAAAGAGAATCAAGCATGTGTACAGGGGCATAAACGCAGCAGTGATAGGATTGGAGAGGTTCGGTGAGCAAATGAAGACCCTTTGAAGTCATATTGCATGGTACCCATTCCACGGGTTTCAACTACCCAGGTTTAAGGTATTCTTCCTTCAGCTAAAACATGCATGTGGAACCTAGAGTATGATCAACCATGTGATCGGGAGACGTGTTCAAATATGTCTCAGTTTTCGTACCCTGGTACTCGGGTGCAACATTCCAGACGCTTTACTAACACCCTCCCGACTTGGAGAGTCAGTCCCTTTAACCTCCTGTTTGGCCCAGTTTGCAATTTCTGCGGAAGATGAACAGGAATAGCGAGAACCAATGAGAGACTAGCTGGAGGTGTCTGGACGGGCAAATTTAACTCTCATTTCCCACCAGGAAGAGGAATTAACCAAAGGCTCAGCGTGCCGTGCCGGAACCAGATTAGGGCCTGAAGCCATCCTGCGGTGTTGCGGCCAGCTCAAAAGAAAGCGAGTTGAAGAAAGGAGCTCAGGGGCACTGTAATTCACAAACCTGCAGAGTTATAAATGACAGCTATCGTCCAAAAATATACTGAAGTAAGGCTGCCAAGAGGACTTGAAAGCGGGGCAGAATTGCAGGAAACCGATTTCAGGAGGTAGACTGGAATTGCATTGAAAGCATAGGAAAAGAGGCAGAACGTCCACAATGATGCACTTGGCCAAAAAGGGCGTATGCATTTTTTCCTGAATATATTCAGGAAAAAACGCCTACGCCCTTTTTGGCCAACCAAGCAAGCTTGCAAAGGAAATCTGCACTACAATGAAGTCTCACTTCCCCCCGGTCAAAAGGGCCATCTGAAAAAAGTGTAAAATCCAGAAAGGCAGGACAGGCCATGGAGAACTGGGAGCCTTGTTATGCTGATGGGCGGGATGTAAATTGCCAACAGACACTCGGGAGAAGTGTATGGTGTTTCCTGAAACATCTAAAAAACAAAGCAACAGAGCCTAGGGCACTTCCACTTATGGTCCTATAGCTTAGGGAAATTAAAATCAAAAAGACACAGCCACCCCAAAGTTTGGGACGCCTCTGTTTACAAGAACCTCGTTTACAGTACAAGTTCAACATCGCAGAAAGTGAAAAATGGATAAAGAAGTTGTGGTATTTACTTACAAAGCAATATCACTCAGCAATGAAATCTATGTCATCAGGCCCTTAGCAGCACAATGAGTGGATTCAGGTATGATGATTCTAACTGAAATAAGTCACACAGAAAAAGAAACATCATAAGATATCAGTAATACACGGAATGTAAACTTGGCTACACAGGAACTGAATTACAGAACAGAACAGGGTCTCAAATTTAGAAAACCAACTTATGCTTGCTTAAGGGGAAAGGTGAGTTGGGGTGCTGCATAAAACCAGAGATTGAAATGAGCACAGATAAAGTTCCTTAAGCCAAATATGGAATAGACAAGAGCTACCCCTTGCTCAACGAAATGGACTCAACACCGCATATTAAATGCCTAAGAATGTACCTGACTAGTAAGTATCTTAAAACCTATGGATTGCTATGTCTCTGAAAGAGAATCAAGCATGTGTACAGGGGCATAAACGCAGCAGTGATAGGATTGGAGAGGTTCGGTGAGCAAATGAAGACCCTTTGAAGACATATTGCATGGTACCCATTCCACGGGTTTCAACTACCCAGGTTTAAGGTATTCTTCCTTCAGCTAAAACATGCATGTGGAACCTAGAGTCTGATCAACCATGTGATCGGGAGACGTGTTCAAATATGTCTCAGTTTTCGTACCCTGGTACTCGGGTGCAACATTCCAGACGCTTTACTAACACCCTCCCGACTTGGAGAGTCAGTCCCTTTAACCTCCTGTTTGGCCCAGTTTGCAATTTCTGCGGAAGATGAACAGGAATAGCGAGAACCAATGAGAGACTAGCTGGAGGTGTCTGGACGGGCAAATTTAACTCTCATTTCCCACCAGGAAGAGGAATTAACCAAAGGCTCAGCGTGCCGTGCCGGAACCAGATTAGGGCCTGAAGCCATCCTGCGGTGTTGCGGCCAGCTCAAAAGAAAGCGAGTTGAAGAAAGGAGCTCAGGGGCACTGTAATTCACAAACCTGCAGAGTTATAAATGACAGCTATCGTCCAAAAATATACTGAAGTAAGGCTGCCAAGAGGACTTGAAAGCGGGGCAGAATTGCAGGAAACCGATTTCAGGAGGTAGACTGGAATTGCATTGAAAGCATAGGAAAAGAGGCAGAACGTCCACAATGATGCACTTGGCCAAAAAGGGCGTAGGCGTTTTTTCCTGAATATATTCAGGAAAAAACGCCTACGCCCTTTTTGGCCAACCAAGCAAGCTTGCAAAGGAAATCTGCACTACAATGAAGTCTCACTTCCCCCCGGTCAAAAGGGCCATCTGAAAAAAGTGTAAAATCCAGAAAGGCAGGACAGGCCATGGAGAACTGGGAGCCTTGTTATGCTGATGGGCGGGATGTAAATTGCCAACAGACACTCGGGAGAAGTGTATGGTGTTTCCTGAAACATCTAAAAAACAAAGCAACAGAGCCTAGGGCACTTCCACTTATGGTCCTATAGCTTAGGGAAATTAAAATCAAAAAGACACAGCCACCCCAAACATTGGGACGCCTCTGTTTACAAGAACCTCGTTTACAGTACAAGTTCAACATCGCAGAAAGTGAAAAATGGATAAAGAAGTTGTGGTATTTACTTACAAAGCAATATCACTCAGCAATGAAATCTATGTCATCAGGCCCTTAGCAGCACAATGAGTGGATTCAGGTATGATGATTCTAACTGAAATAAGTCACACAGAAAAAGAAACATCATAAGATATCAGTAATACACGGAATGTAAACTTGGCTACACAGGAACTGAATTACAGAACAGAACAGGGTCTCAAATTTAGAAAACCAACTTATGCTTGCTTAATGGGAAAGGTGAGTTGGGGTGCTGCATAAAACCAGAGATTGAAATGAGCACAGATAAAGTTCCTTAAGCCAAATATGGAATAGACAAGAGCTACTCCTTGCTCAACGAAATGGACTCAACACCGCATATTAAATGCCTAAGAATGTACCTGACTAGTAAGTATCTTAAAACCTATGGATTGCTATGTCTCCGAAAGAGAATCAAGCATGTGTACAGGGGCATAAACGCAGCAGTGATAGGATTGGAGAGGTTCGGTGAGCAAATGAAGACCCTTTGAAGTCATATTGCATGGTACCCATTCCACGGGTTTCAACTACCCAGGTTTAAGGTATTCTTCCTTCAGCTAAAACATGCATGTGGAACCTAGAGTATGATCAACCATGTGATCGGGAGACGTGTTCAAATATGTCTCAGTTTTCGTACCCTGGTACTCAGGTGCAACATTCCAGACGCTTTACTAACACCCTCCCGACTTGGAGAGTCAGTCCCTTTAACCTCCTGTTTGGCCCAGTTTGCAATTTCTGCGGAAGATGAACAGGAATAGCGAGAACCAATGAGAGACTAGCTGGAGGTGTCTGGACGGGCAAATTTAACTCTCATTTCCCACCAGGAAGAGGAATTAACCAAAGGCTCAGCGTGCCGTGCCGGAACCAGATTAGGGCCTGAAGCCATCCTGCGGTGTTGCGGCCAGCTCAAAAGAAAGCGAGTTGAAGAAAGGAGCTCAGGGGCACTGTAATTCACAAACCTGCAGAGTTATAAATGACAGCTATCGTCCAAAAATATACTGAAGTAAGGCTGCCAAGAGGACTTGAAAGCGGGGCAGAATTGCAGGAAACCGATTTCAGGAGGCAGACTGGAATTGCATTGAAAGCATAGGAAAAGAGGCAGAACGTCCACCATGATGCACTTGGCCAAAAAGGGCGTATGCGTTTTTTCCTGAATATATTCAGGAAAAAACGCATACGCCCTTTTTGGCCAACCAAGCAAGCTTGCAAAGGAAATCTGCACTACAATGAAGTCTCACTTCCCCCCGGTCAAAAGGGCCATCTGAAAAAAGTGTAAAATCCAGAAAGGCAGGACAGGCCATGGAGAACTGGGAGCCTTGTTATGCTGATGGGCGGGATGTAAATTGCCAACAGACACTCGGGAGAAGTGTATGGTGTTTCCTGAAACATCTAAAAAACAAAGCAACAGAGCCTAGGGCACTTCCACTTATGGTCCTATAGCTTAGGGAAATTAAAATCAAAAAGACACAGCCACCCCAAAGTTTGGGACGCCTCTGTTTACAAGAACCTCGTTTACAGTACAAGTTCAACATCGCAGAAAGTGAAAAATGGATAAAGAAGTTGTGGTATTTACTTACAAAGCAATATCACTCAGCAATGAAATCTATGTCATCAGGCCCTTAGCAGCACAATGAGTGGATTCAGGTATGATGATTCTAACTGAAATAAGTCACACAGAAAAAGAAACATCATAAGATATCAGTAATACACGGAATGTAAACTTGGCTACACAGGAACTGAATTACAGAACAGAAGAGGGTCTCAAATTTAGAAAACCAACTTATGCTTGCTTAAGGGGAAAGGTGAGTTGGGGTGCTGCATAAAACCAGAGATTGAAATGAGCACAGATAAAGTTCCTTAAGCCAAATATGGAATAGACAAGAGCTACTCCTTGCTCAACGAAATGGACTCAACACCGCATATTAAATGCCTAAGAATGTACCTGACTAGTAAGTATCTTAAAACCTATGGATTGCTATGTCTCTGAAAGAGAATCAAGCATGTGTACAGGGGCATAAACGCAGCAGTGATAGGATTGGAGAGGTTCGGTGAGCAAATGAAGACCCTTTGAAGTCATATTGCATGGTACCCATTCCACGGGTTTCAACTACCCAGGTTTAAGGTATTCTTCCTTCAGCTAAAACATGCATGTGGAACCTAGAGTATGATCAACCATGTGATCGGGAGACGTGTTCAAATATGTCTCAGTTTTCATACCCTGGTACTCGGGTGCAACATTCCAGACGCTTTACTAACACCCTCCCGACTTGGAGAGTCAGTCCCTTTAACCTCCTGTTTGGCCCAGTTTGCAATTTCTGCGGAAGATGAACAGGAATAGCGAGAACCAATGAGAGACTAGCTGGAGGTGTCTGGACGGGCAAATTTAACTCTCATTTCCCACCAGGAAGAGGAATTAACCAAAGGCTCAGCGTGCCGTGCCGGAACCAGATTAGGGCCTGAAGCCATCCTGCGGTGTTGCGGCCAGCTCAAAAGAAAGCGAGTTGAAGAAAGGAGCTCAGGGGCACTGTAATTCACAAACCTGCAGAGTTATAAATGACAGCTATCGTCCAAAAATATACTGAAGTAAGGCTGCCAAGAGGACTTGAAAGCGGGGCAGAATTGCAGGAAACCGATTTCAGGAGGCAGACTGGAATTGCATTGAAAGCATAGGAAAAGAGGCAGAACGTCCACCATGATGCACTTGGCCAAAAAGGGCGTATGCGTTTTTTCCTGAATATATTCAGGAAAAAACGCATACGCCCTTTTTGGCCAACCAAGCAAGCTTGCAAAGGAAATCTGCACTACAATGAAGTCTCACTTCCCCCCGGTCAAAAGGGCCATCTGAAAAAAGTGTAAAATCCAGAACGACAGGACAGGCCATGGAGAACTGGGAGCCTTGTTATGCTGATGGGCGGGATGTAAATTGCCAACAGACACTCGGGAGAAGTGTATGGTGTTTCCTGAAACATCTAAAAAACAAAGCAACAGAGCCTAGGGCACTTCCACTTATGGTCCTATAGCTTAGGGAAATTAAAATCAAAAAGACACAGCCACCCCAAAGTTTGGGACGCCTCTGTTTACAAGAACCTCGTTTACAGTACAAGTTCAACATCGCAGAAAGTGAAAAATGGATAAAGAAGTTGTGGTATTTACTTACAAAGCAATATCACTCAGCAATGAAATCTATGTCATCAGGCCCTTAGCAGCACAATGAGTGGATTCAGGTATGATGATTCTAACTGAAATAAGTCACACAGAAGAAGAAACATCATAAGATATCAGTAATACACGGAATGTAAACTTGGCTACACAGGAACTGTATTACAGAACAGAACAGGGTCTCAAATTTAGAAAACCAACTTATGCTTGCTTAAGGGTAAAGGTGAGTTGGGGTGCTGCATAAAACCAGAGATTGAAATGAGCACAGATAAAGTTCCTTAAGCCAAATATGGAATAGACAAGAGCTACTCCTTGCTCAACGAAATGGACTCAACACCGCATATTAAAAGCCTAAGAATGTACCTGACTAGTAAGTATCTTAAAACCTATGGATTGCTATGTCTCCGAAAGAGAATCAAGCATGTGTACAGAGGCATAAACGCAGCAGTGATAGGATTGGAGAGGTTCGGTGAGCAAATGAAGACCCTTTGAAGTCATATTGCATGGTACCCATTCCACGGGTTTCAACTACCCAGGTTTAAGGTATTCTTCCTTCAGCTAAAACATGCATGTGGAACCTAGAGTATGATCAACCATGTGATCGGGAGACGTGTTCAAATATGTCTCAGTTTTCGTACCCTGGTACTCGGGTGCAACATTCCAGACGCTTTACTAACACCCTCCCGACTTGGAGAGTCAGTCCCTTTAACCTCCTGTTTGGCCCAGTTTGCAATTTCTGCGGAAGATGAACAGGAATAGCGAGAACCAATGAGAGACTAGCTGGAGGTGTCTGGACGGGCAAATTTAACTCTCATTTCCCACCAGGAAGAGGAATTAACCAAAGGCTCAGCGTGCCGTGCCGGAACCAGATTAGGGCCTGAAGCCATCCTGCGGTGTTGCGGCCAGCTCAAAAGAAAGCGAGTTGAAGAAAGGAGCTCAGGGGCACTGTAATTCACAAACCTGCAGAGTTATAAATGACAGCTATCGTCCAAAAATATACTGAAGTAAGGCTGCCAAGAGGACTTGAAAGCGGGGCAGAATTGCAGGAAACCGATTTCAGGAGGCAGACTGGAATTGCATTGAAAGCATAGGAAAAGAGGCAGAACGTCCACCATGATGCACTTGGCCAAAAAGGGCGTATGCGTTTTTTCCTGAATATATTCAGGAAAAAACGCATACGCCCTTTTTGGCCAACCAAGCAAGCTTGCAAAGGAAATCTGCACTACAATGAAGTCTCACTTCCCCCCGGTCAAAAGGGCCATCTGAAAAAAGTGTAAAATCCAGAACGACAGGACAGGCCATGGAGAACTGGGAGCCTTGTTATGCTGATGGGCGGGATGTAAATTGCCTACAGACACTCCGGAGAAGTGTATGGTGTTTCCTGAAACATCTAAAAAACAAAGCAACAGAGCCTAGGGCACTTCCACTTATGGTCCTATAGCTTAGGGAAATTAAAATCAAAAAGACACAGCCACCCCAAAGTTTGGGACGCCTCTGTTTACAAGAACCTCGTTTACAGTACAAGTTCAACATCGCAGAAAGTGAAAAATGGATAAAGAAGTTGTGGTATTTACTTACAAAGCAATATCACTCAGCAATGAAATCTATGTCATCAGGCCCTTAGCAGCACAATGAGTGGATTCAGGTATGATGATTCTAACTGAAATAAGTCACACAGAAAAAGAAACATCATAAGATATCAGTAATACACGGAATGTAAACTTGGCTACACAGGAACTGAATTACAGAACAGAACAGGGTCTCAAATTTAGAAAACCAACTTATGCTTGCTTAAGGGTAAAGGTGAGTTGGGGTGCTGCATAAAACCAGAGATTGAAATGAGCACAGATAAAGTTCCTTAAGCCAAATATGGAATAGACAAGAGCTACTCCTTGCTCAACGAAATGGACTCAACACCGCATATTAAAAGCCTAAGAATGTACCTGACTAGTAAGTATCTTAAAACCTATGGATTGCTATGTCTCCGAAAGAGAATCAAGCATGTGTACAGAGGCATAAACGCAGCAGTGATAGGATTGGAGAGGTTCGGTGAGCAAATGAAGACCCTTTGAAGTCATATTGCATGGTACCCATTCCACGGGTTTCAACTACCCAGGTTTAAGGTATTCTTCCTTCAGCTAAAACATGCATGTGGAACCTAGAGTATGATCAACCATGTGATCGGGAGACGTGTTCAAATATGTCTCAGTTTTCGTACCCTGGTACTCGGGTGCAACATTCCAGACGCTTTACTAACACCCTCCCGACTTGGAGAGTCAGTCCCTTTAACCTCCTGTTTGGCCCAGTTTGCAATTTCTGCGGAAGATGAACAGGAATAGCGAGAACCAATGAGAGACTAGCTGGAGGTGTCTGGACGGGCAAATTTAACTCTCATTTCCCACCAGGAAGAAGAATTAACCAAAGGCTCAGCGTGCCGTGCCGGAACCAGATTAGGGCCTGAAGCCATCCTGCGGTGTTGCGGCCAGCTCAAAAGAAAGCGAGTTGAAGAAAGGAGCTCAGGGGCACTGTAATTCACAAACCTGCAGAGTTATAAATGACAGCTATCGTCCAAAAATATACTGAAGTAAGGCTGCCAAGAGGACTTGAAAGCGGGGCAGAATTGCAGGAAACCGATTTCAGGAGGTAGACTGGAATTGCATTGAAAGCATAGGAAAAGAGGCAGAACGTCCACAATGATGCACTTGGCCAAAAAGGGCGTATGCGTTGTTTCCTGAATATATTCAAGAAAAAACGCATACGCCCTTTTTGGCCAACCAAGCAAGCTTGCAAAGGAAATCTGCACTACAATGAAGTCTCACTTCCCCCCGGTCAAAAGGGCCATCTGAAAAAAGTGTAAAATCCAGAAAGGCAGGACAGGCCATGGAGAACTGGGAGCCTTGTTATGCTGATGGGCGGGATGTAAATTGCCAACAGACACTCGGGAGAAGTGTATGGTGTTTCCTGAAACATCTAAAAAACAAAGCAACAGAGCCTAGGGCACTTCCACTTATGGTCCTATAGCTTAGGGAAATTAAAATCAAAAAGACACAGCCACCCCAAAGTTTGGGACGCCTCTGTTTACAAGAACCTCGTTTACAGTACAAGTTCAACATCGCAGAAAGTGAAAAATGGATAAAGAAGTTGTGGTATTTACTTACAAAGCAATATCACTCAGCAATGAAATCTATGTCATCAGGCCCTTAGCAGCACAATGAGTGGATTCAGGTATGATGATTCTAACTGAAATAAGTCACACAGAAAAAGAAACATCATAAGATATCAGTAATACACGGAATGTAAACTTGGCTACACAGGAACTGAATTACAGAACAGAACAGGGTCTCAAATTTAGAAAACCAACTTATGCTTGCTTAAGGGGAAAGGTGAGTTGGGGTGCTGCATAAAACCAGAGATTGAAATGAGCACAGATAAAGTTCCTTAAGCCAAATATGGAATAGACAAGAGCTACCTCTTGCTCAACGAAATGGACTCAACACCGCATATTAAACGCCTAAGAATGTACCTGACTAGTAAGTATCTTAAAACCTATGGATTGCTATGTCTCCGAAAGAGAATCAAGCATGTGTACAGGGGCATAAACGCAGCAGTGATAGGATTGGAGAGGTTCGGTGAGCAAATGAAGACCCTTTGAAGTCATATTGCATGGTACCCATTCCACGGGTTTCAACTACCCAGGTTTAAGGTATTCTTCCTTCAGGTAAAACATGCATGTGGAACCTAGAGTATGATCAACCATGTGATCGGGAGACGTGTTCAAATATGTCTCAGTTTTCGTACCCTGGTACTCGGGTGCAACATTCCAGACGCTTTACTAACACCCTCCCGACTTGGAGAGTCAGTCCCTTTAACCTCCTGTTTGGCCCAGTTTGCAATTTCTGCGGAAGATGAACAGGAATAGCGAGAACCAATGAGAGACTAGCTGGAGGTGTCTGGACGGGCAAATTTAACTCTCATTTCCCACCAGGAAGAGGAATTAACCAAAGGCTCAGCGTGCCGTGCCGGAACCAGATTAGGGCCTGAAGCCATCCTGCGGTGTTGCGGCCAGCTCAAAAGAAAGCGAGTTGAAGAAAGGAGCTCAGGGGCACTGTAATTCACAAACCTGCAGAGTTATAAATGACAGCTATCGTCCAAAAATATACTGAAGTAAGGCTGCCAAGAGGACTTGAAAGCGGGGCAGAATTGCAGGAAACCGATTTCAGGAGGTAGACTGGAATTGCATTGAAAGCATAGGAAAAGAGGCAGAACGTCCACAATGATGCACTTGGCCAAAAAGGGCGTATGCGTTTTTTCCTGAATATATTCAGGAAAAAACGCATACGCCCTTTTTGGCCAACCAAGCAAGCTTGCAAAGGAAATCTGCACTACAATGAAGTCTCACTTCCCCCCGGTCAAAAGGGCCATCTGAAAAAAGTGTAAAATCCAGAAAGGCAGGACAGGCCATGGAGAACTGGGAGCCTTGTTATGCTGATGGGCGGGATGTAAATTGCCAACAGACACTCGGGAGAAGTGTATGGTGTTTCCTGAAACATCTAAAAAACAAAGCAACAGAGCCTAGGGCACTTCCACTTATGGTCCTATAGCTTAGGGAAATTAAAATCAAAAAGACACAGCCACCCCAAAGTTTGGGACGCCTCTGTTTACAAGAACCTCGTTTACAGTACAAGTTCAACATCGCAGAAAGTGAAAAATGGATAAAGAAGTTGTGGTATTTACTTACAAAGCAATATCACTCAGCAATGAAATCTATGTCATCAGGCCCTTAGCAGCACAATGAGTGGATTCAGGTATGATGATTCTAACTGAAATAAGTCACACAGAAAAAGAAACATCATAAGATATCAGTAATACACGGAATGTAAACTTGGCTACACAGGAACTGAATTACAGAACAGAACAGGGTCTCAAATTTAGAAAACCAACTTATGCTTGCTTAAGGGTAAAGGTGAGTTGGGGTGCTGCATAAAACCAGACATTGAAATGAGCACAGATAAATTTCCTTAAGCCAAATATGGAATAGACAAGAGCTACTCCTTGCTCAACGAAATGGACTCAACACCGCATATTAAATGCCTAAGAATGTACCTGACTAGTAAGTATCTTAAAACCTATGGATTGCTATGTCTCCGAAAGAGAATCAAGCATGTGTACAGGGGCATAAACGCAGCAGTGATAGGATTGGAGAGGTTCGGTGAGCAAATGAAGACCCTTTGAAGTCATATTGCATGGTACCCATTCCACGGGTTTCAACTACCCAGGTTTAAGGTATTCTTCCTTCAGCTAAAACATGCATGTGGAACCTAGAGTATGATCAACCATGTGATCGGGAGACGTGTTCAAATATGTCTCAGTTTTCGTACCCTGGTACTCGGGTGCAACATTCCAGACGCTTTACTAACACCCTCCCGACTTGGAGAGTCAGTCCCTTTAACCTCCTGTTTGGCCCAGTTTGCAATTTCTGCGGAAGATGAACAGGAATAGCGAGAACCAATGAGAGACTAGCTGGAGGTGTCTGGACGGGCAAATTTAACTCTCATTTCCCACCAGGAAGAGGAATTAACCAAAGGCTCAGCGTGCCGTGCCGGAACCAGATTAGGGCCTGAAGCCATCCTGCGGTGTTGCGGCCAGCTCAAAAGAAAGCGAGTTGAAGAAAGGAGCTCAGGGGCACTGTAATTCACAAACCTGCAGAGTTATAAATGACAGCTATCGTCCAAAAATATACTGAAGTAAGGCTGCCAAGAGGACTTGAAAGCGGGGCAGAATTGCAGGAAACCGATTTCAGGAGGTAGACTGGAATTGCATTGAAAGCATAGGAAAAGAGGCAGAACGTCCACAATGATGCACTTGGCCAAAAAGGGCGTATGCATTTTTTCCTGAATATATTCAGGAAAAAACGCCTACGCCCTTTTTGGCCAACCAAGCAAGCTTGCAAAGGAAATCTGCACTACAATGAAGTCTCACTTCCCCCCGGTCAAAAGGGCCATCTGAAAAAAGTGTAAAATCCAGAAAGGCAGGACAGGCCATGGAGAACTGGGAGCCTTGTTATGCTGATGGGCGGGATGTAAATTGCCAACAGACACTCGGGAGAAGTGTATGGTGTTTCCTGAAACATCTAAAAAACAAAGCAACAGAGCCTAGGGCACTTCCACTTATGGTCCTATAGCTTAGGGAAATTAAAATCAAAAAGACACAGCCACCCCAAAGTTTGGGACGCCTCTGTTTACAAGAACCTCGTTTACAGTACAAGTTCAACATCGCAGAAAGTGAAAAATGGATAAAGAAGTTGTGGTATTTACTTACAAAGCAATATCACTCAGCAATGAAATCTATGTCATCAGGCCCTTAGCAGCACAATGAGTGGATTCAGGTATGATGATTCTAACTGAAATAAGTCACACAGAAAAAGAAACATCATAAGATATCAGTAATACACGGAATGTAAACTTGGCTACACAGGAACTGAATTACAGAACAGAACAGGGTCTCAAATTTAGAAAACCAACTTATGCTTGCTTAAGGGGAAAGGTGAGTTGGGGTGCTGCATAAAACCAGAGATTGAAATGAGCACAGATAAAGTTCCTTAAGCCAAATATGGAATAGACAAGAGCTACCCCTTGCTCAACGAAATGGACTCAACACCGCATATTAAATGCCTAAGAATGTACCTGACTAGTAAGTATCTTAAAACCTATGGATTGCTATGTCTCTGAAAGAGAATCAAGCATGTGTACAGGGGCATAAACGCAGCAGTGATAGGATTGGAGAGGTTCGGTGAGCAAATGAAGACCCTTTGAAGACATATTGCATGGTACCCATTCCACGGGTTTCAACTACCCAGGTTTAAGGTATTCTTCCTTCAGCTAAAACATGCATGTGGAACCTAGAGTCTGATCAACCATGTGATCGGGAGACGTGTTCAAATATGTCTCAGTTTTCGTACCCTGGTACTCGGGTGCAACATTCCAGACGCTTTACTAACACCCTCCCGACTTGGAGAGTCAGTCCCTTTAACCTCCTGTTTGGCCCAGTTTGCAATTTCTGCGGAAGATGAACAGGAATAGCGAGAACCAATGAGAGACTAGCTGGAGGTGTCTGGACGGGCAAATTTAACTCTCATTTCCCACCAGGAAGAGGAATTAACCAAAGGCTCAGCGTGCCGTGCCGGAACCAGATTAGGGCCTGAAGCCATCCTGCGGTGTTGCGGCCAGCTCAAAAGAAAGCGAGTTGAAGAAAGGAGCTCAGGGGCACTGTAATTCACAAACCTGCAGAGTTATAAATGACAGCTATCGTCCAAAAATATACTGAAGTAAGGCTGCCAAGAGGACTTGAAAGCGGGGCAGAATTGCAGGAAACCGATTTCAGGAGGTAGACTGGAATTGCATTGAAAGCATAGGAAAAGAGGCAGAACGTCCACAATGATGCACTTGGCCAAAAAGGGCGTAGGCGTTTTTTCCTGAATATATTCAGGAAAAAACGCCTACGCCCTTTTTGGCCAACCAAGCAAGCTTGCAAAGGAAATCTGCACTACAATGAAGTCTCACTTCCCCCCGGTCAAAAGGGCCATCTGAAAAAAGTGTAAAATCCAGAAAGGCAGGACAGGCCATGGAGAACTGGGAGCCTTGTTATGCTGATGGGCGGGATGTAAATTGCCAACAGACACTCGGGAGAAGTGTATGGTGTTTCCTGAAACATCTAAAAAACAAAGCAACAGAGCCTAGGGCACTTCCACTTATGGTCCTATAGCTTAGGGAAATTAAAATCAAAAAGACACAGCCACCCCAAACATTGGGACGCCTCTGTTTACAAGAACCTCGTTTACAGTACAAGTTCAACATCGCAGAAAGTGAAAAATGGATAAAGAAGTTGTGGTATTTACTTACAAAGCAATATCACTCAGCAATGAAATCTATGTCATCAGGCCCTTAGCAGCACAATGAGTGGATTCAGGTATGATGATTCTAACTGAAATAAGTCACACAGAAAAAGAAACATCATAAGATATCAGTAATACACGGAATGTAAACTTGGCTACACAGGAACTGAATTACAGAACAGAACAGGGTCTCAAATTTAGAAAACCAACTTATGCTTGCTTAATGGGAAAGGTGAGTTGGGGTGCTGCATAAAACCAGAGATTGAAATGAGCACAGATAAAGTTCCTTAAGCCAAATATGGAATAGACAAGAGCTACTCCTTGCTCAACGAAATGGACTCAACACCGCATATTAAATGCCTAAGAATGTACCTGACTAGTAAGTATCTTAAAACCTATGGATTGCTATGTCTCCGAAAGAGAATCAAGCATGTGTACAGGGGCATAAACGCAGCAGTGATAGGATTGGAGAGGTTCGGTGAGCAAATGAAGACCCTTTGAAGTCATATTGCATGGTACCCATTCCACGGGTTTCAACTACCCAGGTTTAAGGTATTCTTCCTTCAGCTAAAACATGCATGTGGAACCTAGAGTATGATCAACCATGTGATCGGGAGACGTGTTCAAATATGTCTCAGTTTTCGTACCCTGGTACTCAGGTGCAACATTCCAGACGCTTTACTAACACCCTCCCGACTTGGAGAGTCAGTCCCTTTAACCTCCTGTTTGGCCCAGTTTGCAATTTCTGCGGAAGATGAACAGGAATAGCGAGAACCAATGAGAGACTAGCTGGAGGTGTCTGGACGGGCAAATTTAACTCTCATTTCCCACCAGGAAGAGGAATTAACCAAAGGCTCAGCGTGCCGTGCCGGAACCAGATTAGGGCCTGAAGCCATCCTGCGGTGTTGCGGCCAGCTCAAAAGAAAGCGAGTTGAAGAAAGGAGCTCAGGGGCACTGTAATTCACAAACCTGCAGAGTTATAAATGACAGCTATCGTCCAAAAATATACTGAAGTAAGGCTGCCAAGAGGACTTGAAAGCGGGGCAGAATTGCAGGAAACCGATTTCAGGAGGCAGACTGGAATTGCATTGAAAGCATAGGAAAAGAGGCAGAACGTCCACCATGATGCACTTGGCCAAAAAGGGCGTATGCGTTTTTTCCTGAATATATTCAGGAAAAAACGCATACGCCCTTTTTGGCCAACCAAGCAAGCTTGCAAAGGAAATCTGCACTACAATGAAGTCTCACTTCCCCCCGGTCAAAAGGGCCATCTGAAAAAAGTGTAAAATCCAGAAAGGCAGGACAGGCCATGGAGAACTGGGAGCCTTGTTATGCTGATGGGCGGGATGTAAATTGCCAACAGACACTCGGGAGAAGTGTATGGTGTTTCCTGAAACATCTAAAAAACAAAGCAACAGAGCCTAGGGCACTTCCACTTATGGTCCTATAGCTTAGGGAAATTAAAATCAAAAAGACACAGCCACCCCAAAGTTTGGGACGCCTCTGTTTACAAGAACCTCGTTTACAGTACAAGTTCAACATCGCAGAAAGTGAAAAATGGATAAAGAAGTTGTGGTATTTACTTACAAAGCAATATCACTCAGCAATGAAATCTATGTCATCAGGCCCTTAGCAGCACAATGAGTGGATTCAGGTATGATGATTCTAACTGAAATAAGTCACACAGAAAAAGAAACATCATAAGATATCAGTAATACACGGAATGTAAACTTGGCTACACAGGAACTGAATTACAGAACAGAAGAGGGTCTCAAATTTAGAAAACCAACTTATGCTTGCTTAAGGGGAAAGGTGAGTTGGGGTGCTGCATAAAACCAGAGATTGAAATGAGCACAGATAAAGTTCCTTAAGCCAAATATGGAATAGACAAGAGCTACTCCTTGCTCAACGAAATGGACTCAACACCGCATATTAAATGCCTAAGAATGTACCTGACTAGTAAGTATCTTAAAACCTATGGATTGCTATGTCTCTGAAAGAGAATCAAGCATGTGTACAGGGGCATAAACGCAGCAGTGATAGGATTGGAGAGGTTCGGTGAGCAAATGAAGACCCTTTGAAGTCATATTGCATGGTACCCATTCCACGGGTTTCAACTACCCAGGTTTAAGGTATTCTTCCTTCAGCTAAAACATGCATGTGGAACCTAGAGTATGATCAACCATGTGATCGGGAGACGTGTTCAAATATGTCTCAGTTTTCATACCCTGGTACTCGGGTGCAACATTCCAGACGCTTTACTAACACCCTCCCGACTTGGAGAGTCAGTCCCTTTAACCTCCTGTTTGGCCCAGTTTGCAATTTCTGCGGAAGATGAACAGGAATAGCGAGAACCAATGAGAGACTAGCTGGAGGTGTCTGGACGGGCAAATTTAACTCTCATTTCCCACCAGGAAGAGGAATTAACCAAAGGCTCAGCGTGCCGTGCCGGAACCAGATTAGGGCCTGAAGCCATCCTGCGGTGTTGCGGCCAGCTCAAAAGAAAGCGAGTTGAAGAAAGGAGCTCAGGGGCACTGTAATTCACAAACCTGCAGAGTTATAAATGACAGCTATCGTCCAAAAATATACTGAAGTAAGGCTGCCAAGAGGACTTGAAAGCGGGGCAGAATTGCAGGAAACCGATTTCAGGAGGCAGACTGGAATTGCATTGAAAGCATAGGAAAAGAGGCAGAACGTCCACCATGATGCACTTGGCCAAAAAGGGCGTATGCGTTTTTTCCTGAATATATTCAGGAAAAAACGCATACGCCCTTTTTGGCCAACCAAGCAAGCTTGCAAAGGAAATCTGCACTACAATGAAGTCTCACTTCCCCCCGGTCAAAAGGGCCATCTGAAAAAAGTGTAAAATCCAGAACGACAGGACAGGCCATGGAGAACTGGGAGCCTTGTTATGCTGATGGGCGGGATGTAAATTGCCAACAGACACTCGGGAGAAGTGTATGGTGTTTCCTGAAACATCTAAAAAACAAAGCAACAGAGCCTAGGGCACTTCCACTTATGGTCCTATAGCTTAGGGAAATTAAAATCAAAAAGACACAGCCACCCCAAAGTTTGGGACGCCTCTGTTTACAAGAACCTCGTTTACAGTACAAGTTCAACATCGCAGAAAGTGAAAAATGGATAAAGAAGTTGTGGTATTTACTTACAAAGCAATATCACTCAGCAATGAAATCTATGTCATCAGGCCCTTAGCAGCACAATGAGTGGATTCAGGTATGATGATTCTAACTGAAATAAGTCACACAGAAGAAGAAACATCATAAGATATCAGTAATACACGGAATGTAAACTTGGCTACACAGGAACTGTATTACAGAACAGAACAGGGTCTCAAATTTAGAAAACCAACTTATGCTTGCTTAAGGGTAAAGGTGAGTTGGGGTGCTGCATAAAACCAGAGATTGAAATGAGCACAGATAAAGTTCCTTAAGCCAAATATGGAATAGACAAGAGCTACTCCTTGCTCAACGAAATGGACTCAACACCGCATATTAAAAGCCTAAGAATGTACCTGACTAGTAAGTATCTTAAAACCTATGGATTGCTATGTCTCCGAAAGAGAATCAAGCATGTGTACAGAGGCATAAACGCAGCAGTGATAGGATTGGAGAGGTTCGGTGAGCAAATGAAGACCCTTTGAAGTCATATTGCATGGTACCCATTCCACGGGTTTCAACTACCCAGGTTTAAGGTATTCTTCCTTCAGCTAAAACATGCATGTGGAACCTAGAGTATGATCAACCATGTGATCGGGAGACGTGTTCAAATATGTCTCAGTTTTCGTACCCTGGTACTCGGGTGCAACATTCCAGACGCTTTACTAACACCCTCCCGACTTGGAGAGTCAGTCCCTTTAACCTCCTGTTTGGCCCAGTTTGCAATTTCTGCGGAAGATGAACAGGAATAGCGAGAACCAATGAGAGACTAGCTGGAGGTGTCTGGACGGGCAAATTTAACTCTCATTTCCCACCAGGAAGAGGAATTAACCAAAGGCTCAGCGTGCCGTGCCGGAACCAGATTAGGGCCTGAAGCCATCCTGCGGTGTTGCGGCCAGCTCAAAAGAAAGCGAGTTGAAGAAAGGAGCTCAGGGGCACTGTAATTCACAAACCTGCAGAGTTATAAATGACAGCTATCGTCCAAAAATATACTGAAGTAAGGCTGCCAAGAGGACTTGAAAGCGGGGCAGAATTGCAGGAAACCGATTTCAGGAGGCAGACTGGAATTGCATTGAAAGCATAGGAAAAGAGGCAGAACGTCCACCATGATGCACTTGGCCAAAAAGGGCGTATGCGTTTTTTCCTGAATATATTCAGGAAAAAACGCATACGCCCTTTTTGGCCAACCAAGCAAGCTTGCAAAGGAAATCTGCACTACAATGAAGTCTCACTTCCCCCCGGTCAAAAGGGCCATCTGAAAAAAGTGTAAAATCCAGAACGACAGGACAGGCCATGGAGAACTGGGAGCCTTGTTATGCTGATGGGCGGGATGTAAATTGCCTACAGACACTCCGGAGAAGTGTATGGTGTTTCCTGAAACATCTAAAAAACAAAGCAACAGAGCCTAGGGCACTTCCACTTATGGTCCTATAGCTTAGGGAAATTAAAATCAAAAAGACACAGCCACCCCAAAGTTTGGGACGCCTCTGTTTACAAGAACCTCGTTTACAGTACAAGTTCAACATCGCAGAAAGTGAAAAATGGATAAAGAAGTTGTGGTATTTACTTACAAAGCAATATCACTCAGCAATGAAATCTATGTCATCAGGCCCTTAGCAGCACAATGAGTGGATTCAGGTATGATGATTCTAACTGAAAT
Organism: Pseudorca crassidens; assembly: GCF_039906515.1. Taxonomy (NCBI): domain Eukaryota; kingdom Metazoa; phylum Chordata; class Mammalia; order Artiodactyla; family Delphinidae; genus Pseudorca; species Pseudorca crassidens. The sequence continues at coordinate 916,858 of NW_027136310.1, forward strand.
AAGTCACACAGAAAAAGAAACATCATAAGATATCAGTAATACACGGAATGTAAACTTGGCTACACAGGAACTGAATTACAGAACAGAACAGGGTCTCAAATTTAGAAAACCAACTTATGCTTGCTTAAGGGTAAAGGTGAGTTGGGGTGCTGCATAAAACCAGAGATTGAAATGAGCACAGATAAAGTTCCTTAAGCCAAATATGGAATAGACAAGAGCTACTCCTTGCTCAACGAAATGGACTCAACACCGCATATTAAAAGCCTAAGAATGTACCTGACTAGTAAGTATCTTAAAACCTATGGATTGCTATGTCTCCGAAAGAGAATCAAGCATGTGTACAGAGGCATAAACGCAGCAGTGATAGGATTGGAGAGGTTCGGTGAGCAAATGAAGACCCTTTGAAGTCATATTGCATGGTACCCATTCCACGGGTTTCAACTACCCAGGTTTAAGGTATTCTTCCTTCAGCTAAAACATGCATGTGGAACCTAGAGTATGATCAACCATGTGATCGGGAGACGTGTTCAAATATGTCTCAGTTTTCGTACCCTGGTACTCGGGTGCAACATTCCAGACGCTTTACTAACACCCTCCCGACTTGGAGAGTCAGTCCCTTTAACCTCCTGTTTGGCCCAGTTTGCAATTTCTGCGGAAGATGAACAGGAATAGCGAGAACCAATGAGAGACTAGCTGGAGGTGTCTGGACGGGCAAATTTAACTCTCATTTCCCACCAGGAAGAAGAATTAACCAAAGGCTCAGCGTGCCGTGCCGGAACCAGATTAGGGCCTGAAGCCATCCTGCGGTGTTGCGGCCAGCTCAAAAGAAAGCGAGTTGAAGAAAGGAGCTCAGGGGCACTGTAATTCACAAACCTGCAGAGTTATAAATGACAGCTATCGTCCAAAAATATACTGAAGTAAGGCTGCCAAGAGGACTTGAAAGCGGGGCAGAATTGCAGGAAACCGATTTCAGGAGGTAGACTGGAATTGCATTGAAAGCATAGGAAAAGAGGCAGAACGTCCACAATGATGCACTTGGCCAAAAAGGGCGTATGCGTTGTTTCCTGAATATATTCAAGAAAAAACGCATACGCCCTTTTTGGCCAACCAAGCAAGCTTGCAAAGGAAATCTGCACTACAATGAAGTCTCACTTCCCCCCGGTCAAAAGGGCCATCTGAAAAAAGTGTAAAATCCAGAAAGGCAGGACAGGCCATGGAGAACTGGGAGCCTTGTTATGCTGATGGGCGGGATGTAAATTGCCAACAGACACTCGGGAGAAGTGTATGGTGTTTCCTGAAACATCTAAAAAACAAAGCAACAGAGCCTAGGGCACTTCCACTTATGGTCCTATAGCTTAGGGAAATTAAAATCAAAAAGACACAGCCACCCCAAAGTTTGGGACGCCTCTGTTTACAAGAACCTCGTTTACAGTACAAGTTCAACATCGCAGAAAGTGAAAAATGGATAAAGAAGTTGTGGTATTTACTTACAAAGCAATATCACTCAGCAATGAAATCTATGTCATCAGGCCCTTAGCAGCACAATGAGTGGATTCAGGTATGATGATTCTAACTGAAATAAGTCACACAGAAAAAGAAACATCATAAGATATCAGTAATACACGGAATGTAAACTTGGCTACACAGGAACTGAATTACAGAACAGAACAGGGTCTCAAATTTAGAAAACCAACTTATGCTTGCTTAAGGGGAAAGGTGAGTTGGGGTGCTGCATAAAACCAGAGATTGAAATGAGCACAGATAAAGTTCCTTAAGCCAAATATGGAATAGACAAGAGCTACTCCTTGCTCAACGAAATGGACTCAACACCGCATATTAAAGGCCTAAGAATGTACCTGACTAGTAAGTATCTTAAAACCTATGGATTGCTATGTCTCTGAAAGAGAATCAAGCATGTGTACAGGGGCATAAACGCAGCAGTGATAGGATTGGAGAGGTTCGGTGAGCAAATGAAGACCCTTTGAAGTCATATTGCATGGTACCCATTCCACGGGTTTCAACTACCCAGGTTTAAGGTATTCTTCCTTCAGCTAAAACATGCATGTGGAACCTAGAGTATGATCAACCATGTGATCAGGAGACGTGTTCAAATATGTCTCAGTTTTCGTACCCTGGTACTCGGGTGCAACATTCCAGACGCTTTACTAACACTCTCCCGACTTGGAGAGTCAGTCCCTTTAACCTCCTGTTTGGCCCAGTTTGCAATTTCTGCGGAAGATGAACAGGAATAGCGAGAAACAATGAGAGACTAGCTGGAGGTGTCTGGACGGGCAAATTTAACTCTCATTTCCCACCAGGAAGAGGAATTAACCAAAGGCTCAGCGTGCCGTGCCGGAACCAGATTAGGGCCTGAAGCCATCCTGCGGTGTTGCGGCCAGCTCAAAAGAAAGCGAGTTGAAGAAAGGAGCTCAGGGGCACTGTAATTCACAAACCTGCAGAGTTATAAATGACAGCTATCGTCCAAAAATATACTGAAGTAAGGCTGCCAAGAGGACTTGAAAGCGGGGAAGAATTGCAGGAAACCGATTTCAGGAGGCAGACTGGAATTGCATTGAAAGCATAGGAAAAGAGGCAGAACGTCCACAATGATGCACTTGGCCAAAAAGGGCGTATGCGTTTTTTCCTGAATATATTCAGGAAAAAACGCATACGCCCTTTTTGGCCAACCAAGCAAGCTTGCAAAGGAAATCTGCACTACAATGAAGTCTCACTTCCCCCCGGTCAAAAGGGCCATCTGAAAAAAGTGTAAAATCCAGAAAGGCAGGACAGGCCATGGAGAACTGGGAGCCTTGTTATGCTGATGGGCGGGATGTAAATTGCCAACAGACACTCGGGAGAAGTGTATGGTGTTTCCTGAAACATCTAAAAAACAAAGCAACAGAGCCTAGGGCACTTCCACTTATGGTCCTATAGCTTAGGGAAATTAAAATCAAAAAGACACAGCCACCCCAAAGTTTGGGATGCCTCTGTTTACAAGAACCTCGTTTACAGTACAAGTTCAACATCGCAGAAAGTGAAAAATGGATAAAGAAGTTGTGGTATTTACTTACAAAGCAATATCACTCAGCAATGAAATCTATGTCATCAGGCCCTTAGCAGCACAATGAGTGGATTCAGGTATGATGATTCTAACTGAAATAAGTCACACAGAAAAAGAAACATCATAAGATATCAGTAATACACGGAATGTAAACTTGGCTACACAGGAACTGAATTACAGAACAGAACAGGGTCTCAAATTTAGAAAACCAACTTATGCTTGCTTAAGGGTAAAGGTGAGTTGGGGTGCTGCATAAAACCAGACATTGAAATGAGCACAGATAAATTTCCTTAAGCCAAATATGGAATAGACAAGAGCTACTCCTTGCTCAACGAAATGGACTCAACACCGCATATTAAACGCCTAAGAATGTACCTGACTAGTAAGTATCTTAAAACCTATGGATTGCTATGTCTCTGAAAGAGAATCAAGCATGTGTACAGGGGCATAAACGCAGCAGTGATAGGATTGGAGAGGTTCGGTGAGCAAATGAAGACCCTTTGAAGTCATATTGCATGGTACCCATTCCACGGGTTTCAACTACCCAGGTTTAAGGTATTCTTCCTTCAGCTAAAACATGCATGTGGAACCTAGAGTATGATCAACCATGTGATCGGGAGACGTGTTCAAATATGTCTCAGTTTTCGTACCCTGGTACTCGGGTGCAACATTCCAGACGCTTTACTAACACCCTCCCGACTTGGAGAGTCAGTCCCTTTAACCTCCTGTTTGGCCCAGTTTGCAATTTCTGCGGAAGATGAACAGGAATAGCGAGAACCAATGAGAGACTAGCTGGAGGTGTCTGGACGGGCAAATTTAACTCTCATTTCCCACCAGGAAGAGGAATTAACCAAAGGCTCAGCGTGCCGTGCCGGAACCAGATTAGGGCCTGAAGCCATCCTGCGGTGTTGCGGCCAGCTCAAAAGAAAGCGAGTTGAAGAAAGGAGCTCAGGGGCACTGTAATTCACAAACCTGCAGAGTTATAAATGACAGCTATCGTCCAAAAATATACTGAAGTAAGGCTGCCAAGAGGACTTGAAAGCGGGGCAGAATTGCAGGAAACCGATTTCAGGAGGCAGACTGGAATTGCATTGAAAGCATAGGAGAAGAGGCAGAACGTCCACAATGATGCACTTGGCCAAAAAGGGCGTATGCGTTTTTTCCTGAATATATTCAGGAAAAAACGCATACGCCCTTTTTGGCCAACCAAGCAAGCTTGCAAAGGAAATCTGCACTACAATGAAGTCTCACTTCCCCCCGGTCAAAAGGGCCATCTGAAAAAAGTGTAAAATCCAGAAAGGCAGGACAGGCCATGGAGAACTGGGAGCCTTGTTATGCTGATGGGCGGGATGTAAATTGCCAACAGACACTCGGGAGAAGTGTATGGTGTTTCCTGAAACATCTAAAAAACAAAGCAACAGAGCCTAGGGCACTTCCACTTATGGTCCTATAGCTTAGGGAAATTAAAATCAAAAAGACACAGCCACCCCAAAGTTTGGGACGCCTCTGTTTACAAGAACCTCGTTTACAGTACAAGTTCAACATCGCAGAAAGTGAAAAATGGATAAAGAAGTTGTGGTATTTACTTACAAAGCAATATCACTCAGCAATGAAATCTATGTCATCAGGCCCTTAGCAGCACAATGAGTGGATTCAGGTATGATGATTCTAACTGAAATAAGTCACACAGAAAAAGAAACATCATAAGATATCAGTAATACACGGAATGTAAACTTGGCTACACAGGAACTGAATTACAGAACAGAACAGGGTCTCAAATTTAGAAAACCAACTTATGCTTGCTTAAGGGGAAAGGTGAGTTGGGGTGCTGCATAAAACCAGACATTGAAATGAGCACAGATAAAGTTCCTTAAGCCAAATATGGAATAGACAAGAGCTACTCCTTGCTCAACGAAATGGACTCAACACCGCATATTAAACGCCTAAGAATGTACCTGACTAGTAAGTATCTTAAAACCTATGGATTGCTATGTCTCCGAAAGAGAATCAAGCATGTGTACAGGGGCATAAACGCAGCAGTGATAGGATTGGAGAGGTTCGGTGAGCAAATGAAGACCCTTTGAAGTCATATTGCATGGTACCCATTCCACGGGTTTCAACTACCCAGGTTTAAGGTATTCTTCCTTCAGCTAAAACATGCATGTGGAACCTAGAGTATGATCAACCATGTGATCGGGAGACGTGTTCAAATATGTCTCAGTTTTCGTACCCTGGTACTCGGGTGCAACATTCCAGACGCTTTACTAACACCCTCCCGACTTGGAGAGTCAGTCCCTTTAACCTCCTGTTTGGCCCAGTTTGCAATTTCTGCGGAAGATGAACAGGAATAGCGAGAACCAATGAGAGACTAGCTGGAGGTGTCTGGACGGGCAAATTTAACTCTCATTTCCCACCAGGAAGAGGAATTAACCAAAGGCTCAGCGTGCCGTGCCGGAACCAGATTAGGGCCTGAAGCCATCCTGCGGTGTTGCGGCCAGCTCAAAAGAAAGCGAGTTGAAGAAAGGAGCTCAGGGGCACTGTAATTCACAAACCTGCAGAGTTATAAATGACAGCTATCGTCCAAAAATATACTGAAGTAAGGCTGCCAAGAGGACTTGAAAGCGGGGCAGAATTGCAGGAAACCGATTTCAGGAGGCAGACTGGAATTGCATTGAAAGCATAGGAAAAGAGGCAGAACGTCCACCATGATGCACTTGGCCAAAAAGGGCGTATGCGTTTTTTCCTGAATATATTCAGGAAAAAACGCATACGCCCTTTTTGGCCAACCAAGCAAGCTTGCAAAGGAAATCTGCACTACAATGAAGTCTCACTTCCCCCCGGTCAAAAGGGCCATCTGAAAAAAGTGTAAAATCCAGAAAGGCAGGACAGGCCATGGAGAACTGGGAGCCTTGTTATGCTGATGGGCGGGATGTAAATTGCCAACAGACACTCGGGAGAAGTGTATGGTGTTTCCTGAAACATCTAAAAAACAAAGCAACAGAGCCTAGGGCACTTCCACTTATGGTCCTATAGCTTAGGGAAATTAAAATCAAAAAGACACAGCCACCCCAAAGTTTGGGACGCCTCTGTTTACAAGAACCTCGTTTACAGTACAAGTTCAACATCGCAGAAAGTGAAAAATGGATAAAGAAGTTGTGGTATTTACTTACAAAGCAATATCACTCAGCAATGAAATCTATGTCATCAGGCCCTTAGCAGCACAATGAATGGATTCAGGTATGATGATTCTAACTGAAATAAGTCACACAGAAAAAGAAACATCATAAGATATCAGTAATACACGGAATGTAAACTTGGCTACACAGGAACTGAATTACAGAACAGAACAGGGTCTCAAATTTAGAAAACCAACTTATGCTTGCTTAAGGGGAAAGGTGAGTTGGGGTGCTGCATAAAACCAGAGATTGAAATGAGCACAGATAAAGTTCCTTAAGCCAAATATGGAATAGACAAGAGCTACTCCTTGCTCAACGAAATGGACTCAACACCGCATATTAAATGCCTAAGAATGTACCTGACTAGTAAGTATCTTAAAACCTATGGATTGCTATGTCTCCGAAAGAGAATCAAGCATGTGTACAGGGGCATAAACGCAGCAGTGATAGGATTGGAGAGGTTCGGTGAGCAAATGAAGACCCTTTGAAGTCATATTGCATGGTACCCATTCCACGGGTTTCAACTACCCAGGTTTAAGGTATTCTTCCTTCAGCTAAAACATGCATGTGGAACCTAGAGTATGATCAACCATGTGATCGGGAGACGTGTTCAAATATGTCTCAGTTTTCGTACCCTGGTACTCGGGTGCAACATTCCAGACGCTTTACTAACACCCTCCCGACTTGGAGAGTCAGTCCCTTTAACCTCCTGTTTGGCCCAGTTTGCAATTTCTGCGGAAGATGAACAGGAATAGCGAGAACCAATGAGAGACTAGCTGGAGGTGTCTGGACGGGCAAATTTAACTCTCATTTCCCACCAGGAAGAGGAATTAACCAAAGGCTCAGCGTGCCGTGCCGGAACCAGATTAGGGCCTGAAGCCATCCTGCGGTGTTGCGGCCAGCTCAAAAGAAAGCGAGTTGAAGAAAGGAGCTCAGGGGCACTGTAATTCACAAACCTGCAGAGTTATAAATGACAGCTATCGTCCAAAAATATACTGAAGTAAGGCTGCCAAGAGGACTTGAAAGCGGGGCAGAATTGCAGGAAACCGATTTCAGGAGGTAGACTGGAATTGCATTGAAAGCATAGGAAAAGAGGCAGAACGTCCACAATGATGCACTTGGCCAAAAAGGGCGTATGCGTTTTTTCCTGAATATATTCAGGAAAAAACGCATACGCCCTTTTTGGCCAACCAAGCAAGCTTGCAAAGGAAATCTGCACTACAATGAAGTCTCACTTCCCCGCGGTCAAAAGGGCCATCTGAAAAAAGTGTAAAATCCAGAAAGGCAGGACAGGCCATGGAGAACTGGGAGCCTTGTTATGCTGATGGGCGGGATGTAAATTGCCAACAGACACTCGGGAGAAGTGTATGGTGTTTCCTGAAACATCTAAAAAACAAAGCAACAGAGCCTAGGGCACTTCCACTTATGGTCCTATAGCTTAGGGAAATTAAAATCAAAAAGACACAGCCACCCCAAAGTTTGGGACGCCTCTGTTTACAAGAACCTCGTTTACAGTACAAGTTCAACATCGCAGAAAGTGAAAAATGGATAAAGAAGTTGTGGTATTTACTTACAAAGCAATATCACTCAGCAATGAAATCTATGTCATCAGGCCCTTAGCAGCACAATGAGTGGATTCAGGTATGATGATTCTAACTGAAATAAGTCACACAGAAAAAGAAACATCATAAGATATCAGTAATACACGGAATGTAAACTTGGCTACACAGGAACTGAATTACAGAACAGAACAGGGTCTCAAATTTAGAAAACCAACTTATGCTTGCTTAAGGGTAAAGGTGAGTTGGGGTGCTGCATAAAACCAGACATTGAAATGAGCACAGATAAATTTCCTTAAGCCAAATATGGAATAGACAAGAGCTACTCCTTGCTCAACTAAATGGACTCAACACCGCATATTAAATGCCTAAGAATGTACCTGACTAGTAAGTATCTTAAAACCTATGGATTGCTATGTCTCCGAAAGAGAATCAAGCATGTGTACAGGGGCATAAACGCAGCAGTGATAGGATTGGAGAGGTTCGGTGAGCAAATGAAGACCCTTTGAAGTCATATTGCATGGTACCCATTCCACGGGTTTCAACTACCCAGGTTTAAGGTATTCTTCCTTCAGCTAAAACATGCATGTGGAACCTAGAGTATGATCAACCATGTGATCGGGAGACGTGTTCAAATATGTCTCAGTTTTCGTACCCTGGTACTCGGGTGCAACATTCCAGACGCTTTACTAACACCCTCCCGACTTGGAGAGTCAGTCCCTTTAACCTCCTGTTTGGCCCAGTTTGCAATTTCTGCGGAAGATGAACAGGAATAGCGAGAACCAATGAGAGACTAGCTGGAGGTGTCTGGACGGGCAAATTTAACTCTCATTTCCCACCAGGAAGAGGAATTAACCAAAGGCTCAGCGTGCCGTGCCGGAACCAGATTAGGGCCTGAAGCCATCCTGCGGTGTTGCGGCCAGCTCAAAAGAAAGCGAGTTGAAGAAAGGAGCTCAGGGGCACTGTAATTCACAAACCTGCAGAGTTATAAATGACAGCTATCGTCCAAAAATATACTGAAGTAAGGCTGCCAAGAGGACTTGAAAGCGGGGCAGAATTGCAGGAAACCGATTTCAGGAGGTAGACTGGAATTGCATTGAAAGCATAGGAAAAGAGGCAGAACGTCCACAATGATGCACTTGGCCAAAAAGGGCGTATGCGTTTTTTCCTGAATATATTCAGGAAAAAACGCATACGCCCTTTTTGGCCAACCAAGCAAGCTTGCAAAGGAAATCTGCACTACAATGAAGTCTCACTTCCCCGCGGTCAAAAGGGCCATCTGAAAAAAGTGTAAAATCCAGAAAGGCAGGACAGGCCATGGAGAACTGGGAGCCTTGTTATGCTGATGGGCGGGATGTAAATTGCCAACAGACACTCGGGAGAAGTGTATGGTGTTTCCTGAAACATCTAAAAAACAAAGCAACAGAGCCTAGGGCACTTCCACTTATGGTCCTATAGCTTAGGGAAATTAAAATCAAAAAGACACAGCCACCCCAAAGTTTGGGACGCCTCTCTTTACAAGAACCTCGTTTACAGTACAAGTTCAACATCGCAGAAAGTGAAAAATGGATAAAGAAGTTGTGGTATTTACTTACAAAGCAATATCACTCAGCAATGAAATCTATGTCATCAGGCCCTTAGCAGCACAATGAGTGGATTCAGGTATGATGATTCTAACTGAAATAAGTCACACAGAAAAAGAAACATCATAAGATATCAGTAATACACGGAATGTAAACTTGGCTACACAGGAACTGAATTACAGAACAGAACAGGGTCTCAAATTTAGAAAACCAACTTATGCTTGCTTAAGGGGAAAGGTGAGTTGGGGTGCTGCATAAAACCAGAGATTGAAATGAGCACAGATAAAGTTCCTTAAGCCAAATATGGAATAGACAAGAGCTACTCCTTGCTCAACGAAATGGACTCAACACCCCATATTAAACGCCTAAGAATGTACCTGACTAGTAAGTATCTTAAAACCTATGGATTGCTATGTCTCCGAAAGAGAATCAAGCATGTGTACAGGGGCATAAACGCAGCAGTGATAGGATTGGAGAGGTTCGGTGAGCAAATGAAGACCCTTTGAAGTCATATTGCATGGTACCCATTCCACGGGTTTCAACTACCCAGGTTTAAGGTATTCTTCCTTCAGCTAAAACATGCATGTGGAACCTAGAGTATGATCAACCATGTGATCGGGAGACGTGTTCAAATATGTCTCAGTTTTCGTACCCTGGTACTCGGGTGCAACATTCCAGATGCTTTACTAACACCCTCCCGACTTGGAGAGTCAGTCCCTTTAACCTCCTGTTTGGCCCAGTTTGCAATTTCTGCGGAAGATGAACAGGAATAGCGAGAACCAATGAGAGACTAGCTGGAGGTGTCTGGACGGGCAAATTTAACTCTCATTTCCCACCAGGAAGAGGAATTAACCAAAGGCTCAGCGTGCCGTGCCGGAACCAGATTAGGGCCTGAAGCCATCCTGCGGTGTTGCGGCCAGCTCAAAAGAAAGCGAGTTGAAGAAAGGAGCTCAGGGGCACTGTAATTCACAAACCTGCAGAGTTATAAATGACAGCTATCGTCCAAAAATATACTGAAGTAAGGCTGCCAAGAGGACTTGAAAGCGGGGCAGAATTGCAGGAAACCGATTTCAGGAGGCAGACTGGAATTGCATTGAAAGCATAGGAAAAGAGGCAGAACGTCCACCATGATGCACTTGGCCAAAAAGGGCGTATGCGTTTTATCCTGAATATATTCAGGAAAAAACGCATACGCCCTTTTTGGCCAACCAAGCAAGCTTGCAAAGAAATCTGCACTACAATGAAGTCTCACTTCCCCCCGGTCAAAAGGGCCATCTGAAAAAAGTGTAAAATCCAGAAAGGCAGGACAGGCCATGGAGAACTGGGAGCCTTGTTATGCTGATGGGCGGGATGTAAATTGCCAACAGACACTCGGGAGAAGTGTATGGTGTTTCCTGAAACATCTAAAAAACAAAGCAACAGAGCCTAGGGCACTTCCACTTATGGTCCTATAGCTTAGGGAAATTAAAATCAAAAAGACACAGCCACCCCAAAGTTTGGGACGCCTCTGTTTACAAGAACCTCGTTTACAGTACAAGTTCAACATCGCAGAAAGTGAAAAATGGATAAAGAAGTTGTGGTATTTACTTACAAAGCAATATCACTCAGCAATGAAATCTATGTCATCAGGCCCTTAGCAGCACAATGAGTGGATTCAGGTATGATGATTCTAACTGAAATAAGTCACACAGAAAAAGAAACATCATAAGATATCAGTAATACACGGAATGTAAACTTGGCTACACAGGAACTGAATTACAGAACAGAACAGGGTCTCAAATTTAGAAAACCAACTTATGCTTGCTTAAGGGGAAAGGTGAGTTGGGGTGCTGCATAAAACCAGAGATTGAAATGAGCACAGATAAAGTTCCTTAAGCCAAATATGGAATAGACAAGAGCTACTCCTTGCTCAACGAAATGGACTCAACACCGCATATTAAATGCCTAAGAATGTACCTGACTAGTAAGTATCTTAAAACCTATGGATTGCTATGTCTCCGAAAGAGAATCAAGCATGTGTACAGGGGCATAAACGCAGCAGTGATAGGATTGGAGAGGTTCGGTGAGCAAATGAAGACCCTTTGAAGTCATATTGCATGGTACCCATTCCACGGGTTTCAACTACCCAGGTTTAAGGTATTCTTCCTTCAGCTAAAACATGCATGTGGAACCTAGAGTATGATCAACCATGTGATCGGGAGACGTGTTCAAATATGTCTCAGTTTTCGTACCCTGGTACTCGGGTGCAACATTCCAGACGCTTTACTAACACCCTCCCGACTTGGAGAGTCAGTCCCTTTAACCTCCTGTTTGGCCCAGTTTGCAATTTCTGCGGAAGATGAACAGGAATAGCGAGAACCAATGAGAGACTAGCTGGAGGTGTCTGGACGGGCAAATTTAACTCTCATTTCCCACCAGGAAGAGGAATTAACCAAAGGCTCAGCGTGCCGTGCCGGAACCAGATTAGGGCCTGAAGCCATCCTGCGGTGTTGCGGCCAGCTCAAAAGAAAGCGAGTTGAAGAAAGGAGCTCAGGGGCACTGTAATTCACAAACCTGCAGAGTTATAAATGACAGCTATCGTCCAAAAATATACTGAAGTAAGGCTGCCAAGAGGACTTGAAAGCGGGGCAGAATTGCAGGAAACCGATTTCAGGAGGCAGACTGGAATTGCATTGAAAGCATAGGAGAAGAGGCAGAACGTCCACAATGATGCACTTGGCCAAAAAGGGCGTATGCGTTTTTTCCTGAATATATTCAGGAAAAAACGCATACGCCCTTTTTGGCCAACCAAGCAAGCTTGCAAAGGAAATCTGCACTACAATGAAGTCTCACTTCCCCCCGGTCAAAAGGGCCATCTGAAAAAAGTGTAAAATCCAGAAAGGCAGGACAGGCCATGGAGAACTGGGAGCCTTGTTATGCTGATGGGCGGGATGTAAATTGCCAACAGACACTCGGGAGAAGTGTATGGTGTTTCCTGAAACATCTAAAAAACAAAGCAACAGAGCCTAGGGCACTTCCACTTATGGTCCTATAGCTTAGGGAAATTAAAATCAAAAAGACACAGCCACCCCAAAGTTTGGGACGCCTCTGTTTACAAGAACCTCGTTTACAGTACAAGTTCAACATCGCAGAAAGTGAAAAATGGATAAAGAAGTTGTGGTATTTACTTACAAAGCAATATCACTCAGCAATGAAATCTATGTCATCAGGCCCTTAGCAGCACAATGAGTGGATTCAGGTATGATGATTCTAACTGAAATAAGTCACACAGAAAAAGAAACATCATAAGATATCAGTAATACACGGAATGTAAACTTGGCTACACAGGAACTGAATTACAGAACAGAACAGGGTCTCAAATTTAGAAAACCAACTTATGCTTGCTTAAGGGGAAAGGTGAGTTGGGGTGCTGCATAAAACCAGACATTGAAATGAGCACAGATAAAGTTCCTTAAGCCAAATATGGAATAGACAAGAGCTACTCCTTGCTCAACGAAATGGACTCAACACCGCATATTAAATGCCTAAGAATGTACCTGACTAGTAAGTATCTTAAAACCTATGGATTGCTATGTCTCCGAAAGAGAATCAAGCATGTGTACAGGGGCATAAACGCAGCAGTGATAGGATTGGAGAGGTTCGGTGAGCAAATGAAGACCCTTTGAAGTCATATTGCATGGTACCCATTCCACGGGTTTCAACTACCCAGGTTTAAGGTATTCTTCCTTCAGCTAAAACATGCATGTGGAACCTAGAGTATGATCAACCATGTGATCGGGAGACGTGTTCAAATATGTCTCAGTTTTCGTACCCTGGTACTCGGGTGCAACATTCCAGACGCTTTACTAACACCCTCCCGACTTGGAGAGTCAGTCCCTTTAACCTCCTGTTTGGCCCAGTTTGCAATTTCTGCGGAAGATGAACAGGAATAGCGAGAACCAATGAGAGACTAGCTGGAGGTGTCTGGACGGGCAAATTTAACTCTCATTTCCCACCAGGAAGAGGAATTAACCAAAGGCTCAGCGTGCCGTGCCGGAACCAGATTAGGGCCTGAAGCCATCCTGCGGTGTTGCGGCCAGCTCAAAAGAAAGCGAGTTGAAGAAAGGAGCTCAGGGGCACTGTAATTCACAAACCTGCAGAGTTATAAATGACAGCTATCGTCCAAAAATATACTGAAGTAAGGCTGCCAAGAGGACTTGAAAGCGGGGCAGAATTGCAGGAAACCGATTTCAGGAGGCAGACTGGAATTGCATTGAAAGCATAGGAAAAGAGGCAGAACGTCCACCATGATGCACTTGGCCAAAAAGGGCGTATGCGTTTTTTCCTGAATATATTCAGGAAAAAACGCATACGCCCTTTTTGGCCAACCAAGCAAGCTTGCAAAGGAAATCTGCACTACAATGAAGTCTCACTTCCCCCCGGTCAAAAGGGCCATCTGAAAAAAGTGTAAAATCCAGAAAGGCAGGACAGGCCATGGAGAACTGGGAGCCTTGTTATGCTGATGGGCGGGATGTAAATTGCCAACAGACACTCGGGAGAAGTGTATGGTGTTTCCTGAAACATCTAAAAAACAAAGCAACAGAGCCTAGGGCACTTCCACTTATGGTCCTATAGCTTAGGGAAATTAAAATCAAAAAGACACAGCCACCCCAAAGTTTGGGACGCCTCTGTTTACAAGAACCTCGTTTACAGTACAAGTTCAACATCGCAGAAAGTGAAAAATGGATAAAGAAGTTGTGGTATTTACTTACAAAGCAATATCACTCAGCAATGAAATCTATGTCATCAGGCCCTTAGCAGCACAATGAATGGATTCAGGTATGATGATTCTAACTGAAATAAGTCACACAGAAAAAGAAACATCATAAGATATCAGTAATACACGGAATGTAAACTTGGCTACACAGGAACTGAATTACAGAACAGAACAGGGTCTCAAATTTAGAAAACCAACTTATGCTTGCTTAAGGGGAAAGGTGAGTTGGGGTGCTGCATAAAACCAGAGATTGAAATGAGCACAGATAAAGTTCCTTAAGCCAAATATGGAATAGACAAGAGCTACTCCTTGCTCAACGAAATGGACTCAACACCGCATATTAAATGCCTAAGAATGTACCTGACTAGTAAGTATCTTAAAACCTATGGATTGCTATGTCTCCGAAAGAGAATCAAGCATGTGTACAGGGGCATAAACGCAGCAGTGATAGGATTGGAGAGGTTCGGTGAGCAAATGAAGACCCTTTGAAGTCATATTGCATGGTACCCATTCCACGGGTTTCAACTACCCAGGTTTAAGGTATTCTTCCTTCAGCTAAAACATGCATGTGGAACCTAGAGTATGATCAACCATGTGATCGGGAGACGTGTTCAAATATGTCTCAGTTTTCGTACCCTGGTACTCGGGTGCAACATTCCAGACGCTTTACTAACACCCTCCCGACTTGGAGAGTCAGTCCCTTTAACCTCCTGTTTGGCCCAGTTTGCAATTTCTGCGGAAGATGAACAGGAATAGCGAGAACCAATGAGAGACTAGCTGGAGGTGTCTGGACGGGCAAATTTAACTCTCATTTCCCACCAGGAAGAGGAATTAACCAAAGGCTCAGCGTGCCGTGCCGGAACCAGATTAGGGCCTGAAGCCATCCTGCGGTGTTGCGGCCAGCTCAAAAGAAAGCGAGTTGAAGAAAGGAGCTCAGGGGCACTGTAATTCACAAACCTGCAGAGTTATAAATGACAGCTATCGTCCAAAAATATACTGAAGTAAGGCTGCCAAGAGGACTTGAAAGCGGGGCAGAATTGCAGGAAACCGATTTCAGGAGGCAGACTGGAATTGCATTGAAAGCATAGGAGAAGAGGCAGAACGTCCACCATGATGCACTTGGCCAAAAAGGGCGTATGCGTTTTTTCCTGAATATATTCAGGAAAAAACGCATACGCCCTTTTTGGCCAACCAAGCAAGCTTGCAAAGGAAATCTGCACTACAATGAAGTCTCACTTCCCCCCGGTCAAAAGGGCCATCTGAAAAAAGTGTAAAATCCAGAAAGGCAGGACAGGCCATGGAGAACTGGGAGCCTTGTTATGCTGATGGGCGGGATGTAAATTGCCAACAGACACTCGGGAGAAGTGTATGGTGTTTCCTGAAACATCTAAAAAACAAAGCAACAGAGCCTAGGGCACTTCCACTTATGGTCCTATAGCTTAGGGAAATTAAAATCAAAAAGACACAGCCACCCCAAAGTTTGGGACGCCTCTGTTTACAAGAACCTCGTTTACAGTACAAGTTCAACATCGCAGAAAGTGAAAAATGGATAAAGAAGTTGTGGTATTTACTTACAAAGCAATATCACTCAGCAATGAAATCTATGTCATCAGGCCCTTAGCAGCACAATGAATGGATTCAGGTATGATGATTCTAACTGAAATAAGTCACACAGAAAAAGAAACATCATAAGATATCAGTAATACACGGAATGTAAACTTGGCTACACAGGAACTGAATTACAGAACAGAACAGGGTCTCAAATTTAGAAAACCAACTTATGCTTGCTTAAGGGGAAAGGTGAGTTGGGGTGCTGCATAAAACCAGAGATTGAAATGAGCACAGATAAAGTTCCTTAAGCCAAATATGGAATAGACAAGAGCTACTCCTTGCTCAACTAAATGGACTCAACACCGCATATTAAATGCCTAAGAATGTACCTGACTAGTAAGTATCTTAAAACCTATGGATTGCTATGTCTCCGAAAGAGAATCAAGCATGTGTACAGGGGCATAAACGCAGCAGTGATAGGATTGGAGAGGTTCGGTGAGCAAATGAAGACCCTTTGAAGTCATATTGCATGGTACCCATTCCACGGGTTTCAACTACCCAGGTTTAAGGTATTCTTCCTTCAGCTAAAACATGCATGTGGAACCTAGAGTATGATCAACCATGTGATCGGGAGACGTGTTCAAATATGTCTCAGTTTTCGTACCCTGGTACTCGGGTGCAACATTCCAGACGCTTTACTAACACCCTCCCGACTTGGAGAGTCAGTCCCTTTAACCTCCTGTTTGGCCCAGTTTGCAATTTCTGCGGAAGATGAACAGGAATAGCGAGAACCAATGAGAGACTAGCTGGAGGTGTCTGGACGGGCAAATTTAACTCTCATTTCCCACCAGGAAGAGGAATTAACCAAAGGCTCAGCGTGCCGTGCCGGAACCAGATTAGGGCCTGAAGCCATCCTGCGGTGTTGCGGCCAGCTCAAAAGAAAGCGAGTTGAAGAAAGGAGCTCAGGGGCACTGTAATTCACAAACCTGCAGAGTTATAAATGACAGCTATCGTCCAAAAATATACTGAAGTAAGGCTGCCAAGAGGACTTGAAAGCGGGGCAGAATTGCAGGAAACCGATTTCAGGAGGTAGACTGGAATTGCATTGAAAGCATAGGAAAAGAGGCAGAACGTCCACAATGATGCACTTGGCCAAAAAGGGCGTATGCGTTTTTTCCTGAATATATTCAGGAAAAAACGCATACGCCCTTTTTGGCCAACCAAGCAAGCTTGCAAAGGAAATCTGCACTACAATGAAGTCTCACTTCCCCCCGGTCAAAAGGGCCATCTGAAAAAAGTGTAAAATCCAGAAAGGCAGGACAGGCCATGGAGAACTGGGAGCCTTGTTATGCTGATGGGCGGGATGTAAATTGCCAACAGACACTCGGGAGAAGTGTATGGTGTTTCCTGAAACATCTAAAAAACAAAGCAACAGAGCCTAGGGCACTTCCACTTATGGTCCTATAGCTTAGGGAAATTAAAATCAAAAAGACACAGCCACCCCAAAGTTTGGGACGCCTCTGTTTACAAGAACCTCGTTTACAGTACAAGTTCAACATCGCAGAAAGTGAAAAATGGATAAAGAAGTTGTGGTATTTACTTACAAAGCAATATCACTCAGCAATGAAATCTATGTCATCAGGCCCTTAGCAGCACAATGAGTGGATTCAGGTATGATGATTCTAACTGAAATAAGTCACACAGAAAAAGAAACATCATAAGATATCAGTAATACACGGAATGTAAACTTGGCTACACAGGAACTGAATTACAGAACAGAACAGGGTCTCAAATTTAGAAAACCAACTTATGCTTGCTTAAGGGTAAAGGTGAGTTGGGGTGCTGCATAAAACCAGACATTGAAATGAGCACAGATAAAGTTCCTTAAGCCAAATATGGAATAGACAAGAGCTACCTCTTGCTCAATGAAATGGACTCAACACCGCATATTAAATGCCTAAGAATGTACCTGACTAGTAAGTATCTTAAAACCTATGGATTGCTATGTCTCCGAAAGGGAATCAAGCGTGTGTACAGGGGCATAAATGCAGCAGTGATAGGATTGGAGAGGTTTGGTGAGCAAATGAAGACCCTTTGAAATCATATTGCATGGTACTCATTCCACGGATCTCAACTCTCCAGGTTTCAGGGATTCTTCCTTCAGCTAAAACATGCATGTGGAACCCAGAGTATGATCAACCATGTGATCGGGAGACGTGTTCAAATATGTCTCAGTTTTCGTCCCCTGGTACTCGGGTGCAACATTCCAGACGCTTTACTGACACTCTCCCGACTTGGAGAGTCAGTGTCTTTAACCTCCTGTTTGGCCCTGTTTTCAATTTCAGTGGAAGATGAACAGGAATAGGGAGAACCAATGAGAGACAAGCTGGAGGTTTCTGGACGGGCAAATTTAACTCTCATTTCCCACCAAGGACAGGAATTAACCAAAGGCTCAGCATGCCGTGCTGGAACCAGATTAGGGCCTGAAGCAATCATGCGGTGTTGCGGCCAGCTCACAAGAAAGCGAGATGAAGAACGGAGCTCAGGGGCACAGGAATTCACAAACCTCCAGAGTTATAAATGACAGCAATCGTCCAAAAATATACTGAAGTAAGGCTGCCAAGAGGACTTGAAAGCGGGGCAGAATTGCAGGAAACCGATTTCAGGAGGTAGACTGGAATTGCATTTTAAGCATAGGAAAAGAGGCAGAACGTCCACCATGATGCACTTGGCCAAAAAGTGCGTATGCGTTTTTTCCTGAATCAGGAAAAAACGCATACGCACTTTTTGGCCAACCAAGCAAGCTTGCAAAGGAAATCTGCACTACAATGAAGTCTCACTTCCCCCCGGTCAGAAGGGCCATCTGAAAAAAGTGTAAAATCCAGAAAGGCAGGACAGGCCATGGAGAACTGGGAGCCTTGTTATGCTGATGGGCGGGATGTAAATTGCCAACAGCCACTCGGGAGAAGTGTATGGTGTTTCCTGAAACATCTAAAAAACAATGCAACAGAGCCTAGGGCACTTCCACTTATGGTCCTATAGCTTAGGGAAATTAAAATCAAAAAGACACAGCCACCCCACAGTTTGGGACAGCTCTGCTTACAAGAACCTCGTTTACGGTACAAGTTCAATATCGCAGAAAGTGAAAAATGGATAAAGAAGTTGTGGTACTTATGTACAATGCAAAATCACTCAGCCATGAAATCTATGTCATCAGGCCCGTAGCAGCATAATGAGTGGATTCAGGTATGATGATTCTAACTGAAATATGTCACACAGAAAAAGAAACATCATAAGATATCACTAATACATGGAATGTGAACTTGGCTACACATGAACTGAATTACAAAACAGAACAGGGTCTCAAGTTTAGAAAACCAACTTATGCTTCCTTAAGGGGGAAAGTGAGTTGGGGTGCTGCATAAAACCAGAGTTTGAAATTAGCACAGATACCATTCAATAAGCCAAATATGTAATAGACAAGACCTACCCCTTGCTCAACAAAATGGACTCAACAATGAGGTATCACCTCACACCTGATAGAATGGGCGTCATGAGAAAATCTACAAACAAAAATGCTGGAAAGTGTGTGGAGAAAAGGAACCCCCTTCCACTATTGTTGGGAATATAAATTGATACAGTCACTACGGAGAACAATATGGAGTTTCTTAAGAAACTAACAATAGAATTACCATATGATACAGCAATCCCAGTACTGGACATATACCCAGACAAAACCATAAATCAAAACGAGACATTCACCGCAATGTTCATTGCATCACTATTTACAATATCGAGGTAATGGAAGCAACCTAAATGCCCACAGACAGACGAATGCATAAAGCTGTGGTACATATATAAAATGGAATATTACTAAGCCATGAAAAGGAATGAAATTGGGTCATTTGTAGAGACGTCGATGGATCTAGAGACTGTCATACAGAGTGAAGTAAGTCAGAAAGAGAAAAACAAATCTTGTATATTCATGCATATATGTGGAACCTAGAAAAACTGTACAGATTAACCATTTTGCAAGGCATAAATAGAGCAACAGATGTAGACAACAAATGTATGGACAACAAGGGGGGAAAGCTGTTGGGGGGGTGGTGGTGGGAGGAGTTGAGAGACTGGGATTGGCATGTATACATTTATATGTATAAAATAGATAACCAATAAGAACCTGCTGTATAAAAATATAAAATAAAATTCAAAATTAAAAAGAAATAAAATTTAAAAAATAAAACAGAAAAAACAATTATTCCCTTCACATACATGTATTTATATGAATAAATTATTTCCATGCTTATATCTGTAAATACAAAAAAGAGGAATAAAATCTACCTTGAACCAAAAACGAAAAAGAGAAAAAAAACACAGAACCCACCAGTTCCACAGAGGAAAACCGTATCAGGGCACTTGCTCCAGTTGTAAACAATTCTGAAGTTGGCCAGTGGTGGGGAATCGTCTCCCATTCAGCCAGCAGCCCCCACGCAACAAGCGTCCTCATTGCAAAGCTGGGGCACCGTGCCGAGGCATCTGTGAGTAAACGTGAGCTGAGCCCCAGGCCAGTTGCTGCTGAACTATTCCCACCCGTCCCAGGTAAAACACCTGAATATATACAAGGACTTGAAAGCCTAGAGGAAGGGCCATAGAGCCACACGAGTGACAGCATGCCGGCCGACTTGGTGCCTGCAGGCCAGCCAGGATGGTCCTGGCCCTGGGTGCTCTTCTGGAAGATTTCCATTTCCCTGACTGAGATACCCGTCCTGTCCCTGCCCCCACTGCTTTTTTCCTTCCTCACCTCTGCCCAGGGAGAAATTCCAGCAGCAGGTATGGGTGACACATCCTCTTCTTTAGCAGGTGGCAGCCTGGCAACTGCTGCAGAAAGTCCAGCAGAGCCCCACTCACACTGGGCCACCCACAAAGCCGTGGCCTCTCACTCCCTCCCACCAGCCCAGCCCCGAGACTGCTGACAGGGCAGAGAAAATGGCGTCAGGCACGGCTGCAGGGGCTCTTGCTGCCTGGAGTGGTATTTATATTGATCTCAACCCAGGCACACCTGGGGAGGGCTGGCCCGCACGGTAAGGCTGCCCAGGTCAGCCAATCATCACCCCTCAGGGGCTCACAGTTGCAGAAAATGGAACTTGCTGAACCGGCCAGGTCCAAGGAACAGGTGTGGGCTCCTGAGAGTCAGGATAGACAAGGGGCTGCAGCTTTGGCTTGTTTTCTAATCATTTTATCTGGCCCATGAGTGGGAGACAACTTCAAGAAAACCCTCTCCTTATGAGAGGAACCCAGGAGTCAGGGAGAGGAGGGGTGGGTGGTGGTTGGAGACAGAGGCCTGGTGCCCCGGGTGCAGTGGAAGTCTCTGGAAGACCAGGTGGAGGGAGGCCGCACAGAGTGATGCCCAGGGTCACAGACCTGTGGCAGCTGCTGTTTGTTAGTTCAAGTCCTGCTCTGAGGTGCTCTGTGCCAGCTCTGAGCGACAGGTGAGCTGGGGGTGCTCTGCAATGAGGGCTATGTGCACGGTTCCTGTGTGCCCAGCCCTGCCACAGTACCTGCAAGGGTAGCTCTGTATCCTGGGAAGGGCCTGACCACGAGAGCCCCGTGGGCTGGGGTGGGGGTGGGGTACCTGCCCAGGTGAGCTCCATATTCTGGGATTGGTCTGACCACGAGAGCCCCATGGGCTGCTGGGGACCTGGTAAAGGATGTCAGGACAGTCAGTGAAGCCACCGAGGATATACCTCCAGTTGCTCCTAATTCCTACACCCTGCTGGTCATTCTACCAACCACCAGGACATGGTATTCTGTATTAGTCTTCAATGATGCCTTCTTTTGTATTCCATTAGTCCCAGAGTCACAAGAAGTTTTGGCTTGTGAGTGGCAGGACTCAACATACAACTAAAACAATACTTCCGGGCCGTCTTGCCCCAAGGGTGCAAAAATTCCCACACCATCTTTGGGGAAAGCTTAGCTAAAGACCTAAAAGTTCTACCTCTGGAAAAGGAAACCCTCCTTCAGTACGCAGACGACATTCTGATCGCCAGCCCTACTAAGGAGGCCTCTGAACTACCAAGCCAATAAAGGATAGAAGTTGTCCAAGAAAAAGCTCAAATATCACAGACTGCGGTGACCTGCCTGGGCTTCATTCTCACAGAAGGTCGGAGAAGCCCATCCCAGGAAAGGGAAGAAACCATTTGCAGCCTTACCCCTTTCTAAAACTAGAAGACAGCTTAGGGGTTCCTGGGGAGGCCAGGGTTTGCTGCTTCTGGATCCCTAACTACAGTCTACTAGCTGGGCCTCTATATGAAACACTGAAAGGAAAAGATGATGATCCTTTTGAATAGAATCCAGAAGTGGCCTTTCAAGAATGGAAAGAGCAGTCAATTCAGACCCTTGCCCTGGAACTCCCTAATTTAGCTAAACCCTTTGACCTTTACATTCCCGGTGAAAGGTGAATCGCCATTGGAGAATTAGTGCAAAAACTGGGACCACTTGAAATGGAACAATGCAAGAATGCCATCCAGGTAGGATAAACTACGGTCACCAAGGGGCTTGGCCCACTGCCGCATCTGGCCAAGATACTGGCGGTATCTAAAAACCTGGAAATCAGCAGCCCAAAAGGCCACCTCCTTCCTAAGGGAAAAGGACCCCACGTGGTGATCCTAACCACCAACGATGCCCTGAAGTTGCAGGGTTTGCTCCGTGGGCACACCGACCTCGAGTGAGGAGGCCCTCCAACTCCAACATCCAGAGAGATAACCGGGGGCAACAGGGCACCATGACGACTCGTGTGAACATCACTTGACCTGGAGTTTCTCTCATAAAACAATAAGAGTGTGTCCCAAAAGAGTAGACTACTGCTTGCAGGACTTACTGCACCCAGAGGGGAGCTAATAATCTTGGTGGGGGAACCGTATATCACACTGTCACCATAGAAAAGCCTACAGACACCGTGATGATGGTGGCCAATAAGACCGGCTGGACTCCTGTTTACTTCAAAAGGCTGTTGACTCAGTGGTCATCATGGTCCTTGATCACCACTGACCCTGGACTGTCTGGGAGTTGAGCGGGCAGGGCTCTGACACCTGGTGCTGTTTGTACGTTAATTCAGGGGCCTAATTGAAGAAAGCGCAGACTACTGGTCAGAGCATCTAGGCTGGCAGAAACGGTCAGCCTAAGGTGGCCGAACAAATGTGGGGCGGGGTGAAACCGGCCCCCACAGCGTCTCTGCACATCTCTTTCCTGGACCCTTAAAGGTCATTAGAATCTATAACACTTCCAATGCTGGTGCTCAGGTGGACGAGCAGGGAGGCAGGGGGCCTGGGGACAATCAACGTCACCTGGAGGCTGCTGGGGAGAAGCTCTGACCCTCGCCCCCGGGTATTAGGGCTCCCAACTCAGCACTCAGCAGTTACAGAAGAAGTGTCTGCACCCTCAGCACTCCAAGAATGAGGAACGGGACAAAAGGCAGAGGAGGGGTTTGTCCCCAGCAAAGCCCATTAAAAATCCCTGGGAGATAAAAATAGAATCTGGGCAATAAAGTCAAGTCTAACCTTTTTTATCCTTTGTGCTTTGTCTAATTTCACGTGCTCCTAGGGTCCCGCATGCAGAGGTTCCACACCCGGCACTTCAGACCAGATTTCCTAGTGCAGAATGGCTGGGTCGACACCTCAGCTCCTGGGGCCCAGTGCAGACTCCGCGATATAGAGCCTGAGCTGCAGCCAACCTGGCCCTCGAGAGCTCCGCCCCCTCCCTCCCACTGACTCTGACAGGATCTCTACACAGCAGCCCAGCCCACAGCCCACGGGGTAGTGCATGCTCTCACCTCTCCATTCTCTGATCAAAATATAAAGTTTCCTTTGCTTGTGAACCAAACTCAGTCTCGATCTGTTGGCCCCAATGACACTGGGCAGGGGGACACTTGTTGGGGTCCACTCTGGAGGATCAGTAACAGAAATTGAGACTATTGTAACCTCAATGAACAGATGTGTGAGCCAAACTGTAGTTAACATAGAACAGTGTATAAGGCTCGGGTAAAATAAGATGTTTCTAACACTTCCATTTGATATTTCCATCACTTTATTATAAGCAAGTTCAGTGAAAAGGTTTGTCTTATTTGTCAGGTCAATATTAGAGAAACGAAGTGATTTCTTTCCAAGGATGTACATCTAATAATCTTGGTTAAAGCTTCAATTTTGTTTTAAATGCTTTTCCATTGAAAATGATACCTCTCTTTCAGCTCCCCCATTTCTGAGAAGTATAAAATCTTATAATTTATTATTACCAAAGGGGAAAGGTGGGAGGAGGGATAAATTAACAGTTTGGGATTAACACATACACACTGCTATGTATAAAATAGATCATCAACAAGGAACTACTGTATAGCACAGGGAACTACACTCAACATTTTGCAATAACCTATAAGGGGAAATAATCTGAAAAAGAATAGATATTTTTATTGACATCATCTATCAATGACAGTTAAAGTGTAACCTAAGGGAAGCTGGTGGTGAGTGCTTCTGACCCTGAAGACTTCAATCATCTAAAGTTTGGACTCTGCCTACTTCCCAAGGCCCTTAATGAACATATGTGTAGCCGTAGCTTAAAAAATTCCCCAGTTTGGGTTTCGGGGAGACACTGATTTTGAAAAAGCCCTGGTGTTCTCCTTACATGAATGGGACTCTTCCTACTGCTAAAACATGTCTGTCACACCCAGAGGATGGTATACCGTCTGATCGGGAAGAGTTTGGAAAAGGCATCTCATCTCCTCATCTCCTGGTGCTCGGGTTCACCCCTCCAGCGTCTTTACTAACAGTCTCCCCACTTGGAGATGTCAGCACTGTCAACATCCTGTTGCGTACAGTTTGGAATTTGTCCAGAGGATGAAGCGGAAGGATGAGGAACAATGAGAGACAAGTCCTAGGTGTTCAGACAGGCACATGTCACTCTAATTTCCAATCAGGAAGACGAATTGACCAAAGGCTAGGGTTGCCCATGGAAACAGTATAGGGCTTGAGGAAATCCCGCTGCTTTGTGGCCAGTTCCCATAAACACAAGTTGAACAATGGAACTCAGGGGCAGTAAAATTCACAAAACTGCAGAGTTGAAAATATCCATCACTGAAAAATGTCTTGAGGAAAGTCAGAGAAAAGGACTTGTAAGCAAGGGAGAATGGCAGGAAAGGGATTTGAGGAGGTAGAAAGGACTCGCCATTAAGCACAAGAAAAGGAGCTGAACATTGCCAACATTGCAGTTGGCCAAAAAGGGTGTATGCGTTTTTTTCTGTATATATTCAAGAAAAGGGCATACACTTTTTTAGCCAACCAAACAGGTGGGCACTGGAAGTCAATACTACAAAAGATATCACTTCGCATCAGTCAGAAGAGCCATCCTCATAAAGCGTAAACAACAGAAATGCAGGACAGGGCAAGGAGAAGAGGGAGCCCTGTGAGACTTATAGTGGAAATGTATATTGCCAACGGCCATTCTGGAGAAGTGTATTGTGTTTACTAAAGCATCTAAAAAATGAGCTACAGAGCATAGGGCACTTGCACTCATGGGCGTATATCTTGAGAAAAACAAAAATCGAGAGGACACAGGCACCCCAATGTTTACCCCCTCTCTGTTTAAAAGATCCTCAACTAGGATATAACTTAAGTGTCTCTGGAGGGAAAAAATGGGTAGAGATGTGGTACTTAGGTAGAGTGGAATATTATTCAGCCTGGAAATCAATGAAATATGGCCAGTTGTAACAACTCCGGAGGAGTTATGTATGATCTTTCTAAGTGACAGAATTCAAAAAGAAAAAGACACATATCATAAGATATCACTTAAAGGTGGAATCCAAAATGGCTACACATGAAATAAATTACAAAACAAAAACATAGTCAAATATGTAGAAAACACGCATAAGGCTGCTAAACGGGAAAGGTGGGGAGAGGTGAGGCATCACCCAGGAGGTTGAAATTAGCCAAGATACCATTCCAAATACCAAACTGATAATCAACAAGGCCTACACGGTAGCTAAAAGAACTGCACTCAGCACACTCAAGTCACCGGAAAAGAATATATACGACTGGTAAGAATCTGAAAAAGAATTTACTGATGTCTCTCTGTACGTGAATCAAGTGGATGTACAGCAGCAAGAAACAGAGCTTTGAAAATCAGCTGTAACCAATATAGTAATAAATTGAAAAAAATAAACGACAGAGAGACAGAGAAAACCTCTTACAACTTTTCCTCAGGGCCGGTGATGCAACATGGATTGAACACATCTAGACCCACAGCAGGATGAGACATAAGGCTGGAAACTGTTTGCGCTAAGAGAAATGTGAGGTTGGGTGAGGAAATGCACACCCTTTAAAGTAATACTACCTGGTACCCATTCAATGGGTCCCAAATATGCAGGTTCAAGGGATCTTCCTACAGCTAAAACATGCATGGAAAACCCAGAGGACTGTACACCATGTGATCGGGAGATGTGTCTAAAATGCAGCTCATTTATCCTCTCCTGGTGCTCCTGTTCACCATTCCAGCCACGTTACTTAGAATCTCCCCACTTGGAGAATCAGCACATTTCAACTTCTGTTTCACACATTTTGCAAATTGTGAGGAGGATGAACGGGGAACCAATGAGAGAATAGTTGTAGGGGTTTGGACGGGCACATATCACTCTAATTTCCCATTAAGAATAAGAATTGAAAAAAGGCTCAGCCCGCCTCCCCCGAGCCAAAATAGGGCCTGAAGCAATCCTGCGGGTTTGAGGCCAGCTCACAAAAGAGCAACTTAAAAAATGGAGCTCAGGGTCACTGCAATTCACAAACCTGCAGAGTTATAAATGAAAACTAACGTCCAAAAATATGTTGAGGTAAGGCAAAGAAGAGGATCTGAATGCAAGACAGAATTGCAAGAAACAGATTTCAAGAGATAGATTGGACTCGTCTTTAAAGCACATGAAAAGCGGCAGAATTTCGACAATGATGCAGTTGGCCCAAAAGGGCGTATGCGTTTTTTCCTGATTATATCCAGGAAAAAACGCATACGCACTTTATGGGCAACGAAGCAAGCAAGCAATGCAAATGTGCACAACAAAGAAGTCTCATTTCCCACTGGTCAAAAGGGCCATCCTAAAAAATTGTAAAAACCAGAAATGCAGGACAGGCCATGGAGAACAGGGAGCCTTTATACGCTGATGGGCAGTGTGTGAACTGCCGAGAGCCACTCTGGAGAAGTGTATGGTGGTTCCTAAATCATCTAAAAAACAGAGCTACAGAGCATAGGACACTTCCAATCATGGGAGTATATCTAGGGAAATCTAAAAATTAACAAGACACAAGCACACCACAGTTTAGGGCTACTCTGTTTACAAGAACCTCAACTTCAGTATACCTTAAATATCCCAGGAAAGAGAACAATGGATAAAGAAGATGTGGTACTTATGTACAATGGAATATCTCTTCACCATGAAATCAATGTAATAAGGCTAGTAGAAGGATAAAGAGTGGATTTAGGTCCGATAATACTACTTGAAATAAGTCAAACAGAAAAAGAAACATATCATAAGATATCACTTATAGAGGGAGGGTAAATATGGCTGCACAAGAAATGAATTACAGAACAGAACAGTGTCTCACATTTAGAAAACACACTTATTTCAGCTTAAGGGGAAAGGAGAGGTGGGGTGATGCATAAAACCAGAGTTTGAAATTAGCACAGATACCGTTCAATAAACCAAATAGATATTAGCCAAGATCTACACCTTGCTCAATGAACTGGCCTCAACACACCCTATACACCGCAGAGAAATATATCTGAGTAATAAGAATCTTAAAACCCATGTATTGATATATCTCCATAAGGGAATCAAGTGTGTGCAGAGTGGCACAAACACAGCAGTGAAAATGAGCTAAACCCCATTATAGAAATAAATTTTAAAAACAAAACGCAGAAACAATGAAAGAGAGAAAAATTCTTACAAAATTCACTCAGGGGCTGTGATGCAACCTGGATTGACCACATATAAACCCACAGCTGGATAAGACATAAGGCTGGACACTTGGGGCTGAGAGGATTGATGAGCTTTGGTGAGCAACTGCCAAAAGTTTAATGCAATACTTCATGCTACTCATTCCAAGGGTCCCAACACTCCAGGTTGAAGGGAATCTTCCTACAGCTAAACCATGCTTGGGAAACCCAGCGACTGGTATACCATATGATCGGGAAAGGTTTCTAAAACGCACCTCATTTTTCCTCTCCTGGGGCTCCGGATCGACATTCCAGCCGCTTTACCAAAAATATCCCCACATGGAGAGTCAATGCCTTTAAGTTCTGGTATCGCACAGTCTGCAGTTAGTGCGGAGGATGAATGGGAATAGGGGGAACCAGTGAGAAACTAGCTGTAGCGGTTTCAATGGGCACATGTCACTCTAAATTCACATCAGTAAGAAGAATAAACCAAAGGCACAGCAAGGTGCCCCAGAAGAAGAATAGGGCCTGAAGGAATCCTGTGGTTATGAGGCAAGATCACAAAAATAAGAGCTGAAAAATGGAGCTAAGGGCCACTGCAATTCAAAAACCTGCAGAGTTATAAAGACCAACTATTTTCAAAAAATATATTGAGGTAAGGCTATGAAGAGGCATTGAAAGCAAGGCAGAATTGCAGGAAAACGATTTCAGGAGGCAGACTGGAATTGCATTGAAAGCATAGGAAAAGAGGCAGAACGTCCACAATGATTCACTTGGCCAAAAAGGGCGTATGCCTTTTTTCCTGAATTTATTCAGGAAAAAAGGCATACGCCCTTTTTGGCCAACCAAGCAAGCTTGCAAAGGAAATCTGCACTACAATGAAGTCTCACTTCCCCCCGGTCAAAAGGGCCATCTGAAAAAAGTGTAAAATCCAGAAAGGCAGGACAGGCCATGGAGAACTGGGAGCCTTGTTATGCTGATGGGCGGGATGTGTATGGTGTTTCCTGAAACATCTAAAAAACAAAGCAACAGAGCCTAGGGCACTTCCACTTATGGTCCTATAGCTTAGGGAAATTAAAATCAAAAAGACACAGCCACCCCAAAATTTGGGACGCCTCTGTTTACAAGAACCTCGTTAACCGTACAAGTTCAATATCACAGAAAGTGAAAAATGGATAAAGAAGTTGTGGTACTTACGTACAATGCAGTATCACTCAGCAATGAAATCTATGTCATCAGGCCCGTAGCAGCATAATGAGTGGATTCAGGTACGATGATTCTAACTGAAATAAGACACACAGAAAAAGAAACATCATAAGATATCACTAATACACGGAATGTAAACTTGGCTACACAGGAACTGAATTACAGAACAGAACAGGGTCTCAAATTTAGAAAACCAACTTATGCTTGCTTAAGGGGAAAGGTGAGTTGGGGTGCTGCATAAAACCAGAGATTGAAATGAACACAGATAAAGTTCCTTAAGCCAAATATGGAATAGACAAGAGCTACTCCTTGCTCAACGAAATGGACTCAACACCCCATATTAAACGCCTAAGAATGTACCTGACTAGTAAGTATCTTAAAACCTATGGATTGCTATGTCTCCAAAAGAGAATCAAGCATGTGTACAGGGGCATAAACGCAGCAGTGATAGGATTGGAGATGTTCGGTGAGCAAATGAAGACCCTTTGAAGTCATATTGCATGGTACCAATTCCACGGGCCTCAACTCTCCAGGTTTAAGGTATTCTTCCTTCAGCTAAAACATGCATGTGGAACCCAGAGTATGATCAACCGTGTGAACGGGAGACATGTTCAAATATTTCTCAGTTTTCCTCCCATGGTACTCGGGTGCAACATTCCAGACGCTTTACTAACACTCTCCCCACTTGGAGAGTCAGCGCCTTTAACCTCCTGTTTGGCCCAGTTTGCAATTTCTGCGGAAGATGAACAGAAATAGGGAAAACCAATGAGAGACTAGCTGGAGGTGTCTGGACGGGCAAATTTAACTCTCATTTCCCACCAGGAAGAGGAAATAACCAAAGGCTCAGCATGCCGTGCCGGAACCAGATTAGGGCCTGAAGTCATCCTGCGGTGTTGCGGCCAGGTCACAAGAAAGCGAGTTGAAGAAAGGAGCTCAGGGGCACTGTAATTCACAAACCTGCAGAGTTATAAATGACAGCTATCGTCCAAAAATATACTGAAGTAAGGCTGCCAAGAGGACTTGAAAGCGGGGCAGAATTGCAGGAAACCGATTTCAGGAGGTAGACTGGAATTGCATTGAAAGCATAGGAAAAGAGGCAGAACGTCCACAATGATGCACTTGGCCAAAAAGGGCGTATGTGTCTTTTCCTGAATATATTCAGGAAAAAACGCATACGCCCTTTTTGGCCAACCAAGCAAGCTTGCAAAGGAAATCTGCACTACAATGAAGTCTCACTTCCCCCCGGTCAAAAGGGCCATCTGAAAAAAGTGTAAAATCCAGAAAGGCAGGACAGGCCATGGAGAACTGGGAGCCTTGTTATGCTGATGGGCGGGATGTAAATTGCCAACAGACACTCGGGAGAAGTGTATGGTGTTTCCTGAAACATCTAAAAAACAAAGCAACAGAGCCTAGGGCACTTCCACTTATG
This sequence comes from Pseudorca crassidens, assembly GCF_039906515.1. Lineage (NCBI taxonomy): Eukaryota > Metazoa > Chordata > Mammalia > Artiodactyla > Delphinidae > Pseudorca > Pseudorca crassidens. Next base: position 947,146 of record NW_027136310.1, read on the forward strand.
GTCCTATAGCTTAGGGAAATTAAAATCAAAAAGACACAGCCACCCCAAAGTTTGGGACGCCTCTGTTTACAAAAACCTCGTTTACCGTACAAGTTCAACATCGCAGAAAGTGAAAAATGGATAAAGAAGTTGTGGTATTTACTTACAAAGCAATATCACTCAGCAATGAAATCTATGTCATCAGGCCCTTAGCAGCACAATGAGTGGATTCAGGTATGATGATTCTAACTGAAATAAGTCACACAGAAAAAGAAACATCATAAGATATCACTAATACACGGAATGTAAACTTGGCTACACAGGAACTGAATTACAAAACAGAACAGGGTCTCAAATTTAGAAAACCAACTTATGCTTGCTTAATGGGAAAGGTGAGTTGGGGTGCTGCATAAAACCAGACATTGAAATGAGCACAGATAAAGTTCCTTAAGCCAAATATGTAATAGACAAGAGCTACTCCTTGCTCAACGAAATGGACTCAACACCGCATATTAAATGCCTAAGAATGTACCTGACTAGTAAGTATCTTAAAACCTATGGATTGCTATGTCTCCGAAAGGGAATCAAGCATGTGTACAGGGGCATAAACGCAGTAGTGATAGGATTGGAGAGGTTTGGTGAGCAAATGAAGACCCTTTGAAATCATATTGCATGGTACTCATTCCACGGGTCTCAACTCTCCAGGTTTCAGGGATTCTTCCTTCAGCTAAAACATGCATGTGGAACCCAGAGTATGATCAACCATGTGATCGGGAGACGTGTTCCAATATGTCTCAGTTTTCGTCCCCTGGTACTTGGGTGCAACATTCCAGACGCTTTACTAACACTCTCCCGACTTGGAGAGTCAGTGCCTTTAACCTCCTGTTTGGCCCTGTTTTCAATTTCAGTGGAAGATGAACAGGAATAGGGAGAACCAATGAGAGACAAGCTGGAGGTTTCTGGACGGGCAAATTTAACTCTCATTTCCCACCAAGGACAGGAATTAACCAAAGGCTCAGCGTGCCGTGCTGGAACCAGATTAGGGCCTGAAGCAATCCTGCGGTGTTGCGGCCAGCTCACAAGAAAGCGAGATGAAGAACGGAGCTCAGGGGCACAGGAATTCACAAACCTGCAGAGTTATAAATGACAGCAATCGTCCAAAAATATACTGAAGTAAGGCTGCCAAGAGGACTTGAAAGCGGGGCAGAATTGCAGGAAACCGATTTCAGGAGGTAGACTGGAATTGCATTTTAAGCATAGGAAAAGAGGCAGAACGTCCACAATGATGCACTTGGCCAAAAAGGGCGTATGCGTTTTTTCCTGAATCAGGAAAAAACGCATACGCACTTTTTGGCCAACCAAGCAAGCTTGCAAAGGAAATCTGCACTACAATGAAGTCTCACTTCCCACCCGTCAAAAGGGCCATCTGAAAAAAGTGTAAAATCCAGAACGACAGGACAGGCCATGGAGAACTGGGAGCCTTGTTATGCTGATGGGCGGGATGTAAATTGCCTACAGACACTCGGGAGAAGTGTATGGTGTTTCCTGAAACATCTAAAAAACAAAGCAACAGAGCCTAGGGCACTTCCACTTATGGTCCTATAGCTTAGGGAAATTAAAATCAAAAAGACACAGCCACCCCACAGTTTGGGACAGCTCTGTTTACAAGAACCTCGTTTACGGTACAAGTTCTATATCGCAGAAAGTGAAAAATGGATAAAGAAGTTGTGGTACTTATGTACAATGCAAAATCACTCAGCCATGAAATCTATGTCATCAGGCCCGTAGCAGCATAATGAGTGGATTCAGGTATGATGATTCTAACTGAAATATGTCACACAGAAAAAGAAACATCATAAGATATCACTAATACATGGAATGTGAACTTGGCTACACATGAACTGAATTACAAAACAGAACAGGGTCTCAAGTTTAGAAAACCAACTTATGCTTCCTTAAGGGGGAATGTGAGTTGGGGTGCTGCATAAAACCAGAGTTTGAAATTAGCACAGATACCATTCAATAAGCCAAATATGTAATAGACAAGACCTACCCCTTGCTCAACAAAATGGACTCAACAATGAGGTATCACCTCACACCTGATAGAATGGGCATCATGAGAAAATCTACAAACAAAAATGCTGGAAAGGGTGTGGAGAAAAGGAACCCCCTTCCACTATTGTTGGGAATATAAATTGATACAGTCACTACGGAGAACAGTATGGAGTTTCTTAAGAAACTAACAATAGAATTACCATATGATACAGCAATCCCAGTACTGGACATATACCCAGACAAAACCATAAATCAAAACGAGACATTCACCACAATGTTCATTGCATCACTATTTACAATATCGAGGTAATGGAAGCAACCTAAATGCCCACAGACAGACGAATGCATAAAGCTGTGGTACATATATAAAATGGAATATTACTAAGCCATGAAAAGGAATGAAATTGGGTCATTTGTAGAGACGTCGATGGATCTAGAGACTGTCATACAGAGTGAAGTAAGTCAGAAAGAGAAAAACAAATCTTGTATATTCATACATATATGTGGAACCTAGAAAAACTGTACAGATTAACCATTTTGCAAGGCATAAATAGAGCAACAGATGTAGACAACAAATGTATGGACAACAAGGGGGGAAAGCTGTTGGGGGGGTGGTGGTGGGAGGAGTTGAGAGACTGGGATTGGCATGTATACATTTATATGTATAAAATAGATAACCAATAAGAACCTGCTGTATAAAAATATAAAATAAAATTCAAAATTAAAAAGAAATAAAATTTAAAAAATAAAACAGAAAAAACAATTATTCCCTTCACATACATGTATTTATATGAATAAATTATTTCCATGCTTATATCTGTAAATACAAAAAAGAGGAATAAAATCTACCTTGAACCAAAAACGAAAAAGAGAAAAAAAACACAGAACCCACCAGTTCCACAGAGGAAAACCGTATCAGGGCACTTGCTCCAGTTGTAAACAATTCTGAAGTTGGCCAGTGGTGGGGAATCGTCTCCCATTCAGCCAGCAGCCCCCACGCAACAAGCGTCCTCATTGCAAAGCTGGGGCACCGTGCCGAGGCATCTGTGAGTAAACGTGAGCTGAGCCCCAGGCCAGTTGCTGCTGAACTATTCCCACCCGTCCCAGGTAAAACACCTGAATATATACAAGGACTTGAAAGCCTAGAGGAAGGGCCATAGAGCCACACGAGTGACAGCATGCCGGCCGACTTGGTGCCTGCAGGCCAGCCAGGATGGTCCTGGCCCTGGGTGCTCTTCTGGAAGATTTCCATTTCCCTGACTGAGATACCCGTCCTGTCCCTGCCCCCACTGCTTTTTTCCTTCCTCACCTCTGCCCAGGGAGAAATTCCAGCAGCAGGTATGGGTGACACATCCTCTTCTTTAGCAGGTGGCAGCCTGGCAACTGCTGCAGAAAGTCCAGCAGAGCCCCACTCACACTGGGCCACCCACAAAGCCGTGGCCTCTCACTCCCTCCCACCAGCCCAGCCCCGAGACTGCTGACAGGGCAGAGAAAATGGCGTCAGGCACGGCTGCAGGGGCTCTTGCTGCCTGGAGTGGTATTTATATTGATCTCAACCCAGGCACACCTGGGGAGGGCTGGCCCGCACGGTAAGGCTGCCCAGGTCAGCCAATCATCACCCCTCAGGGGCTCACAGTTGCAGAAAATGGAACTTGCTGAACCGGCCAGGTCCAAGGAACAGGTGTGGGCTCCTGAGAGTCAGGATAGACAAGGGGCTGCAGCTTTGGCTTGTTTTCTAATCATTTTATCTGGCCCATGAGTGGGAGACAACTTCAAGAAAACCCTCTCCTTATGAGAGGAACCCAGGAGTCAGGGAGAGGAGGGGTGGGTGGTGGTTGGAGACAGAGGCCTGGTGCCCCGGGTGCAGTGGAAGTCTCTGGAAGACCAGGTGGAGGGAGGCCGCACAGAGTGATGCCCAGGGTCACAGACCCGTCGCAGCTGCTGTTTGTTAGTTCAAGTCCTGCTCTGAGGTGCTCTGTGCCAGCTCTGAGCGACAGGTGAGCTGGGGGTGCTCTGCAATGAGGGCTATGTGCACGGTTCCTGTGTGCCCAGCCCTGCCACAGTACCTGCAAGGGTAGCTCTGTATCCTGGGAAGGGCCTGACCACGAGAGCCCCGTGGGCTGGGGTGGGGGTGGGGTACCTGCCCAGGTGAGCTCCATATTCTGGGATTGGTCTGACCACGAGAGCCCCATGGGCTGCTGGGGACCTGGTAAAGGATGTCAGGACAGTCAGTGAAGCCACCGAGGATATACCTCCAGTTGCTCCTAATTCCTACACCCTGCTGGTCATTCTACCAACCACCAGGACATGGTATTCTGTATTAGTCTTCAATGATGCCTTCTTTTGTATTCCATTAGTCCCAGAGTCACAAGAAATTTTGGCTTGTGAGTGGCAGGACTCAACATACAACTAAAACAATACTTCCGGGCCGTCTTGCCCCAAGGGTGCAAAAATTCCCACACCATCTTTGGGGAAAGCTTAGCTAAAGACCTAAAAGTTCTACCTCTGGAAAAGGAAACCCTCCTTCAGTACGCAGACGACATTCTGATCGCCAGCCCTACTAAGGAGGCCTCTGAACTACCAAGCCAATAAAGGATAGAAGTTGTCCAAGAAAAAGCTCAAATATCACAGACTGCGGTGACCTGCCTGGGCTTCGTTCTCACAGAAGGTCGGAGAAGCCCATCCCAGGAAAGGGAAGAAACCATTTGCAGCCTTACCCCTTTCTAAAACTAGAAGACAGCTTAGGGGTTCCTGGGGAGGCCAGGGTTTGCTGCTTCTGGATCCCTAACTACAGTCTACTAGCTGGGCCTCTATATGAAACACTGAAAGGAAAAGATGATGATCCTTTTGAATAGAATCCAGAAGTGGCCTTTCAAGAATGGAAAGAGCAGTCAATTCAGACCCTTGCCCTGGAACTCCCTAATTTAGCTAAACCCTTTGACCTTTACATTCCCGGTGTAAGGTGAATCGCCATTGGAGAATTAGTGCAAAAACTGGGACCACTTGAAATGGAACAATGCAAGAATGCCATCCAGGTAGGATAAACTACGGTCACCAAGGGGCTTGGCCCACTGCCGCATCTGGCCAAGATACTGGCGGTATCTAAAAACCTGGAAATCAGCAGCCCAAAAGGCCACCTCCTTCCTAAGGGAAAAGGACCCCACGTGGTGATCCTAACCACCAACGATGCCCTGAAGTTGCAGGGTTCGCTCCGTGGGCACACCGACCTCGAGTGAGGAGGCCCTCCAACTCCAACATCCAGAGAGATAGCCGGGGGCAACAGGGCACCATGACGACTCGTGTGAACATCACTTGACCTGGAGTTTCTCTCATAAAACAATAAGAGTGTGTCCCAAAAGAGTAGACTACTGCTTGCAGGACTTACTGCACCCAGAGGGGAGCTAATAATCTTGGCGGGGGAACCGTATATCACACTGTCACCATAGAAAAGCCTACAGACACCGTGATGATGGTGGCCAATAAGACCGGCTGGACTCCTGTTTACTTCAAAAGGCTGTTGACTCAGTGGTCATCATGGTCCTTGATCACCACTGACCCTGGACTGTCTGGGAGTTGAGCGGGCAGGGCTCTGACACCTGGTGCTGTTTGTACGTTAATTCAGGGGCCTAATTGAAGAAAGCGCAGACTACTGGTCAGAGCATCTAGGCTGGCAGAAACGGTCAGCCTAAGGTGGCCGAACAAATGTGGGGCGGGGTGAAACCGGCCCCCACAGCGTCTCTGCACATCTCTTTCCTGGACCCTTAAAGGTCATTAGAATCTATAACACTTCCAATGCTGGTGCTCAGGTGGACGAGCAGGGAGGCAGGGGGCCTGGGGACAATCAACGTCACCTGGAGGCTGCTGGGGAGAAGCTCTGACCCTCGCCCCCGGGTATTAGGGCTCCCAACTCAGCACTCAGCAGTTACAGAAGAAGTGTCTGCACCCTCAGCACTCCAAGAATGAGGAACGGGACAAAAGACAGAGGAGGGGTTTGTCCCCAGCAAAGCCCATTAAAAATCCCTGGGAGATAAAAATAGAATCTGGGCAATAAAGTCAAGTCTAACCTTTTTTATCCTTTGTGCTTTGTCTAATTTCACGTGCTCCTAGGGTCCCGCATGCAGAGGTTCCACACCCGGCACTTCAGACCAGATTTCCTAGTGCAGAATGGCTGGGTCGACACCTCAGCTCCTGGGGCCCAGTGCAGACTCCGCGATATAGAGCCTGAGCTGCAGCCAACCTGGCCCTCGAGAGCTCCGCCCCCTCCCTCCCACTGACTCTGACAGGATCTCTACACAGCAGCCCAGCCCACAGCCCACGGGGTAGTGCATGCTCTCACCTCTCCATTCTCTGATCAAAATATAAAGTTTCCTTTGCTTGTGAACCAAACTCAGTCTCGATCTGTTGGCCCCAATGACACTGGGCAGGGGGACACTTGTTGGGGTCCACTCTGGAGGATCAGTAACAGAAATTGAGACTATTGTAACCTCAATGAACAGATGTGTGAGCCAAACTGTAGTTAACATAGAACAGTGTATAAGGCTCGGGTAAAATAAGATGTTTCTAACACTTCCATTTGATATTTCCATCACTTTATTATAAGCAAGTTCAGTGAAAAGGTTTGTCTTATTTGTCAGGTCAATATTAGAGAAACGAAGTGATTTCTTTCCAAGGATGTACATCTAATAATCTTGGTTAAAGCTTCAATCTTGTTTTAAATGCTTTTCCATTGAAAATGATACCTCTCTTTCAGCTCCCCCATTTCTGAGAAGTATAAAATCTTATAATTTATTATTACCAAAGGGGAAAGGTGGGAGGAGGGATAAATTAACAGTTTGGGATTAACACATACACACTGCTATGTATAAAATAGATCATCAACAAGGAACTACTGTATAGCACAGGGAACTACACTCAACATTTTGCAATAACCTATAAGGGGAAATAATCTGAAAAAGAATAGATATTTTTATTGACATCATCTATCAATGACAGTTAAAGTGTAACCTAAGGGAAGCTGGTGGTGAGTGCTTCTGACCCTGAAGACTTCAATCATCTAAAGTTTGGACTCTGCCTACTTCCCAAGGCCCTTAATGAACATATGTGTAGCCGTAGCTTAAAAAATTCCCCAGTTTGGGTTTCGGGGAGACACTGATTTTGAAAAAGCCCTGGTGTTCTCCTTACATGAATGGGACTCTTCCTACTGCTAAAACATGTCTGTCACACCCAGAGGATGGTATACCGTCTGATCGGGAAGAGTTTGGAAAAGGCATCTCATCTCCTCATCTCCTGGTGCTCGGGTTCACCCCTCCAGCGTCTTTACTAACAGTCTCCCCACTTGGAGATGTCAGCACTGTCAACATCCTGTTGCGTACAGTTTGGAATTTGTCCAGAGGATGAAGCGGAAGGATGAGGAACAATGAGAGACAAGTCCTAGGTGTTCAGACAGGCACATGTCACTCTAATTTCCAATCAGGAAGACGAATTGACCAAAGGCTAGGGTTGCCCATGGAAACAGTATAGGGCTTGAGGAAATCCCGCTGCTTTGTGGCCAGTTCCCATAAACACAAGTTGAACAATGGAACTCAGGGGCAGTAAAATTCACAAAACTGCAGAGTTGAAAATATCCATCACTGAAAAATGTCTTGAGGAAAGTCAGAGAAAAGGACTTGTAAGCAAGGGAGAATGGCAGGAAAGGGATTTGAGGAGGTAGAAAGGACTCGCCATTAAGCACAAGAAAAGGAGCTGAACATTGCCAACATTGCAGTTGGCCAAAAAGGGTGTATGCGTTTTTTTCTGTATATATTCAAGAAAAGGGCATACACTTTTTTAGCCAACCAAACAGGTGGGCACTGGAAGTCAATACTACAAAAGATATCACTTCGCATCAGTCAGAAGAGCCATCCTCATAAAGCGTAAACAACAGAAATGCAGGACAGGGCAAGGAGAAGAGGGAGCCCTGTGAGACTTATAGTGGAAATGTATATTGCCAACGGCCATTCTGGAGAAGTGTATTGTGTTTACTAAAGCATCTAAAAAATGAGCTACAGAGCATAGGGCACTTGCACTCATGGGCGTATATCTTGAGAAAAACAAAAATCGAGAGGACACAGGCACCCCAATGTTTACCCCCTCTCTGTTTAAAAGATCCTCAACTAGGATATAACTTAAGTGTCTCTGGAGGGAAAAAATGGGTAGAGATGTGGTACTTAGGTAGAGTGGAATATTATTCAGCCTGGAAATCAATGAAATATGGCCAGTTGTAACAACTCCGGAGGAGTTATGTATGATCTTTCTAAGTGACAGAATTCAAAAAGAAAAAGACACATATCATAAGATATCACTTAAAGGTGGAATCCAAAATGGCTACACATGAAATAAATTACAAAACAAAAACATAGTCAAATATGTAGAAAACACGCATAAGGCTGCTAAACGGGAAAGGTGGGGAGGGGTGAGGCATCACCCAGGAGGTTGAAATTAGCAAAGATACCATTCCAAATACCAAACTGATAATCAACAAGGCCTACACGGTAGCTAAAAGAACTGCACTCAGCACACTCAAGTCACCGGAAAAGAATATATATGACTGGTAAGAATCTGAAAAAGAATTTACTGATGTCTCTCTGTACGTGAATCAAGTGGATGTACAGCAGCAAGAAACAGAGCTTTGAAAATCAGCTGTAACCAATATAGTAATAAATTGAAAAAAATAAACGACAGAGAGACAGAGAAAACCTCTTACAACTTTTCCTCAGGGCCGGTGATGCAACATGGATTGAACACATCTAGACCCACAGCAGGATGAGACATAAGGCTGGAAACTGTTTGCGCTAAGAGAAATGTGAGGTTGGGTGAGGAAATGCACACCCTTTAAAGTAATACTACCTGGTACCCATTCAATGGGTCCCAAATATGCAGGTTCAAGGGATCTTCCTACAGCTAAAACATGCATGGAAAACCCAGAGGACTGTACACCATGTGATGGGGAGATGTGTCTAAAATGCAGCTCATTTATCCTCTCCTGGTGCTCCTGTTCACCATTCCAGCCACGTTACTTAGAATCTCCCCACTTGGAGAATCAGCACATTTCAACTTCTGTTTCACACATTTTGCAAATTGTGAGGAGGATGAACGGGGAACCAATGAGAGAATAGTTGTAGGGGTTTGGACGGGCACATATCACTCTAATTTCCCATTAAGAATAAGAATTGAAAAAAGGCTCAGCCCGCCTCGCCCGAGCCAAAATAGGGCCTGAAGCAATCCTGCGGGTTTGAGGCCAGCTCACAAAAGAGCAACTTAAAAAATGGAGCTCAGGGTCACTGCAATTCACAAACCTGCAGAGTTATAAATGAAAACTAACGTCCAAAAATATGTTGAGGTAAGGCAAAGAAGAGGATCTGAATGCAAGACAGAATTGCAAGAAACAGATTTCAAGAGATAGATTGGACTCGTCTTTAAAGCACATGAAAAGCGGCAGAATTTCGACAATGATGCAGTTGGCCCAAAAGGGCGTATGCGTTTTTTCCTGATTATATCCAGGAAAAAACGCATACGCACTTTATGGGCAACGAAGCAAGCAAGCAATGCAAATGTGCACAACAAAGAAGTCTCATTTCCCACTGGTCAAAAGGGCCATCCTAAAAAATTGTAAAAACCAGAAATGCAGGACAGGCCATGGAGAACAGGGAGCCTTTATACGCTGATGGGCAGTGTGTGAACTGCCGAGAGCCACTCTGGAGAAGTGTATGGTGGTTCCTAAATCATCTAAAAAACAGAGCTACAGAGCATAGGACACTTCCAATCATGGGAGTATATCTAGGGAAATCTAAAAATTAACAAGACACAAGCACACCACAGTTTAGGGCTACTCTGTTTACAAGAACCTCAACTTCAGTATACCTTAAATATCCCAGGAAAGAGAACAATGGATAAAGAAGATGTGGTACTTATGTACAATGGAATATCTCTTCACCATGAAATCAATGTAATAAGGCTAGTAGAAGGATAAAGAGTGGATTTAGGTCCGATAATACTACTTGAAATAAGTCAAACAGAAAAAGAAACATATCATAAGATATCACTTATAGAGGGAGGGTAAATATGGCTGCACAAGAAATGAATTACAGAACAGAACAGTGTCTCACATTTAGAAAACACACTTATTTCAGCTTAAGGGGAAAGGAGAGGTGGGGTGATGCATAAAACCAGAGTTTGAAATTAGCACAGATACCGTTCAATAAACCAAATAGATATTAGCCAAGATCTACACCTTGCTCAATGAACTGGCCTCAACACACCCTATACACCGCAGAGAAATATATCTGAGTAATAAGAATCTTAAAACCCATGTATTGATATATCTCCATAAGGGAATCAAGTGTGTGCAGAGTGGCACAAACACAGCAGTGAAAATGAGCTAAACCCCATTATAGAAATAAATTTTAAAAACAAAACGCAGAAACAATGAAAGAGAGAAAAATTCTTACAAAATTCGCTCAGGGGCTGTGATGCAACCTGGATTGACCACATATAAACCCACAGCTGGATAAGACATAAGGCTGGACACTTGGGGCTGAGAGGATTGATGAGCTTTGGTGAGCAACTGCCAAAAGTTTAATGCAATACTTCATGCTACTCATTCCAAGGGTCCCAACACTCCAGGTTGAAGGGAATCTTCCTACAGCTAAACCATGCTTGGGAAACCCAGCGACTGGTATACCATATGATCGGGAAAGGTTTCTAAAACGCACCTCATTTTTCCTCTCCTGGGGCTCCGGATCGACATTCCAGCCGATATACCAAAAATATCCCCACATGGAGAGTCAATGCCTTTAAGTTCTGGTATCGCACAGTCTGCAGTTAGTGCGGAGGATGAATAGAAATAGGGGGAACCAGTGAGAAACTAGCTGTAGCGGTTTCAATGGGCACATGTCACTCTAAATTCACATCAGTAAGAAGAATAAACCAAAGGCACAGCAAGGTGCCCCAGAAGAAGAATAGGGCCTGAAGGAATCCTGTGGTTATGAGGCAAGATCACAAAAATAAGAGCTGAAAAATGGAGCTAAGGGCCACTGCAATTCAAAAACTTGCAGAGTTATAAAGGCCAGCTATTTTCAAAAAATATATTGAGGTAAGGCTATGAAGAGGCATTGAAAGCAAGGCAGAATTGCAGGAAAACGATTTCAGGAGGTAGACTGGAATTGCATTTAAAGCATAGGAAAAGAGGCAGAACGTCCACAATGATGCACTTGGCCAAAAAGGGCGTATGCCTTTTTTCCTGAATTTATTCAGAAAAAAAGGCATACGCCCTTTTTGGCCAACCAAGCAAGCTTGCAAAGGAAATCTGCACTACAATGAAGTCTCACTTCCCCCTGGTCAAAAGGGCCATCTGAAAAAAGTGTAAAATCCAGAAAGGCAGGACAGGCCATGGAGAACTGGGAGCCTTGTTATGCTGATGGGCGGGATGTGTATGGTGTTTCCTGAAACATCTAAAAAACAAAGCAACAGAGCCTAGGGCACTTCCACTTATGGTCCTATAGCTTAGGGAAATTAAAATCAAAAAGACACAGCCACCCCAAAGTTTGGGACGCCTCTGTTTACAAGAACCTCGTTTACAGTACAAGTTCAACATCGCAGAAAGTGAAAAATGGATAAAGAAGTTGTGGTATTTACTTACAAAGCAATATCACTCAGCAATGAAATCTATGTCATCAGGCCCTTAGCAGCACAATGAGTGGATTCAGGTATGATGATTCTAACTGAAATAAGTCACACAGAAAAAGAAACATCATAAGATATCAGTAATACACGGAATGTAAACTTGGCTACACAGGGACTGAATTACAGAACAGAACAGGGTCTCAAATTTAGAAAACCAACTTATGCTTGCTTAAGGGTAAAGGTGAGTTGGGGTGCTGCATAAAACCAGAGATTGAAATGAGCACAGATAAAGTTCCTTAAGCCAAATATGGAATAGACAAGAGCTACTCCTTGCTCAACGAAATGGACTCAACACCGCATATTAAATGCCTAAGAATGTACCTGACTAGTAAGTATCTTAAAACCTATGGATTGCTATGTCTCCAAAAGAGAATCAAGCATGTGTACAGGGGCATAAACGCAGCAGTGATAGGATTGGAGAGGTTCGGTGAGCAAATGAAGACCCTTTGAAGTCATATTGCATGGTACCCATTCCACGGGTTTCAACTACCCAGGTTTAAGGTATTCTTCCTTCAGCTAAAACATGCATGTGGAACCTAGAGTATGATCAACCATGTGATCGGGAGACGTGTTCAAATATGTCTCAGTTTTCGTACCCTGGTACTCGGGTGCAACATTCCAGACGCTTTACTAACACCCTCCCGACTTGGAGAGTCAGTCCCTTTAACCTCCTGTTTGGCCCAGTTTGCAATTTCTGCGGAAGATGAACAGGAATAGCGAGAACCAATGAGAGACTAGCTGGAGGTGTCTGGACGGGCAAATTTAACTCTCATTTCCCACCAGGAAGAGGAATTAAGCAAAGGCTCAGCGTGCCGTGCCGGAACCAGATTAGGGCCTGAAGCCATCCTGCGGTGTTGCGGCCAGCTCAAAAGAAAGCGAGTTGAAGAAAGGAGCTCAGGGGCACTGTAATTCACAAACCTGCAGAGTTATAAATGACAGCTATCGTCCAAAAATATACTGAAGTAAGGCTGCCAAGAGGACTTGAAAGCGGGGCAGAATTGCAGGAAACCGATTTCAGGAGGTAGACTGGAATTGCATTGAAAGCATAGGAAAAGAGGCAGAACGTCCACAATGATGCACTTGGCCAAAAAGGGCGTATGCGTTTTATCCTGAATATATTCAGGAAAAAACGCATACGCCCTTTTTGGCCAACCAAGCAAGCTTGCAAAGGAAATCTGCACTACAATGAAGTCTCACTTCCCCCCGGTCAAAAGGCCATCTGAAAAAGGTGTAAAATCCAGAAAGGCAGGACAGGCCATGGAGAACTGGGAGCCTTGTTATGCTGATGGGCGGGATGTAAATTGCCAACAGACACTCGGGAGAAGTGTATGGTGTTTCCTGAAACATCTAAAAAACAAAGCAACAGAGCCTAGGGCACTTCCACTTATGGTCCTATAGCTTAGGGAAATTAAAATCAAAAAGACACAGCCACCCCAAAGTTTGGGACGCCTCTGTTTACAAAAACCTCGTTTACCGTACAAGTTCAACATCGCAGAAAGTGAAAAATGGATAAAGAAGTTGTGGTATTTACTTACAAAGCAATATCACTCAGCAATGAAATCTATGTCATCAGGCCCTTAGCAGCACAATGAGTGGATTCAGGTATGATGATTCTAACTGAAATAAGTCACACAGAAAAAGAAACATCATAAGATATCACTAATACACGGAATGTAAACTTGGCTACACAGGAACTGAATTACAAAACAGAACAGGGTCTCAAATTTAGAAAACCAACTTATGCTTGCTTAATGGGAAAGGTGAGTTGGGGTGCTGCATAAAACCAGACATTGAAATGAGCACAGATAAAGTTCCTTAAGCCAAATATGTAATAGACAAGAGCTACTCCTTGCTCAACGAAATGGACTCAACACCCTATATTAAATGCCTAAGAATGTACCTGACTAGTAAGTATCTTAAAACCTATGGATTGCTATGTCTCCGAAAGGGAATCAAGCATGTGTACAGGGGCATAAACGCAGCAGTGATAGGATTGGAGAGGTTTGGTGAGCAAATGAAGACCCTTTGAAATCATATTGCATGGTACTCATTCCACGGGTCTCAACTCTCCAGGTTTCAGGGATTCTTCCTTCAGCTAAAACATGCATGTGGAACCCAGAGTATGATCAACCATGTGATCGGGAGACGTGTTCCAATATGTCTCAGTTTTCGTCCCCTGGTACTTGGGTGCAACATTCCAGACGCTTTACTAACACTCTCCCGACTTGGAGAGTCAGTGCCTTTAACCTCCTGTTTGGCCCTGTTTTCAATTTCAGTGGAAGATGAACAGGAATAGGGAGAACCAATGAGAGACAAGCTGGAGGTTTCTGGACGGGCAAATTTAACTCTCATTTCCCACCAAGGACAGGAATTAACCAAAGGCTCAGCGTGCCGTGCTGGAACCAGATTAGGGCCTGAAGCAATCCTGCGGTGTTGCGGCCAGCTCACAAGAAAGCGAGATGAAGAACGGAGCTCAGGGGCACAGGAATTCACAAACCTGCAGAGTTATAAATGACAGCAATCGTCCAAAAATATACTGAAGTAAGGCTGCCAAGAGGACTTGAAAGCGGGGCAGAATTGCAGGAAACCGATTTCAGGAGGTAGACTGGAATTGCATTTTAAGCATAGGAAAAGAGGCAGAACGTCCACAATGATGCACTTGGCCAAAAAGGGCGTATGCGTTTTTTCCTGAATCAGGAAAAAACGCATACGCACTTTTTGGCCAACCAAGCAAGCTTGCAAAGGAAATCTGCACTACAATGAAGTCTCACTTCCCCCCCGTCAAAAGGGCCATCTGAAAAAAGTGTAAAATCCAGAACGACAGGACAGGCCATGGAGAACTGGGAGCCTTGTTATGCTGATGGGCGGGATGTAAATTGCCTACAGACACTCGGGAGAAGTGTATGGTGTTTCCTGAAACATCTAAAAAACAAAGCAACAGAGCCTAGGGCACTTCCACTTATGGTCCTATAGCTTAGGGAAATTAAAATCAAAAAGACACAGCCACCCCACAGTTTGGGACAGCTCTGTTTACAAGAACCTCGTTTACGGTACAAGTTCTATATCGCAGAAAGTGAAAAATGGATAAAGAAGTTGTGGTACTTATGTACAATGCAAAATCACTCAGCCATGAAATCTATGTCATCAGGCCCGTAGCAGCATAATGAGTGGATTCAGGTATGATGATTCTAACTGAAATATGTCACACAGAAAAAGAAACATCATAAGATATCACTAATACATGGAATGTGAACTTGGCTACACATGAACTGAATTACAAAACAGAACAGGGTCTCAAGTTTAGAAAACCAACTTATGCTTCCTTAAGGGAGAAAGTGAGTTGGGGTGCTGCATAAAACCAGAGTTTGAAATTAGCACAGATACCATTCAATAAGCCAAATATGTAATAGACAAGACCTACCCCTTGCTCAACAAAATGGACTCAACAATGAGGTATCACCTCACACCTGATAGAATGGGCATCATGAGAAAATCTACAAACAAAAATGCTGGAAAGGGTGTGGAGAAAAGGAACCCCCTTCCACTATTGTTGGGAATATAAATTGATACAGTCACTACGGAGAACAGTATGGAGTTTCTTAAGAAACTAACAATAGAATTACCATATGATACAGCAATCCCAGTACTGGACATATACCCAGACAAAACCATAAATCAAAACGAGACATTCACCGCAATGTTCATTGCATCACTATTTACAATATCGAGGTAATGGAAGCAACCTAAATGCCCACAGACAGACGAATGCATAAAGCTGTGGTACATATATAAAATGGAATATTACTAAGCCATGAAAAGGAATGAAATTGGGTCATTTGTAGAGACGTCGATGGATCTAGAGACTGTCATACAGAGTGAAGTAAGTCAGAAAGAGAAAAACAAATCTTGTATATTCATACATATATGTGGAACCTAGAAAAACTGTACAGATTAACCATTTTGCAAGGCATAAATAGAGCAACAGATGTAGACAACAAATGTATGGACAACAAGGGGGGAAAGCTGTTGGGGGGGTGGTGGTGGGAGGAGTTGAGAGACTGGGATTGGCATGTATACATTTATATGTATAAAATAGATAACCAATAAGAACCTGCTGTATAAAAATATAAAATAAAATTCAAAATTAAAAAGAAATAAAATTTAAAAAATAAAACAGAAAAAACAATTATTCCCTTCACATACATGTATTTATATGAATAAATTATTTCCATGCTTATATCTGTAAATACAAAAAAGAGGAATAAAATCTACCTTGAAGCAAAAACGAAAAAGAGAAAAAAAACACAGAACCCACCAGTTCCACAGAGGAAAACCGTATCAGGGCACTTGCTCCAGTTGTAAACAATTCTGAAGTTGGCCAGTGGTGGGGAATCGTCTCCCATTCAGCCAGCAGCCCCCACGCAACAAGCGTCCTCATTGCAAAGCTGGGGCACCGTGCCGAGGCATCTGTGAGTAAACGTGAGCTGAGCCCCAGGCCAGTTGCTGCTGAACTATTCCCACCCGTCCCAGGTAAAACACCTGAATATATACAAGGACTTGAAAGCCTAGAGGAAGGGCCATAGAGCCACACGAGTGACAGCATGCCGGCCGACTTGGTGCCTGCAGGCCAGCCAGGATGGTCCTGGCCCTGGGTGCTCTTCTGGAAGATTTCCATTTCCCTGACTGAGATACCCGTCCTGTCCCTGCCCCCACTGCTTTTTTCCTTCCTCACCTCTGCCCAGGGAGAAATTCCAGCAGCAGGTATGGGTGACACATCCTCTTCTTTAGCAGGTGGCAGCCTGGCAACTGCTGCAGAAAGTCCAGCAGAGCCCCACTCACACTGGGCCACCCACAAAGCCGTGGCCTCTCACTCCCTCCCACCAGCCCAGCCCCGAGACTGCTGACAGGGCAGAGAAAATGGCGTCAGGCACGGCTGCAGGGGCTCTTGCTGCCTGGAGTGGTATTTATATTGATCTCAACCCAGGCACACCTGGGGAGGGCTGGCCCGCACGGTAAGGCTGCCCAGGTCAGCCAATCATCACCCCTCAGGGGCTCACAGTTGCAGAAAATGGAACTTGCTGAACCGGCCAGGTCCAAGGAACAGGTGTGGGCTCCTGAGAGTCAGGATAGACAAGGGGCTGCAGCTTTGGCTTGTTTTCTAATCATTTTATCTGGCCCATGAGTGGGAGACAACTTCAAGAAAACCCTCTCCTTATGAGAGGAACCCAGGAGTCAGGGAGAGGAGGGGTGGGTGGTGGTTGGAGACAGAGGCCTGGTGCCCCGGGTGCAGTGGAAGTCTCTGGAAGACCAGGTGGAGGGAGGCCGCACAGAGTGATGCCCAGGGTCACAGACCCGTCGCAGCTGCTGTTTGTTAGTTCAAGTCCTGCTCTGAGGTGCTCTGTGCCAGCTCTGAGCGACAGGTGAGCTGGGGGTGCTCTGCAATGAGGGCTATGTGCACGGTTCCTGTGTGCCCAGCCCTGCCACAGTACCTGCAAGGGTAGCTCTGTATCCTGGGAAGGGCCTGACCACGAGAGCCCCGTGGGCTGGGGTGGGGGTGGGGTACCTGCCCAGGTGAGCTCCATATTCTGGGATTGGTCTGACCACGAGAGCCCCATGGGCTGCTGGGGACCTGGTAAAGGATGTCAGGACAGTCAGTGAAGCCACCGAGGATATACCTCCAGTTGCTCCTAATTCCTACACCCTGCTGGTCATTCTACCAACCACCAGGACATGGTATTCTGTATTAGTCTTCAATGATGCCTTCTTTTGTATTCCATTAGTCCCAGAGTCACAAGAAATTTTGGCTTGTGAGTGGCAGGACTCAACATACAACTAAAACAATACTTCCGGGCCGTCTTGCCCCAAGGGTGCAAAAATTCCCACACCATCTTTGGGGAAAGCTTAGCTAAAGACCTAAAAGTTCTACCTCTGGAAAAGGAAACCCTCCTTCAGTACGCAGACGACATTCTGATCGCCAGCCCTACTAAGGAGGCCTCTGAACTACCAAGCCAATAAAGGATAGAAGTTGTCCAAGAAAAAGCTCAAATATCACAGACTGCGGTGACCTGCCTGGGCTTCGTTCTCACAGAAGGTCGGAGAAGCCCATCCCAGGAAAGGGAAGAAACCATTTGCAGCCTTACCCCTTTCTAAAACTAGAAGACAGCTTAGGGGTTCCTGGGGAGGCCAGGGTTTGCTGCTTCTGGATCCCTAACTACAGTCTACTAGCTGGGCCTCTATATGAAACACTGAAAGGAAAAGATGATGATCCTTTTGAATAGAATCCAGAAGTGGCCTTTCAAGAATGGAAAGAGCAGTCAATTCAGACCCTTGCCCTGGAACTCCCTAATTTAGCTAAACCCTTTGACCTTTACATTCCCGGTGTAAGGTGAATCGCCATTGGAGAATTAGTGCAAAAACTGGGACCACTTGAAATGGAACAATGCAAGAATGCCATCCAGGTAGGATAAACTACGGTCACCAAGGGGCTTGGCCCACTGCCGCATCTGGCCAAGATACTGGCGGTATCTAAAAACCTGGAAATCAGCAGCCCAAAAGGCCACCTCCTTCCTAAGGGAAAAGGACCCCACGTGGTGATCCTAACCACCAACGATGCCCTGAAGTTGCAGGGTTCGCTCCGTGGGCACACCGACCTCGAGTGAGGAGGCCCTCCAACTCCAACATCCAGAGAGATAACCGGGGGCAACAGGGCACCATGACGACTCGTGTGAACATCACTTGACCTGGAGTTTCTCTCATAAAACAATAAGAGTGTGTCCCAAAAGAGTAGACTACTGCTTGCAGGACTTACTGCACCCAGAGGGGAGCTAATAATCTTGGCGGGGGAACCGTATATCACACTGTCACCATAGAAAAGCCTACAGACACCGTGATGATGGTGGCCAATAAGACCGGCTGGACTCCTGTTTACTTCAAAAGGCTGTTGACTCAGTGGTCATCATGGTCCTTGATCACCACTGACCCTGGACTGTCTGGGAGTTGAGCGGGCAGGGCTCTGACACCTGGTGCTGTTTGTACGTTAATTCAGGGGCCTAATTGAAGAAAGCGCAGACTACTGGTCAGAGCATCTAGGCTGGCAGAAACGGTCAGCCTAAGGTGGCCGAACAAATGTGGGGCGGGGTGAAACCGGCCCCCACAGCGTCTCTGCACATCTCTTTCCTGGACCCTTAAAGGTCATTAGAATCTATAACACTTCCAATGCTGGTGCTCAGGTGGACGAGCAGGGAGGCAGGGGGCCTGGGGACAATCAACGTCACCTGGAGGCTGCTGGGGAGAAGCTCTGACCCTCGCCCCCGGGTATTAGGGCTCCCAACTCAGCACTCAGCAGTTACAGAAGAAGTGTCTGCACCCTCAGCACTCCAAGAATGAGGAACGGGACAAAAGACAGAGGAGGGGTTTGTCCCCAGCAAAGCCCATTAAAAATCCCTGGGAGATAAAAATAGAATCTGGGCAATAAAGTCAAGTCTAACCTTTTTTATCCTTTGTGCTTTGTCTAATTTCACGTGCTCCTAGGGTCCCGCATGCAGAGGTTCCACACCCGGCACTTCAGACCAGATTTCCTAGTGCAGAATGGCTGGGTCGACACCTCAGCTCCTGGGGCCCAGTGCAGACTCCGCGATATAGAGCCTGAGCTGCAGCCAACCTGGCCCTCGAGAGCTCCGCCCCCTCCCTCCCACTGACTCTGACAGGATCTCTACACAGCAGCCCAGCCCACAGCCCACGGGGTAGTGCATGCTCTCACCTCTCCATTCTCTGATCAAAATATAAAGTTTCCTTTGCTTGTGAACCAAACTCAGTCTCGATCTGTTGGCCCCAATGACACTGGGCAGGGGGACACTTGTTGGGGTCCACTCTGGAGGATCAGTAACAGAAATTGAGACTATTGTAACCTCAATGAACAGATGTGTGAGCCAAACTGTAGTTAACATAGAACAGTGTATAAGGCTCGGGTAAAATAAGATGTTTCTAACACTTCCATTTGATATTTCCATCACTTTATTATAAGCAAGTTCAGTGAAAAGGTTTGTCTTATTTGTCAGGTCAATATTAGAGAAACGAAGTGATTTCTTTCCAAGGATGTACATCTAATAATCTTGGTTAAAGCTTCAATCTTGTTTTAAATGCTTTTCCATTGAAAATGATACCTCTCTTTCAGCTCCCCCATTTCTGAGAAGTATAAAATCTTATAATTTATTATTACCAAAGGGGAAAGGTGGGAGGAGGGATAAATTAACAGTTTGGGATTAACACATACACACTGCTATGTATAAAATAGATCATCAACAAGGAACTACTGTATAGCACAGGGAACTACACTCAACATTTTGCAATAACCTATAAGGGGAAATAATCTGAAAAAGAATAGATATTTTTATTGACATCATCTATCAATGACAGTTAAAGTGTAACCTAAGGGAAGCTGGTGGTGAGTGCTTCTGACCCTGAAGACTTCAATCATCTAAAGTTTGGACTCTGCCTACTTCCCAAGGCCCTTAATGAACATATGTGTAGCCGTAGCTTAAAAAATTCCCCAGTTTGGGTTTCGGGGAGACACTGATTTTGAAAAAGCCCTGGTGTTCTCCTTACATGAATGGGACTCTTCCTACTGCTAAAACATGTCTGTCACACCCAGAGGATGGTATACCGTCTGATCGGGAAGAGTTTGGAAAAGGCATCTCATCTCCTCATCTCCTGGTGCTCGGGTTCACCCCTCCAGCGTCTTTACTAACAGTCTCCCCACTTGGAGATGTCAGCACTGTCAACATCCTGTTGCGTACAGTTTGGAATTTGTCCAGAGGATGAAGCGGAAGGATGAGGAACAATGAGAGACAAGTCCTAGGTGTTCAGACAGGCACATGTCACTCTAATTTCCAATCAGGAAGACGAATTGACCAAAGGCTAGGGTTGCCCATGGAAACAGTATAGGGCTTGAGGAAATCCCGCTGCTTTGTGGCCAGTTCCCATAAACACAAGTTGAACAATGGAACTCAGGGGCAGTAAAATTCACAAAACTGCAGAGTTGAAAATATCCATCACTGAAAAATGTCTTGAGGAAAGTCAGAGAAAAGGACTTGTAAGCAAGGGAGAATGGCAGGAAAGGGATTTGAGGAGGTAGAAAGGACTCGCCATTAAGCACAAGAAAAGGAGCTGAACATTGCCAACATTGCAGTTGGCCAAAAAGGGTGTATGCGTTTTTTTCTGTATATATTCAAGAAAAGGGCATACACTTTTTTAGCCAACCAAACAGGTGGGCACTGGAAGTCAATACTACAAAAGATATCACTTCGCATCAGTCAGAAGAGCCATCCTCATAAAGCGTAAACAACAGAAATGCAGGACAGGGCAAGGAGAAGAGGGAGCCCTGTGAGACTTATAGTGGAAATGTATATTGCCAACGGCCATTCTGGAGAAGTGTATTGTGTTTACTAAAGCATCTAAAAAATGAGCTACAGAGCATAGGGCACTTGCACTCATGGGCGTATATCTTGAGAAAAACAAAAATCGAGAGGACACAGGCACCCCAATGTTTACCCCCTCTCTGTTTAAAAGATCCTCAACTAGGATATAACTTAAGTGTCTCTGGAGGGAAAAAATGGGTAGAGATGTGGTACTTAGGTAGAGTGGAATATTATTCAGCCTGGAAATCAATGAAATATGGCCAGTTGTAACAACTCCGGAGGAGTTATGTATGATCTTTCTAAGTGACAGAATTCAAAAAGAAAAAGACACATATCATAAGATATCACTTAAAGGTGGAATCCAAAATGGCTACACATGAAATAAATTACAAAACAAAAACATAGTCAAATATGTAGAAAACACGCATAAGGCTGCTAAACGGGAAAGGTGGGGAGGGGTGAGGCATCACCCAGGAGGTTGAAATTAGCAAAGATACCATTCCAAATACCAAACTGATAATCAACAAGGCCTACACGGTAGCTAAAAGAACTGCACTCAGCACACTCAAGTCACCGGAAAAGAATATATATGACTGGTAAGAATCTGAAAAAGAATTTACTGATGTCTCTCTGTACGTGAATCAAGTGGATGTACAGCAGCAAGAAACAGAGCTTTGAAAATCAGCTGTAACCAATATAGTAATAAATTGAAAAAAATAAACGACAGAGAGACAGAGAAAACCTCTTACAACTTTTCCTCAGGGCCGGTGATGCAACATGGATTGAACACATCTAGACCCACAGCAGGATGAGACATAAGGCTGGAAACTGTTTGCGCTAAGAGAAATGTGAGGTTGGGTGAGGAAATGCACACCCTTTAAAGTAATACTACCTGGTACCCATTCAATGGGTCCCAAATATGCAGGTTCAAGGGATCTTCCTACAGCTAAAACATGCATGGAAAACCCAGAGGACTGTACACCATGTGATGGGGAGATGTGTCTAAAATGCAGCTCATTTATCCTCTCCTGGTGCTCCTGTTCACCATTCCAGCCACGTTACTTAGAATCTCCCCACTTGGAGAATCAGCACATTTCAACTTCTGTTTCACACATTTTGCAAATTGTGAGGAGGATGAACGGGGAACCAATGAGAGAATAGTTGTAGGGGTTTGGACGGGCACATATCACTCTAATTTCCCATTAAGAATAAGAATTGAAAAAAGGCTCAGCCCGCCTCGCCCGAGCCAAAATAGGGCCTGAAGCAATCCTGCGGGTTTGAGGCCAGCTCACAAAAGAGCAACTTAAAAAATGGAGCTCAGGGTCACTGCAATTCACAAACCTGCAGAGTTATAAATGAAAACTAACGTCCAAAAATATGTTGAGGTAAGGCAAAGAAGAGGATCTGAATGCAAGACAGAATTGCAAGAAACAGATTTCAAGAGATAGATTGGACTCGTCTTTAAAGCACATGAAAAGCGGCAGAATTTCGACAATGATGCAGTTGGCCCAAAAGGGCGTATGCGTTTTTTCCTGATTATATCCAGGAAAAAACGCATACGCACTTTATGGGCAACGAAGCAAGCAAGCAATGCAAATGTGCACAACAAAGAAGTCTCATTTCCCACTGGTCAAAAGGGCCATCCTAAAAAATTGTAAAAACCAGAAATGCAGGACAGGCCATGGAGAACAGGGAGCCTTTATACGCTGATGGGCAGTGTGTGAACTGCCGAGAGCCACTCTGGAGAAGTGTATGGTGGTTCCTAAATCATCTAAAAAACAGAGCTACAGAGCATAGGACACTTCCAATCATGGGAGTATATCTAGGGAAATCTAAAAATTAACAAGACACAAGCACACCACAGTTTAGGGCTACTCTGTTTACAAGAACCTCAACTTCAGTATACCTTAAATATCCCAGGAAAGAGAACAATGGATAAAGAAGATGTGGTACTTATGTACAATGGAATATCTCTTCACCATGAAATCAATGTAATAAGGCTAGTAGAAGGATAAAGAGTGGATTTAGGTCCGATAATACTACTTGAAATAAGTCAAACAGAAAAAGAAACATATCATAAGATATCACTTATAGAGGGAGGGTAAATATGGCTGCACAAGAAATGAATTACAGAACAGAACAGTGTCTCACATTTAGAAAACACACTTATTTCAGCTTAAGGGGAAAGGAGAGGTGGGGTGATGCATAAAACCAGAGTTTGAAATTAGCACAGATACCGTTCAATAAACCAAATAGATATTAGCCAAGATCTACACCTTGCTCAATGAACTGGCCTCAACACACCCTATACACCGCAGAGAAATATATCTGAGTAATAAGAATCTTAAAACCCATGTATTGATATATCTCCATAAGGGAATCAAGTGTGTGCAGAGTGGCACAAACACAGCAGTGAAAATGAGCTAAACCCCATTATAGAAATAAATTTTAAAAACAAAACGCAGAAACAATGAAAGAGAGAAAAATTCTTACAAAATTCGCTCAGGGGCTGTGATGCAACCTGGATTGACCACATATAAACCCACAGCTGGATAAGACATAAGGCTGGACACTTGGGGCTGAGAGGATTGATGAGCTTTGGTGAGCAACTGCCAAAAGTTTAATGCAATACTTCATGCTACTCATTCCAAGGGTCCCAACACTCCAGGTTGAAGGGAATCTTCCTACAGCTAAACCATGCTTGGGAAACCCAGCGACTGGTATACCATATGATCGGGAAAGGTTTCTAAAACGCACCTCATTTTTCCTCTCCTGGGGCTCCGGATCGACATTCCAGCCGATATACCAAAAATATCCCCACATGGAGAGTCAATGCCTTTAAGTTCTGGTATCGCACAGTCTGCAGTTAGTGCGGAGGATGAATAGAAATAGGGGGAACCAGTGAGAAACTAGCTGTAGCGGTTTCAATGGGCACATGTCACTCTAAATTCACATCAGTAAGAAGAATAAACCAAAGGCACAGCAAGGTGCCCCAGAAGAAGAATAGGGCCTGAAGGAATCCTGTGGTTATGAGGCAAGATCACAAAAATAAGAGCTGAAAAATGGAGCTAAGGGCCACTGCAATTCAAAAACTTGCAGAGTTATAAAGGCCAGCTATTTTCAAAAAATATATTGAGGTAAGGCTATGAAGAGGCATTGAAAGCAAGGCAGAATTGCAGGAAAACGATTTCAGGAGGTAGACTGGAATTGCATTTAAAGCATAGGAAAAGAGGCAGAACGTCCACAATGATGCACTTGGCCAAAAAGGGCGTATGCCTTTTTTCCTGAATTTATTCAGAAAAAAAGGCATACGCCCTTTTTGGCCAACCAAGCAAGCTTGCAAAGGAAATCTGCACTACAATGAAGTCTCACTTCCCCCTGGTCAAAAGGGCCATCTGAAAAAAGTGTAAAATCCAGAAAGGCAGGACAGGCCATGGAGAACTGGGAGCCTTGTTATGCTGATGGGCGGGATGTGTATGGTGTTTCCTGAAACATCTAAAAAACAAAGCAACAGAGCCTAGGGCACTTCCACTTATGGTCCTATAGCTTAGGGAAATTAAAATCAAAAAGACACAGCCACCCCAAAGTTTGGGACGCCTCTGTTTACAAGAACCTCGTTTACAGTACAAGTTCAACATCGCAGAAAGTGAAAAATGGATAAAGAAGTTGTGGTATTTACTTACAAAGCAATATCACTCAGCAATGAAATCTATGTCATCAGGCCCTTAGCAGCACAATGAGTGGATTCAGGTATGATGATTCTAACTGAAATAAGTCACACAGAAAAAGAAACATCATAAGATATCAGTAATACACGGAATGTAAACTTGGCTACACAGGGACTGAATTACAGAACAGAACAGGGTCTCAAATTTAGAAAACCAACTTATGCTTGCTTAAGGGTAAAGGTGAGTTGGGGTGCTGCATAAAACCAGAGATTGAAATGAGCACAGATAAAGTTCCTTAAGCCAAATATGGAATAGACAAGAGCTACTCCTTGCTCAACGAAATGGACTCAACACCGCATATTAAATGCCTAAGAATGTACCTGACTAGTAAGTATCTTAAAACCTATGGATTGCTATGTCTCCAAAAGAGAATCAAGCATGTGTACAGGGGCATAAACGCAGCAGTGATAGGATTGGAGAGGTTCGGTGAGCAAATGAAGACCCTTTGAAGTCATATTGCATGGTACCCATTCCACGGGTTTCAACTACCCAGGTTTAAGGTATTCTTCCTTCAGCTAAAACATGCATGTGGAACCTAGAGTATGATCAACCATGTGATCGGGAGACGTGTTCAAATATGTCTCAGTTTTCGTACCCTGGTACTCGGGTGCAACATTCCAGACGCTTTACTAACACCCTCCCGACTTGGAGAGTCAGTCCCTTTAACCTCCTGTTTGGCCCAGTTTGCAATTTCTGCGGAAGATGAACAGGAATAGCGAGAACCAATGAGAGACTAGCTGGAGGTGTCTGGACGGGCAAATTTAACTCTCATTTCCCACCAGGAAGAGGAATTAAGCAAAGGCTCAGCGTGCCGTGCCGGAACCAGATTAGGGCCTGAAGCCATCCTGCGGTGTTGCGGCCAGCTCAAAAGAAAGCGAGTTGAAGAAAGGAGCTCAGGGGCACTGTAATTCACAAACCTGCAGAGTTATAAATGACAGCTATCGTCCAAAAATATACTGAAGTAAGGCTGCCAAGAGGACTTGAAAGCGGGGCAGAATTGCAGGAAACCGATTTCAGGAGGTAGACTGGAATTGCATTGAAAGCATAGGAAAAGAGGCAGAACGTCCACAATGATGCACTTGGCCAAAAAGGGCGTATGCGTTTTATCCTGAATATATTCAGGAAAAAACGCATACGCCCTTTTTGGCCAACCAAGCAAGCTTGCAAAGGAAATCTGCACTACAATGAAGTCTCACTTCCCCCCGGTCAAAAGGCCATCTGAAAAAGGTGTAAAATCCAGAAAGGCAGGACAGGCCATGGAGAACTGGGAGCCTTGTTATGCTGATGGGCGGGATGTAAATTGCCAACAGACACTCGGGAGAAGTGTATGGTGTTTCCTGAAACATCTAAAAAACAAAGCAACAGAGCCTAGGGCACTTCCACTTATGGTCCTATAGCTTAGGGAAATTAAAATCAAAAAGACACAGCCACCCCAAAGTTTGGGACGCCTCTGTTTACAAAAACCTCGTTTACCGTACAAGTTCAACATCGCAGAAAGTGAAAAATGGATAAAGAAGTTGTGGTATTTACTTACAAAGCAATATCACTCAGCAATGAAATCTATGTCATCAGGCCCTTAGCAGCACAATGAGTGGATTCAGGTATGATGATTCTAACTGAAATAAGTCACACAGAAAAAGAAACATCATAAGATATCACTAATACACGGAATGTAAACTTGGCTACACAGGAACTGAATTACAAAACAGAACAGGGTCTCAAATTTAGAAAACCAACTTATGCTTGCTTAATGGGAAAGGTGAGTTGGGGTGCTGCATAAAACCAGACATTGAAATGAGCACAGATAAAGTTCCTTAAGCCAAATATGTAATAGACAAGAGCTACTCCTTGCTCAACGAAATGGACTCAACACCCTATATTAAATGCCTAAGAATGTACCTGACTAGTAAGTATCTTAAAACCTATGGATTGCTATGTCTCCGAAAGGGAATCAAGCATGTGTACAGGGGCATAAACGCAGCAGTGATAGGATTGGAGAGGTTTGGTGAGCAAATGAAGACCCTTTGAAATCATATTGCATGGTACTCATTCCACGGGTCTCAACTCTCCAGGTTTCAGGGATTCTTCCTTCAGCTAAAACATGCATGTGGAACCCAGAGTATGATCAACCATGTGATCGGGAGACGTGTTCCAATATGTCTCAGTTTTCGTCCCCTGGTACTTGGGTGCAACATTCCAGACGCTTTACTAACACTCTCCCGACTTGGAGAGTCAGTGCCTTTAACCTCCTGTTTGGCCCTGTTTTCAATTTCAGTGGAAGATGAACAGGAATAGGGAGAACCAATGAGAGACAAGCTGGAGGTTTCTGGACGGGCAAATTTAACTCTCATTTCCCACCAAGGACAGGAATTAACCAAAGGCTCAGCGTGCCGTGCTGGAACCAGATTAGGGCCTGAAGCAATCCTGCGGTGTTGCGGCCAGCTCACAAGAAAGCGAGATGAAGAACGGAGCTCAGGGGCACAGGAATTCACAAACCTGCAGAGTTATAAATGACAGCAATCGTCCAAAAATATACTGAAGTAAGGCTGCCAAGAGGACTTGAAAGCGGGGCAGAATTGCAGGAAACCGATTTCAGGAGGTAGACTGGAATTGCATTTTAAGCATAGGAAAAGAGGCAGAACGTCCACAATGATGCACTTGGCCAAAAAGGGCGTATGCGTTTTTTCCTGAATCAGGAAAAAACGCATACGCACTTTTTGGCCAACCAAGCAAGCTTGCAAAGGAAATCTGCACTACAATGAAGTCTCACTTCCCCCCCGTCAAAAGGGCCATCTGAAAAAAGTGTAAAATCCAGAACGACAGGACAGGCCATGGAGAACTGGGAGCCTTGTTATGCTGATGGGCGGGATGTAAATTGCCTACAGACACTCGGGAGAAGTGTATGGTGTTTCCTGAAACATCTAAAAAACAAAGCAACAGAGCCTAGGGCACTTCCACTTATGGTCCTATAGCTTAGGGAAATTAAAATCAAAAAGACACAGCCACCCCACAGTTTGGGACAGCTCTGTTTACAAGAACCTCGTTTACGGTACAAGTTCTATATCGCAGAAAGTGAAAAATGGATAAAGAAGTTGTGGTACTTATGTACAATGCAAAATCACTCAGCCATGAAATCTATGTCATCAGGCCCGTAGCAGCATAATGAGTGGATTCAGGTATGATGATTCTAACTGAAATATGTCACACAGAAAAAGAAACATCATAAGATATCACTAATACATGGAATGTGAACTTGGCTACACATGAACTGAATTACAAAACAGAACAGGGTCTCAAGTTTAGAAAACCAACTTATGCTTCCTTAAGGGGGAAAGTGAGTTGGGGTGCTGCATAAAACCAGAGTTTGAAATTAGCACAGATACCATTCAATAAGCCAAATATGTAATAGACAAGACCTACCCCTTGCTCAACAAAATGGACTCAACAATGAGGTATCACCTCACACCTGATAGAATGGGCATCATGAGAAAATCTACAAACAAAAATGCTGGAAAGGGTGTGGAGAAAAGGAACCCCCTTCCACTATTGTTGGGAATATAAATTGATACAGTCACTACGGAGAACAGTATGGAGTTTCTTAAGAAACTAACAATAGAATTACCATATGATACAGCAATCCCAGTACTGGACATATACCCAGACAAAACCATAAATCAAAACGAGACATTCACCGCAATGTTCATTGCATCACTATTTACAATATCGAGGTAATGGAAGCAACCTAAATGCCCACAGACAGACGAATGCATAAAGCTGTGGTACATATATAAAATGGAATATTACTAAGCCATGAAAAGGAATGAAATTGGGTCATTTGTAGAGACGTCGATGGATCTAGAGACTGTCATACAGAGTGAAGTAAGTCAGAAAGAGAAAAACAAATCTTGTATATTCATACATATATGTGGAACCTAGAAAAACTGTACAGATTAACCATTTTGCAAGGCATAAATAGAGCAACAGATGTAGACAACAAATGTATGGACAACAAGGGGGGAAAGCTGTTGGGGGGGTGGTGGTGGGAGGAGTTGAGAGACTGGGATTGGCATGTATACATTTATATGTATAAAATAGATAACCAATAAGAACCTGCTGTATAAAAATATAAAATAAAATTCAAAATTAAAAAGAAATAAAATTTAAAAAATAAAACAGAAAAAACAATTATTCCCTTCACATACATGTATTTATATGAATAAATTATTTCCATGCTTATATCTGTAAATACAAAAAAGAGGAATAAAATCTACCTTGAAGCAAAAACGAAAAAGAGAAAAAAAACACAGAACCCACCAGTTCCACAGAGGAAAACCGTATCAGGGCACTTGCTCCAGTTGTAAACAATTCTGAAGTTGGCCAGTGGTGGGGAATCGTCTCCCATTCAGCCAGCAGCCCCCACGCAACAAGCGTCCTCATTGCAAAGCTGGGGCACCGTGCCGAGGCATCTGTGAGTAAACGTGAGCTGAGCCCCAGGCCAGTTGCTGCTGAACTATTCCCACCCGTCCCAGGTAAAACACCTGAATATATACAAGGACTTGAAAGCCTAGAGGAAGGGCCATAGAGCCACACGAGTGACAGCATGCCGGCCGACTTGGTGCCTGCAGGCCAGCCAGGATGGTCCTGGCCCTGGGTGCTCTTCTGGAAGATTTCCATTTCCCTGACTGAGATACCCGTCCTGTCCCTGCCCCCACTGCTTTTTTCCTTCCTCACCTCTGCCCAGGGAGAAATTCCAGCAGCAGGTATGGGTGACACATCCTCTTCTTTAGCAGGTGGCAGCCTGGCAACTGCTGCAGAAAGTCCAGCAGAGCCCCACTCACACTGGGCCACCCACAAAGCCGTGGCCTCTCACTCCCTCCCACCAGCCCAGCCCCGAGACTGCTGACAGGGCAGAGAAAATGGCGTCAGGCACGGCTGCAGGGGCTCTTGCTGCCTGGAGTGGTATTTATATTGATCTCAACCCAGGCACACCTGGGGAGGGCTGGCCCGCACGGTAAGGCTGCCCAGGTCAGCCAATCATCACCCCTCAGGGGCTCACAGTTGCAGAAAATGGAACTTGCTGAACCGGCCAGGTCCAAGGAACAGGTGTGGGCTCCTGAGAGTCAGGATAGACAAGGGGCTGCAGCTTTGGCTTGTTTTCTAATCATTTTATCTGGCCCATGAGTGGGAGACAACTTCAAGAAAACCCTCTCCTTATGAGAGGAACCCAGGAGTCAGGGAGAGGAGGGGTGGGTGGTGGTTGGAGACAGAGGCCTGGTGCCCCGGGTGCAGTGGAAGTCTCTGGAAGACCAGGTGGAGGGAGGCCGCACAGAGTGATGCCCAGGGTCACAGACCCGTCGCAGCTGCTGTTTGTTAGTTCAAGTCCTGCTCTGAGGTGCTCTGTGCCAGCTCTGAGCGACAGGTGAGCTGGGGGTGCTCTGCAATGAGGGCTATGTGCACGGTTCCTGTGTGCCCAGCCCTGCCACAGTACCTGCAAGGGTAGCTCTGTATCCTGGGAAGGGCCTGACCACGAGAGCCCCGTGGGCTGGGGTGGGGGTGGGGTACCTGCCCAGGTGAGCTCCATATTCTGGGATTGGTCTGACCACGAGAGCCCCATGGGCTGCTGGGGACCTGGTAAAGGATGTCAGGACAGTCAGTGAAGCCACCGAGGATATACCTCCAGTTGCTCCTAATTCCTACACCCTGCTGGTCATTCTACCAACCACCAGGACATGGTATTCTGTATTAGTCTTCAATGATGCCTTCTTTTGTATTCCATTAGTCCCAGAGTCACAAGAAATTTTGGCTTGTGAGTGGCAGGACTCAACATACAACTAAAACAATACTTCCGGGCCGTCTTGCCCCAAGGGTGCAAAAATTCCCACACCATCTTTGGGGAAAGCTTAGCTAAAGACCTAAAAGTTCTACCTCTGGAAAAGGAAACCCTCCTTCAGTACGCAGACGACATTCTGATCGCCAGCCCTACTAAGGAGGCCTCTGAACTACCAAGCCAATAAAGGATAGAAGTTGTCCAAGAAAAAGCTCAAATATCACAGACTGCGGTGACCTGCCTGGGCTTCGTTCTCACAGAAGGTCGGAGAAGCCCATCCCAGGAAAGGGAAGAAACCATTTGCAGCCTTACCCCTTTCTAAAACTAGAAGACAGCTTAGGGGTTCCTGGGGAGGCCAGGGTTTGCTGCTTCTGGATCCCTAACTACAGTCTACTAGCTGGGCCTCTATATGAAACACTGAAAGGAAAAGATGATGATCCTTTTGAATAGAATCCAGAAGTGGCCTTTCAAGAATGGAAAGAGCAGTCAATTCAGACCCTTGCCCTGGAACTCCCTAATTTAGCTAAACCCTTTGACCTTTACATTCCCGGTGTAAGGTGAATCGCCATTGGAGAATTAGTGCAAAAACTGGGACCACTTGAAATGGAACAATGCAAGAATGCCATCCAGGTAGGATAAACTACGGTCACCAAGGGGCTTGGCCCACTGCCGCATCTGGCCAAGATACTGGCGGTATCTAAAAACCTGGAAATCAGCAGCCCAAAAGGCCACCTCCTTCCTAAGGGAAAAGGACCCCACGTGGTGATCCTAACCACCAACGATGCCCTGAAGTTGCAGGGTTCGCTCCGTGGGCACACCGACCTCGAGTGAGGAGGCCCTCCAACTCCAACATCCAGAGAGATAACCGGGGGCAACAGGGCACCATGACGACTCGTGTGAACATCACTTGACCTGGAGTTTCTCTCATAAAACAATAAGAGTGTGTCCCAAAAGAGTAGACTACTGCTTGCAGGACTTACTGCACCCAGAGGGGAGCTAATAATCTTGGCGGGGGAACCGTATATCACACTGTCACCATAGAAAAGCCTACAGACACCGTGATGATGGTGGCCAATAAGACCGGCTGGACTCCTGTTTACTTCAAAAGGCTGTTGACTCAGTGGTCATCATGGTCCTTGATCACCACTGACCCTGGACTGTCTGGGAGTTGAGCGGGCAGGGCTCTGACACCTGGTGCTGTTTGTACGTTAATTCAGGGGCCTAATTGAAGAAAGCGCAGACTACTGGTCAGAGCATCTAGGCTGGCAGAAACGGTCAGCCTAAGGTGGCCGAACAAATGTGGGGCGGGGTGAAACCGGCCCCCACAGCGTCTCTGCACATCTCTTTCCTGGACCCTTAAAGGTCATTAGAATCTATAACACTTCCAATGCTGGTGCTCAGGTGGACGAGCAGGGAGGCAGGGGGCCTGGGGACAATCAACGTCACCTGGAGGCTGCTGGGGAGAAGCTCTGACCCTCGCCCCCGGGTATTAGGGCTCCCAACTCAGCACTCAGCAGTTACAGAAGAAGTGTCTGCACCCTCAGCACTCCAAGAATGAGGAACGGGACAAAAGACAGAGGAGGGGTTTGTCCCCAGCAAAGCCCATTAAAAATCCCTGGGAGATAAAAATAGAATCTGGGCAATAAAGTCAAGTCTAACCTTTTTTATCCTTTGTGCTTTGTCTAATTTCACGTGCTCCTAGGGTCCCGCATGCAGAGGTTCCACACCCGGCACTTCAGACCAGATTTCCTAGTGCAGAATGGCTGGGTCGACACCTCAGCTCCTGGGGCCCAGTGCAGACTCCGCGATATAGAGCCTGAGCTGCAGCCAACCTGGCCCTCGAGAGCTCCGCCCCCTCCCTCCCACTGACTCTGACAGGATCTCTACACAGCAGCCCAGCCCACAGCCCACGGGGTAGTGCATGCTCTCACCTCTCCATTCTCTGATCAAAATATAAAGTTTCCTTTGCTTGTGAACCAAACTCAGTCTCGATCTGTTGGCCCCAATGACACTGGGCAGGGGGACACTTGTTGGGGTCCACTCTGGAGGATCAGTAACAGAAATTGAGACTATTGTAACCTCAATGAACAGATGTGTGAGCCAAACTGTAGTTAACATAGAACAGTGTATAAGGCTCGGGTAAAATAAGATGTTTCTAACACTTCCATTTGATATTTCCATCACTTTATTATAAGCAAGTTCAGTGAAAAGGTTTGTCTTATTTGTCAGGTCAATATTAGAGAAACGAAGTGATTTCTTTCCAAGGATGTACATCTAATAATCTTGGTTAAAGCTTCAATCTTGTTTTAAATGCTTTTCCATTGAAAATGATACCTCTCTTTCAGCTCCCCCATTTCTGAGAAGTATAAAATCTTATAATTTATTATTACCAAAGGGGAAAGGTGGGAGGAGGGATAAATTAACAGTTTGGGATTAACACATACACACTGCTATGTATAAAATAGATCATCAACAAGGAACTACTGTATAGCACAGGGAACTACACTCAACATTTTGCAATAACCTATAAGGGGAAATAATCTGAAAAAGAATAGATATTTTTATTGACATCATCTATCAATGACAGTTAAAGTGTAACCTAAGGGAAGCTGGTGGTGAGTGCTTCTGACCCTGAAGACTTCAATCATCTAAAGTTTGGACTCTGCCTACTTCCCAAGGCCCTTAATGAACATATGTGTAGCCGTAGCTTAAAAAATTCCCCAGTTTGGGTTTCGGGGAGACACTGATTTTGAAAAAGCCCTGGTGTTCTCCTTACATGAATGGGACTCTTCCTACTGCTAAAACATGTCTGTCACACCCAGAGGATGGTATACCGTCTGATCGGGAAGAGTTTGGAAAAGGCATCTCATCTCCTCATCTCCTGGTGCTCGGGTTCACCCCTCCAGCGTCTTTACTAACAGTCTCCCCACTTGGAGATGTCAGCACTGTCAACATCCTGTTGCGTACAGTTTGGAATTTGTCCAGAGGATGAAGCGGAAGGATGAGGAACAATGAGAGACAAGTCCTAGGTGTTCAGACAGGCACATGTCACTCTAATTTCCAATCAGGAAGACGAATTGACCAAAGGCTAGGGTTGCCCATGGAAACAGTATAGGGCTTGAGGAAATCCCGCTGCTTTGTGGCCAGTTCCCATAAACACAAGTTGAACAATGGAACTCAGGGGCAGTAAAATTCACAAAACTGCAGAGTTGAAAATATCCATCACTGAAAAATGTCTTGAGGAAAGTCAGAGAAAAGGACTTGTAAGCAAGGGAGAATGGCAGGAAAGGGATTTGAGGAGGTAGAAAGGACTCGCCATTAAGCACAAGAAAAGGAGCTGAACATTGCCAACATTGCAGTTGGCCAAAAAGGGTGTATGCGTTTTTTTCTGTATATATTCAAGAAAAGGGCATACACTTTTTTAGCCAACCAAACAGGTGGGCACTGGAAGTCAATACTACAAAAGATATCACTTCGCATCAGTCAGAAGAGCCATCCTCATAAAGCGTAAACAACAGAAATGCAGGACAGGGCAAGGAGAAGAGGGAGCCCTGTGAGACTTATAGTGGAAATGTATATTGCCAACGGCCATTCTGGAGAAGTGTATTGTGTTTACTAAAGCATCTAAAAAATGAGCTACAGAGCATAGGGCACTTGCACTCATGGGCGTATATCTTGAGAAAAACAAAAATCGAGAGGACACAGGCACCCCAATGTTTACCCCCTCTCTGTTTAAAAGATCCTCAACTAGGATATAACTTAAGTGTCTCTGGAGGGAAAAAATGGGTAGAGATGTGGTACTTAGGTAGAGTGGAATATTATTCAGCCTGGAAATCAATGAAATATGGCCAGTTGTAACAACTCCGGAGGAGTTATGTATGATCTTTCTAAGTGACAGAATTCAAAAAGAAAAAGACACATATCATAAGATATCACTTAAAGGTGGAATCCAAAATGGCTACACATGAAATAAATTACAAAACAAAAACATAGTCAAATATGTAGAAAACACGCATAAGGCTGCTAAACGGGAAAGGTGGGGAGGGGTGAGGCATCACCCAGGAGGTTGAAATTAGCAAAGATACCATTCCAAATACCAAACTGATAATCAACAAGGCCTACACGGTAGCTAAAAGAACTGCACTCAGCACACTCAAGTCACCGGAAAAGAATATATATGACTGGTAAGAATCTGAAAAAGAATTTACTGATGTCTCTCTGTACGTGAATCAAGTGGATGTACAGCAGCAAGAAACAGAGCTTTGAAAATCAGCTGTAACCAATATAGTAATAAATTGAAAAAAATAAACGACAGAGAGACAGAGAAAACCTCTTACAACTTTTCCTCAGGGCCGGTGATGCAACATGGATTGAACACATCTAGACCCACAGCAGGATGAGACATAAGGCTGGAAACTGTTTGCGCTAAGAGAAATGTGAGGTTGGGTGAGGAAATGCACACCCTTTAAAGTAATACTACCTGGTACCCATTCAATGGGTCCCAAATATGCAGGTTCAAGGGATCTTCCTACAGCTAAAACATGCATGGAAAACCCAGAGGACTGTACACCATGTGATGGGGAGATGTGTCTAAAATGCAGCTCATTTATCCTCTCCTGGTGCTCCTGTTCACCATTCCAGCCACGTTACTTAGAATCTCCCCACTTGGAGAATCAGCACATTTCAACTTCTGTTTCACACATTTTGCAAATTGTGAGGAGGATGAACGGGGAACCAATGAGAGAATAGTTGTAGGGGTTTGGACGGGCACATATCACTCTAATTTCCCATTAAGAATAAGAATTGAAAAAAGGCTCAGCCCGCCTCGCCCGAGCCAAAATAGGGCCTGAAGCAATCCTGCGGGTTTGAGGCCAGCTCACAAAAGAGCAACTTAAAAAATGGAGCTCAGGGTCACTGCAATTCACAAACCTGCAGAGTTATAAATGAAAACTAACGTCCAAAAATATGTTGAGGTAAGGCAAAGAAGAGGATCTGAATGCAAGACAGAATTGCAAGAAACAGATTTCAAGAGATAGATTGGACTCGTCTTTAAAGCACATGAAAAGCGGCAGAATTTCGACAATGATGCAGTTGGCCCAAAAGGGCGTATGCGTTTTTTCCTGATTATATCCAGGAAAAAACGCATACGCACTTTATGGGCAACGAAGCAAGCAAGCAATGCAAATGTGCACAACAAAGAAGTCTCATTTCCCACTGGTCAAAAGGGCCATCCTAAAAAATTGTAAAAACCAGAAATGCAGGACAGGCCATGGAGAACAGGGAGCCTTTATACGCTGATGGGCAGTGTGTGAACTGCCGAGAGCCACTCTGGAGAAGTGTATGGTGGTTCCTAAATCATCTAAAAAACAGAGCTACAGAGCATAGGACACTTCCAATCATGGGAGTATATCTAGGGAAATCTAAAAATTAACAAGACACAAGCACACCACAGTTTAGGGCTACTCTGTTTACAAGAACCTCAACTTCAGTATACCTTAAATATCCCAGGAAAGAGAACAATGGATAAAGAAGATGTGGTACTTATGTACAATGG
Source organism: Pseudorca crassidens (assembly GCF_039906515.1). NCBI lineage: Eukaryota > Metazoa > Chordata > Mammalia > Artiodactyla > Delphinidae > Pseudorca > Pseudorca crassidens. Next base: position 983,425 of record NW_027136310.1, read on the forward strand.
AATATCTCTTCACCATGAAATCAATGTAATAAGGCTAGTAGAAGGATAAAGAGTGGATTTAGGTCCGATAATACTACTTGAAATAAGTCAAACAGAAAAAGAAACATATCATAAGATATCACTTATAGAGGGAGGGTAAATATGGCTGCACAAGAAATGAATTACAGAACAGAACAGTGTCTCACATTTAGAAAACACACTTATTTCAGCTTAAGGGGAAAGGAGAGGTGGGGTGATGCATAAAACCAGAGTTTGAAATTAGCACAGATACCGTTCAATAAACCAAATAGATATTAGCCAAGATCTACACCTTGCTCAATTAACTGGCCTCAACACACCCTATACACCGCAGAGAAATATATCTGAGTAATAAGAATCTTAAAACCCATGTATTGATATATCTCCATAAGGGAATCAAGTGTGTGCAGAGTGGCACAAACACAGCAGTGAAAATGAGCTAAACCCCATTATAGAAATAAATTTTAAAAACAAAACGCAGAAACAATGAAAGAGAGAAAAATTCTTACAAAATTCGCTCAGGGGCTGTGATGCAACCTGGATTGACCACATATAAACCCACAGCTGGATAAGACATAAGGCTGGACACTTGGGGCTGAGAGGATTGATGAGCTTTGGTGAGCAACTGCCAAAAGTTTAATGCAATACTTCATGCTACTCATTCCAAGGGTCCCAACACTCCAGGTTGAAGGGAATCTTCCTACAGCTAAACCATGCTTGGGAAACCCAGCGACTGGTATACCATATGATCGGGAAAGGTTTCTAAAACGCACCTCATTTTTCCTCTCCTGGGGCTCCGGATCGACATTCCAGCCGATATACCAAAAATATCCCCACATGGAGAGTCAATGCCTTTAAGTTCTGGTATCGCACAGTCTGCAGTTAGTGCGGAGGATGAATAGAAATAGGGGGAACCAGTGAGAAACTAGCTGTAGCGGTTTCAATGGGCACATGTCACTCTAAATTCACATCAGTAAGAAGAATAAACCAAAGGCACAGCAAGGTGCCCCAGAAGAAGAATAGGGCCTGAAGGAATCCTGTGGTTATGAGGCAAGATCACAAAAATAAGAGCTGAAAAATGGAGCTAAGGGCCACTGCAATTCAAAAACTTGCAGAGTTATAAAGGCCAGCTATTTTCAAAAAATATATTGAGGTAAGGCTATGAAGAGGCATTGAAAGCAAGGCAGAATTGCAGGAAAACGATTTCAGGAGGTAGACTGGAATTGCATTTAAAGCATAGGAAAAGAGGCAGAACGTCCACAATGATGCACTTGGCCAAAAAGGGCGTATGCCTTTTTTCCTGAATTTATTCAGAAAAAAAGGCATACGCCCTTTTTGGCCAACCAAGCAAGCTTGCAAAGGAAATCTGCACTACAATGAAGTCTCACTTCCCCCTGGTCAAAAGGGCCATCTGAAAAAAGTGTAAAATCCAGAAAGGCAGGACAGGCCATGGAGAACTGGGAGCCTTGTTATGCTGATGGGCGGGATGTGTATGGTGTTTCCTGAAACATCTAAAAAACAAAGCAACAGAGCCTAGGGCACTTCCACTTATGGTCCTATAGCTTAGGGAAATTAAAATCAAAAAGACACAGCCACCCCAAAATTTGGGACGCCTCTGTTTACAAGAACCTCGTTAACCGTACAAGTTCAATATCACAGAAAGTGAAAAATGGATAAAGAACTTGTGGTACTTACGTACAATGCAGTATCACTCAGCAATGAAATCTATGTCATCAGGCCCGTAGCAGCATAATGAGTGGATACAGGTACGATGATTCTAACTGAAATAAGACACACAGAAAAAGAAACATCATAAGATATCAGTAATACACGGAATGTAAACTTGGCTACACAGGAACTGAATTACAGAACAGAACAGGGTCTCAAATTTAGAAAACCAACTTATGCTTGGTTAAGGCTAAAAGTGAGTTGGGGTGCTGCATAAAACCATAGATTGAAATGAGCACAGATAAAGTTCCTTAAGCCAAATATGGAATAGACAAGAGCTACTCCTTGCTCAACGAAATGGACTCAACACCGCATATTAAACGCCTAAGAATGTACCTGACTAGTAAGTATCTTAAAACCTATGGATTGCTATGTCTCCGAAAGAGAATCAAGCATGTGTACAGGGGCATAAACGCAGCAGTGATAGGATTGGAGAGGTTCGGTGAGCAAATGAAGACCCTTTGAAGTCATATTGCATGGTACCCATTCCACGGGTTTCAACTACCCAGGTTTAAGGTATTCTTCCTTCAGCTAAAACATGCATGTGGAACCTAGAGTATGATCAACCATGTGATCGGGAAACGTGTTCAAATATGTCTCAGTTCTCGTACCCTGGTACTCGGGTGCAACATTCCAGACGCTTTACTAACACCCTCCCGACTTGGAGAGTCAGTCCCTTTAACCTCCTGTTTGGCCCAGTTTGCAATTTCTGCGGAAGATGAACAGGAATAGCGAGAACCAATGAGAGACTAGCTGGAGGTGTCTGGACGGGCAAATTTAACTCTCATTTCCCACCAGGAAGAGGAATTAACCAAAGGCTCAGCGTGCCGTGCCGGAACCAGATTAGGGCCTGAAGCCATCCTGCGGTGTTGCGGCCAGGTCACAAGAAAGCGAGTTGAAGAAAGGAGCTCAGGGGCACTGTAATTCACAAACCTGCAGAGTTATAAATGACAGCTATCGTCCAAAAATATACTGAAGTAAGGCTGCCAAGAGGACTTGAAAGCGGGGCAGAATTGCAGGAAACCGATTTCAGGAGGTAGACTGGAATTGCATTGAAAGCATAGGAAAAGAGGCAGAACGTCCACAATGATGCACTTGGCCAAAAAGGGCGTATGCGTTTTTTCCTGAATATATTCAGGAAAAAACGCATACGCCCTTTTTGGCCAACCAAGCAAGCTTGCAAAGGAAATCTGCACTACAATGAAGTCTCACTTCCCCCCGGTCAAAAGGGCCATCTGAAAAAAGTGTAAAATCCAGAAAGGCAGGACAGGCCATGGAGAACTGGGAGCCTTGTTATGCTGATGGGCGGGATGTAAATTGCCAACAGACACTCGGGAGAAGTGTATGGTCTTTCCTGAAACATCTAAAAAACAAAGCAACAGAGCCTAGGGCACTTCCACTTATGGTCCTATAGCTTAGGGAAATTAAAATCAAAAAGACACAGCCACCCCAAAGTTTGGGACGCCTCTGTTTACAAGAACCTCGTTTACAGTACAAGTTCAACATCGCAGAAAGTGAAAAATGGATAAAGAAGTTGTGGTATTTACTTACAAAGCAATATCACTCAGCAATGAAATCTATGTCATCAGGCCCTTAGCAGCACAATGAGTGGATTCAGGTATGATGATTCTAACTGAAATAAGTCACACAGAAAAAGAAACATCATAAGATATCAGTAATACACGGAATGTAAACTTGGCTACACAGGGACTGAATTACAGAACAGAACAGGGTCTCAAATTTAGAAAACCAACTTATGCTTGCTTAAGGGTAAAGGTGAGTTGGGGTGCTGCATAAAACCAGAGATTGAAATGAGCACAGATAAAGTTCCTTAAGCCAAATATGGAATAGACAAGAGCTACTCCTTGCTCAACGAAATGGACTCAACACCGCATATTAAATGCCTAAGAATGTACCTGACTAGTAAGTATCTTAAAACCTATGGATTGCTATGTCTCCGAAAGAGAATCAAGCATGTGTACAGGGGCATAAACGCAGCAGTGATAGGATTGGAGAGGTTCGGTGAGCAAATGAAGACCCTTTGAAGTCATATTGCATGGTACCCATTCCACGGGTTTCAACTACCCAGGTTTAAGGTATTCTTCCTTCAGCTAAAACATGCATGTGGAACCTAGAGTATGATCAACCATGTGATCGGGAGACGTGTTCAAATATGTCTCAGTTTTCGTACCCTGGTACTCGGGTGCAACATTCCAGACGCTTTACTAACACCCTCCCGACTTGGAGAGTCAGTCCCTTTAACCTCCTGTTTGGCCCAGTTTGCAATTTCTGCGGAAGATGAACAGGAATAGTGAGAACCAATGAGAGACTAGCTGGAGGTGTCTGGACGGGCAAATTTAACTCTCATTTCCCACCAGGAAGAGGAATTAAGCAAAGGCTCAGCGTGCCGTGCCGGAACCAGATTAGGGCCTGAAGCCATCCTGCGGTGTTGCGGCCAGCTCAAAAGAAAGCGAGTTGAAGAAAGGAGCTCAGGGGCACTGTAATTCACAAACCTGCAGAGTTATAAATGACAGCTATCGTCCAAAAATATACTGAAGTAAGGCTGCCAAGAGGACTTGAAAGCGGGGCAGAATTGCAGGAAACCGATTTCAGGAGGTAGACTGGAATTGCATTGAAAGCATAGGAAAAGAGGCAGAACGTCCACAATGATGCACTTGGCCAAAAAGGGCGTATGCGTTTTTTCCTGAATATATTCAGGAAAAAACGCATACGCCCTTTTTGGCCAACCAAGCAAGCTTGCAAAGGAAATCTGCACTACAATGAAGTCTCACTTCCCCCCGGTCAAAAGGCCATCTGAAAAAGGTGTAAAATCCAGAAAGGCAGGACAGGCCATGGAGAACTGGGAGCCTTGTTATGCTGATGGGCGGGATGTAAATTGCCAACAGACACTCGGGAGAAGTGTATGGTGTTTCCTGAAACATCTAAAAAACAAAGCAACAGAGCCTAGGGCACTTCCACTTATGGTCCTATAGCTTAGGGAAATTAAAATCAAAAAGACACAGCCACCCCAAACATTGGGACGCCTCTCTTTACAAGAACCTCGTTTACAGTACAAGTTCAACATCGCAAAAAGTGAAAAATGGAAAAAGAAGTTGTGGTATTTACTTACAAAGCAATATCACTCAGCAATGAAATCTATGTCATCAGGCCCTTAGCAGCACAATGAGTGGATTCAGGTATGATGATTCTAACTGAAATAAGTCACACAGAAAAAGAAACATCATAAGATATCAGTAATACACGGAATGTAAACTTGGCTACACAGGGACTGAATTACAGAACAGAACAGGGTCTCAAATTTAGAAAACCAACTTATGCTTGCTTAAGGGTAAAGGTGAGTTGGGGTGCTGCATAAAACCAGAGATTGAAATGAGCACAGATAAAGTTCCTTAAGCCAAATATGGAATAGACAAGAGCTACTCCTTGCTCAACGAAATGGACTCAACACCGCATATTAAACGCCTAAGAATGTACCTGACTAGTAAGTATCTTAAAACCTATGGATTGCTATGTCTCCGAAAGAGAATCAAGCATGTGTACAGGGGCATAAACGCAGCAGTGATAGGATTGGAGAGGTTCGGTGAGCAAATGAAGACCCTTTGAAGTCATATTGCATGGTACCCATTCCACGGGTTTCAACTACCCAGGTTTAAGGTATTCTTCCTTCAGCTAAAACATGCATGTGGAACCTAGAGTATGATCAACCATGTGATCGGGAGACATGTTCAAATATGTCTCAGTTTTCGTACCCTGGTACTCGGGTGCAACATTCCAGACGCTTTACTAACACCCTCCCGACTTGGAGAGTCAGTCCCTTTAACCTCCCGTTTGGCCCAGTTTGCTATTTCTGCGGAAGATGAACAGGAATAGCGAGAACCAATGAGAGACTAGCTGGAGGTGTCTGGACGGGCAAATTTAACTCTCATTTCCCACCAGGAAGAGGAATTAACCAAAGGCTCAGCGTGCCGTGCCGGAACCAGATTAGGGCCTGAAGCCATCCTGCGGTGTTGCGGCCAGCTCAAAAGAAAGCGAGTTGAAGAAAGGAGCTCAGGGGCACTGTAATTCACAAACCTGCAGAGTTATAAATGACAGCTATCGTCCAAAAATATACTGAAGTAAGGCTGCCAAGAGGACTTGAAAGCGGGGCAGAATTGCAGGAAACCGATTTCAGGAGGTAGACTGGAATTGCATTGAAAGCATAGGAAAAGAGGCAGAACGTCCACAATGATGCACTTGGCCAAAAAGGGCGTATGCGTTTTTTCCTGAATATATTCAGGAAAAAACGCATACGCCCTTTTTGGCCAACCAAGCAAGCTTGCAAAGGAAATCTGCACTACAATGAAGTCTCACTTCCCCCCGGTCAAAAGGCCATCTGAAAAAAGTGTAAAATCCAGAAAGGCAGGACAGGCCATGGAGAACTGGGAGCCTTGTTATGCTGATGGGCGGGATGTAAATTGCCAACAGACACTCGGGAGAAGTGTATGGTGTTTCCTGAAACATCTAAAAAACAAAGCAACAGAGCCTAGGGCACTTCCACTTATGGTCCTATAGCTTAGGGAAATTAAAATCAAAAAGACACAGCCACCCCAAACATTGGGACGCCTCTGTTTACAAGAACCTCGTTTACAGTACAAGTTCAACATCGCAAAAAGTGAAAAATGGATAAAGAAGTTGTGGTATTTACTTACAAAGCAATATCACTCAGCAATGAAATCTATGTCATCAGGCCCTTAGCAGCACAATGAGTGGATTCAGGTATGATGATTCTAACTGAAATAAGTCACACAGAAAAAGAAACATCATAAGATATCAGTAATACACGGAATGTAAACTTGGCTACACAGGAACTGAATTACAGAACAGAACAGGGTCTCAAATTTAGAAAACCAACTTATGCTTGCTTAAGGGGAAAGGTGAGTTGGGGTGCTGCATAAAACCAGAGATTGAAATGAGCACAGATAAAGTTCCTTAAGCCAAATATGGAATAGACAAGAGCTACTCCTTGCTCAACGAAATGGACTCAACACCGCATATTAAACGGCTAAGAATGTACCTGACTAGTAAGTATCTTAAAACCTATGGATTGCTATGTCTCCGAAAGAGAATCAAGCATGTGTACAGGGGCATAAACGCAGCAGTGATAGGATTGGAGAGGTTCGGTGTGCAAATGAAGACCCTTTGAAGTCATATTGCATGGTACCCATTCCACGGGTTTCAACTACCCAGGTTTAAGGTATTCTTCCTTCAGGTAAAACATGCATGTGGAACCTAGAGTATGATCAACCATGTGATCGGGAGACGTGTTCAAATATGTCTCAGTTTTCGTACCCTGGTACTCGGGTGCAATATTCCAGACGCTTTACTAACACCCTCCCGACTTGGAGAGTCAGTCCCTTTAACCTCCTGTTTGGCCCAGTTTGCAATTTCTGCGGAAGATGAACAGGAATAGCGAGAACCAATGAGAGACTAGCTGGAGGTGTCTGGACGGGCAAATTTAACTCTCATTTCCCACCAGGAAGAGGAATTAACCAAAGGCTCAGCATGCCGTGCCGGAACCAGATTAGGGCCTGAAGCCATCCTGCGGTGTTGCGGCCAGGTCACAAGAAAGCGAGTTGAAGAAAGGAGCTCAGGGGCACTGTAATTCACAAACCTGCAGAGTTATAAATGACAGCTATCGTCCAAAAATATACTGAAGTAAGGCTGCCAAGAGGACTTGAAAGCGGGGCAGAATTGCAGGAAACCGATTTCAGGAGGTAGACTGGAATTGCATTGAAAGCATAGGAAAAGAGGCAGAACGTCCACAATGATGCACTTGGCCAAAAAGGGCGTATGCGTTTTTTCCTGAATATATTCAGGAAAAAACGCATACGCCCTTTTTGGCCAACCAAGCAAGCTTGCAAAGGAAATCTGCACTACAATGAAGTCTCACTTCCCCCCAGTCAAAAGGGCCATCTGAAAAAAGTGTAAAATCCAGAAAGGCAGGACAGGCCATGGAGAACTGGGAGCCTTGTTATGCTGATGGGCGGGATGTAAATTGCCAACAGACACTCGGGAGAAGTGTATGGTGTTTCCTGAAACATCTAAAAAACAAAGCAACAGAGCCTAGGGCACTTCCACTTATGGTCCTATAGCTTAGGGAAATTAAAATCAAAAAGACACAGCCACCCCAAAGTTTGGGACGCCTCTGTTTACAAGAACCTCGTTTACAGTACAAGTTCAACATCGCAGAAAGTGAAAAATGGATAAAGAAGTTGTGGTATTTACTTACAAAGCAATATCACTCAGCAATGAAATCTATGTCATCAGGCCCTTAGCAGCACAATGAGTGGATTCAGGTATGATGATTCTAACTGAAATAAGTCACACAGAAAAAGAAACATCATAAGATATCAGTAATACACGGAATGTAAACTTGGCTACACAGGAACTGAATTACAGAACAGAACAGGGTCTCAAATTTAGAAAACCAACTTATGCTTGCTTAAGGGGAAAGGTGAGTTGGGGTGCTGCATAAAACCAGAGATTGAAATGAGCACAGATAAAGTTCCTTAAGCCAAATATGGAATAGACAAGAGCTACTCCTTGCTCAACGAAATGGACTCAACACCGCATATTAAATGCCTAAGAATGTACCTGACTAGTAAGTATCTTAAAACCTATGGATTGCTATGTCTCCGAAAGAGAATCAAGCATGTGTACAGGGGCATAAACGCAGCAGTGATAGGATTGGAGAGGTTCGGTGAGCAAATGAAGACCCTTTGAAGTCATATTGCATGGTACCCATTCCACGGGTTTCAACTACCCAGGTTTAAGGTATTCTTCCTTCAGCTAAAACATGCATGTGGAACCTAGAGTATGATCAACCATGTGATCGGGAGACGTGTTCAAATATGTCTCAGTTTTCGTACCCTGGTACTCGGGTGCAACATTCCAGACGCTTTACTAACACCCTCCCGACTTGGAGAGTCAGTCCCTTTAACCTCCTGTTTGGCCCAGTTTGCAATTTCTGCGGAAGATGAACAGGAATAGCGAGAACCAATGAGAGACTAGCTGGAGGTGTCTGGACGGGCAAATTTAACTCTCATTTCCCACCAGGAAGAGGAATTAACCAAAGGCTCAGCGTGCCGTGCCGGAACCAGATTAGGGCCTGAAGCCATCCTGCGGTGTTGCGGCCAGGTCACAAGAAAGCGAGTTGAAGAAAGGAGCTCAGGGGCACTGTAATTCACAAACCTGCAGAGTTATAAATGACAGCTATCGTCCAAAAATATACTGAAGTAAGCTGCCAAGAGGACTTGAAAGCGGGGCAGAATTGCAGGAAACCGATTTCAGGAGGTAGACTGGAATTGCATTGAAAGCATAGGAAAAGAGGCAGAACGTCCACAATGATGCACTTGGCCAAAAAGGGCGTATGCGTTTTTTCCTGAATATATTCAGGAAAAAACGCATACGCCCTTTTTGGCCAACCAAGCAAGCTTGCAAAGGAAATCTGCACTACATTGAAGTCTCACTTCCCCCCGGTTAAAAGGGCCATCTGAAAAAAGTGTAAAATCCAGAAAGGCAGGACAGGCCATGGAGAACTGGGAGCCTTGTTATGCTGATGGGCGGGATGTAAATTGCCAGCAGACACTCGGGAGAAGTGTATGGTGTTTCCTGAAACATCTAAAAAACAAAGCAACAGAGCCTAGGGCACTTCCACTTATGGTCCTATAGCTTAGGGAAATTAAAATCAAAAAGACACAGCCACCCCAAAGTTTGGGACGCCTCTGTTTACAAGAACCTCGTTTACAGTACAAGTTCAACATCGCAGAAAGTGAAAAATGGATAAAGAAGTTGTGGTATTTACTTACAAAGCAATATCACTCAGCAATGAAATCTATGTCATCAGGCCCTTAGCAGCACAATGAGTGGATTCAGGTATGATGATTCTAACTGAAATAAGTCACACAGAAAAAGAAACATCATAAGATATCAGTAATACACGGAATGTAAACTTGGCTACACAGGAACTGAATTACAGAACAGAACAGGGTCTCAAATTTAGAAAACCAACTTATGCTTGCTTAAGGGTAAAGGTGAGTTGGGGTGCTGCATAAAACCAGAGATTGAAATGAGCACAGATAAAGTTCCTTAAGCCAAATATGGAATAGACAAGAGCTACTCCTTGCTCAACGAAATGGACTCAACACCGCATATTAAAGGCCTAAGAATGTACCTGACTAGTAAGTATCTTAAAACCTATGGATTGCTATGTCTCCGAAAGAGAATCAAGCATGTGTACAGGGGCATAAACGCAGCAGTGATAGGATTGGAGAGGTTCGGTGAGCAAATGAAGACCCTTTGAAGTCATATTGCATGGTACCCATTCCACGGGTTTCAACTACCCAGGTTTAAGGTATTCTTCCTTCAGCTAAAACATGCATGTGGAACCTAGAGTATGATCAACCATGTGATCGGGAGACGTGTTCAAATATGTCTCAGTTTTCGTACCCTGGTACTCGGGTGCAATATTCCAGACGCTTTACTAACACCCTCCCAACTTGGAGAGTCAGTCCCTTTAACCTCCTGTTTGGCCCAGTTTGCAATTTCTGCAGAAGATGAACAGGAATAGCGAGAACCAATGAGAGACTAGCTGGAGGTGTCTGGACGGGCAAATTTAACTCTCATTTCCCACCAGGAAGAGGAATTAACCAAAGGCTCAGCGTGCCGTGCCGGAACCAGATTAGGGCCTGAAGCCATCCTGCGGTGTTGCGGCCAGCTCAAAAGAAAGCGAGTTGAAGAAAGGAGCTCAGGGGCACTGTAATTCACAAACCTGCAGAGTTATAAATGACAGCTATCGTCCAAAAATATACTGAAGTAAGGCTGCCAAGAGGACTTGAAAGCGGGGCAGAATTGCAGGAAACCGATTTCAGGAGATAGACTGGAATTGCAGTGAAAGCATAGGAAAAGAGGCAAAACGTCCACAATGATGCACTTGGCCAAAAAGGGCGTATGCGTTTTTTCCTGAATATATTCAGGAAAAAACGCATACGCCCTTTTTGGCCAACCAAGCAAGCTTGCAAAGGAAATCTGCACTACAATGAAGTCTCACTTCCCCCCGGTCAAAAGGGCCATCTGAAAAAAGTGTAAAATCCAGAAAGGCAGGACAGGCCATGGAGAACTGGGAGCCTTGTTATGCTGATGGGCGGGATGTAAATTGCCAACAGACACTCGGGAGAAGTGTATGGTGTTTCCTGAAACATCTAAAAAACAAAGCAACAGAGCCTAGGGCACTTCCACTTATGGTCCTATAGCTTAGGGAAATTAAAATCAAAAAGACACAGCCACCCCAAACATTGGGACGCCTCTGTTTACAAGAACCTCGTTTACAGTACAAGTTCAACATCGCAGAAAGTGAAAAATGGATAAAGAAGTTGTGGTATTTACTTACAAAGCAATATCACTCAGCAATGAAATCTATGTCATCAGGCCCTTAGCAGCACAATGAGTGGATTCAGGTATGATGATTCTAACTGAAATAAGTCACACAGAAAAAGAAACATCATAAGATATCAGTAATACACGGAATGTAAACTTGGCTACACAGGAACTGAATTACAGAACAGAACAGGGTCTCAAATTTAGAAAACCAACTTATGCTTGCTTAAGGGTAAAGGTGAGTTGGGGTGCTGCATAAAACCAGAGATTGAAATGAGCACAGATAAAGTTCCTTAAGCCAAATATGGAATAGACAAGAGCTACTCCTTGCTCAACGAAATGGACTCAACACCGCATATTAAACGCCTAAGAATGTACCTGACTAGTAAGTATCTTAAAACCTATGGATTGCTATGTCTCCGAAAGAGAATCAAGCATGTGTACAGGGGCATAAACGCAGCAGTGATAGGATTGGAGAGGTTCGGTGAGCAAATGAAGACCCTTTGAAGTCATATTGCATGGTACCCATTCCACGGGTTTCAACTACCCAGGTTTAAGGTATTCTTCCTTCAGCTAAAACATGCATGTGGAACCTAGAGTATGATCAACCATGTGATCGGGAGACGTGTTCAAATATGTCTCAGTTTTCATACCCTGGTACTCGGGTGCAACATTCCAGACGCTTTACTAACACCCTCCCGACTTGGAGAGTCAGTCCCTTTAACCTCCTGTTTGGCCCAGTTTGCAATTTCTGCGGAAGATGAACAGGAATAGCGAGAACCAATGAGAGACTAGCTGGAGGTGTCTGGACGGGCAAATTTAACTCTCATTTCCCACCAGGAAGAGGAATTAACCAAAGGCTCAGCGTGCCGTGCCGGAACCAGATTAGGGCCTGAAGCCATCCTGCGGTGTTGCGGCCAGCTCAAAAGAAAGCGAGTTGAAGAAAGGAGCTCAGGGGCACTGTAATTCACAAACCTGCAGAGTTATAAATGACAGCTATCGTCCAAAAATATACTGAAGTAAGGCTGCCAAGAGGACTTGAAAGCGGGGCAGAATTGCAGGAAACCGATTTCAGGAGGTAGACTGGAATTGCATTGAAAGCATAGGAAAAGAGGCAGAACGTCCACAATGATGCACTTGGCCAAAAAGGGCGTATGCGTTTTTTCCTGAATATATTCAGGAAAAAACGCATACGCCCTTTTTGGCCAACCAAGCAAGCTTGCAAAGGAAATCTGCACTACAATGAAGTCTCACTTCCCCCCAGTCAAAAGGGCCATCTGAAAAAAGTGTAAAATCCAGAAAGGCAGGACAGGCCATGGAGAACTGGGAGCCTTGTTATGCTGATGGGCGGGATGTAAATTGCCAACAGACACTCGGGAGAAGTGTATGGTGTTTCCTGAAACATCTAAAAAACAAAGCAACAGAGCCTAGGGCACTTCCACTTATGGTCCTATAGCTTAGGGAAATTAAAATCAAAAAGACACAGCCACCCCAAAGTTTGGGACGCCTCTGTTTACAAGAACCTCGTTTACAGTACAAGTTCAACATCGCAGAAAGTGAAAAATGGATAAAGAAGTTGTGGTATTTACTTACAAAGCAATATCACTCAGCAATGAAATCTATGTCATCAGGCCCTTAGCAGCACAATGAGTGGATTCAGGTATGATGATTCTAACTGAAATAAGTCACACAGAAAAAGAAACATCATAAGATATCAGTAATACACGGAATGTAAACTTGGCTACACAGGAACTGAATTACAGAACAGAACAGGGTCTCAAATTTAGAAAACCAACTTATGCTTGCTTAAGGGGAAAGGTGAGTTGGGGTGCTGCATAAAACCAGAGATTGAAATGAGCACAGATAAAGTTCCTTAAGCCAAATATGGAATAGACAAGAGCTACTCCTTGCTCAACGAAATGGACTCAACACCGCATATTAAATGCCTAAGAATGTACCTGACTAGTAAGTATCTTAAAACCTATGGATTGCTATGTCTCCGAAAGAGAATCAAGCATGTGTACAGGGGCATAAACGCAGCAGTGATAGGATTGGAGAGGTTCGGTGAGCAAATGAAGACCCTTTGAAGTCATATTGCATGGTACCCATTCCACGGGTTTCAACTACCCAGGTTTAAGGTATTCTTCCTTCAGCTAAAACATGCATGTGGAACCTAGAGTATGATCAACCATGTGATCGGGAGACGTGTTCAAATATGTCTCAGTTTTCGTACCCTGGTACTCGGGTGCAACATTCCAGACGCTTTACTAACACCCTCCCGACTTGGAGAGTCAGTCCCTTTAACCTCCTGTTTGGCCCAGTTTGCAATTTCTGCGGAAGATGAACAGGAATAGCGAGAACCAATGAGAGACTAGCTGGAGGTGTCTGGACGGGCAAATTTAACTCTCATTTCCCACCAGGAAGAGGAATTAACCAAAGGCTCAGCGTGCCGTGCCGGAACCAGATTAGGGCCTGAAGCCATCCTGCGGTGTTGCGGCCAGGTCACAAGAAAGCGAGTTGAAGAAAGGAGCTCAGGGGCACTGTAATTCACAAACCTGCAGAGTTATAAATGACAGCTATCGTCCAAAAATATACTGAAGTAAGGCTGCCAAGAGGACTTGAAAGCGGGGCAGAATTGCAGGAAACCGATTTCAGGAGGTAGACTGGAATTGCATTGAAAGCATAGGAAAAGAGGCAGAACGTCCACAATGATGCACTTGGCCAAAAAGGGCGTATGCGTTTTTTCCTGAATATATTCAGGAAAAAACGCATACGCCCTTTTTGGCCAACCAAGCAAGCTTGCAAAGGAAATCTGCACTACATTGAAGTCTCACTTCCCCCCGGTTAAAAGGGCCATCTGAAAAAAGTGTAAAATCCAGAAAGGCAGGACAGGCCATGGAGAACTGGGAGCCTTGTTATGCTGATGGGCGGGATGTAAATTGCCAGCAGACACTCGGGAGAAGTGTATGGTGTTTCCTGAAACATCTAAAAAACAAAGCAACAGAGCCTAGGGCACTTCCACTTATGGTCCTATAGCTTAGGGAAATTAAAATCAAAAAGACACAGCCACCCCAAAGTTTGGGACGCCTCTGTTTACAAGAACCTCGTTTACAGTACAAGTTCAACATCGCAGAAAGTGAAAAATGGATAAAGAAGTTGTGGTATTTACTTACAAAGCAATATCACTCAGCAATGAAATCTATGTCATCAGGCCCTTAGCAGCACAATGAGTGGATTCAGGTATGATGATTCTAACTGAAATAAGTCACACAGAAAAAGAAACATCATAAGATATCAGTAATACACGGAATGTAAACTTGGCTACACAGGAACTGAATTACAGAACAGAACAGGGTCTCAAATTTAGAAAACCAACTTATGCTTGCTTAAGGGTAAAGGTGAGTTGGGGTGCTGCATAAAACCAGAGATTGAAATGAGCACAGATAAAGTTCCTTAAGCCAAATATGGAATAGACAAGAGCTACTCCTTGCTCAACGAAATGGACTCAACACCGCATATTAAAGGCCTAAGAATGTACCTGACTAGTAAGTATCTTAAAACCTATGGATTGCTATGTCTCCGAAAGAGAATCAAGCATGTGTACAGGGGCATAAACGCAGCAGTGATAGGATTGGAGAGGTTCGGTGAGCAAATGAAGACCCTTTGAAGTCATATTGCATGGTACCCATTCCACGGGTTTCAACTACCCAGGTTTAAGGTATTCTTCCTTCAGCTAAAACATGCATGTGGAACCTAGAGTATGATCAACCATGTGATCGGGAGACGTGTTCAAATATGTCTCAGTTTTCGTACCCTGGTACTCGGGTGCAATATTCCAGACGCTTTACTAACACCCTCCCAACTTGGAGAGTCAGTCCCTTTAACCTCCTGTTTGGCCCAGTTTGCAATTTCTGCAGAAGATGAACAGGAATAGCGAGAACCAATGAGAGACTAGCTGGAGGTGTCTGGACGGGCAAATTTAACTCTCATTTCCCACCAGGAAGAGGAATTAACCAAAGGCTCAGCGTGCCGTGCCGGAACCAGATTAGGGCCTGAAGCCATCCTGCGGTGTTGCGGCCAGCTCAAAAGAAAGCGAGTTGAAGAAAGGAGCTCAGGGGCACTGTAATTCACAAACCTGCAGAGTTATAAATGACAGCTATCGTCCAAAAATATACTGAAGTAAGGCTGCCAAGAGGACTTGAAAGCGGGGCAGAATTGCAGGAAACCGATTTCAGGAGATAGACTGGAATTGCAGTGAAAGCATAGGAAAAGAGGCAAAACGTCCACAATGATGCACTTGGCCAAAAAGGGCGTATGCGTTTTTTCCTGAATATATTCAGGAAAAAACGCATACGCCCTTTTTGGCCAACCAAGCAAGCTTGCAAAGGAAATCTGCACTACAATGAAGTCTCACTTCCCCCCGGTCAAAAGGGCCATCTGAAAAAAGTGTAAAATCCAGAAAGGCAGGACAGGCCATGGAGAACTGGGAGCCTTGTTATGCTGATGGGCGGGATGTAAATTGCCAACAGACACTCGGGAGAAGTGTATGGTGTTTCCTGAAACATCTAAAAAACAAAGCAACAGAGCCTAGGGCACTTCCACTTATGGTCCTATAGCTTAGGGAAATTAAAATCAAAAAGACACAGCCACCCCAAACATTGGGACGCCTCTGTTTACAAGAACCTCGTTTACAGTACAAGTTCAACATCGCAGAAAGTGAAAAATGGATAAAGAAGTTGTGGTATTTACTTACAAAGCAATATCACTCAGCAATGAAATCTATGTCATCAGGCCCTTAGCAGCACAATGAGTGGATTCAGGTATGATGATTCTAACTGAAATAAGTCACACAGAAAAAGAAACATCATAAGATATCAGTAATACACGGAATGTAAACTTGGCTACACAGGAACTGAATTACAGAACAGAACAGGGTCTCAAATTTAGAAAACCAACTTATGCTTGCTTAAGGGTAAAGGTGAGTTGGGGTGCTGCATAAAACCAGAGATTGAAATGAGCACAGATAAAGTTCCTTAAGCCAAATATGGAATAGACAAGAGCTACTCCTTGCTCAACGAAATGGACTCAACACCGCATATTAAACGCCTAAGAATGTACCTGACTAGTAAGTATCTTAAAACCTATGGATTGCTATGTCTCCGAAAGAGAATCAAGCATGTGTACAGGGGCATAAACGCAGCAGTGATAGGATTGGAGAGGTTCGGTGAGCAAATGAAGACCCTTTGAAGTCATATTGCATGGTACCCATTCCACGGGTTTCAACTACCCAGGTTTAAGGTATTCTTCCTTCAGCTAAAACATGCATGTGGAACCTAGAGTATGATCAACCATGTGATCGGGAGACGTGTTCAAATATGTCTCAGTTTTCATACCCTGGTACTCGGGTGCAACATTCCAGACGCTTTACTAACACCCTCCCGACTTGGAGAGTCAGTCCCTTTAACCTCCTGTTTGGCCCAGTTTGCAATTTCTGCGGAAGATGAACAGGAATAGCGAGAACCAATGAGAGACTAGCTGGAGGTGTCTGGACGGGCAAATTTAACTCTCATTTCCCACCAGGAAGAGGAATTAACCAAAGGCTCAGCGTGCCGTGCCGGAACCAGATTAGGGCCTGAAGCCATCCTGCGGTGTTGCGGCCAGCTCAAAAGAAAGCGAGTTGAAGAAAGGAGCTCAGGGGCACTGTAATTCACAAACCTGCAGAGTTATAAATGACAGCTATCGTCCAAAAATATACTGAAGTAAGGCTGCCAAGAGGACTTGAAAGCGGGGCAGAATTGCAGGAAACCGATTTCAGGAGGCACACTGGAATTGCATTGAAAGCATAGGAAAAGAGGCAGAACGTCCACAATGATGCACTTGGCCAAAAAGGGCGTATGCGTTTTTTCCTGAATATATTCAGGAAAAAACGCATACGCCCTTTTTGGCCAACCAAGCAAGCTTGCAAAGGAAATCTGCACTACAATGAAGTCTCACTTCCCCCCGGTCAAAAGGGCCATCTGAAAAAAGTGTAAAATCCAGAAAGGCAGGACAGGCCATGGAGAACTGGGAGCCTTGTTATGCTGATGGGCGGGATGTAAATTGCCAACAGACACTCGGGAGAAGTGTATGGTGTTTCCTGAAACATCTAAAAAACAAAGCAACAGAGCCTAGGGCACTTCCACTTATGGTCCTATAGCTTAGGGAAATTAAAATCAAAAAGACACAGCCACCCCAAAGTTTGGGACGCCTCTGTTTACAAGAACCTCGTTTACAGTACAAGTTCAACATCGCAGAAAGTGAAAAATGGATAAAGAAGTTGTGGTATTTACTTACAAAGCAATATCACTCAGCAATGAAATCTATGTCATCAGGCCCTTAGCAGCACAATGAGTGGATTCAGGTATGATGATTCTAACTGAAATAAGTCACACAGAAGAAGAAACATCATAAGATATCAGTAATACACGGAATGTAAACTTGGCTACACAGGAACTGTATTACAGAACAGAACAGGGTCTCAAATTTAGAAAACCAACTTATGCTTGCTTAAGGGTAAAGGTGAGTTGGGGTGCTGCATAAAACCAGAGATTGAAATGAGCACAGATAAAGTTCCTTAAGCCAAATATGGAATAGACAAGAGCTACTCCTTGCTCAACGAAATAGACTCAACACCGCATATTAAACGCCTAAGAATGTACCTGACTAGTAAGTATCTTAAAACCTATGGATTGCTATGTCTCCGAAAGAGAATCAAGCATGTGTACAGGGGCATAAACGCAGCAGTGATAGGATTGGAGAGGTTCGGTGAGCAAATGAAGACCCTCTGAAGTCATATTGCATGGTACCCATTCCACGGGTTTCAACTACCCAGGTTTAAGGTATTCTTCCTTCAGCTAAAACATGCATGTGGAACCTAGAGTATGATCAACCATGTGATCGGGAGACGTGTTCAAATATGTCTCAGTTTTCGTACCCTGGTACTCGGGTGCAACTTTCCAGACGCTTTACTAACACCCTCCCGACTTGGAGAGTCAGTCCCTTTAACCTCCTGTTTGGCCCAGTTTGCAATTTCTGCGGAAGATGAACAGGAATAGCGAGAACCAATGAGAGACTAGCTGGAGGTGTCTGGACGGGCAAATTTAACTCTCATTTCCCACCAGGAAGAGGAATTAACCAAAGGCTCAGCGTGCCGTGCCGGAACCAGATTAGGGCCTGAAGCCATCCTGCGGTGTTGCGGCCAGCTCAAAAGAAAGCGAGTTGAAGAAAGGAGCTCAGGGGCACTGTAATTCACAAACCTGCAGAGTTATAAATGACAGCTATCGTCCAAAAATATACTGAAGTAAGGCTGCCAAGAGGACTTGAAAGCGGGGCAGAATTGCAGGAAACCGATTTCAGGAGGTAGACTGGAATTGCAGTGAAAGCATAGGAAAAGAGGCAAAACGTCCACAATGATGCACTTGGCCAAAAAGGGCGTATGCGTTTTTTCCTGAATATATTCAGGAAACAACGCATACGCCCTTTTTGGCCAACCAAGCAAGCTTGCAAAGGAAATCTGCACTACAATGAAGTCTCACTTCCCCCCGGTCAAAAGGGCCATCTGAAAAAAGTGTAAAATCCAGAAAGGCAGGACAGGCCATGGAGAACTGGGAGCCTTGTTATGCTGATGGGCGGGATGTAAATTGCCAGCAGACACTCGGGAGAAGTGTATGGTGTTTCCTGAAACATCTAAAAAACAAAGCAACAGAGCCTAGGGCACTTCCACTTATGGTCCTATAGCTTAGGGAAATTAAAATCAAAAAGACACAGCCACCCCAAAGTTTGGGACGCCTCTGTTTACAAGAACCTCGTTTACAGTACAAGTTCAACATCGCAGAAAGTGAAAAATGGATAAAGAAGTTGTGGTATTTACTTACAAAGCAATATCACTCAGCAATGAAATCTATGTCATCAGGCCCTTAGCAGCACAATGAGTGGATTCAGGTATGATGATTCTAACTGAAATAAGTCACACAGAAAAAGAAACATCATAAGATATCAGTAATACACGGAATGTAAACTTGGCTACACAGGAACTGAATTACAGAACAGAACAGGGTCTCAAATTTAGAAAACCAACTTATGCTTGCTTAAGGGGAAAGGTGAGTTGGGGTGCTGCATAAAACCAGAGACTGAAATGAGCACAGATAAAGTTCCTTAAGCCAAATATGGAATAGACAAGAGCTACTCCTTGCTCAACGAAATGGACTCAACACCGCATATTAAAGGCCTAAGAATGTACCTGACTAGTAAGTATCTTAAAACCTATGGATTGCTATGTCTCCGAAAGAGAATCAAGCATGTGTACAGGGGCATAAACGCAGCAGTGATAGGATTGGAGAGGTTCGGTGAGCAAATGAAGACCCTTTGAAGTCATATTGCATGGTACCCATTCCACGGGTTTCAACTACCCAGGTTTAAGGTATTCTTCCTTCAGCTAAAACATGCATGTGGAACCTAGAGTATGATCAACCATGTGATCGGGAGACGTGTTCAAATATGTCTCAGTTTTCGTACCCTGGTACTCGGGTGCAATATTCCAGACGCTTTACTAACACCCTCCCGACTTGGAGACTCAGTCCCTTTAACCTCCTGTTTGGCCCAGTTTGCAATTTCTGTGGAAGATGAACAGGAATAGCGAGAACCAATGAGAGACTAGCTGGAGGTGTCTGGACGGGCAAATTTAACTCTCATTTCCCACCAGGAAGAGGAATTAAGCAAAGGCTCAGCGTGCCGTGCCGGAACCAGATTAGGGCCTGAAGCCATCCTGCGGTGTTGCGGCCAGCTCAAAAGAAAGCGAGTTGAAGAAAGGAGCTCAGGGGCACTGTAATTCACAAACCTGCAGAGTTATAAATGACAGCTATCGTCCAAAAATATACTGAAGTAAGGCTGCCAAGAGGACTTGAAAGCGGGGCAGAATTGCAGGAAACCGATTTCAGGAGGTAGACTGGAATTGCAGTGAAAGCATAGGAAAAGAGGCAAAACGTCCACAATGATGCACTTGGCCAAAAAGGGCGTATGCGTTTTTTCCTGAATATATTCAGGAAACAACGCATACGCCCTTTTTGGCCAACCAAGCAAGCTTGCAAAGGAAATCTGCACTACAATGAAGTCTCACTTCCCCCCGGTCAAAAGGGCCATCTGAAAAAAGTGTAAAATCCAGAAAGGCAGGACAGGCCATGGAGAACTGGGAGCCTTGTTATGCTGATGGGCGGGATGTAAATTGCCAACAGACACTCGGGAGAAGTGTATGGTGTTTCCTGAAACATCTAAAAAACAAAGCAACAGAGCCTAGGGCACTTCCACTTATGGTCCTATAGCTTAGGGAAATTAAAATCAAAAAGACACAGCCACCCCAAACATTGGGACGCCTCTGTTTACAAGAACCTCGTTTACAGTACAAGTTCAACATCGCAGAAAGTGAAAAATGGATAAAGAAGTTGTGGTATTTACTTACAAAGCAATATCACTCAGCAATGAAATCTATGTCATCAGGCCCTTAGCAGCACAATGAGTGGATTCAGGTATGATGATTCTAACTGAAATAAGTCACACAGAAAAAGAAACATCATAAGATATCAGTAATACACGGAATGTAAACTTGGCTACACAGGAACTGAATTACAGAACAGAACAGGGTCTCAAATTTAGAAAACCAACTTATGCTTGCTTAAGGGTAAAGGTGAGTTGGGGTGCTGCATAAAACCAGAGATTGAAATGAGCACAGATAAAGTTCCTTAAGCCAAATATGGAATAGACAAGAGCTACTCCTTGCTCAACGAAATGGACTCAACACCGCATATTAAACGCCTAAGAATGTACCTGACTAGTAAGTATCTTAAAACCTATGGATTGCTATGTCTCCGAAAGAGAATCAAGCATGTGTACAGGGGCATAAACGCAGCAGTGATAGGATTGGAGAGGTTCGGTGAGCAAATGAAGACCCTTTGAAGTCATATTGCATGGTACCCATTCCACGGGTTTCAACTACCCAGGTTTAAGGTATTCTTCCTTCAGCTAAAACATGCATGTGGAACCTAGAGTATGATCAACCATGTGATCGGGAGACGTGTTCAAATATGTCTCAGTTTTCATACCCTGGTACTCGGGTGCAACATTCCAGACGCTTTACTAACACCCTCCCGACTTGGAGAGTCAGTCCCTTTAACCTCCTGTTTGGCCCAGTTTGCAATTTCTGCGGAAGATGAACAGGAATAGCGAGAACCAATGAGAGACTAGCTGGAGGTGTCTGGACGGGCAAATTTAACTCTCATTTCCCACCAGGAAGAGGAATTAACCAAAGGCTCAGCGTGCCGTGCCGGAACCAGATTAGGGCCTGAAGCCATCCTGCGGTGTTGCGGCCAGCTCAAAAGAAAGCGAGTTGAAGAAAGGAGCTCAGGGGCACTGTAATTCACAAACCTGCAGAGTTATAAATGACAGCTATCGTCCAAAAATATACTGAAGTAAGGCTGCCAAGAGGACTTGAAAGCGGGGCAGAATTGCAGGAAACCGATTTCAGGAGGCAGACTGGAATTGCATTGAAAGCATAGGAAAAGAGGCAGAACGTCCACCATGATGCACTTGGCCAAAAAGGGCGTATGCGTTTTTTCCTGAATATATTCAGGAAAAAACGCATACGCCCTTTTTGGCCAACCAAGCAAGCTTGCAAAGGAAATCTGCACTACAATGAAGTCTCACTTCCCCCCGGTCAAAAGGGCCATCTGAAAAAAGTGTAAAATCCAGAAAGACAGGACAGGCCATGGAGAACTGGGAGCCTTGTTATGCTGATGGGCGGGATGTAAATTGCCAACAGACACTCGGGAGAAGTGTATGGTGTTTCCTGAAACATCTAAAAAACAAAGCAACAGAGCCTAGGGCACTTCCACTTATGGTCCTATAGCTTAGGGAAATTAAAATCAAAAAGACACAGCCACCCCAAAGTTTGGGACGCCTCTGTTTACAAGAACCTCGTTTACAGTACAAGTTCAACATCGCAGAAAGTGAAAAATGGATAAAGAAGTTGTGGTATTTACTTACAAAGCAATATCACTCAGCAATGAAATCTATGTCATCAGGCCCTTAGCAGCACAATGAGTGGATTCAGGTATGATGATTCTAACTGAAATAAGTCACACAGAAGAAGAAACATCATAAGATATCAGTAATACACGGAATGTAAACTTGGCTACACAGGAACTGTATTACAGAACAGAACAGGGTCTCAAATTTAGAAAACCAACTTATGCTTGCTTAAGGGTAAAGGTGAGTTGGGGTGCTGCATAAAACCAGAGATTGAAATGAGCACAGATAAAGTTCCTTAAGCCAAATATGGAATAGACAAGAGCTACTCCTTGCTCAACGAAATGGACTCAACACCGCATATTAAACGCCTAAGAATGTACCTGACTAGTAAGTATCTTAAAACCTATGGATTGCTATGTCTCCGAAAGAGAATCAAGCATGTGTACAGGGGCATAAACGCAGCAGTGATAGGATTGGAGAGGTTCGGTGAGCAAATGAAGACCCTCTGAAGTCATATTGCATGGTACCCATTCCACGGGTTTCAACTACCCAGGTTTAAGGTATTCTTCCTTCAGCTAAAACATGCATGTGGAACCTAGAGTATGATCAACCATGTGATCGGGAGACGTGTTCAAATATGTCTCAGTTTTCGTACCCTGGTACTCGGGTGCAACTTTCCAGACGCTTTACTAACACCCTCCCGACTTGGAGAGTCAGTCCCTTTAACCTCCTGTTTGGCCCAGTTTGCAATTTCTGCGGAAGATGAACAGGAATAGCGAGAACCAATGAGAGACTAGCTGGAGGTGTCTGGACGGGCAAATTTAACTCTCATTTCCCACCAGGAAGAGGAATTAACCAAAGGCTCAGCGTGCCGTGCCGGAACCAGATTAGGGCCTGAAGCCATCCTGCGGTGTTGCGGCCAGCTCAAAAGAAAGCGAGTTGAAGAAAGGAGCTCAGGGGCACTGTAATTCACAAACCTGCAGAGTTATAAATGACAGCTATCGTCCAAAAATATACTGAAGTAAGGCTGCCAAGAGGACTTGAAAGCGGGGCAGAATTGCAGGAAACCGATTTCAGGAGGCAGACTGGAATTGCATTGAAAGCATAGGAAAAGAGGCAGAACGTCCACCATGATGCACTTGGCCAAAAAGGGCGTATGCGTTTTTTCCTGAATATATTCAGGAAAAAACGCATACGCCCTTTTTGGCCAACAAAGCAAGCTTGCAAAGGAAATCTGCACTACAATGAAGTCTCACTTCCCCCCGGTCAAAAGGGCCATCTGAAAAAAGTGTAAAATCCAGAAAGGCAGGACAGGCCATGGAGAACTGGGAGCCTTGTTATGCTGATGGGCGGGATGTAAATTGCCAGCAGACACTCGGGAGAAGTGTATGGTGTTTCCTGAAACATCTAAAAAACAAAGCAACAGAGCCTAGGGCACTTCCACTTATGGTCCTATAGCTTAGGGAAATTAAAATCAAAAAGACACAGCCACCCCAAAGTTTGGGATGCCTCTGTTTACAAGAACCTCGTTTACAGTACAAGTTCAACATCGCAGAAAGTGAAAAATGGATAAAGAAGTTGTGGTATTTACTTACAAAGCAATATCACTCAGCAATGAAATCTATGTCCTCAGGCCCTTAGCAGCACAATGAGTGGATTCAGGTATGATGATTCTAACTGAAATAAGTCACACAGAAAAAGAAACATCATAAGATATCAGGAATACACGGAATGTAAACTTGGCTACACAGGAACTGAATTACAGAACAGAACAGGGTCTCAAATTTAGAAAACCAACTTATGCTTGCTTAAGGGTAAAGGTGAGTTGGGGTGCTGCATAAAACCAGAGATTGAAATGAGCACAGATAAAGTTCCTTAAGCCAAATATGGAATAGACAAGAGCTACTCCTTGCTCAACGAAATGGACTCAACACCGCATATTAAATGCCTAAGAATGTACCTGACTAGTAAGTATCTTAAAACCTATGGATTGCTATGTCTCCGAAAGAGAATCAAGCATGTGTACAGGGGCATAAACGCAGCAGTGATAGGATTGGAGAGGTTCGGTGAGCAAATGAAGACCCTTTGAAGTCATATTGCATGGTACCCATTCCACGGGTTTCAACTACCCAGGTTTAAGGTATTCTTCCTTCAGCTAAAACATGCATGTGGAACCTAGAGTATGATCAACCATGTGATCGGGAGACGTGTTCAAATATGTCTCAGTTTTCGTACCCTGGTACTCGGGTGCAACATTCCAGACGCTTTACTAACACCCTCCCGACTTGGAGAGTCAGTCCCTTTAACCTCCTGTTTGGCCCAGTTTGCAATTTCTGCGGAAGATGAACAGGAATAGCGAGAACCAATGAGAGACTAGCTGGAGGTGTCTGGACGGGCAAATTTAACTCTCATTTCCCACCAGGAAGAGGAATTAACCAAAGGCTCAGCGTGCCGTGCCGGAACCAGATTAGGGCCTGAAGCCATCCTGCGGTGTTGCGGCCAGCTCAAAAGAAAGCGAGTTGAAGAAAGGAGCTCAGGGGCACTGTAATTCACAAACCTGCAGAGTTATAAATGACAGCTATCGTCCAAAAATATACTGAAGTAAGGCTGCCAAGAGGACTTGAAAGCGGGGCAGAACTGCAGGAAACCGATTTCAGGAGGCAGACTGGAATTGCACTGAAAGCATAGGAAAAGAGGCAGAACGTCCACAATGATGCACTTGGCCAAAAAGGGCGTATGCGTTTTTTCCTGAATATATTCAGGAAAAAACGCATACGCCCTTTTTGGCCAACAAAGCAAGCTTGCAAAGGAAATCTGCACTACAATGAAGTCTCACTTCCCCCCGGTCAAAAGGGCCATCTGAAAAAAGTGTAAAATCCAGAAAGGCAGGACAGGCCATGGAGAACTGGGAGCCTTGTTATGCTGATGGGCGGGATGTAAATTGCCAACAGACACTCGGGAGAAGTGTATGGTGTTTCCTGAAACATCTAAAAAACAAAGCAACAGAGCCTAGGGCACTTCCACTTATGGTCCTATAGCTTAGGGAAATTAAAATCAAAAAGACACAGCCACCCCAAAGTTTGGGACGCCTCTGTTTACAAGAACCTCATTTACAGTACAAGTTCAACATCGCAGAAAGTGAAAAATGGATAAAGAAGTTGTGGTATTTACTTACAAAGCAATATCACTCAGCAATGAAATCTATGTCCTCAGGCCCTTAGCAGCACAATGAGTGGATTCAGGTATGATGATTCTAACTGAAATAAGTCACACAGAAAAAGAAACATCATAAGATATCAGTAATACACGGAATGTAAACTTGGCTACACAGGAACTGAATTACAGAACAGAACAGGGTCTCAAATTTAGAAAACCAACTTATGCTTGCTTAAGGGTAAAGGTGAGTTGGGGTGCTGCATAAAACCAGAGATTGAAATGAGCACAGATAAAGTTCCTTAAGCCAAATATGGAATAGACAAGAGCTACTCCTTGCTCAACGAAATGGACTCAACACCGCATATTAAATGCCTAAGAATGTACCTGACTAGTAAGTATCTTAAAACCTATGGATTGCTATGTCTCCGAAAGAGAATCAAGCATGTGTACAGGGGCATAAACGCAGCAGTGATAGGATTGGAGAGGTTCGGTGAGCAAATGAAGACCCTTTGAAGTCATATTGCATGGTACCCATTCCACGGGTTTCAACTACCCAGGTTTAAGGTATTCTTCCTTCAGCTAAAACATGCATGTGGAACCTAGAGTATGATCAACCATGTGATCGGGAGACGTGTTCAAATATGTCTCAGTTTTCGTACCCTGGTACTCGGGTGCAACATTCCAGACGCTTTACTAACACCCTCCCGACTTGGAGAGTCAGTCCCTTTAACCTCCTGTTTGGCCCAGTTTGCAATTTCTGCGGAAGATGAACAGGAATAGCGAGAACCAATGAGAGACTAGCTGGAGGTGTCTGGACGGGCAAATTTAACTCTCATTTCCCACCAGGAAGAGGAATTAACCAAAGGCTCAGCGTGCCGTGCCGGAACCAGATTAGGGCCTGAAGCCATCCTGCGGTGTTGCGGCCAGCTCAAAAGAAAGCGAGTTGAAGAAAGGAGCTCAGGGGCACTGTAATTCACAAACCTGCAGAGTTATAAATGACAGCTATCGTCCAAAAATATACTGAAGTAAGGCTGCCAAGAGGACTTGAAAGCGGGGCAGAACTGCAGGAAACCGATTTCAGGAGGCAGACTGGAATTGCACTGAAAGCATAGGAAAAGAGGCAGAACGTCCACAATGATGCACTTGGCCAAAAAGGGCGTATGCGTTTTTTCCTGAATATATTCAGGAAAAAACGCATACGCCCTTTTTGGCCAACAAAGCAAGCTTGCAAAGGAAATCTGCACTACAATGAAGTCTCACTTCCCCCCGGTCAAAAGGGCCATCTGAAAAAAGTGTAAAATCCAGAAAGGCAGGACAGGCCATGGAGAACTGGGAGCCTTGTTATGCTGATGGGCGGGATGTAAATTGCCAACAGACACTCGGGAGAAGTGTATGGTGTTTCCTGAAACATCTAAAAAACAAAGCAACAGAGCCTAGGGCACTTCCACTTATGGTCCTATAGCTTAGGGAAATTAAAATCAAAAAGACACAGCCACCCCAAAGTTTGGGACGCCTCTGTTTACAAGAACCTCATTTACAGTACAAGTTCAACATCGCAGAAAGTGAAAAATGGATAAAGAAGTTGTGGTATTTACTTACAAAGCAATATCACTCAGCAATGAAATCTATGTCATCAGGCCCTTAGCAGCACAATGAGTGGATTCAGGTATGATGATTCTAACTGAAATAAGTCACACAGAAAAAGAAACATCATAAGATATCAGTAATACACGGAATGTAAACTTGGCTACACAGGAACTGAATTACAGAAGAGAACAGGGTCTCAAATTTAGAAAACCAACTTATGCTTGCTTAAGGGTAAAGGTGAGTTGGGGTGCTGCATAAAACCAGAGATTGAAATGAGCACAGATAAAGTTCCTTAAGCCAAATATGGAATAGACAAGAGCTACTCCTTACTCAACGAAATGGACTCAACACCGCATATTAAATGCCTAAGAATGTACCTGACTAGTAAGTATCTTAAAACCTATGGATTGCTATGTCTCCGAAAGAGAATCAAGCATGTGTACAGGGGCATAAACGCAGCAGTGATAGGATTGGAGAGGTTCGGTGAGCAAATGAAGACCCTTTGAAGTCATATTGCATGGTACCCATTCCACGGGTTTCAACTACCCAGGTTTAAGGTATTCTTCCTTCAGCTAAAACATGCATGTGGAACCTAGAGTATGATCAACCATGTGATCGGGAGACGTGTTCAAATATGTCTCAGTTTTCGTACCCTGGTACTCGGGTGCAACATTCCAGACGCTTTACTAACACCCTCCCGACTTGGAGAGTCAGTCCCTTTAACCTCCTGTTTGGCCCAGTTTGCAATTTCTGCGGAAGATGAACAGGAATAGCGAGAACCAATGAGAGACTAGCTGGAGGTGTCTGGACGGGCAAATTTAACTCTCATTTCCCACCAGGAAGAGGAATTAAGCAAAGGCTCAGCGTGCCGTGCCGGAACCAGATTAGGGCCTGAAGCCATCCTGCGGTGTTGCGGCCAGCTCAAAAGAAAGCGAGTTGAAGAAAGGAGCTCAGGGGCACTGTAATTCACAAACCTGCAGAGTTATAAATGACAGCTATCGTCCAAAAATATACTGAAGTAAGGCTGCCAAGAGGACTTGAAAGCGGGGCAGAATTGCAGGAAACCGATTTCAGGAGGTAGACTGGAATTGCATTGAAAGCATAGGAAAAGAGGCAGAACGTCCACAATGATGCACTTGGCCAAAAAGGGCGTATGCGTTTTTTACTGAATATATTCAGGAAAAAACGCATACGCCCTTTTTGGCCAACCAAGCAAGCTTGCAAAGGAAATCTGCACTACAATGAAGTCTCACTTCCCCCCGGTCAAAAGGGCCATCTGAAAAAAGTGTAAAATCCAGAAAGGCAGGACAGGCCATGGAGAACTGGGAGCCTTGTTATGCTGATGGGCGGGATGTAAATTGCCAACAGACACTCGGGAGAAGTGTATGGTGTTTCCTGAAACATCTAAAAAACAAAGCAACAGAGCCTAGGGCACTTCCACTTATGGTCCTATAGCTTAGGGAAATTAAAATCAAAAAGACACAGCCACCCCAAAGTTTGGGACGCCTCTGTTTACAAGAACCTCGTTTACAGTACAAGTTCAACATCGCAGAAAGTGAAAAATGGATAAAGAAGTTGTGGTATTTACTTACAAAGCAATATCACTCAGCAATGAAATCTATGTCATCAGGCCCTTAGCAGCACAATGAGTGGATTCAGGTATGATGATTCTAACTGAAATAAGTCACACAGAAAAAGAAACATCATAAGATATCAGTAATACACGGAATGTAAACTTGGCTACACAGGAACTGAATTACAGAACAGAACAGGGTCTCAAATTTAGAAAACCAACTTATGCTTGCTTAAGGGGAAAGGTGAGTTGGGGTGCTGCATAAAACCAGAGATTGAAATGAGCACAGATAAAGTTCCTTAAGCCAAATATGGAATAGACAAGAGCTACTCCTTGCTCAACGAAATGGACTCAACACCGCATATTAAATGCCTAAGAATGTACCTGACTAGTAAGTATCTTAAAACCTATGGATTGCTATGTCTCCGAAAGAGAATCAAGCATGTGTACAGGGGCATAAACGCAGCAGTGATAGGATTGGAGAGGTTCGGTGAGCAAATGAAGACCCTTTGAAGTCATATTGCATGGTACCCATTCCACGGGTTTCAACTACCCAGGTTTAAGGTATTCTTCCTTCAGCTAAAACATGCATGTGGAACCTAGAGTATGATCAACCATGTGATCGGGAGACGTGTTCAAATATGTCTCAGTTTTCGTACCCTGGTACTCGGGTGCAACATTCCAGACGCTTTACTAACACCCTCCCGACTTGGAGAGTCAGTCCCTTTAACCTCCTGTTTGGCCCAGTTTGCAATTTCTGCGGAAGATGAACAGGAATAGCGAGAACCAATGAGAGACTAGCTGGAGGTGTCTGGACGGGCAAATTTAACTCTCATTTCCCACCAGGAAGAGGAATTAACCAAAGGCTCAGCGTGCCGTGCCGGAACCAGATTAGGGCCTGAAGCCATCCTGCGGTGTTGCGGCCAGCTCAAAAGAAAGCGAGTTGAAGAAAGGAGCTCAGGGGCACTGTAATTCACAAACCTGCAGAGTTATAAATGACAGCTATCATCCAAAAATATACTGAAGTAAGGCTGCCAAGAGGACTTGAAAGCGGGGCAGAATTGCAGGAAACCGATTTCAGGAGGCAGACTGGAATTGCATTGAAAGCATAGGAAAAGAGGCAGAACGTCCACAATGATGCACTTGGCCAAAAAGGGCGTATGCGTTTTTTCCTGAATATATTCAGGAAAAAACGCATACGCCCTTTTTGGCCAACCAAGCAAGCTTGCAAAGGAAATCTGCACTACAATGAAGTCTCACTTCCCCCCGGTCAAAAGGGCCATCTGAAAAAAGTGTAAAATCCAGAAAGGCAGGACAGGCCATGGAGAACTGGGAGCCTTGTTATGCTGATGGGCGGGATGTAAATTGCCAACAGACACTCGGGAGAAGTGTATGGTGTTTCCTGAAACATCTAAAAAACAAAGCAACAGAGCCTAGGGCACTTCCACTTATGGTCCTATAGCTTAGGGAAATTAAAATCAAAAAGACACAGCCACCCCAAAGTTTGGGACGCCTCTGTTTACAAGAACCTCGTTTACAGTACAAGTTCAACATCGCAGAAAGTGAAAAATGGATAAAGAAGTTGTGGTATTTACTTACAAAGCAATATCACTCAGCAATGAAATCTATGTCATCAGGCCCTTAGCAGCACAATGAGTGGATTCAGGTATGATGATTCTAACTGAAATAAGTCACACAGAAAAAGAAACATCATAAGATATCAGTAATACACGGAATGTAAACTTGGCTACACAGGAACTGAATTACAGAACAGAACAGGGTCTCAAATTTAGAAAACCAACTTATGCTTGCTTAAGGGTAAAGGTGAGTTGGGGTGCTGCATAAAACCAGAGATTGAAATGAGCACAGATAAAGTTCCTTAAGCCAAATATGGAATAGACAAGAGCTACTCCTTGCTCAACGAAATGGACTCAACACCGCATATTAAATGCCTAAGAATGTACCTGACTAGTAAGTATCTTAAAACCTATGGATTGCTATGTCTCCGAAAGAGATTCAAGCATGTGTACAGGGGCATAAACGCAGCAGTGATAGGATTGGAGAGGTTCGGTGAGCAAATGAAGACCCTTTGAAGTCATATTGCATGGTACCCATTCCACGGGTTTCAACTACCCAGGTTTAAGGTATTCTTCCTTCAGCTAAAACATGCATGTGGAACCTAGAGTATGATCAACCATGTGATCGGGAGACGTGTTCAAATATGTCTCAGTTTTCGTACCCTGGTACTCGGGTGCAACATTCCAGACACTTTACTAACACCCTCCCGACTTGGAGAGTCAGTCCCTTTAACCTCCTGTTTGGCCCAGTTTGCAATTTCTGCGGAAGATGAACAGGAATAGCGAGAACCAATGAGAGACTAGCTGGAGGTGTCTGGACGGGCAAATTTAACTCTCATTTCCCACCAGGAAGAGGAATTAACCAAAGGCTCAGCGTGCCGTGCCGGAACCAGATTAGGGCCTGAAGCCATCCTGCGGTGTTGCGGCCAGCTCAAAAGAAAGCGAGTTGAAGAAAGGAGCTCAGGGGCACTGTAATTCACAAACCTGCAGAGTTATAAATGACAGCTATCGTCCAAAAATATACTGAAGTAAGGCTGCCAAGAGGACTTGAAAGCGGGGCAGAACTGCAGGAAACCGATTTCAGGAGGTAGACTGGAATTGCATTGAAAGCATAGGAAAAGAGGCAGAACGTCCACAATGATGCACTTGGCCAAAAAGTGCGTATGCGTTTTTTCCTGAATATATTCAGGAAAAAACGCATACGCCCTTTTTGGCCAACCAAGCAAGCTTGCAAAGGAAATCTGCACTACAATGAAGTCTCACTTCCCCCCGGTCAAAAGGGCCATCTGAAAAAAGTGTAAAATCCAGAAAGACAGGACAGGCCATGGAGAACTAGGAGCCTTGTTATGCTGATGGGCGGGTTGTAAATTGCCAACAGACACTCGGGAGAAGTGTATGGTGTTTCCTGAAACATCTAAAAAACAAAGCAACAGAGCCTAGGGCACTTCCACTTATGGTCCTATAGCTTAGGGAAATTAAAATCAAAAAGACACAGCCACCCCAAAGTTTGGGACGCCTCTGTTTACAAGAACCTCGTTTACAGTACAAGTTCAACATCGCAGAAAGTGAAAAATGGATAAAGAAGTTGTGGTATTTACTTACAAAGCAATATCACTCAGCAATGAAATCTATGTCATCAGGCACTTAGCAGCACAATGAGTGGATTCAGGTATGATGATTCTAACTGAAATAAGTCACACAGAAAATGAAACATCATAAGATATCAGTAATACACGGAATGTAAACTTGGCTACACAGGAACTGAATTACAGAACAGAACAGGGTCTCAAATTTAGAAAACCAACTTATGCTTGCTTAAGGGGAAAGGTGAGTTGGGGTGCTGCATAAAACCAGAGATTGAAATGAGCACAGATAAAGTTCCTTAAGCCAAATATGGAATAGACAAGAGCTACTCCTTGCTCAACGAAATGGACTCAAAACCGCATATTAAACGCCTAAGAATGTACCTGACTAGTAAGTATCTTAAAACCTATGGATTGCTATGTCTCCGAAAGAGAATCAAGCATGTGTACAGGGGCATAAACGCAGCAGTGATAGGATTGGAGAGGTTCGGTGAGCAAATGAAGACCCTTTGAAGTCATATTGCATGGTACCCATTCCACGGGTTTCAACTACCCAGGTTTAAGGTATTCTTCCTTCAGCTAAAACATGCATGTGGAACCTAGAGTCTGATCAACCATGTGATCGGGAGACGTGTTCAAATATGTCTCAGTTTTCGTACCCTGGTACTCGGGTGCAACATTCCAGACGCTTTACTAACACCCTCCCGACTTGGAGAGTCAGTCCCTTTAACCTCCTGTTTGGCCCAGTTTGCAATTTCTGCGGAAGATGAACAGGAATAGCGAGAACCAATGAGAGACTAGCTGGAGGTGTCTGGACGGGCAAATTTAACTCTCATTTCCCACCAGGAAGAGGAATTAACCAAAGGCTCAGCGTGCCGTGCCGGAACCAGATTAGGGCCTGAAGCCATCCTGCGGTGTTGCGGCCAGCTCAAAAGAAAGCGAGTTGAAGAAAGGAGCTCAGGGGCACTGTAATTCACAAACCTGCAGAGTTATAAATGACAGCTATCGTCCAAAAATATACTGAAGTAAGGCTGCCAAGAGGACTTGAAAGCGGGCCAGAATTGCAGGAAACCGATTTCAGGAGGTAGACTGGAATTGCATTGAAAGCATAGGAAAAGAGGCAGAACGTCCACAATGATGCACTTGGCCAAAAAGGGCGTATGCGTTTTTTCCTGAATATATTCAGGAGAAAACGCATACGCCCTTTTTGGCCAACCAAGCAAGCTTGCAAAGGAAATCTGCACTACAATGAAGTCTCACTTCCCCCCGGTCAAAAGGGCCATCTGAAAAAAGTGTAAAATCCAGAAAGGCAGGACAGGCCATGGAGAACTGGGAGCCTTGTTATGCTGATGGGCGGGATGTAAATTGCCAACAGACACTCGGGAGAAGTGTATGGTGTTTCCTGAAACATCTAAAAAACAAAGCAACAGAGCCTAGGGCACTTCCACTTATGGTCCTATAGCTTAGGGAAATTAAAATCAAAAAGACACAGCCACCCCAAAGTTTGGGACGCCTCTGTTTACAAGAACCTCGTTTACAGTACAAGTTCAACATCGCAGAAAGTGAAAAATGGATAAAGAAGTTGTGGTATTTACTTACAAAGCAATATCACTCAGCAATGAAATCTATGTCATCAGGCCCTTAGCAGCACAATGAGTGGATTCAGGTATGATGATTCTAACTGAAATAAGTCACACAGAAAAAGAAACATCATAAGATATCAGTAATACACGGAATGTAAACTTGGCTACACAGGAACTGAATTACAGAACAGAACAGGGTCTCAAATTTAGAAAACCAACTTATGCTTGCTTAAGGGTAAAGGTGAGTTGGGGTGCTGCCTAAAACCAGAGATTGAAATGAGCACAGATAAAGTTCCTTAAACCAAATATGGAATAGACAAGAGCTACTCCTTGCTCAACGAAATGGACTCAACACCGCATATTAAATGCCTAAGAATGTACCTGACTAGTAAGTATCTTAAAACCTATGGATTGCTATGTCTCCGAAAGAGAATCAAGCATGTGTACAGGGGCATAAACGCAGCAGTGATAGGATTGGAGAGGTTCGGTGAGCAAATGAAGACCCTTTGAAGTCATATTGCATGGTACCCATTCCACGGGTTTCAACTACCCAGGTTTAAGGTATTCTTCCTTCAGCTAAAACATGCATGTGGAACCTAGAGTCTGATCAACCATGTGATCGGGAGACGTGTTCAAATATGTCTCAGTTTTCGTACCCTGGTACTCGGGTGCAACATTCCAGATGCTTTACTAAGACCCTCCCGACTTGGAGAGTCAGTCCCTTTAACCTCCTGTTTGGCCCAGTTTGCAATTTCTGCGGAATATGAACAGGAATAGCGAGAACCAATGAGAGACTAGCTGGAGGTGTCTGGACGGGCAAATTTAACTCTCATTTCCCACCAGGAAGAGGAATTAACCAAAGGCTCAGCGTGCCGTGCCGGAACCAGATTAGGGCCTGAAGCCATCCTGCGGTGTTGCGGCCAGCTCAAAAGAAAGCGAGTTGAAGAAAGGAGCTCAGGGGCACTGTAATTCACAAACCTGCAGAGTTATAAATGACAGCTATCGTCCAAAAATATACTGAAGTAAGGCTGCCAAGAGGACTTGAAAGCGGGGCAGAATTGCAGGAAACCGATTTCAGGAGGCAGACTGGAATTGCATTGAAAGCATAGGAAAAGAGGCAGAACGTCCACAATGATGCACTTGGCCAAAAAGGGCGTATGCGTTTTTTCCTGAATATATTCAGGAAAAAACGCATACGCCCTTTTTGGCCAACCAAGCAAGCTTGCAAAGGAAATCTGCACTACAATGAAGTCTCACTTCCCCCCGGTCAAAAGGGCCATCTGAAAAAAGTGTAAAATCCAGAAAGGCAGGACAGGCCATGGAGAACTGGGAGCCTTGTTATGCTGATGGGCGGGATGTAAATTGCCAACAGACACTCGGGAGAAGTGTATGGTGTTTCCTGAAACATCTAAAAAACAAAGCAACAGAGCCTAGGGCACTTCCACTTATGGTCCTATAGCTTAGGGAAATTAAAATCAAAAAGACACAGCCACCCCAAAGTTTGGGACGCCTCTGTTTACAAGAACCTTTTTTACCGTACAAGTTCAATATCAGAGAAAGTGAAAAATGGATAAAGAACTTGTGGTATTTACTTACAAAGCAATATCACTCAGCAATGAAATCTATGTCATCAGGCCCTTAGCAGCACAATGAGTGGATTCAGGTATGATGATTCTAACTGAAATAAGTCACACAGAAAAAGAAACATCATAAGATATCAGTAATACACGGAATGTAAACTTGGCTACACAGGAACTGAATTACAGAACAGAACAGGGTCTCAAATTTAGAAAACCAACTTATGCTTGCTTAAGGGTAAAGGTGAATTGGGGTGCTGCATAAAACCAGAGATTGAAATGAACACAGATAAAGTTCCTTAAGCCAAATATGGAATAGACAAGAGCTACTCCTTGCTCAACGAAATGGACTCAACACCGCATATTAAACGCCTAAGAATGTACCTGACTAGTAAGTATCTTAAAACCTATGGATTGCTATGTCTCTGAAAGAGAATCAAGCATGTGTACAGGGGCATAAACGCAGCAGTGATAGGATTGGAGAGGTTCGGTGAGCAAATGAAGACCCTTTGAAGTCATATTGCATGGTACCCATTCCACGGGTTTCAACTACCCAGGTTTAAGGTATTCTTCCTTCAGGTAAAACATGCATGTGGAACCTAGAGTATGATCAACCACGTGATCGGGAGACGTGTTCAAATATGTCTCAGTTTTCGTACCCTGGTACTCGGGTGCAACATTCCAGACGCTTTACTAAGACCCTCCCAACTTGGAGAGTCAGTCCCTTTAACCTCCTGTTTGGCCCAGTTTGCAATTTCTGCGGAAGATGAACAGGAATAGCGAGAACCAATGAGAGACTAGCTGGAGGTGTCTGGACGGGCAAATTTAACTCTCATTTCCCACCAGGAAGAGGAATTAACCAAAGGCTCAGCGTGCCGTGCCGGAACCAGATTAGGGCCTGAAGCCATCCTGCGGTGTTGCGGCCAGCTCAAAAGAAAGCGAGTTGAAGAAAGGAGCTCAGGGGCACTGTAATTCACAAACCTGCAGAGTTATAAATGACAGCTATCGTCCAAAAATATACTGAAGTAAGGCTGCCAAGAGGACTTGAAAGCGGGGCAGAATTGCAGGAAACCGATTTCAGGAGGTAGACTGGAATTGCATTGAAAGCATAGGAAAAGAGGCAGAACGTCCACAATGATGCACTTGGCCAAAAAGGGCGTATGCGTTGTTTCCTGAATATATTCAAGAAAAAACGCATACGCCCTTTTTGGCCAACCAAGCAAGCTTGCAAAGGAAATCTGCACTACAATGAAGTCTCACTTCCCCCCGGTCAAAAGGGCCATCTGAAAAAAGTGTAAAATCCAGAAAGGCAGGACAGGCCATGGAGAACTGGGAGCCTTGTTATGCTGATGGGCGGGATGTAAATTGCCAACAGACACTCGGGAGAAGTGTATGGTGTTTCCTGAAACATCTAAAAAACAAAGCAACAGAGCCTAGGGCACTTCCACTTATGGTCCTATAGCTTAGGGAAATTAAAATCAAAAAGACACAGCCACCCCAAAGT
Organism: Pseudorca crassidens; assembly: GCF_039906515.1. Classification (NCBI taxonomy): domain Eukaryota; kingdom Metazoa; phylum Chordata; class Mammalia; order Artiodactyla; family Delphinidae; genus Pseudorca; species Pseudorca crassidens. The sequence goes on from NW_027136310.1 coordinate 1,019,804, forward strand.
TTGGGACGCCTCTGTTTACAAGAACCTCGTTTACAGTACAAGTTCAACATCGCAGAAAGTGAAAAATGGATAAAGAAGTTGTGGTATTTACTTACAAAGCAATATCACTCAGCAATGAAATCTATGTCATCAGGCCCTTAGCAGCACAATGAGTGGATTCAGGTATGATGATTCTAACTGAAATAAGTCACACAGAAAAAGAAACATCATAAGATATCAGTAATACACGGAATGTAAACTTGGCTACACAGGAACTGAATTACAGAACAGAACAGGGTCTCAAATTTAGAAAACCAACTTATGCTTGCTTAAGGGGAAAGGTGAGTTGGGGTGCTGCATAAAACCAGAGATTGAAATGAGCACAGATAAAGTTCCTTAAGCCAAATATGGAATAGACAAGAGCTACTCCTTGCTCAACGAAATGGACTCAACACCGCATATTAAAGGCCTAAGAATGTACCTGACTAGTAAGTATCTTAAAACCTATGGATTGCTATGTCTCTGAAAGAGAATCAAGCATGTGTACAGGGGCATAAACGCAGCAGTGATAGGATTGGAGAGGTTCGGTGAGCAAATGAAGACCCTTTGAAGTCATATTGCATGGTACCCATTCCACGGGTTTCAACTACCCAGGTTTAAGGTATTCTTCCTTCAGCTAAAACATGCATGTGGAACCTAGAGTATGATCAACCATGTGATCAGGAGACGTGTTCAAATATGTCTCAGTTTTCGTACCCTGGTACTCGGGTGCAACATTCCAGACGCTTTACTAACACTCTCCCGACTTGGAGAGTCAGTCCCTTTAACCTCCTGTTTGGCCCAGTTTGCAATTTCTGCGGAAGATGAACAGGAATAGCGAGAAACAATGAGAGACTAGCTGGAGGTGTCTGGACGGGCAAATTTAACTCTCATTTCCCACCAGGAAGAGGAATTAACCAAAGGCTCAGCGTGCCGTGCCGGAACCAGATTAGGGCCTGAAGCCATCCTGCGGTGTTGCGGCCAGCTCAAAAGAAAGCGAGTTGAAGAAAGGAGCTCAGGGGCACTGTAATTCACAAACCTGCAGAGTTATAAATGACAGCTATCGTCCAAAAATATACTGAAGTAAGGCTGCCAAGAGGACTTGAAAGCGGGGCAGAATTGCAGGAAACCGATTTCAGGAGGCAGACTGGAATTGCATTGAAAGCATAGGAAAAGAGGCAGAACGTCCACAATGATGCACTTGGCCAAAAAGGGCGTATGCGTTTTTTCCTGAATATATTCAGGAAAAAACGCATACGCCCTTTTTGGCCAACCAAGCAAGCTTGCAAAGGAAATCTGCACTACAATGAAGTCTCCCTTCCCCCCGGTCAAAAGGGCCATCTGAAAAAAGTGTAAAATCCAGAAAGGCAGGACAGGCCATGGAGAACTGGGAGCCTTGTTATGCTGATGGGCGGGATGTAAATTGCCAACAGACACTCGGGAGAAGTGTATGGTGTTTCCTGAAACATCTAAAAAACAAAGCAACAGAGCCTAGGGCACTTCCACTTATGGTCCTATAGCTTAGGGAAATTAAAATCAAAAAGACACAGCCACCCCAAAGTTTGGGATGCCTCTGTTTACAAGAACCTCGTTTACAGTACAAGTTCAACATCGCAGAAAGTGAAAAATGGATAAAGAAGTTGTGGTATTTACTTACAAAGCAATATCACTCAGCAATGAAATCTATGTCATCAGGCCCTTAGCAGCACAATGAGTGGATTCAGGTATGATGATTCTAACTGAAATAAGTCACACAGAAAAAGAAACATCATAAGATATCAGTAATACACGGAATGTAAACTTGGCTACACAGGAACTGAATTACAGAACAGAACAGGGTCTCAAATTTAGAAAACCAACTTATGCTTGCTTAAGGGTAAAGGTGAGTTGGGGTGCTGCATAAAACCAGAGATTGAAATGAGCACAGATAAAGTTCCTTAAGCCAAATATGGAATAGACAAGAGCTACTCCTTGCTCAACGAAATGGACTCAACACCGCATATTAAAGGCCTAAGAATGTACCTGACTAGTAAGTATCTTAAAACCTATGGATTGCTATGTCTCTGAAAGAGAATCAAGCATGTGTACAGGGGCATAAACGCAGCAGTGATAGGATTGGAGAGGTTCGGTGAGCAAATGAAGACCCTTTGAAGTCATATTGCATGGTACCCATTCCACGGGTTTCAACTACCCAGGTTTAAGGTATTCTTCCTTCAGCTAAAACATGCATGTGGAACCTAGAGTATGATCAACCATGTGATCAGGAGACGTGTTCAAATATGTCTCAGTTTTCGTACCCTGGTACTCGGGTGCAACATTCCAGACGCTTTACTAACACTCTCCCGACTTGGAGAGTCAGTCCCTTTAACCTCCTGTTTGGCCCAGTTTGCAATTTCTGTGGAAGATGAACAGGAATAGCGAGAAACAATGAGAGACTAGCTGGAGGTGTCTGGACGGGCAAATTTAACTCTCATTTCCCACCAGGAAGAGGAATTAACCAAAGGCTCAGCGTGCCGTGCCGGAACCAGATTAGGGCCTGAAGCCATCCTGCGGTGTTGCGGCCAGCTCAAAAGAAAGCGAGTTGAAGAAAGGAGCTCAGGGGCACTGTAATTCACAAACCTGCAGAGTTATAAATGACAGCTATCGTCCAAAAATATACTGAAGTAAGGCTGCCAAGAGGACTTGAAAGCGGGGCAGAATTGCAGGAAACCGATTTCAGGAGGCAGACTGGAATTGCATTGAAAGCATAGGAAAAGAGGCAGAACGTCCACAATGATGCACTTGGCCAAAAAGGGCGTATGCGTTTTTTCCTGAATATATTCAGGAAAAAACGCATACGCCCTTTTTGGCCAACCAAGCAAGCTTGCAAAGGAAATCTGCACTACAATGAAGTCTCACTTCCCCCCGGTCAAAAGGGCCATCTGAAAAAAGTGTAAAATCCAGAAAGGCAGGACAGGCCATGGAGAACTGGGAGCCTTGTTATGCTGATGGGCGGGATGTAAATTGCCAACAGACACTCGGGAGAAGTGTATGGTGTTTCCTGAAACATCTAAAAAACAAAGCAACAGAGCCTAGGGCACTTCCACTTATGGTCCTATAGCTTAGGGAAATTAAAATCAAAAAGACACAGCCACCCCAAAGTTTGGGACGCCTCTGTTTACAAGAACCTCGTGTACAGTACAAGTTCAACATCGCAGAAAGTGAAAAATGGATAAAGAAGTTGTGGTATTTACTTACAAAGCAATATCACTCAGCAATGAAATCTATGTCATCAGGCCCTTAGCAGCACAATGAGTGGATTCAGGTATGATGATTCTAACTGAAATAAGTCACACAGAAAAAGAAACATCATAAGATATCAGTAATACACGGAATGTAAACTTGGCTACACAGGAACTGAATTACAGAACAGAACAGGGTCTCAAATTTAGAAAACCAACTTATGCTTGCTTAAGGGTAAAGGTGAATTGGGGTGCTGCATAAAACCAGAGATTGAAATGAACACAGATAAAGTTCCTTAAGCCAAATATGGAATAGACAAGAGCTACTCCTTGCTCAACGAAATGGACTCAACACCGCATATTAAACGCCTAAGAATGTACCTGACTAGTAAGTATCTTAAAACCTATGGATTGCTATGTCTCTGAAAGAGAATCAAGCATGTGTACAGGGGCATAAACGCAGCAGTGATAGGATTGGAGAGGTTCGGTGAGCAAATGAAGACCCTTTGAAGTCATATTGCATGGTACCCATTCCACGGGTTTCAACTACCCAGGTTTAAGGTATTCTTCCTTCAGGTAAAACATGCATGTGGAACCTAGAGTATGATCAACCATGTGATCGGGAGACGTGTTCAAATATGTCTCAGTTTTCGTACCCTGGTACTCGGGTGCAACATTCCAGACGCTTTACTAACACCCTCCCGACTTGGAGAGTCAGTCCCTTTAACCTCCTGTTTGGCCCAGTTTGCAATTTCTGCGGAAGATGAACAGGAATAGCGAGAACCAATGAGAGACTAGCTGGAGGTGTCTGGACGGGCAAATTTAACTCTCATTTCCCACCAGGAAGAGGAATTAACCAAAGGCTCAGCGTGCCGTGCCGGAACCAGATTAGGGCCTGAAGCCATCCTGCGGTGTTGCGGCCAGCTCAAAAGAAAGCGAGTTGAAGAAAGGAGCTCAGGGGCACTGTAATTCACAAACCTGCAGAGTTATAAATGACAGCTATCGTCCAAAAATATACTGAAGTAAGGCTGCCAAGAGGACTTGAAAGCGGGGCAGAATTGCAGGAAACCGATTTCAGGAGGTAGACTGGAATTGCATTGAAAGCATAGGAAAAGAGGCAGAACGTCCACAATGATGCACTTGGCCAAAAAGGGCGTATGCGTTTTTTCCTGAATATATTCAGGAAAAAACGCATACGCCCTTTTTGGCCAACCAAGCAAGCTTGCAAAGGAAATCTGCACTACAATGAAGTCTCCCTTCCCCCCGGTCAAAAGGGCCATCTGAAAAAAGTGTAAAATCCAGAAAGGCAGGACAGGCCATGGAGAACTGGGAGCCTTGTTATGCTGATGGGCGGGATGTAAATTGCCAACAGACACTCGGGAGAAGTGTATGGTGTTTCCTGAAACATCTAAAAAACAAAGCAACAGAGCCTAGGGCACTTCCACTTATGGTCCTATAGCTTAGGGAAATTAAAATCAAAAAGACACAGCCACCCCAAACATTGGGACGCCTCTGTTTACAAGAACCTCGTTTACAGTACAAGTTCAACATCGCAGAAAGTGAAAAATGGATAAAGAAGTTGTGGTATTTACTTACAAAGCAATATCACTCAGCAATGAAATCTATGTCATCAGGCCCTTAGCAGCACAATGAGTGGATTCAGGTATGATGATTCTAACTGAAATAAGTCACACAGAAAAAGAAACATCATAAGATATCAGTAATACACGGAATGTAAACTTGGCTACACAGGAACTGAATTACAGAACAGAACAGGGTCTCAAATTTAGAAAACCAACTTATGCTTGCTTAAGGGGAAAGGTGAGTTGGGGTGCTGCATAAAACCAGAGATTGAAATGAACACAGATAAAGTTCCTTAAGCCAAATATGGAATAGACAAGAGCTACTCCTTGCTCAACGAAATGGACTCAACACCGCATATTAAACGCCTAAGAATGTACCTGACTAGTAAGTATCTTAAAACCTATGGATTGCTATGTCTCTGAAAGAGAATCAAGCATGTGTACAGGGGCATAAACGCAGCAGTGATAGGATTGGAGAGGTTCGGTGAGCAAATGAAGACCCTTTGAAGTCATATTGCATGGTACCCATTCCACGGATTTCAACTACCCAGGTTTAAGGTATTCTTCCTTCAGCTAAAACATGCATGTGGAACCTAGAGTATGATCAACCATGTGATCGGGAGACGTGTTCAAATATGTCTCAGTTTTCGTACCCTGGTACTCGGGTGCAATATTCCAGACGCTTTACTAACACCCTCCCGACTTGGAGAGTCAGTCCCTTTAACCTCCTGTTTGGCCCAGTTTGCAATTTCTGCGGAAGATGAACAGGAATAGCGAGAACCAATGAGAGACTAGCTGGAGGTGTCTGGACGGGCAAATTTAACTCTCATTTCCCACCAGGAAGAGGAATTAACCAAAGGCTCAGCGTGCCGTGCCGGAACCAGATTAGGGCCTGAAGCCATCCTGCGGTGTTGCGGCCAGCTCAAAAGAAAGCGAGTTGAAGAAAGGAGCTCAGGGGCACTGTAATTCACAAACCTGCAGAGTTATAAATGACAGCTATCGTCCAAAAATATACTGAAGTAAGGCTGCCAAGAGGACTTGAAAGCGGGGCAGAATTGCAGGAAACCGATTTCAGGAGGTAGACTGGAATTGCATTGAAAGCATAGGAAAAGAGGCAGAACGTCCACAATGATGCACTTGGCCAAAAAGGGCGTATGCGTTTTTTCCTGAATATATTCAGGAAAAAACGCATACGCCCTTTTTGGCCAACCAAGCAAGCTTGCAAAGGAAATCTGCACTACAATGAAGTCTCACTTCCCCCCGGTCAAAAGGGCCATCTGAAAAAAGTGTAAAATCCAGAAAGGCAGGACAGGCCATGGAGAACTGGGAGCCTTGTTATGCTGATGGGCGGGATGTAAATTGCCAACAGACACTCGGGAGAAGTGTATGGTGTTTCCTGAAACATCTAAAAAACAAAGCAACAGAGCCTAGGGCACTTCCACTTATGGTCCTATAGCTTAGGGAAATTAAAATCAAAAAGACACAGCCACCCCAAAGTTTGGGACGCCTCTGTTTACAAGAACCTCGTGTACAGTACAAGTTCAACATCGCAGAAAGTGAAAAATGGATAAAGAAGTTGTGGTATTTACTTACAAAGCAATATCACTCAGCAATGAAATCTATGTCATCAGGCCCTTAGCAGCACAATGAGTGGATTCAGGTATGATGATTCTAACTGAAATAAGTCACACAGAAAAAGAAACATCATAAGATATCAGTAATACACGGAATGTAAACTTGGCTACACAGGAACTGAATTACAGAACAGAACAGGGTCTCAAATTTAGAAAACCAACTTATGCTTGCTTAAGGGTAAAGGTGAATTGGGGTGCTGCATAAAACCAGAGATTGAAATGAACACAGATAAAGTTCCTTAAGACAAATATGGAATAGACAAGAGCTACTCCTTGCTCAACAAAATGGACTCAACACCGCATATTAAACGCCTAAGAATGTACCTGACTAGTAAGTATCTTAAAACCTATGGATTGCTATGTCTCTGAAAGAGAATCAAGCATGTGTACAGGGGCATAAACGCAGCAGTGATAGGATTGGAGAGGTTCGGTGAGCAAATGAAGACCCTTTGAAGTCATATTGCATGGTACCCATTCCACGGGTTTCAACTACCCAGGTTTAAGGTATTCTTCCTTCAGGTAAAACATGCATGTGGAACCTAGAGTATGATCAACCATGTGATCGGGAGACGTGTTCAAATATGTCTCAGTTTTCGTACCCTGGTACTCGGGTGCAATATTCCAGACGCTTTACTAACACCCTCCCGACTTGGAGAGTCAGTCCCTTTAACCTCCTGTTTGGCCCAGTTTGCAATTTCTGTGGAAGATGAACAGGAATAGCGAGAACCAATGAGAGACTAGCTGGAGGTGTCTGGACGGGCAAATTTAACTCTCATTTCCCACCAGGAAGAGGAATTAACCAAAGGCTCAGCGTGCCGTGCCGGAACCAGATTAGGGCCTGAAGCCATCCTGCGGTGTTGCGGCCAGCTCAAAAGAAAGCGAGTTGAAGAAAGGAGCTCAGGGGCACTGTAATTCACAAACCTGCAGAGTTATAAATGACAGCTATTGTCCAAAAATATACTGAAGTAAGGCTGCCAAGAGGACTTGAAAGCGGGGCAGAATTGCAGGAAACCGATTTCAGGAGGTAGACTGGAATTGCATTGAAAGCATAGGAAAAGAGGCAGAACGTCCACAATGATGCACTTGGCCAAAAAGGGCGTATGCGTTTTTTCCTGAATATATTCAGGAGAAAACGCATACGCCCTTTTTGGCCAACCAAGCAAGCTTGCAAAGGAAATCTGCACTACAATGAAGTCTCACTTCCCCCCGGTCAAAAGGGCCATCTGAAAAAAGTGTAAAATCCAGAAAGGCAGGACAGGCCATGGAGAACTGGGAGCCTTGTTATGCTGATGGGCGGGATGTAAATTGCCAACAGACACTCGGGAGAAGTGTATGGTGTTTCCTGAAACATCTAAAAAACAAAGCAACAGAGCCTAGGGCACTTCCACTTATGGTCCTATAGCTTAGGGAAATTAAAATCAAAAAGACACAGCCACCCCAAAGTTTGGGACGCCTCTGTTTACAAGAACCTCGTGTACAGTACAAGTTCAACATCGCAGAAAGTGAAAAATGGATAAAGAAGTTGTGGTATTTACTTACAAAGCAATATCACTCAGCAATGAAATCTATGTCATCAGGCCCTTAGCAGCACAATGAGTGGATTCAGGTATGATGATTCTAACTGAAATAAGTCACACAGAAAAAGAAACATCATAAGATATCAGTAATACACGGAATGTAAACTTGGCTACACAGGAACTGAATTACAGAACAGAACAGGGTCTCAAATTTAGAAAACCAACTTATGCTTGCTTAAGGGTAAAGGTGAATTGGGGTGCTGCATAAAACCAGAGATTGAAATGAACACAGATAAAGTTCCTTAAGACAAATATGGAATAGACAAGAGCTACTCCTTGCTCAACAAAATGGACTCAACACCGCATATTAAAGGCCTAAGAATGTACCTGACTAGTAAGTATCTTAAAACCTATGGATTGCTATGTCTCTGAAAGAGAATCAAGCATGTGTACAGGGGCATAAACGCAGCAGTGATAGGATTGGAGAGGTTCGGTGAGCAAATGAAGACCCTTTGAAGTCATATTGCATGGTACCCATTCCACGGGTTTCAACTACCCAGGTTTAAGGTATTCTTCCTTCAGGTAAAACATGCATGTGGAACCTAGAGTATGATCAACCATGTGATCGGGAGACGTGTTCAAATATGTCTCAGTTTTCGTACCCTGGTACTCGGGTGCAATATTCCAGACGCTTTACTAACACCCTCCCGACTTGGAGAGTCAGTCCCTTTAACCTCCTGTTTGGCCCAGTTTGCAATTTCTGTGGAAGATGAACAGGAATAGCGAGAACCAATGAGAGACTAGCTGGAGGTGTCTGGACGGGCAAATTTAACTCTCATTTCCCACCAGGAAGAGGAATTAACCAAAGGCTCAGCGTGCCGTGCCGGAACCAGATTAGGGCCTGAAGCCATCCTGCGGTGTTGCGGCCAGCTCAAAAGAAAGCGAGTTGAAGAAAGGAGCTCAGGGGCACTGTAATTCACAAACCTGCAGAGTTATAAATGACAGCTATCGTCCAAAAATATACTGAAGTAAGGCTGCCAAGAGGACTTGAAAGCGGGGCAGAATTGCAGGAAACCGATTTCAGGAGGTAGACTGGAATTGCATTGAAAGCATAGGAAAAGAGGCAGAACGTCCACAATGATGCACTTGGCCAAAAAGGGCGTATGCGTTTTTTCCTGAATATATTCAGGAGAAAACGCATACGCCCTTTTTGGCCAACCAAGCAAGCTTGCAAAGGAAATCTGCACTACAATGAAGTCTCACTTCCCCCCGGTCAAAAGGGCCATCTGAAAAAAGTGTAAAATCCAGAAAGGCAGGACAGGCCATGGAGAACTGGGAGCCTTGTTATGCTGATGGGCGGGATGTAAATTGCCAACAGACACTCGGGAGAAGTGTATGGTGTTTCCTGAAACATCTAAAAAACAAAGCAACAGAGCCTAGGGCACTTCCACTTATGGTCCTATAGCTTAGGGAAATTAAAATCAAAAAGACACAGCCACCCCAAAGTTTGGGACGCCTCTGTTTACAAGAACCTCGTGTACAGTACAAGTTCAACATCGCAGAAAGTGAAAAATGGATAAAGAAGTTGTGGTATTTACTTACAAAGCAATATCACTCAGCAATGAAATCTATGTCATCAGGCCCTTAGCAGCACAATGAGTGGATTCAGGTATGATGATTCTAACTGAAATAAGTCACACAGAAAAAGAAACATCATAAGATATCAGTAATACACGGAATGTAAACTTGGCTACACAGGAACTGAATTACAGAACAGAACAGGGTCTCAAATTTAGAAAACCAACTTATGCTTGCTTAAGGGTAAAGGTGAATTGGGGTGCTGCATAAAACCAGAGATTGAAATGAACACAGATAAAGTTCCTTAAGCCAAATATGGAATAGACAAGAGCTACTCCTTGCTCAACGAAATGGACTCAACACCGCATATTAAACGCCTAAGAATGTACCTGACTAGTAAGTATCTTAAAACCTATGGATTGCTATGTCTCTGAAAGAGAATCAAGCATGTGTACAGGGGCATAAACGCAGCAGTGATAGGATTGGAGAGGTTCGGTGAGCAAATGAAGACCCTTTGAAGTCATATTGCATGGTACCCATTCCACGGGTTTCAACTACCCAGGTTTAAGGTATTCTTCCTTCAGGTAAAACATGCATGTGGAACCTAGAGTATGATCAACCATGTGATCGGGAGACGTGTTCAAATATGTCTCAGTTTTCGTACCCTGGTACTCGGGTGCAACATTCCAGACGCTTTACTAACACCCTCCCGACTTGGAGAGTCAGTCCCTTTAACCTCCTGTTTGGCCCAGTTTGCAATTTCTGCGGAAGATGAACAGGAATAGCGAGAACCAATGAGAGACTAGCTGGAGGTGTCTGGACGGGCAAATTTAACTCTCATTTCCCACCAGGAAGAGGAATTAACCAAAGGCTCAGCGTGCCGTGCCGGAACCAGATTAGGGCCTGAAGCCATCCTGCGGTGTTGCGGCCAGCTCAAAAGAAAGCGAGTTGAAGAAAGGAGCTCAGGGGCACTGTAATTCACAAACCTGCAGAGTTATAAATGACAGCTATCGTCCAAAAATATACTGAAGTAAGGCTGCCAAGAGGACTTGAAAGCGGGGCAGAATTGCAGGAAACCGATTTCAGGAGGTAGACTGGAATTGCATTGAAAGCATAGGAAAAGAGGCAGAACGTCCACAATGATGCACTTGGCCAAAAAGGGCGTATGCGTTTTTTCCTGAATATATTCAAGAAAAAACGCATACGCCCTTTTTGGCCAACCAAGCAAGCTTGCAAAGGAAATCTGCACTACAATGAAGTCTCACTTCCCCCCGGTCAAAAGGGCCATCTGAAAAAAGTGTAAAATCCAGAAAGGCAGGACAGGCCATGGAGAACTGGGAGCCTTGTTATGCTGATGGGCGGGATGTAAATTGCCAACAGACACTCGGGAGAAGTGTATGGTGTTTCCTGAAACATCTAAAAAACAAAGCAACAGAGCCTAGGGCACTTCCACTTATGGTCCTATAGCTTAGGGAAATTAAAATCAAAAAGACACAGCCACCCCAAAGTTTGGGACGCCTCTGTTTACAAGAACCTCGTTTACAGTACAAGTTCAACATCGCAGAAAGTGAAAAATGGATAAAGAAGTTGTGGTATTTACTTACAAAGCAATATCACTCAGCAATGAAATCTATGTCATCAGGCCCTTAGCAGCACAATGAGTGGATTCAGGTATGATGATTCTAACTGAAATAAGTCACACAGAAAAAGAAACATCATAAGATATCAGTAATACACGGAATGTAAACTTGGCTACACAGGAACTGAATTACAGAACAGAACAGGGTCTCAACTTTAGAAAACCAACTTATGCTTGCTTAAGGGTAAAGGTGAGTTGGGGTGCTGCATAAAACCAGAGATTGAAATGAGCACAGATAAAGTTCCTTAAGCCAAATATGGAATAGACAAGAGCTACTCCTTGCTCAACGAAATGGACTCAACACCGCATATTAAATGCCTAAGAATGTACCTGACTAGTAAGTATCTTAAAACCTATGGATTGCTATGTCTCCGAAAGAGATTCAAGCATGTGTACAGGGGCATAAACGCAGCAGTGATAGGATTGGAGAGGTTCGGTGAGCAAATGAAGACCCTTTGAAGTCATATTGCATGGTACCCATTCCACGGGTTTCAACTACCCAGGTTTAAGGTATTCTTCCTTCAGCTAAAACATGCATGTGGAACCTAGAGTATGATCAACCATGTGATCGGGAGATGTGTTCAAATATGTCTCAGTTTTCGTACCCTGGTACTCGGGTGCAACATTCCAGACACTTTACTAACACCCTCCCGACTTGGAGAGTCAGTCCCTTTAACCTCCTGTTTGGCCCAGTTTGCAATTTCTGCGGAAGATGAACAGGAATAGCGAGAACCAATGAGAGACTAGCTGGAGGTGTCTGGACGGGCAAATTTAACTCTCATTTCCCACCAGGAAGAGGAATTAACCAAAGGCTCAGCGTGCCGTGCCGGAACCAGATTAGGGCCTGAAGCCATCCTGCGGTGTTGCGGCCAGCTCAAAAGAAAGCGAGTTGAAGAAAGGAGCTCAGGGGCACTGTAATTCACAAACCTGCAGAGTTATAAATGACAGCTATCGTCCAAAAATATACTGAAGTAAGGCTGCCAAGAGGACTTGAAAGCGGGGCAGAATTGCAGGAAACCGATTTCAGGAGGTAGACTGGAATTGCATTGAAAGCATAGGAAAAGAGGCAGAACGTCCACAATGATGCACTTGGCCAAAAAGGGCGTATGCGTTTTTTCCTGAATATATTCAGGAAAAAACGCATACGCCCTTTTTGGCCAACCAAGCAAGCTTGCAAAGGAAATCTGCACTACAATGAAGTCTCACTTCCCCCCGGTCAAAAGGGCCATCTGAAAAAAGTGTAAAATCCAGAAAGGCAGGACAGGCCATGGAGAACTGGGAGCCTTGTTATGCTGATGGGCGGGATGTAAATTGCCAACAGACACTCGGGAGAAGTGTATGGTGTTTCCTGAAACATCTAAAAAACAAAGCAAAAGAGCCTAGGGCACTTCCACTTATGGTCCTATAGCTTAGGGAAATTAAAATCAAAAAGACACAGCCACCCCAAAGTTTGGGACGCCTCTGTTTACAAGAACCTCGTTTACAGTACAAGTTCAACATCGCAGAAAGTGAAAAATGGATAAAGAAGTTGTGGTATTTACTTACAAAGCAATATCACTCAGCAATGAAATCTATGTCATCAGGCCCTTAGCAGCACAATGAGTGGATTCAGGTATGATGATTCTAACTGAAATAAGTCACACAGAAAAAGAAACATCATAAGATATCAGTAATACACGGAATGTAAACTTGGCTACACAGGAACTGAATTACAGAACAGAACAGGGTCTCAAATTTAGAAAACCAACTTATGCTTGCTTAAGGGTAAAGGTGAGTTGGGGTGCTGCATAAAACAAGAGATTGAAATGAGCACAGATAAAGTTCCTTAAGCCAAATATGGAATAGACAAGAGCTACTCCTTGCTCAACGAAATGGACTCAACACCGCATATTAAAGGCCTAAGAATGTACCTGACTAGTAAGTATCTTAAAACCTATGGATTACTATGTCTCTGAAAGAGAATCAAGCATGTGTACAGGGGCATAAACGCAGCAGTGATAGGATTGGAGAGGTTCGGTGAGCAAATGAAGACCCTTTGAAGTCATATTGCATGGTACCCATTCCACGGGTTTCAACTACCCAGGTTTAAGGTATTCTTCCTTCAGGTAAAACATGCATGTGGAACCTAGAGTATGATCAACCATGTGATCGGGAGACGTGTTCAAATATGTCTCAGTTTTCGTACCCTGGTACTCGGGTGCGACATTCCAGACGCTTTACTAACACTCTCCCGACTTGGAGAGTCAGTCCCTTTAACCTCCTGTTTGGCCCAGTTTGCAATTTCTGCGGAAGATGAACAGGAATAGCGAGAACCAATGAGAGACTAGCTGGAGGTGTCTGGACGGGCAAATTTAACTCTCATTTCCCACCAGGAAGAGGAATTAACCAAAGGCTCAGCGTGCCGTGCCGGAACCAGATTAGGGCCTGAAGCCATCCTGCGGTGTTGCGGCCAGCTCAAAAGAAAGCGAGTTGAAGAAAGGAGCTCAGGGGCACTGTAATTCACAAACCTGCAGAGTTATAAATGACAGCTATCGTCCAAAAATATACTGAAGTAAGGCTGCCAAGAGGACTTGAAAGCGGGGCAGAATTGCAGGAAACCGATTTCAGGAGGCAGACTGGAATTGCATTGAAAGCATAGGAAAAGAGGCAGAACGTCCACAATGATGCACTTGGCCAAAAAGGGCGTATGCGTTTTTTCCTGAATATATTCAGGAAAAAACGCATACGCCCTTTTTGGCCAACCAAGCAAGCTTGCAAAGGAAATCTGCACTACAATGAAGTCTCACTTCCCCCCGGTCAAAAGGGCCATCTGAAAAAAGTGTAAAATCCAGAAAGGCAGGACAGGCCATGGAGAACTGGGAGCCTTGTTATGCTGATGGGCGGGATGTAAATTGCCAACAGACACTCGGGAGAAGTGTATGGTGTTTCCTGAAACATCTAAAAAACAAAGCAACAGAGCCTAGGGCACTTCCACTTATGGTCCTATAGCTTAGGGAAATTAAAATCAAAAAGACACAGCCACCCCAAAGTTTGGGACGCCTCTGTTTACAAGAACCTCGTTTACAGTACAAGTTCAACATCGCAGAAAGTGAAAAATGGATAAAGAAGTTGTGGTATTTACTTACAAAGCAATATCACTCAGCAATGAAATCTATGTCATCAGGCCCTTAGCAGCACAATGAGTGGATTCAGGTATGATGATTCTAACTGAAATAAGTCACACAGAAAAAGAAACATCATAAGATATCAGTAATACACGGAATGTAAACTTGGCTACACAGGAACTGAATTACAGAACAGAACAGGGTCTCAAATTTAGAAAACCAACTTATGCTTGCTTAAGGGTAAAGGTGAGTTGGGGTGCTGCATAAAACCAGAGATTGAAATGAGCACAGATAAAGTTCCTTAAGCCAAATATGGAATAGACAAGAGCTACTCCTTGCTCAACGAAATGGACTCAACACCGCATATTAAATGCCTAAGAATGTACCTGACTAGTAAGTATCTTAAAACCTATGGATTGCTATGTCTCCGAAAGAGATTCAAGCATGTGTACAGGGGCATAAACGCAGCAGTGATAGGATTGGAGAGGTTCGGTGAGCAAATGAAGACCCTTTGAAGTCATATTGCATGGTACCCATTCCACGGGTTTCAACTACCCAGGTTTAAGGTATTCTTCCTTCAGCTAAAACATGCATGTGGAACCTAGAGTATGATCAACCATGTGATCGGGAGATGTGTTCAAATATGTCTCAGTTTTCGTACCCTGGTACTCGGGTGCAACATTCCAGACACTTTACTAACACCCTCCCGACTTGGAGAGTCAGTCCCTTTAACCTCCTGTTTGGCCCAGTTTGCAATTTCTGCGGAAGATGAACAGGAATAGCGAGAACCAATGAGAGACTAGCTGGAGGTGTCTGGACGGGCAAATTTAACTCTCATTTCCCACCAGGAAGAGGAATTAACCAAAGGCTCAGCGTGCCGTGCCGGAACCAGATTAGGGCCTGAAGCCATCCTGCGGTGTTGCGGCCAGCTCAAAAGAAAGCGAGTTGAAGAAAGGAGCTCAGGGGCACTGTAATTCACAAACCTGCAGAGTTATAAATGACAGCTATCGTCCAAAAATATACTGAAGTAAGGCTGCCAAGAGGACTTGAAAGCGGGGCAGAATTGCAGGAAACCGATTTCAGGAGGTAGACTGGAATTGCATTGAAAGCATAGGAAAAGAGGCAGAACGTCCACAATGATGCACTTGGCCAAAAAGTGCGTATGCGTTTTTTCCTGAATATATTCAAGAAAAAACGCATACGCCCTTTTTGGCCAACCAAGCAAGCTTGCAAAGGAAATCTGCACTACAATGAAGTCTCACTTCCCCCCGGTCAAAAGGGCCATCTGAAAAAAGTGTAAAATCCAGAAAGGCAGGACAGGCCATGGAGAACTGGGAGCCTTGTTATGCTGATGGGCGGGATGTAAATTGCCAACAGACACTCGGGAGAAGTGTATGGTGTTTCCTGAAACATCTAAAAAACAAAGCAACAGAGCCTAGGGCACTTCCACTTATGGTCCTATAGCTTAGGGAAATTAAAATCAAAAAGACACAGCCACCCCAAAGTTTGGGACGCCTCTGTTTACAAGAACCTCGTTTACAGTACAAGTTCAACATCGCAGAAAGTGAAAAATGGATAAAGAAGTTGTGGTATTTACTTACAAAGCAATATCACTCAGCAATGAAATCTATGTCATCAGGCCCTTAGCAGCACAATGAGTGGATTCAGGTATGATGATTCTAACTGAAATAAGTCACACAGAAAAAGAAACATCATAAGATATCAGTAATACACGGAATGTAAACTTGGCTACACAGGAACTGAATTACAGAACAGAACAGGGTCTCAAATTTAGAAAACCAACTTATGCTTGCTTAAGGGTAAAGGTGAGTTGGGGTGCTGCATAAAACCAGAGATTGAAATGAGCACAGATAAAGTTCCTTAAGCCAAATATGGAATAGACAAGAGCTACTCCTTGCTCAACGAAATGGACTCAACACTGCATATTAAAGGCCTAAGAATGTACCTGACTAGTAAGTATCTTAAAACCTATGGATTACTATGTCTCTGAAAGAGAATCAAGCATGTGTACAGGGGCATAAACGCAGCAGTGATAGGATTGGAGAGGTTCGGTGAGCAAATGAAGACCCTTTGAAGTCATATTGCATGGTACCCATTCCACGGGTTTCAACTACCCAGGTTTAAGGTATTCTTCCTTCAGGTAAAACATGCATGTGGAACCTAGAGTATGATCAACCATGTGATCGGGAGACGTGTTCAAATATGTCTCAGTTTTCGTACCCTGGTACTCGGGTGCGACATTCCAGACGCTTTACTAACACTCTCCCGACTTGGAGAGTCAGTCCCTTTAACCTCCTGTTTGGCCCAGTTTGCAATTTCTGCGGAAGATGAACAGGAATAGCGAGAACCAATGAGAGACTAGCTGGAGGTGTCTGGACGGGCAAATTTAACTCTCATTTCCCACCAGGAAGAGGAATTAACCAAAGGCTCAGCGTGCCGTGCCGGAACCAGATTAGGGCCTGAAGCCATCCTGCGGTGTTGCGGCCAGCTCAAAAGAAAGCGAGTTGAAGAAAGGAGCTCAGGGGCACTGTAATTCACAAACCTGCAGAGTTATAAATGACAGCTATCGTCCAAAAATATACTGAAGTAAGGCTGCCAAGAGGACTTGAAAGCGGGGCAGAATTGCAGGAAACCGATTTCAGGAGGCAGACTGGAATTGCATTGAAAGCATAGGAAAAGAGGCAGAACGTCCACAATGATGCACTTGGCCAAAAAGGGCGTATGCGTTTTTTCCTGAATATATTCAGGAAAAAACGCATACGCCCTTTTTGGCCAACCAAGCAAGCTTGCAAAGGAAATCTGCACTACAATGAAGTCTCACTTCCCCCCGGTCAAAAGGGCCATCTGAAAAAAGTGTAAAATCCAGAAAGGCAGGACAGGCCATGGAGAACTGGGAGCCTTGTTATGCTGATGGGCGGGATGTAAATTGCCAACAGACACTCGGGAGAAGTGTATGGTGTTTCCTGAAACATCTAAAAAACAAAGCAACAGAGCCTAGGGCACTTCCACTTATGGTCCTATAGCTTAGGGAAATTAAAATCAAAAAGACACAGCCACCCCAAAGTTTGGGACGCCTCTGTTTACAAGAACCTGGTTTACAGTACAAGTTCAACATCGCAGAAAGTGAAAAATGGATAAAGAAGTTGTGGTATTTACTTACAAAGCAATATCACTCAGCAATGAAATCTATGTCATCAGGCCCTTAGCAGCACAATGAGTGGATTCAGGTATGATGATTCTAACTGAAATAAGTCACACAGAAAAAGAAACATCATAAGATATCAGTAATACACGGAATGTAAACTTGGCTACACAGGAACTGAATTACAGAACAGAACAGGGTCTCAAATTTAGAAAACCAACTTATGCTTGCTTAAGGGTAAAGGTGAGTTGGGGTGCTGCATAAAACCAGAGATTGAAATGAGCACAGATAAAGTTCCTTAAGCCAAATATGGAATAGACAAGAGCTACTCCTTGCTCAACGAAATGGACTCAACACCGCATATTAAAGGCCTAAGAATGTACCTGACTAGTAAGTATCTTAAAACCTATGGATTGCTATGTCTCCGAAAGAGAATCAAGCATGTGTACAGGGGCATAAACGCAGCAGTGATAGGATTGGAGAGGTTCGGTGAGCAAATGAAGACCCTTTGAAGTCATATTGCATGGTACCCATTCCACGGGTTTCAACTACCCAGGTTTAAGGTATTCTTCCTTCAGCTAAAACATGCATGTGGAACCTAGAGTATGATCAACCATGTGATCGGGAGACGTGTTCAAATATGTCTCAGTTTTCGTACCCTGGTACTCGGGTGCAACATTCCAGACGCTTTACTAACACTCTCCCGACTTGGAGAGTCAGTCCCTTTAACCTCCTGTTTGGCCCAGTTTGCAATTTCTGCGGAAGATGAACAGGAATAGCGAGAACCAATGAGAGACTAGCTGGAGGTGTCTGGACGGGCAAATTTAACTCTCATTTCCCACCAGGAAGAGGAATTAACCAAAGGCTCAGCGTGCCGTGCCGGAACCAGATTAGGGCCTGAAGCCATCCTGCGGTGTTGCGGCCAGCTCAAAAGAAAGCGAGTTGAAGAAAGGAGCTCAGGGGCACTGTAATTCACAAACCTGCAGAGTTATAAATGACAGCTATCGTCCAAAAATATACTGAAGTAAGGCTGCCAAGAGGACTTGAAAGCGGGGCAGAATTGCAGGAAACCGATTTCAGGAGGCAGACTGGAATTGCATTGAAAGCATAGGAAAAGAGGCAGAACGTCCACAATGATGCACTTGGCCAAAAAGGGCGTATGCGTTTTTTCCTGAATATATTCAGGAAAAAACGCATACGCCCTTTTTGGCCAACCAAGCAAGCTTGCAAAGGAAATCTGCACTACAATGAAGTCTCACTTCCCCCCGGTCAAAAGGGCCATCTGAAAAAAGTGTAAAATCCAGAAAGGCAGGACAGGCCATGGAGAACTGGGAGCCTTGTTATGCTGATGGGCGGGATGTAAATTGCCAACAGACACTCGGGAGAAGTGTATGGTGTTTCCTGAAACATCTAAAAAACAAAGCAACAGAGCCTAGGGCACTTCCACTTATGGTCCTATAGCTTAGGGAAATTAAAATCAAAAAGACACAGCCACCCCAAAGTTTGGGACGCCTCTGTTTACAAGAACCTGGTTTACAGTACAAGTTCAACATCGCAGAAAGTGAAAAATGGATAAAGAAGTTGTGGTATTTACTTACAAAGCAATATCACTCAGCAATGAAATCTATGTCATCAGGCCCTTAGCAGCACAATGAGTGGATTCAGGTATGATGATTCTAACTGAAATAAGTCACACAGAAAAAGAAACATCATAAGATATCAGTAATACACGGAATGTAAACTTGGCTACACAGGAACTGAATTACAGAACAGAACAGGGTCTCAAATTTAGAAAACCAACTTATGCTTGCTTAAGGGTAAAGGTGAATTGGGGTGCTGCATAAAACCAGAGATTGAAATGAACACAGATAAAGTTCCTTAAGCCAAATATGGAATAGACAAGAGCTACTCCTTGCTCAACGAAATGGACTCAACACCGCATATTAAACGCCTAAGAATGTACCTGACTAGTAAGTATCTTAAAACCTATGGATTGCTATGTCTCTGAAAGAGAATCAAGCATGTGTACAGGGGCATAAACGCAGCAGTGATAGGATTGGAGAGGTTCGGTGAGCAAATGAAGACCCTTTGAAGTCATATTGCATGGTACCCATTCCACGGGTTTCAACTACCCAGGTTTAAGGTATTCTTCCTTCAGGTAAAACATGCATGTGGAACCTAGAGTATGATCAACCATGTGATCGGGAGACGTGTTCAAATATGTCTCAGTTTTCGTACCCTGGTACTCGGGTGCAACATTCCAGACGCTTTACTAACACCCTCCCGACTTGGAGAGTCAGTCCCTTTAACCTCCTGTTTGGCCCAGTTTGCAATTTCTGCGGAAGATGAACAGGAATAGCGAGAACCAATGAGAGACTAGCTGGAGGTGTCTGGACGGGCAAATTTAACTCTCATTTCCCACCAGGAAGAGGAATTAACCAAAGGCTCAGCGTGCCGTGCCGGAACCAGATTAGGGCCTGAAGCCATCCTGCGGTGTTGCGGCCAGCTCAAAAGAAAGCGAGTTGAAGAAAGGAGCTCAGGGGCACTGTAATTCACAAACCTGCAGAGTTATAAATGACAGCTATCGTCCAAAAATATACTGAAGTAAGGCTGCCAAGAGGACTTGAAAGCGGGGCAGAATTGCAGGAAACCGATTTCTGGAGGTAGACTGGAACTGCATTGAAAGCATAGGAAAAGAGGCAGAACGTCCACAATGATGCACTTGGCCTAAAAGGGCGTATGCGTTTTTTCCTGAATATATTCAAGAAAAAACGCATACGCCCTTTTTGGCCAACCAAGCAAGCTTGCAAAGGAAATCTGCACTACAATGAAGTCTCACTTCCCCCCGGTCAAAAGGGCCATCTGAAAAAAGTGTAAAATCCAGAAAGGCAGGACAGGCCATGGAGAACTGGGAGCCTTGTTATGCTGATGGGCGGGATGTAAATTGCCAACAGACACTCGGGAGAAGTGTATGGTGTTTCCTGAAACATCTAAAAAACAAAGCAACAGAGCCTAGGGCACTTCCACTTATGGTCCTATAGCTTAGGGAAATTAAAATCAAAAAGACACAGCCACCCCAAAGTTTGGGACGCCTCTGTTTACAAGAACCTCGTTTACAGTACAAGTTCAACATCGCAGAAAGTGAAAAATGGATAAAGAAGTTGTGGTATTTACTTACAAAGCAATATCACTCAGCAATGAAATCTATGTCATCAGGCCCTTAGCAGCACAATGAGTGGATTCAGGTATGATGATTCTAACTGAAATAAGTCACACAGAAAAAGAAACATCATAAGATATCAGTAATACACGGAATGTAAACTTGGCTACACAGGAACTGAATTACAGAAGAGAACAGGGTCTCAAATTTAGAAAACCAACTTATGCTTGCTTAAGGGTAAAGGTGAGTTGGGGTGCTGCATAAAACCAGAGATTGAAATGAACACAGATAAAGTTCCTTAAGCCAAATATGGAATAGACAAGAGCTACTCCTTGCTCAACGAAATGGACTCAACACCGCATATTAAACGCCTAAGAATGTACCTGACTAGTAAGTATCTTAAAACCTATGGATTGCTATGTCTCTGAAAGAGAATCAAGCATGTGTACAGGGGCATAAACGCAGCAGTGATAGGATTGGAGAGGTTCGGTGAGCAAATGAAGACCCTTTGAAGTCATATTGCATGGTACCCATTCCACGGGTTTCAACTACCCAGGTTTAAGGTATTCTTCCTTCAGCTAAAACATGCATGTGGAACCTAGAGTATGATCAACCATGTGATCGGGAGACGTGTTCAAATATGTCTCAGTTTTCGTACCCTGGTACTCGGGTGCAACATTCCAGACGCTTTACTAACACTCTCCCGACTTGGAGAGTCAGTCCCTTTAACCTCCTGTTTGGCCCAGTTTGCAATTTCTGCGGAAGATGAACAGGAATAGCGAGAAACAATGAGAGACTAGCTGGAGGTGTCTGGACGGGCAAATTTAACTCTCATTTCCCACCAGGAAGAGGAATTAACCAAAGGCTCAGCGTGCCGTGCCGGAACCAGATTAGGGCCTGAAGCCATCCTGCGGTGTTGCGGCCAGCTCAAAAGAAAGCGAGTTGAAGAAAGGAGCTCAGGGGCACTGTAATTCACAAACCTGCAGAGTTATAAATGACAGCTATCGTCCAAAAATATACTGAAGTAAGGCTGCCAAGAGGACTTGAAAGCGGGGCAGAATTGCAGGAAACCGATTTCAGGAGGTAGACTGGAATTGCATTGAAAGCATAGGAAAAGAGGCAGAACGTCCACAATGATGCACTTGGCCAAAAAGTGCGTATGCGTTTTTTCCTGAATATATTCAGGAAAAAACGCATACGCCCTTTTTGGCCAACCAAGCAAGCTTGCAAAGGAAATCTGCACTACAATGAAGTCTCACTTCCCCCCGGTCAAAAGGGCCATCTGAAAAAAGTGTAAAATCCAGAAAGGCAGGACAGGCCATGGAGAACTGGGAGCCTTGTTATGCTGATGGGCGGGATGTAAATTGCCAACAGACACTCGGGAGAAGTGTATGGTGTTTCCTGAAACATCTAAAAAACAAAGCAACAGAGCCTAGGGCACTTCCACTTATGGTCCTATAGCTTAGGGAAATTAAAATCAAAAAGACACAGCCACCCCAAACATTGGGACGCCTCTGTTTACAAGAACCTCGTTTACAGTACAAGTTCAACATCGCAGAAAGTGAAAAATGGATAAAGAAGTTGTGGTATTTACTTACAAAGCAATATCACTCAGCAATGAAATCTATGTCATCAGGCCCTTAGCAGCACAATGAGTGGATTCAGGTATGATGATTCTAACTGAAATAAGTCACACAGAAAAAGAAACATCATAAGATATCAGTAATACACGGAATATAAACTTGGCTACACAGGAACTGAATTACAGAACAGAACAGGGTCTCAAATTTAGAAAACCAACTTATGCTTGCTTAAGGGTAAAGGTGAATTGGGGTGCTGCATAAAACCAGAGATTGAAATGAACACAGATAAAGTTCCTTAAGCCAAATATGGAATAGACAAGAGCTACTCCTTGCTCAACGAAATGGACTCAACACCGCATATTAAACGCCTAAGAATGTACCTGACTAGTAAGTATCTTAAAACCTATGGATTGCTATGTCTCCGAAAGAGAATCAAGCATGTGTACAGGGGCATAAACGCAGCAGTGATAGGATTGGAGAGGTTCGGTGAGCAAATGAAGACCCTTTGAAGTCATATTGCATGGTACCCATTCCACGGGTTTCAACTACCCAGGTTTAAGGTATTCTTCCTTCAGGTAAAACATGCATGTGGAACCTAGAGTATGATCAACCATGTGATCGGGAGACGTGTTCAAATATGTCTCAGTTTTCGTACCCTGGTACTCGGGTGCAATATTCCAGACGCTTTACTAACACCCTCCCGACTTGGAGAGTCAGTCCCTTTAACCTCCTGTTTGGCCCAGTTTGCAATTTCTGCGGAAGATGAACAGGAATAGCGAGAACCAATGAGAGACTAGCTGGAGGTGTCTGGATGGGCAAATTTAACTCTCATTTCCCACCAGGAAGAGGAATTAACCAAAGGCTCAGCGTGCCGTGCCGGAACCAGATTAGGGCCTGAAGCCATCCTGCGGTGTTGCGGCCAGCTCAAAAGAAAGCGAGTTGAAGAAAGGAGCTCAGGGGCACTGTAATTCACAAACCTGCAGAGTTATAAATGACAGCTATCATCCAAAAATATACTGAAGTAAGGCTGCCAAGAGGACTTGAAAGCGGGGCAGAATTGCAGGAAACCGATTTCAGGAGGTAGACTGGAATTGCATTGAAAGCATAGGAAAAGAGGCAGAACGTCCACAATGATGCACTTGGCCAAAAAGGGCGTATGCGTTTTTTCCTGAATATATTCAGGAAAAAACGCATACGCCCTTTTTGGCCAACCAAGCAAGCTTGCAAAGGAAATCTGCACTACAATGAAGTCTCACTTCCCCCCGGTCAAAAGGGCCATCTGAAAAAAGTGTAAAATCCAGAAAGGCAGGACAGGCCATGGAGAACTGGGAGCCTTGTTATGCTGATGGGCGGGATGTAAATTGCCAACAGACACTCGGGAGAAGTGTATGGTGTTTCCTGAAACATCTAAAAAACAAAGCAACAGAGCCTAGGGCACTTCCACTTATGGTCCTATAGCTTAGGGAAATTAAAATCAAAAAGACACAGCCACCCCAAAGTTTGGGACGCCTCTGTTTACAAGAACCTCGTGTACAGTACAAGTTCAACATCGCAGAAAGTGAAAAATGGATAAAGAAGTTGTGGTATTTACTTACAAAGCAATATCACTCAGCAATGAAATCTATGTCATCAGGCCCTTAGCAGCACAATGAGTGGATTCAGGTATGATGATTCTAACTGAAATAAGTCACACAGAAAAAGAAACATCATAAGATATCAGTAATACACGGAATGTAAACTTGGCTACACAGGAACTGAATTACAGAACAGAACAGGGTCTCAAATTTAGAAAACCAACTTATGCTTGCTTAAGGGTAAAGGTGAGTTGGGGTGCTGCCTAAAACCAGAGATTGAAATGAGCACAGATAAAGTTCCTTAAGCCAAATATGGAATAGACAAGAGCTACCTCTTGCTCAACGAAATGGACTCAACACCACATATTAAACGCCTAAGAATGTACCTGACTAGTAAGTATCTTAAAACCTATGGATTGCTATGTCTCCGAAAGAGAATCAAGCATGTGTACAGGGGCATAAACGCAGCAGTGATAGGATTGGAGAGGTTCGGTGAGCAAATGAAGACCCTTTGAAGTCATATTGCATGGTACCCATTCCACGGGTTTCAACTACCCAGGTTTAAGGTATTCTTCCTTCAGCTAAAACATGCATGTGGAACCTAGAGTATGATCAACCATGTGATCGGGAGACGTGTTCAAATATGTCTCAGTTTTCGTACCGTGGTACTCGGGTGCAACATTCCAGACGCTTTACTAACACCCTCCCGACTTGGAGAGTCAGTCCCTTTAACCTCCTGTTTGGCCCAGTTTGCAATTTCTGCGGAAGATGAACAGGAATAGCGAGAACCAATGAGAGACTAGCTGGAGGTGTCTGGACGGGCAAATTTAACTCTCATTTCCCACCAGGAAGAGGAATTAAGCAAAGGCTCAGCGTGCCGTGCCGGAACCAGATTAGGGCCTGAAGCCATCCTGCGGTGTTGCGGCCAGCTCAAAAGAAAGCGAGTTGAAGAAAGGAGCTCAGGGGCACTGTAATTCACAAACCTGCAGAGTTATAAATGACAGCTATCGTCCAAAAATATACTGAAGTAAGGCTGCCAAGAGGACTTGAAAGCGGGGCAGAATTGCAGGAAACCGATTTCAGGAGGTAGACTGGAATTGCATTGAAAGCATAGGAAAAGAGGCAGAACGTCCACAATGATGCACTTGGCCAAAAAGGGCGTATGCGTTTTTTCCTGAATATATTCAGGAAAAAACGCATACGCCCTTTTTGGCCAACCAAGCAAGCTTGCAAAGGAAATCTGCACTACAATGAAGTCTCACTTCCCCCCGGTCAAAAGGGCCATCTGAAAAAAGTGTAAAATCCAGAAAGGCAGGACAGGCCATGGAGAACTGGGAGCCTTGTTATGCTGATGGGCGGGATGTAAATTGCCAACAGACACTCGGGAGAAGTGTATGGTGTTTCCTGAAACATCTAAAAAACAAAGCAACAGAGCCTAGGGCACTTCCACTTATGGTCCTATAGCTTAGGGAAATTAAAATCAAAAAGACACAGCCACCCCAAAGTTTGGGACGCCTCTGTTTACAAGAACCTCGTTTACAGTACAAGTTCAACATCGCAGAAAGTGAAAAATGGATAAAGAAGTTGTGGTATTTACTTACAAAGCAATATCACTCAGCAATGAAATCTATGTCATCAGGCCCTTAGCAGCACAATGAGTGGATTCAGGTATGATGATTCTAACTGAAATAAGTCACACAGAAAAAGAAACATCATAAGATATCAGTAATACACGGAATGTAAACTTGGCTACACAGGAACTGAATTACAGAACAGAACAGGGTCTCAAATTTAGAAAACCAACTTATGCTTTCTTAAGGGTAAAGGTGAGTTGGGGTGCTGCCTAAAACCAGAGATTGAAATGAGCACAGATAAAGTTCCTTAAGCCAAATATGGAATAGACAAGAGCTACCTCTTGCTCAACGAAATGGACTCAACACCACATATTAAACGCCTAAGAATGTACCTGACTAGTAAGTATCTTAAAACCTATGGATTGCTATGTCTCCAAAAGAGAATCAAGCATGTGTACAGGGGCATAAACGCAGCAGTGATAGGATTGGAGAGGTTCGGTGAGCAAATGAAGACCCTTTGAAGTCATATTGCATGGTACCCATTCCACGGGTTTCAACTACCCAGGTTTAAGGTATTCTTCCTTCAGGTAAAACATGCATGTGGAACCTAGAGTATGATCAACCATGTGATCGGGAGACGTGTTCAAATATGTCTCAGTTTTCGTACCCTGGTACTCGGGTGCAACATTCCAGACGCTTTACTAACACCCTCCCGACTTGGAGAGTCAGTCCCTTTAACCTCCTGTTTGGCCCAGTTTGCAATTTCTGCGGAAGATGAACAGGAATAGCGAGAACCAATGAGAGACTAGCTGGAGGTGTCTGGACGGGCAAATTTAACTCTCATTTCCCACCAGGAAGAGGAATTAAGCAAAGGCTCAGCGTGCCGTGCCGGAACCAGATTAGGGCCTGAAGCCATCCTGCGGTGTTGCGGCCAGCTCAAAAGAAAGCGAGTTGAAGAAAGGAGCTCAGGGGCACTGTAATTCACAAACCTGCAGAGTTATAAATGACAGCTATCGTCCAAAAATATACTGAAGTAAGGCTGCCAAGAGGACTTGAAAGCGGGGCAGAATTGCAGGAAACCGATTTCAGGAGGTAGACTGGAATTGCATTGAAAGCATAGGAAAAGAGGCAGAACGTCCACAATGATGCACTTGGCCAAAAAGGGCGTATGCATTTTTTCCTGAATATATTCAGGAAAAAACGCATACGCCCTTTTTGGCCAACCAAGCAAGCTTGCAAAGGAAATCTGCACTACAATGAAGTCTCACTTCCCCGCGGTCAAAAGGGCCATCTGAAAAAAGTGTAAAATCCAGAAAGGCAGGACAGGCCATGGAGAACTGGGAGCCTTGTTATGCTGATGGGCGGGATGTAAATTGCCAACAGACACTCGGGAGAAGTGTATGGTGTTTCCTGAAACATCTAAAAAACAAAGCAACAGAGCCTAGGGCACTTCCACTTATGGTCCTATAGCTTAGGGAAATTAAAATCAAAAAGACACAGCCACCCCAAAGTTTGGGACGCCTCTGTTTACAAGAACCTCGTTTACAGTACAAGTTCAACATCGCAGAAAGTGAAAAATGGATAAAGAAGTTGTGGTATTTACTTACAAAGCAATATCACTCAGCAATGAAATCTATGTCATCAGGCCCTTAGCAGCACAATGAGTGGATTCAGGTATGATGATTCTAACTGAAATAAGTCACACAGAAAAAGAAACATCATAAGATATCAGTAATACACGGAATGTAAACTTGGCTACACAGGAACTGAATTACAGAACAGAACAGGGTCTCAAATTTAGAAAACCAACTTATGCTTGCTTAAGGGTAAAGGTGAGTTGGGGTGCTGCATAAAACCAGAGATTGAAATGAGCACAGATAAAGTTCCTTAAGCCAAATATGGAATAGACAAGAGCTACTCCTTGCTCAACGAAATGGACTCAACACCGCATATTAAACGCCTAAGAATGTACCTGACTAGTAAGTATCTTAAAACCTATGGATTGCTATGTCTCCAAAAGAGAATCAAGCGTGTATACAGGGGCATAAACGCAGCAGTGATAGGATTGGAGAGGTTCGGTGAGCAAATGAAGACCCTTTGAAGTCATATTGCATGGTACCCATTCCACGGGTTTCAACTACCCAGGTTTAAGGTATTCTTCCTTCAGCTAAAACATGCATGTGGAACCTAGAGTATGATCAACCATGTGATCGGGAGACGTGTTCAAATATGTCTCAGTTTTCGTACCCTGGTACTCGGGTGCAACATTCCAGACGCTTTACTAACACCCTCCTGACTTGGAGAGTCAGTCCCTTTAACCTCCTGTTTGGCCCAGTTTGCAATTTCTGCGGAAGATGAACAGGAATAGCGAGAACCAATGAGAGACTAGCTGGAGGTGTCTGGACGGGCAAATTTAACTCTCATTTCCCACCAGGAAGAGGAATTAACCAAAGGCTCAGCGTGCCGTGCCGGAACCAGATTAGGGCCTGAAGCCATCCTGCGGTGTTGCGGCCAGCTCAAAAGAAAGCGAGTTGAAGAAAGGAGCTCAGGGGCACTGTAATTCACAAACCTGCAGAGTTATAAATGACAGCTATCGTCCAAAAATATACTGAAGTAAGGTTTCCAAGAGGACTTGAAAGCGGGGCAGAATTGCAGGAAACCGATTTCAAGAGGCAGACTGGAATTGCATTGAAAGCATAGGAAAAGAGGCAGAACGTCCACAATGATGCACTTGGCCAAAAAGGGCGTATGCGTTTTTTCCTGAATATATTCAGGAAAAAACGCATACGCCCTTTTTGGCCAACCAAGCAAGCTTGCAAAGGAAATCTGCACTACAATGAAGTCTCACTTCCCCCCGGTCAAAAGGGCCATCTGAAAAAAGTGTAAAATCCAGAAAGGCAGGACAGGCCATGGAGAACTGGGAGCCCTGTTATGCTGATGGGCGGGATGTAAATTGCCAACAGACACTCGGGAGAAGTGTATGGTGTTTCCTGAAACATCTAAAAAACAAAGCAACAGAGCCTAGGGCACTTCCACTTATGGTCCTATAGCTTAGGGAAATTAAAATCAAAAAGACACAGCCACCCCAAAGTTTGGGACGCCTCTGTTTACAAGAACCTCGTGTACAGTACAAGTTCAACATCGCAGAAAGTGAAAAATGGATAAAGAAGTTGTGGTATTTACTTACAAAGCAATATCACTCAGCAATGAAATCTATGTCATCAGGCCCTTAGCAGCACAATGAGTGGATTCAGGTATGATGATTCTAACTGAAATAAGTCACACAGAAAAAGAAACATCATAAGATATCAGTAATACACGGAATGTAAACTTGGCTACACAGGAACTGAATTACAGAACAGAACAGGGTCTCAAATTTAGAAAACCAACTTATGCTTTCTTAAGGGTAAAGGTGAGTTGGGGTGCTGCATAAAACCAGAGATTGAAATGAGCACAGATAAAGTTCCTTAAGCCAAATATGGAATAGACAAGAGCTACCTCTTGCTCAACGAAATGGACTCAACACCACATATTAAACGCCTAAGAATGTACCTGACTAGTAAGTATCTTAAAACCTATGGATTGCTATGTCTCCGAAAGAGAATCAAGCATGTGTACAGGGGCATAAACGCAGCAGTGATAGGATTGGAGAGGTTCGGTGAGCAAATGAAGACCCTTTGAAGTCATATTGCATGGTACCCATTCCACGGGTTTCAACTACCCAGGTTTAAGGTATTCTTCCTTCAGGTAAAACATGCATGTGGAACCTAGAGTATGATCAACCATGTGATCGGGAGACGTGTTCAAATATGTCTCAGTTTTCGTACCGTGGTACTCGGGTGCAACATTCCAGACGCTTTACTAACACCCTCCCGACTTGGAGAGTCAGTCCCTTTAACCTCCTGTTTGGCCCAGTTTGCAATTTCTGCGGAAGATGAACAGGAATAGCGAGAACCAATGAGAGACTAGCTGGAGGTGTCTGGACGGGCAAATTTAACTCTCATTTCCCACCAGGAAGAGGAATTAACCAAAGGCTCAGCGTGCCGTGCCGGAACCAGATTAGGGCCTGAAGCCATCCTGCGGTGTTGCGGCCAGCTCAAAAGAAAGCGAGTTGAAGAAAGGAGCTCAGGGGCACTGTAATTCACAAACCTGCAGAGTTATAAATGACAGCTATCGTCCAAAAATATACTGAAGTAAGGCTGCCAAGAGGACTTGAAAGCGGGGCAGAATTGCAGGAAACCGATTTCAGGAGGTAGACTGGAATTGCATTGAAAGCATAGGAAAAGAGGCAGAACGTCCACAATGATGCACTTGGCCAAAAAGGGCGTATGCGTTTTTTCCTGAATATATTCAGGAAAAAACGCATACGCCCTTTTTGGCCAACCAAGCAAGCTTGCAAAGGAAATCTGCACTACAATGAAGTCTCACTTCCCCGCGGTCAAAAGGGCCATCTGAAAAAAGTGTAAAATCCAGAAAGGCAGGACAGGCCATGGAGAACTGGGAGCCTTGTTATGCTGATGGGCGGGATGTAAATTGCCAACAGACACTCGGGAGAAGTGTATGGTGTTTCCTGAAACATCTAAAAAACAAAGCAACAGAGCCTAGGGCACTTCCACTTATGGTCCTATAGCTTAGGGAAATTAAAATCAAAAAGACACAGCCACCCCAAAGTTTGGGACGCCTCTGTTTACAAGAACCTCGTTTACAGTACAAGTTCAACATCGCAGAAAGTGAAAAATGGATAAAGAAGTTGTGGTATTTACTTACAAAGCAATATCACTCAGCAATGAAATCTATGTCATCAGGCCCTTAGCAGCACAATGAGTGGATTCAGGTATGATGATTCTAACTGAAATAAGTCACACAGAAAAAGAAACATCATAAGATATCAGTAATACACGGAATGTAAACTTGGCTACACAGGAACTGAATTACAGAACAGAACAGGGTCTCAAATTTAGAAAACCAACTTATGCTTGCTTAAGGGTAAAGGTGAGTTGGGGTGCTGCATAAAACCAGAGATTGAAATGAGCACAGATAAAGTTCCTTAAGCCAAATATGGAATAGACAAGAGCTACTCCTTGCTCAACGAAATGGACTCAACACCGCATATTAAACGCCTAAGAATGTACCTGACTAGTAAGTATCTTAAAACCTATGGATTGCTATGTCTCCAAAAGAGAATCAAGCGTGTATACAGGGGCATAAACGCAGCAGTGATAGGATTGGAGAGGTTCGGTGAGCAAATGAAGACCCTTTGAAGTCATATTGCATGGTACCCATTCCACGGGTTTCAACTACCCAGGTTTAAGGTATTCTTCCTTCAGCTAAAACATGCATGTGGAACCTAGAGTATGATCAACCATGTGATCGGGAGACGTGTTCAAATATGTCTCAGTTTTCGTACCCTGGTACTCGGGTGCAACATTCCAGACGCTTTACTAACACCCTCCTGACTTGGAGAGTCAGTCCCTTTAACCTCCTGTTTGGCCCAGTTTGCAATTTCTGCGGAAGATGAACAGGAATAGCGAGAACCAATGAGAGACTAGCTGGAGGTGTCTGGACGGGCAAATTTAACTCTCATTTCCCACCAGGAAGAGGAATTAACCAAAGGCTCAGCGTGCCGTGCCGGAACCAGATTAGGGCCTGAAGCCATCCTGCGGTGTTGCGGCCAGCTCAAAAGAAAGCGAGTTGAAGAAAGGAGCTCAGGGGCACTGTAATTCACAAACCTGCAGAGTTATAAATGACAGCTATCGTCCAAAAATATACTGAAGTAAGGTTTCCAAGAGGACTTGAAAGCGGGGCAGAATTGCAGGAAACCGATTTCAAGAGGCAGACTGGAATTGCATTGAAAGCATAGGAAAAGAGGCAGAACGTCCACAATGATGCACTTGGCCAAAAAGGGCGTATGCGTTTTTTCCTGAATATATTCAGGAAAAAACGCATACGCCCTTTTTGGCCAACCAAGCAAGCTTGCAAAGGAAATCTGCACTACAATGAAGTCTCACTTCCCCGCGGTCAAAAGGGCCATCTGAAAAAAGTGTAAAATCCAGAAAGGCAGGACAGGCCATGGAGAACTGGGAGCCCTGTTATGCTGATGGACGGGATGTAAATTGCCAACAGACACTCGGGAGAAGTGTATGGTGTTTCCTGAAACATCTAAAAAACAAAGCAACAGAGCCTAGGGCACTTCCACTTATGGTCCTATAGCTTAGGGAAATTAAAATCAAAAAGACACAGCCACCCCAAAGTTTGGGACGCCTCTGTTTACAAGAACCTCGTGTACAGTACAAGTTCAACATCGCAGAAAGTGAAAAATGGATAAAGAAGTTGTGGTATTTACTTACAAAGCAATATCACTCAGCAATGAAATCTATGTCATCAGGCCCTTAGCAGCACAATGAGTGGATTCAGGTATGATGATTCTAACTGAAATAAGTCACACAGAAAAAGAAACATCATAAGATATCAGTAATACACGGAATGTAAACTTGGCTACACAGGAACTGAATTACAGAACAGAACAGGGTCTCAAATTTAGAAAACCAACTTATGCTTTCTTAAGGGTAAAGGTGAGTTGGGGTGCTGCCTAAAACCAGAGATTGAAATGAGCACAGATAAAGTTCCTTAAGCCAAATATGGAATAGACAAGAGCTACCTCTTGCTCAACGAAATGGACTCAACACCACATATTAAACGCCTAAGAATGTACCTGACTAGTAAGTATCTTAAAACCTATGGATTGCTATGTCTCCGAAAGAGAATCAAGCATGTGTACAGGGGCATAAACGCAGCAGTGATAGGATTGGAGAGGTTCGGTGAGCAAATGAAGACCCTTTGAAGTCATATTGCATGGTACCCATTCCACGGGTTTCAACTACCCAGGTTTAAGGTATTCTTCCTTCAGGTAAAACATGCATGTGGAACCTAGAGTATGATCAACCATGTGATCGGGAGACGTGTTCAAATATGTCTCAGTTTTCGTACCGTGGTACTCGGGTGCAACATTCCAGACGCTTTACTAACACCCTCCCGACTTGGAGAGTCAGTCCCTTTAACCTCCTGTTTGGCCCAGTTTGCAATTTCTGCGGAAGATGAACAGGAATAGTGAGAACCAATGAGAGACTAGCTGGAGGTTTCTGGACGGGCAAATTTAACTCTCATTTCCCACCAGGAAGAGGAATTAACCAAAGGCTCAGCGTGCCGTGCCGGAACCAGATTAGGGCCTGAAGCCATCCTGCGGTGTTGCGGCCAGCTCAAAAGAAAGCGAGTTGAAGAAAGGAGCTCAGGGGCACTGTAATTCACAAACCTGCAGAGTTATAAATGACAGCTATCGTCCAAAAATATACTGAAGTAAGGCTGCCAAGAGGACTTGAAAGCGGGGCAGAATTGCAGGAAACCGATTTCAGGAGGTAGACTGGAATTGCATTGAAAGCATAGGAAAAGAGGCAGAACGTCCACAATGATGCACTTGGCCAAAAAGGGCGTATGCGTTTTTTCCTGAATATATTCAGGAAAAAACGCATACGCCCTTTTTGGCCAACCAAGCAAGCTTGCAAAGGAAATCTGCACTACAATGAAGTCTCACTTCCCCGCGGTCAAAAGGGCCATCTGAAAAAAGTGTAAAATCCAGAAAGGCAGGACAGGCCATGGAGAACTGGGAGCCTTGTTATGCTGATGGGCGGGATGTAAATTGCCAACAGACACTCGGGAGAAGTGTATGGTGTTTCCTGAAACATCTAAAAAACAAAGCAACAGAGCCTAGGGCACTTCCACTTATGGTCCTATAGCTTAGGGAAATTAAAATCAAAAAGACACAGCCACCCCAAAGTTTGGGACGCCTCTGTTTACAAGAACCTCGTTTACAGTACAAGTTCAACATCGCAGAAAGTGAAAAATGGATAAAGAAGTTGTGGTATTTACTTACAAAGCAATATCACTCAGCAATGAAATCTATGTCATCAGGCCCTTAGCAGCACAATGAGTGGATTCAGGTATGATGATTCTAACTGAAATAAGTCACACAGAAAAAGAAACATCATAAGATATCAGTAATACACGGAATGTAAACTTGGCTACACAGGAACTGAATTACAGAACAGAACAGGGTCTCAAATTTAGAAAACCAACTTATGCTTGCTTAAGGGTAAAGGTGAGTTGGGGTGCTGCATAAAACCAGAGATTGAAATGAGCACAGATAAAGTTCCTTAAGCCAAATATGGAATAGACAAGAGCTACTCCTTGCTCAACGAAATGGACTCAACACCGCATATTAAATGCCTAAGAATGTACCTGACTAGTAAGTATCTTAAAACCTATGGATTGCTATGTCTCCAAAAGAGAATCAAGCATGTGTACAGGGGCATAAACGCAGCAGTGATAGGGTTGGAGAGGTTCAGTGAGCAAATGAAGACCCTTTGAAGTCATATTGCATGGTACCCATTCCACGGGTTTCAACTACCCAGGTTTAAGGTATTCTTCCTTCAGGTAAAACATGCATGTGGAACCTAGAGTATGATCAACCATGTGATCGGGAGATGTGTTCAAATATGTCTCAGTTTTCGTACCCTGGTACTCGGGTGCAACATTCCAGACGCTTTACTAACACCCTCCCGACTTGGAGAGTCAGTCCCTTTAACCTCCTGTTTGGCCCAGTTTGCAATTTCTGCGGAAGATGAACAGGAATAGCGAGAACCAATGAGAGACTAGCTGGAGGTGTCTGGACGGGCAAATTTAACTCTCATTTCCCACCAGGAAGAGGAATTAACCAAAGGCTCAGCGTGCCGTGCCGGAACCAGATTAGGGCCTGAAGCCATCCTGCGGTGTTGCGGCCAGCTCAAAAGAAAGCGAGTTGAAGAAAGGAGCTCAGGGGCACTGTAATTCACAAACCTGCAGAGTTATAAATGACAGCTATCGTCCAAAAATATACTGAAGTAAGGCTGCCAAGAGGACTTGAAAGCGGGGCAGAATTGCAGGAAACCGATTTCAGGAGGTAGACTGGAATTGCATTGAAAGCATAGGAAAAGAGGCAGAACGTCCACAATGATGCACTTGGCCAAAAAGGGCGTATGCGTTTTTTCCTGAATATATTCAGGAAAAAACGCATACGTCCTTTTTGGCCAACCAAGCAAGCTTGCAAAGGAAATCTGCACTACAATGAAGTCTCACTTCCCCGCGGTCAAAAGGGCCATCTGAAAAAAGTGTAAAATCCAGAAAGGCAGGACAGGCCATGGAGAACTGGGAGCCTTGTTATGCTGATGGGCGGGATGTAAATTGCCAACAGACACTCGGGAGAAGTGTATGGTGTTTCCTGAAACATCTAAAAAACAAAGCAACAGAGCCTAGGGCACTTCCACTTATGGTCCTATAGCTTAGGGAAATTAAAATCAAAAAGACACAGCCACCCCAAAGTTTGGGACGCCTCTGTTTACAAGAACCTCGTGTACAGTACAAGTTCAACATCGCAGAAAGTGAAAAATGGATAAAGAAGTTGTGGTATTTACTTACAAAGCAATATCACTCAGCAATGAAATCTATGTCATCAGGCCCTTAGCAGCACAATGAGTG
Source organism: Pseudorca crassidens (assembly GCF_039906515.1). Classification (NCBI taxonomy): domain Eukaryota; kingdom Metazoa; phylum Chordata; class Mammalia; order Artiodactyla; family Delphinidae; genus Pseudorca; species Pseudorca crassidens. Next base: position 1,054,719 of record NW_027136310.1, read on the forward strand.
GATTCAGGTATGATGATTCTAACTGAAATAAGTCACACAGAAAAAGAAACATCATAAGATATCAGTAATACACGGAATGTAAACTTGGCTACACAGGAACTGAATTACAGAACAGAACAGGGTCTCAAATTTAGAAAACCAACTTATGCTTGCTTAAGGGTAAAGGTGAGTTGGGGTGCTGCATAAAACCAGAGATTGAAATGAGCACAGATAAAGTTCCTTAAGCCAAATATGGAATAGACAAGAGCTACTCCTTGCTCAACGAAATGGACTCAACACCGCATATTAAATGCCTAAGAATGTACCTGACTAGTAAGTATCTTAAAACCTATGGATTGCTATGTCTCCGAAAGAGAATCAAGCATGTGTACAGGGGCATAAACGCAGCAGTGATAGGGTTGGAGAGGTTCGGTGAGCAAATGAAGACCCTTTGAAGTCATATTGTATGGTACCCATTCCACGGGTTTCAACTACCCAGGTTTAAGGTATTCTTCCTTCAGGTAAAACATGCATGTGGAACCTAGAGTATGATCAACCATGTGATCGGGAGATGTGTTCAAATATGTCTCAGTTTTCGTACCCTGGTACTCGGGTGCAACATTCCAGACGCTTTACTAACACCCTCCCGACTTGGAGAGTCAGTCCCTTTAACCTCCTGTTTGGCCCAGTTTGCAATTTCTGCGGAAGATGAACAGGAATAGCGAGAACCAATGAGAGACTAGCTGGAGGTGTCTGGACGGGCAAATTTAACTCTCATTTCCCACCAGGAAGAGGAATTAACCAAAGGCTCAGCGTGCCGTGCCGGAACCAGATTAGGGCCTGAAGCCATCCTGCGGTGTTGCGGCCAGCTCAAAAGAAAGCGAGTTGAAGAAAGGAGCTCAGGGGCACTGTAATTCACAAACCTGCAGAGTTATAAATGACAGCTATCGTCCAAAAATATACTGAAGTAAGGCTGCCAAGAGGACTTGAAAGCGGGGCAGAATTGCAGGAAACCGATTTCAGGAGGTAGACTGGAATTGCATTGAAAGCATAGGAAAAGAGGCAGAACGTCCACAATGATGCACTTGGCCAAAAAGGGCGTATGCGTTTTTTCCTGAATATATTCAGGAAAAAACGCATACGCCCTTTTTGGCCAACCAAGCAAGCTTGCAAAGGAAATCTGCACTACAATGAAGTCTCACTTCCCCGCGGTCAAAAGGGCCATCTGAAAAAAGTGTAAAATCCAGAAAGGCAGGACAGGCCATGGAGAACTGGGAGCCTTGTTATGCTGATGGGCGGGATGTAAATTGCCAACAGACACTCGGGAGAAGTGTATGGTGTTTCCTGAAACATCTAAAAAACAAAGCAACAGAGCCTAGGGCACTTCCACTTATGGTCCTATAGCTTAGGGAAATTAAAATCAAAAAGACACAGCCACCCCAAAGTTTGGGACGCCTCTGTTTACAAGAACCTCGTTTACAGTACAAGTTCAACATCGCAGAAAGTGAAAAATGGATAAAGAAGTTGTGGTATTTACTTACAAAGCAATATCACTCAGCAATGAAATCTATGTCATCAGGCCCTTAGCAGCACAATGAGTGGATTCAGGTATGATGATTCTAACTGAAATAAGTCACACAGAAAAAGAAACATCATAAGATATCAGTAATACACGGAATGTAAACTTGGCTACACAGGAACTGAATTACAGAACAGAACAGGGTCTCAAATTTAGAAAACCAACTTATGCTTGCTTAAGGGTAAAGGTGAGTTGGGGTGCTGCATAAAACCAGAGATTGAAATGAGCACAGATAAAGTTCCTTAAGCCAAATATGGAATAGACAAGAGCTACTCCTTGCTCAACGAAATGGACTCAACACCGCATATTAAACGCCTAAGAATGTACCTGACTAGTAAGTATCTTAAAACCTATGGATTGCTATGTCTCCAAAAGAGAATCAAGCGTGTATACAGGGGCATAAACGCAGCAGTGATAGGATTGGAGAGGTTCGGTGAGCAAATGAAGACCCTTTGAAGTCATATTGCATGGTACCCATTCCACGGGTTTCAACTACCCAGGTTTAAGGTATTCTTCCTTCAGCTAAAACATGCATGTGGAACCTAGAGTATGATCAACCATGTGATCGGGAGACGTGTTCAAATATGTCTCAGTTTTCGTACCCTGGTACTCGGGTGCAACATTCCAGACGCTTTACTAACACCCTCCTGACTTGGAGAGTCAGTCCCTTTAACCTCCTGTTTGGCCCAGTTTGCAATTTCTGCGGAAGATGAACAGGAATAGCGAGAACCAATGAGAGACTAGCTGGAGGTGTCTGGACGGGCAAATTTAACTCTCATTTCCCACCAGGAAGAGGAATTAAGCAAAGGCTCAGCGTGCCGTGCCGGAACCAGATTAGGGCCTGAAGCCATCCTGCGGTGTTGCGGCCAGCTCAAAAGAAAGCGAGTTGAAGAAAGGAGCTCAGGGGCACTGTAATTCACAAACCTGCAGAGTTATAAATGACAGCTATCGTCCAAAAATATACTGAAGTAAGGTTTCCAAGAGGACTTGAAAGCGGGGCAGAATTGCAGGAAACCGATTTCAAGAGGCAGACTGGAATTGCATTGAAAGCATAGGAAAAGAGGCAGAACGTCCACAATGATGCACTTGGCCAAAAAGGGCGTATGCGTTTTTTCCTGAATATATTCAGGAAAAAACGCATACGCCCTTTTTGGCCAACCAAGCAAGCTTGCAAAGGAAATCTGCACTACAATGAAGTCTCACTTCCCCGCGGTCAAAAGGGCCATCTGAAAAAAGTGTAAAATCCAGAAAGGCAGGACAGGCCATGGAGAACTGGGAGCCTTGTTATGCTGATGGGCGGGATGTAAATTGCCAACAGACACTCGGGAGAAGTGTATGGTGTTTCCTGAAACATCTAAAAAACAAAGCAACAGAGCCTAGGGCACTTCCACTTATGGTCCTATAGCTTAGGGAAATTAAAATCAAAAAGACACAGCCACCCCAAAGTTTGGGACGCCTCTGTTTACAAGAACCTCGTGTACAGTACAAGTTCAACATCGCAGAAAGTGAAAAATGGATAAAGAAGTTGTGGTATTTACTTACAAAGCAATATCACTCAGCAATGAAATCTATGTCATCAGGCCCTTAGCAGCACAATGAGTGGATTCAGGTATGATGATTCTAACTGAAATAAGTCACACAGAAAAAGAAACATCATAAGATATCAGTAATACACGGAATGTAAACTTGGCTACACAGGAACTGAATTACAGAACAGAACAGGGTCTCAAATTTAGAAAACCAACTTATGCTTTCTTAAGGGTAAAGGTGAGTTGGGGTGCTGCCTAAAACCAGAGATTGAAATGAGCACAGATAAAGTTCCTTAAGCCAAATATGGAATAGACAAGAGCTACCTCTTGCTCAACGAAATGGACTCAACACCACATATTAAACGCCTAAGAATGTACCTGACTAGTAAGTATCTTAAAACCTATGGATTGCTATGTCTCCGAAAGAGAATCAAGCATGTGTACAGGGGCATAAACGCAGCAGTGATAGGATTGGAGAGGTTCGGTGAGCAAATGAAGACCCTTTGAAGTCATATTGCATGGTACCCATTCCACGGGTTTCAACTACCCAGGTTTAAGGTATTCTTCCTTCAGGTAAAACATGCATGTGGAACCTAGAGTATGATCAACCATGTGATCGGGAGACGTGTTCAAATATGTCTCAGTTTTCGTACCGTGGTACTCGGGTGCAACATTCCAGACGCTTTACTAACACCCTCCCGACTTGGAGAGTCAGTCCCTTTAACCTCCTGTTTGGCCCAGTTTGCAATTTCTGCGGAAGATGAACAGGAATAGTGAGAACCAATGAGAGACTAGCTGGAGGTGTCTGGACGGGCAAATTTAACTCTCATTTCCCACCAGGAAGAGGAATTAACCAAAGGCTCAGCGTGCCGTGCCGGAACCAGATTAGGGCCTGAAGCCATCCTGCGGTGTTGCGGCCAGCTCAAAAGAAAGCGAGTTGAAGAAAGGAGCTCAGGGGCACTGTAATTCACAAACCTGCAGAGTTATAAATGACAGCTATCGTCCAAAAATATACTGAAGTAAGGCTGCCAAGAGGACTTGAAAGCGGGGCAGAATTGCAGGAAACCGATTTCAGGAGGTAGACTGGAATTGCATTGAAAGCATAGGAAAAGAGGCAGAACGTCCACAATGATGCACTTGGCCAAAAAGGGCGTATGCGTTTTTTCCTGAATATATTCAGGAAAAAACGCATACGCCCTTTTTGGCCAACCAAGCAAGCTTGCAAAGGAAATCTGCACTACAATGAAGTCTCACTTCCCCGCGGTCAAAAGGGCCATCTGAAAAAAGTGTAAAATCCAGAAAGGCAGGACAGGCCATGGAGAACTGGGAGCCTTGTTATGCTGATGGGCGGGATGTAAATTGCCAACAGACACTCGGGAGAAGTGTATGGTGTTTCCTGAAACATCTAAAAAACAAAGCAACAGAGCCTAGGGCACTTCCACTTATGGTCCTATAGCTTAGGGAAATTAAAATCAAAAAGACACAGCCACCCCAAAGTTTGGGACGCCTCTGTTTACAAGAACCTCGTTTACAGTACAAGTTCAACATCGCAGAAAGTGAAAAATGGATAAAGAAGTTGTGGTATTTACTTACAAAGCAATATCACTCAGCAATGAAATCTATGTCATCAGGCCCTTAGCAGCACAATGAGTGGATTCAGGTATGATGATTCTAACTGAAATAAGTCACACAGAAAAAGAAACATCATAAGATATCAGTAATACACGGAATGTAAACTTGGCTACACAGGAACTGAATTACAGAACAGAACAGGGTCTCAAATTTAGAAAACCAACTTATGCTTGCTTAAGGGTAAAGGTGAGTTGGGGTGCTGCATAAAACCAGAGATTGAAATGAGCACAGATAAAGTTCCTTAAGCCAAATATGGAATAGACAAGAGCTACTCCTTGCTCAACGAAATGGACTCAACACCGCATATTAAATACCTAAGAATGTACCTGACTAGTAAGTATCTTAAAACCTATGGATTGCTATGTCTCCGAAAGAGAATCAAGCATGTGTACAGGGGCATAAACGCAGCAGTGATAGGGTTGGAGAGGTTCAGTGAGCAAATGAAGACCCTTTGAAGTCATATTGCATGGTACCCATTCCACGGGTTTCAACTACCCAGGTTTAAGGTATTCTTCCTTCAGGTAAAACATGCATGTGGAACCTAGAGTATGATCAACCATGTGATCGGGAGATGTGTTCAAATATGTCTCAGTTTTCGTACCCTGGTACTCGGGTGCAACATTCCAGACGCTTTACTAACACCCTCCCGACTTGGAGAGTCAGTCCCTTTAACCTCCTGTTTGGCCCAGTTTGCAATTTCTGCGGAAGATGAACAGGAATAGCGAGAACCAATGAGAGACTAGCTGGAGGTGTCTGGACGGGCAAATTTAACTCTCATTTCCCACCAGGAAGAGGAATTAACCAAAGGCTCAGCGTGCCGTGCCAGAACCAGATTAGGGCCTGAAGCCATCCTGCGGTGTTGCGGCCAGCTCAAAAGAAAGCGAGTTGAAGAAAGGAGCTCAGGGGCACTGTAATTCACAAACCTGCAGAGTTATAAATGACAGCTATCGTCCAAAAATATACTGAAGTAAGGCTGCCAAGAGGACTTGAAAGCGGGGCAGAATTGCAGGAAACCGATTTCAGGAGGTAGACTGGAATTGCATTGAAAGCATAGGAAAAGAGGCAGAACGTCCACAATGATGCACTTGGCCAAAAAGGGCGTATGCGTTTTTTCCTGAATATATTCAGGAAAAAACGCATACGCCCTTTTTGGCCAACCAAGCAAGCTTGCAAAGGAAATCTGCACTACAATGAAGTCTCACTTCCCCCCGGTCAAAAGGGCCATCTGAAAAAAGTGTAAAATCCAGAAAGGCAGGACAGGCCATGGAGAACTGGGAGCCTTGTTATGCTGATGGGCGGGATGTAAATTGCCAACAGACACTCGGGAGAAGTGTATGGTGTTTCCTGAAACATCTAAAAAACAAAGCAACAGAGCCTAGGGCACTTCCACTTATGGTCCTATAGCTTAGGGAAATTAAAATCAAAAAGACACAGCCACCCCAAAGTTTGGGACGCCTCTGTTTACAAGAACCTCGTTTACAGTACAAGTTCAACATCGCAGAAAGTGAAAAATGGATAAAGAAGTTGTGGTATTTACTTACAAAGCAATATCACTCAGCAATGAAATCTATGTCATCAGGCCCTTAGCAGCACAATGAGTGGATTCAGGTATGATGATTCTAACTGAAATAAGTCACACAGAAAAAGAAACATCATAAGATATCAGTAATACACGGAATGTAAACTTGGCTACACAGGAACTGAATTACAGAACAGAACAGGGTCTCAAATTTAGAAAACCAACTTATGCTTGCTTAAGGGTAAAGGTGAGTTGGGGTGCTGCATAAAACCAGAGATTGAAATGAGCACAGATAAAGTTCCTTAAGCCAAATATGGAATAGACAAGAGCTACTCCTTGCTCAACGAAATGGACTCAACACCGCATATTAAATGCCTAAGAATGTACCTGACTAGTAAGTATCTTAAAACCTATGGATTGCTATGTCTCCGAAAGAGAATCAAGCATGTGTACAGGGGCATAAACGCAGCAGTGATAGGGTTGGAGAGGTTCGGTGAGCAAATGAAGACCCTTTGAAGTCATATTGTATGGTACCCATTCCACGGGTTTCAACTACCCAGGTTTAAGGTATTCTTCCTTCAGGTAAAACATGCATGTGGAACCTAGAGTATGATCAACCATGTGATCGGGAGATGTGTTCAAATATGTCTCAGTTTTCGTACCCTGGTACTCGGGTGCAACATTCCAGACGCTTTACTAACACCCTCCCGACTTGGAGAGTCAGTCCCTTTAACCTCCTGTTTGGCCCAGTTTGCAATTTCTGCGGAAGATGAACAGGAATAGCGAGAACCAATGAGAGACTAGCTGGAGGTGTCTGGACGGGCAAATTTAACTCTCATTTCCCACCAGGAAGAGGAATTAACCAAAGGCTCAGCGTGCCGTGCCGGAACCAGATTAGGGCCTGAAGCCATCCTGCGGTGTTGCGGCCAGCTCAAAAGAAAGCGAGTTGAAGAAAGGAGCTCAGGGGCACTGTAATTCACAAACCTGCAGAGTTATAAATGACAGCTATCGTCCAAAAATATACTGAAGTAAGGCTGCCAAGAGGACTTGAAAGCGGGGCAGAATTGCAGGAAACCGATTTCAGGAGGTAGACTGGAATTGCATTGAAAGCATAGGAAAAGAGGCAGAACGTCCACAATGATGCACTTGGCCAAAAAGGGCGTATGCGTTTTTTCCTGAATATATTCAGGAAAAAACGCATACGCCCTTTTTGGCCAACCAAGCAAGCTTGCAAAGGAAATCTGCACTACAATGAAGTCTCACTTCCCCGCGGTCAAAAGGGCCATCTGAAAAAAGTGTAAAATCCAGAAAGGCAGGACAGGCCATGGAGAACTGGGAGCCTTGTTATGCTGATGGGCGGGATGTAAATTGCCAACAGACACTCGGGAGAAGTGTATGGTGTTTCCTGAAACATCTAAAAAACAAAGCAACAGAGCCTAGGGCACTTCCACTTATGGTCCTATAGCTTAGGGAAATTAAAATCAAAAAGACACAGCCACCCCAAAGTTTGGGACGCCTCTGTTTACAAGAACCTCGTTTACAGTACAAGTTCAACATCGCAGAAAGTGAAAAATGGATAAAGAAGTTGTGGTATTTACTTACAAAGCAATATCACTCAGCAATGAAATCTATGTCATCAGGCCCTTAGCAGCACAATGAGTGGATTCAGGTATGATGATTCTAACTGAAATAAGTCACACAGAAAAAGAAACATCATAAGATATCAGTAATACACGGAATGTAAACTTGGCTACACAGGAACTGAATTACAGAACAGAACAGGGTCTCAAATTTAGAAAACCAACTTATGCTTGCTTAAGGGTAAAGGTGAGTTGGGGTGCTGCATAAAACCAGAGATTGAAATGAGCACAGATAAAGTTCCTTAAGCCAAATATGGAATAGACAAGAGCTACTCCTTGCTCAACGAAATGGACTCAACACCGCATATTAAATACCTAAGAATGTACCTGACTAGTAAGTATCTTAAAACCTATGGATTGCTATGTCTCCGAAAGAGAATCAAGCATGTGTACAGGGGCATAAACGCAGCAGTGATAGGGTTGGAGAGGTTCAGTGAGCAAATGAAGACCCTTTGAAGTCATATTGCATGGTACCCATTCCACGGGTTTCAACTACCCAGGTTTAAGGTATTCTTCCTTCAGGTAAAACATGCATGTGGAACCTAGAGTATGATCAACCATGTGATCGGGAGATGTGTTCAAATATGTCTCAGTTTTCGTACCCTGGTACTCGGGTGCAACATTCCAGACGCTTTACTAACACCCTCCCGACTTGGAGAGTCAGTCCCTTTAAACTCCTGTTTGGCCCAGTTTGCAATTTCTGCGGAAGATGAACAGGAATAGCGAGAACCAATGAGAGACTAGCTGGAGGTGTCTGGACGGGCAAATTTAACTCTCATTTCCCACCAGGAAGAGGAATTAAGCAAAGGCTCAGCGTGCCGTGCCGGAACCAGATTAGGGCCTGAAGCCATCCTGCGGTGTTGCGGCCAGCTCAAAAGAAAGCGAGTTGAAGAAAGGAGCTCAGGGGCACTGTAATTCACAAACCTGCAGAGTTATAAATGACAGCTATCGTCCAAAAATATACTGAAGTAAGGCTGCCAAGAGGACTTGAAAGCGGGGCAGAATTGCAGGAAACCGATTTCAGGAGGTAGACTGGAATTGCATTGAAAGCATAGGAAAAGAGGCAGAACGTCCACAATGATGCACTTGGCCAAAAAGGGCGTATGCGTTTTTTCCTGAATATATTCAGGAAAAAACGCATACGCCCTTTTTGGCCAACCAAGCAAGCTTGCAAAGGAAATCTGCACTACAATGAAGTCTCACTTCCCCCCGGTCAAAAGGGCCATCTGAAAAAAGTGTAAAATCCAGAAAGGCAGGACAGGCCATGGAGAACTGGGAGCCTTGTTATGCTGATGGGCGGGATGTAAATTGCCAACAGACACTCGGGAGAAGTGTATGGTGTTTCCTGAAACATCTAAAAAACAAAGCAACAGAGCCTAGGGCACTTCCACTTATGGTCCTATAGCTTAGGGAAATTAAAATCAAAAAGACACAGCCACCCCAAAGTTTGGGACGCCTCTGTTTACAAGAACCTCGTTTACAGTACAAGTTCAACATCGCAGAAAGTGAAAAATGGATAAAGAAGTTGTGGTATTTACTTACAAAGCAATATCACTCAGCAATGAAATCTATGTCATCAGGCCCTTAGCAGCACAATGAGTGGATTCAGGTATGATGATTCTAACTGAAATAAGTCACACAGAAAAAGAAACATCATAAGATATCAGTAATACACGGAATGTAAACTTGGCTACACAGGAACTGAATTACAGAACAGAACAGGGTCTCAAATTTAGAAAACCAACTTATGCTTGCTTAAGGGTAAAGGTGAGTTGGGGTGCTGCATAAAACCAGAGATTGAAATGAGCACAGATAAAGTTCCTTAAGCCAAATATGGAATAGACAAGAGCTACTCCTTGCTCAACGAAATGGACTCAACACCGCATATTAAATGCCTAAGAATGTACCTGACTAGTAAGTATCTTAAAACCTATGGATTGCTATGTCTCCGAAAGAGAATCAAGCATGTGTACAGGGGCATAAACGCAGCAGTGATAGGGTTGGAGAGGTTCGGTGAGCAAATGAAGACCCTTTGAAGTCATATTGTATGGTACCCATTCCACGGGTTTCAACTACCCAGGTTTAAGGTATTCTTCCTTCAGGTAAAACATGCATGTGGAACCTAGAGTATGATCAACCATGTGATCGGGAGATGTGTTCAAATATGTCTCAGTTTTCGTACCCTGGTACTCGGGTGCAACATTCCAGACGCTTTACTAACACCCTCCCGACTTGGAGAGTCAGTCCCTTTAACCTCCTGTTTGGCCCAGTTTGCAATTTCTGCGGAAGATGAACAGGAATAGCGAGAACCAATGAGAGACTAGCTGGAGGTGTCTGGACGGGCAAATTTAACTCTCATTTCCCACCAGGAAGAGGAATTAACCAAAGGCTCAGCGTGCCGTGCCGGAACCAGATTAGGGCCTGAAGCCATCCTGCGGTGTTGCGGCCAGCTCAAAAGAAAGCGAGTTGAAGAAAGGAGCTCAGGGGCACTGTAATTCACAAACCTGCAGAGTTATAAATGACAGCTATCGTCCAAAAATATACTGAAGTAAGGCTGCCAAGAGGACTTGAAAGCGGGGCAGAATTGCAGGAAACCGATTTCAGGAGGTAGACTGGAATTGCATTGAAAGCATAGGAAAAGAGGCAGAACGTCCACAATGATGCACTTGGCCAAAAAGGGCGTATGCGTTTTTTCCTGAATATATTCAGGAAAAAACGCATACGCCCTTTTTGGCCAACCAAGCAAGCTTGCAAAGGAAATCTGCACTACAATGAAGTCTCACTTCCCCCCGGTCAAAAGGGCCATCTGAAAAAAGTGTAAAATCCAGAAAGGCAGGACAGGCCATGGAGAACTGGGAGCCTTGTTATGCTGATGGGCGGGATGTAAATTGCCAACAGACACTCGGGAGAAGTGTATGGTGTTTCCTGAAACATCTAAAAAACAAAGCAACAGAGCCTAGGGCACTTCCACTTATGGTCCTATAGCTTAGGGAAATTAAAATCAAAAAGACACAGCCACCCCAAAGTTTGGGACGCCTCTGTTTACAAGAACCTCGTTTACAGTACAAGTTCAACATCGCAGAAAGTGAAAAATGGATAAAGAAGTTGTGGTATTTACTTACAAAGCAATATCACTCAGCAATGAAATCTATGTCATCAGGCCCTTAGCAGCACAATGAGTGGATTCAGGTATGATGATTCTAACTGAAATAAGTCACACAGAAAAAGAAACATCATAAGATATCAGTAATACACGGAATGTAAACTTGGCTACACAGGAACTGAATTACAGAACAGAACAGGGTCTCAAATTTAGAAAACCAACTTATGCTTTCTTAAGGGTAAAGGTGAGTTGGGGTGCTGCCTAAAACCAGAGATTGAAATGAGCACAGATAAAGTTCCTTAAGCCAAATATGGAATAGACAAGAGCTACCTCTTGCTCAACGAAATGGACTCAACACCACATATTAAACGCCTAAGAATGTACCTGACTAGTAAGTATCTTAAAACCTATGGATTGCTATGTCTCCAAAAGAGAATCAAGCATGTGTACAGGGGCATAAACGCAGCAGTGATAGGATTGGAGAGGTTCGGTGAGCAAATGAAGACCCTTTGAAGTCATATTGCATGGTACCCATTCCACGGGTTTCAACTACCCAGGTTTAAGGTATTCTTCCTTCAGGTAAAACATGCATGTGGAACCTAGAGTATGATCAACCATGTGATCGGGAGACGTGTTCAAATATGTCTCAGTTTTCGTACCCTGGTACTCGGGTGCAACATTCCAGACGCTTTACTAACACCCTCCCGACTTGGAGAGTCAGTCCCTTTAACCTCCTGTTTGGCCCAGTTTGCAATTTCTGCGGAAGATGAACAGGAATAGCGAGAACCAATGAGAGACTAGCTGGAGGTGTCTGGACGGGCAAATTTAACTCTCATTTCCCACCAGGAAGAGGAATTAAGCAAAGGCTCAGCGTGCCGTGCCGGAACCAGATTAGGGCCTGAAGCCATCCTGCGGTGTTGCGGCCAGCTCAAAAGAAAGCGAGTTGAAGAAAGGAGCTCAGGGGCACTGTAATTCACAAACCTGCAGAGTTATAAATGACAGCTATCGTCCAAAAATATACTGAAGTAAGGCTGCCAAGAGGACTTGAAAGCGGGGCAGAATTGCAGGAAACCGATTTCAGGAGGTAGACTGGAATTGCATTGAAAGCATAGGAAAAGAGGCAGAACGTCCACAATGATGCACTTGGCCAAAAAGGGCGTATGCGTTTTTTCCTGAATATATTCAGGAAAAAACGCATACGCCCTTTTTGGCCAACCAAGCAAGCTTGCAAAGGAAATCTGCACTACAATGAAGTCTCACTTCCCCGCGGTCAAAAGGGCCATCTGAAAAAAGTGTAAAATCCAGAAAGGCAGGACAGGCCATGGAGAACTGGGAGCCTTGTTATGCTGATGGGCGGGATGTAAATTGCCAACAGACACTCGGGAGAAGTGTATGGTGTTTCCTGAAACATCTAAAAAACAAAGCAACAGAGCCTAGGGCACTTCCACTTATGGTCCTATAGCTTAGGGAAATTAAAATCAAAAAGACACAGCCACCCCAAAGTTTGGGACGCCTCTGTTTACAAGAACCTCGTTTACAGTACAAGTTCAACATCGCAGAAAGTGAAAAATGGATAAAGAAGTTGTGGTATTTACTTACAAAGCAATATCACTCAGCAATGAAATCTATGTCATCAGGCCCTTAGCAGCACAATGAGTGGATTCAGGTATGATGATTCTAACTGAAATAAGTCACACAGAAAAAGAAACATCATAAGATATCAGTAATACACGGAATGTAAACTTGGCTACACAGGAACTGAATTACAGAACAGAACAGGGTCTCAAATTTAGAAAACCAACTTATGCTTGCTTAAGGGGAAAGGTGAGTTGGGGTGCTGCATAAAACCAGAGATTGAAATGAGCACAGATAAAGTTCCTTAAGCCAAATATGGAATAGACAAGAGCTACTCCTTGCTCAACGAAATGGACTCAACACCGCATATTAAACGCCTAAGAATGTACCTGACTAGTAAGTATCTTAAAACCTATGGATTGCTATGTCTCCAAAAGAGAATCAAGCGTGTATACAGGGGCATAAACGCAGCAGTGATAGGATTGGAGAGGTTCGGTGAGCAAATGAAGACCCTTTGAAGTCATATTGCATGGTACCCATTCCACGGGTTTCAACTACCCAGGTTTAAGGTATTCTTCCTTCAGCTAAAACATGCATGTGGAACCTAGAGTATGATCAACCATGTGATCGGGAGACGTGTTCAAATATGTCTCAGTTTTCGTACCCTGGTACTCGGGTGCAACATTCCAGACGCTTTACTAACACCCTCCCGACTTGGAGAGTCAGTCCCTTTAACCTCCTGTTTGGCCCAGTTTGCAATTTCTGCGGAAGATGAACAGGAATAGCGAGAACCAATGAGAGACTAGCTGGAGGTGTCTGGACGGGCAAATTTAACTCTCATTTCCCACCAGGAAGAGGAATTAACCAAAGGCTCAGCGTGCCGTGCCGGAACCAGATTAGGGCCTGAAGCCATCCTGCGGTGTTGCGGCCAGCTCAAAAGAAAGCGAGTTGAAGAAAGGAGCTCAGGGGCACTGTAATTCACAAACCTGCAGAGTTATAAATGACAGCTATCGTCCAAAAATATACTGAAGTAAGGCTGCCAAGAGGACTTGAAAGCGGGGCAGAATTGCAGGAAACCGATTTCAGGAGGTAGACTGGAATTGCATTGAAAGCATAGGAAAAGAGGCAGAACGTCCACAATGATGCACTTGGCCAAAAAGGGCGTATGCGTTTTTTCCTGAATATATTCAGGAAAAAACGCATACGCCCTTTTTGGCCAACCAAGCAAGCTTGCAAAGGAAATCTGCACTACAATGAAGTCTCACTTGCCCCCGCTCAAAAGGGCCATCTGAAAAAAGTGTAAAATCCAGAAAGGCAGGACAGGCCATGGAGAACTGGGAGCCTTGTTATGCTGATGGGCGGGATGTAAATTGCCAACAGACACTCGGGAGAAGTGTATGGTGTTTCCTGAAACATCTAAAAAACAAAGCAACAGAGCCTAGGGCACTTCCACTTATGGTCCTATAGCTTAGGGAAATTAAAATCAAAAAGACACAGCCACCCCAAAGTTTGGGACGCCTCTGTTTACAAGAACCTCGTTTACAGTACAAGTTCAACATCGCAGAAAGTGAAAAATGGATAAAGAAGTTGTGGTATTTACTTACAAAGCAATATCACTCAGCAATGAAATCTATGTCATCAGGCCCTTAGCAGCACAATGAGTGGATTCAGGTATGATGATTCTAACTGAAATAAGTCACACAGAAGAAGAAACATCATAAGATATCAGTAATACACGGAATGTAAACTTGGCTACACAGGAACTGAATTACAGAACAGAACAGGGTCTCAAATTTAGAAAACCAACTTATGCTTGCTTAAGGGTAAAGGTGAGTTGGGGTGCTGCATAAAACCAGAGATTGAAATGAGCACAGATAAAGTTCCTTAAGCCAAATATGGAATAGACAAGAGCTACTCCTTGCTCAACGAAATGGACTCAACACCGCATATTAAACGCCTAAGAATGTACCTGACTAGTAAGTATCTTAAAACCTATGGATTGCTATGTCTCCAAAAGAGAATCAAGCGTGTATACAGGGGCATAAACGCAGCAGTGATAGGATTGGAGAGGTTCGGTGAGCAAATGAAGACCCTTTGAAGTCATATTGCATGGTACCCATTCCACGGGTTTCAACTACCCAGGTTTAAGGTATTCTTCCTTCAGGTAAAACATGCATGTGGAACCTAGAGTATGATCAACCATGTGATCGGGAGACGTGTTCAAATATGTCTCAGTTTTCGTACCCTGGTACTCGGGTGCAACATTCCAGACGCTTTACTAACACCCTCCTGACTTGGAGAGTCAGTCCCTTTAACCTCCTGTTTGGCCCAGTTTGCAATTTCTGCGGAAGATGAACAGGAATAGCGAGAACCAATGAGAGACTAGCTGGAGGTGTCTGGACGGGCAAATTTAACTCTCATTTCCCACCAGGAAGAGGAATTAACCAAAGGCTCAGCGTGCCGTGCCGGAACCAGATTAGGGCCTGAAGCCATCCTGCAGTGTTGCGGCCAGCTCAAAAGAAAGCGAGTTGAAGAAAGGAGCTCAGGGGCACTGTAATTCACAAACCTGCAGAGTTATAAATGACAGCTATCGTCCAAAAATATACTGAAGTAAGGCTGCCAAGAGGACTTGAAAGCGGGGCAGAATTGCAGGAAACCGATTTCAGGAGGCACACTGGAATTGCATTGAAAGCATAGGAAAAGAGGCAGAACGTCCACAATGATGCACTTGGCCAAAAAGGGCGTATGCGTTTTTTCCTGAATATATTCAGGAAAAAACGCATACGCCCTTTTTGGCCAACCAAGCAAGCTTGCAAAGGAAATCTGCACTACAATGAAGTCTCACTTGCCCCCGCTCAAAAGGGCCATCTGAAAAAAGTGTAAAATCCAGAAAGGCAGGACAGGCCATGGAGAACTGGGAGCCTTGTTATGCTGATGGGCGGGATGTAAATTGCCAACAGACACTCGGGAGAAGTGTATGGTGTTTCCTGAAACATCTAAAAAACAAAGCAACAGAGCCTAGGGCACTTCCACTTATGGTCCTATAGCTTAGGGAAATTAAAATCAAAAAGACACAGCCACCCCAAAGTTTGGGACGCCTCTGTTTACAAGAACCTCGTTTACAGTACAAGTTCAACATCGCAGAAAGTGAAAAATGGATAAAGAAGTTGTGGTATTTACTTACAAAGCAATATCACTCAGCAATGAAATCTATGTCATCAGGCCCTTAGCAGCACAATGAGTGGATTCAGGTATGATGATTCTAACTGAAATAAGTCACACAGAAAAAGAAACATCATAAGATATCAGTAATACACGGAATGTAAACTTGGCTACACAGGAACTGAATTACAGAACAGAACAGGGTCTCAAATTTAGAAAACCAACTTATGCTTGCTTAAGGGTAAAGGTGAGTTGGGGTGCTGCATAAAACCAGAGATTGAAATGAGCACAGATAAAGTTCCTTAAGCCAAATATGGAATAGACAAGAGCTACTCCTTGCTCAACGAAATGGACTCAACACCGCATATTAAACGCCTAAGAATGTACCTGACTAGTAAGTATCTTAAAACCTATGGATTGCTATGTCTCCAAAAGAGAATCAAGCGTGTATACAGGGGCATAAACGCAGCAGTGATAGGATTGGAGAGGTTCGGTGAGCAAATGAAGACCCTTTGAAGTCATATTGCATGGTACCCATTCCACGGGTTTCAACTACCCAGGTTTAAGGTATTCTTCCTTCAGGTAAAACATGCATGTGGAACCTAGAGTATGATCAACCATGTGATCGGGAGACGTGTTCAAATATGTCTCAGTTTTCGTACCCTGGTACTCAGGTGCAACATTCCAGACGCTTTACTAACACCCTCCTGACTTGGAGAGTCAGTCCCTTTAACCTCCTGTTTGGCCCAGTTTGCAATTTCTGCGGAAGATGAACAGGAATAGCGAGAACCAATGAGAGACTAGCTGGAGGTGTCTGGACGGGCAAATTTAACTCTCATTTCCCACCAGGAAGAGGAATTAACCAAAGGCTCAGCGTGCCGTGCCGGAACCAGATTAGGGCCTGAAGCCATCCTGCGGTGTTGCGGCCAGCTCAAAAGAAAGCGAGTTGAAGAAAGGAGCTCAGGGGCACTGTAATTCACAAACCTGCAGAGTTATAAATGACAGCTATCGTCCAAAAATATACTGAAGTAAGGCTGCCAAGAGGACTTGAAAGCGGGGCAGAATTGCAGGAAACCGATTTCAGGAGGCACACTGGAATTGCATTGAAAGCATAGGAAAAGAGGCAGAACGTCCACAATGATGCACTTGGCCAAAAAGGGCGTATGCGTTTTTTCCTGAATATATTCAGGAAAAAACGCATACGCCCTTTTTGGCCAACCAAGCAAGCTTGCAAAGGAAATCTGCACTACAATGAAGTCTCACTTGCCCCCGCTCAAAAGGGCCATCTGAAAAAAGTGTAAAATCCAGAAAGGCAGGACAGGCCATGGAGAACTGGGAGCCTTGTTATGCTGATGGGCGGGATGTAAATTGCCAACAGACACTCGGGAGAAGTGTATGGTGTTTCCTGAAACATCTAAAAAACAAAGCAACAGAGCCTAGGGCACTTCCACTTATGGTCCTATAGCTTAGGGAAATTAAAATCAAAAAGACACAGCCACCCCAAAGTTTGGGACGCCTCTGTTTACAAGAACCTCGTTTACAGTACAAGTTCAACATCGCAGAAAGTGAAAAATGGATAAAGAAGTTGTGGTATTTACTTACAAAGCAATATCACTCAGCAATGAAATCTATGTCATCAGGCCCTTAGCAGCACAATGAGTGGATTCAGGTATGATGATTCTAACTGAAATAAGTCACACAGAAAAAGAAACATCATAAGATATCAGTAATACACGGAATGTAAACTTGGCTACACAGGAACTGAATTACAGAACAGAACAGGGTCTCAAATTTAGAAAACCAACTTATGCTTGCTTAAGGGTAAAGGTGAGTTGGGGTGCTGCATAAAACCAGAGATTGAAATGAGCACAGATAAAGTTCCTTAAGCCAAATATGGAATAGACAAGAGCTACTCCTTGCTCAACGAAATGGACTCAACACCGCATATTAAACGCCTAAGAATGTACCTGACTAGTAAGTATCTTAAAACCTATGGATTGCTATGTCTCCAAAAGAGAATCAAGCGTGTATACAGGGGCATAAACGCAGCAGTGATAGGATTGGAGAGGTTCGGTGAGCAAATGAAGACCCTTTGAAGTCATATTGCATGGTACCCATTCCACGGGTTTCAACTACCCAGGTTTAAGGTATTCTTCCTTCAGCTAAAACATGCATGTGGAACCTAGAGTATGATCAACCATGTGATCGGGAGACGTGTTCAAATATGTCTCAGTTTTCGTACCCTGGTACTCGGGTGCAACATTCCAGACGCTTTACTAACACCCTCCTGACTTGGAGAGTCAGTCCCTTTAACCTCCTGTTTGGCCCAGTTTGCAATTTCTGCGGAAGATGAACAGGAATAGCGAGAACCAATGAGAGACTAGCTGGAGGTGTCTGGACGGGCAAATTTAACTCTCATTTCCCACCAGGAAGAGGAATTAACCAAAGGCTCAGCGTGCCGTGCCGGAACCAGATTAGGGCCTGAAGCCATCCTGCGGTGTTGCGGCCAGCTCAAAAGAAAGCGAGTTGAAGAAAGGAGCTCAGGGGCACTGTAATTCACAAACCTGCAGAGTTATAAATGACAGCTATCGTCCAAAAATATACTGAAGTAAGGTTTCCAAGAGGACTTGAAAGCGGGGCAGAATTGCAGGAAACTGATTTCAAGAGGCAGACTGGAATTGCATTGAAAGCATAGGAAAAGAGGCAGAACGTCCACAATGATGCACTTGGCCAAAAAGGGCGTATGCGTTTTTTCCTGAATATATTCAGGAAAAAACGCATACGCCCTTTTTGGCCAACCAAGCAAGCTTGCAAAGGAAATCTGCACTACAATGAAGTCTCACTTCCCCCTGGTCAAAAGGGCCATCTGAAAAAAGTGTAAAATCCAGAAAGGCAGGACAGGCCATGGAGAACTGGGAGCCCTGTTATGCTGATGGGCGGGATGTAAATTGCCAACAGACACTCGGGAGAAGTGTATGGTGTTTCCTGAAACATCTAAAAAACAAAGCAACAGAGCCTAGGGCACTTCCACTTATGGTCCTATAGCTTAGGGAAATTAATATAAAAAAGACACAGCCACCCCAAAGTTTGGGACGCCTCTGTTTACAAGAACCTCGTTTACAGTACAAGTTCAACATCGCAGAAAGTGAAAAATGGATAAAGAAGTTGTGGTATTTACTTACAAAGCAATATCACTCAGCAATGAAATCTATGTCATCAGGCCCTTAGCAGCACAATGAGTGGATTCAGGTATGATGATTCTAACTGAAATAAGTCACACAGAAAAAGAAACATCATAAGATATCAATAATACACGGAATGTAAACTTGGCTACACAGGAACTGTATTACAGAACAGAACAGGGTCTCAAATTTAGAAAACCAACTTATGCTTGCTTAAGGGTAAAGGTGAGTTGGGGTGCTGCATAAAACCAGAGATTGAAATGAGCACAGATAAAGTTCCTTAAGCCAAATATGGAATAGACAAGAGCTACTCCTTGCTCAACGAAATGGACTCAACACCCCATATTAAACGCCTAAGAATGTACCTGACTAGTAAGTATCTTAAAACCTATGGATTGCTATGTCTCCGAAAGAGAATCAAGCATGTGTACAGGGGCATAAACGCAGCAGTGATAGGATTGGAGAGGTTCGGTGAGCAAATGAAGACCCTTTGAAGTCATATTGCATGGTACCCATTCCACGGGTTTCAACTACCCAGGTTTAAGGTATTCTTCCTTCAGGTAAAACATGCATGTGGAACCTAGAGTATGATCAACCATGTGATCGGGAGACGTGTTCAAATATGTCTCAGTTTTCGTACCCTGGTACTCGGGTGCAACATTCCAGATGCTTTACTAACACCCTCCCGACTTGGAGAGTCAGTCCCTTTAACCTCCTGTTTGGCCCAGTTTGCAATTTCTGCGGAAGATGAACAGGAATAGCGAGAACCAATGAGAGACTAGCTGGAGGTGTCTGGACGGGCAAATTTAACTCTCATTTCCCACCAGGAAGAGGAATTAACCAAAGGCTCAGCGTGCCGTGCCGGAACCAGATTAGGGCCTGAAGCCATCCTGCGGTGTTGCGGCCAGCTCAAAAGAAAGCGAGTTGAAGAAAGGAGCTCAGGGGCACTGTAATTCACAAACCTGCAGAGTTATAAATGACAGCTATCGTCCAAAAATATACTGAAGTAAGGTTTCCAAGAGGACTTGAAAGCGGGGCAGAATTGCAGGAAACCGATTTCAGGAGGCAGACTGGAATTGCATTGAAAGCATAGGAAAAGAGGCAGAACGTCCACAATGATGCACTTGGCCAAAAAGGGCGTATGCGTTTTTTCCTGAATATATTCAGGAAAAAACGCATACGCCCTTTTTGGCCAACCAAGCAAGCTTGCAAAGGAAATCTGCACTACAATGAAGTCTCACTTCCCCCCGGTCAAAAGGGCCATCTGAAAAAAGTGTAAAATCCAGAAAGGCAGGACAGGCCATGGAGAACTGGGAGCCTTGTTATGCTGATGGGCGGGATGTAAATTGCCAACAGACACTCGGGAGAAGTGTATGGTGTTTCCTAAAACATCTAAAAAACAAAGCAACAGAGCCTAGGGCACTTCCACTTATGGTCCTATAGCTTAGGGAAATTAAAATCAAAAAGACACAGCCACCCCAAAGTTTGGGACGCCTCTGTTTACAAGAACCTCGTTTACAGTACAAGTTCAACATCGCAGAAAGTGAAAAATGGATAAAGAAGTTGTGGTATTTACTTACAAAGCAATATCACTCAGCAATGAAATCTATGTCATCAGGCCCTTAGCAGCACAATGAGTGGATTCAGGTATGATGATTCTAACTGAAATAAGTCACACAGAAAAAGAAACATCATAAGATATCAGTAATACACGGAATGTAAACTTGGCTACACAGGAACTGAATTACAGAACAGAACAGGGTCTCAAATTTAGAAAACCAACTTATGCTTTCTTAAGGGTAAAGGTGAGTTGGGGTGCTGCATAAAACCAGAGATTGAAATGAGCACAGATAAAGTTCCTTAAGCCAAATATGGAATAGACAAGAGCTACCTCTTGCTCAACGAAATGGACTCAACACCGCATATTAAATGCCTAAGAATGTACCTGACTAGTAAGTATCTTAAAACCTATGGATTGCTATGTCTCCGAAAGAGAATCAAGCATGTGTACAGGGGCATAAACGCAGCAGTGATAGGATTGGAGAGGTTCGGTGAGCAAATGAAGACCCTTTGAAGTCATATTGCATGGTACCCATTCCACGGGTTTCAACTACCCAGGTTTAAGGTATTCTTCCTTCAGCTAAAACATGCATGTGGAACCTAGAGTATGATCAACCATGTGATCGGGAGACGTGTTCAAATATGTCTCAGTTTTCGTACCCTGGTACTCGGGTGCAACATTCCAGACGCTTTACTAACACCCTCCTGACTTGGAGAGTCAGTCCCTTTAACCTCCTGTTTGGCCCAGTTTGCAATTTCTGCGGAAGATGAACAGGAATAGCGAGAACCAATGAGAGACTAGCTGGAGGTGTCTGGACGGGCAAATTTAACTCTCATTTCCCACCAGGAAGAGGAATTAACCAAAGGCTCAGCGTGCTGTGCTGGAACCAGATTAGGGCCTGAAGCCATCCTGCGGTGTTGCGGCCAGCTCAAAAGAAAGCGAGTTGAAGAAAGGAGCTCAGGGGCACTGTAATTCACAAACCTGCAGAGTTATAAATGATAGCTATCGTCCAAAAATATACTGAAGTAAGGTTTCCAAGAGGACTTGAAAGCGGGGCAGAATTGCAGGAAACCGATTTCAGGAGGCAGACTGGAATTGCATTGAAAGCATAGGAAAAGAGGCAGAACGTCCACAATGATGCACTTGGCCAAAAAGGGCGTATGCGTTTTTTCCTGAATATATTCAGGAAAAAACGCATACGCCCTTTTTGGCCAACCAAGCAAGCTTGCAAAGGAAATCTGCACTACAATGAAGTCTCACTTCCCCCCGGTCAAAAGGGCCATCTGAAAAAAGTGTAAAATCCAGAAAGGCAGGACAGGCCATGGAGAACTGGGAGCCTTGTTATGCTGATGGGCGGGATGTAAATTGCCAACAGACACTCGGGAGAAGTGTATGGTGTTTCCTGAAACATCTAAAAAACAAAGCAACAGAGCCTAGGGCACTTCCACTTATGGTCCTATAGCTTAGGGAAATTAAAATCAAAAAGACACAGCCACCCCAAAGTTTGGGACGCCTCTGTTTACAAGAACCTCGTTTACAGTACAAGTTCAACATCGCAGAAAGTGAAAAATGGATAAAGAAGTTGTGGTATTTACTTACAAAGCAATATCACTCAGCAATGAAATCTATGTCATCAGGCCCTTAGCAGCACAATGAGTGGATTCAGGTATGATGATTCTAACTGAAATAAGTCACACAGAAAAAGAAACATCATAAGATATCAGTAATACACGGAATGTAAACTTGGCTACACAGGAACTGAATTACAGAACAGAACAGGGTCTCAAATTTAGAAAACCAACTTATGCTTGCTTAAGGGTAAAGGTGAGTTGGGGTGCTGCATAAAACCAGAGATTGAAATGAGCACAGATAAAGTTCCTTAAGCCAAATATGGAATAGACAAGAGCTACCTCTTGCTCAACGAAATGGACTCAACACCGCATATTAAATGCCTAAGAATGTACCTGACTAGTAAGTATCTTAAAACCTATGGATTGCTATGTCTCCGAAAGAGAATCAAGCATGTGTACAGGGGCATAAACGCAGCAGTGATAGGATTGGAGAGGTTCGGTGAGCAAATGAAGACCCTTTGAAGTCATATTGCATGGTACCCATTCCACGGGTTTCAACTACCCAGGTTTAAGGTATTCTTCCTTCAGCTAAAACATGCATGTGGAACCTAGAGTATGATCAACCATGTGATCGGGAGACGTGTTCAAATATGTCTCAGTTTTCGTACCCTGGTACTCGGGTGCAACATTCCAGACGCTTTACTAACACCCTCCTGACTTGGAGAGTCAGTCCCTTTAACCTCCTGTTTGGCCCAGTTTGCAATTTCTGCGGAAGATGAACAGGAATAGCGAGAACCAATGAGAGACTAGCTGGAGGTGTCTGGACGGGCAAATTTAACTCTCATTTCCCACCAGGAAGAGGAATTAACCAAAGGCTCAGCGTGCTGTGCTGGAACCAGATTAGGGCCTGAAGCCATCCTGCGGTGTTGCGGCCAGCTCAAAAGAAAGCGAGTTGAAGAAAGGAGCTCAGGGGCACTGTAATTCACAAACCTGCAGAGTTATAAATGATAGCTATCGTCCAAAAATATACTGAAGTAAGGTTTCCAAGAGGACTTGAAAGCGGGGCAGAATTGCAGGAAACCGATTTCAGGAGGCAGACTGGAATTGCATTGAAAGCATAGGAAAAGAGGCAGAACGTCCACAATGATGCACTTGGCCAAAAAGGGCGTATGCGTTTTTTCCTGAATATATTCAGGAAAAAACGCATACGCCCTTTTTGGCCAACCAAGCAAGCTTGCAAAGGAAATCTGCACTACAATGAAGTCTCACTTCCCCCCGGTCAAAAGGGCCATCTGAAAAAAGTGTAAAATCCAGAAAGGCAGGACAGGCCATGGAGAACTGGGAGCCTTGTTATGCTGATGGGCGGGATGTAAATTGCCAACAGACACTCGGGAGAAGTGTATGGTGTTTCCTGAAACATCTAAAAAACAAAGCAACAGAGCCTAGGGCACTTCCACTTATGGTCCTATAGCTTAGGGAAATTAAAATCAAAAAGACACAGCCACCCCAAAGTTTGGGACGCCTCTGTTTACAAGAACCTCGTTTACAGTACAAGTTCAACATCGCAGAAAGTGAAAAATGGATAAAGAAGTTGTGGTATTTACTTACAAAGCAATATCACTCAGCAATGAAATCTATGTCATCAGGCCCTTAGCAGCACAATGAGTGGATTCAGGTATGATGATTCTAACTGAAATAAGTCACACAGAAAAAGAAACATCATAAGATATCAGTAATACACGGAATGTAAACTTGGCTACACAGGAACTGAATTACAGAACAGAACAGGGTCTCAAATTTAGAAAACCAACTTATGCTTTCTTAAGGGTAAAGGTGAGTTGGGGTGCTGCATAAAACCAGAGATTGAAATGAGCACAGATAAAGTTCCTTAAGCCAAATATGGAATAGACAAGAGCTACCTCTTGCTCAACGAAATGGACTCAACACCGCATATTAAATGCCTAAGAATGTACCTGACTAGTAAGTATCTTAAAACCTATGGATTGCTATGTCTCCGAAAGAGAATCAAGCATGTGTACAGGGGCATAAACGCAGCAGTGATAGGATTGGAGAGGTTCGGTGAGCAAATGAAGACCCTTTGAAGTCATATTGCATGGTACCCATTCCACGGGTTTCAACTACCCAGGTTTAAGGTATTCTTCCTTCAGCTAAAACATGCATGTGGAACCTAGAGTATGATCAACCATGTGATCGGGAGACGTGTTCAAATATGTCTCAGTTTTCGTACCCTGGTACTCGGGTGCAACATTCCAGACGCTTTACTAACACCCTCCTGACTTGGAGAGTCAGTCCCTTTAACCTCCTGTTTGGCCCAGTTTGCAATTTCTGCGGAAGATGAACAGGAATAGCGAGAACCAATGAGAGACTAGCTGGAGGTGTCTGGACGGGCAAATTTAACTCTCATTTCCCACCAGGAAGAGGAATTAACCAAAGGCTCAGCGTGCTGTGCTGGAACCAGATTAGGGCCTGAAGCCATCCTGCGGTGTTGCGGCCAGCTCAAAAGAAAGCGAGTTGAAGAAAGGAGCTCAGGGGCACTGTAATTCACAAACCTGCAGAGTTATAAATGACAGCTATCGTCCAAAAATATACTGAAGTAAGGTTTCCAAGAGGACTTGAAAGCGGGGCAGAATTGCAGGAAACCGATTTCAGGAGGCAGACTGGAATTGCATTGAAAGCATAGGAAAAGAGGCAGAACGTCCACAATGATGCACTTGGCCAAAAAGGGCGTATGCGTTTTTTCCTGAATATATTCAGGAAAAAACGCATACGCCCTTTTTGGCCAACCAAGCAAGCTTGCAAAGGAAATCTGCACTACAATGAAGTCTCACTTCCCCCCGGTCAAAAGGGCCATCTGAAAAAAGTGTAAAATCCAGAAAGGCAGGACAGGCCATGGAGAACTGGGAGCCTTGTTATGCTGATGGGCGGGATGTAAATTGCCAACAGACACTCGGGAGAAGTGTATGGTGTTTCCTGAAACATCTAAAAAACAAAGCAACAGAGCCTAGGGCACTTCCACTTATGGTCCTATAGCTTAGGGAAATTAAAATCAAAAAGACACAGCCACCCCAAAGTTTGGGACGCCTCTGTTTACAAGAACCTCGTTTACAGTACAAGTTCAACATCGCAGAAAGTGAAAAATGGATAAAGAAGTTGTGGTATTTACTTACAAAGCAATATCACTCAGCAATGAAATCTATGTCATCAGGCCCTTAGCAGCACAATGAGTGGATTCAGGTATGATGATTCTAAATGAAATAAGTCACACAGAAAAAGAAACATCATAAGATATCAGTAATACACGGAATGTAAACTTGGCTACACAGGAACTGAATTACAGAACAGAACAGGGTCTCAAATTTAGAAAACCAACTTATGCTTTCTTAAGGGTAAAGGTGAGTTGGGGTGCTGCATAAAACCAGAGATTGAAATGAGCACAGATAAAGTTCCTTAAGCCAAATATGGAATAGACAAGAGCTACCTCTTGCTCAACGAAATGGACTCAACACCGCATATTAAATGCCTAAGAATGTACCTGACTAGTAAGTATCTTAAAACCTATGGATTGCTATGTCTCCGAAAGAGAATCAAGCATGTGTACAGGGGCATAAACGCAGCAGTGATAGGATTGGAGAGGTTCGGTGAGCAAATGAAGACCCTTTGAAGTCATATTGCATGGTACCCATTCCACGGGTTTCAACTACCCAGGTTTAAGGTATTCTTCCTTCAGCTAAAACATGCATGTGGAACCTAGAGTATGATCAACCATGTGATCGGGAGACGTGTTCAAATATGTCTCAGTTTTCGTACCCTGGTACTCGGGTGCAACATTCCAGACGCTTTACTAACACCCTCCTGACTTGGAGAGTCAGTCCCTTTAACCTCCTGTTTGGCCCAGTTTGCAATTTCTGCGGAAGATGAACAGGAATAGCGAGAACCAATGAGAGACTAGCTGGAGGTGTCTGGACGGGCAAATTTAACTCTCATTTCCCACCAGGAAGAGGAATTAACCAAAGGCTCAGCGTGCTGTGCTGGAACCAGATTAGGGCTTGAAGCCATCCTGCGGTGTTGCGGCCAGCTCAAAAGAAAGCGAGTTGAAGAAAGGAGCTCAGGGGCACTGTAATTCACAAACCTGCAGAGTTATAAATGACAGCTATCGTCCAAAAATATACTGAAGTAAGGTTTCCAAGAGGACTTGAAAGCGGGGCAGAATTGCAGGAAACCGATTTCAGGAGGCAGACTGGAATTGCATTGAAAGCATAGGAAAAGAGGCAGAACGTCCACAATGATGCACTTGGCCAAAAAGGGCGTATGCGTTTTTTCCTGAATATATTCAGGAAAAAACGCATACGCCCTTTTTGGCCAACCAAGCAAGCTTGCAAAGGAAATCTGCACTACAATGAAGTCTCACTTCCCCCCGGTCAAAAGGGCCATCTGAAAAAAGTGTAAAATCCAGAAAGGCAGGACAGGCCATGGAGAACTGGGAGCCTTGTTATGCTGATGGGCGGGATGTAAATTGCCAACAGACACTCGGGAGAAGTGTATGGTGTTTCCTGAAACATCTAAAAAACAAAGCAACAGAGCCTAGGGCACTTCCACTTATGGTCCTATAGCTTAGGGAAATTAAAATCAAAAAGACACAGCCACCCCAAAGTTTGGGACGCCTCTGTTTACAAGAACCTCGTTTACAGTACAAGTTCAACATCGCAGAAAGTGAAAAATGGATAAAGAAGTTGTGGTATTTACTTACAAAGCAATATCACTCAGCAATGAAATCTATGTCATCAGGCCCTTAGCAGCACAATGAGTGGATTCAGGTATGATGATTCTAACTGAAATAAGTCACACAGAAAAAGAAACATCATAAGATATCAGTAATACACGGAATGTAAACTTGGCTACACAGGAACTGAATTACAGAACAGAACAGGGTCTCAAATTTAGAAAACCAACTTATGCTTGCTTAAGGGTAAAGGTGAGTTGGGGTGCTGCATAAAACCAGAGATTGAAATGAGCACAGATAAAGTTCCTTAAGCCAAATATGGAATAGACAAGAGCTACCTCTTGCTCAACGAAATGGACTCAACACCGCATATTAAATGCCTAAGAATGTACCTGACTAGTAAGTATCTTAAAACCTATGGATTGCTATGTCTCCGAAAGAGAATCAAGCATGTGTACAGGGGCATAAACGCAGCAGTGATAGGATTGGAGAGGTTCGGTGAGCAAATGAAGACCCTTTGAAGTCATATTGCATGGTACCCATTCCACGGGTTTCAACTACCCAGGTTTAAGGTATTCTTCCTTCAGCTAAAACATGCATGTGGAACCTAGAGTATGATCAACCATGTGATCGGGAGACGTGTTCAAATATGTCTCAGTTTTCGTACCCTGGTACTCGGGTGCAACATTCCAGACGCTTTACTAACACCCTCCTGACTTGGAGAGTCAGTCCCTTTAACCTCCTGTTTGGCCCAGTTTGCAATTTCTGCGGAAGATGAACAGGAATAGCGAGAACCAATGAGAGACTAGCTGGAGGTGTCTGGACGGGCAAATTTAACTCTCATTTCCCACCAGGAAGAGGAATTAACCAAAGGCTCAGCGTGCTGTGCCGGAACCAGATTAGGGCCTGAAGCCATCCTGCGGTGTTGCGGCCAGCTCAAAAGAAAGCGAGTTGAAGAAAGGAGCTCAGGGGCACTGTAATTCACAAACCTGCAGAGTTATAAATGACAGCTATCGTCCAAAAATATACTGAAGTAAGGTTTCCAAGAGGACTTGAAAGCGGGGCAGAATTGCAGGAAACCGATTTCAGGAGGCAGACTGGAATTGCATTGAAAGCATAGGAAAAGAGGCAGAACGTCCACAATGATGCACTTGGCCAAAAAGGGCGTATGCGTTTTTTCCTGAATATATTCAGGAAAAAACGCATACGCCCTTTTTGGCCAACCAAGCAAGCTTGCAAAGGAAATCTGCACTACAATGAAGTCTCACTTCCCCCCGGTCAAAAGGGCCATCTGAAAAAAGTGTAAAATCCAGAAAGGCAGGACAGGCCATGGAGAACTGGGAGCCTTGTTATGCTGATGGGCGGGATGTAAATTGCCAACAGACACTCCGGAGAAGTGTATGGTGTTTCCTGAAACATCTAAAAAACAAAGCAACAGAGCCTAGGGCACTTCCACTTATGGTCCTATAGCTTAGGGAAATTAAAATCAAAAAGACACAGCCACCCCAAAGTTTGGGACGCCTCTGTTTACAAGAACCTCGTTTACAGTACAAGTTCAACATCGCAGAAAGTGAAAAATGGATAAAGAAGTTGTGGTATTTACTTACAAAGCAATATCACTCAGCAATGAAATCTATGTCATCAGGCCCTTAGCAGCACAATGAGTGGATTCAGGTATGATGATTCTAACTGAAATAAGTCACACAGAAAAAGAAACATCATAAGATATCAGTAATACACGGAATGTAAACTTGGCTACACAGGAACTGAATTACAGAACAGAACAGGGTCTCAAATTTAGAAAACCAACTTATGCTTGCTTAAGGGGAAAGGTGAGTTGGGGTGCTGCATAAAACCAGAGATTGAAATGAGCACAGATAAAGTTCCTTAAGCCAAATATGGAATAGACAAGAGCTACCTCTTGCTCAACGAAATGGACTCAACACCGCATATTAAATGCCTAAGAATGTACCTGACTAGTAAGTATCTTAAAACCTATGGATTGCTATGTCTCCGAAAGAGAATCAAGCATGTGTACAGGGGCATAAACGCAGCAGTGATAGGATTGGAGAGGTTCGGTGAGCAAATGAAGACCCTTTGAAGTCATATTGCATGGTACCCATTCCACGGGTTTCAACTACCCAGGTTTAAGGTATTCTTCCTTCAGCTAAAACATGCATGTGGAACCTAGAGTATGATCAACCATGTGATCGGGAGACGTGTTCAAATATGTCTCAGTTTTCGTACCCTGGTACTCGGGTGCAACATTCCAGACGCTTTACTAACACCCTCCTGACTTGGAGAGTCAGTCCCTTTAACCTCCTGTTTGGCCCAGTTTGCAATTTCTGCGGAAGATGAACAGGAATAGCGAGAACCAATGAGAGACTAGCTGGAGGTGTCTGGACGGGCAAATTTAACTCTCATTTCCCACCAGGAAGAGGAATTAACCAAAGGCTCAGCGTGCTGTGCCGGAACCAGATTAGGGCCTGAAGCCATCCTGCGGTGTTGCGGCCAGCTCAAAAGAAAGCGAGTTGAAGAAAGGAGCTCAGGGGCACTGTAATTCACAAACCTGCAGAGTTATAAATGACAGCTATCGTCCAAAAATATACTGAAGTAAGGTTTCCAAGAGGACTTGAAAGCGGGGCAGAATTGCAGGAAACCGATTTCAGGAGGCAGACTGGAATTGCATTGAAAGCATAGGAAAAGAGGCAGAACGTCCACAATGATGCACTTGGCCAAAAAGGGCGTATGCGTTTTTTCCTGAATATATTCAGGAAAAAACGCATACGCCCTTTTTGGCCAACCAAGCAAGCTTGCAAAGGAAATCTGCACTACAATGAAGTCTCACTTCCCCCCGGTCAAAAGGGCCATCTGAAAAAAGTGTAAAATCCAGAAAGGCAGGACAGGCCATGGAGAACTGGGAGCCTTGTTATGCTGATGGGCGGGATGTAAATTGCCAACAGACACTCGGGAGAAGTGTATGGTGTTTCCTGAAACATCTAAAAAACAAAGCAACAGAGCCTAGGGCACTTCCACTTATGGTCCTATAGCTTAGGGAAATTAAAATCAAAAAGACACAGCCACCCCAAAGTTTGGGACGCCTCTGTTTACAAGAACCTCGTTTACAGTACAAGTTCAACATCGCAGAAAGTGAAAAATGGATAAAGAAGTTGTGGTATTTACTTACAAAGCAATATCACTCAGCAATGAAATCTATGTCATCAGGCCCTTAGCAGCACAATGAGTGGATTCAGGTATGATGATTCTAACTGAAATAAGTCACACAGAAAAAGAAACATCATAAGATATCAGTAATACACGGAATGTAAACTTGGCTACACAGGAACTGAATTACAGAACAGAACAGGGTCTCAAATTTAGAAAACCAACTTATGCTTGCTTAAGGGGAAAGGTGAGTTGGGGTGCTGCATAAAACCAGAGATTGAAATGAGCACAGATAAAGTTCCTTAAGCCAAATATGGAATAGACAAGAGCTACCTCTTGCTCAACGAAATGGACTCAACACCGCATATTAAATGCCTAAGAATGTACCTGACTAGTAAGTATCTTAAAACCTATGGATTGCTATGTCTCCGAAAGAGAATCAAGCATGTGTACAGGGGCATAAACGCAGCAGTGATAGGATTGGAGAGGTTCGGTGAGCAAATGAAGACCCTTTGAAGTCATATTGCATGGTACCCATTCCACGGGTTTCAACTACCCAGGTTTAAGGTATTCTTCCTTCAGCTAAAACATGCATGTGGAACCTAGAGTATGATCAACCATGTGATCGGGAGACGTGTTCAAATATGTCTCAGTTTTCGTACCCTGGTACTCGGGTGCAACATTCCAGACGCTTTACTAACACCCTCCCGACTTGGAGAGTCAGTCCCTTTAACCTCCTGTTTGGCCCAGTTTGCAATTTCTGCGGAAGATGAACAGGAATAGCGAGAACCAATGAGAGACTAGCTGGAGGTGTCTGGACGGGCAAATTTAACTCTCATTTCCCACCAGGAAGAGGAATTAACCAAAGGCTCAGCGTGCCGTGCCGGAACCAGATTAGGGCCTGAAGCCATCCTGCGGTGTTGCGGCCAGCTCAAAAGAAAGCGAGTTGAAGAAAGGAGCTCAGGGGCACTGTAATTCACAAACCTGCAGAGTTATAAATGACAGCTATCGTCCAAAAATATACTGAAGTAAGGCTGCCAAGAGGACTTGAAAGCGGGGCAGAATTGCAGGAAACCGATCTCAGGAGGCAGACTGGAATTGCATTGAAAGCATAGGAAAAGAGGCAGAACGTCCACAATGATGCACTTGGCCAAAAAGGGCGTATGCGTTTTTTCCTGAATATATTCAGGAAAAAACGCATACGCCCTTTTTGGCCAACCAAGCAAGCTTGCAAAGGAAATCTGCACTACAATGAAGTCTCACTTCCCCCCGGTCAAAAGGGCCATCTGAAAAAAGTGTAAAATCCAGAAAGGCAGGACAGGCCATGGAGAACTGGGAGCCTTGTTATGCTGATGGGCGGGATGTAAATTGCCAACAGACACTCGGGAGAAGTGTATGGTGTTTCCTGAAACATCTAAAAAACAAAGCAACAGAGCCTAGGGTACTTCCACTTATGGTCCTATAGCTTAGGGAAATTAAAATCAAAAAGACACAGCCACCCCAAAGTTTGGGACGCCTCTGTTTACAAGAACCTCGTGTACAGTACAAGTTCAACATCGCAGAAAGTGAAAAATGGATAAAGAAGTTGTGGTATTTACTTACAAAGCAATATCACTCAGCAATGAAATCTATGTCATCAGGCCCTTAGCAGCACAATGAGTGGATTCAGGTATGATGATTCTAACTGAAATAAGTCACACAGAAAAAGAAACATCATAAGATATCAGTAATACACGGAATGTAAACTTGGCTACACAGGAACTGAATTACAGAACAGAACAGGGTCTCAAATTTAGAAAACCAACTTATGCTTGCTTAAGGGTAAAGGTGAGTTGGGGTGCTGCATAAAACCAGAGATTGAAATGAGCACAGATAAAGTTCCTTAAGCCAAATATGGAATAGACAAGAGCTACCTCTTGCTCAACGAAATGGACTCAACACCGCATATTAAATGCCTAAGAATGTACCTGACTAGTAAGTATCTTAAAACCTATGGATTGCTATGTCTCCGAAAGAGAATCAAGCATGTGTACAGGGGCATAAACGCAGCAGTGATAGGATTGGAGAGGTTCGGTGAGCAAATGAAGACCCTTTGAAGTCATATTGCATGGTACCCATTCCACGGGTTTCAACTACCCAGGTTTAAGGTATTCTTCCTTCAGCTAAAACATGCATGTGGAACCTAGAGTATGATCAACCATGTGATCGGGAGACGTGTTCAAATATGTCTCAGTTTTCGTACCCTGGTACTCGGGTGCAACATTCCAGACGCTTTACTAACACCCTCCTGACTTGGAGAGTCAGTCCCTTTAACCTCCTGTTTGGCCCAGTTTGCAATTTCTGCGGAAGATGAACAGGAATAGCGAGAACCAATGAGAGACTAGCTGGAGGTGTCTGGACGGGCAAATTTAACTCTCATTTCCCACCAGGAAGAGGAATTAACCAAAGGCTCAGCGTGCCGTGCTGGAACCAGATTAGGGCCTGAAGCCATCCTGCGGTGTTGCGGCCAGCTCAAAAGAAAGCGAGTTGAAGAAAGGAGCTCAGGGGCACTGTAATTCACAAACCTGCAGAGTTATAAATGACAGCTATCGTCCAAAAATATACTGAAGTAAGGTTTCCAAGAGGACTTGAAAGCGGGGCAGAATTGCAGGAAACCGATTTCAGGAGGCAGACTGGAATTGCATTGAAAGCATAGGAAAAGAGGCAGAACGTCCACAATGATGCACTTGGCCAAAAAGGGCGTATGCGTTTTTTCCTGAATATATTCAGGAAAAAACGCATACGCCCTTTTTGGCCAACCAAGCAAGCTTGCAAAGGAAATCTGCACTACAATGAAGTCTCACTTCCCCCCGGTCAAAAGGGCCATCTGAAAAAAGTGTAAAATCCAGAAAGGCAGGACAGGCCATGGAGAACTGGGAGCCTTGTTATGTTGATGGGCGGGATGTAAATTGCCAACAGACACTCGGGAGAAGTGTATGGTGTTTCCTGAAACATCTAAAAAACAAAGCAACAGAGCCTAGGGCACTTCCACTTATGGTCCTATAGCTTAGGGAAATTAAAATCAAAAAGACACAGCCACCCCAAAGTTTGGGACGCCTCTGTTTACAAGAACCTCGTTTACAGTACAAGTTCAACATCGCAGAAAGTGAAAAATGGATAAAGAAGTTGTGGTATTTACTTACAAAGCAATATCACTCAGCAATGAAATCTATGTCATCAGGCCCTTAGCAGCACAATGAGTGGATTCAGGTATGATGATTCTAACTGAAATAAGTCACACAGAAAAAGAAACATCATAAGATATCAGTAATACACGGAATGTAAACTTGGCTACACAGGAACTGAATTACAGAACAGAACAGGGTCTCAAATTTAGAAAACCAACTTATGCTTGCTTAAGGGGAAAGGTGAGTTGGGGTGCTGCATAAAACCAGAGATTGAAATGAGCACAGATAAAGTTCCTTAAGCCAAATATGGAATAGACAAGAGCTACCTCTTGCTCAACGAAATGGACTCAACACCGCATATTAAATGCCTAAGAATGTACCTGACTAGTAAGTATCTTAAAACCTATGGATTGCTATGTCTCCGAAAGAGAATCAAGCATGTGTACAGGGGCATAAACGCAGCAGTGATAGGATTGGAGAGGTTCGGTGAGCAAATGAAGACCCTTTGAAGTCATATTGCATGGTACCCATTCCACGGGTTTCAACTACCCAGGTTTAAGGTATTCTTCCTTCAGGTAAAACATGCATGTGGAACCTAGAGTATGATCAACCATGTGATCGGGAGACGTGTTCAAATATGTCTCAGTTTTCGTACCCTGGTACTCGGGTGCAACATTCCAGACGCTTTACTAACACCCTCCCGACTTGGAGAGTCAGTCCCTTTAACCTCCTGTTTGGCCCAGTTTGCAATTTCTGCGGAAGATGAACAGGAATAGCGAGAACCAATGAGAGACTAGCTGGAGGTGTCTGGACGGGCAAATTTAACTCTCATTTCCCACCAGGAAGAGGAATTAACCAAAGGCTCAGCGTGCCGTGCCGGAACCAGATTAGGGCCTGAAGCCATCCTGCGGTGTTGCGGCCAGCTCAAAACAAAGCGAGTTGAAGAAAGGAGCTCAGGGGCACTGTAATTCACAAACCTGCAGAGTTATAAATGACAGCTATCGTCCAAAAATATACTGAAGTAAGGCTGCCAAGAGGACTTGAAAGCGGGGCAGAATTGCAGGAAACCGATTTCAGGAGGTAGACTGGAATTGCATTGAAAGCATAGGAAAAGAGGCAGAACGTCCACAATGATGCACTTGGCCAAAAAAGTAGTATGCGTTTTTTCCTGAATATATTCAGGAAAAAACGCATACGCCCTTTTTGGCCAACCAAGCAAGCTTGCAAAGGAAATCTGCACTACAATGAAGTCTCACTTCCCCCCGGTCAAAAGGGCCATCTGAAAAAAGTGTAAAATCCAGAAAGGCAGGACAGGCCATGGAGAACTGGGAGCCTTGTTATGCTGATGGGCGGGATGTAAATTGCCAACAGACACTCGGGAGAAGTGTATGGTGTTTCCTGAAACATCTAAAAAACAAAGCAACAGAGCCTAGGGCACTTCCACTTATGGTCCTATAGCTTAGGGAAATTAAAATCAAAAAGACACAGCCACCCCAAAGTTTGGGACGCCTCTGTTTACAAGAACCTCGTTTACAGTACAAGTTCAACATCGCAGAAAGTGAAAAATGGATAAAGAAGTTGTGGTATTTACTTACAAAGCAATATCACTCAGCAATGAAATCTATGTCATCAGGCCCTTATTAGCACAATGAGTGGATTCAGGTATGATGATTCTAACTGAAATAAGTCACACAGAAAAAGAAACATCATAAGATATCAGTAATACACGGAATGTAAACTTGGCTACACAGGAACTGTATTACAGAACAGAACAGGGTCTCAAATTTAGAAAACCAACTTATGCTTGCTTAAGGGGAAAGGTGAGTTGGGGTGCTGCATAAAACCAGAGATTGAAATGAGCACAGATAAAGTTCCTTAAGCCAAATATGGAATAGACAAGAGCTACTCCTTGCTCAACGAAATGGACTCAACACCCCATATTAAACGCCTAAGAATGTACCTGACTAGTAAGTATCTTAAAACCTATGGATTGCTATGTCTCCGAAAGAGAATCAAGCATGTGTACAGGGGCATAAACGCAGCAGTGATAGGATTGGAGAGGTTCGGTGAGCAAATGAAGACCCTTTGAAGTCATATTGCATGGTACCCATTCCACGGGTTTCAACTACCCAGGTTTAAGGTATTCTTCCTTCAGGTAAAACATGCATGTGGAACCTAGAGTATGATCAACCATGTGATCGGGAGACGTGTTCAAATATGTCTCAGTTTTCGTACCCTGGTACTCGGGTGCAACATTCCAGACGCTTTACTAACACCCTCCCGACTTGGAGAGTCAGTCCCTTTAACCTCCTGTTTGGCCCAGTTTGCAATTTCTGCGGAAGATGAACAGGAATAGCGAGAACCAATGAGAGACTAGCTGGAGGTGTCTGGACGGGCAAATTTAACTCTCATTTCCCACCAGGAAGAGGAATTAACCAAAGGCTCAGCGTGCCGTGCTGGAACCAGATTAGGGCCTGAAGCCATCCTGCGGTGTTGCGGCCAGCTCAAAAGAAAGCGAGTTGAAGAAAGGAGCTCAGGGGCACTGTAATTCACAAACCTGCAGAGTTATAAATGACAGCTATCGTCCAAAAATATACTGAAGTAAGGTTTCCAAGAGGACTTGAAAGCGGGGCAGAATTGCAGGAAACCGATTTCAGGAGGCAGACTGGAATTGCATTGAAAGCATAGGAAAAGAGGCAGAACGTCCACAATGATGCACTTGGCCAAAAAGGGCGTATGCGTTTTTTCCTGAATATATTCAGGAAAAAACGCATACGCCCTTTTTGGCCAACCAAGCAAGCTTGCAAAGGAAATCTGCACTACAATGAAGTCTCACTTCCCCCCGGTCAAAAGGGCCATCTGAAAAAAGTGTAAAATCCAGAAAGGCAGGACAGGCCATGGAGAACTGGGAGCCTTGTTATGCTGATGGGCGGGATGTAAATTGCCAACAGACACTCGGGAGAAGTGTATGGTGTTTCCTGAAACATCTAAAAAACAAAGCAACAGAGCCTAGGGCACTTCCACTTATGGTCCTATAGCTTAGGGAAATTAAAATCAAAAAGACA
The DNA here is from genome assembly GCF_039906515.1 of Pseudorca crassidens. Taxonomy (NCBI): domain Eukaryota; kingdom Metazoa; phylum Chordata; class Mammalia; order Artiodactyla; family Delphinidae; genus Pseudorca; species Pseudorca crassidens. Next base: position 1,090,889 of record NW_027136310.1, read on the forward strand.
CAGCCACCCCAAAGTTTGGGACGCCTCTGTTTACAAGAACCTCGTTTACAGTACAAGTTCAACATCGCAGAAAGTGAAAAATGGATAAAGAAGTTGTGGTATTTACTTACAAAGCAATATCACTCAGCAATGAAATCTATGTCATCAGGCCCTTAGCAGCACAATGAGTGGATTCAGGTATGATGATTCTAACTGAAATAAGTCACACAGAAAAAGAAACATCATAAGATATCAGTAATACACGGAATGTAAACTTGGCTACACAGGAACTGAATTACAGAACAGAACAGGGTCTCAAATTTAGAAAACCAACTTATGCTTGCTTAAGGGGAAAGGTGAGTTGGGGTGCTGCATAAAACCAGAGATTGAAATGAGCACAGATAAAGTTCCTTAAGCCAAATATGGAATAGACAAGAGCTACCTCTTGCTCAACGAAATGGACTCAACACCGCATATTAAATGCCTAAGAATGTACCTGACTAGTAAGTATCTTAAAACCTATGGATTGCTATGTGTCCGAAAGAGAATCAAGCATGTGTACAGGGGCATAAACGCAGCAGTGATAGGATTGGAGAGGTTCGGTGAGCAAATGAAGACCCTTTGAAGTCATATTGCATGGTACCCATTCCACGGGTTTCAACTACCCAGGTTTAAGGTATTCTTCCTTCAGCTAAAACATGCATGTGGAACCTAGAGTATGATCAACCATGTGATCGGGAGACGTGTTCAAATATGTCTCAGTTTTCGTACCCTGGTACTCGGGTGCAACATTCCAGACGCTTTACTAACACCCTCCTGACTTGGAGAGTCAGTCCCTTTAACCTCCTGTTTGGCCCAGTTTGCAATTTCTGCGGAAGATGAACAGGAATAGCGAGAACCAATGAGAGACTAGCTGGAGGTGTCTGGACGGGCAAATTTAACTCTCATTTCCCACCAGGAAGAGGAATTAACCAAAGGCTCAGCGTGCCGTGCCGGAACCAGATTAGGGCCTGAAGCCATCCTGCGGTGTTGCGGCCAGCTCAAAAGAAAGCGAGTTGAAGAAAGGAGCTCAGGGGCACTGTAATTCACAAACCTGCAGAGTTATAAATGACAGCTATCGTCCAAAAATATACTGAAGTAAGGTTTCCAAGAGGACTTGAAAGCGGGGCAGAATTGCAGGAAACCGATCTCAGGAGGCAGACTGGAATTGCATTGAAAGCATAGGAAAAGAGGCAGAACGTCCACAATGATGCACTTGGCCAAAAAGGGCGTATGCGTTTTTTCCTGAATATATTCAGGAAAAAACGCATACGCCCTTTTTGGCCAACCAAGCAAGCTTGCAAAGGAAATCTGCACTACAATGAAGTCTCACTTCCCCCCGGTCAAAAGGGCCATCTGAAAAAAGTGTAAAATCCAGAAAGGCAGGACAGGCCATGGAGAACTGGGAGCCTTGTTATGCTGATGGGCGGGATGTAAATTGCCAACAGACACTGGGGAGAAGTGTATGGTGGTTCCTGAAACATCTAAAAAACAAAGCAACAGAGCCTAGGGCACTTCCACTTATGGTCCTATAGCTTAGGGAAATTAAAATCAAAAAGACACAGCCACCCCAAAGTTTGGGACGCCTCTGTTTACAAGAACCTCGTTTACAGTACAAGTTCAACATCGCAGAAAGTGAAAAATGGATAAAGAAGTTGTGGTATTTACTTACAAAGCAATATCACTCAGCAATGAAATCTATGTCATCAGGCCCTTAGCAGCACAATGAGTGGATTCAGGTATGATGATTCTAACTGAAATAAGTCACACAGAAAAAGAAACATCATAAGATATCAGTAATACACGGAATGTAAACTTGGCTACACAGGAACTGAATTACAGAACAGAACAGGGTCTCAAATTTAGAAAACCAACTTATGCTTGCTTAAGGGTAAAGGTGAGTTGGGGTGCTGCATAAAACCAGAGATTGAAATGAGCACAGATAAAGTTCCTTAAGCCAAATATGGAATAGACAAAAGCTACTCCTTGCTCAATGAAATGGACTCAACACCGCATATTAAATGCCTAAGAATGTACCTGACTAGTAAGTATCTTAAAACCTATGGATTGCTATGTCTCCGAAAGAGAATCAAGCATGTGTACAGGGGCATAAACGCAGCAGTGATAGGATTGGAGAGGTTCGGTGAGCAAATGAAGACCCTTTGAAGTCATATTGCATGGTACCCATTCCACGGGTTTCAACTACCCAGGTTTAAGGTATTCTTCCTTCAGGTAAAACATGCATGTGGAACCTAGAGTATGATCAACCATGTGATCGGGAGACGTGTTCAAATATGTCTCAGTTTTCGTACCCTGGTACTCGGGTGCAACATTCCAGACGCTTTACTAACACCCTCCCGACTTGGAGAGTCAGTCCCTTTAACCTCCTGTTTGGCCCAGTTTGCAATTTCTGCGGAAGATGAACAGGAATAGCGAGAACCAATGAGAGACTAGCTGGAGGTGTCTGGACGGGCAAATTTAACTCTCATTTCCCACCAGGAAGAGGAATTAACCAAAGGCTCAGCGTGCCGTGCCGGAACCAGATTAGGGCCTGAAGCCATCCTGCGGTGTTGCGGCCAGCTCAAAACAAAGCGAGTTGAAGAAAGGAGCTCAGGGGCACTGTAATTCACAAACCTGCAGAGTTATAAATGACAGCTATCGTCCAAAAATATACTGAAGTAAGGCTGCCAAGAGGACTTGAAAGCGGGGCAGAATTGCAGGAAACCGATTTCAGGAGGTAGACTGGAATTGCATTGAAAGCATAGGAAAAGAGGCAGAACGTCCACAATGATGCACTTGGCCAAAAAAGTAGTATGCGTTTTTTCCTGAATATATTCAGGAAAAAACGCATACGCCCTTTTTGGCCAACCAAGCAAGCTTGCAATGGAAATCTGCACTACAATGAAGTCTCACTTCCCCCCGGTCAAAAGGGCCATCTGAAAAAAGTGTAAAATCCAGAAAGGCAGGACAGGCCATGGAGAACTGGGAGCCTTGTTATGCTGATGGGCGGGATGTAAATTGCCAACAGACACTCGGGAGAAGTGTATGGTGTTTCCTGAAACATCTAAAAAACAAAGCAACAGAGCCTAGGGCACTTCCACTTATGGTCCTATAGCTTAGGGAAATTAAAATCAAAAAGACACAGCCACCCCAAAGTTTGGGACGCCTCTGTTTACAAGAACCTCGTGTACAGTACAAGTTCAACATCGCAGAAAGTGAAAAATGGATAAAGAAGTTGTGGTATTTACTTACAAAGCAATATCACTCAGCAATGAAATCTATGTCATCAGGCCCTTAGCAGCACAATGAGTGGATTCAGGTATGATGATTCTAACTGAAATAAGTCACACAGAAAAAGAAACATCATAAGATATCAGTAATACACGGAATGTAAACTTGGCTACACAGGAACTGAATTACAGAACAGAACAGGGTCTCAAATTTAGAAAACCAACTTATGCTTGCTTAAGGGTAAAGGTGAGTTGGGGTGCTGCATAAAACCAGACATTGAAATGAGCACAGATAAAGTTCCTTAAGCCAAATATGGAATAGACAAGAGCTACTCCTTGCTCAACGAAATGGACTCAACACCGCATATTAAACGCCTAAGAATGTACCTGACTAGTAAGTATCTTAAAACCTATGGATTGCTATGTCTCCGAAAGAGAATCAAGCATGTGTACAGGGGCATAAACGCAGCAGTGATAGGATTGGAGAGGTTCGGTGAGCAAATGAAGACCCTTTGAAGTCATATTGCATGGTACCCATTCCACGGGTTTCAACTACCCAGGTTTAAGGTATTCTTCCTTCAGCTAAAACATGCATGTGGAACCTAGAGTATGATCAACCATGTGATTGGGAGTCGTGTTCAAATATGTCTCAGTTTTCGTACCCTGGTACTCGGGTGCAACATTCCAGACGCTTTACTAACACCCTCCCGACTTGGAGAGTCAGTCCCTTTAACCGCCTGTTTGGCCCAGTTTGCAATTTCTGCGGAAGATGAACAGGAATAGCGAGAACCAATGAGAGACTAGCTGGAGGTGTCTGGACGGGCAAATTTAACTCTCATTTCCCACCAGGAAGAGGAATTAACCAAAGGCTCAGCGTGCCGTGCCGGAACCAGATTAGGGCCTGAAGCCATCCTGCGGTGTTGCGGCCAGCTCAAAAGAAAGCGAGTTGAAGAAAGGAGCTCAGGGGCACTGTAATTCACAAACCTGCAGAGTTATAAATGACAGCTATCGTCCAAAAATATACTGAAGTAAGGCTGCCAAGAGGACTTGAAAGCGGGGCAGAATTGCAGGAAACCGATTTCAGGAGGCAGACTGGAATTGCATTGAAAGCATAGGAAAAGAGGCAGAACGTCCACAATGATGCACTTGGCCAAAAAGGGCGTATGCGTTTTTTCCTGAATATATTCAGGAAAAAACGCATACGCCCTTTTTGGCCAACCAAGCAAGCTTGCAAAGGAAATCTGCACTACAATGAAGTCTCACTTCCCCCCGGTCAAAAGGGTCATCTGAAAAAAGTGTAAAATCCAGAAAGGCAGGACAGGCCATGGAGAACTGGGAGCCTTGTTATGCTGATGGGCAGGATGTAAATTGCCAACAGACACTCTGGAGAAGTGTATGGTGTTTCCTGAAACATGTAAAAAACAAAGCAACAGAGCCTAGGGCACTTCCACTTATGGTCCTATTGCTTAGGGAAATTAAAATCAAAAAGACACAGCCACCCCAAAGTTTGGGACGCCTCTGTTTACAAGAACCTCATTTACAGTACAAGTTCAACATCGCAGAAAGTGAAAAATGGATAAAGAAGTTGTGGTATTTACTTACAAAGCAATATCACTCAGCAATGAAATCTATGTCATCAGGCCCTTAGCAGCACAATGAGTGGATTCAGGTATGATGATTCTAACTGAAATAAGTCACACAGAAAAAGAAACATCATAAGATATCAGTAATACACGGAATGTAAACTTGGCTACACAGGAACTGAATTACAGAACAGAACAGGGTCTCAAATTTAGAAAACCAACTTATGCTTGCTTAAGGGGAAAGGTGAGTTGGGGTGCTGCATAAAACCAGAGATTGAAATGAGCACAGATAAAGTTCCTTAAGCCAAATATGGAATAGACAAGAGCTACTCCTTGCTCAACGAAATGGACTCAACACCGCATATTAAACGCCTAAGAATGTACCTGACTAGTAAGTATCTTAAAACCTATGGATTGCTATGTCTCCGAAAGAGAATCAAGCATGTGTACAGGGGCATAAACGCAGCAGTGATAGGATTGGAGAGGTTCGGTGAGCAAATGAAGACCCTTTGAAGTCATATTGCATGGTACCCATTCCACGGGTTTCAACTACCCAGGTTTAAGGTATTCTTCCTTCAGGTAAAACATGCATGTGGAACCTAGAGTATGATCAACCATGTGATCGGGAGACGTGTTCAAATATGTCTCAGTTTTCGTACCCTGGTACTCGGGTGCAACATTCTAGACGCTTTACTAACACCCTCCCGACTTGGAGAGTCAGTCCCTTTAACCTCCTGTTTGGCCCAGTTTGCAATTTCTGCGGAAGATGAACAGGAATAGCGAGAACCAATGAGAGACTAGCTGGAGGTGTCTGGACGGGCAAATTTAACTCTCATTTCCCACCAGGAAGAGGAATTAACCAAAGGCTCAGCGTGCCGTGCCGGAACCAGATTAGGGCCTGAAGCCATCCTGCGGTGTTGCGGCCAGCTCAAAAGAAAGCGAGTTGAAGAAAGGAGCTCAGGGGCACTGTAATTCACAAACCTGCAGAGTTATAAATGACAGCTATCGTCCAAAAATATACTGAAGTAAGGCTGCCAAGAGGACTTGAAAGCGGGGCAGAATTGCAGGAAACCGATTTCAGGAGGTAGACTGGAATTGCATTGAAAGCATAGGAAAAGAGGCAGAACGTCCACAATGATGCACTTGGCCAAAAAGGGCGTATGCGTTTTTTCCTGAATATATTCAGGAAAAAACGCATACGCCCTTTTTGGCCAACCAAGCAAGCTTGCAAAGGAAATCTGCACTACAATGAAGTCTCACTTCCCCCCGGTCAAAAGGGCCATCTGAAAAAAGTGTAAAATCCAGAAAGGCAGGACAGGCCATGGAGAACTGGGAGCCTTGTTATGCTGATGGGCGGGATGTAAATTGCCAACAGACACTCGGGAGAAGTGTATGGTGTTTCCTGAAACATGTAAAAAACAAAGCAACAGAGCCTAGGGCACTTCCACTTATGGTCCTATAGCTTAGGGAAATTAAAATCAAAAAGACACAGCCACCCCAAAGTTTGGGACGCCTCTGTTTACAAGAACCTCGTTTACAGTACAAGTTCAACATCGCAGAAAGTGAAAAATGGATAAAGAAGTTGTGGTATTTACTTACAAAGCAATATCACTCAGCAATGAAATCTATGTCATCAGGCCCTTAGCAGCACAATGAGTGGATTCAGGTATGATGATTCTAACTGAAATAAGTCACACAGAAAAAGAAACATCATAAGATATCAGTAATACACGGAATGTAAACTTGGCTACACAGGAACTGAATTACAGAACAGAACAGGGTCTCAAATTTAGAAAACCAACTTATGCTTGCTTAAGGGTAAAGGTGAGTTGGGGTGCTGCATAAAACCAGACATTGAAATGAGCACAGATAAAGTTCCTTAAGCCAAATATGGAATAGACAAGAGCTACTCCTTGCTCAACGAAATGGACTCAACACCGCATATTAAACGCCTAAGAATGTACCTGACTAGTAAGTATCTTAAAACCTATGGATTGCTATGTCTCCGAAAGAGAATCAAGCATGTGTACAGGGGCATAAACGCAGCAGTGATAGGATTGGAGAGGTTCGGTGAGCAAATGAAGACCCTTTGAAGTCATATTGCATGGTACCCATTCCACGGGTTTCAACTACCCAGGTTTAAGGTATTCTTCCTTCAGCTAAAACATGCATGTGGAACCTAGAGTATGATCAACCATGTGATTGGGAGTCGTGTTCAAATATGTCTCAGTTTTCGTACCCTGGTACTCGGGTGCAACATTCCAGACGCTTTACTAACACCCTCCCGACTTGGAGAGTCAGTCCCTTTAACCGCCTGTTTGGCCCAGTTTGCAATTTCTGCGGAAGATGAACAGGAATAGCGAGAACCAATGAGAGACTAGCTGGAGGTGTCTGGACGGGCAAATTTAACTCTCATTTCCCACCAGGAAGAGGAATTAACCAAAGGCTCAGCGTGCCGTGCCGGAACCAGATTAGGGCCTGAAGCCATCCTGCGGTGTTGCGGCCAGCTCAAAAGAAAGCGAGTTGAAGAAAGGAGCTCAGGGGCACTGTAATTCACAAACCTGCAGAGTTATAAATGACAGCTATCGTCCAAAAATATACTGAAGTAAGGCTGCCAAGAGGACTTGAAAGCGGGGCAGAATTGCAGGAAACCGATTTCAGGAGGCAGACTGGAATTGCATTGAAAGCATAGGAAAAGAGGCAGAACGTCCACAATGATGCACTTGGCCAAAAAGGGCGTATGCGTTTTTTCCTGAATATATTCAGGAAAAAACGCATACGCCCTTTTTGGCCAACCAAGCAAGCTTGCAAAGGAAATCTGCACTACAATGAAGTCTCACTTCCCCCCGGTCAAAAGGGTCATCTGAAAAAAGTGTAAAATCCAGAAAGGCAGGACAGGCCATGGAGAACTGGGAGCCTTGTTATGCTGATGGGCAGGATGTAAATTGCCAACAGACACTCTGGAGAAGTGTATGGTGTTTCCTGAAACATGTAAAAAACAAAGCAACAGAGCCTAGGGCACTTCCACTTATGGTCCTATTGCTTAGGGAAATTAAAATCAAAAAGACACAGCCACCCCAAAGTTTGGGACGCCTCTGTTTACAAGAACCTCATTTACAGTACAAGTTCAACATCGCAGAAAGTGAAAAATGGATAAAGAAGTTGTGGTATTTACTTACAAAGCAATATCACTCAGCAATGAAATCTATGTCATCAGGCCCTTAGCAGCACAATGAGTGGATTCAGGTATGATGATTCTAACTGAAATAAGTCACACAGAAAAAGAAACATCATAAGATATCAGTAATACACGGAATGTAAACTTGGCTACACAGGAACTGAATTACAGAACAGAACAGGGTCTCAAATTTAGAAAACCAACTTATGCTTGCTTAAGGGGAAAGGTGAGTTGGGGTGCTGCATAAAACCAGAGATTGAAATGAGCACAGATAAAGTTCCTTAAGCCAAATATGGAATAGACAAGAGCTACTCCTTGCTCAACGAAATGGACTCAACACCGCATATTAAACGCCTAAGAATGTACCTGACTAGTAAGTATCTTAAAACCTATGGATTGCTATGTCTCCGAAAGAGAATCAAGCATGTGTACAGGGGCATAAACGCAGCAGTGATAGGATTGGAGAGGTTCGGTGAGCAAATGAAGACCCTTTGAAGTCATATTGCATGGTACCCATTCCACGGGTTTCAACTACCCAGGTTTAAGGTATTCTTCCTTCAGGTAAAACATGCATGTGGAACCTAGAGTATGATCAACCATGTGATCGGGAGACGTGTTCAAATATGTCTCAGTTTTCGTACCCTGGTACTCGGGTGCAACATTCTAGACGCTTTACTAACACCCTCCCGACTTGGAGAGTCAGTCCCTTTAACCTCCTGTTTGGCCCAGTTTGCAATTTCTGCGGAAGATGAACAGGAATAGCGAGAACCAATGAGAGACTAGCTGGAGGTGTCTGGACGGGCAAATTTAACTCTCATTTCCCACCAGGAAGAGGAATTAACCAAAGGCTCAGCGTGCCGTGCCGGAACCAGATTAGGGCCTGAAGCCATCCTGCGGTGTTGCGGCCAGCTCAAAAGAAAGCGAGTTGAAGAAAGGAGCTCAGGGGCACTGTAATTCACAAACCTGCAGAGTTATAAATGACAGCTATCGTCCAAAAATATACTGAAGTAAGGCTGCCAAGAGGACTTGAAAGCGGGGCAGAATTGCAGGAAACCGATTTCAGGAGGTAGACTGGAATTGCATTGAAAGCATAGGAAAAGAGGCAGAACGTCCACAATGATGCACTTGGCCAAAAAGGGCGTATGCGTTTTTTCCTGAATATATTCAGGAAAAAACGCATACGCCCTTTTTGGCCAACCAAGCAAGCTTGCAAAGGAAATCTGCACTACAATGAAGTCTCACTTCCCCCCGGTCAAAAGGGCCATCTGAAAAAAGTGTAAAATCCAGAAAGGCAGGACAGGCCATGGAGAACTGGGAGCCTTGTTATGCTGATGGGCGGGATGTAAATTGCCAACAGACACTCGGGAGAAGTGTATGGTGTTTCCTGAAACATGTAAAAAACAAAGCAACAGAGCCTAGGGCACTTCCACTTATGGTCCTATAGCTTAGGGAAATTAAAATCAAAAAGACACAGCCACCCCAAAGTTTGGGACGCCTCTGTTTACAAGAACCTCGTTTACAGTACAAGTTCAACATCGCAGAAAGTGAAAAATGGATAAAGAAGTTGTGGTATTTACTTACAAAGCAATATCACTCAGCAATGAAATCTATGTCATCAGGCCCTTAGAAGCACAATGAGTGGATTCAGGTACGATGATTCTAACTGAAATAAGTCACACAGAAAAAGAAATATCATAAGATATCACTAATACACGGAATGTAAACTTGGCTACACAGGAACTGAATTCCAAAACAGAACAGGGTCTCAAATTTAGAAAACCAACTTATGCTTGCTTAAGGGGAAAGGTGAGTTGGGGTGCTGCATAAAACCAGAGATTGAAATGAGCACAGATAAAGTTCCTTAAGCCAAATATGGAATAGACAAGAGCTACTCCTTGCTCAACAAAATGGACTAAACACCGCATATTAAACGCCTAAGAATATACCTGACTAGTAAGTATCTTAAAACCTATGGATTGCTATGTCTCCGAAAGAGAATCAAGCATGTGTACAGGGGCATAAACGCAGCAGTGATAGGATTGGAGAGGTTCGGTGAGCAAATGAAGACCCTTTGAAGTCATATTGCATGGTACCCATTCCACGGGTTTCAACTACCCAGGTTTAAGGTATTCTTCCTTCAGCTAAAACATGCATGTGGAACCTAGAGTATGATCAACCATGTGATCGGGAGACGTGTTCAAATATGTCTCAGTTTTCGTACCCTGGTACTCGGGTGCAACATTCCAGACGCTTTACTAACACCCTCCCGACTTGGAGAGTCAGTCCCTTTAACCTCCTGTTTGGCCCAGTTTGCAATTTCTGCGGAAGATGAACAGGAATAGCGAGAACCAATGAGAGACTAGCTGGAGGTGTCTGGACGGGCAAATTTAACTCTCATTTCCCACCAGGAAGAGGAATTAACCAAAGGCTCAGCGTGCCGTGCCGGAACCAGATTAGGGCCTGAAGCCATCCTGCGGTGTTGCGGCCAGCTCAAAAGAAAGCGAGTTGAAGAAAGGAGCTCAGGGGCACTGTAATTCACAAACCTGCAGAGTTATAAATGACAGCTATCGTCCAAAAATATACTGAAGTAAGGCTGCCAAGAGGACTTGAAAGCGGGGCAGAATTGCAGGAAACCGATTTCAGGAGGTAGACTGGAATTGCATTGAAAGCATAGGAAAAGAGGCAGAACGTCCACAATGATGCACTTGGCCAAAAAGGGCGTATGCGTTTTTTCCTGAATATATTCAGGAAAAAACGCATACGCCCTTTTTGGCCAACCAAGCAAGCTTGCAAAGGAAATCTGCACTACAATGAAGTCTCACTTCCCCCCGGTCAAAAGGGCCATCTGAAAAAAGTGTAAAATCCAGAAAGGCAGGACAGGCCATGGAGAACTGGGAGCCTTGTTATGCTGATGGGCGGGATGTAAATTGCCAACAGACACTCGGGAGAAGTGTATGGTGTTTCCTGAAACATCTAAAAAACAAAGCAACAGAGCCTAGGGCACTTCCACTTATGGTCCTATAGCTTAGGGAAATTAAAATCAAAAAGACACAGCCACCCCAAAGTTTGGGACGCCTCTGTTTACAAGAACCTCGTTTACAGTACAAGTTCAACATCGCAGAAAGTGAAAAATGGATAAAGAAGTTGTGGTATTTACTTACAAAGCAATATCACTCAGCAATGAAATCTATGTCATCAGGCCCTTAGCAGCACAATGAGTGGATTCAGGTATGATGATTCTAACTGAAATAAGTCACACAGAAAAAGAAACATCATAAGATATCAGTAATACACGGAATGTAAACTTGGCTACACAGGAACTGAATTACAGAACAGAACAGGGTCTCAAATTTAGAAAACCAACTTATGCTTGCTTAAGGGGAAAGGTGAGTTGGGGTGCTGCATAAAACCAGAGATTGAAATGAGCACAGATAAAGTTCCTTAAGCCAAATATGGAATAGACAAGAGCTACTCCTTGCTCAACGAAATGGACTCAACACCGCATATTAAATGCCTAAGAATGTACCTGACTAGTAAGTATCTTAAAACCTATGGATTGCTATGTCTCCGAAAGAGAATCAAGCATGTGTACAGGGGCATAAACGCAGCAGTGATAGGATTGGAGAGGTTCGGTGAGCAAATGAAGACCCTTTGAAGTCATATTGCATGGTACCCATTCCACGGGTTTCAACTACCCAGGTTTAAGGTATTCTTCCTTCAGCTAAAACATGCATGTGGAACCTAGAGTATGATCAACCATGTGATTGGGAGTCGTGTTTAAATATGTCTCAGTTTTCGTACACTGGTACTCGGGTGCAACATTCCAGACGCTTTACTAACACCCTCCCGACTTGGAGAGTCAGTCCCTTTAACCTCCTGTTTGGCCCAGTTTGCAATTTCTGCGGAAGATGAACAGGAATAGCGAGAACCAATGAGAGACTAGCTGGAGGTGTCTGGACGGGCAAATTTAACTCTCATTTCCCACCAGGAAGAGGAATTAACCAAAGGCTCAGCATGCCGTGCCGGAACCAGATTAGGGCCTGAAGCCATCCTGCGGTGTTGCGGCCAGCTCAAAAGAAAGCGAGTTGAAGAAAGGAGCTCAGGGGCACTGTAATTCACAAACCTGCAGAGTTATAAATGACAGCTATCGTCCAAAAATATACTGAAGTAAGGCTGCCAAGAGGACTTGAAAGCGGGGCAGAATTGCAGGAAACCGATTTCAGGAGGTAGACTGGAATTGCATTGAAAGCATAGGAAAAGAGGCAGAACGTCCACAATGATGCACTTGACCAAAAAGGGCGTATGCGTTTTTTTCCTGAATATATTCAGGAAAAAGCGCATATGCCCTTTTTGGCCAACCAAGCAAGCTTGCAAAGGAAATCTGCACTACAATGAAGTCTCACTTCCCCGCGGTCAAAAGGGCCATCTGAAAAAAGTGTAAAATCCAGAAAGGCAGGACAGGCCATGGAGAACTGGGAGCCTTGTTATGCTGATGGGCAGGATGTAAATTGCCAACAGACACTTGGGAGAAGTGTATGGTGTTTCCTGAAACATCTAAAAAACAAAGCAACAGAGCCTAGGGCACTTCCACTTATGGTCCTATAGCTTAGGGAAATTAAAATCAAAAAGACACAGCCACCCCAAAGTTTGGGACGCCTCTGTTTACAAGAACCTCATTTACAGTACAAGTTCAACATCGCAGAAAGTGAAAAATGGATAAAGAAGTTGTGGTATTTACTTACAAAGCAATATCACTCAGCAATGAAATCTATGTCATCAGGCCCTTAGCAGCACAATGAGTGGATTCAGGTATGATGATTCTAACTGAAATAAGTCACACAGAAAAAGAAACATCATAAGATACCAGTAATACACGGAATGTAAACTTGGCTACACAGGAACTGAATTACAGAACAGAACAGGGTCTCAAATTTAGAAAACCAACTTATGCTTGCTTAAGGGTAAAGGTGAGTTGGGGTGCTGCATAAAACCAGAGATTGAAATGAACACAGATAAAGTTCCTTAAGCCAAATATGGAATAGACAAGAGCTACTCCTTGCTCAACGAAATGGACTCAACACCGCATATTAAATGCCTAAGAATGTACCTGACTAGTAAGTATCTTAAAACCTATGGATTGCTATGTCTCCGAAAGAGAATCAAGCATGTGTACAGGGGCATAAACGCAGCAGTGATAGGATTGGAGAGGTTCGGTGAGCAAATGAAGACCCTTTGAAGTCATATTGCATGGTACCCATTCCACGGGTTTCAACTACCCAGGTTTAAGGTATTCTTCCTTCAGCTAAAACATGCATGTGGAACCTAGAGTATGATCAACCATGTGATCGGGAGACGTGTTCAAATATGTCTCAGTTTTCGTACCCTGGTACTCGGGTGCAACATTCCAGACGCTTTACTAACACCCTCCCGACTTGGAGAGTCAGTCCCTTTAACCTCCTGTTTGGCCCAGTTTGCAATTTCTGCGGAAGATGAACAGGAATAGCGAGAACCAATGAGAGACTAGCTGGAGGTGTCTGGACGGGCAAATTTAACTCTCATTTCCCACCAGGAAGAGGAATTAACCAAAGGCTCAGCGTGCCGTGCCGGAACCAGATTAGGGCCTGAAGCCATCCTGCGGTGTTGCGGCCAGCTCAAAAGAAAGCGAGTTGAAGAAAGGAGCTCAGGGGCACTGTAATTCACAAACCTGCAGAGTTATAAATGACAGCTATCGTCCAAAAATATACTGAAGTAAGGCTGCCAAGAGGACTTGAAAGCGGGGCAGAATTGCAGGAAACCGATTTCAGGAGGTAGACTGGAATTGCATTGAAAGCATAGGAAAAGAGGCAGAACGTCCACAATGATGCACTTGGCCAAAAAGGGCGTATGCGTTTTTTCCTGAATATATTCAGGAAAAAACGCATACGCCCTTTTTGGCCAACCAAGCAAGCTTGCAAAGGAAATCTGCACTACAATGAAGTCTCACTTCCCCCCGGTCAAAAGGGCCATCTGAAAAAAGTGTAAAATCCAGAAAGGCAGGACAGGCCATGGAGAACTGGGAGCCTTGTTATGCTGATGGGCGGGATGTAAATTGCCAACAGACACTCGGGAGAAGTGTATGGTGTTTCCTGAAACATCTAAAAAACAAAGCAACAGAGCCTAGGGCACTTCCACTTATGGTCCTATAGCTTAGGGAAATTAAAATCAAAAAGACACAGCCACCCCAAAGTTTGGGACGCCTCTGTTTACAAGAACCTCGTTTACAGTACAAGTTCAACATCGCAGAAAGTGAAAAATGGATAAAGAAGTTGTGGTATTTACTTACAAAGCAATATCACTCAGCAATGAAATCTATGTCATCAGGCCCTTAGCAGCACAATGAGTGGATTCAGGTATGATGATTCTAACTGAAATAAGTCACACAGAAAAAGAAACATCATAAGATATCAGTAATACACGGAATGTAAACTTGGCTACACAGGAACTGAATTACAGAACAGAACAGGGTCTCAAATTTAGAAAACCAACTTATGCTTGCTTAAGGGGAAAGGTGAGTTGGGGTGCTGCATAAAACCAGAGATTGAAATGAGCACAGATAAAGTTCCTTAAGCCAAATATGGAATAGACAAGAGCTACTCCTTGCTCAACGAAATGGACTCAACACCGCATATTAAATGCCTAAGAATGTACCTGACTAGTAAGTATCTTAAAACCTATGGATTGCTATGTCTCCGAAAGAGAATCAAGCATGTGTACAGGGGCATAAACGCAGCAGTGATAGGATTGGAGAGGTTCGGTGAGCAAATGAAGACCCTTTGAAGTCATATTGCATGGTACCCATTCCACGGGTTTCAACTACCCAGGTTTAAGGTATTCTTCCTTCAGCTAAAACATGCATGTGGAACCTAGAGTATGATCAACCATGTGATTGGGAGTCGTGTTTAAATATGTCTCAGTTTTCGTACACTGGTACTCGGGTGCAACATTCCAGACGCTTTACTAACACCCTCCCGACTTGGAGAGTCAGTCCCTTTAACCTCCTGTTTGGCCCAGTTTGCAATTTCTGCGGAAGATGAACAGGAATAGCGAGAACCAATGAGAGACTAGCTGGAGGTGTCTGGACGGGCAAATTTAACTCTCATTTCCCACCAGGAAGAGGAATTAACCAAAGGCTCAGCATGCCGTGCCGGAACCAGATTAGGGCCTGAAGCCATCCTGCGGTGTTGCGGCCAGCTCAAAAGAAAGCGAGTTGAAGAAAGGAGCTCAGGGGCACTGTAATTCACAAACCTGCAGAGTTATAAATGACAGCTATCGTCCAAAAATATACTGAAGTAAGGCTGCCAAGAGGACTTGAAAGCGGGGCAGAATTGCAGGAAACCGATTTCAGGAGGTAGACTGGAATTGCATTGAAAGCATAGGAAAAGAGGCAGAACGTCCACAATGATGCACTTGACCAAAAAGGGCGTATGCGTTTTTTTCCTGAATATATTCAGGAAAAAGCGCATATGCCCTTTTTGGCCAACCAAGCAAGCTTGCAAAGGAAATCTGCACTACAATGAAGTCTCACTTCCCCGCGGTCAAAAGGGCCATCTGAAAAAAGTGTAAAATCCAGAAAGGCAGGACAGGCCATGGAGAACTGGGAGCCTTGTTATGCTGATGGGCAGGATGTAAATTGCCAACAGACACTTGGGAGAAGTGTATGGTGTTTCCTGAAACATCTAAAAAACAAAGCAACAGAGCCTAGGGCACTTCCACTTATGGTCCTATAGCTTAGGGAAATTAAAATCAAAAAGACACAGCCACCCCAAAGTTTGGGACGCCTCTGTTTACAAGAACCTCATTTACAGTACAAGTTCAACATCGCAGAAAGTGAAAAATGGATAAAGAAGTTGTGGTATTTACTTACAAAGCAATATCACTCAGCAATGAAATCTATGTCATCAGGCCCTTAGCAGCACAATGAGTGGATTCAGGTATGATGATTCTAACTGAAATAAGTCACACAGAAAAAGAAACATCATAAGATACCAGTAATACACGGAATGTAAACTTGGCTACACAGGAACTGAATTACAGAACAGAACAGGGTCTCAAATTTAGAAAACCAACTTATGCTTGCTTAAGGGTAAAGGTGAGTTGGGGTGCTGCATAAAACCAGAGATTGAAATGAACACAGATAAAGTTCCTTAAGCCAAATATGGAATAGACAAGAGCTACTCCTTGCTCAACGAAATGGACTCAACACCGCATATTAAATGCCTAAGAATGTACCTGACTAGTAAGTATCTTAAAACCTATGGATTGCTATGTCTCCGAAAGAGAATCAAGCATGTGTACAGGGGCATAAACGCAGCAGTGATAGGATTGGAGAGGTTCGGTGAGCAAATGAAGACCCTTTGAAGTCATATTGCATGGTACCCATTCCACGGGTTTCAACTACCCAGGTTTAAGGTATTCTTCCTTCAGCTAAAACATGCATGTGGAACCTAGAGTATGATCAACCATGTGATCGGGAGACGTGTTCAAATATGTCTCAGTTTTCGTACCCTGGTACTCGGGTGCAACATTCCAGACGCTTTACTAACACCCTCCCGACTTGGAGAGTCAGTCCCTTTAACCTCCTGTTTGGCCCAGTTTGCAATTTCTGCGGAAGATGAACAGGAATAGCGAGAACCAATGAGAGACTAGCTGGAGGTGTCTGGACGGGCAAATTTAACTCTCATTTCCCACCAGGAAGAGGAATTAACCAAAGGCTCAGCGTGCCGTGCCGGAACCAGATTAGGGCCTGAAGCCATCCTGCGGTGTTGCGGCCAGCTCAAAAGAAAGCGAGTTGAAGAAAGGAGCTCAGGGGCACTGTAATTCACAAACCTGCAGAGTTATAAATGACAGCTATCGTCCAAAAATATACTGAAGTAAGGCTGCCAAGAGGACTTGAAAGCGGGGCAGAATTGCAGGAAACCGATTTCAGGAGGTAGACTGGAATTGCATTGAAAGCATAGGAAAAGAGGCAGAACGTCCACAATGATGCACTTGGCCATAAAGGGCGTATGCGTTTTTTCCTGAATATATTCAGGAAGAAACGCATACGCCCGTTTTGGCCAACCAAGCAAGCTTGCAAAGGAAATCTGCACTACAATGAAGTCTCACTTCCCCCCGGTCAAAAGGGCCATCTGAAAAAAGTGTAAAATCCAGAAAGGCAGGACAGGCCATGGAGAACTGGGAGCCTTGTTATGCTGATGGGCGGGATGTAAATTGCCAACAGACACTCGGGAGAAGTGTATGGTGTTTCCTGAAACATCTAAAAAACAAAGCAACAGAGCCTAGGGCACTTCCACTTATGGTCCTATAGCTTAGGGAAATTAAAATCAAAAAGACACAGCCACCCCAAAGTTTGGGACACCTCTGTTTACAAGAACCTCGTTTACAGTACAAGTTCAACATTGCAGAAAGTGAAAAATGGATAAAGAAGTTGTGGTATTTACTTACAAAGCAATATCACTCAGCAATGAAATCTATGTCATCAGGCCCTTAGCAGCACAATGAGTGGATTCAGGTATGATGATTCTAACTGAAATAAGTCACACAGAAAAAGAAACATCATAAGATATCAGTAATACACGGAATGTAAACTTGGCTACACAGGAACTGAATTACAGAACAGAACAGGGTCTCAAATTTAGAAAACCAACTTATGCTTGCTTAAGGGGAAAGGTGAGTTGGGGTGCTGCATAAAACCAGAGATTGAAATGAGCACAGATAAAGTTCCTTAAGCCAAATATGGAATAGACAAGAGCTACTCCTTGCTCAACGAAATGGACTCAACACCGCATATTAAACGCCTAAGAATGTACCTGACTAGTAAGTATCTTAAAACCTATGGATTGCTATGTCTCCGAAAGAGAATCAAGCATGTGTACAGGGGCATAAACGCAGCAGTGATAGGATTGGAGAGGTTCGGTGAGCAAATGAAGACCCTTTGAAGTCATATTGCATGGTACCCATTCCACGGGTTTCAACTACCCAGGTTTAAGGTATTCTTCCTTCAGCTAAAACATGCATGTGGAACCTAGAGTATGATCAACCATGTGATCGGGAGACGTGTTCAAATATGTCTCAGTTTTCGTACCCTGGTACTCGGGTGCAACATTCTAGACGCTTTAATAACACCCTCCCGACTTGGAGAGTCAGTCCCTTTAACCTCCTGTTTGGCCCAGTTTGCAATTTCTGCGGAAGATGAACAGGAATAGCGAGAACCAATGAGAGACTAGCTGGAGGTGTCTGGACGGGCAAATTTAACTCTCATTTCCCACCAGGAAGAGGAATTAACCAAAGGCTCAGCGTGCCGTGCCGGAACCAGATTAGGGCCTGAAGCCATCCTGCGGTGTTGCGGCCAGCTCAAAAGAAAGCGAGTTGAAGAAAGGAGCTCAGGGGCACTGTAATTCACAAACCTGCAGAGTTATAAATGACAGCTATCGTCCAAAAATATACTGAAGTAAGGCTGCCAAGAGGACTTGAAAGCGGGGCAGAATTGCAGGAAACCGATTTCAGGAGGTAGACTGGAATTGCATTGAAAGCATAGGAAAAGAGGCAGAACGTCCACAATGATGCACTTGGCCAAAAAGGGCATATGCGTTTTTTCCTGAATATATTCAGGAAAAAACGCATACGCCCGTTTTGGCCAACCAAGCAAGCTTGCAAAGGAAATCTGCACTACAATGAAGTCTCACTTCCCCCCGGTCAAAAGGGCCATCTGAAAAAAGTGTAAAATCCAGAAAGGCAGGACAGGCCATGGAGAACTGGGAGCCTTGTTATGCTGATGGGCGGGATGTAAATTGCCAACAGACACTCGGGAGAAGTGTATGGTGTTTCCTGAAACATGTAAAAAACAAAGCAACAGAGCCTAGGGCACTTCCACTTATGGTCCTATAGCTTAGGGAAATTAAAATCAAAAAGACACAGCCACCCCAAAGTTTGGGACGCCTCTGTTTACAAGAACCTCGTTTACAGTACAAGTTCAACATCGCAGAAAGTGAAAAATGGATAAAGAAGTTGTGGTATTTACTTACAAAGCAATATCACTCAGCAATGAAATCTATGTCATCAGGCCCTTAGCAGCACAATGAGTGGATTCAGGTACGATGATTCTAACTGAAATAAGTCACACAGAAAAAGAAATATCATAAGATATCACTAATACACGGAATGTAAACTTGGCTACACAGGAACTGAATTCCAAAACAGAACAGGGTCTCAAATTTAGAAAACCAACTTATGCTTGCTTAAGGGGAAAGGTGAGTTGGGGTGCTGCATAAAACCAGAGATTGAAATGAGCACAGATAAAGTTCCTTAAGCCAAATATGGAATAGACAAGAGCTACTCCTTGCTCAACAAAATGGACTAAACACCGCATATTAAACGCCTAAGAATGTACCTGACTAGTAAGTATCTTAAAACCTATGGATTGCTATGTCTCTGAAAGAGAATCAAGCATGTGTACAGGGGCATAAACGCAGCAGTGATAGGATTGGAGAGGTTCGGTGAGCAAATGAAGACCCTCTGAAGTCATGTTACATGGTACCCATTCCACGGGTTTCAACTAACCAGGTTTAAGGTATTCTTCCTTCAGTTAAAACATGCATGTGGAACCTAGAGTATGATCAACCATGTGATCGGGAGATATGTTCAAATATGTCTCAGTTTCGTACCCTGGTACTCGGGTGCAACATTCCAGACGCTTTACTAACACCCTCCCGACTTGGAGAGTCAGCGCCTTTAACCTCCTGTTTGGCCCAGTTTGCAATTTCTGCGGAAGATGAACAGGAATAGCGAGAACCAATGAGAGACTAGCTGGAGGTGTCTGGACGGGCAAATTTAACCCTCATTTCCCACCAGGAAGAGGAATTAACCAAAGGCTCAGCGTGCCGTGCCGGAACCAGATTAGGGCCTGAAGCCATCCTGCGGTGTTGCGGCCAGCTCAAAAGAAAGCGAGTTGAAGAAAGGAGCTCAGGGGCACTGTAATTCACAAACCTGCAGAGTTATAAATGACAGCTATCGTCCAAAAATATACTGAAGTAAGGCTGCCAAGAGGACTTGAAAGCGGGGCAGAATTGCAGGAAACCGATTTCAGGAGGTAGACTGGAATTGCATTGAAAGCATAGGAAAAGAGGCAGAACGTCCACAATGATGTACTTGGCCAAAAAGGGCGTATGCGTTTTTTCCTGAATATATTCAGGAAAAAACGCATACGCCCGTTTTGGCCAACCAAGCAAGCTTGCAAAGGAAATCTGCACTACAATGAAGTCTCACTTCCCCCCGGTCAAAAGGGCCATCTGAAAAAAGTGTCAAATCCAGAAAGGCAGGACAGGCCATGGAGAACTGGGAGCCTTGTTATGCTGATGGGCGGGATGTAAATTGCCAACAGACACTCGGGAGAAGTGTATGGTGTTTCCTGAAACATCTAAAAAACAAAGCAACAGAGCCTAGGGCACTTCCACTTATGGTCCTATAGCTTAGGGAAATTAAAATCAAAAAGACACAGCCACCCCAAAGTTTGGGACGCCTCTGTTTACAAGAACCTCGTTTACAGTACAAGTTCAACATCGCAGAAAGTGAAAAATGGATAAAGAAGTTGTGGTATTTACTTACAAAGCAATATCACTCAGCAATGAAATCTATGTCATCAGGCCCTTAGCAGCACAATGAGTGGATTCAGGTATGATGATTCTAACTGAAATAAGTCACACAGAAAAAGAAATATCATAAGATATCACTAATACACGGAATGTAAACTTGGCTACACAGGAACTGAATTCCAAAACAGAACAGGGTCTCAAATTTAGAAAACCAACTTATGCTTGCTTAAGGGGAAAGGTGAGTTGGGGTGCTGCATAAAACCAGAGATTGAAATGAGCACAGATAAAGTTCCTTAAGCCAAATATGGAATAGACAAGAGCTACTCCTTGCTCAACGAAATGGACTCAACACCGCATATTAAATGCCTAAGAATGTACCTGACTAGTAAGTATCTTAAAACCTATGGATTGCTATGTCTCCGAAAGAGAATCAAGCATGTGTACAGGGGCATAAACGCAGCAGTGATAGGATTGGAGAGGTTCGGTGAGCAAATGAAGACCCTTTGAAGTTATATTGCATGGTACCCATTCCACGGGTTTCAACTACCCAGGTTTAAGGTATTCTTCCTTCAGCTAAAACATGCATGTGGAACCTAGAGTATGATCAACCATGTGATCGGGAGACGTGTTCAAATATGTCTCAGTTTTCGTACCCTGGTACTCGGGTGCAACATTCCAGATGCTTTACTAACACCCTCCCGACTTGGAGAGTCAGTCCCTTTAACCTCCTGTTTGGCCCAGTTTGCAATTTCTGCGGAAGATGAACAGGAATAGCGAGAACCAATGAGAGACTAGCTGGAGGTGTCTGGACGGGCAAATTTAACTCTCATTTCCCACCAGGAAGAGGAATTAACCAAAGGCTCAGCGTGCCGTGCCGGAACCAGATTAGGGCCTGAAGCCATCCTGCGGTGTTGCGGCCAGCTCAAAAGAAAGCGAGTTGAAGAAAGGAGCTCAGGGGCACTGTAATTCACAAACCTGCAGAGTTATAAATGACAGCTATCGTCCAAAAATATACTGAAGTAAGGCTGCCAAGAGGACTTGAAAGCGGGGCAGAATTGCAGGAAACCGATTTCAGGAGGTAGACTGGAATTGCATTGAAAGCATAGGAAAAGAGGCAGAACGTCCACAATGATGCACTTGGCCAAAAAGGGCGTATGCGTTTTTTCCTGAATATATTCAGGAAAAAACGCATACGCCCTTTTTGGCCAACCAAGCAAGCTTGCAAAGGAAATCTGCACTACAATGAAGTCTCACTTGCCCCCGGTCAAAAGGGCCATCTGAAAAAAGTGTAAAATCCAGAAAGGCAGGACAGGCCATGGAGAACTGGGAGCCTTGTTATGCTGATGGGCGGGATGTAAATTGCCAACAGACACTCGGGAGAAGTGTATGGTGTTTCCTGAAACATCTAAAAAACAAAGCAACAGAGCCTAGGGCACTTCCACTTATGGTCCTATAGCTTAGGGAAATTAAAATCAAAAAGACACAGCCACCCCAAAGTTTGGGACACCTCTGTTTACAAGAACCTCGTTTACAGTACAAGTTCAACATCGCAGAAAGTGAAAAATGGATAAAGAAGTTGTGGTATTTACTTACAAAGCAATATCACTCAGCAATGAAATCTATGTCATCAGGCCCTTAGCAGCACAATGAGTGGATTCAGGTATGATGATTCTAACTGAAATAAGTCACACAGAAAAAGAAACATCATAAGATATCAGTAATACACGGAATGTAAACTTGGCTACACAGGAACTGAATTACAGAACAGAACAGGGTCTCAAATTTAGAAAACCAACTTATGCTTGCTTAAGGGTAAAGGTGAGTTGGGGTGCTGCATAAAACCAGAGATTGAAATGAGCACAGATAAAGTTCCTTAAGCCAAATATGGAATAGACAAGAGCTACCTCTTGCTCAACGAAATGGACTCAACACCGCATATTAAACGCCTAAGAATGTACCTGACTAGTAAGTATCTTAAAACCTATGGATTGCTATGTCTCCGAAAGAGAATCAAGCATGTGTACAGGGGCATAAACGCAGCAGTGATAGGATTGGAGAGGTTCGGTGAGCAAATGAAGACCCTTTGAAGTCATATTGCATGGTACCCATTCCACGGGTTTCAACTACCCAGGTTTAAGGTATTCTTCCTTCAGGTAAAACATGCATGTGGAACCTAGAGTATGATCAACCATGTGATCGGGAGACGTGTTCAAATATGTCTCAGTTTTCCTACCCTGGTACTCGGGTGCAACATTCCAGACGCTTTACTAACACCCTCCCGACTTGGAGAGTCAGTCCCTTTAACCTCCTGTTTGGCCCAGTTTGCAATTTCTGCGGAAGATGAACAGGAATAGCGAGAACCAATGAGAGACTAGCTGGAGGTGTCTGGACGGGCAAATTTAACTCTCATTTCCCACCAGGAAGAGGAATTAACCAAAGGCTCAGCGTGCCGTGCCGGAACCAGATTAGGGCCTGAAGCCATCCTGCGGTGTTGCGGCCAGCTCAAAAGAAAGCGAGTTGAAGAAAGGAGCTCAGGGGCACTGTAATTCACAAACCTGCAGAGTTATAAATGACAGCTATCGTCCAAAATTATACTGAAGTAAGGCTGCCAAGAGGACTTGAAAGCGGGGCAGAATTGCAGGAAACCGATTTCAGGAGGCACACTGGAATTGCATTGAAAGCATAGGAAAAGAGGCAGAACGTCCACAATGATGCACTTGGCCCAAAAGGGCGTATGCGTTTTTTCCTGAATATATTCAGGAAAAAACGCATACGCCCTTTTTGGCCAACCAAGCAAGCTTGCAAAGGAAATCTGCACTACAATGAAGTCTCACTTCCCCCCGGTCAAAAGGGCCATCTGAAAAAAGTGTAAAATCCAGAAAGGCAGGACAGGCCATGGAGAACTGGGAGCCTTGTTATGCTGATGGGCGGGATGTAAATTGCCAACAGACACTCGGGAGAAGTGTATGGTGTTTCCTGAAACATCTAAAAAACAAAGCAACAGAGCCTAGGGCACTTCCACTTATGGTCCTATAGCTTAGGGAAATTAAAATCAAAAAGACACAGCCACCCCAAAGTTTGGGACGCCTCTGTTTACAAGAACCTCGTGTACAGTACAAGTTCAACATCGCAGAAAGTGAAAAATGGATAAAGAAGTTGTGGTATTTACTTACAAAGCAATATCACTCAGCAATGAAATCTATGTCATCAGGCCCTTAGCAGCACAATGAGTGGATTCAGGTATGATGATTCTAACTGAAATAAGTCACACAGAAAAAGAAACATCATAAGATATCAGTAATACACGGAATGTAAACTTGGCTACACAGGAACTGAATTACAGAACAGAACAGGGTCTCAAATTTAGAAAACCAACTTATGCTTGCTTAAGGGGAAAGGTGAGTTGGGGTGCTGCATAAAACCAGAGATTGAAATGAGCACAGATAAAGTTCCTTAAGCCAAATATGGAATAGACAAGAGCTACTCCTTGCTCAACGAAATGGACTCAACACCGCATATTAAATGCCTAAGAATGTACCTGACTAGTAAGTATCTTAAAACCTATGGATTGCTATGTCTCCGAAAGAGAATCAAGCATGTGTACAGGGGCATAAACGCAGCAGTGATAGGATTGGAGAGGTTCGGTGAGCAAATGAAGACCCTTTGAAGTCATATTGCATGGTACCCATTCCACGGGTTTCAACTACCCAGGTTTAAGGTATTCTTCCTTCAGCTAAAACATGCATGTGGAACCTAGAGTATGATCAACCATGTGATCGGGAGACGTGTTCAAATATGTCTCAGTTTTCGTACCCTGGTACTCGGGTGCAACATTCCAGACGCTTTACTAACACCCTCCCGACTTGGAGAGTCAGTCCCTTTAACCTCCTGTTTGGCCCAGTTTGCAATTTCTGCGGAAGATGAACAGGAATAGCGAGAACCAATGAGAGACTAGCTGGAGGTGTCTGGACGGGCAAATTTAACTCTCATTTCCCACCAGGAAGAGGAATTAACCAAAGGCTCAGCGTGCCGTGCCGGAACCAGATTAGGGCCTGAAGCCATCCTGCGGTGTTGCGGCCAGCTCAAAAGAAAGCGAGTTGAAGAAAGGAGCTCAGGGGCACTGTAATTCACAAACCTGCAGAGTTATAAATGACAGCTATCGTCCAAAAATATACTGAAGTAAGGCTGCCAAGAGGACTTGAAAGCGGGGCAGAATTGCAGGAAACCGATTTCAGGAGGTAGACTGGAATTGCATTGAAAGCATAGGAAAAGAGGCAGAACGTCCACAATGATGCACTTGGCCATAAAGGGCGTATGCGTTTTTTCCTGAATATATTCAGGAAGAAACGCATACGCCCGTTTTGGCCAACCAAGCAAGCTTGCAAAGGAAATCTGCACTACAATGAAGTCTCACTTCCCCCCGGTCAAAAGGGCCATCTGAAAAAAGTGTAAAATCCAGAAAGGCAGGACAGGCCATGGAGAACTGGGAGCCTTGTTATGCTGATGGGCGGGATGTAAATTGCCAACAGACACTCGGGAGAAGTGTATGGTGTTTCCTGAAACATCTAAAAAACAAAGCAACAGAGCCTAGGGCACTTCCACTTATGGTCCTATAGCTTAGGGAAATTAAAATCAAAAAGACACAGCCACCCCAAAGTTTGGGACACCTCTGTTTACAAGAACCTCGTTTACAGTACAAGTTCAACATTGCAGAAAGTGAAAAATGGATAAAGAAGTTGTGGTATTTACTTACAAAGCAATATCACTCAGCAATGAAATCTATGTCATCAGGCCCTTAGCAGCACAATGAGTGGATTCAGGTACGATGATTCTAACTGAAATAAGTCACACAGAAAAAGAAATATCATAAGATATCACTAATACACAGAATGTAAACTTGGCTACACAGGAACTGAATTCCAAAACAGAACAGGGTCTCAAATTTAGAAAACCAACTTATGCTTGCTTAAGGGGAAAGGTGAGTTGGGGTGCTGCATAAAACCAGAGATTGAAATGAGCACAGATAAAGTTCCTTAAGCCAAATATGGAATAGACAAGAGCTACTCCTTGCTCAACAAAATGGACTAAACACCGCATATTAAACGCCTAAGAATGTACCTGACTAGTAAGTATCTTAAAACCTATGGATTGCTATGTCTCCAAAAGAGAATCAAGCATGTGTACAGGGGCATAAACGCAGCAGTGATAGGATTGGAGAGGTTCGGTGAGCAAATGAAGACCCTCTGAAGTCATATTACATGGTACCCATTCCACGGGTTTCAACTAACCAGGTTTAAGGTATTCTTCCTTCAGCTAAAACATGCATGTGGAACCTAGAGTATGATCAACCATGTGATCGGGAGATATGTTCAAATATGTCTCAGTTTCGTACCCTGGTACTCGGGTGCAACATTCCAGACGCTTTACTAACACCCTCCCGACTTGGAGAGTCAGCGCCTTTAACCTCCTGTTTGGCCCAGTTTGCAATTTCTGCGGAAGATGAACAGGAATAGCGAGAACCAATGAGAGACTAGCTGGAGGTGTCTGGACGGGCAAATTTAACTCTCATTTCCCACCAGGAAGAGGAATTAACCAAAGGCTCAGCGTGCCGTGCCGGAACCAGATTAGGGCCTGAAGCCATCCTGCGGTGTTGCGGCCAGCTCAAAAGAAAGCGAGTTGAAGAAAGGAGCTCAGGGGCACTGTAATTCACAAACCTGCAGAGTTATAAATGACAGCTATCGTCCAAAAATATACTGAAGTAAGGCTGCCAAGAGGACTTGAAAGCGGGGCAGAATTGCAGGAAACCGATTTCAGGAGGCAGACTGGAATTGCATTGAAAGCATAGGAAAAGAGGCAGAACGTCCACAATGATGCACTTGGCCAAAAAGGGCATATGCGTTTTTTCCTGAATATATTCAGGAAAAAACGCATACGCCCTTTTTGGCCAACCAAGCAAGCTTGCAAAGGAAATCTGCACTACAATGAAGTCTCACTTCCCCCCGGTCAAAAGGGCCATCTGAAAAAAGTGTAAAATCCAGAAAGGCAGGACAGGCCATGGAGAACTGGGAGCCTTGTTATGCTGATGGGCGGGATGTAAATTGCCAACAGACACTCGGGAGAAGTGTATGGTGTTTCCTGAAACATCTAAAAAACAAAGCAACAGAGCCTAGGGCACTTCCACTTATGGTCCTATAGCTTAGGGAAATTAAAATCAAAAAGACACAGCCACCCCAAAGTTTGGGACGCCTCTGTTTACAAGAACCTCGTTTACAGTACAAGTTCAACATCGCAGAAAGTGAAAAATGGATAAAGAAGTTGTGGTATTTACTTACAAAGCAATATCACTCAGCAATGAAATCTATGTCATCAGGCCCTTAGCAGCACAATGAGTGGATTCAGGTATGATGATTCTAACTGAAATAAGTCACACAGAAAAAGAAACATCATAAGATATCAGTAATACACGGAATGTAAACTTGGCTACACAGGAACTGAATTACAGAACAGAACAGGGTCTCAAATTTAGAAAACCAACTTATGCTTTCTTAAGGGGAAAGGTGAGTTGGGGTGCTGCATAAAACCAGAGATTGAAATGAGCACAGATAAAGTTCCTTAAGCCAAATATGGAATAGACAAGAGCTACCTCTTGCTCAACGAAATGGACTCAGCACCGCATATTAAACGGCTAAGAATGTACCTGACTAGTAAGTATCTTAAAACCTATGGATTGCTATGTCTCCGAAAGAGAATCAAGCATGTGTACAGGGGCATAAACGCAGCAGTGATAGGATTGGAGAGGTTCGGTGAGCAAATGAAGACCCTTTGAAGTCATATTGCATGGTACCCATTCCACGGGTTTCAACTACCCAGGTTTAAGGTATTCTTCCTTCAGCTAAAACATGCATGTGGAACCTAGAGTATGATCAACCATGTGATCGGGAGACGTGTTCAAATATGTCTCAGTTTTCGTACCCTGGTACTCGGGTGCAACATTCCAGACACTTTACTAACACCCTCCCGACTTGGAGAGTCAGTCCCTTTAACCTCCTGTTTGGCCCAGTTTGCAATTTCTGCGGAAGATGAACAGGAATAGCGAGAACCAATGAGAGACTAGCTGGAGGTGTCTGGACGGGCAAATTTAACTCTCATTTCCCACCAGGAAGAGGAATTAACCAAAGGCTCAGCGTGCCGTGCCGGAACCAGATTAGGGCCTGAAGCCATCCTGCGGTGTTGCGGCCAGCTCAAAAGAAAGCGAGTTGAAGAAAGGAGCTCAGGGGCACTGTAATTCACAAACCTGCAGAGTTATAAATGACAGCTATCGTCCAAAAATATACTGAAGTAAGGCTGCCAAGAGGACTTGAAAGCGGGGCAGAATTGCAGGAAACCGATTTCAGGAGGCAGACTGGAATTGCATTGAAATCATAGGAGAAGAGGCAGAACGTCCACAATGATGCACTTGGCCAAAAAGGGCGTATGCGTTTTTTCCTGAATATATTCAGGAAAAAACGCATACGCCCTTTTTGGCCAACCAAGCAAGCTTGCAAAGGAAATCTGCACTACAATGAAGTCTCACTTCCCCCCGGTCAAAAGGGCCATCTGAAAAAAGTGTAAAATCCAGAAAGGCAGGACAGGCCATGGAGAACTGGGAGACTTGTTATGCTGATGGGCGGGATGTAAATTGCCAACAGACACTCGGGAGAAGTGTATGGTGTTTCCTGAAACATGTAAAAAACAAAGCAACAGAGCCTAGGGCACTTCCACTTATGGTCCTATAGCTTAGGGAAATTAAAATCAAAAAGACACAGCCACCCCAAAGTTTGGGACGCCTCTGTTTACAAGAACCTCGTTTACAGTACAAGTTCAACATCGCAGAAAGTGAAAAATGGATAAAGAAGTTGTGGTATTTACTTACAAAGCAATATCACTCAGCAATGAAATCTATGTCATCAGGCCCTTAGCAGCACAATGAGTGGATTCAGGTATGATGATTCTAACTGAAATAAGTCACACAGAAAAAGAAACATCATAAGATATCAGTAATACACGGAATGTAAACTTGGCTACACAGGAACTGAATTACAGAACAGAACAGGGTCTCAAATTTAGAAAACCAACTTATGCTTCCTTAAGGGTAAAGGTGAGTTGGGGTGCTGCATAAAACCAGAGATTGAAATGAGCACAGATAAAGTTCCTTAAGCCAAATATGGAATAGACAAGAGCTACCTCTTGCTCAACGAAATGGACTCAACACCGCATATTAAACGCCTAAGAATGTACCTGACTAGTAAGTATCTTAAAACCTATGGATTGCTATGTCTCCGAAAGAGAATCAAGCATGTGTACAGGGGCATAAACGCAGCAGTGATAGGATTGGAGAGGTTCGGTGAGCAAATGAAGACCCTTTGAAGTCATATTGCATGGTACCCATTCCACAGGTTTCAACTACCCAGGTTTAAGGTATTCTTCCTTCAGGTAAAACATGCATGTGGAACCTAGAGTATGATCAACCATGTGATCGGGAGACGTGTTCAAATATGTCTCAGTTTTCGTACCCTGGTACTCGGGTGCAACATTCCAGACGCTTTACTAACACCCTCCCGACTTGGAGAGTCAGTCCCTTTAACCTCCTGTTTGGCCCAGTTTGCAATTTCTGCGGAAGATGAACAGGAATAGCGAGAACCAATGAGAGACTAGCTGGAGGTGTCTGGACGGGCAAATTTAACTCTCATTTCCCACCAGGAAGAGGAATTAACCAAAGGCTCAGCGTGCCGTGCCGGAACCAGATTAGGGCCTGAAGCCATCCTGCGGTGTTGCGGCCAGCTCAAAAGAAAGCGAGTTGAAGAAAGGAGCTCAGGGGCACTGTAATTCACAAACCTGCAGAGTTATAAATGACAGCTATCGTCCAAAAATATACTGAAGTAAGGCTGCCAAGAGGACTTGAAAGCGGGGCAGAATTGCAGGAAACCGATTTCAGGAGGCAGACTGGAATTGCATTGAAAGCATAGGAAAAGAGGCAGAACGTCCACAATGATGCACTTGGCCAAAAAGGGCGTATGCGTTTTTTCCTGAATATATTCAGGAGAAAACGCATACGCCCTTTTTGGCCAACCAAGCAAGCTTGCAAAGGAAATCTGCACTACAATGAAGTCTCACTTCCCCCCGGTCAAAAGGGCCATCTGAAAAAAGTGTAAAATCCAGAAAGGCAGGACAGGCCATGGAGAACTGGGAGCCTTGTTATGCTGATGGGCGGGATGTAAATTGCCAACAGACACTCGGGAGAAGTGTATGGTGTTTCCTGAAACATCTAAAAAACAAAGCAACAGAGCCTAGGGCACTTCCACTTATGGTCCTATAGCTTAGGGAAATTAAAATCAAAAAGACACAGCCACCCCAAAGTTTGGGACGCCTCTGTTTACAAGAACCTCGTGTACAGTACAAGTTCAACATCGCAGAAAGTGAAAAATGGATAAAGAAGTTGTGGTATTTACTTACAAAGCAATATCACTCAGCAATGAAATCTATGTCATCAGGCCCTTAGCAGCACAATGAGTGGATTCAGGTATGATGATTCTAACTGAAATAAGTCACACAGAAAAAGAAACATCATAAGATATCAGTAATACACGGAATGTAAACTTGGCTACACAGGAACTGAATTACAGAACAGAACAGGGTCTCAAATTTAGAAAACCAACTTATGCTTGCTTAAGGGGAAAGGTGAGTTGGGGTGCTGCATAAAACCAGAGATTGAAATGAGCACAGATAAAGTTCCTTAAGCCAAATATGGAATAGACAAGAGCTACTCCTTGCTCAACGAAATGGACTCAACACCGCATATTAAATGCCTAAGAATGTACCTGACTAGTAAGTATCTTAAAACCTATGGATTGCTATGTCTCCGAAAGAGAATCAAGCATGTGTACAGGGGCATAAACGCAGCAGTGATAGGATTGGAGAGGTTCGGTGAGCAAATGAAGACCCTTTGAAGTCATATTGCATGGTACCCATTCCACGGGTTTCAACTACCCAGGTTTAAGGAATTCTTCCTTCAGCTAAAACATGCATGTGGAACCTAGAGTATGATCAACCATGTGATCGGGAGACGTGTTCAAATATGTCTCAGTTTTCGTACCCTGGTACTCGGGTGCAACATTCCAGACGCTTTACTAACACCCTCCCGACTTGGAGAGTCAGTCCCTTTAACCTCCTGTTTGGCCCAGTTTGCAATTTCTGCGGAAGATGAACAGGAATAGCGAGAACCAATGAGAGACTAGCTGGAGGTGTCTGGACGGGCAAATTTAACTCTCATTTCCCACCAGGAAGAGGAATTAACCAAAGGCTCAGCGTGCCGTGCCGGAACCAGATTAGGGCCTGAAGCCATCCTGCGGTGTTGCGGCCAGCTCAAAAGAAAGCGAGTTGAAGAAAGGAGCTCAGGGGCACTGTAATTCACAAACCTGCAGAGTTATAAATGACAGCTATCGTCCAAAAATATACTGAAGTAAGGCTGCCAAGAGGACTTGAAAGCGGGGCAGAATTGCAGGAAACCGATTTCAGGAGGCAGACTGGAATTGCATTGAAAGCATAGGAAAAGAGGCAGAACGTCCACAATGATGCACTTGGCCAAAAAGGGCGTATGCGTTTTTTCCTGAATATATTCAGGAAAAAACGCATACGCCCTTTTTGGCCAACCAAGCAAGCTTGCAAAGGAAATCTGCACTACAATGAAGTCTCACTTCCCCCCGGTCAAAAGGGCCATCTGAAAAAAGTGTAAAATCCAGAAAGGCAGGACAGGCCATGGAGAACTGGGAGCCTTGTTATGCTGATGGGCGGGATGTAAATTGCCAACAGACACTCGGGAGAAGTGTATGGTGTTTCCTGAAACATCTAAAAAACAAAGCAACAGAGCCTAGGGCACTTCCACTTATGGTCCTATAGCTTAGGGAAATTAAAATCAAAAAGACACAGCCACCCCAAAGTTTGGGACGCCTCTGTTTACAAGAACCTCGTGTACAGTACAAGTTCAACATCGCAGAAAGTGAAAAATGGATAAAGAAGTTGTGGTATTTACTTACAAAGCAATATCACTCAGCAATGAAATCTATGTCATCAGGCCCTTAGCAGCACAATGAGTGGATTCAGGTATGATGATTCTAACTGAAATAAGTCACACAGAAAAAGAAACATCGTAAGATATCAGTAATACACGGAATGTAAACTTGGCTACACAGGAACTGAATTACAGAACAGAACAGGGTCTCAAATTTAGAAAACCAACTTATGCTTTCTTAAGGGGAAAGGTGAGTTGGGGTGCTGCATAAAACCAGAGATTGAAATGAGCACAGATAAAGTTCCTTAAGCCAAATATGGAATAGACAAGAGCTACTCCTTGCTCAACGAAATGGACTCAACACCGCATATTAAATGCCTAAGAATGTACCTGACTAGTAAGTATCTTAAAACCTATGGATTGCTATGTCTCCGAAAGAGAATCAAGCATGTGTACAGGGGCATAAACGCAGCAGTGATAGGATTGGAGAGGTTCGGTGAGCAAATGAAGACCCTTTGAAGTCATATTGCATGGTACCCATTCCACGGGTTTCAACTACCCAGGTTTAAGGTATTCTTCCTTCAGCTAAAACATGCATGTGGAACCTAGAGTATGATCAACCATGTGATCGGGAGACGTGTTCAAATCTGTCTCACTTTTCGTACCCTGGTACTCGGGTGCAACATTCCAGACGCTTTACTAACACCCTCCCGACTTGGAGAGTCAGTCCCTTTAACCTCCTGTTTGGCCCAGTTTGCAATTTCTGCGGAAGATGAACAGGAATAGCGAGAACCAATGAGAGACTAGCTGGAGGTGTCTGGACGGGCAAATTTAACTCTCATTTCCCACCAGGAAGAGGAATTAACCAAAGGCTCAGCGTGCCGTGCCGGAACCAGATTAGGGCCTGAAGCCATCCTGCGGTGTTGCGGCCAGCTCAAAAGAAAGCGAGTTGAAGAAAGGAGCTCAGGGGCACTGTAATTCACAAACCTGCAGAGTTATAAATGACAGCTATCGTCCAAAAATATACTGAAGTAAGGCTGCCAAGAGGACTTGAAAGCGGGGCAGAATTGCAGGAAACCAATTTCAGGAGGCACACTGGAATTGCATTGAAAGCATAGGAAAAGAGGCAGAACGTCCACAATGATGCACTTGGCCAAAAAGGGCGTATGCGTTTTTTCCTGAATATATTCAGGAAAAAACGCATACGCCCTTTT
This sequence comes from Pseudorca crassidens, assembly GCF_039906515.1. Taxonomy (NCBI): domain Eukaryota; kingdom Metazoa; phylum Chordata; class Mammalia; order Artiodactyla; family Delphinidae; genus Pseudorca; species Pseudorca crassidens. The sequence continues at coordinate 1,123,788 of NW_027136310.1, forward strand.
TGGCCAACCAAGCAAGCTTGCAAAGGAAATCTGCACTACAATGAAGTCTCACTTCCCCCCGGTCAAAAGGGCCATCTGAAAAAAGTGTAAAATCCACAAAGACAGGACAGGCCATGGAGAACTGGGAGCCTTGTTATGCTGATGGGCGGGATGTAAATTGCCAACAGACACTCGGGAGAAGTGTATGGTGTTTCCTGAAACATCTAAAAAACAAAGCAACAGAGCCTAGGGCACTTCCACTTATGGTCCTATAGCTTAGGGAAATTAAAATCAAAAAGACACAGCCACCCCAAAGTTTGGGACGCCTCTGTTTACAAGAACCTCGTGTACAGTACAAGTTCAACATCGCAGAAAGTGAAAAATGGATAAAGAAGTTGTGGTATTTACTTACAAAGCAATATCACTCAGCAATGAAATCTATGTCATCAGGCCCTTAGCAGCACAATGAGTGGATTCAGGTATGATGATTCTAACTGAAATAAGTCACACAGAAAAAGAAACATCATAAGATATCAGTAATACACGGAATGTAAACTTGGCTACACAGGAACTGAATTACAGAACAGAACAGGGTCTCAAATTTAGAAAACCAACTTATGCTTCCTTAAGGGTAAAGGTGAGTTGGGGTGCTGCATAAAACCAGAGATTGAAATGAGCACAGATAAAGTTCCTTAAGCCAAATATGGAATAGACAAGAGCTACCTCTTGCTCAACAAAATGGACTCAACACCGCATATTAAATGCCTAAGAATGTACCTGACTAGTAAGTATCTTAAAACCTATGGATTGCTATGTCTCCGAAAGAGAATCAAGCATGTGTACAGGGGCATAAACGCAGCAGTGATAGGATTGGAGAGGTTCGGTGAGCAAATGAAGACCCTTTGAAGTCATATTGCATGGTACCCATTCCACGGGTTTCAACTACCCAGGTTTAAGGTATTCTTCCTTCAGCTAAAACATGCATGTGGAACCTAGAGTATGATCAACCATGTGATCGGGAGACGTGTTCAAATATGTCTCAGTTTTCGTACCCTGGTACTCGGGTGCAACATTCCAGACGCTTTACTAACACCCTCCCGACTTGGAGAGTCAGTCCCTTTAACCTCCTGTTTGGCCCAGTTTGCAATTTCTGCGGAAGATGAACAGGAATAGCGAGAACCAATGAGAGACTAGCTGGAGGTGTCTGGACGGGCAAATTTAACTCTCATTTCCCACCAGGAAGAGGAATTAACCAAAGGCTCAGCGTGCCGTGCCGGAACCAGATTAGGGCCTGAAGCCATCCTGCGGTGTTGCGGCCAGCTCAAAAGAAAGCGAGTTGAAGAAAGGAGCTCAGGGGCACTGTAATTCACAAACCTGCAGAGTTATAAATGACAGCTATCGTCCAAAATTATACTGAAGTAAGGCTTCCAAGAGGACTTGAAAGCGGGGCAGAATTGCAGGAAACCGATTTCAGGAGGTAGACTGGAATTGCATTGAAAGCATAGGAAAAGAGGCAGAACGTCCACAATGATGCACTTGGCCAAAAAGGGCGTATGCGTTTTTTCCTGAATATATTCAGGAAAAAACGCATACGCCCTTTTTGGCCAACCAAGCAAGCTTGCAAAGGAAATCTGCACTACAATGAAGTCTCACTTCCCCCCGGTCAAAAGGGCCATCTGAAAAAAGTGTAAAATCCAGAAAGGCAGGACAGGCCATGGAGAACTGGGAGCCTTGTTATGCTGATGGGCGGGATGTAAATTGCCAACAGACACTCGGGAGAAGTGTATGGTGTTTCCTGAAACATCTAAAAAACAAAGCAACAGAGCCTAGGGCACTTCCACTTATGGTCCTATAGCTTAGGGAAATTAAAATCAAAAAGACACAGCCACCCCAAAGTTTGGGACGCCTCTGTTTACAAGAACCTCGTGTACAGTACAAGTTCAACATCGCAGAAAGTGAAAAATGGATAAAGAAGTTGTGGTATTTACTTACAAAGCAATATCACTCAGCAATGAAATCTATGTCATCAGGCCCTTAGCAGCACAATGAGTGGATTCAGGTATGATGATTCTAACTGAAATAAGTCACACAGAAAAAGAAACATCATAAGATATCAGTAATACACGGAATGTAAACTTGGCTACACAGGAACTGAATTACAGAACAGAACAGGGTCTCAAATTTAGAAAACCAACTTATGCTTGCTTAAGGGGAAAGGTGAGTTGGGGTGCTGCATAAAACCAGAGATTGAAATGAGCACAGATAAAGTTCCTTAAGCCAAATATGGAATAGACAAGAGCTACTCCTTGCTCAACGAAATGGACTCAACACCGCATATTAAATGCCTAAGAATGTACCTGACTAGTAAGTATCTTAAAACCTATGGATTGCTATGTCTCCGAAAGAGAATCAAGCATGTGTACAGGGGCATAAACGCAGCAGTGATAGGATTGGAGAGGTTCGGTGAGCAAATGAAGACCCTTTGAAGTCATATTGCATGGTACCCATTCCACGGGTTTCAACTACCCAGGTTTAAGGTATTCTTCCTTCAGCTAAAACATGCATGTGGAACCTAGAGTATGATCAACCATGTGATCGGGAGACGTGTTCAAATATGTCTCAGTTTTCGTACCCTGGTACTCAGGTGCAACATTCCAGACGCTTTACTAACACCCTCCCGACTTGGAGAGTCAGTCCCTTTAACCTCCTGTTTGGCCCAGTTTGCAATTTCTGCGGAAGATGAACAGGAATAGTGAGAACCAATGAGAGACTAGCTGGAGGTGTCTGGACGGGCAAATTTAACTCTCATTTCCCACCAGGAAGAGGAATTAAGCAAAGGCTCAGCGTGCCGTGCCGGAACCAGATTAGGGCCTGAAGCCATCCTGCGGTGTTGCGGCCAGCTCAAAAGAAAGCGAGTTGAAGAAAGGAGCTCAGGGGCACTGTAATTCACAAACCTGCAGAGTTATAAATGACAGCTATCGTCCAAAAATATACTGAAGTAAGGCTGCCAAGAGGACTTGAAAGCGGGGCAGAATTGCAGGAAACCGATTTCAGGAGGTAGACTGGAATTGCATTGAAAGCATAGGAAAAGAGGCAGAACGTCCACAATGATGCACTTGGCCAAAAAGGGCGTATGTGTTTTTTCCTGAATATATTCAGGAAAAAACGCATACGCCCTTTTTGGCCAACCAAGCAAGCTTGCAAAGGAAATCTGCACTACAATGAAGTCTCACTTCCCCCCGGTCAAAAGGGCCATCTGAAAAAAGTGTAAAATCCAGAAAGGCAGGACAGGCCATGGAGAACTGGGAGCCTTGTTATGCTGATGGGCGGGATGTAAATTGCCAACAGACACTCGGGAGAAGTGTATGGTGTTTCCTGAAACATCTAAAAAACAAAGCAACAGAGCCTAGGGCACTTCCACTTATGGTCCTATAGCTTAGGGAAATTAAAATCAAAAAGACACAGCCACCCCAAAGTTTGGGACGCCTCTGTTTACAAGAACCTCGTTTACAGTACAAGTTCAACATCGCAGAAAGTGAAAAATGGATAAAGAAGTTGTGGTATTTACTTACAAAGCAATATCACTCAGCAATGAAATCTATGTCATCAGGCCCTTAGCAGCACAATGAGTGGATTCAGGTATGATGATTCTAACTGAAATAAGTCACACAGAAAAAGAAACATCATAAGATATCAGTAATACACGGAATGTAAACTTGGCTACACAGGAACTGAATTACAGAACAGAACAGGGTCTCAAATTTAGAAAACCAACTTATGCTTCCTTAAGGGTAAAGGTGAGTTGGGGTGCTGCATAAAACCAGAGATTGAAATGAGCACAGATAAAGTTCCTTAAGCCAAATATGGAATAGACAAGAGCTACCTCTTGCTCAACGAAATGGACTCAACACCGCATATTAAATGCCTAAGAATGTACCTGACTAGTAAGTATCTTAAAACCTATGGATTGCTATGTCTCCGAAAGAGAATCAAGCATGTGTACAGGGGCATAAACGCAGCAGTGATAGGATTGGAGAGGTTCGGTGAGCAAATGAAGACCCTTTGAAGTCATATTGCATGGTACCCATTCCACGGGTTTCAACTACCCAGGTTTAAGGTATTCTTCCTTCAGCTAAAACATGCATGTGGAACCTAGAGTATGATCAACCATGTGATCGGGAGACGTGTTCAAATATGTCTCAGTTTTCGTACCCTGGTACTCGGGTGCAACATTCCAGACGCTTTACTAACACCCTCCCGACTTGGAGAGTCAGTCCCTTTAACCTCCTGTTTGGCCCAGTTTGCAATTTCTGCGGAAGATGAACAGGAATAGCGAGAACCAATGAGAGACTAGCTGGAGGTGTCTGGACGGGCAAATTTAACTCTCATTTCCCACCAGGAAGAGGAATTAACCAAAGGCTCAGCGTGCCGTGCCGGAACCAGATTAGGGCCTGAAGCCATCCTGCGGTGTTGCGGCCAGCTCAAAAGAAAGCGAGTTGAAGAAAGGAGCTCAGGGGCACTGTAATTCACAAACCTGCAGAGTTATAAATGACAGCTATCGTCCAAAAATATACTGAAGTAAGGCTGCCAAGAGGACTTGAAAGCGGGGCAGAATTGCAGGAAACCGATTTCAGGAGGCAGACTGGAATTGCATTGAAAGCATAGGAAAAGAGGCAGAACGTCCACAATGATGCACTTGGCCAAAAAGGGCGTATGCGTTTTTTCCTGAATATATTCAGGAAAAAACGCATACGCCCTTTTTGGCCAACCAAGCAAGCTTGCAAAGGAAATCTGCACTACAATGAAGTCTCACTTCCCCCCGGTCAAAAGGGCCATCTGAAAAAAGTGTAAAATCCAGAAAGGCAGGACAGGCCATGGAGAACTGGGAGCCTTGTTATGCTGATGGGCGGGATGTAAATTGCCAACAGACACTCGGGAGAAGTGTATGGTGTTTCCTGAAACATCTAAAAAACAAAGCAACAGAGCCTAGGGCACTTCCACTTATGGTCCTATAGCTTAGGGAAATTAAAATCAAAAAGACACAGCCACCCCAAAGTTTGGGACGCCTCTGTTTACAAGAACCTCGTGTACAGTACAAGTTCAACATCGCAGAAAGTGAAAAATGGATAAAGAAGTTGTGGTATTTACTTACAAAGCAATATCACTCAGCAATGAAATCTATGTCATCAGGCCCTTAGCAGCACAATGAGTGGATTCAGGTATGATGATTCTAACTGAAATAAGTCACACAGAAAAAGAAACATCATAAGATATCAGTAATACACGGAATGTAAACTTGGCTACACAGGAACTGAATTACAGAACAGAACAGGGTCTCAAATTTAGAAAACCAACTTATGCTTTCTTAAGGGGAAAGGTGAGTTGGGGTGCTGCATAAAACCAGAGATTGAAATGAGCACAGATAAAGTTCCTTAAGCCAAATATGGAATAGACAAGAGCTACCTCTTGCTCAACGAAATGGACTCAAAACCGCATATTAAATGCCTAAGAATGTACCTGACTAGTAAGTATCTTAAAACCTATGGATTGCTATGTCTCCGAAAGAGAATCAAGCATGTGTACAGGGGCATAAACGCAGCAGTGATAGGATTGGAGAGGTTCGGTGAGCAAATGAAGACCCTTTGAAGTCATATTGCATGGTACCCATTCCACGGGTTTCAACTACCCAGGTTTAAGGTATTCTTCCTTCAGGTAAAACATGCATGTGGAACCTAGAGTATGATCAACCATGTGATCGGGAGACGTGTTCAAATATGTCTCAGTTTTCGTACCCTGGTACTCGGGTGCAACATTCCAGACGCTTTACTAACACCCTCCCGACTTGGAGAGTCAGTCCCTTTAACCTCCTGTTTGGCCCAGTTTGCAATTTCTGCGGAAGATGAACAGGAATAGCGAGAACCAATGAGAGACTAGCTGGAGGTGTCTGGACGGGCAAATTTAACTCTCATTTCCCACCAGGAAGAGGAATTAACCAAAGGCTCAGCGTGCCGTGCCGGAACCAGATTAGGGCCTGAAGCCATCCTGCGGTGTTGCGGCCAGCTCAAAAGAAAGCGAGTTGAAGAAAGGAGCTCAGGGGCACTGTAATTCACAAACCTGCAGAGTTATAAATGACAGCTATCGTCAAAAATTATACTGAAGTAAGGCTGCCAAGAGGACTTGAAAGCGGGGCAGAATTGCAGGAAACCGATTTCAGGAGGCACACTGGAATTGCATTGAAAGCATAGGAAAAGAGGCAGAACGTCCACAATGATGCACTTGGCCAAAAAGGGCGTATGCGTTTTTTCCTGAATATATTCAGGAAAAAACGCATACGCCCTTTTTGGCCAACCAAGCAAGCTTGCAAAGGAAATCTGCACTACAATGAAGTCTCACTTCCCCCCGGTCAAAAGGGCCATCTGAAAAAAGTGTAAAATCCACAAAGACAGGACAGGCCATGGAGAACTGGGAGCCTTGTTATGCTGATGGGCGGGATGTAAATTGCCAACAGACACTCGGGAGAAGTGTATGGTGTTTCCTGAAACATCTAAAAAACAAAGCAACAGAGCCTAGGGCACTTCCACTTATGGTCCTATAGCTTAGGGAAATTAAAATCAAAAAGACACAGCCACCCCAAAGTTTGGGACGCCTCTGTTTACAAGAACCTCGTGTACAGTACAAGTTCAACATCGCAGAAAGTGAAAAATGGATAAAGAAGTTGTGGTATTTACTTACAAAGCAATATCACTCAGCAATGAAATCTATGTCATCAGGCCCTTAGCAGCACAATGAGTGGATTCAGGTATGATGATTCTAACTGAAATAAGTCACACAGAAAAAGAAACATCATAAGATATCAGTAATACACGGAATGTAAACTTGGCTACACAGGAACTGAATTACAGAACAGAACAGGGTCTCAAATTTAGAAAACCAACTTATGCTTGCTTAAGGGGAAAGGTGAGTTGGGGTGCTGCATAAAACCAGAGATTGAAATGAGCACAGATAAAGTTCCTTAAGCCAAATATGGAATAGACAAGAGCTACTCCTTGCTCAACGAAATGGACTCAACACCGCATATTAAATGCCTAAGAATGTACCTGACTAGTAAGTATCTTAAAACCTATGGATTGCTATGTCTCCGAAAGAGAATCAAGCATGTGTACAGGGGCATAAACGCAGCAGTGATAGGATTGGAGAGGTTCGGTGAGCAAATGAAGACCCTTTGAAGTCATATTGCATGGTACCCATTCCACGGGTTTCAACTACCCAGGTTTAAGGTATTCTTCCTTCAGCTAAAACATGCATGTGGAACCTAGAGTATGATCAACCATGTGATCGGGAGACGTGTTCAAATATGTCTCAGTTTTCGTACCCTGGTACTCAGGTGCAACATTCCAGACGCTTTACTAACACCCTCCCGACTTGGAGAGTCAGTCCCTTTAACCTCCTGTTTGGCCCAGTTTGCAATTTCTGCGGAAGATGAACAGGAATAGCGAGAACCAATGAGAGACTAGCTGGAGGTGTCTGGACGGGCAAATTTAACTCTCATTTCCCACCAGGAAGAGGAATTAAGCAAAGGCTCAGCGTGCCGTGCCGGAACCAGATTAGGGCCTGAAGCCATCCTGCGGTGTTGCGGCCAGCTCAAAAGAAAGCGAGTTGAAGAAAGGAGCTCAGGGGCACTGTAATTCACAAACCTGCAGAGTTATAAATGACAGCTATCGTCCAAAAATATACTGAAGTAAGGCTGCCAAGAGGACTTGAAAGCGGGGCAGAATTGCAGGAAACCGATTTCAGGAGGCAGACTGGAATTGCATTGAAAGCATAGGAAAAGAGGCAGAACGTCCACAATGATGCACTTGGCCAAAAAGGGCGTATGTGTTTTTTCCTGAATATATTCAGGAAAAAACGCATACGCCCTTTTTGGCCAACCAAGCAAGCTTGCAAAGGAAATCTGCACTACAATGAAGTCTCACTTCCCCCCGGTCAAAAGGGCCATCTGAAAAAAGTGTAAAATCCAGAAAGGCAGGACAGGCCATGGAGAACTGGGAGCCTTGTTATGCTGATGGGCGGGATGTAAATTGCCAACAGACACTCGGGAGAAGTGTATGGTGTTTCCTGAAACATCTAAAAAACAAAGCAACAGAGCCTAGGGCACTTCCACTTATGGTCCTATAGCTTAGGGAAATTAAAATCAAAAAGACACAGCCACCCCAAAGTTTGGGACGCCTCTGTTTACAAGAACCTCGTTTACAGTACAAGTTCAACATCGCAGAAAGTGAAAAATGGATAAAGAAGTTGTGGTATTTACTTACAAAGCAATATCATTCAGCAATGAAATCTATGTCATCAGGCCCTTAGCAGCACAATGAGTGGATTCAGGTATGATGATTCTAACTGAAATAAGTCACACAGAAAAAGAAACATCGTAAGATATCAGTAATACACGGAATGTAAACTTGGCTACACAGGAACTGAATTACAGAACAGAACAGGGTCTCAAATTTAGAAAACCAACTTATGCTTTCTTAAGGGGAAAGGTGAGTTGGGGTGCTGCATAAAACCAGAGATTGAAATGAGCACAGATAAAGTTCCTTAAGCCAAATATGGAATAGACAAGAGCTACTCCTTGCTCAACGAAATGGACTCAACACCGCATATTAAATGCCTAAGAATGTACCTGACTAGTAAGTATCTTAAAACCTATGGATTGCTATGTCTCCGAAAGAGAATCAAGCATGTGTACAGGGGCATAAACGCAGCAGTGATAGGATTGGAGAGGTTCGGTGAGCAAATGAAGACCCTTTGAAGTCATATTGCATGGTACCCATTCCACGGGTTTCAACTACCCAGGTTTAAGGTATTCTTCCTTCAGCTAAAACATGCATGTGGAACCTAGAGTATGATCAACCATGTGATCGGGAGACGTGTTCAAATCTGTCTCAGTTTTCGTACCCTGGTACTCGGGTGCAACATTCCAGACGCTTTACTAACACCCTCCCGACTTGGAGAGTCAGTCCCTTTAACCTCCTGTTTGGCCCAGTTTGCAATTTCTGCGGAAGATGAACAGGAATAGCGAGAACCAATGAGAGACTAGCTGGAGGTGTCTGGACGGGCAAATTTAACTCTCATTTCCCACCAGGAAGAGGAATTAACCAAAGGCTCAGCGTGCCGTGCCGGAACCAGATTAGGGCCTGAAGCCATCCTGCGGTGTTGCGGCCAGCTCAAAAGAAAGCGAGTTGAAGAAAGGAGCTCAGGGGCACTGTAATTCACAAACCTGCAGAGTTATAAATGACAGCTATCGTCCAAAAATATACTGAAGTAAGGCTGCCAAGAGGACTTGAAAGCGGGGCAGAATTGCAGGAAACCGATTTCAGGAGGCACACTGGAATTGCATTGAAAGCATAGGAAAAGAGGCAGAACGTCCACAATGATGCACTTGGCCAAAAAGGGCGTATGCGTTTTTTCCTGAATATATTCAGGAAAAAACGCATACGCCCTTTTTGGCCAACCAAGCAAGCTTGCAAAGGAAATCTGCACTACAATGAAGTCTCACTTCCCCCCGGTCAAAAGGGCCATCTGAAAAAAGTGTAAAATCCACAAAGACAGGACAGGCCATGGAGAACTGGGAGCCTTGTTATGCTGATGGGCGGGATGTAAATTGCCAACAGACACTCGGGAGAAGTGTATGGTGTTTCCTGAAACATCTAAAAAACAAAGCAACAGAGCCTAGGGCACTTCCACTTATGGTCCTATAGCTTAGGGAAATTAAAATCAAAAAGACACAGCCACCCCAAAGTTTGGGACGCCTCTGTTTACAAGAACCTCGTTTACAGTACAAGTTCAACATCGCAGAAAGTGAAAAATGGATAAAGAAGTTGTGGTATTTACTTACAAAGCAATATCACTCAGCAATGAAATCTATGTCATCAGGCCCTTAGCAGCACAATGAGTGGATTCAGGTATGATGATTCTAACTGAAATAAGTCACACAGAAAAAGAAACATCATAAGATATCAGTAATACACGGAATGTAAACTTGGCTACACAGGAACTGAATTACAGAACAGAACAGGGTCTCAAATTTAGAAAACCAACTTATGCTTCCTTAAGGGTAAAGGTGAGTTGGGGTGCTGCATAAAACCAGAGATTGAAATGAGCACAGATAAAGTTCCTTAAGCCAAATATGGAATAGACAAGAGCTACCTCTTGCTCAACGAAATGGACTCAACACCGCATATTAAATGCCTAAGAATGTACCTGACTAGTAAGTATCTTAAAACCTATGGATTGCTATGTCTCCGAAAGAGAATCAAGCATGTGTACAGGGGCATAAACGCAGCAGTGATAGGATTGGAGAGGTTCGGTGAGCAAATGAAGACCCTTTGAAGTCATATTGCATGGTACCCATTCCACGGGTTTCAACTACCCAGGTTTAAGGTATTCTTCCTTCAGCTAAAACATGCATGTGGAACCTAGAGTATGATCAACCATGTGATCGGGAGACGTGTTCAAATCTGTCTCAGTTTTCGTACCCTGGTACTCGGGTGCAACATTCCAGACGCTTTACTAACACCCTCCCGACTTGGAGAGTCAGTCCCTTTAACCTCCTGTTTGGCCCAGTTTGCAATTTCTGCGGAAGATGAACAGGAATAGCGAGAACCAATGAGAGACTAGCTGGAGGTGTCTGGACGGGCAAATTTAACTCTCATTTCCCACCAGGAAGAGGAATTAAGCAAAGGCTCAGCGTGCCGTGCCGGAACCAGATTAGGGCCTGAAGCCATCCTGCGGTGTTGCGGCCAGCTCAAAAGAAAGCGAGTTGAAGAAAGGAGCTCAGGGGCACTGTAATTCACAAACCTGCAGAGTTATAAATGACAGCTATCGTCCAAAAATATACTGAAGTAAGGCTGCCAAGAGGACTTGAAAGCGGGGCAGAATTGCAGGAAACCGATTTCAGGAGGCAGACTGGAATTGCATTGAAAGCATAGGAAAAGAGGCAGAACGTCCACAATAATGCACTTGGCCAAAAAGGGCGTATGCGTTTTTTCCTGAATATATTCAGGAAAAAACGCATACGCCCTTTTTGGCCAACCAAGCAAGCTTGCAAAGGAAATCTGCACTACAATGAAGTCTCACTTCCCCCCGGTCAAAAGGGCCATCTGAAAAAAGTGTAAATTCCAGAAAGGCAGGACAGGCCATGGAGAACTGGGAGCCTTGTTATGCTGATGGGCGGGATGTAAATTGCCAACAGACACTCGGGAGAAGTGTATGGTGTTTCCTGAAACATCTAAAAAACAAAGCAACAGAGCCTAGGGCACTTCCACTTATGGTCCTATAGCTTAGGGAAATTAAAATCAAAAAGACACAGCCACCCCAAAGTTTGGGACGCCTCTGTTTACAAGAACCTCGTGTACAGTACAAGTTCAACATCGCAGAAAGTGAAAAATGGATAAAGAAGTTGTGGTATTTACTTACAAAGCAATATCACTCAGCAATGAAATCTATGTCATCAGGCCCTTAGCAGCACAATGAGTGGATTCAGGTATGATGATTCTAACTGAAATAAGTCACACAGAAAAAGAAACATCGTAAGATATCAGTAATACACGGAATGTAAACTTGGCTACACAGGAACTGAATTACAGAACAGAACAGGGTCTCAAATTTAGAAAACCAACTTATGCTTTCTTAAGGGGAAAGGTGAGTTGGGGTGCTGCATAAAACCAGAGATTGAAATGAGCACAGATAAAGTTCCTTAAGCCAAATATGGAATAGACAAGAGCTACTCCTTGCTCAACGAAATGGACTCAACACCGCATATTAAATGCCTAAGAATGTACCTGACTAGTAAGTATCTTAAAACCTATGGATTGCTATGTCTCCGAAAGAGAATCAAGCATGTGTACAGGGGCATAAATGCAGCAGTGATAGGATTGGAGAGGTTCGGTGAGCAAATGAAGACCCTTTGAAGTCATATTGCATGGTACCCATTCCACGGGTTTCAACTACCCAGGTTTAAGGTATTCTTCCTTCAGCTAAAACATGCATGTGGAACCTAGAGTATGATCAACCATGTGATCGGGAGACGTGTTCAAATCTGTCTCAGTTTTCGTACCCTGGTACTCGGGTGCAACATTCCAGACGCTTTAATAACACCCTCCCGACTTGGAGAGTCAGTCCCTTTAACCTCCTGTTTGGCCCAGTTTGCAATTTCTGCGGAAGATGAACAGGAATAGCGAGAACCAATGAGAGACTAGCTGGAGGTGTCTGGACGGGCAAATTTAACTCTCATTTCCCACCAGGAAGAGGAATTAACCAAAGGCTCAGCGTGCCGTGCCGGAACCAGATTAGGGCCTGAAGCCATCCTGCGGTGTTGCGGCCAGCTCAAAAGAAAGCGAGTTGAAGAAAGGAGCTCAGGGGCACTGTAATTCACAAACCTGCAGAGTTATAAATGACAGCTATCGTCCAAAAATATACTGAAGTAAGGCTGCCAAGAGGACTTGAAAGCGGGGCAGAATTGCAGGAAACCGATTTCAGGAGGCAGACTGGAATTGCATTGAAAGCATAGGAAAAGAGGCAGAACGTCCACAATGATGCACTTGGCCAAAAAGGGCGTATGCGTTTTTTCCTGAATATATTCAGGAAAAAACGCATACGCCCTTTTTGGCCAACCAAGCAAGCTTGCAAAGGAAATCTGCACTACAATGAAGTCTCACTTCCCCCCGGTCAAAAGGGCCATCTGAAAAAAGTGTAAAATCCAGAAAGGCAGGACAGGCCATGGAGAACTGGGAGCCTTGTTATGCTGATGGGCGGGATGTAAATTGCCAACAGACACTCGGGAGAAGTGTATGGTGTTTCCTGAAACATCTAAAAAACAAAGCAACAGAGCCTAAGGCACTTCCACTTATGGTCCTATAGCTTAGGGAAATTAAAATCAAAAAGACACAGCCACCCCAAAGTTTGGGACGCCTCTGTTTACAAGAACCTCGTGTACAGTACAAGTTCAACATCGCAGAAAGTGAAAAATGGATAAAGAAGTTGTGGTATTTACTTACAAAGCAATATCACTCAGCAATGAAATCTATGTCATCAGGCCCTTAGCAGCACAATGAGTGGATTCAGGTATGATGATTCTAACTGAAATAAGTCACACAGAAAAAGAAACATCATAAGATATCAGTAATACACGGAATGTAAACTTGGCTACACAGGAACTGAATTACAGAACAGAACAGGGTCTCAAATTTAGAAAACCAACTTATGCTTGCTTAAGGGGAAAGGTGAGTTGGGGTGCTGCATAAAACCAGAGATTGAAATGAGCACAGATAAAGTTCCTTAAGCCAAATATGGAATAGACAAGAGCTACTCCTTGCTCAACGAAATGGACTCAACACCGCATATTAAATGCCTAAGAATGTACCTGACTAGTAAGTATCTTAAAACCTATGGATTGCTATGTCTCCGAAAGAGAATCAAGCATGTGTACAGGGGCATAAACGCAGCAGTGATAGGATTGGAGAGGTTCGGTGAGCAAATGAAGACCCTTTGAAGTCATATTGCATGGTACCCATTCCACGGGTTTCAACTACCCAGGTTTAAGGTATTCTTCCTTCAGCTAAAACATACATGTGGAACCTAGAGTATGATCAACCATGTGATCGGGAGACGTGTTCAAATATGTCTCAGTTTTCGTACCCTGGTACTCGGGTGCAACATTCCAGACGCTTTACTAACACCCTCCCGACTTGGAGAGTCAGTCCCTTTAACCTCCTGTTTGGCCCAGTTTGCAATTTCTGCGGAAGATGAACAGGAATAGCGAGAACCAATGAGAGACTAGCTGGAGGTGTCTGGACGGGCAAATTTAACTCTCATTTCCCACCAGGAAGAGGAATTAACCAAAGGCTCAGCGTGCCGTGCCGGAACCAGATTAGGGCCTGAAGCCATCCTGCGGTGTTGCGGCCAGCTCAAAAGAAAGCGAGTTGAAGAAAGGAGCTCAGGGGCACTGTAATTCACAAACCTGCAGAGTTATAAATGACAGCTATCGTCCAAAAATATACTGAAGTAAGGCTGCCAAGAGGACTTGAAAGCGGGGCAGAATTGCAGGAAACCGATTTCAGGAGGCACACTGGAATTGCATTGAAAGCATAGGAAAAGAGGCAGAACGTCCACAATGATGCACTTGGCCAAAAAGGGCGTATGCGTTTTTTCCTGAATATATTCAGGAAAAAACGCATACGCCCTTTTTGGCCAACCAAGCAAGCTTGCAAAGGAAATCTGCACTACAATGAAGTCTCACTTCCCCCCGGTCAAAAGGGCCATCTGAAAAAAGTGTAAAATCCAGAAAGGCAGGACAGGCCATGGAGAACTGGGAGCCTTGTTATGCTGATGGGCGGGATGTAAATTGCCAACAGACACTCGGGAGAAGTGTATGGTGTTTCCTGAAACATCTAAAAAACAAAGCAACAGAGCCTAGGGCACTTCCACTTATGGTCCTATAGCTTAGGGAAATTAAAATCAAAAAGACACAGCCACCCCAAAGTTTGGGACAGCTCTGTTTACAAGAACCTCGTGTACAGTACAAGTTCAACATCGCAGAAAGTGAAAAATGGATAAAGAAGTTGTGGTATTTACTTACAAAGCAATATCACTCAGCAATGAAATCTATGTCATCAGGCCCTTAGCAGCACAATGAGTGGATTCAGGTATGATGATTCTAACTGAAATAAGTCACACAGAAAAAGAAACATCATAAGATATCAGTAATACACGGAATGTAAACTTGGCTACACAGGAACTGAATTACAGAACAGAACAGGGTCTCAAATTTAGAAAACCAACTTATGCTTGCTTAAGGGGAAAGGTGAGTTGGGGTGCTGCATAAAACCAGAGATTGAAATGAGCACAGATAAAGTTCCTTAAGCCAAATATGGAATAGACAAGAGCTACTCCTTGCTCAACGAAATGGACTCAACACCGCATATTAAATGCCTAAGAATGTACCTGACTAGTAAGTATCTTAAAACCTATGGATTGCTATGTCTCCGAAAGAGAATCAAGCATGTGTACAGGGGCATAAACGCAGCAGTGATAGGATTGGAGAGGTTCGGTGAGCAAATGAAGACCCTTTGAAGTCATATTGCATGGTACCCATTCCACGGGTTTCAACTACCCAGGTTTAAGGTATTCTTCCTTCAGCTAAAACATGCATGTGGAACCTAGAGTATGATCAACCATGTGATCGGGAGACGTGTTCAAATATGTCTCAGTTTTCGTACCCTGGTACTCGGGTGCAACATTCCAGACGCTTTACTAACACCCTCCCGACTTGGAGAGTCAGTCCCTTTAACCTCCTGTTTGGCCCAGTTTGCAATTTCTGCGGAAGATGAACAGGAATAGTGAGAACCAATGAGAGACTAGCTGGAGGTGTCTGGACGGGCAAATTTAACTCTCATTTCCCACCAGGAAGAGGAATTAACCAAAGGCTCAGCGTGCCGTGCCGGAACCAGATTAGGGCCTGAAGCCATCCTGCGGTGTTGCGGCCAGCTCAAAAGAAAGCGAGTTGAAGAAAGGAGCTCAGGGGCACTGTAATTCACAAACCTGCAGAGTTATAAATGACAGCTATCGTCCAAAAATATACTGAAGTAAGGCTGCCAAGAGGACTTGAAAGCGGGGCAGAATTGCAGGAAACCGATTTCAGGAGGCAGACTGGAATTGCATTGAAAGCATAGGAAAAGAGGCAGAACGTCCACAATGATGCACTTGGCCAAAAAGTGCGTATGCGTTTTTTCCTGAATATATTCAGGAAAAAACGCATACGCCCTTTTTGGCCAACCAAGCAAGCTTGCAAAGGAAATCTGCACTACAATGAAGTCTCACTTCCCCCCGGTCAAAAGGGCCATCTGAAAAAAGTGTAAAATCCAGAAAGGCAGGACAGGCCATGGAGAACTGGGAGCCTTGTTATGCTGATGGGCGGGATGTAAATTGCCAACAGACACTCGGGAGAAGTGTATGGTGTTTCCTGAAACATCTAAAAAACAAAGCAACAGAGCCTAGGGCACTTCCACTTATGGTCCTATAGCTTAGGGAAATTAAAATCAAAAAGACACAGCCACCCCAAAGTTTGGGACGCCTCTGTTTACAAGAACCTCGTGTACAGTACAAGTTCAACATCGCAGAAAGTGAAAAATGGATAAAGAAGTTGTGGTATTTACTTACAAAGCAATATCACTCAGCAATGAAATCTATGTCATCAGGCCCTTAGCAGCACAATGAGTGGATTCAGGTATGATGATTCTAACTGAAATAAGTCACACAGAAAAAGAAACATCATAAGATATCAGTAATACACGGAATGTAAACTTGGCTACACAGGAACTGTATTACAGAACAGAACAGGGTCTCAAATTTAGAAAACCAACTTATGCTTGCTTAAGGAGAAAGGTGAGTTGGGGTGCTGCATAAAACCAGAGATTGAAATGAGCACAGATAAAGTTCCTTAAGCCAAATATGGAATAGACAAGAGCTACTCCTTGCTCAACGAAATGGACTCAACACCGCATATTAAATGCCTAAGAATGTACCTGACTAGTAAGTATCTTAAAACCTATGGATTGCTATGTCTCCGAAAGAGAATCAAGCATGTGTACAGGGGCATAAACGCAGCAGTGATAGGATTGGAGAGGTTCGGTGAGCAAATGAAGACCCTTTGAAGTCATATTGCATGGTACCCATTCCACGGGTTTCAACTACCCAGGTTTAAGGTATTCTTCCTTCAGCTAAAACATGCATGTGGAACCTAGAGTATGATCAACCATGTGATCGGGAGACGTGTTCAAATATGTCTCAGTTTTCGTACCCTGGTACTCGGGTGCAACATTCCAGACGCTTTACTAACACCCTCCCGACTTGGAGAGTCAGTCCCTTTAACCTCCTGTTTGGCCCAGTTTGCAATTTCTGCGGAAGATGAACAGGAATAGCGAGAACCAATGAGAGACTAGCTGGAGGTGTCTGGACGGGCAAATTTAACTCTCATTTCCCACCAGGAAGAGGAATTAACCAAAGGCTCAGCGTGCCGTGCCGGAACCAGATTAGGGCCTGAAGCCATCCTGCGGTGTTGCGGCCAGCTCAAAAGAAAGCGAGTTGAAGAAAGGAGCTCAGGGGCACTGTAATTCACAAACCTGCAGAGTTATAAATGACAGCTATCGTCCAAAAATATACTGAAGTAAGGCTGCCAAGAGGACTTGAAAGCGGGGCAGAATTGCAGGAAACCGATTTCAGGAGGCAGACTGGAATTGCATTGAAAGCATAGGAAAAGAGGCAGAACGTCCACAATGATGCACTTGGCCAAAAAGGGCGTATGCGTTTTTTCCTGAATATATTCAGGAAAAAACGCATACGCCCTTTTTGGCCAACCAAGCAAGCTTGCAAAGGAAATCTGCACTACAATGAAGTCTCACTTCCCCCCGGTCAAAAGGGCCATCTGAAAAAAGTGTAAAATCCAGAAAGGCAGGACAGGCCATGGAGAACTGGGAGCCTTGTTATGCTGATGGGCGGGATGTAAATTGCCAACAGACACTCGGGAGAAGTGTATGGTGTTTCCTGAAACATCTAAAAAACAAAGCAACAGAGCCTAGGGCACTTCCACTTATGGTCCTATAGCTTAGGGAAATTAAAATCAAAAAGACACAGCCACCCCAAAGTTTGGGACGCCTCTGTTTACAAGAACCTCGTTTACAGTACAAGTTCAACATCGCAGAAAGTGAAAAATGGATAAAGAAGTTGTGGTATTTACTTACAAAGCAATATCACTCAGCAATGAAATCTATGTCATCAGGCCCTTAGCAGCACAATGAGTGGATTCAGGTATGATGATTCTAACTGAAATAAGTCACACAGAAAAAGAAACATCATAAGATATCAGTAATACACGGAATGTAAACTTGGCTACACAGGAACTGAATTACAGAACAGAACAGGGTCTCAAATTTAGAAAACCAACTTATGCTTGCTTAAGGGGAAAGGTGAGTTGGGGTGCTGCATAAAACCAGAGATTGAAATGAGCACAGATAAAGTTCCTTAAGCCAAATATGGAATAGACAAGAGCTACTCCTTGCTCAACGAAATGGACTCAACACCGCATATTAAATGCCTAAGAATGTACCTGACTAGTAAGTATCTTAAAACCTATGGATTGCTATGTCTCTGAAAGAGAATCAAGCATGTGTACAGGGGCATAAACACAGCAGTGATAGGATTGGAGAGGTTCGGTGAGCAAATGAAGACCCTTTGAAGTCATATTGCATGGTACCCATTCCACGGGTTTCAACTACCCAGGTTTAAGGTATTCTTCCTTCAGCTAAAACATGCATGTGGAACCTAGAGTATGATCAACCATGTGATCGGGAGACGTGTTCAAATATGTCTCAGTTTTCGTACCCTGGTACTCGGGTGCAACATTCCAGACGCTTTACTAACACCCTCCCGACTTGGAGAGTCAGTCCCTTTAACCTCCTGTTTGGCCCAGTTTGCAATTTCTGCGGAAGATGAACAGGAATAGCGAGAACCAATGAGAGACTAGCTGGAGGTGTCTGGACGGGCAAATTTAACCCTCATTTCCCACCAGGAAGAGGAATTAACCAAAGGCTCAGCGTGCCGTGCCGGAACCAGATTAGGGCCTGAAGCCATCCTGCGGTGTTGCGGCCAGCTCAAAAGAAAGCGAGTTGAAGAAAGGAGCTCAGGGGCACTGTAATTCACAAACCTGCAGAGTTATAAATGACAGCTATCGTCCAAAAATATACTGAAGTAAGGCTGCCAAGAGGACTTGAAAGCGGGGCAGAATTGCAGGAAACCGATTTCAGGAGGCAGACTGGAATTGCATTGAAAGCATAGGAAAAGAGGCAGAACGTCCACAATGATGCACTTGGCCAAAAAGGGCGTATGCGTTTTTTCCTGAATATATTCAGGAAAAAACGCATACGCCCTTTTTGGCCAACCAAGCAAGCTTGCAAAGGAAATCTGCACTACAATGAAGTCTCACTTCCCCCCGGTCAAAAGGGCCATCTGAAAAAAGTGTAAAATCCAGAAAGGCAGGACAGGCCATGGAGAACTGGGAGCCTTGTTATGCTGATGGGCGGGATGTAAATTGCCAACAGACACTCGGGAGAAGTGTATGGTGTTTCCTGAAACATCTAAAAAACAAAGCAACAGAGCCTAGGGCACTTCCACTTATGGTCCTATAGCTTAGGGAAATTAAAATCAAAAAGACACAGCCACCCCAAAGTTTGGGACGCCTCTGTTTACAAGAACCTCGTGTACAGTACAAGTTCAACATCGCAGAAAGTGAAAAATGGATAAAGAAGTTGTGGTATTTACTTACAAAGCAATATCACTCAGCAATGAAATCTATGTCATCAGGCCCTTAGCAGCACAATGAGTGGATTCAGGTATGATGATTCTAACTGAAATAAGTCACACAGAAAAAGAAACATCATAAGATATCAGTAATACACGGAATGTAAACTTGGCTACACAGGAACTGAATTACAGAACAGAACAGGGTCTCAAATTTAGAAAACCAACTTATGCTTGCTTAAGGGGAAAGGTGAGTTGGGGTGCTGCATAAAACCAGAGATTGAAATGAGCACAGATAAAGTTCCTTAAGCCAAATATGGAATAGACAAGAGCTACTCCTTGCTCAACGAAATGGACTCAACACCGCATATTAAATGCCTAAGAATGTACCTGACTAGTAAGTATCTTAAAACCTATGGATTGCTATGTCTCCGAAAGAGAATCAAGCATGTGTACAGGGGCATAAACGCAGCAGTGATAGGATTGGAGAGGTTCGGTGAGCAAATGAAGACCCTTTGAAGTCATATTGCATGGTACCCATTCCACGGGTTTCAACTACCCAGGTTTAAGGTATTCTTCCTTCAGCTAAAACATGCATGTGGAACCTAGAGTATGATCAACCATGTGATCGGGAGACGTGTTCAAATATGTCTCAGTTTTCGTACCCTGGTACTCGGGTGCAACATTCCAGACGCTTTACTAACACCCTCCCGACTTGGAGAGTCAGTCCCTTTAACCTCCTGTTTGGCCCAGTTTGCAATTTCTGCGGAAGATGAACAGGAATAGCGAGAACCAATGAGAGACTAGCTGGAGGTGTCTGGACGGGCAAATTTAACTCTCATTTCCCACCAGGAAGAGGAATTAACCAAAGGCTCAGCGTGCCGTGCCGGAACCAGATTAGGGCCTGAAGCCATCCTGCGGTGTTGCGGCCAGCTCAAAAGAAAGCGAGTTGAAGAAAGGAGCTCAGGGGCACTGTAATTCACAAACCTGCAGAGTTATAAATGACAGCTATCGTCCAAAAATATACTGAAGTAAGGCTGCCAAGAGGACTTGAAAGCGGGGCAGAATTGCAGGAAACCGATTTCAGGAGGCAGACTGGAATTGCATTGAAAGCATAGGAAAAGAGGCAGAACGTCCACAATGATGCACTTGGCCAAAAAGGGCGTATGCGTTTTTTCCTGAATATATTCAGGAAAAAACGCATACGCCCTTTTTGGCCAACCAAGCAAGCTTGCAAAGGAAATCTGCACTACAATGAAGTCTCACTTCCCCCCGGTCAAAAGGGCCATCTGAAAAAAGTGTAAAATCCAGAAAGGCAGGACAGGCCATGGAGAACTGGGAGCCTTGTTATGCTGATGGGCGGGATGTAAATTGCCAACAGACACTCGGGAGAAGTGTATGGTGTTTCCTGAAACATCTAAAAAACAAAGCAACAGAGCCTAGGGCACTTCCACTTATGGTCCTATAGCTTAGGGAAATTAAAATCAAAAAGACACAGCCACCCCAAAGTTTGGGACGCCTCTGTTTACAAGAACCTCGTGTACAGTACAAGTTCAACATCGCAGAAAGTGAAAAATGGATAAAGAAGTTGTGGTATTTACTTACAAAGCAATATCACTCAGCAATGAAATCTATGTCATCAGGCCCTTAGCAGCACAATGAGTGGATTCAGGTATGATGATTCTAACTGAAATAAGTCACACAGAAAAAGAAACATCATAAGATATCAGTAATACACGGAATGTAAACTTGGCTACACAGGAACTGAATTACAGAACAGAACAGGGTCTCAAATTTAGAAAACCAACTTATGCTTCCTTAAGGGGAAAGGTGAGTTGGGGTGCTGCATAAAACCAGAGATTGAAATGAGCACAGATAAAGTTCCTTAAGCCAAATATGGAATAGACAAGAGCTACTCCTTGCTCAACGAAATGGACTCAACACCGCATATTAAATGCCTAAGAATGTACCTGACTAGTAAGTATCTTAAAACCTATGGATTGCTATGTCTCCGAAAGAGAATCAAGCATGTGTACAGGGGCATAAACGCAGCAGTGATAGGATTGGAGAGGTTCGGTGAGCAAATGAAGACCCTTTGAAGTCATATTGCATGGTACCCATTCCACGGGTTTCAACTACCCAGGTTTAAGGTATTCTTCCTTCAGCTAAAACATGCATGTGGAACCTAGAGTATGATCAACCATGTGATCGGGAGACGTGTTCAAATATGTCTCAGTTTTCGTACCCTGGTACTCGGGTGCAACATTCCAGACGCTTTACTAACACCCTCCCGACTTGGAGAGTCAGTCCCTTTAACCTCCTGTTTGGCCCAGTTTGCAATTTCTGCGGAAGATGAACAGGAATAGCGAGAACCAATGAGAGACTAGCTGGAGGTGTCTGGACGGGCAAATTTAACTCTCATTTCCCACCAGGAAGAGGAATTAACCAAAGGCTCAGCGTGCCGTGCCGGAACCAGATTAGGGCCTGAAGCCATCCTGCGGTGTTGCGGCCAGCTCAAAAGAAAGCGAGTTGAAGAAAGGAGCTCAGGGGCACTGTAATTCACAAACCTGCAGAGTTATAAATGACAGCTATCGTCCAAAAATATACTGAAGTAAGGCTGCCAAGAGGACTTGAAAGCGGGGCAGAATTGCAGGAAACCGATTTCAGGAGGCAGACTGGAATTGCATTGAAAGCATAGGAAAAGAGGCAGAACGTCCACAATGATGCACTTGGCCAAAAAGGGCGTATGCGTTTTTTCCTGAATATATTCAGGAAAAAACGCATACGCCCTTTTTGGCCAACCAAGCAAGCTTGCAAAGGAAATCTGCACTACAATGAAGTCTCACTTCCCCCCGGTCAAAAGGGCCATCTGAAAAAAGTGTAAAATCCAGAAAGGCAGGACAGGCCATGGAGAACTGGGAGCCTTGTTATGCTGATGGGCGGGATGTAAATTGCCAACAGACACTCGGGAGAAGTGTATGGTGTTTCCTGAAACATCTAAAAAACAAAGCAACAGAGCCTAGGGCACTTCCACTTATGGTCCTATAGCTTAGGGAAATTAAAATCAAAAAGACACAGCCACCCCAAAGTTTGGGACGCCTCTGTTTACAAGAACCTCGTGTACAGTACAAGTTCAACATCGCAGAAAGTGAAAAATGGATAAAGAAGTTGTGGTATTTACTTACAAAGCAATATCACTCAGCAATGAAATCTATGTCATCAGGCCCTTAGCAGCACAATGAGTGGATTCAGGTATGATGATTCTAACTGAAATAAGTCACACAGAAAAAGAAACATCATAAGATATCAGTAATACACGGAATGTAAACTTGGCTACACAGGAACTGAATTACAGAACAGAACAGGGTCTCAAATTTAGAAAACCAACTTATGCTTCCTTAAGGGTAAAGGTGAGTTGGGGTGCTGCATAAAACCAGAGATTGAAATGAGCACAGATAAAGTTCCTTAAGCCAAATATGGAATAGACAAGAGCTACTCCTTGCTCAACGAAATGGACTCAACACCGCATATTAAATGCCTAAGAATGTACCTGACTAGTAAGTATCTTAAAACCTATGGATTGCTATGTCTCCGAAAGAGAATCAAGCATGTGTACAGGGGCATAAACGCAGCAGTGATAGGATTGGAGAGGTTCGGTGAGCAAATGAAGACCCTTTGAAGTCATATTGCATGGTACCCATTCCACGGGTTTCAACTACCCAGGTTTAAGGTATTCTTCCTTCAGCTAAAACATGCATGTGGAACCTAGAGTATGATCAACCATGTGATCGGGAGACGTGTTCAAATATGTCTCAGTTTTCGTACCCTGGTACTCGGGTGCAACATTCCAGACGCTTTACTAACACCCTCCCGACTTGGAGAGTCAGTCCCTTTAACCTCCTGTTTGGCCCAGTTTGCAATTTCTGCGGAAGATGAACAGGAATAGCGAGAACCAATGAGAGACTAGCTGGAGGTGTCTGGACGGGCAAATTTAACTCTCATTTCCCACCAGGAAGAGGAATTAAGCAAAGGCTCAGCGTGCCGTGCCGGAACCAGATTAGGGCCTGAAGCCATCCTGCGGTGTTGCGGCCAGCTCAAAAGAAAGCAAGTTGAAGAAAGGAGCTCAGGGGCACTGTAATTCACAAACCTGCAGAGTTATAAATGACAGCTATCGTCCAAAAATATACTGAAGTAAGGCTGCCAAGAGGACTTGAAAGCGGGGCAGAATTGCAGGAAACCGATTTCAGGAGGTAGACTGGAATTGCATTGAAAGCATAGGAAAAGAGGCAGAACGTCCACAATGATGCACTTGGCCAAAAAGGGCGTATGCGTTTTATCCTGAATATATTCAGGAAAAAACGCATACGCCCTTTTTGGCCAACCAAGCAAGCTTGCAAAGGAAATCTGCACTACAATGAAGTCTCACTTCCCCCCGGTCAAAAGGCCATCTGAAAAAGGTGTAAAATCCAGAAAGGCAGGACAGGCCATGGAGAACTGGGAGCCTTGTTATGCTGATGGGCGGGATGTAAATTGCCAACAGACACTCGGGAGAAGTGTATGGTGTTTCCTGAAACATCTAAAAAACAAAGCAACAGAGCCTAGGGCACTTCCACTTATGGTCCTATAGCTTAGGGAAATTAAAATCAAAAAGACACAGCCACCCCAAAGTTTGGGACGCCTCTGTTTACAAAAACCTCGTTTACCGTACAAGTTCAACATCGCAGAAAGTGAAAAATGGATAAAGAAGTTGTGGTATTTACTTACAAAGCAATATCACTCAGCAATGAAATCTATGTCATCAGGCCCTTAGCAGCACAATGAGTGGATTCAGGTATGATGATTCTAACTGAAATAAGTCACACAGAAAAAGAAACATCATAAGATATCACTAATACACGGAATGTAAACTTGGCTACACAGGAACTGAATTACAAAACAGAACAGGGTCTCAAATTTAGAAAACCAACTTATGCTTGCTTAATGGGAAAGGTGAGTTGGGGTGCTGCATAAAACCAGACATTGAAATGAGCACAGATAAAGTTCCTTAAGCCAAATATGTAATAGACAAGAGCTACTCCTTGCTCAACGAAATGGACTCAACACCCTATATTAAATGCCTAAGAATGTACCTGACTAGTAAGTATCTTAAAACCTATGGATTGCTATGTCTCCGAAAGGGAATCAAGCATGTGTACAGGGGCATAAACGCAGCAGTGATAGGATTGGAGAGGTTTGGTGAGCAAATGAAGACCCTTTGAAATCATATTGCATGGTACTCATTCCACGGGTCTCAACTCTCCAGGTTTCAGGGATTCTTCCTTCAGCTAAAACATGCATGTGGAACCCAGAGTATGATCAACCATGTGATCGGGAGACGTGTTCCAATATGTCTCAGTTTTCGTCCCCTGGTACTTGGGTGCAACATTCCAGACGCTTTACTAACACTCTCCCGACTTGGAGAGTCAGTGCCTTTAACCTCCTGTTTGGCCCTGTTTTCAATTTCAGTGGAAGATGAACAGGAATAGGGAGAACCAATGAGAGACAAGCTGGAGGTTTCTGGACGGGCAAATTTAACTCTCATTTCCCACCAAGGACAGGAATTAACCAAAGGCTCAGCGTGCCGTGCTGGAACCAGATTAGGGCCTGAAGCAATCCTGCGGTGTTGCGGCCAGCTCACAAGAAAGCGAGATGAAGAACGGAGCTCAGGGGCACAGGAATTCACAAACCTGCAGAGTTATAAATGACAGCAATCGTCCAAAAATATACTGAAGTAAGGCTGCCAAGAGGACTTGAAAGCGGGGCAGAATTGCAGGAAACCGATTTCAGGAGGTAGACTGGAATTGCATTTTAAGCATAGGAAAAGAGGCAGAACGTCCACAATGATGCACTTGGCCAAAAAGGGCGTATGCGTTTTTTCCTGAATCAGGAAAAAACGCATACGCACTTTTTGGCCAACCAAGCAAGCTTGCAAAGGAAATCTGCACTACAATGAAGTCTCACTTCCCCCCCGTCAAAAGGGCCATCTGAAAAAAGTGTAAAATCCAGAACGACAGGACAGGCCATGGAGAACTGGGAGCCTTGTTATGCTGATGGGCGGGATGTAAATTGCCTACAGACACTCGGGAGAAGTGTATGGTGTTTCCTGAAACATCTAAAAAACAAAGCAACAGAGCCTAGGGCACTTCCACTTATGGTCCTATAGCTTAGGGAAATTAAAATCAAAAAGACACAGCCACCCCACAGTTTGGGACAGCTCTGTTTACAAGAACCTCGTTTACGGTACAAGTTCTATATCGCAGAAAGTGAAAAATGGATAAAGAAGTTGTGGTACTTATGTACAATGCAAAATCACTCAGCCATGAAATCTATGTCATCAGGCCCGTAGCAGCATAATGAGTGGATTCAGGTATGATGATTCTAACTGAAATATGTCACACAGAAAAAGAAACATCATAAGATATCACTAATACATGGAATGTGAACTTGGCTACACATGAACTGAATTACAAAACAGAACAGGGTCTCAAGTTTAGAAAACCAACTTATGCTTCCTTAAGGGGGAAAGTGAGTTGGGGTGCTGCATAAAACCAGAGTTTGAAATTAGCACAGATACCATTCAATAAGCCAAATATGTAATAGACAAGACCTACCCCTTGCTCAACAAAATGGACTCAACAATGAGGTATCACCTCACACCTGATAGAATGGGCATCATGAGAAAATCTACAAACAAAAATGCTGGAAAGGGTGTGGAGAAAAGGAACCCCCTTCCACTATTGTTGGGAATATAAATTGATACAGTCACTACGGAGAACAGTATGGAGTTTCTTAAGAAACTAACAATAGAATTACCATATGATACAGCAATCCCAGTACTGGACATATACCCAGACAAAACCATAAATCAAAACGAGACATTCACCGCAATGTTCATTGCATCACTATTTACAATATCGAGGTAATGGAAGCAACCTAAATGCCCACAGACAGACGAATGCATAAAGCTGTGGTACATATATAAAATGGAATATTACTAAGCCATGAAAAGGAATGAAATTGGGTCATTTGTAGAGACGTCGATGGATCTAGAGACTGTCATACAGAGTGAAGTAAGTCAGAAAGAGAAAAACAAATCTTGTATATTCATACATATATGTGGAACCTAGAAAAACTGTACAGATTAACCATTTTGCAAGGCATAAATAGAGCAACAGATGTAGACAACAAATGTATGGACAACAAGGGGGGAAAGCTGTTGGGGGGGTGGTGGTGGGAGGAGTTGAGAGACTGGGATTGGCATGTATACATTTATATGTATAAAATAGATAACCAATAAGAACCTGCTGTATAAAAATATAAAATAAAATTCAAAATTAAAAAGAAATAAAATTTAAAAAATAAAACAGAAAAAACAATTATTCCCTTCACATACATGTATTTATATGAATAAATTATTTCCATGCTTATATCTGTAAATACAAAAAAGAGGAATAAAATCTACCTTGAAGCAAAAACGAAAAAGAGAAAAAAAACACAGAACCCACCAGTTCCACAGAGGAAAACCGTATCAGGGCACTTGCTCCAGTTGTAAACAATTCTGAAGTTGGCCAGTGGTGGGGAATCGTCTCCCATTCAGCCAGCAGCCCCCACGCAACAAGCGTCCTCATTGCAAAGCTGGGGCACCGTGCCGAGGCATCTGTGAGTAAACGTGAGCTGAGCCCCAGGCCAGTTGCTGCTGAACTATTCCCACCCGTCCCAGGTAAAACACCTGAATATATACAAGGACTTGAAAGCCTAGAGGAAGGGCCATAGAGCCACACGAGTGACAGCATGCCGGCCAACTTGGTGCCTGCAGGCCAGCCAGGATGGTCCTGGCCCTGGGTGCTCTTCTGGAAGATTTCCATTTCCCTGACTGAGATACCCGTCCTGTCCCTGCCCCCACTGCTTTTTTCCTTCCTCACCTCTGCCCAGGGAGAAATTCCAGCAGCAGGTATGGGTGACACATCCTCTTCTTTAGCAGGTGGCAGCCTGGCAACTGCTGCAGAAAGTCCAGCAGAGCCCCACTCACACTGGGCCACCCACAAAGCCGTGGCCTCTCACTCCCTCCCACCAGCCCAGCCCCGAGACTGCTGACAGGGCAGAGAAAATGGCGTCAGGCACGGCTGCAGGGGCTCTTGCTGCCTGGAGTGGTATTTATATTGATCTCAACCCAGGCACACCTGGGGAGGGCTGGCCCGCACGGTAAGGCTGCCCAGGTCAGCCAATCATCACCCCTCAGGGGCTCACAGTTGCAGAAAATGGAACTTGCTGAACCGGCCAGGTCCAAGGAACAGGTGTGGGCTCCTGAGAGTCAGGATAGACAAGGGGCTGCAGCTTTGGCTTGTTTTCTAATCATTTTATCTGGCCCATGAGTGGGAGACAACTTCAAGAAAACCCTCTCCTTATGAGAGGAACCCAGGAGTCAGGGAGAGGAGGGGTGGGTGGTGGTTGGAGACAGAGGCCTGGTGCCCCGGGTGCAGTGGAAGTCTCTGGAAGACCAGGTGGAGGGAGGCCGCACAGAGTGATGCCCAGGGTCACAGACCCGTCGCAGCTGCTGTTTGTTAGTTCAAGTCCTGCTCTGAGGTGCTCTGTGCCAGCTCTGAGCGACAGGTGAGCTGGGGGTGCTCTGCAATGAGGGCTATGTGCACGGTTCCTGTGTGCCCAGCCCTGCCACAGTACCTGCAAGGGTAGCTCTGTATCCTGGGAAGGGCCTGACCACGAGAGCCCCGTGGGCTGGGGTGGGGGTGGGGTACCTGCCCAGGTGAGCTCCATATTCTGGGATTGGTCTGACCACGAGAGCCCCATGGGCTGCTGGGGACCTGGTAAAGGATGTCAGGACAGTCAGTGAAGCCACCGAGGATATACCTCCAGTTGCTCCTAATTCCTACACCCTGCTGGTCATTCTACCAACCACCAGGACATGGTATTCTGTATTAGTCTTCAATGATGCCTTCTTTTGTATTCCATTAGTCCCAGAGTCACAAGAAATTTTGGCTTGTGAGTGGCAGGACTCAACATACAACTAAAACAATACTTCCGGGCCGTCTTGCCCCAAGGGTGCAAAAATTCCCACACCATCTTTGGGGAAAGCTTAGCTAAAGACCTAAAAGTTCTACCTCTGGAAAAGGAAACCCTCCTTCAGTACGCAGACGACATTCTGATCGCCAGCCCTACTAAGGAGGCCTCTGAACTACCAAGCCAATAAAGGATAGAAGTTGTCCAAGAAAAAGCTCAAATATCACAGACTGCGGTGACCTGCCTGGGCTTCGTTCTCACAGAAGGTCGGAGAAGCCCATCCCAGGAAAGGGAAGAAACCATTTGCAGCCTTACCCCTTTCTAAAACTAGAAGACAGCTTAGGGGTTCCTGGGGAGGCCAGGGTTTGCTGCTTCTGGATCCCTAACTACAGTCTACTAGCTGGGCCTCTATATGAAACACTGAAAGGAAAAGATGATGATCCTTTTGAATAGAATCCAGAAGTGGCCTTTCAAGAATGGAAAGAGCAGTCAATTCAGACCCTTGCCCTGGAACTCCCTAATTTAGCTAAACCCTTTGACCTTTACATTCCCGGTGTAAGGTGAATCGCCATTGGAGAATTAGTGCAAAAACTGGGACCACTTGAAATGGAACAATGCAAGAATGCCATCCAGGTAGGATAAACTACGGTCACCAAGGGGCTTGGCCCACTGCCGCATCTGGCCAAGATACTGGCGGTATCTAAAAACCTGGAAATCAGCAGCCCAAAAGGCCACCTCCTTCCTAAGGGAAAAGGACCCCACGTGGTGATCCTAACCACCAACGATGCCCTGAAGTTGCAGGGTTCGCTCCGTGGGCACACCGACCTCGAGTGAGGAGGCCCTCCAACTCCAACATCCAGAGAGATAACCGGGGGCAACAGGGCACCATGACGACTCGTGTGAACATCACTTGACCTGGAGTTTCTCTCATAAAACAATAAGAGTGTGTCCCAAAAGAGTAGACTACTGCTTGCAGGACTTACTGCACCCAGAGGGGAGCTAATAATCTTGGCGGGGGAACCGTATATCACACTGTCACCATAGAAAAGCCTACAGACACCGTGATGATGGTGGCCAATAAGACCGGCTGGACTCCTGTTTACTTCAAAAGGCTGTTGACTCAGTGGTCATCATGGTCCTTGATCACCACTGACCCTGGACTGTCTGGGAGTTGAGCGGGCAGGGCTCTGACACCTGGTGCTGTTTGTACGTTAATTCAGGGGCCTAATTGAAGAAAGCGCAGACTACTGGTCAGAGCATCTAGGCTGGCAGAAACGGTCAGCCTAAGGTGGCCGAACAAATGTGGGGCGGGGTGAAACCGGCCCCCACAGCGTCTCTGCACATCTCTTTCCTGGACCCTTAAAGGTCATTAGAATCTATAACACTTCCAATGCTGGTGCTCAGGTGGACGAGCAGGGAGGCAGGGGGCCTGGGGACAATCAACGTCACCTGGAGGCTGCTGGGGAGAAGCTCTGACCCTCGCCCCCGGGTATTAGGGCTCCCAACTCAGCACTCAGCAGTTACAGAAGAAGTGTCTGCACCCTCAGCACTCCAAGAATGAGGAACGGGACAAAAGACAGAGGAGGGGTTTGTCCCCAGCAAAGCCCATTAAAAATCCCTGGGAGATAAAAATAGAATCTGGGCAATAAAGTCAAGTCTAACCTTTTTTATCCTTTGTGCTTTGTCTAATTTCACGTGCTCCTAGGGTCCCGCATGCAGAGGTTCCACACCCGGCACTTCAGACCAGATTTCCTAGTGCAGAATGGCTGGGTCGACACCTCAGCTCCTGGGGCCCAGTGCAGACTCCGCGATATAGAGCCTGAGCTGCAGCCAACCTGGCCCTCGAGAGCTCCGCCCCCTCCCTCCCACTGACTCTGACAGGATCTCTACACAGCAGCCCAGCCCACAGCCCACGGGGTAGTGCATGCTCTCACCTCTCCATTCTCTGATCAAAATATAAAGTTTCCTTTGCTTGTGAACCAAACTCAGTCTCGATCTGTTGGCCCCAATGACACTGGGCAGGGGGACACTTGTTGGGGTCCACTCTGGAGGATCAGTAACAGAAATTGAGACTATTGTAACCTCAATGAACAGATGTGTGAGCCAAACTGTAGTTAACATAGAACAGTGTATAAGGCTCGGGTAAAATAAGATGTTTCTAACACTTCCATTTGATATTTCCATCACTTTATTATAAGCAAGTTCAGTGAAAAGGTTTGTCTTATTTGTCAGGTCAATATTAGAGAAACGAAGTGATTTCTTTCCAAGGATGTACATCTAATAATCTTGGTTAAAGCTTCAATCTTGTTTTAAATGCTTTTCCATTGAAAATGATACCTCTCTTTCAGCTCCCCCATTTCTGAGAAGTATAAAATCTTATAATTTATTATTACCAAAGGGGAAAGGTGGGAGGAGGGATAAATTAACAGTTTGGGATTAACACATACACACTGCTATGTATAAAATAGATCATCAACAAGGAACTACTGTATAGCACAGGGAACTACACTCAACATTTTGCAATAACCTATAAGGGGAAATAATCGGAAAAAGAATAGATATTTTTATTGACATCATCTATCAATGACAGTTAAAGTGTAACCTAAGGGAAGCTGGTGGTGAGTGCTTCTGACCCTGAAGACTTCAATCATCTAAAGTTTGGACTCTGCCTACTTCCCAAGGCCCTTAATGAACATATGTGTAGCCGTAGCTTAAAAAATTCCCCAGTTTGGGTTTCGGGGAGACACTGATTTTGAAAAAGCCCTGGTGTTCTCCTTACATGAATGGGACTCTTCCTACTGCTAAAACATGTCTGTCACACCCAGAGGATGGTATACCGTCTGATCGGGAAGAGTTTGGAAAAGGCATCTCATCTCCTCATCTCCTGGTGCTCGGGTTCACCCCTCCAGCGTCTTTACTAACAGTCTCCCCACTTGGAGATGTCAGCACTGTCAACATCCTGTTGCGTACAGTTTGGAATTTGTCCAGAGGATGAAGCGGAAGGATGAGGAACAATGAGAGACAAGTCCTAGGTGTTCAGACAGGCACATGTCACTCTAATTTCCAATCAGGAAGACGAATTGACCAAAGGCTAGGGTTGCCCATGGAAACAGTATAGGGCTTGAGGAAATCCCGCTGCTTTGTGGCCAGTTCCCATAAACACAAGTTGAACAATGGAACTCAGGGGCAGTAAAATTCACAAAACTGCAGAGTTGAAAATATCCATCACTGAAAAATGTCTTGAGGAAAGTCAGAGAAAAGGACTTGTAAGCAAGGGAGAATGGCAGGAAAGGGATTTGAGGAGGTAGAAAGGACTCGCCATTAAGCACAAGAAAAGGAGCTGAACATTGCCAACATTGCAGTTGGCCAAAAAGGGTGTATGCGTTTTTTTCTGTATATATTCAAGAAAAGGGCATACACTTTTTTAGCCAACCAAACAGGTGGGCACTGGAAGTCAATACTACAAAAGATATCACTTCGCATCAGTCAGAAGAGCCATCCTCATAAAGCGTAAACAACAGAAATGCAGGACAGGGCAAGGAGAAGAGGGAGCCCTGTGAGACTTATAGTGGAAATGTATATTGCCAACGGCCATTCTGGAGAAGTGTATTGTGTTTACTAAAGCATCTAAAAAATGAGCTACAGAGCATAGGGCACTTGCACTCATGGGCGTATATCTTGAGAAAAACAAAAATCGAGAGGACACAGGCACCCCAATGTTTACCCCCTCTCTGTTTAAAAGATCCTCAACTAGGATATAACTTAAGTGTCTCTGGAGGGAAAAAATGGGTAGAGATGTGGTACTTAGGTAGAGTGGAATATTATTCAGCCTGGAAATCAATGAAATATGGCCAGTTGTAACAACTCCGGAGGAGTTATGTATGATCTTTCTAAGTGACAGAATTCAAAAAGAAAAAGACACATATCATAAGATATCACTTAAAGGTGGAATCCAAAATGGCTACACATGAAATAAATTACAAAACAAAAACATAGTCAAATATGTAGAAAACACGCATAAGGCTGCTAAACGGGAAAGGTGGGGAGGGGTGAGGCATCACCCAGGAGGTTGAAATTAGCAAAGATACCATTCCAAATACCAAACTGATAATCAACAAGGCCTACACGGTAGCTAAAAGAACTGCACTCAGCACACTCAAGTCACCGGAAAAGAATATATATGACTGGTAAGAATCTGAAAAAGAATTTACTGATGTCTCTCTGTACGTGAATCAAGTGGATGTACAGCAGCAAGAAACAGAGCTTTGAAAATCAGCTGTAACCAATATAGTAATAAATTGAAAAAAATAAACGACAGAGAGACAGAGAAAACCTCTTACAACTTTTCCTCAGGGCCGGTGATGCAACATGGATTGAACACATCTAGACCCACAGCAGGATGAGACATAAGGCTGGAAACTGTTTGCGCTAAGAGAAATGTGAGGTTGGGTGAGGAAATGCACACCCTTTAAAGTAATACTACCTGGTACCCATTCAATGGGTCCCAAATATGCAGGTTCAAGGGATCTTCCTACAGCTAAAACATGCATGGAAAACCCAGAGGACTGTACACCATGTGATGGGGAGATGTGTCTAAAATGCAGCTCATTTATCCTCTCCTGGTGCTCCTGTTCACCATTCCAGCCACGTTACTTAGAATCTCCCCACTTGGAGAATCAGCACATTTCAACTTCTGTTTCACACATTTTGCAAATTGTGAGGAGGATGAACGGGGAACCAATGAGAGAATAGTTGTAGGGGTTTGGACGGGCACATATCACTCTAATTTCCCATTAAGAATAAGAATTGAAAAAAGGCTCAGCCCGCCTCGCCCGAGCCAAAATAGGGCCTGAAGCAATCCTGCGGGTTTGAGGCCAGCTCACAAAAGAGCAACTTAAAAAATGGAGCTCAGGGTCACTGCAATTCACAAACCTGCAGAGTTATAAATGAAAACTAACGTCCAAAAATATGTTGAGGTAAGGCAAAGAAGAGGATCTGAATGCAAGACAGAATTGCAAGAAACAGATTTCAAGAGATAGATTGGACTCGTCTTTAAAGCACATGAAAAGCGGCAGAATTTCGACAATGATGCAGTTGGCCCAAAAGGGCGTATGCGTTTTTTCCTGATTATATCCAGGAAAAAACGCATACGCACTTTATGGGCAACGAAGCAAGCAAGCAATGCAAATGTGCACAACAAAGAAGTCTCATTTCCCACTGGTCAAAAGGGCCATCCTAAAAAATTGTAAAAACCAGAAATGCAGGACAGGCCATGGAGAACAGGGAGCCTTTATACGCTGATGGGCAGTGTGTGAACTGCCGAGAGCCACTCTGGAGAAGTGTATGGTGGTTCCTAAATCATCTAAAAAACAGAGCTACAGAGCATAGGACACTTCCAATCATGGGAGTATATCTAGGGAAATCTAAAAATTAACAAGACACAAGCACACCACAGTTTAGGGCTACTCTGTTTACAAGAACCTCAACTTCAGTATACCTTAAATATCCCAGGAAAGAGAACAATGGATAAAGAAGATGTGGTACTTATGTACAATGGAATATCTCTTCACCATGAAATCAATGTAATAAGGCTAGTAGAAGGATAAAGAGTGGATTTAGGTCCGATAATACTACTTGAAATAAGTCAAACAGAAAAAGAAACATATCATAAGATATCACTTATAGAGGGAGGGTAAATATGGCTGCACAAGAAATGAATTACAGAACAGAACAGTGTCTCACATTTAGAAAACACACTTATTTCAGCTTAAGGGGAAAGGAGAGGTGGGGTGATGCATAAAACCAGAGTTTGAAATTAGCACAGATACCGTTCAATAAACCAAATAGATATTAGCCAAGATCTACACCTTGCTCAATGAACTGGCCTCAACACACCCTATACACCGCAGAGAAATATATCTGAGTAATAAGAATCTTAAAACCCATGTATTGATATATCTCCATAAGGGAATCAAGTGTGTGCAGAGTGGCACAAACACAGCAGTGAAAATGAGCTAAACCCCATTATAGAAATAAATTTTAAAAACAAAACGCAGAAACAATGAAAGAGAGAAAAATTCTTACAAAATTCGCTCAGGGGCTGTGATGCAACCTGGATTGACCACATATAAACCCACAGCTGGATAAGACATAAGGCTGGACACTTGGGGCTGAGAGGATTGATGAGCTTTGGTGAGCAACTGCCAAAAGTTTAATGCAATACTTCATGCTACTCATTCCAAGGGTCCCAACACTCCAGGTTGAAGGGAATCTTCCTACAGCTAAACCATGCTTGGGAAACCCAGCGACTGGTATACCATATGATCGGGAAAGGTTTCTAAAACGCACCTCATTTTTCCTCTCCTGGGGCTCCGGATCGACATTCCAGCCGATATACCAAAAATATCCCCACATGGAGAGTCAATGCCTTTAAGTTCTGGTATCGCACAGTCTGCAGTTAGTGCGGAGGATGAATAGAAATAGGGGGAACCAGTGAGAAACTAGCTGTAGCGGTTTCAATGGGCACATGTCACTCTAAATTCACATCAGTAAGAAGAATAAACCAAAGGCACAGCAAGGTGCCCCAGAAGAAGAATAGGGCCTGAAGGAATCCTGTGGTTATGAGGCAAGATCACAAAAATAAGAGCTGAAAAATGGAGCTAAGGGCCACTGCAATTCAAAAACTTGCAGAGTTATAAAGGCCAACTATTTTCAAAAAATATATTGAGGTAAGGCTATGAAGAGGCATTGAAAGCAAGGCAGAATTGCAGGAAAACGATTTCAGGAGGTAGACTGGAATTGCATTTAAAGCATAGGAAAAGAGGCAGAACGTCCACAATGATGCACTTGGCCAAAAAGGGCGTATGCCTTTTTTCCTGAATTTATTCAGAAAAAAAGGCATACGCCCTTTTTGGCCAACCAAGCAAGCTTGCAAAGGAAATCTGCACTACAATGAAGTCTCACTTCCCCCTGGTCAAAAGGGCCATCTGAAAAAAGTGTAAAATCCAGAAAGGCAGGACAGGCCATGGAGAACTGGGAGCCTTGTTATGCTGATGGGCGGGATGTGTATGGTGTTTCCTGAAACATCTAAAAAACAAAGCAACAGAGCCTAGGGCACTTCCACTTATGGTCCTATAGCTTAGGGAAATTAAAATCAAAAAGACACAGCCACCCCAAAATTTGGGACGCCTCTGTTTACAAGAACCTCGTTAACCGTACAAGTTCAATATCACAGAAAGTGAAAAATGGATAAAGAACTTGTGGTACTTACGTACAATGCAGTATCACTCAGCAATGAAATCTATGTCATCAGGCCCGTAGCAGCATAATGAGTGGATACAGGTACGATGATTCTAACTGAAATAAGACACACAGAAAAAGAAACATCATAAGATATCAGTAATACACGGAATGTAAACTTGGCTACACAGGAACTGAATTACAGAACAGAACAGGGTCTCAAATTTAGAAAACCAACTTATGCTTGGTTAAGGCTAAAAGTGAGTTGGGGTGCTGCATAAAACCATAGATTGAAATGAGCA
Organism: Pseudorca crassidens; assembly: GCF_039906515.1. Classification (NCBI taxonomy): domain Eukaryota; kingdom Metazoa; phylum Chordata; class Mammalia; order Artiodactyla; family Delphinidae; genus Pseudorca; species Pseudorca crassidens. Next base: position 1,159,709 of record NW_027136310.1, read on the forward strand.
CAGATAAAGTTCCTTAAGCCAAATATGGAATAGACAAGAGCTACTCCTTGCTCAACGAAATGGACTCAACACCGCATATTAAACGCCTAAGAATGTACCTGACTAGTAAGTATCTTAAAACCTATGGATTGCTATGTCTCCGAAAGAGAATCAAGCATGTGTACAGGGGCATAAACGCAGCAGTGATAGGATTGGAGAGGTTCGGTGAGCAAATGAAGACCCTTTGAAGTCATATTGCATGGTACCCATTCCACGGGTTTCAACTACCCAGGTTTAAGGTATTCTTCCTTCAGCTAAAACATGCATGTGGAACCTAGAGTATGATCAACCATGTGATCGGGAAACGTGTTCAAATATGTCTCAGTTCTCGTACCCTGGTACTCGGGTGCAACATTCCAGACGCTTTACTAACACCCTCCCGACTTGGAGAGTCAGTCCCTTTAACCTCCTGTTTGGCCCAGTTTGCAATTTCTGCGGAAGATGAACAGGAATAGCGAGAACCAATGAGAGACTAGCTGGAGGTGTCTGGACGGGCAAATTTAACTCTCATTTCCCACCAGGAAGAGGAATTAACCAAAGGCTCAGCGTGCCGTGCCGGAACCAGATTAGGGCCTGAAGCCATCCTGCGGTGTTGCGGCCAGGTCACAAGAAAGCGAGTTGAAGAAAGGAGCTCAGGGGCACTGTAATTCACAAACCTGCAGAGTTATAAATGACAGCTATCGTCCAAAAATATACTGAAGTAAGGCTGCCAAGAGGACTTGAAAGCGGGGCAGAATTGCAGGAAACCGATTTCAGGAGGTAGACTGGAATTGCATTGAAAGCATAGGAAAAGAGGCAGAACGTCCACAATGATGCACTTGGCCAAAAAGGGCGTATGCGTTTTTTCCTGAATATATTCAGGAAAAAACGCATACGCCCTTTTTGGCCAACCAAGCAAGCTTGCAAAGGAAATCTGCACTACAATGAAGTCTCACTTCCCCCCGGTCAAAAGGGCCATCTGAAAAAAGTGTAAAATCCAGAAAGGCAGGACAGGCCATGGAGAACTGGGAGCCTTGTTATGCTGATGGGCGGGATGTAAATTGCCAACAGACACTCGGGAGAAGTGTATGGTCTTTCCTGAAACATCTAAAAAACAAAGCAACAGAGCCTAGGGCACTTCCACTTATGGTCCTATAGCTTAGGGAAATTAAAATCAAAAAGACACAGCCACCCCAAAGTTTGGGACGCCTCTGTTTACAAGAACCTCGTTTACAGTACAAGTTCAACATCGCAGAAAGTGAAAAATGGATAAAGAAGTTGTGGTATTTACTTACAAAGCAATATCACTCAGCAATGAAATCTATGTCATCAGGCCCTTAGCAGCACAATGAGTGGATTCAGGTATGATGATTCTAACTGAAATAAGTCACACAGAAAAAGAAACATCATAAGATATCAGTAATACACGGAATGTAAACTTGGCTACACAGGGACTGAATTACAGAACAGAACAGGGTCTCAAATTTAGAAAACCAACTTATGCTTGCTTAAGGGTAAAGGTGAGTTGGGGTGCTGCATAAAACCAGAGATTGAAATGAGCACAGATAAAGTTCCTTAAGCCAAATATGGAATAGACAAGAGCTACTCCTTGCTCAACGAAATGGACTCAACACCGCATATTAAAGGCCTAAGAATGTACCTGACTAGTAAGTATCTTAAAACCTATGGATTGCTATGTCTCCGAAAGAGAATCAAGCATGTGTACAGGGGCATAAACGCAGCAGTGATAGGATTGGAGAGGTTCGGTGAGCAAATGAAGACCCTTTGAAGTCATATTGCATGGTACCCATTCCACGGGTTTCAACTACCCAGGTTTAAGGTATTCTTCCTTCAGCTAAAACATGCATGTGGAACCTAGAGTATGATCAACCATGTGATCGGGAGACGTGTTCAAATATGTCTCAGTTTTCGTACCCTGGTACTCGGGTGCAACATTCCAGACGCTTTACTAACACCCTCCCGACTTGGAGAGTCAGTCCCTTTAACCTCCTGTTTGGCCCAGTTTGCAATTTCTGCGGAAGATGAACAGGAATAGCGAGAACCAATGAGAGACTAGCTGGAGGTGTCTGGACGGGCAAATTTAACTCTCATTTCCCACCAGGAAGAGGAATTAAGCAAAGGCTCAGCGTGCCGTGCCGGAACCAGATTAGGGCCTGAAGCCATCCTGCGGTGTTGCGGCCAGCTCAAAACAAAGCGAGTTGAAGAAAGGAGCTCAGGGGCACTGTAATTCACAAACCTGCAGAGTTATAAATGACAGCTATCGTCCAAAAATATACTGAAGTAAGGCTGCCAAGAGGACTTGAAAGCGGGGCAGAATTGCAGGAAACCGATTTCAGGAGGTAGACTGGAATTGCATTGAAAGCATAGGAAAAGAGGCAGAACGTCCACAATGATGCACTTGGCCAAAAAGGGCGTATGCGTTTTTTCCTGAATATATTCAGGAAAAAACGCATACGCCCTTTTTGGCCAACCAAGCAAGCTTGCAAAGGAAATCTGCACTACAATGAAGTCTCACTTCCCCCCGGTCAAAAGGCCATCTGAAAAAGGTGTAAAATCCAGAAAGGCAGGACAGGCCATGGAGAACTGGGAGCCTTGTTATGCTGATGGGCGGGATGTAAATTGCCAACAGACACTCGGGAGAAGTGTATGGTGTTTCCTGAAACATCTAAAAAACAAAGCAACAGAGCCTAGGGCACTTCCACTTATGGTCCTATAGCTTAGGGAAATTAAAATCAAAAAGACACAGCCACCCCAAACATTGGGACGCCTCTCTTTACAAGAACCTCGTTTACAGTACAAGTTCAACATCGCAAAAAGTGAAAAATGGAAAAAGAAGTTGTGGTATTTACTTACAAAGCAATATCACTCAGCAATGAAATCTATGTCATCAGGCCCTTAGCAGCACAATGAGTGGATTCAGGTATGATGATTCTAACTGAAATAAGTCACACAGAAAAAGAAACATCATAAGATATCAGTAATACACGGAATGTAAACTTGGCTACACAGGGACTGAATTACAGAACAGAACAGGGTCTCAAATTTAGAAAACCAACTTATGCTTGCTTAAGGGTAAAGGTGAGTTGGGGTGCTGCATAAAACCAGAGATTGAAATGAGCACAGATAAAGTTCCTTAAGCCAAATATGGAATAGACAAGAGCTACTCCTTGCTCAACGAAATGGACTCAACACCGCATATTAAACGCCTAAGAATGTACCTGACTAGTAAGTATCTTAAAACCTATGGATTGCTATGTCTCCGAAAGAGAATCAAGCATGTGTACAGGGGCATAAACGCAGCAGTGATAGGATTGGAGAGGTTCGGTGAGCAAATGAAGACCCTTTGAAGTCATATTGCATGGTACCCATTCCACGGGTTTCAACTACCCAGGTTTAAGGTATTCTTCCTTCAGCTAAAACATGCATGTGGAACCTAGAGTATGATCAACCATGTGATCGGGAGACATGTTCAAATATGTCTCAGTTTTCGTACCCTGGTACTCGGGTGCAACATTCCAGACGCTTTACTAACACCCTCCCGACTTGGAGAGTCAGTCCCTTTAACCTCCCGTTTGGCCCAGTTTGCTATTTCTGCGGAAGATGAACAGGAATAGCGAGAACCAATGAGAGACTAGCTGGAGGTGTCTGGACGGGCAAATTTAACTCTCATTTCCCACCAGGAAGAGGAATTAACCAAAGGCTCAGCGTGCCGTGCCGGAACCAGATTAGGGCCTGAAGCCATCCTGCGGTGTTGCGGCCAGCTCAAAAGAAAGCGAGTTGAAGAAAGGAGCTCAGGGGCACTGTAATTCACAAACCTGCAGAGTTATAAATGACAGCTATCGTCCAAAAATATACTGAAGTAAGGCTGCCAAGAGGACTTGAAAGCGGGGCAGAATTGCAGGAAACCGATTTCAGGAGGTAGACTGGAATTGCATTGAAAGCATAGGAAAAGAGGCAGAACGTCCACAATGATGCACTTGGCCAAAAAGGGCGTATGCGTTTTTTCCTGAATATATTCAGGAAAAAACGCATACGCCCTTTTTGGCCAACCAAGCAAGCTTGCAAAGGAAATCTGCACTACAATGAAGTCTCACTTCCCCCCGGTCAAAAGGCCATCTGAAAAAAGTGTAAAATCCAGAAAGGCAGGACAGGCCATGGAGAACTGGGAGCCTTGTTATGCTGATGGGCGGGATGTAAATTGCCAACAGACACTCGGGAGAAGTGTATGGTGTTTCCTGAAACATCTAAAAAACAAAGCAACAGAGCCTAGGGCACTTCCACTTATGGTCCTATAGCTTAGGGAAATTAAAATCAAAAAGACACAGCCACCCCAAACATTGGGACGCCTCTGTTTACAAGAACCTCGTTTACAGTACAAGTTCAACATCGCAAAAAGTGAAAAATGGATAAAGAAGTTGTGGTATTTACTTACAAAGCAATATCACTCAGCAATGAAATCTATGTCATCAGGCCCTTAGCAGCACAATGAGTGGATTCAGGTATGATGATTCTAACTGAAATAAGTCACACAGAAAAAGAAACATCATAAGATATCAGTAATACACGGAATGTAAACTTGGCTACACAGGAACTGAATTACAGAACAGAACAGGGTCTCAAATTTAGAAAACCAACTTATGCTTGCTTAAGGGGAAAGGTGAGTTGGGGTGCTGCATAAAACCAGAGATTGAAATGAGCACAGATAAAGTTCCTTAAGCCAAATATGGAATAGACAAGAGCTACTCCTTGCTCAACGAAATGGACTCAACACCGCATATTAAACGGCTAAGAATGTACCTGACTAGTAAGTATCTTAAAACCTATGGATTGCTATGTCTCCGAAAGAGAATCAAGCATGTGTACAGGGGCATAAACGCAGCAGTGATAGGATTGGAGAGGTTCGGTGTGCAAATGAAGACCCTTTGAAGTCATATTGCATGGTACCCATTCCACGGGTTTCAACTACCCAGGTTTAAGGTATTCTTCCTTCAGGTAAAACATGCATGTGGAACCTAGAGTATGATCAACCATGTGATCGGGAGACGTGTTCAAATATGTCTCAGTTTTCGTACCCTGGTACTCGGGTGCAATATTCCAGACGCTTTACTAACACCCTCCCGACTTGGAGAGTCAGTCCCTTTAACCTCCTGTTTGGCCCAGTTTGCAATTTCTGCGGAAGATGAACAGGAATAGCGAGAACCAATGAGAGACTAGCTGGAGGTGTCTGGACGGGCAAATTTAACTCTCATTTCCCACCAGGAAGAGGAATTAACCAAAGGCTCAGCATGCCGTGCCGGAACCAGATTAGGGCCTGAAGCCATCCTGCGGTGTTGCGGCCAGCTCACAAGAAAGTGAGTTGAAGAAAGGAGCTCAGGGGCACTGTAATTCACAAACCTGCAGAGTTATAAATGACAGCTATCGTCCAAAAATATACTGAAGTAAGGCTGCCAAGAGGACTTGAAAGCGGGGCAGAATTGCAGGAAACCGATTTCAGGAGGTAGACTGGAATTGCATTGAAAGCATAGGAAAAGAGGCAGAACGTCCACAATGATGCACTTGGCCATAAAGGGCGTATGCGTTTTTTCCTGAATATATTCAGGAAGAAACGCATACGCCCGTTTTGGCCAAACAAGCAAGCTTGCAAAGGAAATCTGCACTACAATGAAGTCTCACTTCCCCCCAGTCAAAAGGGCCATCTGAAAAAAGTGTAAAATCCAGAAAGGCAGGACAGGCCATGGAGAACTGGGAGCCTTGTTATGCTGATGGGCGGGATGTAAATTGCCAACAGACACTCGGGAGAAGTGTATGGTGTTTCCTGAAACATCTAAAAAACAAAGCAACAGAGCCTAGGGCACTTCCACTTATGGTCCTATAGCTTAGGGAAATTAAAATCAAAAAGACACAGCCACCCCAAAGTTTGGGACGCCTCTGTTTACAAGAACCTCGTTTACAGTACAAGTTCAACATCGCAGAAAGTGAAAAATGGATAAAGAAGTTGTGGTATTTACTTACAAAGCAATATCACTCAGCAATGAAATCTATGTCATCAGGCCCTTAGCAGCACAATGAGTGGATTCAGGTATGATGATTCTAACTGAAATAAGTCACACAGAAAAAGAAACATCATAAGATATCAGTAATACACGGAATGTAAACTTGGCTACACAGGAACTGAATTACAGAACAGAACAGGGTCTCAAATTTAGAAAACCAACTTATGCTTGCTTAAGGGGAAAGGTGAGTTGGGGTGCTGCATAAAACCAGAGATTGAAATGAGCACAGATAAAGTTCCTTAAGCCAAATATGGAATAGATAAGAGCTACTCCTTGCTCAACGAAATGGACTCAACACCGCATATTAAATGCCTAAGAATGTACCTGACTAGTAAGTATCTTAAAACCTATGGATTGCTATGTCTCCGAAAGAGAATCAAGCATGTGTACAGGGGCATAAACGCAGCAGTGATAGGATTGGAGAGGTTCGGTGAGCAAATGAAGACCCTTTGAAGTCATATTGCATGGTACCCATTCCACGGGTTTCAACTACCCAGGTTTAAGGTATTCTTCCTTCAGCTAAAACATGCATGTGGAACCTAGAGTATGATCAACCATGTGATCGGGAGACGTGTTCAAATATGTCTCAGTTTTCGTACCCTGGTACTCGGGTGCAACATTCCAGACGCTTTACTAACACCCTCCCGACTTGGAGAGTCAGTCCCTTTAACCTCCTGTTTGGCCCAGTTTGCAATTTCTGCGGAAGATGAACAGGAATAGCGAGAACCAATGAGAGACTAGCTGGAGGTGTCTGGACGGGCAAATTTAACTCTCATTTCCCACCAGGAAGAGGAATTAACCAAAGGCTCAGCATGCCGTGCCGGAACCAGATTAGGGCCTGAAGCCATCCTGCGGTGTTGCGGCCAGCTCACAAGAAAGTGAGTTGAAGAAAGGAGCTCAGGGGCACTGTAATTCACAAACCTGCAGAGTTATAAATGACAGCTATCGTCCAAAAATATACTGAAGTAAGGCTGCCAAGAGGACTTGAATGCGGGGCAGAATTGCAGGAAACCGATTTCAGGAGGTAGACTGGAATTGCATTGAAAGCATAGGAAAAGAGGCAGAACGTCCACAATGATGCACTTGGCCATAAAGGGCGTATGCGTTTTTTCCTGAATATATTCAGGAAAAAACACATACGCCCGTTTTGGCCAACCAAGCAAGCTAGCAAAGGAAATCTGCACTACAATGAAGTCTCACTTGCCCCCGGTCAAAAGGGCCATCTGAAAAAAGTGTAAAATCCAGAAAGGCAGGACAGGCCATGGAGAACTGGGAGCCTTGTTATGCTGATGGGCGGGATGTAAATTGCCAACAGACACTCGGGAGAAGTGTATGGTGTTTCCTGAAACATCTAAAAAACAAAGCAACAGAGCCTAGAGCACTTCCACTTATGGTCCTATAGTTTAGGGAAATTAAAATCTAAAAGACACAGCCACCCCAAAGTTTGGGACGCCTCTGTTTACAAGAACCTCGTTTACAGTACAAGTTCAACATCGCAGAAAGTGAAAAATGGATAAAGAAGTTGTGGTATTTACTTACAAAGCAATATCACTCAGCAATGAAATCTATGTCATCAGGCCCTTAGCAGCACAATGAGTGGATTCAGGTATGATGATTCTAACTGAAATAAGTCACACAGAAAAAGAAACATCATAAGATATCAGTAATACACGGAATGTAAACTTGGCTACACAGGAACTGAATTACAGAACAGAACAGGGTCTCAAATTTAGAAAACCAACTTATGCTTGCTTAAGGGTAAAGGTGAGTTGGGGTGCTGCATAAAACCAGAGATTGAAATGAACACAGATAAAGTTCCTTAAGCCAAATATGGAATAGATAAGAGCTACTCCTTGCTCAACGAAATGGACTCAACACCGCATATTAAATGCCTAAGAATGTACCTGACTAGTAAGTATCTTAAAACCTATGGATTGCTATGTCTCCGAAAGAGAATCAAGCATGTGTACAGGGGCATAAACGCAGCAGTGATAGGATTGGAGAGGTTCGGTGAGCAAATGAAGACCCTTTGAAGTCATATTGCATGGTACCCATTCCACGGGTTTCAACTACCCAGGTTTAAGGTATTCTTCCTTCAGCTAAAACATGCATGTGGAACCTAGAGTATGATCAACCATGTGATCGGGAGACGTGTTCAAATATGTCTCAGTTTTCGTACCCTGGTACTCGGGTGCAACATTCCAGACGCTTTACTAACACCCTCCCGACTTGGAGAGTCAGTCCCTTTAACCTCCTGTTTGGCCCAGTTTGCAATTTCTGCGGAAGATGAACAGGAATAGCGAGAACCAATGAGAGACTAGCTGGAGGTGTCTGGACGGGCAAATTTAACTCTCATTTCCCACCAGGAAGAGGAATTAACCAAAGGCTCAGCGTGCCATGCCGGAACCAGATTAGGGCCTGAAGCCATCCTGCGGTGTTGCGGCCAGCTCACAAGAAAGTGAGTTGAAGAAAGGAGCTCAGGGGCACTGTAATTCACAAACCTGCAGAGTTATAAATGACAGCTATCGTCCAAAAATATACTGAAGTAAGGCTGCCAAGAGGACTTGAATGCGGGGCAGAATTGCAGGAAACCGATTTCAGGAGGTAGACTGGAATTGCATTGAAAGCATAGGAAAAGAGGCAGAACGTCCACAATGATGCACTTGGCCATAAAGGGCGTATGCGTTTTTTCCTGAATATATTCAGGAAAAAACGCATACGCCCGTTTTGGCCAACCAAGCAAGCTAGCAAAGGAAATCTGCACTACAATGAAGTCTCACTTGCCCCCGGTCAAAAGGGCCATCTGAAAAAAGTGTAAAATCCAGAAAGGCAGGACAGGCCATGGAGAACTGGGAGCCTTGTTATGCTGATGGGCGGGATGTAAATTGCCAACAGACACTCGGGAGAAGTGTATGGTGTTTCTTGAAACATCTAAAAAACAAAGCAACAGAGCCTAGGGCACTTCCACTTATGGTCCTATAGCTTAGGGAAATTAAAATCTAAAAGACACAGCCACCCCAAAGTTTGGGACGCCTCTGTTTACAAGAACCTCGTTTACAGTACAAGTTCAACATCGCAGAAAGTGAAAAATGGATAAAGAAGTTGTGGTATTTACTTACAAAGCAATATCACTCAGCAATGAAATCTATGTCATCAGGCCCTTAGCAGCACAATGAGTGGATTCAGGTATGATGATTCTAACTGAAATAAGTCACACAGAAAAAGAAACATCATAAGATATCAGTAATACACGGAATGTAAACTTGGCTACACAGGAACTGAATTACAGAACAGAACAGGGTCTCAAATTTAGAAAACCAACTTATGCTTGCTTATGGGTAAAGGTGAGTTGGGGTGCTGCATAAAACCAGAGATTGAAATGAACACAGATAAAGTTCCTTAAGCCAAATATGGAATAGATAAGAGCTACTCCTTGCTCAACGAAATGGACTCAACACCGCATATTAAATGCCTAAGAATGTACCTGACTAGTAAGTATCTTAAAACCTATGGATTGCTATGTCTCCGAAAGAGAATCAAGCATGTGTACAGGGGCATAAACGCAGCAGTGATAGGATTGGAGAGGTTCGGTGAGCAAATGAAGACCCTTTGAAGTCATATTGCATGGTACCCATTCCACGGGTTTCAACTACCCAGGTTTAAGGTATTCTTCCTTCAGCTAAAACATGCATGTGGAACCTAGAGTATGATCAACCATGTGATCGGGAGACGTGTTCAAATATGTCTCAGTTTTCGTACCCTGGTACTCGGGTGCAACATTCCAGACGCTTTACTAACACCCTCCCGACTTGGAGAGTCAGTCCCTTTAACCTCCTGTTTGGCCCAGTTTGCAATTTCTGCGGAAGATGAACAGGAATAGCGAGAACCAATGAGAGACTAGCTGGAGGTGTCTGGACGGGCAAATTTAACTCTCATTTCCCACCAGGAAGAGGAATTAACCAAAGGCTCAGCGTGCCGTGCCGGAACCAGATTAGGGCCTGAAGCCATCCTGCGGTGTTGCGGCCAGCTCAAAAGAAAGCGAGTTGAAGAAAGGAGCTCAGGGGCACTGTAATTCACAAACCTGCAGAGTTATAAATGACAGCTATCGTCCAAAAATATACTGAAGTAAGGCTGCCAAGAGGACTTGAAAGCGGGGCAGAATTGCAGGAAACCGATTTCAGGAGGTAGACTGGAATTGCATTGAAAGCATAGGAAAAGAGGCAGAACGTCCACAATGATGCACTTGGCCAAAAAGGGCGTATGCGTTTTTTCCTGAATATATTCAGGAAAAAACGCATACGCTCTTTTTGGCCAACCAAGCAAGCTTGCAAAGGAAATCTGCACTACAATGAAGTCTCACTTCCCCGCGGTCAAAAGGGCCATCTGAAAAAAGTGTAAAATCCAGAAAGGCAGGACAGGCCATGGAGAACTGGGAGCCTTGTTATGCTGATGGGCGGGATGTAAATTGCCAACAGACACTCGGGAGAAGTGTATGGTGTTTCCTGAAACATCTAAAAAACAAAGCAACAGAGCCTAGGGCACTTCCACTTATGGTCCTATAGCTTAGGGAAATTAAAATCAAAAAGACACAGCCACCTCAAAGTTTGGGACGCCTCTGTTTACAAGAACCTCGTTTACAGTACAAGTTCAACATCGCAGAAAGTGAAAAATGGATAAAGAAGTTGTGGTATTTACTTACAAAGCAATATCACTCAGCAATGAAATCTATGTCATCAGGCCCTTAGCAGCACAATGAGTGGATTCAGGTATGATGATTCTAACTGAAATAAGTCACACAGAAAAAGAAACATCATAAGATATCAGTAATACACGGAATGTAAACTTGGCTACACAGGAACTGAATTACAGAACAGAACAGGGTCTCAAATTTAGAAAACCAACTTATGCTTGCTTAAGGGTAAAGGTGAGTTGGGGTGCTGCATAAAACCAGAGATTGAAATGAGCACAGATAAAGTTCCTTAAGCCAAATATGGAATAGACAAGAGCTACTCCTTGCTCAACGAAATGGACTCAACACCGCATATTAAATGCCTAAGAATGTACCTGACTAGTAAGTATCTTAAAACCTATGGATTGCTATGTCTCCGAAAGAGAATCAAGCATGTGTACAGGGGCATAAACGCAGCAGTGATAGGATTGGAGAGGTTCGGTGAGCAAATGAAGACCCTTTGAAGTCATATTGCATGGTACCCATTCCACGGGTTTCAACTACCCAGGTTTAAGGTATTCTTCCTTCAGCTAAAACATGCATGTGGAACCTAGAGTATGATCAACCATGTGATCGGGAGACGTGTTCAAATATGTCTCAGTTTTCGTACCCTGGTACTCGGGTGCAACATTCCAGACGCTTTACTAACACCCTCCCGACTTGGAGAGTCAGTCCCTTTAACCTCCTGTTTGGCCCAGTTTGCAATTTCTGCGGAAGATGAACAGGAATAGCGAGAACCAATGAGAGACTAGCTGGAGGTGTCTGGACGGGCAAATTTAACTCTCATTTCCCACCAGGAAGAGGAATTAACCAAAGGCTCAGCGTGCCGTGCCGGAACCAGATTAGGGCCTGAAGCCATCCTGCGGTGTTGCGGCCAGCTCAAAAGAAAGCGAGTTGAAGAAAGGAGCTCAGGGGCACTGTAATTCACAAACCTGCAGAGTTATAAATGACAGCTATCGTCCAAAAATATACTGAAGTAAGGCTGCCAAGAGGACTTGAAAGCGGGGCAGAATTGCAGGAAACTGATTTCAGGAGGCAGACTGGAATTGCATTGAAAGCATAGGAAAAGAGGCAGAACGTCCACAATGATGCACTTGGCCAAAAAGGGCGTATGCGTTTTTTCCTGAATATATTCAGGAAAAAACGCATACGCCCTTTTTGGCCAACCAAGCAAGCTTGCAAAGGAAATCTGCACTACAATGAAGTCTCACTTGCCCCCGGTCAAAAGGGCCATCTGAAAAAAGTGTAAAATCCAGAAAGGCAGGACAGGCCATGGAGAACTGGGAGCCTTGTTATGCTGATGGGCGGGATGTAAATTGCCAACAGACACTCGGGAGAAGTGTATGGTGTTTCCTGAAACATCTAAAAAACAAAGCAACAGAGCCTAGGGCACTTCCACTTATGGTCCTATAGCTTAAGGAAATTAAAATCAAAAAGACACAGCCACCCCAAAGTTTGGGACGCCTCTGTTTACAAGAACCTCGTTTACAGTACAAGTTCAACATCGCAGAAAGTGAAAAATGGATAAAGAAGTTGTGGTATTTACTTACAAAGCAATATCACTCTGCAATGAAATCTATGTCATCAGGCCCTTAGCAGCACAATGAGTGGATTCAGGTATGATGATTCTAACTAAAATAAGTCACACAGAAAAAGAAACATCATAAGATATCACTAATACACGGAATGTAAACTTGGCTACACAGGAACTGAATTACAGAACAGAACAGGGTCTCAAATTTAGAAAACCAACTTATGCTTGCTTAAGGGTAAAGGTGAGTCGGGGTGCTGCATAAAACCAGAGATTGAAATGAGCACAGATAAAGTTCCTTAAGCCAAATATGGAATAGACAAGAGCTACTCCTTGCTCAACGAAATGGACTCAACACCGCATATTAAATGCCTAAGAATGTACCTGACTAGTAAGTATCTTAAAACCTATGGATTGCTATGTCTCCGAAAGAGAATCAAGCATGTGTACAGGGGCATAAACGCAGCAGTGATAGGATTGGAGAGGTTCGGTGAGCAAATGAAGACCCTTTGAAGTCATATTGCATGGTATCCATTCCACGGGTTTCAACTACCCAGGTGTAAGGTATTCTTCCTTCAGGTAAAACATGCATGTGGAACCTAGAGTATGATCAACCATGTGATCGGGAGACGTGTTCAAATATGTCTCAGTTTTCGTACCCTGGTACTCGGGTGCAACATTCCAGACGCTTTACTAACACCCTCCCGACTTGGAGAGTCAGTCCCTTTAACCTCCTGTTTGGCCCAGTTTGCAATTTCTGCGGAAGATGAACAGGAATAGCGAGAACCAATGAGAGACTAGCTGGAGGTGTCTGGACGGGCAAATTTAACTCTCATTTCCCACCAGGAAGAGGAATTAACCAAAGGCTCAGCGTGCCGTGCCGGAACCAGATTAGGGCCTGAAGCCATCCTGCGGTGTTGCGGCCAGCTCAAAAGAAAGCGAGTTGAAGAAAGGAGCTCAGGGGCACTGTAATTCACAAACCTGCAGAGTTATAAATGACAGCTATCGTCCAAAAATATACTGAAGTAAGGCTGCCAAGAGGACTTGAAAGCGGGGCAGAATTGCAGGAAACCGATTTCAGGAGGCAGACTGGAATTGCATTGAAAGCATAGGAAAAGAGGCAGAACGTCCACAATGATGCACTTGGCCAAAAAGGGCGTATGTGTTTTTTCCTGAATATATTCAGGAAAAAACGCATACGCCCTTTTTGGCCAACCAAGCAAGCTTGCAAAGGAAATCTGCACTACAATGAAGTCTCACTTCCCCCCGGTCAAAAGGGCCATCTGAAAAAAGTGTAAAATCCAGAAAGGCAGGACAGGCCATGGAGAACTGGGAGCCTTGCTATGCTGATGGGCGGGATGTAAATTGCCAACAGACACTCGGGAGAAGTGTATGGTGTTTCCTGAAACATCTAAAAAACAAAGCAACAGAGCCTAGGGCACTTCCACTTATGGTCCTATAGCTTAGGGAAATTAAAATCAAAAAGACACAGCCACCCCAAAGTTTGGGACGCCTCTGTTTACAAGAACCTCGTTTACAGTACAAGTTCAACATCGCAGAAAGTGAAAAATGGATAAAGAAGTTGTGGTATTTACTTACAAAGCAATATCACTCAGCAATGAAATCTATGTCATCAGGCCCTTAGCAGCACAATGAGTGGATTCAGGTATGATGATTCTAACTGAAATAAGTCACACAGAAAAAGAAACATCATAAGATATCAGTAATACACGGAATGTAAACTTGGCTACACAGGAACTGAATTACAGAACAGAACAGGGTCTCAAATTGAGAAAACCAACTTATGCTTGCTTAAGGGTAAAGGTGAGTTGGGGTGCTGCATAAAACCAGAGATTGAAATGAACACAGATAAAGTTCCTTAAGCCAAATATGGAATAGATAAGAGCTACTCCTTGCTCAACGAAATGGACTCAACACCGCATATTAAATGCCTAAGAATGTACCTGACTAGTAAGTATCTTAAAACCTATGGATTGCTATGTCTCCGAAAGAGAATCAAGCATGTGTACAGGGGCATAAACGCAGCAGTGATAGGATTGGAGAGGTTCGGTGAGCAAATGAAGACCCTTTGAAGTCATATTGCATGGTACCCATTCCACGGGTTTCAACTACCCAGGTTTAAGGTATTCTTCCTTCAGCTAAAACATGCATGTGGAACCTAGAGTATGATCAACCATGTGATCGGGAGACGTGTTCAAATATGTCTCAGTTTTCGTACCCTGGTACTCGGGTGCAACATTCCAGACGCTTTACTAACACCCTCCCGACTTGGAGAGTCAGTCCCTTTAACCTCCTGTTTGGCCCAGTTTGCAATTTCTGCGGAAGATGAACAGGAATAGCGAGAACCAATGAGAGACTAGCTGGAGGTGTCTGGACGGGCAAATTTAACTCTCATTTCCCACCAGGAAGAGGAATTAACCAAAGGCTCAGCGTGCCGTGCCGGAACCAGATTAGGGCCTGAAGCCATCCTGCGGTGTTGCGGCCAGCTCAAAAGAAAGCGAGTTGAAGAAAGGAGCTCAGGGGCACTGTAATTCACAAACCTGCAGAGTTATAAATGACAGCTATCGTCCAAAAATATACTGAAGTAAGGCTGCCAAGAGGACTTGAAAGCGGGGCAGAATTGCAGGAAACCGATTTCAGGAGGTAGACTGGAATTGCATTGAAAGCATAGGAAAAGAGGCAGAACGTCCACAATGATGCACTTGGCCAAAAAGGGCGTATGCGTTTTTTCCTGAATATATTCAGGAAGAAACGCATACGCCCTTTTTGGCCAACCAAGCAAGCTTGCAAAGGAAATCTGCACTACAATGAAGTCTCACTTCCCCCCGGTCAAAAGGGCCATCTGAAAAAAGTGTAAAATCCAGAAAGGCAGGACAGGCCATGGAGAACTGGGAGCCTTCTTATGCTGATGGGCGGGATGTAAATTGCCAACAGACACTCGGGAGAAGTGTATGGTGTTTCCTGAAACATCTAAAAAACAAAGCAACAGAGCCTAGGGTACTTCCACTTATGGTCCTATAGCTTAGGGAAATTAAAATCAAAAAGACACAGCCACCCCAAAGTTTGGGACGCCTCTGTTTACAAGAACCTCGTTTACAGTACAAGTTCAACATCGCAGAAAGTGAAAAATGGATAAAGAAGTTGTGGTATTTACTTACAAAGCAATATCACTCTGCAATGAAATCTATGTCATCAGGCCCTTAGCAGCACAATGAGTGGATTCAGGTATGATGATTCTAACTGAAATAAGTCACACAGAAAAAGAAACATCATAAGATATCAGTAATACACGGAATGTAAACTTGGCTACACAGGAACTGAATTACAGAACAGAACAGGGTCTCAAATTTAGAAAACCAACTTATGCTTGCTTAAGGGGAAAGGTGAGTTGGGGTGCTGCATAAAACCAGAGATTGAAATGAGCACAGATAAAGTTCCTTAAGCCAAATATGGAATAGACAAGAGCTACTCCTTGCTCAACGAAATGGACTCAACACCGCATATTAAATGCCTAAGAATGTACCTGACTAGTAAGTATCTTAAAACCTATGGATTGCTATGTCTCCGAAAGAGAATCAAGCATGTGTACAGGGGCATAAACGCAGCAGTGATAGGATTGGAGAGGTTCGGTGAGCAAATGAAGACCCTTTGAAGTCATATTGCATGGTACCCATTCCACGGGTTTCAACTACCCAGGTTTAAGGTATTCTTCCTTCAGGTAAAACATGCATGTGGAACCTAGAGTATGATCAACCATGTGATCGGGAGACGTGTTCAAATATGTCTCAGTTTTCATACCCTGGTACTCGGGTGCAACATTCCAGACGCTTTACTAACACCCTCCCGACTTGGAGAGTCAGTCCCTTTAACCTCCTGTTTGGCCCAGTTTGCAATTTCTGCGGAAGATGAACAGGAATAGCGAGAAACAATGAGAGACTAGCTGGAGGTGTCTGGACGGGCAAATTTAACTCTCATTTCCCACCAGGAAGAGGAATTAACCAAAGGCTCAGCGTGCCGTGCCGGAACCAGATTAGGGCCTGAAGCCATCCTGCGGTGTTGCGGCCAGCTCAAAAGAAAGCGAGTTGAAGAAAGGAGCTCAGGGGCACTGTAATTCACAAACCTGCAGAGTTATAAATGACAGCTATCGTCCAAAAATATACTGAAGTAAGGCTGCCAAGAGGACTTGAAAGCGGGGCAGAATTGCAGGAAACCGATTTCAGGAGGTAGACTGGAATTGCATTGAAAGCATAGGAAAAGAGGCAGAACGTCCACAATGATGCACTTGGCCAAAAAGGGCGTATGCGTTTTTTCCTGAATATATTCAGGAAAAAACGCATACGCCCTTTTTGGCCAACCAAGCAAGCTTGCAAAGGAAATCTGCACTACAATGAAGTCTCACTTCCCCCCGGTCAAAAGGGCCATCTGAAAAAAGTGTAAAATCCAGAAAGACAGGACAGGCCATGGAGAACTGGGAGCCTTGTTATGCTGATGGGCGGGATGTAAATTGCCAACAGACACTCGGGAGAAGTGTATGGTGTTTCCTGAAACATCTAAAAAACAAAGCAACAGAGCCTAGGGCACTTCCACTTATGGTCCTATAGCTTAGGGAAATTAAAATCAAAAAGACACAGCCACCCCAAAGTTTGGGACGCCTCTGTTTACAAGAACCTCGTTTACAGTACAAGTTCAACATCGCAGAAAGTGAAAAATGGATAAAGAAGTTGTGGTATTTACTTACAAAGCAATATCACTCTGCAATGAAATCTATGTCATCAGGCCCTTAGCAGCACAATGAGTGGATTCAGGTATGATGATTCTAACTGAAATAAGTCACACAGAAAAAGAAACATCATAAGATATCAGTAATACACGGAATGTAAACTTGGCTACACAGGAACTGAATTACAGAACAGAACAGGGTCTCAAATTTAGAAAACCAACTTATGCTTGCTTAAGGGTAAAGGTGAGTCGGGGTGCTGCATAAAACCAGAGATTGAAATGAGCACAGATAAAGTTCCTTAAGCCAAATATGGAATAGACAAGAGCTACTCCTTGCTCAACGAAATGGACTCAACACCGCATATTAAATGCCTAAGAATGTACCTGACTAGTAAGTATCTTAAAACCTATGGATTGCTATGTCTCCGAAAGAGAATCAAGCATGTGTACAGGGGCATAAACGCAGCAGTGATAGGATTGGAGAGGTTCGGTGAGCAAATGAAGACCCTTTGAAGTCATATTGCATGGTACCCATTCCACGGGTTTCAACTACCCAGGTTTAAGGTATTCTTCCTTCAGCTAAAACATGCATGTGGAACCTAGAGTATGATCAACCATGTGATCGGGAGACGTGTTCAAATATGTCTCAGTTTTCGTACCCTGGTACTCAGGTGCAACATTCCAGACGCTTTACTAACACCCTCCCGACTTGGAGAGTCAGTCCCTTTAACCTCCTGTTTGGCCCAGTTTGCAATTTCTGCGGAAGATGAACAGGAATAGCGAGAACCAATGAGAGACTAGCTGGAGGTGTCTGGACGGGCAAATTTAACTCTCATTTCCCACCAGGAAGAGGAATTAACCAAAGGCCCAGCGTGCCATGCCGGAACCAGATTAGGGCCTGAAGCCATCCTGCGGTGTTGCGGCCAGCTCACAAGAAAGTGAGTTGAAGAAAGGAGCTCAGGGGCACTGTAATTCACAAACCTGCAGAGTTATAAATGACAGCTATCGTCCAAAAATATACTGAAGTAAGGCTGCCAAGAGGACTTGAAAGCGGGGCAGAATTGCAGGAAACCGATTTCAGGAGGTAGACTGGAATTGCATTGAAAGCATAGGAAAAGAGGCAGAACGTCCACAATGATGCACTTGGCCAAAAAGGGCGTATGCGTTTTTTCCTGAATATATTCAGGAAAAAACGCATACGCCCTTTTTGGCCAACCAAGCAAACTTGCAAAGGAAATCTGCACTACAATGAAGTCTCACTTCCCCCCGGTCAAAAGGGCCATCTGAAAAAAGTGTAAAATCCAGAAAGGCAGGACAGGCCATGGAGAACTGGGAGCCTTGTTATGCTGATGGGCGGGATGTAAATTGCCAACAGACACTCGGGAGAAGTGTATGGTGTTTCCTGAAACAACTAAAAAACAAAGCTACAGAGCCTAGGGCACTTCCACTTATGGTCCTATAGCTTAGGGAAATTAAAATCAAAAAGATACAGCCACCCCAAAGTTTGGGACGCCTCTGTTTACAAGAACCTCGTTTAACGTACAAGTTCAACATCGCAGAAAGTGAAAAATGGATAAAGAACTTGTGGTACTTACGTACAATGCAGTATCACTCAACAATGAAATCTATGTCATCAGGCCCGTAGCAGCATAATGAGTGGATTCAGGTACGATGATTCTAACTTTAATAAGTCACACAGAAAAAGAAACATCATAAGATATCACTAATACACGGAATGTAAACTTGGCTACACAGGAACTGAATTCCAAAACAGAACAGGGTCTCAAAATTAGAAAACCAACTTATGCTTGCTTAAGGGGAAAGGTGAGTTGGGGTTCTGCATAAAACCAGACATTGAAATGAGCACAGATAAAGTTCCTTAAGCCAAATATGGAATAGCAAGAGCAACTCCTTGCTCAATGAAATGGACTCAACACCCCATATTAAACGCCTAAGAAGGTACCTGACTAGTAAGTATCTTAAAACCTATGGATTGCTATGTCTCCAAAAGAGAATCAAGCATGTGTACAGGGGCATAAACGCAGCAGTGATAGGATTGGAGAGGTTCAGTGAGCAAATGAAGACCCTTTGAAGTCATATTGCATGGTACCCATTCCACGGGTCTCAACTCTCCAGGTTTAAGGTATTCTTCCTTCAGCTAAAACATGCATGTGGAACCCAGAGTATGATCATCCGTGTGAACGGGAGACATGTTCAAATATGTCTCAGTTTTCCTCCCCTGGTACTCGGGTGCATCATTCCAGACGCTTTACTAACACTCTCCGCACTTGGAGAGTCAGCACCTTTAAGCTCCTGTTTGGCCCAGTTTGCAATTTCTGCGGAAGATGAACAGAAATAGGGAGAACCAATGAGAGACTAGCTGGAGGTGTCTGGACGGGCAAATTTAACTCTCATTTCCCACCAGGAAGAGGAAATAACCAAAGGCTCAGCATGCCGTGCCGGAACCAGATTAGGGCCTGAAGCCATCCTGCGGTGTTGCGGCCAGCTCAAAAGAAAGCGAGTTGAAGAAAGGAGCTCAGGGGCACTGTAATTCACAAACCTGCAGAGTTATAAATGACAGCTATCGTCCAAAAATATACTGAAGTAAGGCTGCCAAGAGGACTTGAAAGCGGGGCAGAATTGCAGGAAACCGATTTCAGGAGGTAGACTGGAATTGCATTGAAAGCATAGGAAAAGAGGCAGAACGTCCACAATGATGCACTTGGCCATAAAGGGCGTATGCGTTTTTTCCTGAATATATTCAAGAAGAAACGCATACGCCCGTTTTGGCCAACCAAGCAAGCTTGCAAAGGAAATCTGCACTACAATGAAGTCTCACTTGCCCCCGGTCAAAAGGGCCATCTGAAAAAAGTGTAAAATCCAGAAAGGCAGGACAGGCCATGGAGAACTGGGAGCCTTGTTATGCTGATGGGCGGGATGTAAATTGCCAACAGACACTCGGGAGAAGTGTATGGTGTTTCCTGAAACATCTAAAAAACAAAGCAACAGAGCCTAGGGCACTTCCACTTATGGTCCTATAGCTTAGGGAAATTAAAATCAAAAAGACACAGCCACCCCAAAGTTTGGGACGCCTCTGTTTACAAGAACCTCGTTTACAGTACAAGTTCAACATCGCAGAAAGTGAAAAATGGATAAAGAAGTTGTGGTATTTACTTACAAAGCAATATCACTCAGCAATGAAATCTATGTCATCAGGCCCTTAGCAGCACAATGAGTGGATTCAGGTATGATGATTCTAACTGAAATAAGTCACACAGAAAAAGAAACATCATAAGATATCAGTAATACACGGAATGTAAACTTGGCTACACAGGAACTGAATTACAGAACAGAACAGGGTCTCAAATTTAGAAAACCAACTTATGCTTGCTTAAGGGTAAAGGTGAGTTGGGGTGCTGCATAAAACCAGAGATTGAAATGAACACAGATAAAGTTCCTTAAGCCAAATATGGAATAGATAAGAGCTACTCCTTGCTCAACGAAATGGACTCAACACCGCATATTAAATGCCTAAGAATGTACCTGACTAGTAAGTATCTTAAAACCTATGGATTGCTATGTCTCCGAAAGAGAATCAAGCATGTGTACAGGGGCATAAACGCAGCAGTGATAGGATTGGAGAGGTTCGGTGAGCAAATGAAGACCCTTTGAAGTCATATTGCATGGTACCCATTCCACGGGTTTCAACTACCCAGGTTTAAGGTATTCTTCCTTCAGCTAAAACATGCATGTGGAACCTAGAGTATGATCAACCATGTGATCGGGAGACGTGTTCAAATATGTCTCAGTTTTCGTACCCTGGTACTCGGGTGCAACATTCCAGACGCTTTACTAACACCCTCCCGACTTGGAGAGTCAGTCCCTTTAACCTCCTGTTTGGCCCAGTTTGCAATTTCTGCGGAAGATGAACAGGAATAGCGAGAACCAATGAGAGACTAGCTGGAGGTGTCTGGACGGGCAAATTTAACTCTCATTTCCCACCAGGAAGAGGAATTAACCAAAGGCTCAGCGTGCCATGCCGGAACCAGATTAGGGCCTGAAGCCATCCTGCGGTGTTGCGGCCAGCTCACAAGAAAGTGAGTTGAAGAAAGGAGCTCAGGGGCACTGTAATTCACAAACCTGCAGAGTTATAAATGACAGCTATCGTCCAAAAATATACTGAAGTAAGGCTGCCAAGAGGACTTGAAAGCGGGGCAGAATTGCAGGAAACCGATTTCAGGAGGTAGACTGGAATTGCATTGAAAGCATAGGAAAAGAGGCAGAACGTCCACAATGTTGCACTTGGCCATAAAGGGCGTATGCGTTTTTTCCTGAATATATTCAGGAAGAAACGCATACGCCCGTTTTGGCCAACCAAGCAAGCTTGCAAAGGAAATCTGCACTACAATGAAGTCTCACTTGCCCCCGGTCAAAAGGGCCATCTGAAAAAAGTGTAAAATCCAGAAAGGCAGGACAGGCCATGGAGAACTGGGAGCCTTGTTATGCTGATGGGCGGGATGTAAATTGCCAACAGACACTCGGGAGAAGTGTATGGTGTTTCCTGAAACATCTAAAAAACAAAGCAACAGAGCCTAGGGCACTTCCACTTATGGTCCTATAGCTTAGGGAAATTAAAATCAAAAAGACACAGCCACCCCAAAGTTTGGGACGCCTCTGTTTACAAGAACCTCGTTTACAGTACAAGTTCAACATCGCAGAAAGTGAAAAATGGATAAAGAAGTTGTGGTATTTACTTACAAAGCAATATCACTCAGCAATGAAATCTATGTCATCAGGCCCTTAGCAGCACAATGAGTGGATTCAGGTATGATGATTCTAACTGAAATAAGTCACACAGAAAAAGAAACATCATAAGATATCAGTAATACACGGAATGTAAACTTGGCTACACAGGAACTGAATTACAGAACAGAACAGGGTCTCAAATTTAGAAAACCAACTTATGCTTGCTTAAGGGTAAAGGTGAGTTGGGGTGCTGCATAAAACCAGAGATTGAAATGAACACAGATAAAGTTCCTTAAGCCAAATATGGAATAGATAAGAGCTACTCCTTGCTCAACGAAATGGACTCAACACCGCATATTAAATGCCTAAGAATGTACCTGACTAGTAAGTATCTTAAAACCTATGGATTGCTATGTCTCCGAAAGAGAATCAAGCATGTGTACAGGGGCATAAACGCAGCAGTGATAGGATTGGAGAGGTTCGGTGAGCAAATGAAGACCCTTTGAAGTCATATTGCATGGTACCCATTCCACGGGTTTCAACTACCCAGGTTTAAGGTATTCTTCCTTCAGCTAAAACATGCATGTGGAACCTAGAGTATGATCAACCATGTGATCGGGAGACGTGTTCAAATATGTCTCAGTTTTCGTACCCTGGTACTCGGGTGCAACATTCCAGACGCTTTACTAACACCCTCCCAACTTGGAGAGTCAGTCCCTTTAACCTCCTGTTTGGCCCAGTTTGCAATTTCTGCGGAAGATGAACAGGAATAGCGAGAACCAATGAGAGACTAGCTGGAGGTGTCTGGACGGGCAAATTTAACTCTCATTTCCCACCAGGAAGAGGAATTAACCAAAGGCTCAGCGTGCCATGCCGGAACCAGATTAGGGCCTGAAGCCATCCTGCGGTGTTGCGGCCAGCTCACAAGAAAGTGAGTTGAAGAAAGGAGCTCAGGGGCACTGTAATTCACAAACCTGCAGAGTTATAAATGACAGCTATCGTCCAAAAATATACTGAAGTAAGGCTGCCAAGAGGACTTGAAAGCGGGGCAGAATTGCAGGAAACCGATTTCAGGAGGTAGACTGGAATTGCATTGAAAGCATAGGAAAAGAGGCAGAACGTCCACAATGATGCACTTGGCCATAAAGGGCGTATGCGTTTTTTCCTGAATATATTCAGGAAGAAACGCATACGCCCGTTTTGGCCAACCAAGCAAGCTTGCAAAGGAAATCTGCACTACAATGAAGTCTCACTTGCCCCCGGTCAAAAGGGCCATCTGAAAAAAGTGTAAAATCCAGAAAGGCAGGACAGGCCATGGAGAACTGGGAGCCTTGTTATGCTGATGGGCGGGATGTAAATTGCCAACAGACACTCGGGAGAAGTGTATGGTGTTTCCTGAAACATCTAAAAAACAAAGCAACAGAGCCTAGGGCACTTCCACTTATGGTCCTATAGCTTAGGGAAATTAAAATCAAAAAGACACAGCCACCCCAAAGTTTGGGACGCCTCTGTTTACAAGAACCTCGTTTACAGTACAAGTTCAACATCGCAGAAAGTGAAAAATGGATAAAGAAGTTGTGGTATTTACTTACAAAGCAATATCACTCAGCAATGAAATCTATGTCATCAGGCCCTTAGCAGCACAATGAGTGGATTCAGGTATGATGATTCTAACTGAAATAAGTCACACAGAAAAAGAAACATCATAAGATATCAGTAATACACGGAATGTAAACTTGGCTACACAGGAACTGAATTACAGAACAGAACAGGGTCTCAAATTTAGAAAACCAACTTATGCTTGCTTAAGGGTAAAGGTGAGTTGGGGTGCTGCATAAAACCAGAGATTGAAATGAACACAGATAAAGTTCCTTAAGCCAAATATGGAATAGATAAGAGCTACTCCTTGCTCAACGAAATGGACTCAACACCGCATATTAAATGCCTAAGAATGTACCTGACTAGTAAGTATCTTAAAACCTATGGATTGCTATGTCTCCGAAAGAGAATCAAGCATGTGTACAGGGGCATAAACGCAGCAGTGATAGGATTGGAGAGGTTCGGTGAGCAAATGAAGACCCTTTGAAGTCATATTGCATGGTACCCATTCCACGGGTTTCAACTACCCAGGTTTAAGGTATTCTTCCTTCAGCTAAAACATGCATGTGGAACCTAGAGTATGATCAACCATGTGATCGGGAGACGTGTTCAAATATGTCTCAGTTTTCGTACCCTGGTACTCGGGTGCAACATTCCAGACGCTTTACTAACACCCTCCCGACTTGGAGAGTCAGTCCCTTTAACCTCCTGTTTGGCCCAGTTTGCAATTTCTGCGGAAGATGAACAGGAATAGCGAGAACCAATGAGAGACTAGCTGGAGGTGTCTGGACGGGCAAATTTAACTCTCATTTCCCACCAGGAAGAGGAATTAACCAAAGGCTCAGCGTGCCATGCCGGAACCAGATTAGGGCCTGAAGCCATCCTGCGGTGTTGCGGCCAGCTCACAAGAAAGTGAGTTGAAGAAAGGAGCTCAGGGGCACTGTAATTCACAAACCTGCAGAGTTATAAATGACAGCTATCGTCCAAAAATATACTGAAGTAAGGCTGCCAAGAGGACTTGAAAGCGGGGCAGAATTGCAGGAAACCGATTTCAGGAGGTAGACTGGAATTGCATTGAAAGCATAGGAAAAGAGGCAGAACGTCCACAATGATGCACTTGGCCATAAAGGGCGTATGCGTTTTTTCCTGAATATATTCAGGAAAAAACGCATACGCCCGTTTTGGCCAACCAAGCAAGCTAGCAAAGGAAATCTGCACTACAATGAAGTCTCACTTGCCCCCGGTCAAAAGGGCCATCTGAAAAAAGTGTAAAATCCAGAAAGGCAGGACAGGCCATGGAGAACTGGGAGCCTTGTTATGCTGATGGGCGGGATGTAAATTGCCAACAGACACTCGGGAGAAGTGTATGGTGTTTCCTGAAACATCTAAAAAACAAAGCAACAGAGCCTAGGGCACTTCCACTTATGGTCCTATAGCTTAGGGAAATTAAAATCAAAAAGACACAGCCACCCCAAAGTTTGGGACGCCTCTGTTTACAAGAACCTCGTTTACAGTACAAGTTCAACATCGCAGAAAGTGAAAAATGGATAAAGAAGTTGTGGTATTTACTTACAAAGCAATATCACTCAGCAATGAAATCTATGTCATCAGGCCCTTAGCAGCACAATGAGTGGATTCAGGTATGATGATTCTAACTGAAATAAGTCACACAGAAAAAGAAACATCATAAGATATCAGTAATACACGGAATGTAAACTTGGCTACACAGGAACTGAATTACAGAACAGAACAGGGTCTCAAATTTAGAAAACCAACTTATGCTTGCTTAAGGGTAAAGGTGAGTTGGGGTGCTGCATAAAACCAGAGATTGAAATGAACACAGATAAAGTTCCTTAAGCCAAATATGGAATAGATAAGAGCTACTCCTTGCTCAACGAAATGGACTCAACACCGCATATTAAATGCCTAAGAATGTACCTGACTAGTAAGTATCTTAAAACCTATGGATTGCTATGTCTCCGAAAGAGAATCAAGCATGTGTACAGGGGCATAAACGCAGCAGTGATAGGATTGGAGAGGTTCGGTGAGCAAATGAAGACCCTTTGAAGTCATATTGCATGGTACCCATTCCACGGGTTTCAACTACCCAGGTTTAAGGTATTCTTCCTTCAGCTAAAACATGCATGTGGAACCTAGAGTATGATCAACCATGTGATCGGGAGACGTGTTCAAATATGTCTCAGTTTTCGTACCCTGGTACTCGGGTGCAACATTCCAGACGCTTTACTAACACCCTCCCGACTTGGAGAGTCAGTCCCTTTAACCTCCTGTTTGGCCCAGTTTGCAATTTCTGCGGAAGATGAACAGGAATAGCGAGAACCAATGAGAGACTAGCTGGAGGTGTCTGGACGGGCAAATTTAACTCTCATTTCCCACCAGGAAGAGGAATTAACCAAAGGCTCAGCGTGCCGTGCCGGAACCAGATTAGGGCCTGAAGCCATCCTGCGGTGTTGCGGCCAGCTCAAAAGAAAGCGAGTTGAAGAAAGGAGCTCAGGGGCACTGTAATTCACAAACCTGCAGAGTTATAAATGACAGCTATCGTCCAAAAATATACTGAAGTAAGGCTGCCAAGAGGACTTGAAAGCGGGGCAGAATTGCAGGAAACTGATTTCAGGAGGCAGACTGGAATTGCATTGAAAGCATAGGAAAAGAGGCAGAACGTCCACAATGATGCACTTGGCCAAAAAGGGCGTATGCGTTTTTTCCTGAATATATTCAGGAAAAAACGCATACGCCCTTTTTGGCCAACCAAGCAAGCTTGCAAAGGAAATCTGCACTACAATGAAGTCTCACTTGCCCCCGGTCAAAAGGGCCATCTGAAAAAAGTGTAAAATCCAGAAAGGCAGGACAGGCCATGGAGAACTGGGAGCCTTGTTATGCTGATGGGCGGGATGTAAATTGCCAACAGACACTCGGGAGAAGTGTATGGTGTTTCCTGAAACATCTAAAAAACAAAGCAACAGAGCCTAGGGCACTTCCACTTATGGTCCTATAGCTTAGGGAAATTAAAATCAAAAAGACACAGCCACCCCAAAGTTTGGGACGCCTCTGTTTACAAGAACCTCGTTTACAGTACAAGTTCAACATCGCAGAAAGTGAAAAATGGATAAAGAAGTTGTGGTATTTACTTACAAAGCAATATCACTCTGCAATGAAATCTATGTCATCAGGCCCTTAGCAGCACAATGAGTGGATTCAGGTATGATGATTCTAACTGAAATAAGTCACACAGAAAAAGAAACATCATAAGATATCAGTAATACACGGAATGTAAACTTGGCTACACAGGAACTGAATTACAGAACAGAACAGGGTCTCAAATTTAGAAAACCAACTTATGCTTGCTTAAGGGTAAAGGTGAGTCGGGGTGCTGCATAAAACCAGAGATTGAAATGAGCACAGATAAAGTTCCTTAAGCCAAATATGGAATAGACAAGAGCTACTCCTTGCTCAACGAAATGGACTCAACACCGCATATTAAATGCCTAAGAATGTACCTGACTAGTAAGTATCTTAAAACCTATGGATTGCTATGTCTCCGAAAGAGAATCAAGCATGTGTACAGGGGCATAAACGCAGCAGTGATAGGATTGGAGAGGTTCGGTGAGCAAATGAAGACCCTTTGAAATCATATTGCATGGTACCCATTCCACGGGTTTCAACTACCCAGGTTTAAGGTATTCTTCCTTCAGGTAAAACATGCATGTGGAACCTAGAGTATGATCAACCATGTGATCGGGAGACGTGTTCAAATATGTCTCAGTTTTCGTACCCTGGTACTCGGGTGCAACATTCCAGACGCTTTACTAACACCCTCCCGACTTGGAGAGTCAGTCCCTTTAACCTCCTGTTTGGCCCAGTTTGCAATTTCTGCGGAAGATGAACAGGAATAGCGAGAACCAATGAGAGACTAGCTGGAGGTGTCTGGACGGGCAAATTTAACTCTCATTTCCCACCAGGAAGAGGAATTAACCAAAGGCCCAGCGTGCCATGCCGGAACCAGATTAGGGCCTGAAGCCATCCTGCGGTGTTGCGGCCAGCTCACAAGAAAGTGAGTTGAAGAAAGGAGCTCAGGGGCACTGTAATTCACAAACCTGCAGAGTTATAAATGACAGCTATCGTCCAAAAATATACTGAAGTAAGGCTGCCAAGAGGACTTGAAAGCGGGGCAGAATTGCAGGAAACCGATTTCAGGAGGTAGACTGGAATTGCATTGAAAGCATAGGAAAAGAGGCAGAACGTCCACAATGATGCACTTGGCCAAAAAGGGCGTACGCGTTTTTTCCTGAATATATTCAGGAAAAAACGCATACGCCCTTTTTGGCCAACCAAGCAAACTTGCAAAGGAAATCTGCACTACAATGAAGTCTCACTTCCCCCCGGTCAAAAGGGCCATCTGAAAAAAGTGTAAAATCCAGAAAGGCAGGACAGGCCATGGAGAACTGGGAGCCTTGTTATGCTGATGGGCGGGATGTAAATTGCCAACAGACACTCGGGAGAAGTGTATGGTGTTTCCTGAAACAACTAAAAAACAAAGCTACAGAGCCTAGGGCACTTCCACTTATGGTCCTATAGCTTAGGGAAATTAAAATCAAAAAGATACAGCCACCCCAAAGTTTGGGACGCCTCTGTTTACAAGAACCTCGTTTAACGTACAAGTTCAACATCGCAGAAAGTGAAAAATGGATAAAGAACTTGTGGTACTTACGTACAATGCAGTATCTCTCAACAATGAAATCTATGTCATCAGGCCCGTAGCAGCATAATGAGTGGATTCAGGTACGATGATTCTAACTTTAATAAGTCACACAGAAAAAGAAACATCATAAGATATCACTAATACACGGAATGTAAACTTGGCTACACAGGAACTGAATTCCAAAACAGAACAGGGTCTCAAAATTAGAAAACCAACTTATGCTTGCTTAAGGGGAAAGGTGAGTTGGGGTTCTGCATAAAACCAGACATTGAAATGAGCACAGATAAAGTTCCTTAAGCCAAATATGGAATAGCAAGAGCAACTCCTTGCTCAATGAAATGGACTCAACACCCCATATTAAACGCCTAAGAAGGTACCTGACTAGTAAGTATCTTAAAACCTATGGATTGCTATGTCTCCAAAAGAGAATCAAGCATGTGTACAGGGGCATAAACGCAGCAGTGATAGGATTGGAGAGGTTCAGTGAGCAAATGAAGACCCTTTGAAGTCATATTGCATGGTACCCATTCCACGGGTCTCAACTCTCCAGGTTTAAGGTATTCTTCCTTCAGCTAAAACATGCATGTGGAACCCAGAGTATGATCATCCGTGTGAACGGGAGACATGTTCAAATATGTCTCAGTTTTCCTCCCCTGGTACTCGGGTGCATCATTCCAGACGCTTTACTAACACTCTCCGCACTTGGAGAGTCAGCACCTTTAAGCTCCTGTTTGGCCCAGTTTGCAATTTCTGCGGAAGATGAACAGAAATAGGGAGAACCAATGAGAGACTAGCTGGAGGTGTCTGGACGGGCAAATTTAACTCTCATTTCCCACCAGGAAGAGGAAATAACCAAAGGCTCAGCATGCCGTGCCGGAACAAGATTAGGGCCTGAAGCCATCCTGCGGTATTGCGGCCAGCTCAAAAGAAAGCGAGTTGAAGAAAGGAGCTCAGGGGCACTGTAATTCACAAACCTGCAGAGTTATAAATGACAGCTATCGTCCAAAAATATACTGAAGTAAGGCTGCCAAGAGGACTTGAAAGCGGGGCAGAATTGCAGGAAACCGATTTCAGGAGGTAGACTGGAATTGCATTGAAAGCATAGGAAAAGAGGCAGAACGTCCACAATGATGCACTTGGCCATAAAGGGCGTATGCGTTTTTTCCTGAATATATTCAGGAAGAAACGCATACGCCCGTTTTGGCCAACCAAGCAAGCTTGCAAAGGAAATCTGCACTACAATGAAGTCTCACTTCCCCCCGGTCAAAAGGGCCATCTGAAAAAAGTGTAAAATCCAGAAAGGCAGGACAGGCCATGGAGAACTGGGAGCCTTGTTATGCTGATGGGCGGGATGTAAATTGCCAACAGACACTCGGGAGAAGTGTATGGTGTTTCCTGAAACATCTAAAAAACAAAGCAACAGAGCCTAGGGCACTTCCACTTATGGTCCTATAGCTTAGGGAAATTAAAATCAAAAAGACACAGCCACCCCAAAGTTTGGGACGCCTCTGTTTACAAGAACCTCGTTTACAGTACAAGTTCAACATCGCAGAAAGTGAAAAATGGATAAAGAAGTTGTGGTATTTACTTACAAAGCAATATCACTCAGCAATGAAATCTATGTCATCAGGCCCTTAGCAGCACAATGAGTGGATTCAGGTATGATGATTCTAACTGAAATAAGTCACACAGAAAAAGAAACATCATAAGATATCAGTAATACATGGAATGTAAACTTGGCTACACAGGAACTGAATTACAGAACAGAACAGGGTCTCAAATTTAGAAAACCAACTTATGCTTGCTTAAGGGTAAAGGTGAGTTGGGGTGCTGCATAAAACCAGAGATTGAAATGAACACAGATAAAGTTCCTTAAGCCAAATATGGAATAGATAAGAGCTACTCCTTGCTCAACGAAATGGACTCAACACCGCATATTAAATGCCTAAGAATGTACCTGACTAGTAAGTATCTTAAAACCTATGGATTGCTATGTCTCCGAAAGAGAATCAAGCATGTGTACAGGGGCATAAACGCAGCAGTGATAGGATTGGAGAGGTTCGGTGAGCAAATGAAGACCCTTTGAAGTCATATTGCATGGTACCCATTCCACGGGTTTCAACTACCCAGGTTTAAGGTATTCTTCCTTCAGCTAAAACATGCATGTGGAACCTAGAGTATGATCAACCATGTGATCGGGAGACGTGTTCAAATATGTCTCAGTTTTCGTACCCTGGTACTCGGGTGCAACATTCCAGACGCTTTACTAACACCCTCCCGACTTGGAGAGTCAGTCCCTTTAACCTCCTGTTTGGCCCAGTTTGCAATTTCTGCGGAAGATGAACAGGAATAGCGAGAACCAATGAGAGACTAGCTGGAGGTGTCTGGACGGGCAAATTTAACTCTCATTTCCCACCAGGAAGAGGAATTAACCAAAGGCCCAGCGTGCCATGCTGGAACCAGATTAGGGCCTGAAGCCATCCTGCGGTGTTGCGGCCAGCTCACAAGAAAGTGAGTTGAAGAAAGGAGCTCAGGGGCACTGTAATTCACAAACCTGCAGAGTTATAAATGACAGCTATCGTCCAAAAATATACTGAAGTAAGGCTGCCAAGAGGACTTGAAAGCGGGGCAGAATTGCAGGAAACCGATTTCAGGAGGTAGACTGGAATTGCATTGAAAGCATAGGAAAAGAGGCAGAACGTCCACAATGATGCACTTGGCCATAAAGGGCGTATGCGTTTTTTCCTGAATATATTCAGGAAGAAACGCATACGCCCGTTTTGGCCAACCAAGCAAGCTTGCAAAGGAAATCTGCACTACAATGAAGTCTCACTTCCCCCCGGTCAAAAGGGCCATCTGAAAAAAGTGTAAAATCCAGAAAGGCAGGACAGGCCATGGAGAACTGGGAGCCTTGTTATGCTGATGGGCGGGATGTAAATTGCCAACAGACACTCGGGAGAAGTGTATGGTGTTTCCTGAAACATCTAAAAAACAAAGCAACAGAGCCTAGGGCACTTCCACTTATGGTCCTATAGCTTAGGGAAATTAAAATCAAAAAGACACAGCCACCCCAAAGTTTGGGACGCCTCTGTTTACAAGAACCTCGTTTACAGTACAAGTTCAACATCGCAGAAAGTGAAAAATGGATAAAGAAGTTGTGGTATTTACTTACAAAGCAATATCACTCAGCAATGAAATCTATGTCATCAGGCCCTTAGCAGCACAATGAGTGGATTCAGGTATGATGATTCTAACTGAAATAAGTCACACAGAAAAAGAAACATCATAAGATATCAGTAATACACGGAATGTAAACTTGGCTACACAGGAACTGAATTACAGAACAGAACAGGGTCTCAAATTTAGAAAACCAACTTATGCTTGCTTAAGGGTAAAGGTGAGTTGGGGTGCTGCATAAAACCAGAGATTGAAATGAACACAGATAAAGTTCCTTAAGCCAAATATGGAATAGATAAGAGCTACTCCTTGCTCAACGAAATGGACTCAACACCGCATATTAAATGCCTAAGAATGTACCTGACTAGTAAGTATCTTAAAACCTATGGATTGCTATGTCTCCGAAAGAGAATCAAGCATGTGTACAGGGGCATAAACGCAGCAGTGATAGGATTGGAGAGGTTCGGTGAGCAAATGAAGACCCTTTGAAGTCATATTGCATGGTACCCATTCCACGGGTTTCAACTACCCAGGTTTAAGGTATTCTTCCTTCAGCTAAAACATGCATGTGGAACCTAGAGTATGATCAACCATGTGATCGGGAGACGTGTTCAAATATGTCTCAGTTTTCGTACCCTGGTACTCGGGTGCAACATTCCAGACGCTTTACTAACACCCTCCCGACTTGGAGAGTCAGTCCCTTTAACCTCCTGTTTGGCCCAGTTTGCAATTTCTGCGGAAGATGAACAGGAATAGCGAGAACCAATGAGAGACTAGCTGGAGGTGTCTGGACGGGCAAATTTAACTCTCATTTCCCACCAGGAAGAGGAATTAACCAAAGGCCCAGCGTGCCATGCTGGAACCAGATTAGGGCCTGAAGCCATCCTGCGGTGTTGCGGCCAGCTCACAAGAAAGTGAGTTGAAGAAAGGAGCTCAGGGGCACTGTAATTCACAAACCTGCAGAGTTATAAATGACAGCTATCGTCCAAAAATATACTGAAGTAAGGCTGCCAAGAGGACTTGAAAGCGGGGCAGAATTGCAGGAAACCGATTTCAGGAGGTAGACTGGAATTGCATTGAAAGCATAGGAAAAGAGGCAGAACGTCCACAATGATGCACTTGGCCATAAAGGGCGTATGCGTTTTTTCCTGAATATATTCAGGAAGAAACGCATACGCCCGTTTTGGCCAACCAAGCAAGCTTGCAAAGGAAATCTGCACTACAATGAAGTCTCACTTGCCCCCGGTCAAAAGGGCCATCTGAAAAAAGTGTAAAATCCAGAAAGGCAGGACAGGCCATGGAGAACTGGGAGCCTTGTTATGCTGATGGGCGGGATGTAAATTGCCAACAGACACTCGGGAGAAGTGTATGGTGTTTCCTGAAACATCTAAAAAACAAAGCAACAGAGCCTAGGGCACTTCCACTTATGGTCCTATAGCTTAGGGAAATTAAAATCTAAAAGACACAGCCACCCCAAAGTTTGGGACGCCTCTGTTTACAAGAACCTCGTTTACAGTACAAGTTCAACATCGCAGAAAGTGAAAAATGGATAAAGAAGTTGTGGTATTTACTTACAAAGCAATATCACTCAGCAATGAAATCTATGTCATCAGGCCCTTAGCAGCACAATGAGTGGATTCAGGTATGATGATTCTAACTGAAATAAGTCACACAGAAAAAGAAACATCATAAGATATCAGTAATACACGGAATGTAAACTTGGCTACACAGGAACTGAATTACAGAACAGAACAGGGTCTCAAATTTAGAAAACCAACTTATGCTTGCTTAAGGGTAAAGGTGAGTTGGGGTGCTGCATAAAACCAGAGATTGAAATGAACACAGATAAAGTTCCTTAAGCCAAATATGGAATAGATAAGAGCTACTCCTTGCTCAATGAAATGGACTCAACACCGCATATTAAATGCCTAAGAATGTACCTGACTAGTAAGTATCTTAAAACCTATGGATTGCTATGTCTCCGAAAGAGAATCAAGCATGTGTACAGGGGCATAAACGCAGCAGTGATAGGATTGGAGAGGTTCGGTGAGCAAATGAAGACCCTTTGAAGTCATATTGCATGGTACCCATTCCACGGGTTTCAACTACCCAGGTTTAAGGTATTCTTCCTTCAGCTAAAACATGCATGTGGAACCTAGAGTATGATCAACCATGTGATCGGGAGACGTGTTCAAATATGTCTCAGTTTTCGTACCCTGGTACTCGGGTGCAACATTCCAGACGCTTTACTAACACCCTCCCGACTTGGAGAGTCAGTCCCTTTAACCTCCTGTTTGGCCCAGTTTGCAATTTCTGCGGAAGATGAACAGGAATAGCGAGAACCAATGAGAGACTAGCTGGAGGTGTCTGGACGGGCAAATTTAACTCTCATTTCCCACCAGGAAGAGGAATTAACCAAAGGCTCAGCGTGCCGTGCCGGAACCAGATTAGGGCCTGAAGCCATCCTGCGGTGTTGCGGCCAGCTCAAAAGAAAGCGAGTTGAAGAAAGGAGCTCAGGGGCACTGTAATTCACAAACCTGCAGAGTTATAAATGACAGCTATCGTCCAAAAATATACTGAAGTAAGGCTGCCAAGAGGACTTGAAAGCGGGGCAGAATTGCAGGAAACCGATTTCAGGAGGCAGACTGGAATTGCATTGAAAGCATAGGAAAAGAGGCAGAACGTCCACAATGATGCACTTGGCCAAAAAGGGCGTATGCGTTTTTTCCTGAATATATTCAGGAAAAAACGCATACGCCCGTTTTGGCCAACCAAGCAAGCTTGCAAAGGAAATCTGCACTACAATGAAGTCTCACTTCCCCCCGGTCAAAAGGGCCATCTGAAAAAAGTGTAAAATCCAGAAAGGCAGGACAGGCCATGGAGAACTGGGAGCCTTGTTATGCTGATGGGCGGGATGTAAATTGCCAACAGACACTCGGGAGAAGTGTATGGTGTTTCCTGAAACATCTAAAAAACAAAGCAACAGAGCCTAGGGCACTTCCACTTATGGTCCTATAGCTTAGGGAAATTAAAATCAAAAAGACACAGCCACCCCAAAGTTTGGGACGCCTCTGTTTACAAGAACCTCGTTTACAGTACAAGTTCAACATCGCAGAAAGTGAAAAATGGATAAAGAAGTTGTGGTATTTACTTACAAAGCAATATCACTCAGCAATGAAATCTATGTCATCAGGCCCTTAGCAGCACAATGAGTGGATTCAGGTATGATGATTCTAACTGAAATAAGTCACACAGAAAAAGAAACATCATAAGATATCAGTAATACACGGAATGTAAACTTGGCTACACAGGAACTGAATTACAGAACAGAACAGGGTCTCAAATTTAGAAAACCAACTTATGCTTGCTTAAGGGGAAAGGTGAGTTGGGGTGCTGCATAAAACCAGAGATTGAAATGAGCACAGATAAAGTTCCTTAAGCCAAATATGGAATAGACAAGAGCTACTCCTTGCTCAACGAAATGGACTCAACACCGCATATTAAATGCCTAAGAATGTACCTGACTAGTAAGTATCTTAAAACCTATGGATTGCTATGTCTCCGAAAGAGAATCAAGCATGTGCACAGGGGCATAAACGCAGCAGTGATAGGATTGGAGAGGTTCGGTGAGCAAATGAAGACCCTTTGAAGTCATATTGCATGGTACCCATTCCACGGGTTTCAACTACCCAGGTTTAAGGTATTCTTCCTTCAGCTAAAACATGCATGTGGAACCTAGAGTATGATCAACCATGTGATTGGGAGACGTGTTCAAATATGTCTCAGTTTTCGTACCCTGGTACTCGGGTGCAACATTCCAGACGCTTTACTAACACCCTCCCGACTTGGAGAGTCAGTCCCTTTAACCTCCTGTTTGGCCCAGTTTGCAATTTCTGCGGAAGATGAACAGGAATAGCGAGAACCAATGAGAGACTAGCTGGAGGTGTCTGGACGGGCAAATTTAACTCTCATTTCCCACCAGGAAGAGGAATTAACCAAAGGCTCAGCGTGCCGTGCCGGAACCAGATTAGGGCCTGAAGCCATCCTGCAGTGTTGCGGCCAGCTCAAAAGAAAGCGAGTTGAAGAAAGGAGCTCAGGGGCACTGTAATTCACAAACCTGCAGAGTTATAAATGACAGCTATCGTCCAAAAATACACTGAAGTAAGGCTGCCAAGAGGACTTGAAAGCGGGGCAGAATTGCAGGAAACCGATTTCAGGAGGTAGACTGGAATTGCATTGAAAGCATAGGAAAAGAGGCAGAACGTCCACAATGATGCACTTGGCCAAAAAGGGCGTATGCGTTTTTTCCTGAATATATTCAGGAAAAAACGCATACGCCCTTTTTGGCCAACCAAGCAAGCTTGCAAAGGAAATCTGCACTACAATGAAGTCTCACTTCCCCCCGGTCAAAAGGGCCATCTGAAAAAAGTGTAAAATCCACAAAGACAGGACAGGCCATGGAGAACTGGGAGCCTTGTTATGCTGATGGGCGGGATGTAAATTGCCAACAGACACTCGGGAGAAGTGTATGGTGTTTCCTGAAACATCTAAAAAACAAAGCAACAGAGCCTAGGGTACTTCCACTTATGGTCCTATAGCTTAGGGAAATTAAAATCAAAAAGACACAGCCACCCCAAAGTTTGGGACGCCTCTGTTTACAAGAACCTCGTTTACAGTACAAGTTCAACATCGCAGAAAGTGAAAAATGGATAAAGAAGTTGTGGTATTTACTTACAAAGCAATATCACTCAGCAATGAAATCTATGTCATCAGGCCCTTAGCAGCACAATGAGTGGATTCAGGTATGATGATTCTAACTGAAATAAGTCACACAGAAAAAGAAACATCATAAGATATCAGTAATACACGGAATGTAAACTTGGCTACACAGGAACTGAATTACAGAACAGAACAGGGTCTCAAATTTAGAAAACCAACTTATGCTTTCTTAAGGGTAAAGGTGAGTTGGGGTGCTGCATAAAACCAGAGACTGAAATGAGCACAGATAAAGTTCCTTAAGCCAAATATGGAATAGACAAGAGCTACCTCTTGCTCAACGAAATGGACTCAACACCGCATATTAAATGCCTAAGAATGTACCTGACTAGTAAGTATCTTAAAACCTATGGATTGCTATGTCTCCGAAAGAGAATCAAGCATGTGTACAGGGGCATAAACGCAGCAGTGATAGGATTGGAGAGGTTCGGTGAGCAAATGAAGACCCTTTGAAGTCATATTGCATGGTACCCATTCCACGGGTTTCAACTACCCAGGTTTAAGGTATTCTTCCTTCAGGTAAAACATGCATGTGGAACCTAGAGTATGATCAACCATGTGATCGGGAGACGTGTTCAAATATGTCTCAGTTTTCGTACCCTGGTACTCGGGTGCAACATTCCAGACGCTTTACTAACACCCTCCTGACTTGGAGAGTCAGTCCCTTTAACCTCCTGTTTGGCCCAGTTTGCAATTTCTGCGGAAGATGAACAGGAATAGCGAGAACCAATGAGAGACTAGCTGGAGGTGTCTGGACGGGCAAATTTAACTCTCATTTCCCACCAGGAAGAGGAATTAACCAAAGGCTCAGCGTGCCGTGCCGGAACCAGATTAGGGCCTGAAGCCATCCTGCGGTGTTGCGGCCAGCTCAAAAGAAAGCGAGTTGAAGAAAGGAGCTCAGGGGCACTGTAATTCACAAACCTGCAGAGTTATAAATGACAGCTATCGTCCAAAAATATACTGAAGTAAGGTTTCCAAGAGGACTTGAAAGCGGGGCAGAATTGCAGGAAACCGATTTCAGGAGGCAGACTGGAATTGCATTGAAAGCATAGGAAAAGAGGCAGAACGTCCACAATGATGCACTTGGCCAAAAAGGGCGTATGCGTTTTTTCCTGAATATATTCAGGAAAAAACGCATACGCCCTTTTTGGCCAACCAAGCAAGCTTGCAAAGGAAATCTGCACTACAATGAAGTCTCACTTCCCCCCGGTCAAAAGGGCCATCTGAAAAAAGTGTAAAATCCAGAAAGGCAGGACAGGCCATGGAGAACTGGGAGCCTTGTTATGCTGATGGGCGGGATGTAAATTGCCAACAGACACTCGGGAGAAGTGTATGGTGTTTCCTGAAACATCTAAAAAACAAAGCAACAGAGCCTAGGGCACTTCCACTTATGGTCCTATAGCTTAGGGAAATTAAAATCAAAAAGACACAGCCACCCCAAAGTTTGGGACGCCTCTGTTTACAAGAACCTCGTTTACAGTACAAGTTCAACATCGCAGAAAGTGAAAAATGGATAAAGAAGTTGTGGTATTTACTTACAAAGCAATATCACTCAGCAATGAAATCTATGTCATCAGGCCCTTAGCAGCACAATGAGTGGATTCAGGTATGATGATTCTAACTGAAATAAGTCACACAGAAAAAGAAACATCATAAGATATCAGTAATACACGGAATGTAAACTTGGCTACACAGGAACTGAATTACAGAACAGAACAGGGTCTCAAATTTAGAAAACCAACTTATGCTTGCTTAAGGGGAAAGGTGAGTTGGGGTGCTGCATAAAACCAGAGATTGAAATGAGCACAGATAAAGTTCCTTAAGCCAAATATGGAATAGACAAGAGCTACTCCTTGCTCAACGAAATGGACTCAACACCGCATATTAAATGCCTAAGAATGTACCTGACTAGTAAGTATCTTAAAACCTATGGATTGCTATGTCTCCGAAAGAGAATCAAGCATGTGCACAGGGGCATAAACGCAGCAGTGATAGGATTGGAGAGGTTCGGTGAGCAAATGAAGACCCTTTGAAGTCATATTGCATGGTACCCATTCCACGGGTTTCAACTACCCAGGTTTAAGGTATTCTTCCTTCAGCTAAAACATGCATGTGGAACCTAGAGTATGATCAACCATGTGATCGGGAGACGTGTTCAAATATGTCTCAGTTTTCGTACCCTGGTACTCGGGTGCAACATTCCAGACGCTTTACTAACACCCTCCTGACTTGGAGAGTCAGTCCCTTTAACCTCCTGTTTGGCCCAGTTTGCAATTTCTGCGGAAGATGAACAGGAATAGCGAGAACCAATGAGAGACTAGCTGGAGGTGTCTGGACGGGCAAATTTAACTCTCATTTCCCACCAGGAAGAGGAATTAACCAAAGGCTCAGCGTGCCGTGCCGGAACCAGATTAGGGCCTGAAGCCATCCTGCGGTGTTGCGGCCAGCTCAAAAGAAAGCGAGTTGAAGAAAGGAGCTCAGGGGCACTGTAATTCACAAACCTGCAGAGTTATAA
This sequence comes from Pseudorca crassidens, assembly GCF_039906515.1. NCBI lineage: Eukaryota > Metazoa > Chordata > Mammalia > Artiodactyla > Delphinidae > Pseudorca > Pseudorca crassidens. Next base: position 1,198,334 of record NW_027136310.1, read on the forward strand.
ATGACAGCTATCGTCCAAAAATATACTGAAGTAAGGTTTCCAAGAGGACTTGAAAGCGGGGCAGAATTGCAGGAAACCGATTTCAGGAGGCAGACTGGAATTGCATTGAAAGCATAGGAAAAGAGGCAGAACGTCCACAATGATGCACTTGGCCAAAAAGGGCGTATGCGTTTTTTCCTGAATATATTCAGGAAAAAACGCATACGCCCTTTTTGGCCAACCAAGCAAGCTTGCAAAGGAAATCTGCACTACAATGAAGTCTCACTTCCCCCCGGTCAAAAGGGCCATCTGAAAAAAGTGTAAAATCCAGAAAGACAGGACAGGCCATGGAGAACTGGGAGCCTTGTTATGCTGATGGGCGGGATGTAAATTGCCAACAGACACTCGGGAGAAGTGTATGGTGTTTCCTGAAACATCTAAAAAACAAAGCAACAGAGCCTAGGGTACTTCCACTTATGGTCCTATAGCTTAGGGAAATTAAAATCAAAAAGACACAGCCACCCCAAAGTTTGGGATGCCTCTGTTTACAAGAACCTCGTTTACAGTACAAGTTCAACATCGCAGAAAGTGAAAAATGGATAAAGAAGTTGTGGTATTTACTTACAAAGCAATATCACTCAGCAATGAAATCTATGTCATCAGGCCCTTAGCAGCACAATGAGTGGATTCAGGTATGATGATTCTAACTGAAATAAGTCACACAGAAAAAGAAACATCATAAGATATCAGTAATACACGGAATGTAAACTTGGCTACACAGGAACTGAATTACAGAACAGAACAGGGTCTCAAATTTAGAAAACCAACTTATGCTTTCTTAAGGGTAAAGGTGAGTTGGGGTGCTGCATAAAACCAGAGACTGAAATGAGCACAGATAAAGTTACTTAAGCCAAATATGGAATAGACAAGAGCTACCTCTTGCTCAACGAAATGGACTCAACACCGCATATTAAATGCCTAAGAATGTACCTGACTAGTAAGTATCTTAAAACCTATGGATTGCTATGTCTCCGAAAGAGAATCAAGCATGTGTACAGGGGCATAAACGCAGCAGTGATAGGATTGGAGAGGTTCGGTGAGCAAATGAAGACCCTTTGAAGTCATATTGCATGGTACCCATTCCACGGGTTTCAACTACCAAGGTTTAAGGTATTCTTCCTTCAGCTAAAACATGCATGTGGAACCTAGAGTATGATCAACCATGTGATCGGGAGACGTGTTCAAATATGTCTCAGTTTTCGTACCCTGGTACTCGGGTGCAACATTCCAGACGCTTTACTAACACCCTCCCGACTTGGAGAGTCAGTCCCTTTAACCTCCTGTTTGGCCCAGTTTGCAATTTCTGCGGAAGATGAACAGGAATAGCGAGAACCAATGAGAGACTAGCTGGAGGTGTCTGGACGGGCAAATTTAACTCTCATTTCCCACCAGGAAGAGGAATTAACCAAAGGCTCAGCGTGCCGTGCCGGAACCAGATTAGGGCCTGAAGCCATCCTGCGGTGTTGCGGCCAGCTCAAAAGAAAGCGAGTTGAAGAAAGGAGCTCAGGGGCACTGTAATTCACAAACCTGCAGAGTTATAAATGACAGCTATCGTCCAAAAATATACTGAAGTAAGGCTGCCAAGAGGACTTGAAAGCGGGGCAGAATTGCAGGAATCCGATTTCAGG